>NC_092877.1:144646050-146001050 GCF_028372415.1 Notamacropus eugenii | reverse complement strand
TGGGAACCCTGATTCCATCCATCCTGTCTGCTCCTTATTGTATATTCTTTCAATAAAGCTAGTTTGCTTGACTTTCTCTAAACTTTCTCCTTTCTGACCCTATGTTATGTCTTGCGGCACTCCATCCTTCCTCACAATTCCAAATGTAACTCAATCTACATTAAGACAAAATTCTTTTATATGAACTGATGTAAAATGAAGTGGGTAGAGCCAGAAGAACACTGTACACAGCAACAGCAACATTGTAATGATGATCAATCATGAAAGACTTGGCTACTCTGATCAAAACAGTGATCCAAGACAATTCCAAGGGACCTATGATGAAAAATTCTGTCCACCTCCAGAGAGAGAACTGATGGACTCTGAGTGGAGATAGAAGCATCTGTCCTAGGACAAATCATTCCACTTCTCAGTGCTCAAGGCTAAAGGTATTAAATTCACTGCTGCAAGCATCAAGCAAAATTCCTCAGTGAAGCCAGAATCATCAATCAATCAACATTTATTAAGAAGAGGAGGACCAAAAGGAGAGAAGGAGGAAGATGAGAAGGAGAAGGAGACCTACAACAGCTACTACAATAACAACAAACATATTGCATTTACTATGTGCCAAGTACTGTGCAAGCATTGTACATTTTTTTTAAAAAGGCAAAAGACAACCGTCCTTAAGGAGCAAACAATCTAATGGGGGAGACAACAAGCTAAAAAATATGTATCAAAATTATATACAGGAGAAACAGAATAATATAAGAGGGAAGGCAATAGAATTAAGAAGGAATGTGAAAACCTTCCTATAGAAAATGGGATTTTAGTTGGGAATTAAAGGAAGGCAGGGAGGCCAGATTAACATGTAGTTAGGAAGTGTTTAACAGAATAAATAAAATTATGATACAACATAGATAACATTAGCTTTTCATTTTCTGGATCAATATTCAGCCTCCAAGTTCTGTTTCTATTTAAGTTTGATACTACTACTCTAGTCAACTCTTTAAAGACCAAAAGTTATGAAAAGACAAGGTGCATTGGTAGAAGGAACTCCCTCATTTGGGAATTCCCTCTCCTAAGGAAGTCACATATTCAGGACCTGTCCCTTATATCTGCAAAACCAGCAGAGGGCTGCTAGTCTACTATTCTGAAGTGTTGTAACCAAAATAGTAATCACTAGTCTATGAACTAAGCAATTGACGTTATTAAGATGTTAAAGAAAAAATAGATGAAAGAAATACTTGCTACTCATATACTTATGGAACATAATTGTCTTAAAAGTCAATGGTCTAAATTATGTCTGGATATGAACTAATGACTTTCTTCAGGGAATCCATGATGTCCTTGAATAATGTAGATTACAAGATGACTCTGGCTGCCCAGTTTATGACCCTTTGGAGTTGTCTCCCAGAAATCCTCCACAGAGGGTCCATCCAACATGTTGAGGACCTTCCCCTAGAATTCTTGATGTTTCATATAGGTCAGAACCCACCAGTTGTCTGTCCCTTACTGTTACTTCACAACCTGCCTATCTGTTTCCTAGCCAACATCTCCCAGATGGAATCCATTACATGGCTGCTCATAGCCAATTATTTATTCAAAGAGAGCTTCGGTTTTCATGTACCTACCATGAACCTATCCATTGCCTTCTGGTTGACTCTTAACTTTAGCTTTTCAGTGATTGCAGTTTTCTATAATTGTTCTACTTCTCTAATTAAATAATATATCTTTTCATTTAAATCCAATTTCCTTTTTCTTTAAGAAAAAAATACAAATATTCTTTCCTGATACAAGCAATCTCCAATTCATGAATGGGCTGAAATTACAACAGCCATTTAAAAGCCAGGTGTTTGGAATTTAAAACACAATTTCCCACGAAATTCTTGTTTTCCCAAAGTAACTAGGTAGCTAGTCAGTGTAGTTGATGAGAATATGGGACTTGGACTTAGAATCAGAAAGAAACTAACTAGCTCTGTGACCCTCAGCAAGTCTATATCTTGACTTCTTTATCTGTAAAATCAGGATAGTCAGAGCACCTATTTTCCAGTATTGATGTGTGTTTGCCAACAAATTATATAATATATCTAAAACACTTTGCAAATCTTAAAGATACACATACACATATATGTATGTATATGTGCATGTATTTATGTATATATGTGTGTATAGACATATAAATATAGATATATATTCTAGTTATAACCCCTTAAACCTGCTAGCTAAAAACCCACTATTGGCTCTATAATACAACTGAATAATATTCTATGTATTTGAAATAAAATCATAAAAATAGTATAGAAGAGCAATGTAAGAGCTGGACCGAGGAGCTCTGAGTTTGAATCCAGCTCTGACCTTGTACTTTGCGATGCTGGGTAAGTTACTTAAATCTTTCTGTAACTCATTTTCTCATAAATAAAATGGAAATAAGAATGTCTGCATCATCTAACTCACAGGATTCTTATTAGAAGAGTACTTTATAAACCTTAAGAAGTATATAATTATGAATTGCTATAAAATACTGTGGAATCATTTTTCTTTGAACTAATAGAAAATACTAACGTCACAATAATAGCTTGCATTTATATAGCACTTTAAGATTTGCAATACCCTTTACAACTATCACTTTTTTTCATTCTCATAGCAACCCTGGGAGGCAAATGTTAGTTATCATTCTCATTTTACAGATTAGGCAGAAACTGAGGCAAGCAAGTTTGACTTGCCCAGGGTCACACAGCTAGCAAGCTTGGGAGACTAAATTTAAATAGGTTTTCCTAGCTCTAGTCAGGGTGCCAACCATTATGTTCAAAAACAGCACAATACTTCAAAACAGATGTATAGCCCACAGTGCTTTTGGCTTCACAGCCTGGCCCCAAATCATGCCTTATGTATAGAACTGTGAACAATGATTATTGGATCTCCTCCACTACTTAATTCCACAGAACATCACAGTTTGTGAGGAAAGGTCAGGAAAGAGGATGGGCCCTTTAGGCAAGGGGTTCTAGTCCCAAACCTTCCTGCTCAGGAAAGAGCCAAGTTTCTGCTCCTCCCACTGAAGAGAATGGAGTACGGAAGGGTGGAATTGATTTCACTAAAACGGGGAGATAAGTCCAGTGCTTCTTAAATTATGGGTCACCACTCTATACAGGCTAATAAAAAATTTGGCAACAGTAAAAGGTTTATGAATATGCAATAACCAAAAATTAATTTAAAATCAAGCATGTAATGAATCCAAAATATTTCTGGCTACACTTGTCCATGTTGCATTGAGCAACTTCAGGGTAATCTGGGGGTTCTGAATACAAAGCATGTGCACTTTGCACTGTACATGCCCTCAGGTCATGTAACAGCAACTAACATGGCTGAAAGATGAAAAGATGGAAAAAGTTTAAGAAATTCTGGTCTATACTGTCAGTCAAGGAGATAGCTAAACTGCTATCCAACTGAGGAGCCAAGTGAGATCCAACACAAGAAACAGAATTGTACCAAAAACCTGGGTTCCCAATAAGCAGCAGCTGCAGAGAAGGGAAAAGAACCAGGAAAGGTGAAGGGAGAGAATTCAACAAGTCCTCAGCAACTCACAGGGTACTGGCAGGGATGGTATTGTGAATGGTTAGGGCAGAAAAAGAAGCAGAAGAAGAAGGGAAGGAGAGAATTCTCAAAGAAAAGATTTTCTTTTGTTGCCAGAGCAGTTATGGGAAAGAAATAAGAAAGGAAATTGAAGACTGAGAGAAAAAAAAAAGGAAGTACTGTGTTCATTTCTGGATACCACATTTTAGTGACTACATTGACATGATCTGGGGTGGCCAAGGTGCAAGGACCAGTAAAGAAATAGGAGACCTTTGCATTAGAGGTTTTGTTGAAATAATAAGGGTTGTTTAGCCTAGAGAAGGAAAAACATAAGAGAACATTCTAACTACCTTCAGACATTTGAAAGGCACGAAAGAAGGATTAGACTTGGTCCCAGGAAGCAGAACTAAAAAGGGAGGGGTGGAGGTTTCAGAGAAATTAATATAGGTTCCATGTCCAGGAAAACTTCTTAAAAATTAGTTATCCAAAAGTGCAATGGGTTGCCTAGGGAACAAGCAACTTCCTCTTCACTTGATGTTTTTAATGAAAGACTGGACTCCCACTATTGGGAGTCTTGTCAAAGAGAATCTTGGTCAGGTGTGGGTTGAACTAGAATGCCTTTGAGGTCCCTTACAATGGAGGTTCATTATCGGTAGAAATTCCTTGAACAGCTTCAGTGAAGAGCTGAGTTTCAGTTTGGGATAGTCATTTATATAAAAGTTTGGATGGTGTAGGTCAAGGACTGTCTATATAACAATGGAGGGGGGCCTTAGGAGAAGGACATACACTTCCCATATGCTCATCATTAAAATTATTTATGTAAATTACTTATACAATCCACACACAGAGAGCTAAAATCCACAGTGAGTCTTTTATCATGTTCTGATTCTTTCCAGTAACTTTCCCCCACAGTACTAAACCCCAATTGCTCAGGTTAACTCTAAATAGATATGTCTAATTTTTATGATTGTTCCGTAAGCAAAGATATGCATACAAGTAAATTGATTGAATTTTCTCTACTACAGACTGGGAAACCTAAAAATCTTTATACCTTAGGGAGTGCTTATCACTAAATGGCACTAAAGAAGCAAACCGGACAGATGTCTACCGTATTTCATATGTTTAAACAGGAAACATTATGGATTTCCTGTTGGATCAATATCTTGTATTTCTAAAGTGATGTCAAGCAAATTTGTGGTCTTTCACTTATGCGACCTCAATTGTCCCTTATTCTTCTTTGGCATCCGCTAGATTGAGTCAGCTAAATCTATGGCTCGGAGCACAAAGATTGAAAACAAAGTGGGATATGGTGAAACCCAAAGTTATATCACGATGACCATTTTTCTTGCTATTCAATTAAGAAAAAATTGTATTATTTTGCAAATATTTATTGTAAATAATTACTATCTCCTCTTCCAGTAAAATGTAAACTCATGTGGAAAGGCAAGCACTATTTTCATGTTTATCCCCAGAACCTAGGACAGTGCCTGACATATAGTAGGACATTTAATAGATACTTATGGAATTAAGTTGCTTAACCCAGAAGCTTAGATTCTCCATACAACAAGCGGACTCCTCTGTTTGTTAAAGATTTCCCATTTCGTTAAATACTCTCCAAGTACATCTAATAGCTTGTCTGCTAGAATTCCACAACTGTACAAGTAGTTACTTAGGTCCAGGAATTCCATCATCTACTGAGGAAAAATACAATAATAAAGGCATACCAGAAATGTCAATGTGAAATGACACAACATTCCTCAAGTCCCATCTTTTATAAACAGCCTGTGTTGGATAAAGAGCCAGCTTTACATCAGGAAGACCTGGTCTCAAGACTTGCCTCTAACACAAAATGGTTGTCTAACCATGTGCAAATCATTTAAACTTTCAGTGCCCTAGTCAGCTCTTTGTTATTGTTAAAAGTGATCGAGCTGAACAGCAGCAGAGTAGAGTAATATAATGGGAGCTCTTTATACTGGTCAATCCTAATCTAGGCTAAAATGTGTAAGACACTGGGTGCTAACAGAAACAATGGGATGGTGCCCAGTGAA
Organism: Notamacropus eugenii; assembly: GCF_028372415.1. Taxonomy (NCBI): domain Eukaryota; kingdom Metazoa; phylum Chordata; class Mammalia; order Diprotodontia; family Macropodidae; genus Notamacropus; species Notamacropus eugenii. The sequence continues at coordinate 145,995,453 of NC_092877.1, read as the reverse complement.
ACTGATACTTAAACAGATAAGTATTTCAACCTTGGTAAACTTCAATATGGCAAATAAAATGCTATCTTCATGTAGATCACCATAGAATATTACATTTAAAGCCAGAAGGGACCTTGGAGATCACCTAGTCCAATTCCTTCATTTTATTCATGGAGAAACTAATGGAGAAAAGTAGGATAAAGTTACTCAGCAATAATAGAGCCAGAATTTAAACCCAGATCCTATGTCTCCAAATCTAGAGAAGAGGTCTTCTAAACAAATTCATAAAGGAGCCTAGGTTAGGGAGAACATTTGATCAGTTAAGATAATAAACTATCTTCCAGTGCTTTATCACCATCCCTTTGTAGACAATTCAATTCCTTAAATTAAATTGATTGAAATGATTAAGCTGAACAGATGAATCTTATTTATACTTATACACTGCTAAAAATGCTTTTTGGTGATATTTTGTTGAATTCCTATTCATGTGCCATTCTTAAAAGTCACGGAATGCTATTTCTTTACAAAGTATTCCACCACTTAAATTATCTGTTCATTTCTATAGCTTTTCTTTCCAATTAGTGCATATTAGGGATGTTTGCTTAGAATGAACCCAAATTCTGTAACAAAGGGAAAGTTTGGGAAGGGATCTTGTCATTCAACTTTCATTCTCCTCAGTTTCTTTTCTCTGGGGAAGTTCTGAAGTGTCTCTTCATTTTTCTTAAAAAGAGTTGGAAAATGAGTCTATCATTGAGGATTGCTCCCAAACAGATTGAGCCTATGTAGCCTAATTCTGCTTTTTACCTAATCTTCCCAATTTACAAGTCATCACACATGTGGGCCACCAAAGCAAAAAAAAAAAATTTAAGTCCAAATTTAGATATTGAAAGTGGGCCTCAATGTTATCTGAAAATCCTATTCTATATTTAGCTATGAAACAGTCATATATGTGATAGCCTGATGACCAGAAGAAACCGATTAGGCAAGCATTCAGTCAGCTGGCATTTATTAACTTCCTACTATGTGTCAGGTACCATGCTAAGTGCCAGGGATACAAAGAAAGGCAAAAAACAGTCGTCACTCTCCAGTCAAATGAGGAAACCAGGGAAGTTCTATAAGAAATCAGGCAGTACACCTAAAATAACTATGATTGATTCTGCATGTTGTAGCGTAGTGCGTCTCGAACTTTTTGGTCTCAAGATCCCTTTATTCATTTAAAAATCATAGAAGACTCTAAAGAGTTTTTGTTATTGAGTTACATTTATCAATATTTACTGCATTAGAAATTTAAACTGATCATTCTAAAATATCAATTTACTAAAACAATAAATCATTGCATATTAGCAAAAATATCATGTTTTAATGAAAAATAACTATATTTTCCAAAACTTTAAAAAATCAGGAAGAGTGACATTATTTTACATATTTTTTCATATATCTTAATAGGAGACAGATGAATTCTCTCTTGTTTCTTCTTTGAATCTGTTGTGACAACGTTAAAAAGTTGAAGCATACAAATAAAATCCAGCCTCACACAGATTTGAAGTTGGAAAAGGAAGACATATTTTATTAGCCAAATAAGATGAAAACAGTTCTGACCTTGTAGATCTCCTGACTGGATCTTAGGGACCCTTAGAGATCCACAGACCACAATGTGGGAACAACTTGTAAAGCTTGCATGATTCATGATAAAAGGACCCAGGTATGAATCCCAGCCTCTGCTACTCACTGCCTTGAGTGTGAAGCCTCTTCAGGTCTCATTTTTCCACATCTATAAAATAAGGGGAAGGACCAGGTGTCTCCTAAGACTCCCTCCAGCTTTATGACAAAAACAGTCAACAGTACAGAGAACTGTACTGCACGGTTGAAAATAATACAAGGAATATATTTTTCTGATATTCCTAGACACATTACAATTATCCTTATGGACTTTTTCATCATTATCTCTGAAAACTTTTAAGAGTTGCTCATCCTCCTTCCCTCAGAATACTAAGATTTCTTTTCTAAAAATAGTATTTTATTTTTTCCCAATAATATGTAAAAATAGTTTTTAACATTTTTTTTATTTTGAATTTGAGGATAATACTGCATGTGTCCTTCGGAACCAATAGCTTTCAGTGACTAGAGTTGCATTCAATTTATTATAAATCAAGTCTAGTGAAGGGGCACCATTAAACTGAGTTCTTTTTATGCATTGAGAAAGAATGTGGATCTGTCTATCACAAGTGGTCTTATTGTACCTTTTCAGGGAATTTTTAAAATAGACTGTGTCTTGACTGCAGATCTGCCTAATAACCCTTATGCTCTCACTACTTTAAGCTTGATATTTCAAGTAGATATTTTCTATTGTTCTTATATCCATGACATGGAACATATTTTAATGTGTCTGTCAGTTTTAAAGGATTTGCTAATACCAGTGGCATCAGAAAAAAGCATATATCAGACCAGCTTTAGCTTTGAGGTCTGATCCTTAAAGAGGTTATTTTCTCTCTTTGACTTGTTTACCCTACCTGAAGTACTCCAGAGAAATCTCTAAATATAGTCAAGACATAGCTCATATGTAGGTTTCCCCAAATCTGGGTAACAGAGTCACTAATTCTTCTAAGACACCCAAAGAGCTAAACGGGTATCAGGTATAGGACTGCTTTAATTTCACTTCACAGCAAAATCAGAGGACACAAAGGACACAGAGGCACCAAGCACTAACTATAGAAATACATCAAGCCCTCAGATAACCCTTTAGTACTCTTGTCTCCCCCAGGCAAACCCACTTAAAAGGAGGAAGCCATTGAATAAACAATGCTCTTAGCATTGGACTTATGTTGTCTGAACAACTCATGATAATAATGGAAGGTGTGGTAAGGTCCAGAGTACACACACTTTCATATGTATTTGAAGATTATCTTCCTTCAACACAAAAGATATATTGTTAAAGAAGTCTTCTAGGACAAGGGGATCAAACCTTTATGGGTTATTGTTGTGCAGTCATTTCAGTTGTGTCTGACTTTTTGTGACCAGATTTGGGTTTGCCGTTTCCTTTTCCAGCTCATTTTACAGATGAGGGAACTGAGACACACAGGGTTAAGTGACTTGCCCAAGATCACACAGCTAGTAAATGTCTGAGACTGGATTTGAATTCAGATCTTCATGACTCCTGGTCTGGCACTCTATCCACTGCACCACTTTAGCAGTCCAGTGAAGTGTATGCACCCCTTCTCAGAATAATGCTTTTGAATGCATAAAATAAAACACATAGGATTACAAAGGAAACTAACTATATTGAAACAATTATCAAAAATTTCAAAAGAACAGGTTAGTGGACTGCAGGTTAAAAGCCACCCTCCTTTATTTGACCTCATAGATTCAATGAAAGCAATTTTGATTTGGGAATTTGCAGAATATCAGCATTCAGGAAGCTGGTATAAACAAGAGATTTATTATTATAAGGTATAGCAAGTAATCAAAAATAAAGCATATAAACAGACAGAGATTCATCCCCACAGATACAAGAAATTCATCCAGTGGGAGGGAGACAGAGGAAACACACTCAAAGTTGGAGTTCAATGAAAAGTAAAACTATATAAAAATGGACTAGGTAACCAGGGGCAGATGTGCGGGGTGGGGTGAGGGGCAGTTCTAATCAGACCCAGATGTGTTAGGGAAGCTCTTGGGATCACTTGTCAATTGATATAAGGTTTAGGTGAGGCTCAGGTAAGGAGAGTTTCTTTACTGAGACTAGAAACTGGCAGAGGGTCTGGGATGACTATCTACAGCAGTAAGAAAGGAATGACATAGAAATGTGTTTTGCATGACTATACATATATAACCTATGTCACATTCTTAATGGTGGGGAAAGGAAGAAAGGAGAGAATTTGGAACTCAAAATCTGAAAAAAATGTTAAAATTGTTTTTACCTGCAATTGGGAAAAAATAAAATAGTAAATAAGAAAAAAAAGAGAGAGAAGTGACTCAGAGAACACCTGCAGTCAATCAGAAGTTTTATCCAGTCAGAACTTGTAAGAATTAACTATTTGAAACAGTGTTAACATTGGTCAGAATAATAAAAAATTAACTTGCCTGTCTTTGCCTATATGCTTTGTGGATATTAGGCCCATTTAGCCTAAATGACTTTGTATTGAAGTCCTATCATTATAACTATAATATCATACAATATAAAAATTACTATTATCATGTACCTCCTGCTATAGGATGTTGTTGTCCAAACTCTCAATCTTACGATCCTAAGACTGTAGATTTGGAAGGGACCTTGGATTTACAATTACTCAGGAGGTAACTCTAAAGAATAGGAAAATTCGCTCTCAGGATCTCTCCTCTCCAGTCAAGTACAAACATATGTCTATGTCTGCCATAGACTTCTGAAGAAATGTTATGAGCACCCCAGATGTTGATCCTTCCTGGACAGGAAAAATCCATTCTTGAGGACTCTCTAACCCTTGTTCAGGAAGGCACAAAGAACAGCAAAGGCAGTCATGAACTTCCTTCTCAGGCCATGTGGGGAAAACCATGTACTTCCCCTACATGTTTCTTCCTGAAAGTCACCATTAACTTGAAAAAGCAAGAAAAACAACATATCATAAACATGTATAGTCAAACAAAAAAAAGTCTTGTATTGATCATGTCCCAAAAAATTATTGTTTCAATGTGTGCTCTGAGTCTACTCTCTATCTAGGGGTGAGTCAGCTTATATTTTTCATGGATATATTCATATCTCAATTTTTCATTCATGTTTCTGATATCCCATTCTTCTTCCTTTGCCCATAATGACCTCTCAAATATATGGGAAATTGTGCAAGTTCACAGTTACTACTTTCTGGAAAAATATATTGGTTTCACAGGGTGTGCCATTTATTTGAAATATACCTAAAACATTCATGGTGTTAGTCACCACTTTGTAGACAAATATTCACATAAACTAAATGTCTGGCTCCCACACATACTCAAATCTCATTTTACTTAATCCTTTGAAACCCTACAAATAGAAAGACATCAATTGCCTTCCCACTACAATCTGGGTGGGTAGCGGGATTGGAGGTATGGAATAGTATATTAGTATTAGCTTTAGATTGGTGATTATAAGGCCTAGAGTTTTGCTGAAGTCATCCCCATCAGAAGAATGAGCCAGGGCAGGAAGCAAGAAGGTTTGGGGTCAGTCACTTGGTCTAGCTCATTTCTTGATGGAAACCATCCCCACACAGTTTCCATGCTCCGACTGTATGCAGTTTTATAGTTAAGCAAAGTCCTATAGCAGAGAGGGAAAGGAAAACCATCACCCCATTGCCACAGGCCTACATTATGTGTATGGTAAGGGAGAATGCTAAAATGAGCTAGTCAAACAGTGGGGGAAAGAAGAAGCTTCAACCCTCTGACACAGGCAATAGCCTATTCAGGAGTGAGGAACCTGTGGCCTTGAGGCCACATATGGCCTCCTAGGTCCTTGAGTGTGGCTTTTTGGCTGAATCCAAGTTTACAGAATAAATCCTTTCATTAAGCGGATTTGTTCTCTGAAGTCTGGATTCAGTCAAAGGGACACACTTGAAGGCCTAGAGAGCAACATGTGACCTCAAGGTCACAGGTTCCCACCCCTGGATGTTCTGAAAACTCTTCACCTAGAATTCTTTTCTTCTTTCACTTCTCAATCATCTACTTTAGCACTAAAATTTTCAATGCTTCATATTAGCGTACAGCTGAAAAAATTACTTTTAAAAAAAATTGCTCCAGCTGTTTAAAAACTACCAAAGCAGTACTACATTGTTGCGAATGCTTATTCCTAGTTGTGAATAAATCCCAAGTGGCAAATGCACAAGACTTCCAATGTCACGTGGGTTTTCACCAAAAAAAATATGAATGAATGTGGGGGATAAGATCATCGAATAATCCAATAAATATGAGAAATTCCCTCCAGTAAACGGAATCACAACCCATCCATGCCTACTCATTCTGGACAGCAATTTTTTTTCTATCTCTTCCCATAAGCTTACCATTTGGGGTCCATTCAACTTGATAGGGGCCTTCTTCTTGCTCTTTTGTGCTACAAGGATGCTGGGGGAACACAGGACCTGTCTTTGGTTATGCCTTCCTCTCATCACATAACTAGATTGTTGTTTCTTTCAGTCATGTATTTATTTGACAGTATCTTTTATGCCACCACTCCTGCAAGATCCACTCCATAAAATTTAACTTGAATGCATTAAATGAGCTTTGTACACGTACATTATTACACTGCTGTATTTGATACTTAGAGGAAGCACAACATCATGAAAGAATGCTGGACTTTGGGAGCAGAATATTCCTCTTTAAGTGCCAATGATGCCATCTGTTCAATATTGAATGAGTTGCCTCCTTCAGCCTCAGTTTCCACATATGTAATATAGAAGGATTGGACCAAATGACCCTAAGTGTCTGAGAGAGTTCAAACATTTAATGATAATTTCTTACCTGTTTACAGAGAATCCTAGCTCGATTACTGCAAACCTGTGTGGTCATGTTGGAATGGATTAGGGACATAGGAGAGGCCAGATCTATGATATCATGGCTTTAGGGAGTTTTCAAAGAATAAATTTTAACCAACTGCTATGGAAATTTTAGAGAGTTGTCTGGGACAGTGAAAGTTTAAGTGATTTGCTTCTGGTTACACAGTCTGCATGGAAAGCTAAACTTGAACCCAGGTCTTCTCAACACAGAAGCCAGCTCTCTCTCTCTCTCTCTCTCTCTCTCTCTCTCTCTCTCTCTCTCTCTCTCTCTCTCTCTCTCTCTCTCTCTCTATTCTAAACTACTTCTGGATTAGATTGGAATTCATTATTTTCTCTTTGCTCTAAGGAAACAATATATCAAATTTTTATTATTCAGTGAAAGCCTGAAAACTCTTATAAGGAGAATGGTCTCCAGGTAGACAACTTACTAGAGCAGATCTTTCTCTGTTGTTGCATACAATCTCTCACACCAAAGAAAAGGTGTCTAGAGTTCTCATTTGTAGGAGACACTGCTCTCCCCATGTCATAGTTAATACAGATGCAAGGACAGACAAAGTATCACTTCTCATGGTGGTGATTCCACTTGACAACTATTGCTAACTATTAGCTTCACAAAACCTTCCTCAGGTGGCACAACCCACCTCTCTACTTTTGAATTCCTGTCACCAACTTCAGACTCTTATACAATGACTACAAACTGCCCCCTTGAAAGCTGAAGTAGCTTCCACCCATTCAGATGATGAGTTATCCGAAATACTCCTTAATTATCTCTAAATTCCAAAAAACTCCTTTAGCCAGCTCAGAGATGTAAATCTCCCTGGGCTGTTACCAGTCAAACCTATAATTTTTATTGTATTATTATCTGAGAAGGATGCATTGACTATTTCTGCTTTTCTCCCCTGGATTGTGAGGTTTTTCCCTAGTAATACATGGTCAATTTTTGTATATGTGCCATGTACCACTGAGAAAAAGATATATTCCTTTTTATCCCCATTCAATTTTCTCCAGAGATCTATCATATCTACCTTATCTAGAGCTTTATTCATTTCCTTAACTTCTTTCTTGTTTTTTGAGGTTAGATTTATCAAATTCAAAAAAGGGGATATTGAGGTTCCCCACTAGTATAATTTTGCTGTCTATTTCTCCCCGTAACTCTCTTAACTTCTCCTCTAAGAATGTGGATGCTATACCACTTGGTGCACATTTGTTTAGTAATGATATTGCTTCATTGTCTATGGTGTCTTTTAGCAGGATATAGTTTCCTTCCTTATCTCTTCTGATTAGATCTACTTCTGCTTTGGCTTTGTCTGAGATTAGAATTGCTACCCTTGCTTTTTTTTACAACAGCTGAAGCATAATATATTTTGCTCCAACTCTTTACCTTTACCCTGTGTGTATCCCCCTATTTCAAATGTGTTTCTTGTAAACAACATATTGTTGGATTATGGTTTTTAATCCATTCTACTATCTACCTCCATTTTATGGGAGAGTTCATCCAATTCACATTCACAGTTACGATTACTTTCTGTGTCTTTCCCTCCATCCTATTTCCCCCTGTTTATGCTTTTAGTTCTCCCTTTCCCTCCACAAAGGAGTTTTAATTTTTGGCCACTTCCTCCCTCAGTCTTTCCTCCCTTTTATCAGCCCCCCTTCCTTTTCTTTCCCCTTGCCTCTCCTATTGCCTATAGGGCAAGCTAGATTTCTATATTGAACTGAGTTTGCTGTTACTTCCTTGAACCAAATCAGATGAGAGAAAATTTCAAACAGTGCTCATCTACTTCCCCTCTTTCTCTCTACTATAATATGTTTTTGTGCCTCTTCCTGTGATGTAATTTATCTTTTTTCTGCCCCCTCTATTTCACGTCTCTGGTTACGATCCCTTTGCACCCTTAAATCACATTTTTTTATCATCACCTTAGTTAATTTATACCCATTCTATCTGTCTATGTATATTACATTTAGATATCATAATAAATATATAATTCTCAAGATTGGCAAGTATCATCTTCCCTTATAGGAATGTAAACAGTTTGCCCACATTGAATAGCAAGGTTTTTTTCCTTGTTTACCTTTTTATGCATCTCTTGAGACTTGTATTTGAAGATCAGATTTTCTATTTAGCTCTGGCCTTTTCATCAGGAAGGTCTGGAAATCCCTTATTTCACTGAATGTCCATCTTTTTGCCTGAAATATTATGCTCAACTTTGCTGGGTAATTGATCCTTGGTTGTAGTCCCAGCTCCTTTGCCTTATAGCATATCATATTCCAATCCCTCTGATCATTTAAAGTAGAAGCTGAAAGGTCCCATGTGTTCCTGACTGTAGCTGCTCGATATTTGAATTGTTTCTTTCTGGCTGCTTGCTGTATTTTCTCTTTGTTATGATAGTTCTGGAATTTGGCAGCAATGTTCCTTGGGGTTTTTAGTTTGTGATCTCTTTCAGGAGGTGATCAGTGGATTCTTTCAATGACTATTTAGCCGTATGGATCTAAGACCTCAGGGAAGTTTTCCTTGATGACATCTTGGAAGATATTGTCCAGGCTCTTTTTTCCACCACAGCTTTCTAGTAGACCAATAATTCTTAGATTTTCTCTCCTGGATCTATTTTCAAAGTCAGTTGTTTTTTCCAATGAGATGTTTTACATTTTCTCCTATTTTTTCATTCTTTAGATTCTGTTTGACTGATTCTTGATGTCTCATAGAGTCATTAGCTTCTACTTGTCCAATTCTAATTTTTAATAGATTGTTTTCTTCGGTTAACTTTTGAATTTCCTATTTCCATTTGTCCAATTGTTCCTTTTAAGGAGTTATTTTCTCCAGTTAGGTTTTGTACTTCCTTTTCCAATTTTTCAATTTTCCTTTTTAAGGAGCTGTTCTCTTCAGTGAATTCTTTTTTCATATTTTAAAAATCATTGGCCAATTTTTCTTCTACCTCTCTAATTTGGCTTTTGAAATCCTTCTTGAGCTCTTCCCAGAATGCTCTTTGGGCTTGAGACCAGCTTATATTCCTTTCTGAGGTTTAAAATGGAAGTACAGTCTCAATGCTGACCTCTTCTGTATTCATGTTTCAGAATTTGTCCTCATAGTAAGATTCTATGGTCTTTTCTGGTTTTCTTCTTGCTCATGATGATGGCCTTTATTCCTGGCTTTTAGAGTGGATTTTTGCTTCTGGGGCACAGTGGGCTCTGTCCCACAGTTCTTATGCTGAGAACTTTAGGCTTTGTGTATTGTGGCTTCTGGTTCTTTCAGATAGATGCTACAGAAGGCTACATTCTACAGATGCTATAGAATGCTACAGGTTACCTGGTGCTGAGTTGATTGGTATGCCAAGGTAGAGGCCGGGTGAAGTCTTTCTGTTTCCCTGGAGTTACCCTGGAGCTTGCTATGTGCAGTGTGGGGGAGGGGTTGTCTGAGCACAAGTGGTTTTCTCTCCTGAGCTAGACCACAGGCTGACTCAGCAGTTGGTGAGCCCCCATTTCTGCTAGTGTCTTTTTGATTCTCATGGCTTTGATAAGGCACACTTGTGATCCTGGTGTTGGCACTTATGGGCTCCACCTCCCTGGGGCTCAGTATATCCTCCTGGCTCACCGAGGTGTGGCTGTCTGGGATAGCTCCAGTCCTGCACTGGTCTCCTTCAGCCACAGCAAGAGAGTATCTCCTTAATGATTTTCCCAGCCTTTCAAGCTAAAAGACTGCATACCTCTTTAGCTGATCCCACTGTTCAAGGATTTTTCCAGGGGGAATATTCTCTGGGTTTTTCAAGGTCAACAAGAGGAGGAGGAGAGCACTTACAGATCACTCTACCATCTTGGCTCCTGGAAGTTCAAGTAAGTGACTTATAGACATTTAATCTGCAGGCTGATAGTCTCAGGAGTGGCAGCTGCTGTTACTGGGGGATCTGTGCTTCCCTCTCACTCAGTTCCTCTGGACTGCTGTCCTAGGCTGATATGTTTGAGAATCCCTACTGCTGCTTCTGCTTCAGTCTGTCCAGTGGTTCCTGCTAGGCTCCACTACGGCAGGGTCTGTGCTGGTACAACATGTGCTCTCTGCACTCTACCAGCCCCATGTAACAGATCCATCCCATTGACCTTCCATGCTGTCCTGGGCTGGAAATCTACCACACTCTATCTCCTAGTGGATTCTGTCACTCTAAAATCTGTTCAGATTCTCTTTTCAGAAGTATCTGAAGGAATTTGTGGTAGAACTTAAGTGAGTACATGCTCTTGGCTCCACCATCTTGATTCCACCCCCTTACACTTCTTTTCATTAATTTCCTTCATATTCTGAACCTTTTGTTCTTACAGGTGACTTTTGTTATTATTTTTTCTAGCTCTGTAAAATAATTTTTGGTAGTTTGATTTTTATGACACTGAATAAATACATTAATTTAGGCAGAATTATCATTTGTTATATTTGCTTGATCTCATGAGGATCATGAGCAAAACTAGTAATCTTAATCATTGTGAATATCTCCAAAAAATCAGTACTATGACTTGTGCATAATAGCTGCATCATATATGTCTGCTGAATCAAACTGAATGAATTTAATATTATACCTTTTTTTGTAAAAAATAAAAAAACAGGCCCCTTAAACAAAGCTTAATTGTGAACTCATTGTATTTTGAGTTTAAACTAGTAACTTCACCACTGAAAAAATAGTAGATTCTCCCAAAGTATATGCATTTTGTACACTCATCAATAGGATACACAAAGCTGCCAAAATTTACAAAGAAGGTGAATAATTTTACCAAGCAATTGGAAAGGGCATCTCTGTAATCCAAAAATCCAGAGGTTTTAAAATTTCAAATGAACATCACTATTAGGTGTATTACAATAATGTGACAAACATAATGATCTGTGCTAATGGAGAGGGGTGGGAAAAACCATAAATAAATGGAATCTTCAAAATCCCCCCACCTCATTTTAGTTACCAAGCTTGACCTTCTCTGCCATACCTCTGAATGGCTTTATCATTTGTCTTCTGGATAGCATGATAATGATCACTGAGTTGTATAGAGCTATCTGAGAATGGAATGATGAATTCATCTATCGAAGCATTATAATCATGCATTTATAATCTCCCAACTCCTCTCTGTCTTGTGGAAACTCCCAGAATCAAAGAATCACAGAGGTCGCCTTGTCCTCTCCCAGAAAATGTAAACCCTCTCCACAACATCACCCACAGGTTAGAGAAGAGAGGGAGAAGGGAAAACAAAACTGCGGTTGCTCTGGAATGAACAGTCCTTGGATGCATCTCACCCTGACAGGATATGCTAATTATTGACACTCTCTGATCCTCTGCTACACCAGGGATGGTTACGTACTGGCAATCCTGTGAGATCTTCACTCCAGCATTCCAGGAAGGTTCCACCTGGGAGCTGCTGTCAAAAGACAGTGATCCAAGGCTGCTTTGATGAGCTCCAGTGAGAAGGAATCAAATTCTTTCCAAGGCAGCTCATTCCATTCTTGGACAGTTCTATACAACTCAATGGTCATCATGACCTTCACTGAAGGGCAAATGAATGAATCTTTCAAACTTGAAGTCTAAATGGGATTTGTGAAATCTCTGCAGATGCCATTGGTCTCTATTCTTCTCCACTTCCCCATCCCAATAGTGCAAAAAAAAAAGTGAAAAGTATGCTATATGAATCATATGACATACAAAAGTCAGGCTTCAAATTAAGAGTAGGAAAAAATAGGTATAATTATTTCTTAGGAAAAAATAGAATGCAGGATGTTGAGATGGAAGGGATCTTAGAAATTTTATAATCCAATCTATTCATTTTACAAGTGAGGAAACTGAGATCCAAACAGGTTTAAGATACTTCTCAAATTCACAGAAATAATGAGTAACACAACCAAGATCTAAACTCAGGATCTTTAATTCCCAAACATCACTGCTACTCAGCCCACCCCACACCTAAAGCTCTGATTGGATAACAAAGACACTATTTACCCAAGGAGATTGTGCCATCTTCTGCCCTAAAGATTTTAGGGGAAAGACAGGAGCTATTTTAGGTAGGTCTCTATTTGCCCTTTCAAGGTCCTTGTACAATCCGTATTTCAATAACAAAGTTTTATTTAGAATATGTAAATAATGAGGGTAAGAGACACCAGATTCAAGGAATGAGCAGTTATTTTGGAAGATATTTTTTAAAGTCTCTGATGGATTAATTAATTAATTGAGTGCAATGGTGATTCATCCAAGAACTAATAAATCAATATACATGCAATAATAGAAATTGTTGTTGAGTTCAACAAATATTTGTGAGGAGGATAGCAACTGAGGATAGCCAAAATGTGGCCTCTGACTTGTGACATACATGTGCATATAGAATTGCACAGATGTAGGATTTTCTTTTTTTTAATTTATTTATTTTTAGTTTTCAACATTCACTTTTACAAGATTTTGAGTTCTAAATATCCCCCCTCTGCCCCTCCCCACTTTCCAAGATGGCATGCAATCTGATATAGGCTATACATGTATAATCATATTAAGCATATTTTCATATTAGTCGTCTTGTGAAAGAAGAATCAGAACAAAAGTAAAAAAAAGAAAATCCATGAGAAAGAAGAGAGAGAGAGAGAGCAAATAGTGTGCTTCAATCTGTATTCAGACTTCATAGTTCTTTTTCTGGATGTGGGTAACATTTTCCATCATGAGTCTTTTGGAATTTTCTTAGATCACTGCTTTGCTGAGAAGAGCTAAGTCTATCAAAGATGGTCATTGCCCAATGTTGCTGTTAATTGTGTATAGTGTTCTCCAGGTTCTGTTCACAGCATCAGTTCATAAGAGTCTTTCCAGGTTTTTCTGAAATCTGCCTGCCCATCATTTTTTATGGAACAATAGCATTCTATTACATTCATATACCATGATTTGTTCAGCCATTCCCAATTCATAGGCAGCCCCTTAATTTCCAATTTTTGGCCATCACAAAAAAAAGCTGCTTTAAATATTTTTGTGCATGTGTACCCTTTTCCAATTTTTTTATGATCTCTTTGGGATACAACCCTAGAAGTGGTATTGTTGGGTCAAAGAGTAGGCACCATTTTACAGCTCTTTGGTAGCTTGGTAGTTCCAAATTGCTCTCCAGAATATTTGCATCAGTTCACAACTTCACCAACAATGCATTAGTGTTCCAATTTTCCCACATCTTCTCCAATATTTATCATTTTCCTTTCCTGTCATATTTGCCGGTCTGAAAGGTATAAGATGGTATCTTAGGGTTATTTTAATTTGCATTTCTCTAATCAATAGTGATTTAGAGCATTTTTTTCTTATGACTATAGATAGCTTTAATTTCTTCATCCAAAAACTACCTGTTCACGTGCTTTGACCACTTCTCAATTGAGAAAACTGTGGAATTTTATAAAAGAAGAGGGAAAAGAGAGGGAAACGGGCAAAGGAAACCATGGCTGTTATGATCTGAGCACTCCTGGGTTGAATCTCACGCTGATAGGATATGATAATTACTGATAGTCTCTCTGATCCTCTGCTGTACCAGAGGTGGGTTACACACTGGCAATCCTGTGAAACTTTCACTTCAGCATTCCAGGAAGGTTCCACCTGGGAGATGCTGTGAAAAGACAGTGAAGTTCTAGACCAGAAAACACAGAGAGAAGATAATAATCACATCAAGATGCTCCCTCGCTAAAGTTTGTTGACATCAAAGGAAGCTTTTCTTTTGCCCTGGCAAAGCAGATAAATGTGTTTTATCCCTTTGCCTTGCTTAGTTGTACCTTTCCGGGCCACCCAGGTAGATATCACTTTACTAGGAGGAGAAGGAATTAATTCCTAATTTCTCCAAAATCCAAAAGGAAAACAACTCCAGTGACCCAGACTCCAAAACAATACACTTTTTAGGAGGCACATTGCTATCCTAAGGTTCCCAATTTGCCTACCCTGACTTTGCATCAGGCAGGCTAGATTCACCAACCTTCCACTCTTAGAGGGTTTGGTGGTTGGAGGCAGTTTGATTTGCTTGGAACCATTGTATCAGGAGAGCTAGCTAATGAGACATTTTGTTGATACTGAAATCCTTGCTATTTCAAGTAGATTCTTATTGTTTTCTCTAAAAGGTAATGTCATATAGCTAATACTAAAATTGTGTGATCATTTCAATTAATAGTCAATACACATTTATTAAGCACCTACTATGTGCCAGGCATTATGCTAAGTATTCGAGTAGCTTACATTCCACTGTGAAGGAAGTGACAGATACACAGATAAAGACAAAGGCAAAAGAGAGAGATCTCAACAAAATTCTATAAGAAATGGAAGAAAGGAAGGAGGGAGGGAGGGGAGGAAGAAGGAAGGAAGGAAGGAAGGAAGGAAGGAAGGAAGGAAGGAAGGAAGGAAGGAAGGAAGGAAGGAAGATTTATTAAGCTTTTACTATATATATGTGTATATATATGTATGTATGTATGTATGTATGTATGTATGTATCAGGCACTGTGCTAAATAGGTAAGATACAAAGATACAAGTAAGTAAAGTAGTTCCTGCCTTCAAGGAATTTACATTCTGAGGGAAGACAATACATAAAGAGGAGCTAGAAAAGGGGTGCAAGGGGCTTCACTTTGAACAGAAGGGACTAGAGAAGGCTTCCTGAAAGTGATGGAACATGAACTGCATCTAGAGGGAAGAACTATATTTCAACAAGCAGCTCAGAGAAAGGAATGCATCCCAAGGCATAAGGGGATGGCTTGCATGAATATATGAATATGAGAGACAATAGGACAAGACAGAGAACCAGCCAGTAGCCTAGTTTCTCCAGAACATAGAATGAAAGCGAGTGAGGTGAAATTAGTCTGGGGTTTAAGCTAGTGAAGGATGGCTAGGAAGTTTATATTTATTTTGTAGGGAATATACACTAACTAGAGGGTTTTGTACATGATCAGATCTATTTATTAGGAAGGTATAGTCAACAGTACTTGGCAAGTAATTAGATATACAGATAAAAGAGAGGAAAGGAGCAGAGATGACTCCTGTGTTTTGAACCAAGAAACAGTTGGAAAGAGAAACAGTTTTTACAGGAACAAGAATGAGTTTGGTTTGGGCCATGTTGAAATTTAGACAGAGTGGTAGATGATCAAGGGAACATTGTCCAGCAAGTAGTTAGGAGTATAGAAAGATTTCCATAGCAAAAGTGAGCCAGAGGTATTAATTGACATAGAAATGATCATTGAAGCCATAAAAGTGGATATGACTACCACAAGAAAGAGAAAGAAAGAGAAAAAGCCACTCCTTGAAAGGCACCAGCATTTGGGAGTAGGAAAATGAAGATAGACCAAGAATGGAACTTGAAAGTAGCAGTTAGACATGGAGGAAGGGAAGCAAGGTGGATGAAAACACAGAATAATGGAAAGTCAACTGGCTTTGGAACAAAAGGATCTGGGTTTCAAATCCTACAGGGCTAATTACTACTTTTGTGACCTTGTGCAAGTTTCATAGGGGCTCAATTTCCTGATCTGTGTAAAATGGGAAAGTTCTAAGATCCCTACAATTATATAAAATCAATGTCACAAAGTATCACCTAAGTGGAAGAAAATTGGAGTATCAAGAACAACGAATAGTCTACAATACCATAAACTGCAGAAAAATATTTTGACTATTGAACCAGCATGTACTAGAGAGATTGATTAAGACATGTAGGTTCTCAGAGCATCTGTCATTCATAGAAATAGTGCACATATCTGGAATGGGATGTTTGGGGTCATCTTGTTTAAGCATTTACCCATCCCTTCCTTCCTCTTTGTACTTGTGATACCATGGATATAAAGAGCAACTTTATATCAATGGTGAGAAAACAAAATGAGAAAATTCCCTCTACTAGTGTACATCATTAAGTGTTTTTCAAGTTAAGATCTTAGAAGGTTCCTGGGAGCACTAAACAGTTAAGTGACCTGCCCAGGGTCACACAACTTATATGTGTCTGAGAAAGAACCTGAATTCTGCTCTTCCTGACTGGAATGTCACTTAATAAATTTCACTTATTGGTAGAAACACAAGTAAATCCTTTAAACATGCTGAAAATCAAAAGCAAAAACATATTAAAAGATATTTCCCCTTCAGATATAAAGACGAGCATATTGATTTATAGGGGGCTGGGCAGAAGGGAAAATATACAACTACCAGAAATCTGCCAACCAGGCAAAGTAATCACAGCCTTCCAAAGGCTTTAATTTCTCTTTGAACTAGATTAATTTTCAAATTTAAACAAATAGTGCCTGGGTCTTGGCTATTCGCATCCAGAATAAATCAAACTGAGAAGCAGAATTTAGAGGTAGAACAACTTAATCTTTAGCCTGGAAAACCTTTCTGTGACTGAACAGCCAAGTAAGGATGACAAAGAGGGTTTTCCAGCACCTGGATTTCAGAAATAGTAGCTGTTAATGAGTTCAAATCTGTGGTTTTTGAAGCTGAAGGCCTCTGAATTATTTTCCACCAAACACAGACTGTAAGTGGTCCATTTTCACAGATACATTCCATAATCACAATTAATGAGAGCTGTGGAGCTGTTCTCGCTTGTGAAAAGAAAAATGGGTAGCTATCTCTGTCTAACCTCATCTTCCCAGCCTAGATCAACTCATAACAGAGAAATACAAAAACCCAAGAAAGTGTTGAATTCAAATCACAGTCGTTACTTAGTATGCCCTTGGATGATCTTCACAGTTTCCTGGATCTCGGGTTCCTCATCTGTTAAATAAGAGATTAGATTAGATGGCTTTTAAGGTCCCTTCTCTAAATCTATAATTCTCAAAGTCAGAATTGCATGCTATCTCCCTTCCATTTACACTGTCTTCTCTCTCTCTCTCTCCCTTTTCCTCCTCTCCCCCATCTCCCCCTTCTTCCTTCTTCTTTCCCCCCTTTCTACCCTTCTATCCTTTCCTTCTGTCTCTGTCTCTGTCTTTTTCTGTCTCTTCGTATCTGTCTGTCTCTCTCTCAATGTGTGTGTCTCTCTCCTCCTTCATTCTCTCTATTCCTCTATCTCCCTTTCTTTCTTCCCCTTCCCTTTCTCACCCTTCCCTTTCTCTCAGCACATATATGCACAGTCATGAATCGGAGTTAACTGTTCTTGAGAAGTCATTATCTATGCAGTACTATGAAAATGTTCCTCTCTGCAACAAACCTTAGCCAAATGATAGATTTCAGTGATTCAGGCAACGATTAGCATTTGGTTGGAGTGTTATCATGCAAAATCTGTCAGCAAATTAGCCTAACAGTTCAGCTCCTTCATACTGGAACAGCTTTCTGTCTGTGGTGCGAACTTTCTCAGCAGTCGACTTGATATTAATATGACATTTCTGGTGTATCATGTAGGGAAACAAAGAAGCAATACAGAGGCATCACTAGGGATAGGAGGGAGGTATCCTACATTGTGTCAATGTGGGTAGAGCCTCATGCAGTACGCTAGCCACCCCCGTCATTTTTCAGATAAATTTGGTCACAGTAAGACTGCAGCTTACAGGCTGAATATTGATAACAATTAAACATAAATTACAATGTAACTATTCTCTATATTATGCTTCATATATATATTATAGTGAAGCTTCTACCTGAAAGAGCCATGAAATCCTTAGTATAGAAAACTCTCTCCATCAACAGAAATTACAACCTTTCTGTGATTTAAAAGATGTCATAAGAAATTATCTGAATCTCACCTTCCTGACTACAGACCCAGTCTTTCTGGCTTCTTACCTAGTCCTCCTGACTCTAGGCTCAACATTCTATCTGCTAACCCAGAGTTGATATTAGTTGAAAGGAAAAAATAAAATGAAAGCCAATCACCATCTGTGTTGTACCATTTATACTCTTACATCCAGATTCTGCTTTGCATTCATTAAAGATAGGCCTTCAAAAAAATTCAAAATGGAAATATATGTCCCCTCCCCCCACCTTGGATTCTCCTTCTGTCTCCAAATTAAGAATGAATCCATAAAGACTTCGACTTCACAGGTGCCTACGGCCTCAATGCCCCCAGGAGAAGGCTGAATAAGATGCACATCAGCAGTGAAGCACAATGTAGAAGTCGCATACCAAATGACACCATAACAGTATCTGCCTACAAAGGAAGGTGGGCAAACATGTGGCAAGAGTAAGAAAACAGGCAGAAAGCCCACATGCTCCACTGGCATCCACTAAGGTCAGGTGATGTAAAAACATTGAGGAGTGAATCTTTCATGATAAGTATAGGAGAAGACGTGCATAAAAAGTCACACAAAATGGACAGAGAGGGATGAACTGCTATCTGCACCGCTGGAAGGAATGCCCACATGGATCCATGTGGTTTTAAGGTACATTGAAGTATCTACATAACTATAGTAAACACTGTTAACACACACTTGCAAGTTCTTAGCAGTACACATTCACTCAGTGTGTGGCTGTGCAGTTGCTTCAGCTTATGGCTCTATTTGGACATCTTTTCAGGCCTTGACTCAAGGATTATGGGACAAAATAATGCAAAACCTGAACACTGAGGGGAAATGAGTGAGCTTCCTTCAAATTCCAAAAGGGTCATTTTGCTGTTCGCAATCTACTTGCCATTGAAAAGATGTTTGGAACTTTCACATCACCACTATTAACATGAACACGCTTTTATTGAGTTACTTCTCTAAGACTGTACATTCCAAAGTGACGTCCTAGATGCATCAGAGAACAGTTTCCCCCAGAAGAACAGCGCTGCACGGATTAAATCACAGTTCTGATTTTTTTTTAATAGTACTTACTACATATTGTGCTAAATACATGGGGCTATTAAGATATAATTATTCCTTTACTCACTCATTCATTCAACACAATTTATAAGCACCCACTTTGTACCAAACACTATGCTAAGAACATGAGACACAAAAACACAAAAATACAAAAACAAAAGCTTGAGGGACTTATAGTCTTTGATTAATTATTATATATTTTGGTTAATTATTAGATAATAATTATTGTATATTAATTTGGTTAATTATTATATATTAATATTATAGCAAGGACAGGTTTTGATTAATTATTACATACTATATAACATTGATATTAATATTATAACAAAGAACAATAATATTAATTATTTTTGCATCATGCATAAAATTATATGTATATGCTATCTATTTTATATGTATTTCATGTAACGATTATAATAATAATTGTTGTTGACCTATGATAGAGTGAAGGTGATGCTAGATTCTTCTAGCACAGTATGAGATAGGACCTACTGAACTCAGAGGGTTTCAAGCATGGGCCCAGTGACTGATCACTTGCCTTTTGTCCAAGAAACAGCTTAGATTGATTCAGAGAAGTTACTCACCACTATGGACTGGGGGTCAGGAATTTTTTAGCTGCAGCAACACTTAAGAGCTGTCTCCTAAGACCTAAACTGGAGGGAATAAGTATTTACCCTAACAAAATTACAAATCTTTTTAGGATCCTTATTAGTTCATTAGTTAATGAATTCAATAACACATTTCTATTGCACTTTTCTCATTACAACTTTGTCGTAGGTAGTGCAAATATCATCGTGGCTACTTTACGGATGAGGAAATTAAAAGGTTAATGGATCTATCCAGAGTTTCACAGCCAGTATTGTCAGAGCAGGGGCTCATCCCAGTCTTTTGCCTCCAAGGCCAACATACTTTTTGCTATGTAACACAGCTTCTCCCAAACAGATAAATAAACAATACAAGATAGCACAGGATGTATCAAAGGAGGGCTACCAGAGTTCAGGAAAAGAAAGAATTTCTGAGGGTCAAGGAAAGAGCCTTGAAGAGAAGATGTAATCAGATGAGAAGTGAGACATACACTTTGGAACACGGTCAGTGAAGAAAATTGTTTTGCGTGATTATGTGCATTTGTTACAAATGTTTTGTTTTTCTTTTTTTCTTTTATTTTCTAATGAGAGGGAGGAAAGAAAATAAATGTTTTTTCCTTGAAAAAATACAATTAAAATAATTAGATGGTGGAGGGGCGGAAAGAGTTAGGACGGTAGGGAAATACAGTAAGACTCAGGCATAATTGGGAGACCTGCTTGGCTACAGTATCACTCCAGGAGAATAATAGAAAAAATGAAAGAAAAATATGGGGAGGATGGGACTAGATGAACATCGAATCACACAATTTTAAACTTAGAAAAGACTTCAAAGGTCACTCAATCTAAACCGTATCTGGGAGAAAAAATCCCCGCTACAACTCAGTCAATGGGTGGTCATCTGACGTTTGCTTGAAAAGTTCCCCAATGGGGAATAAGTTAATCAATAAGTCAATCAATAAACATTTATTAAGCTCCTGATGTGTGTTATTTCAGATAGTTCTGGTTGTCAGGAAGTTTGCCTCTTTGCAACTCCCACATATCATTTCTAGTTCAAACTCCTGAGGTCAAATGTAATAATGAAAGTCATGTTCCAGATGACAGTCTTTCAAGTACCTGAAGAAAACTACTGTACTCCCCACCATTCCAAACTATCTCTTCTGATTCAATATACCCAGTTTCTTTAGTCATTCCTGATATGATGTGGACATTTGGCTCTTCACCTTTCTAATTGCCCTTCATTGTACACTCTTATCAATGCACTTTTTAAATAAAACTCTGACACCAATTATTGAACACAATACTCTAAATGTGGCCTGAACAGGGTACAGTATAGAAGAGCTCCTTTTCCCTAGGAGTTATGATTCTGAGCGTAGCCCAAGATCAAACTTTTTTGGCTACCCTATTATACTGTTTGATTCATATTAAGCTTGCCATTGTTGTTCAATTGTTTCAGTTGTGTCCAATTCTTTGTGTACCCCTTTGGGGCTTCCTTGACAGACACACTGGGGTGCTTTGCCATTTCCTTCTCCAGCTCATTTTTGTGGATGAGGAAACTGAGGCAAACAGGGTTAAGTGACTTGCCCAGGGTCACACAGCTAGTGAATGTCTGAGGCCAGATTTGAACTCATGAAGATAAGTTTCCTGATTCAAGCCCCAGTGCTCCATCCATTGTGCCACCAAGCTGCACCATACTGAGCTTGCAATGCAATAAAACGCCCAGGTATGTTTTTTCAAAAAACACATTTAATGATACCTCCCCATCTTTATCACTATTTAATATAAATATTAAATTTCATCTTATTATATTCAACTCAGGTTTCTAGCCCATCAAGATCTTCAGCAAATCCTGATTCTATCATCCATTACATTACCTATCCTTCCCAACTTTTTGTCATCTGTAATTGCAATAAGCATGCCACGTATGGTTTATCCAAATCATTAACTACATGTTCAATAATAATAATAGCTAGCATTTACATAGCATTTTACAGTCTGTAAAGCTTTGACCCTCGGATAGATGCTCTATAATAATAACATAAATGGGGATAACATGGATGAGGAAACTGAGGCAGGCAGAAGTTAAAGGACTTGCTCAGGGTCACACAGCTAGTAAATATTCCTTATTCATAGTCCCGCACTCTATCCACTAGACCACCTAGCTTCCCAGTTTAACAGCATGGGGTCATGCCCTTTTGCAGGGCTTGAAGTCAGATAAGTTTGAATTTTATACTATTGGGCAATGGGGAAAACTATTGAAGGTGTTTCAAGCAGGGAAATACCATGGGCAAAGTGGTATTTTAGTAGAGCACTGAGGGCAAGATTGGAGCTAGGTGTGATTAATTAAGAGATGATCACAATTGTTCATTCATGCAGCAAATATCTAGTAAACACTTTACTATCTATAATATATAACATATATAATATATAACATCTATATTATTATTATGTTAAAATATAATAATATATAACATTATATAATAATATATAATATAATAGGCTATGGGAGATTTTAAAAAATGAAGTGTCCCACTCGTGCTGCTGCTACTGGGAATTTCACATTTTGGAGACAAGCAAAGGGTTAAGCTTTTGAGACCAGGCTTGATGGGGCTCCTTAAATCACATTTAGGCGCATAGTGTGGCTATGGACAACAGAGAAGAAAGAACACTATTTCCCACCATTAAGATCATCCAGAAAACTTCCCTGGAAGAATTGAGAATCAGGAAACTTGAGAGTTTCAAGAAACATTTCCTAAGGATCGAGGAAATGTATCTCAGGAACTCAGACTAGCATTTAAAGTCTACAGACAGACACCTCCCTGACCCACTTATCTTCATTTCACACACTTGTCACTCAAGTCAATCTGGCCTTGTTGTTCCCAGACACAGCATTCCATCTTCCATGTCCATGACTTGGCATCCGTAGTCTCATATGCTTGTAATGCACACCCATTCCTCACCTTTCTTATAGGATCCCAACTTCCTACATAGTGTTGCTCAGATGGTAGGAAAATCATGAGACTTGCCTTGTCCCCTCCTTTGCTCATTTTTTTTTTTTTACCTCTTGGAACAATTTTATATCACTTTGTATATACTTGGCATTCGCTTGAATATGTTGCATTCCTCCCTAGATAGGGATTTGTTAGTAAATGTTTAACAATCAGTTCTCAAAAAGAAAATCATTCATGGCACACTGTTAAGTTTCATCTGCATCATTTACATTTTATCCATTACTTCCTCAGCCTATAAATTAATAAAACAATAAATGAAACCTTGATTTGCAGTACTTGCCAATTTTCAAGGTGTAAATACTCACACTGAAAATTTAGTCAATGGTTCTCAAGGCCATAGGAGCCAGCTTTAGGGTGCCATTGCCTTTAGGATGGTAAGTTTCTTTTTTATCTTTGCTTTCCCAATGTCTTACAAATAATAGGTGCTTAATAAATACTGTCCAACTTGGATTGAAACCAGAAACTACATTTCTTCATATACAAAGCCTCCTTCTTATTTTATTTTTTAGCCAAAAAAACCCATTCATCCAAATCCTAGCAAACAGAAATCAGGGAGATGGTACATAGGAGAATATATACCAGAGAATAAAGTGAAAAAGTTCTCCCATTGAGAGCAATGTAACAGCTCAAACAAGGGTGAGCATCCTAGAGCTTAGGCAAAGGGAAATTCCCCAAAGTCTCATTTGTAGCAAGCTGAGATAAATTTCATTGGCTCTGCAAACAAGAGAACAAAAGATTAAAGATTCAGAGCACTACTATAGACCACAGGAGCAAGGAAAATTTTAATTAAAGAACTTTGGATAGTTATTTATATGAACAGTCCTGAAAAAAAGAGAATGGTACAAGGCAAATAATGTGGGACCTTCAGTCAAAAGGCCTATTTCAAATAGGTTTTGACACTTAGTAGCTTGTGACCATTAACCTCTTGGAGCCTTAGTTTCATAGGATCATAGATTTAGAGCTGGAAGGAACTTTAGAGGCCATAAAATCTAATACTTTCATCTTGCAGATAAGGAAACCCAGGCACAGAAGGGTTAAGTGAATTGCCCAGGGCCACATAGCAAATTCTGAAATTGGATCTGAATCCACCAGATCTTTCTGACTTCAAGTCCAGTATATAACTTATCAGACCACATTGGTTCAAATACCATGTCTCTGTCAGTTACTAGTCATGTGACCTTTAGCAAGGGACTTAACCTCCTTTGATAAAGTACAGATGTCACTATGGGTAAGAATCCTGCACAGAGCTGGATAATTTGATCCTCTCTCTTCCAGATGCCCTTTGTTTTGGAATATATGGGCATATGACACTGCTATCAATATTTGAAGTAGGGAGAGAAAGGACCTCTGAGGAGGTGGTACGCGGCTGGGGCAGGTGCCCTAAATCAAAGTCCCCTAGGGATAGTACAGAATGCTTCATCACATTATCACAAACTCATATTTCATTTCCAGATCTATGACACCCCTTCTCATACCAAAAATAGGGATCTCAAAACTAGCGCCATAATTAGAAAGAATAACCTGTTTCCTTGATTAATTGCATATTGCGAGCAAAAGACGACGTAGGAGGTAATAATTTATGGTAGCAATTTAAGGTGACAGCAAGATTTTTGTCATAAACTTTCCATAGTTGCATGTCATAGATTTTGGAGAATATAGTACTTTATAAAGAAAAAAGAGAGAAAACAAATATGGAAGCTCAGAACTCATCTCAGCAAATGTTCATCCTTAGATCATCTGTTCTTCATTTCTTATGAGGGTTCAAATTTTTATTTCCTCCTATTTTGTGATATAGCTTATGAACAACAGCCTTACTCCAATTAACCCTATTGCAATATGCTCTTATATTCCACAAATAAGCTTGTACACATTTGTATTCAAAGATAACCTTCTGATGAAGTTATTTTCCACTTGTAGAGATGTCACCAAAACATCTAACGCAGAGGTTCTTAGCCTGAGGTTCGCAGATCTCCAAGAGGTCTTGGCTAGATTTCAGGGGACCCATGACCTTAGATGGGAGAAAAATTATAGCTTTGTTTCATTTTAATTGGTTTCATTTATAATTCTATGTATCTCATTTTATGTATTTAAAATATTATTCTGAGAAATAGTCCATAGCCTTCATCAGACTGACAAAGGTACCACTGAAAGAGAGAACAACTTCCTGATCTATAGCATGACCCATGAGTCTGCCAAACTGGACTCATGTGAAGGTCAGCTTTTTGTTTGTGGACCCCATCACTGCTTCAAAAACCTGTCACACTACTGCTCCTGGCTCTGACTCTTTACCTAATGAGTTACTGATGTATACCCTCAAATATCCAAGGCATTATCACATGGCAAGCTGACCTTCTGGCTACTGCTGGTTTCCAGAATTTCTCAGCTTGACTATGATATTCTAAAACATGCTTCAGTGTAGCCATAGAATGTCTCTTCTGAAGGACCCTGTTTCTGTCTTCCTTATTTCAACTTGCCACACAATGGCTGTTTTCATCCATTATATTATGGGAACAATTAGGGTAGAAAGGGCAATAATTGGGAATTTTTACCCCAGAGGTAAATACCATGAACTACAACAGTGGCAAGCAACACAAATTATGTCCTCATTTGAAGGAGTATGAATACCCAGAGAACCTAGAACAGCAATCATGGGGTGCGGAAGGAGAATGGGAAGCAAGGCAAGACAAGGAAATAGCTTACTCCAGTCACCGATCAAATAGTTTCCCATTTGAAATAAATATCCATTCCACCTAAGGGCTAAGTTCTATATTGTGTTAGAGGTCTAGGGCAAACTATCCTCATACCCTCAACTCAGTGCCTCCAGGGCAGGACATAGCAAATGTCACCCTACCTACTCATGTATGATTCTGAGTTTAGTTGATAGACTGAGCTTCTAACATCAGCTCTAATGCTGATTGACTTTAGAAGAATCACCTACTCTCTGAGTCTTTGTTCCCTAATGAACACTAGACTGTGGGACTAGATGAGTTAGAAAGTCCATTCTAGGTCCAGCATTTTATGTTTCTATAGACAGACAGAAAGACAGAGATTAAATTTAATTCTTACATAAAAGACTATATTCCCCAAAGCTTGTCCTGAAGGAGAGACAAGAAAATGGGATTCCCTACCTTCTTTGGAGAAGTAAAGGACTATGGGTAAGGAGTACTCAATGTCTTCTCATATTCAGTCAATAAGTTGGTTAATTTTGCTGAACTGCTGTTTTTCTCTTTTGTTATTATTTGTTGCTTTTTTCTCTTTTGTTACAAGAGATGACTATATTCAGAAATGATTTGAAAAATTTTTTTTCACTTTAAAGGGCAAGCCACATTTTTGTAAAATACTCTGTATTCTATTTCACAACCATTTTTAAAGCACCCACTATGTATATCCACATTTTTCGCAACTGAAAACATTAGATTGGATTACTACAAAAGGTTATGTTATCCTGATCACTGGGGTTAACACATGGATTTTTTTTGTTCATGATCCCGGAAGATTTCATGTAGCCCAAGAGTTCATAGTCATTTTTTTGTGTCATGGACCCCTTTAGTAGGTTGTGAATCTATGGAATCCTCCTCTGAATAATTCTTAATGCCTATATTCATAATTGAAAGAAATGTTACCTTCTAATTAGAAGTTAGGGAAAAATAAAGGTTTTTTCATAGACACCCCCCCAAAATATCTCTCTATGGACCCCACCTGTGGACCCCAGATGAAGCACCTCTAAAGACTACAAAATCTAGTGAAAAGAGCACACTGGACTGAGAATCAGAAATGTGGGTTTGAATTCCAGCTTCAAAATCTCCTGCTGCCTGTGTGACCCTGGGTGAGTCATTTAATTCCTCTGAGACTTAGGGTCTTTCTGGGCAAAATGAGGATAACAGCCTTTGCACTCCTTAGTTCAGGGAATTCTGGCAGAGAAAGTTCTATGTGAGTTATTGTTACCCCCCATGACTCTATCAAATAAGCAGTATGTGGGCCGTCAGTAAATATTTATTAAGCACCTACTGTATGCTGAGCACTGTGCCATACTCTAGTGATAAAAAAAAAAGGCAGAAGGCAGCCCCTGCCCACAGGGAGCTTACAATCTCACGGGGGAAGACAATACACAGAAAGAAACTGAAAAGAAAGGAAGTAATATCCTAGGGGGGGTGGGTCCATGATGAAGTCCTGCCAAGTGTAAGGAAATATGGGTCTTTCTGACAGGGCTCATGAACTTGGCACGATTGTAGGATCAGAGATCTGAGGCAGGTAGGAAACTCACAGGTCAATTATTTAGGAGGGCTTCAGTTACTTGCAATCTTCAATAATTTTCCATTTCAAAGGAATGGCATGGTGTAGCAGGAAGAATTCTAGACTTTGAGATGGCAGATCTAGATTTGACTGTTGAATTTGTTGCTAATTTGCTGTGTGACTTTGGCCAATTCACTTCATATCTCTGAGCTTCCATATGCTCTTTAATAAAACAAACATTACTCTCCAACCTGTCTCACAGGGCTAGAGATTAAGGATGTGAAAACTGTGAAGCATAATACCCCTTGTAACAAATCATTGCTGTTAGGATGATTCCTTTTTCTTGAGTGACATGTGCTGTGTTTGCTTGTCAGCCCTAGGCAGAAAGATGAAGTGATGCCTTCAGCAACGTACCTTCTCACACACCTCCTTTTTTTCCCATCTTCCCAAGGAGTGCTCTGGTAACCTTCCCATTCTTACTCCCTACCACGAAGCAGAATCCCACCCACTTTCAATCTTCCTTCCCCTGGTAGAAGCCAATGTTTCCACTTGGATATTTGCCAAATGCTCCCCACCCCTTTCCACTTAAAAGCTAGCTTATCCTACATGGCTCCCCATCAGTGCTTTCTGCTTGGGGCAGGAGCTTGAAAATTTTAACTACTCTGATTATTAGCTGCTACTTAGAGGGTAGAGTAGTCTTAAATCAAAGGTTCATAGATCCAGGGCTAGAAGGGATTTCAGAAGTCATCAAGTCCCTTCTCATTTTTCAGAAATAGAAATTGAGGCTCAGAGGGGTGACATAATTCTTCCAGTTAAATCAGTAATGTGTCAGAGGCAGGATTCAAACCCAGGTCCCTTGAATTCAAACCTAGCATTCTTTCCACCATGCTAATCCACTGAGTGTCTAGAATGTTCAGGGTCAGGAATATTTGGGTTCAAATTCTGCCTCTGACGCTTATTAGACTTGTGACTAGAAATGAATCCCTACATCTCACTGTACCAAGTACTATAAAAACAGGGAAAATAATCACCTTAGTATTTATACAGCAGTTACTGGGAAGCTCAAATGAGTCCCATCTCTATAAGGTGTTTTACAAACTTTAAGACACTATATAATGTTCTTTATCAATAGAATAACGGAAATTTCTGATTTCTCATTTGGCCAGTGAGGAAGTCATTTGTGGACAGGCTCCCTTTAAATCAGATCAGATCTATAGCCACCTATTCCTCTATCGATCACAGCAGAATAAATCCATCATTCGGCCATCATGTAGCATACCATAGTATAAAGAGGACTAGATTTGAAGTCAGAGGACATGTGGGTTCAAAATCAGATGCTGCTCATACTTTATGACCTTGGGAAAGTCATTACTCCTTTTCTGGCTTTTCCAGTTATAACATGAGGAGATTGAACCAGATGGTTTGAAATGCCCGTTATTATTTCATGTTTGGAAACACAGAATTTCAGAGAGACCATAGGGGTCACCTCGTCTGACCCATGCCTAACCTAAAAGTATCCCTATATTGTAGGTGCAAGAGTTCTGTGTGTGTGTGTGCTTGTGTGTGTACGTGTGTGTGTGTGTGTGCAACTCCCTTTTGGTAGTCTGATGAAGCTTATATGATTTTGTTAAAGACTTAAAATATTTAAGATTACAATGAAAACTAATTGTATGGAAATGTGCCTGTAAAATATTTTTTAAAAAACAATTCAATGGGCTCTAGGTTGAGAATTTGCAACATCACCAAGTGACCCTCCTTTAAACTTTTGCTTGAAGACCCTGCCATCAGTCATCAGTTAACGAGCATTTATTAAGGGTTGATTATGTGTCAGGCACTATGCTAAATTCTGGGGATACAAATAAAGGGAGACTATTTCACTTTTAGATAACCCTAATTTTTGAGAGGTTTTCTCCCAATATTTAACTTAAATTTGTCTCTTTGCCACTTCAACCCATTGCTGATACTGCTGTTCTCCAGAACCAAACAGAATCATAGTACTCTAGTTCCTTGAATGTATCTATATGCACCCTTATCCTCAGTCTTCTCTCTCCAGGCCAAACACTACCACCTCATAAATGCAGAGGCTCATCCCACTCAATAGCCAACTCCAGTATTCTGTCCCCATTGGCCAGTGAAGGCTGCCACTGAAGACCTGAGTTCTGTAGCCCTCCCAGAGGGGCATCGCCTGGCATACGACATGTCAGGAGGACATATTATAAGCTACCGTCCAGCAGCTGTTCCTTAAGCTCCTTAGAAATTCTAAAATGCCATGAAAGCCTCGTATGCAGAAGGAAAGCAAGCAGGGTCATTTTTTCTTCCTGCTCTATCTCCCCCATCCCCTACTATAACCCCACTCCCAGCAGCCTGAACTGAAAGTGGATGGGGAGCTGTGAACATATTTCTCCAAGACCTTCTCCATTCACTTTCAAACACAGTCCTGAAGAAGAGAGAACATTGATGGTTTATTTGTCCCAAGCAGGTTGAAACATAAGCATAAACAATTTTTTCAATGTTTTCTCAGGCATAGAATTTGTATTCATGTGTATTTGAAACCTTGGTGTGTGTCTAATCAATACCACTTTAAAGTAAATTCTTGTATGATAAAGAGTACAGAGCAAACATTCTACTCCAACATCCAAGAAATTAATTCCTGAAGATGAAATGCTTCTAGAATTTACCCCCGAGTTTAATCTTCATCAGTGTTTTCGATATGAGGACTTTAACCAAAGAGAAACAATTCTATACAAAATATGACTTAATTTGAAATGAACCACACAGGAAAGAAAGGAAACTGAAAATTCTCACATTAATAAGAAAGTTGAGGGATAACTGAAGGAGCAGAATATCCTGGAGGTAGGTGTTGTCTGGAGCCTGTTAGCATGATCTGACGGCCATTAGTTAAATGAGTCTGCCAGAAATGTCAGGGGGGAAAAATAGAGTCCATTTTCTCTAGCTGTTTTGTTGAGTCAGCTGTGTTTGCCTTGTGGTGCTATGGAGACTCAGCCAATTATTGGGCTTCTGTCATTATAAAGTGGTTTAACTCAAGTCAATTGAACAAGCATTTATTAAACACCATCAATGGTGAAAGCACTGTCCTAGGTCCTAGAACACAAATGTAGAGAGCCTATCTTCCAAAGCCAGGGAACCCTTACCACTCAGGGATCTTCTGGGGAGTTCCTTCTCTACTGCCTCCACTGGCTGTGTGGACCTTATTATTAAACATCAGTGAGTAGCACCCAGGTCTTTTTAACATCTTAATGTCAATTTATTGTTCAGTTGTTTTCAGTAATATTCAACTCATCATGACCCCATTGAGGGTTTTCTTGGCAAAAATAAAGGAGTGGTTTGCCATTTCCTTCCCCCATTCATTTTATAGACAAGGAAACTAAGGCAAACAGGGTTAAATGACTTGCCCAGGGTCATACAACTAGTCAGTGTCTGAGACCACATTTGAACTTAGATCTTCCTGACACCAGGCCCATCACTCTATACACTAAACCACCTAAATTTCCTCGTAATATCAACTAGTTTTTTAAAGAAGCATTTACTTCAAACATTTAGACAGAACAAACATTTCCCCCCATTATTTAATATATAGCATTCATTGGTCCCACCAAATTCACATCCAGATGCCAGATATGTCCTCTTCTTTGCTTCCAATAGACTGAGTTTAAAAGGTGACATGGAACTTCTCAAGGCATCACTGCTGCACTGGTCTCCAGAATTCTGGGTCACTGGAGGTCCCTCTTGACCTTTGTAAATTCACAAGGTTGGAGTTTCTAATATCCTTCACCTACAAAAGAAAAAATCAGAACCAACCACTGGTGTTACAAAAACATGATTTTAATTGATATATTACCAGACTATAATACATCTTGAGATACAGAATTCCATAGGAGCAAAGGAATTAGATTTGGGATGGACCTTCAAGATCATTGAGTCTAATACTGCCATTTTTCAGTTTAGAAACCTGAGATCCAGGGCTGTGAGGTAATTTGTTCAAGACCAAGCTCAAATGAGGATCAAGATTTGAACACAGAATCTTTGTCTCCCAATCTGTTTCCAGGTTCCATAAATCTGTCATATAAAGCAGATGGCTATAATTATTTTAGTAGACGTATTTCAAAAATATGTATTAAATGCATACAAACTTCAAAAGGAGCTTCCTTAGTGAGGTATTATAGGACTTAGTAAGTCTGTTTCATCTACACTGTTTATTATTTTATAGAGTTCAATCCTATTCCACCTTCTCCCCTGGCCTTCATTCCTTCAGGCTGAGTTCTAATCATCTTTTTCTCTGTCCTTGTTTCGTAGTATGATTGAATCGCATTTCCATGATGCAACTTTTTTCCCTCCCAGCCCAATCATGGAGAGGCTTTACCTAAAAGAAGACCAAGCTGTCCCCTAGCCTGATTAGCCTTAGTATCCCTCAGACAAATTCCTTCCTCGCCCCCAGCCAACAAGGGATAGGCCCAGGGCAAAGTGGTTCTTAGAACCTGATTGGCCCCTGCTTTCCTAGAATTGCCTCTTAGTCATTTAAGGGCATGTAAAATCCTAGCTATGTGGATTCTGGGACCATCAGACTTGGTGGGTGCCAAAGACCATGCAAGCTGACCAAACTATTTCCAGATGGAGAGGAGGGGGACCATTTCCAGAGAAGCTAAGTTCCACTATTTCTTTGGTGAATATTCTTCCTGTGTTCTGGCAATATAGACATCCTTTGTTAAATCTTCAATAGCTTGAGTTCACCCCTTTGTTCCCAATTCTGAACTGAACTAAGGAAGGCACTGGAGTTAAAGCCACTCCTCTCCTCACTCCTGGGACCACATTACTCACTTTTCCTTGGGAAGGGCACGCAGAAAGCATTTGTCAGGTTTTACTTGAACGTTGGTCTTCCTGAGTCCAGTGATGGCTTTCTAACCATTATGCCACCCTGTCTCTTTATACTTGACTGTTTATATGTTATTTTCCCCCAGGTAGAGAGTAAGTTCCTTGAGAGTATGAACTATTTCATTTTTGTCCTTTGTATTCCCAATCCCTTTCCTTTACATGTTGGCTAGAACATAGTGAGAATTGTAAAATACTTACTGAATGAAATACCGAAGGTCAGTAAATGTTGGTTTAATTCAATTTAAGAAGTGAATGAAGAAAGCTTGTGACATTGAATTTGTCATATCACTATAGGCAATAAAAAACATTGTTTCAAAGAATACTTAGCCATCTTATATTCGAATGTTCATCATGAGAATTCTTAGAAATAAACATGAAAATAATTGCGTCCTATGATATCTGTTGTAGAGGATGGAAAAAAGGAGAATAATTCTACAAATAACTAGATCAGAAACTCAAAATTAAATCAACATACATTTGAATATTCATGAGTTAAATGTATATGTTGAAAAATAGTTCAGGAGTAAAAAAAAAAAAAGAAGAGACCCAAAGATTGTAAAATTACGTAGAATGACCTAAAGTTTCTTCTTAAACAAAGGCCCATCTTTTTAAAGACGCAATGTTTTCCAATGAGGTATCTTGGCATATAGAGGTCTAACTTTGAAGCCAGGGAGAGCCAGATTCAGATTCTGCCTCTGACACGCTAGTTGTGCTACCATGGTGGAGCCACTTAACCAAACTGCTCCTGCAACTTTCCAGGACTAAACTGAAGGAAAGTTATTGAAGTAATTTCTCAATGAGTGTTTCCTACACTAATGAAATCATAGGTTTAGACAAAGAAAAAATTTTCTAGTGATAATATCTAACAATGTCATGAAATATCACAATCTTCAAAGAACTAAAGTTTCTGATCATCCAAATGACAATAGAGAGACATGTGATGCGCATGAAAAGAAAACAGCATATTACCAGATAAAACTTTGCACAAAAATTGAATAAAGGACATCTTAAGAAAGATAATAAAACCACAATAAAAGTCTGGGTCAGTCATATATTGAAAAAGACCCACAATCTGTTGGCAAACCATATAGCGGACAACATGCATTTATTTTTTAATTAATTTATTTTTAGTTTTAGTTTTCAAGATTCACTTTTATAAGATTTTGAGTTCTAATTTTTCTCCCCTCCTTCCACTTTCCTCTCCCCAAGATGGCAAGCAATCTGACATAGGCTACACATGTACAATCATATTAAACATATTTCCACATTAATCATGTTGTGAAAGAAGGATCAGAGAGAAAGGGAAAAATCTTGAGAAAGAAAAAAAAAGAGAAAATAGTGTCCTTTGATCTGCATTCAAACTCCATAGTTCTTTCTCTGGATGAGACTTTTGAAAGTGTCTTAGATCACTGCATTGCTCATAAGAGCTAACTCTAACAAATTTGGTCATCACACAATGCTGCTGTTACTGTATACAATGTTCTCCTGGTTCTGCTTACTTCACCCACCAGCATCAGTTCATGTAACTCTTTCCAGGTCTTTTTGAAGTCTGCCTGCTCATTATGTCTTATGAAACAATAATATTCCACTACATTCATATAGTTGTTCAACAATTCCCCAGTTGATGGCATCCTCTCAATTTCCAATTCTTTGCCACCAAAAAAGAGCTGCTATAAATATTTTTGTAAATATACATTTATTAAGTGCTTTCTCTGTGCCAGGAACAGTGATGAGCACTGGAAATACAGATACAAACAAAAATAATGACAGACTCAGACTGGGAAATGCTTATATTCTAATGGAGGAAGATGATATAGAAAGCAGGACTGAAAACCAGACAATGTGTGCGGAAGGAGGGAAGAAGACACTCGAGGTACTCAGGGGCACAGTTTCTAAGTCCAGACAGTTAGAAGCTAAGCTGGGAGGGGAATAAAGAATGGATGACCTCGGTATCTTCCTAAAATGGAGACTCTTTGAGGAGTTTGCCATTGGGACAAGAGAGATGCCACAGTGGTAGGTGGGAAGATGGATGCTCCATTGGTGTTCACATAATATCAAGATATCTGGAGGGAGATGCCTAGCAGGCTGTGTAGACCCTCTAGTGATGATTTATGGAAGGATATGGACAAAAGTCAACCAGTATGAGGAGGCACAGATGGGTTGCTTTTGATATCATTGGAGGAAGTCCTCACATTGAAAACAGTTAAGATGTATCCAAGTACTGAGGTGTTTTTACAAAAATGCATTCCTTTCCACCCATTTCATTGAAACTCATCTGCCACTTTTCTGCCTCTTACACAAACTCATTAGATTCTATGGTAACTTATTTTCATCAGCCTTCAATTTCTTGTCCCCGAATAGTTTAATGTCATTAGAAAATTGGGATGCTTCATGGTGCAAACTGACCTCTAGACCATTTCCAAGAAGTATTGGTAATAAAGCCCCTATGTTTTCTCAAATGCTTGCTAATATGACAATAGATCATGAAACAACTTGGTATTTGGTGATCCTGTCAGTTGTCTTTGTATGATGATCTTATCCTTTTGAATCTCCTATACCTCTGTACTTTTATCCATGAGTAGAATGTTAGTAT
Organism: Notamacropus eugenii; assembly: GCF_028372415.1. Taxonomy (NCBI): domain Eukaryota; kingdom Metazoa; phylum Chordata; class Mammalia; order Diprotodontia; family Macropodidae; genus Notamacropus; species Notamacropus eugenii. Next base: position 145,960,962 of record NC_092877.1, on the reverse strand, counting down.
CTGAGCCAAAACTTGCCACAGATCAGTTATAAATCACTCAAATCCTTCATGGTTTTGACTTACAGATGCTAAACAGGTAGAGCTCAGATAGGGGATTTTATTTTGAGGTGCAGCAATTTTCAGACATTTTGATGAAAGCATCATCTCCATCTTCCCTTTTCCAAAAAAAATAAATTGCAGCACTCTACAGCTTGTTAACATTATTTTGCATAGCTAAGTATTCCAGGTTTGAGAGAAGGGGGTCATAAGATAAAGATTTAGAGCTAAGAAGAACCGCAGAGATTACCTAATCCAATACTCTCCTTTTATATATGAGGAAATCAAGTTTCAGAGAGGTTAAGTGACTATCTGTTGATTGCAGTATATTATTGATTTCATCATAACAATTCTCCTCAGAGTCTCAATTTTCTCTCATGTACACTGCAAATTCCAATTCCATAATATTATCTAGCTATTCTGTTACTGAGTTCTCCATAGCATAGAACTTCCCTTTACCACTAAGATACAGCAAGCATATTCCCAATGTAATGATAGGTATAGTCAGCTTGGTGTAGCGAATAGAATGCCACCCTCGAAACAAGGAATACTCAGGTTCACATCCTATCTGACATATACTGACCATACTATCCTCATCACTTTACCTCTCAGTACTCTGGACAGCACAATAAGAATAAGTTCATTTCAGAGAAGGTACTAACTCACTTTTGTAGAGGAATTTCACCTGGGGGCCCCCTGCAACAGCAAAATTATAGGTTCCGTCTCTACACGTTAGGTAAAATCAATCCTCAACTTTCACTGGCATGACATTCCTAGAAAATGGCATAAAAGTCAAAAACAAATGTTGATATATTGAACCTAGGGGAAATAGGGAACTAGGTTCCCACAACCCCTGAAAACTATAATCTTTCACTAGAGACTGATGAAAATAGACCTTTCTAAATATAATTAGTTCTTAAAAATATTCATTTTTTCTAACACAGTAACCATGAAACGACCTACAAAATGCACACAAAATAAAATTGGTAACATGCAAAACATTTTTTCTCATTATCAATTCCCTGGAATTCTGTGACCTTTTGTGTTAACATCTTAATTTTAATAAAAACTTGTTTCAGACAATATCCACTTTTCTTAACATATGAAATCTATAGTACCATAAATATTGTACAGTAAATAAAATTCTTAAACTGAAACTTTTTTTTTAAACTGAATCTTATCTTCCACTGTGTCAGATGCTGGTATAAAGATGTTGCACTATATAATATTCTGTTGTAAGCCTCTTTATCTTGGCAACCCTCTGCAAACCAAGGGAAAGGATGTTGGAACTTTAATCACTGCTGTTGGAAGATGCCAAGAGCGGCAAGGTCTCAACATCACCTCCAACACTCTGTCCTTCATGGCTGGTGGATGGTGTTGGAGATGGTGAAGAATGCACCAGCTTGAAATAATCTGTCAGCAACACCTGCTTCTTGCATGGATTCATTAACACCAAACTCATGGCTGACAGCAGGGGCAGAGATTCCAGTAAAAACTTTATCTAACTCCTTTATTTTTTCACTAAGTCACATCATTGACTTTATAGTTTTGGCCTTAGAACCTGAAGGACTTACACTACAAATGAAGTAAACAATGAAAATATGCAAGAAATTCACAGGAAGATCTTTACAATGTAGTGTCAACAAGACCAATGAGGCACCTAGTAGGATACCAGCTGCTCCACAAACTTGCACACATGATGTCTCTCATTCTTTTCTCTGTTGTATATAGCAACAAATATGCACAGATGCCAATGCAAAAGTGAAAATGAAGTTACTAATAGAATTATATGAATGCTTAAAGTCATGAAAATTAAATGCGTGAATCTTCAAGATTGACTATATTTACTATTTCATTAATATTACAGGGATAAGAGACAAAACTGAATAATACAAACCAGTAATCCACTAATTTATTGCTATTATGCCTTCTTTATATATGGGTTTCTCACCTACTCTGATCAGAGAATCACAGATCTGAAAGGGGCCTCAGAGCTCATTTAGTTCAACAAGGAAGTGATCTCCCAACCGTGTCTTGAAAATTCCCAATGAGAGAGGGAACACTAACTAACCTTCCAAGGCAACCAATACTATATTGAGGCAGTTCTATTAGCTAGTGAGGGTGTCATCCAAAGGGCAGGTAGATGAAGCAGTGGACAGAGCACTGGGATTAGAATTTGGAGGACTCCTCTTCTGGGTTCAAATGTGGCCTCAGACACATAATAGTTGTATGACCCAAGGAAAGAATCAACCCTATTTGCCTCAATTTCTTCATCTGTAAAATGAGCTACAGAAGGGAATGGCAAATCACTCCAGTATCTTTGCCAAGAAAACCCTAAATGGGGTCACAGAGTATCAGACATAACAGAAAATGACAAAACAACAAATTTTCATGGGGCAGCTAGGTGGCACAGTAGATAGAGCACTGGCCCTGGAGTCAGGAGGATCTGAGTTCAAATCTGACTGCAGACACTTGACACTTAACTAGCTGCATGACCTTGGGAAGTTGCTTAATCCCAATTACCTTCCTTTCCTCCCCTCAAAAAAATTTTCATGCAATAAGTTTAAATTTACCTCATTGCAACTAAATCCAGACATTCAAATAATTCCAAATATATCTCATCAGGTCCATAGCTTTCTGTCTTATTGACAACACCATGAGAGTCTTTTTCTACAAAATATAAATATTTTACATCTAGAAAACTTCCCTGATTTATTAATTTAGCTAGTCCATTTAAAAAAGAAATGAAAAGTGGAGTCACAATGGTGGAATAGAGGGAACATTCTAGACAAGCTCTCCCAACATTCCCCTCCAAACAACTTTAAAGTAATGACTTAAATCGAATTCTGAAGTGGCATAATCAATAAAAGGTCAGGTTGAGATATTTTTCTGCCCCAAGACAACTTAGATGGTCATAATGGGACTCTCTGTGACACTGGGGTGGGGGCTTGCCTGGAGAAACTCTACCTGGGGACCTTTTGAGCCACAGTGGTGACAAGAGCAGCAGAATCAACAGTTCCCAGAGCTTTTCCCACTCAGAGAAGATAAGGGTATTGGACAACTGATAAAAAAAGAGAATATAGGGAACCCATATTCAAAGAACCCCTGTTCAGACTCTGGGTAAAGACCTGGAGTGTTTGCAGTTGCACGGAAGGAATAACCCTAATTCTAGGTGGCAGTTCCAAGGAAATCCAGTACTAGTACTTGGAGTTGCAAGAGAGCACAAGGCCTTCCTGGCTAAGGAACAGAATGCAGACCAGATGAGCAGAGACTACAGCTCTCTCTGGATCAATCCACCATTGAAGCACTGAAAACTTTCAGATCCCTACAAAACTAGCTCTGAAAAGAGCAGAAAATGAGCTAAAGCTTGGGGCAGTGGCATACCCCATATGCCAGGTGAGCAGAGCTCAACTCTAAAATAAAGTTCAAAATCAAGAAATAGCAAGGAAAAAAATGAGCAAACAACAGCAACAAGAAACAAACCATAATCAACTACTGTGGTAAAAGGGAAGATCAAGACAAATTTAGAAGGAGACAATGACATGAAAAGAGATGCAAGCTAAGTCTCAAAGAAAACTGCAGATTGGATACAAATCCCAACAAGAATTCCTAAACAGAGTTGTGGTTTGTTTTGTTTTTTTTTTAAAAAAAGCAAAATTGTTTTGAAAGTTAAGTAAGAGTGATAGAGGAAAATTGAAAAAATAAGTGAACACAATGCAATAAAATTATGAACTGAGAATTAGCATTTTGATAAAGGAGGCACAAAAGATACTGAAGAAAATAACTAGTTACAATTGTCCAAATGGAGAGGTAGAGCTAAGGTGGCAGAGAAAAACTAAGAAGTTGCCTGAGCTCTCCCCAGTTTCCTTTGGAAACAGACTCTAGAGCAACAGAACCTATCAAAAGACAGAGAGTAACAGTTTTCCAGCTTAAGATAACTCAGAAGGACTTCAGGAAAAGTCTGTCCCACTTCAGTAAAAGAGGAACACAGTCCAGTGCAGACAGTGTCCAGACAAACCAGCACGAGGCTCTTAGTCACAGCACAGATCAGTAACCATCTCAGTCCTGACTCAGCAGACTAGTGGCAAAATAGGGCAGCTGTGCAGCTTCAAGCCCAATTGAACTACAAGCCATAGAACCCTTAGCCCAACAGGAATGACTAGACTGGGGCAAATGGGCAAGCTACCAGCACCTGGGGCCATTGGGCATAGAAAGCCAGGGATCAGTCCCCTGGGAACCAGCACAAGGAATTTGGGACAGTGGCCCCTGTTTCCCAGGGGCAGAGCTTAACTTTAAAAGTGACTTAAAGGGCTTAAAAAATGGACCAAAAAACAGAAAAGAGACCTGACCATACAAAGTTACTAAGGCAACAGGAAAGATCAAAACACAAACTCAAAAAAGAACAACAGTGTCAAAAAGCTCATATGCAAAGCCTCAAAGGGAAATACAAATTGATCTCAGGACCAAAAAGCCTTCTACAAAGAACTAAAAAGTATTTTGAAAGTAAAATAAGAAAGGTAAAAGAAAAATTGGAAAAATTACGAATTGAGAATTATCAACAGATAATTGACAGCTTGGAAAAGAAAGCACAAAAATTGACTTAAGAAAACAACTTCTTAAAAAATACAATAGAAGGGGGGCGGAGCCAAGATGGCAGAGTAGAAAGATGCACATATGCTAACTGTAACCCCACAGCCCATAAAATACCTGTAAAGAAGAACTCTCAACAAATTCTATAGCAGCAGAAGTCACAGAAAAACAGAGTGGAGGAGATTTCTATCCCAGAGTGACCTGAAAGACCAACAGGAAAAGTCTGTCACACAATGGACACAGAGCAGAGCCCAGCCCAGCCTTGGCCACATGGCACCAAAAGGAGCAGGACTGAGCAGGCGTCAGGGACAGAATCTCTAGCAGAATTGCAGATCCCTCAACCCACAGGCACCAAAGATCAGCTGGCTGAGAAGGGAGCAGGATGTCCATATAACTCAGACCTCCTCAAGTGCAAGCAGTGGAGGCAGCAGTGCATGGGGATCCCAAAGCAGGCAGCATCCCGCATCCATTATTGAAGGTCTCATTGTAAACCCCTGAGGGAACTGAGCCCTGTGTGTCTGCCATGCCCACACCTAAGCAGTTGATCTTAATCTCACACTGAATTGCAGCCCTGTCCCCACCTAAAGTCCCTGAGGCTTTGGAGCAGCTCATCTGAATATCAGCTCCCAGTGCTGGCTTGGCAGAACTGGACACAAGGTGGTTGCAGAGAGGAAACTCAGAAGTCAAGTAACTGGCTGGGAAAATGCCCAGAAAAGGGGAAAAAAATAAGACCATAGAAGGTTACTTTCTTGATGAACAGGTGTCTCCTCCCATCCTTTTGAACAAGGAAGAACAAGGCATACTGTCAGAGGAAGTCAAGGCGCCTCCCTCCAGGGCCTCCAAAGGAATCTTAAACTGGGCTCAGGCAATAGAAGAGCTTGAGAAGAGAGTTAGAAGTTTACTAAAGGAGAACCAAAAAAATGCTGAGGAAAATAAAACCTTTAAAAAGACGCTAACTCAATTGGAAAAAGAGGTCCAAAAAGCCAATGAGGACAAGGAGGCTTTAGAAAGCAGAATTAGCCAAATGGAGGAGAGAGTTTAAAAGCTCACTGAACAAAATAATTGATTGAAAGAGAGAACTGAGTTCAGGGAAATGAATGACTATGAGTTAAACCAAGCAGTTAGTAAACAAACCAAAACTTTGAAAAACAGAAGATAATGTGAAACATCTCATTGGAAAAACAACTGACCTGGAAAATACATCCAGGAGAAACAATTTAAAAATTATGGGACTACCTGAAAGCCATGATAAAAAAAAAAGAACCTAGACATTATCTTCCATGAAATTATCAAGGAAAACTGTCCTGATGTTCTAGAATCAGAGGGTAAAATAAATATTGAAAGAATACACAAATCACCTCATGAAAGAGACCCAAAAAGAGAAACTCCTAGGAATATTGTGGCCAAATTTCAGAGTTTCCAAATCAAGGAGAAAATACTGCAAGAAGCTAGAAAGAAATAGTTTGAGTATTCAGGAAATACAATCAGGATAACACAGGATCTGGTAGTTTCAACATTAAGGGATCAAAGGGCTTAGAATGGGATATTTCAGAGGTCAAAGGAAATGGGATTGAAACCAAGAATCACCTACTCAGCAAATCTGAGTATAATACTTCAAGGGAATAAATGGTCATTCAACGATATAGAGGACTTTCAATCATTCATATTGAGGAAAAGACAAGATCTGTATAGAAAATTTGACTTCTCAAGACAAGAGTCAAGAGAACCATGAAAAGGTAAACAGGAAAGAAAAATCATAAAAGACTCTGCAGCTGAACTGTTTACCTTACTACATGGAAAGAAAATATTTATAACTCTTGAATTTTTTCTCAGTCTTTGGATAGATGCAGAGATTGTACATACACACACCCACACATACACAAATATAGATAGAGAGTACAGGTGTGTTGAATCAGAGGAGATGATATACAAAAATAAAATAAAATGAAAATTAAGGGGTGAAGGAGGAAAATACTGGGAAGAGAAAGGGAGAAATGGAACAGGGCAGGCTATAACTCATAAAAGAAATAAGAAAAATCTTGTTTAATGGAAGAGAAGGGAGAGGGGGAAAAATGAAGCTACTCTCTCCACACGTGGTTGAAGGAGGGAATAATATGCTCACTAAATTTGATATGAAAATTTATATCACACCACATGAAAGTAAGAGAGGAGGCAACAAGTGGAGTGAGGGGAATGTTAGAAGAGAAAGCAAAGGGGAAAAGGGAATCACTAGAAATAAACACTTTCAAGAAGGCACAAGGTCAATTGTGGGGCAAAAAAAAATAAGAGGGGATAGAGTAGGACAGAGGGCAACATAATTAGTATTACACAACATGATTATTATGGAAGTCTTTTGCAAAACAACACATATTTAGTTTGTATTGAACTGTTTGCCTTCTCAGTGGGGCTGGGTAGGGAGGGGGGGGAGGGAGAGAAGTTGGAATTCAAAGTATTAGCAACAAATGTTGAGAATTTTTTATGGCATATATTTGGGTAATAAGAAATATAGGGGATGGGGTATAGAAATTTATCTTGCCCTACAAGAAAAGAGAGAAGATGGGGATAAGGGAAGGATAGGGTGTGATACAAGGAAGGGTAAATTGAGGGAAGGAGTAATCAAAATACAAGGTATTAGAAAGCAGGGGGAGGGGAATGATGGGGAGAAAAACTGGACATGTTACAAAGTGAGGTAAAAGCAATTAGTATTAAAACAATTGACTGAATTAATTACCGAAAATAAATCAAAGACATTTTTAGTTTGGGGGAAAGAATTTTAGTCTAAATTTCTTAGAGGAAGGTAACCTTGGATAAAATTTGGCATGGATGGAAAAGTTAAGGTTTTAATGGTAAATTTGATTTTATGATTGCTATTTAATCAGGAACTAGTATAAAAAGGCATGTAATCAGGAACATGTATAGAAAGGCATGTAAGCCACTTAAGACTTGCCTCAAAAGATGTTCCTTAGCCAAAGTGAAATTATAATCATATTTGAAACCTGGTTATTGAAACTTGCCATTTTTAGAAGCTATGGGACTATTAAGAGACTGTTCTTCTGAGTCTAACACCAGGTATGGATAACAAGAAAGGTGGTCTAAGCCTCCAATCCATGATGTCAGTAAGCCTGTGAGATGCTGGTATGAACTGCAAAAGTTCATCTCATGGGAAGGGTGGGAGAGTGGCTGTTCAGCCTGGGCTGAGGTAGGATTCTCCTGACTCAATTTCCCCACTGACACCTGGCAGACTTTAAGCCTGACTGAATGCAAGTGGACAATCTAATCCTGCCTGGAACTGAGATGAAGTTGGGGAGATATTGTATCCCTGCAATGTCCCTGGTGGCAATTTCCTATAGTCAAAAGTCTGTAAGTTTAATACCAGATCTATTAAATTATAGATTGTTGGTAGGGGAACACAGGAGGTTAAGTCTAAAATTAAGCTATTAGGCATAGGACTTTAGACTAACAACAGTGTTAGGGTCCTTTAATTCTTAGTAATACTGTGGAAACAATTAGGTCAAGAGCTTGTGAAGTTAGCAACATAAATATTATTTGTGTCTCAGTTGGTTAATATTTTTTTTAAAAATTCTTTTGTGGTCCATATTGTAAATGCTTTAAAAAGAAGTATCACCTGACCAAAAGTTTGAATTGTTTTATCTGTTACAAACTGTTAAAAATGAAAAATTAAATTAAAAAATTAAAAAATACAATAGAAAAATGGGGGGGGGGGGGATCCAGTGAAGAAAATAACTAATTAAAAAGTAGGACTGACCAAATGGAAAAGAAGGCACAAAAGCTAACTGAAGAAAATAATTTCTTAAAAATTAGAATTGGTAAAGTGGAAGCTAGTGATTCTATGAGACATGAAGAATCAATCAAACAAAATCAAAAGAAGGAAAAAAATAGAAGAAAATGTTTTTAAAAATCTCATTGGAAAAACAACTAACCTGGAAAATAGATCCAGGAGGGATAATTTAAGAATTACTAAACTTGGCAGAGCCAAGATGCTGGAGTAGAAAGACACACATATGCAGGGTCTCCCCACACAGCTCATAAAATACCTGTAGAGAGGAACTCACAAGAAATTCTGGAGCAGCAGAAGTGGAGAACAACAGAGTGGAGGAGATTTCCAACCCAGGGTGACCTGAAAGGCCCACAGGAAAGGTCAGTTGCACTGGACTCGGAGCAGAGCTCAGAATGCAGCCCAACCTTATCCGCATGGGGCAGGGCTTATGAACAGCCCTCAGGGGCGGAATCTCCAGTTGTGGAATCCTGTCACAGCAGCAACAGGTCCACAGATCCCTCAACCCACAGGTGCCAAAGGTCAGTGACAAGGTATTTTTCAGCTGGCCAGGAAGGGAGAAGGGCCTTCCATAGCTTTGGCCTCAACCAGTGGCCCACAGAGGCCACATTGGGCAGGTGGCAGCACTTCTCAGGGCAGCCCCTATATCAGCCCGCATACATTGTTGGATCGCAAAACCCCTGGGAGCACTGAGGAGCTGAGTCTTATCTCAGCACTTTGTAAATGCCCTGAGGGAGCTGGTCTTTGTCTCACACTGAATGGAGGCCCTGCTCATCCAGCTTATCTGAAAATCAACCCCCAGTGCTGACTTGGTGGAACTGGAGGCCAGGTGACTGGGGAGAGTAAACTGCGAACATTGTGGAAACAAAAATCTCTTCCTGCTTCCAGATCAGTGAACACACTGGATTGTGCCACCTTGGAGGATCTGAGATATTACAGATTCCCAGAGTATACCCTACTCTTGACAAAGGACCCAAAAGTCAAGTAACTGGTTGGGAAAATGCCCAAAAAAGGGAAAAAAAAATAAGACCATAGAAGGTTACTTTCTTGGTGAACAGATATCTTCTCCCATCCTTTCAGATGAGGAAGAACAATGTTTACCAACAGGGAAAGACATAAAAGTCAAGGCTTCTGTATCCCAAACATCCAAAGTAAATATTCAGTGGTCTCACGCCATTGAAGAGCTCAAAAAGGATTTTGAAAATCAAGTAAGAGAGGGGAAGGAAAAACTGGGAAGAGAAATGAGAGAGATGCAAGAAAAGCATGAAAAGTGGGTTAACATCTTGCTAAAGGAGACCCAAAAAAATACTGAAGAAAATAACACCTTTAAAAATAGGTTAACTCAACTGGCAAAAGAGGTTCAAAAAGCCAATGAGGAGAAGAATACTTTCAAAAGCAGAAATAGCCAAATGGAAAAGCAGGTTCAAAAGCTCACTGAAGAAAATAGTTCTTTCAAAATTAGAATGGAACAGATGGAAGCTAATGACTTTATGAGAAACCAAGAAATCACAAAATAAAACCAAAAGAATGAAAAAATGGAAGATAATGTGAAATATCTCACTGGAAAAACAACTGACCTGGAAAATAGATCCAGGAGAGACAATTTAAAAAATATGGGCCTACCTGAAAGCCATGATCAAAAAAAGAGCCTAGACATCATCTTTCATGAAATTATCAAGGAAAACTGCCCTGATATTCTAGAACCAGAGGGCAAAATCAATATTGAAAGAATCCACCAATCACCTTCTGAAAGAGATCCAAAAAGAGAAACTCCTAGGAACATTGTGGCCAAATTCCAGAGTTCCCTGGTCAAGGAGAAAATATTGCAAGCAGCTAGAAGGAAACAATTCAAGTATTGTGGAAATACAATCAGGATAACACAGGATCTAGCAGTTTCTACATTAGGGGATCAAAGGGCATGGAATATGATATTCCAGAAGTCAAAGGAACTAGGACTAAAACCAAGAATCACCTACCCAGCAAAACTGAGTATAATACTTCAGGGAAAAAAATGGTCTTTCAATGAGATAGAGGACTTTCAGGTATTCTTGATGAAAGTTCCGGAGCTAAAAAGAGGATTTGACTTTCAAATACAAGCATCAAAAGAAGCATGAAAAGGTAAACAGCAAAGAGAAATCATAAGGGCCTTACTAAAGTTGAACTATTTACATTCCTACATGGAAAGACAATATTTGTAACTCTTGAAAAATTTTTTCAGTATCTGGGTAGTTGGTGGGATTACAGAGAGAGACAGAGAGACAGAGAGAGACAGAGACACAGAGACAGGGAGACAGAGAAACTGAGAGCACAGGGTGAATTGAATAAGATGGGATCATATCTTTAAAAAAATGAAATTAAGCGATGAGAGAGAAACATATTGGGAGGGCAAAGGGAGAAATGGAAAGGGGCAAATTATCTCTCGTAAAAGAGGCAAGTAAATGACTTTTCAGAGGAGGAACAAAGTAGGGAGGTGAGAGAAAAAACATGAAGCTTACTCTCATCACATTCGACTAAAGGAAGGAATAAAATGCACACTCATTTTGGTATGAAAACCTATCTTACAATACAGGAAAGTGGGGGAGAAGGGGATAAGCAGGGTGGGAGTGATGATGGAAGGGAGGGCAATGGGAGGAGGGAGCAATTAGAAGTCAACATTCTTGGGTAGAGATAGGATCAAAAGAGAGAATAGAATAAATGGGGGGCAGGACAGGATGGAGGGAAATATAGTTAGTCTTACACAACATGACTATTATGGAAGTCATTTGCAAAACTTCACAGATATGGCCTATATTGAATTGCTGGCCTTTCCAAAGGGAATGGGTGGGGAGGGAGGGATGGGGAGAAGTTATAACTCAAAGTTTTAGGAACTCTTGAGTATTGTTCTTGCAACTAGGAAATAAGAAATACAGATAATGGGGTATAGAAAGTTATATTGCCCTACAGGACAAAAGAGAAGATGGGGATAAGGGAAGGGAGGGATGTTAGAAGGGAGGGCAGATTGGTGATAGGGGTAATTAGAATGCTTGGCATTTTGGGGTGGGGAGAAATGGGGAGAAAATTTGGAACCCAAAAATTTTTTGGAAATGAATGTTGAAACCTAAATAAATAAATTTAAAAAAAAAAAAAAAGATAATCAGAGCATAACAGAATCACTACCAGGCCCTCTCTCTAATTAGACCCTTTTGTGATCCCTGATGATGATAGGGTTCTGAGATGACAAATGTATAATCTTCCCGTGTTAGAATGTGTAAAAAGTATAACCTTGTTTAGTGCCTTATTATTGTTTGCCCATATTTGCATTTTTATTTTTCTCTTAACGTTTGTGTTTGCATTTTAAAATTTCTATGTAACTCTCGTCTTTTCATTCGGAATGCTTGGAAGTCTCTTGTTTCATTGAAAATCCATTTTCCTCCAATTATATTCAGTTGCTGAGTATAATTTAGGATTTGCTGAGTAAAATCCAGGATTGTATTTAGTTTTGCTGGGTAAATTATTCTTAGTTGTAAGCCTTTGGGAATATTGTTATTTCAAGCTTTCTGCTTATTTTGTGGCTGCTAGATTTTGTGTGTTTCTGACAATGGTACCTCAACACTTGAATTCTTCCTTTTTGCTTGTTTGCAATGTTTTTCTTTGACTTGGAAACTGGATTTTTGCTGTAGTATTCCTGGTTGTTGTCATTTTGGAGTTTCTTTTAGGAGGTGACTGATGATGAATTCTATTTCTATTTTGACCTTTAAAAAAAAAAAGAATTACTAAACTACTGAAAGGCATGATGAAAAAAAAGAACCTGGATAGTATCTTTCAAGAAATTATAAAGGAAAATTGCCCTGATATCCTAGAACCTGAGAATAAAATAAACATTGAAAGAATCCACTGATCTCCTCCTGAAAGATTTCCCAAAATGAAAACTCCAAGGAATATTGTAGCCAAATTCCAGAATTATCATGTCAAGGAGAAAATGCTGCAAGTAGCCAGAAAGAAACAATTCAAATATCAAGGGAACACAGCCATGATCACACAAGACTTAGCAGCTTCTACTTTAAAGGATCTGAGGGCTTGAAATATGATATTCTGGAAGGCAAAGGAGTTTGGATTACAACTGAGAATTAACTATCAAGCACAATTGAGCATAATTTTTCAGGGGAAATAATGAACATTTAATGAAATAGTGGACTTTCAAACTTTTGTGATGAAAAAACCAGAACTTGGCAGAAAATTCAATTTTTCAATGCAAGACTCAAGAGAAGCATAAAAATGTAAACAGGAAAGAAAAATAATGTTATTCAATAAGGTTAAACTGTTTACATTCCTACATAGGAAGCTGATATGTGTAACTCTTGAAAACTATATCTCTGTTAGGGCAGTTAGGAGTATACATAGAAGGTATGGGTATAAGTTGGCTTTGATGTGATGATATAAAAAATTAAGGGGTGAAAAGGAGTAGAGGAAAGGTAGAAGCAGAATGAGGTAAATTGTATCACATGAAGAGGCATAAAAGACCTCTGATTATAGAGGGAAAGAAGGGAGGGAGTGAACATTGTTTGAATCTGAGTCTCATCAGATTTGTCTCAGAGGGAAAAACATACACAGTCAAGTGTAGAAGTTTATCATACTATACAGGCAAGTAGGAGAAGAAAGGGGAAGGAAAAAGGAGGAAGGGACTGGTAGAAGGGAAGGGAAGATTGAAGAAGGCACTGGTCAGAAGCAAAATACTGGTGAGGAATGAAAGGATGAAAGAAGAGAGAAAAGTATAAACTGGGAAAAAAATAGGATGGATGGAAATACACAATAATCATAACTGTGAATGGGATGAATGAAAACTCCCATAAAATGGAAGCAATTAGCAAAATGGATTAAAATAATCCATAATCCTACAATATGTTGCTTACAAGAATACACACAAAATAAAGGCAAAAGACTAGAGCAGAATATATTATGCTTCAGTTGATGTAAAAAAAGCAGGGGTCACAATGATGATCTCAGACAAAGCAGAAGCAAATATAGATCCAAATAAAAGAGATAAAGAAGGAAACCACATCTTGCTAAAAGTTAATAAAGACAATGAAGCAATATCAATATTAACATATGTGCTCCAAGTGATATAGCATGCAAATTCTTAGAGTAGAAGTTAAAGGAGTTACAGGAAAAAATAGACAGTAAAATTATACTAGTGGAGGATTTCAACCACCCCCTCTCAGAACTAGATAAATCTAACCACAAAATAAACAAGAAAGAAGTTAAGTAGGTGAATATATTTTAGAAAAGTTAGATATGATAAACATCTGGAGAAAACTGAATGGAGATAGAAAGGAATATAATTTTTATCAGTAGGATATGGCACCTAGAAAAAAAATTGATCATGTATTACAGAAAGAAACCTCACAATCAAATGAAGAAAGGAATAAATATTAAATGCATCCTTTCCAGATCATGATGCAATAAAAGTACAGTTTAATAAAAATCATAGAAAGACAGATTAAAATTAATTGGAAACTAAATTATCTAACCTGAAAAACTGAGTAGGTCAAACATGATAGGAATAACCAATAATTTCATCAAAGAGAACAAAAATAATGAGACAATGTACTAAAATTTATGGGATGCAGCTGAAGCAGTTTTTAGGGAAATTTTTATATCTCTAAGTGTTTGCATGAATAAAAAAGAAAAAGAAGGAGATAAATTAATTGGGAATGCAACTAAAAAAGCTAGAAAAAGAACAAATTAAAAATACCAAATGAGAAATACTCAAAATCAAAGGAGATATTAATAACAAATGGAAGCAAGAAAATTATTAAACTAGTAAAATTCAGAGCTGGTTTTATTTAAAAAAAAAAAACACTGAAACAGATAAACTTTTGGCTAATTTGTTTTTAAAAAAGAAAGGAGAAATCAAATTGCCAGTATCAATAATAAAAAGGTTGAGTTCACCACCAGTGAAGAACAAATTAAAGCAATAATTAGGAGCCACTTTGCACAACTGTATGCCAAAAAATCTGACCATCTAAGTGAAATGGATGAACATTTACCAAAAATGTTAATTGCCCAGATTAACAGAAGAGGAAATAGAATTCTTAAATGACCCCTTTGGGGGGTGGGGGAGGAATTGAACAAGCCATCAATGAACTCCTTAAGAAAAAAAAATCTCCTGGACCATATGTATTTCCAAGTGAATTCTACTAAACTTTTAAAGAGCAATTAATTCCAATGTTATGTAAAGCATTTAGAAAAACTGGTTAAGAAGGAGTCCTACCAAATTTCTTTTATGATACAAATATGGTGTTGATACCCAAACCAGGAAGAGCCAAAACAGAAAAAGAAAATTATAGAACAATTTCCCTAATTAATATTGATGAACAATTTTCAACAAAATATTAGCAAAGAAATTAGAACAATTTATCATTAAGATAATATGCTATGACCAAGTGAGATTTATACCAGAAATGCAAAGGTGGTTCAATACTGGGAAAACAATGAGCATAATTGATCATATCAATAAGATAACTAACAAAAAATCATATGATTATCTCAAAAGATACAGAAAAAGCTTTTGAAACATACAACACCCTTCCCTATTGAAAATACTATAGAGAGCATAGGAATTAATGGGGTTTTCCTTAAAATGATAAGTAGTATCCATCTAAAATGATCAGGTAGCATTATAAGTAATGGAGATCAGCTAGAAGCATTTCCAATAAGATCAGAGGTGAAACAAGAATGTCCATTTTAACTACTATAATTCAATATTGTACTAGAAATGTTAACTTAAGTAATGAGAAGAAAAAGCAAACAAATGAATTAGAATAGGCAATAAGGAAACAAAACTATCACTCTTTGCAAATGACATGATGGTATAGAGAATCCTAAAGAATCAATTTGAAAACTACTTGAAATAACTAACAACTTTAGTAAAGTTGTAGAACATAAAATAATCCAACATAAATTATCAGAATTTCTATATATTACCAACAAAGCTCAGCAGCAAGAAATAGAAAGAGAAATTTCATTTAAAACAATCTATATACACTATAACATATACACTGTATACACTAAGACAAACCCAGGGACTATATGAATACAATTACATAACACTTTTCACACAAATAAAGTAAGAGCTAAACAACTGGAAAACATCAGCTGCTCATAGGTAGACTGAGCAAATATAATTAAAATGACAATTCTACCTAAATTAATTTATTCATTCAGTGCCATGCCAATCAAACTAACAAAAATTATTTTATAGGGCTACAAAAAATATAACAAAATTCATCTGAATGAACAAAATATCAAGAATCAAGGGAATTAATGAAAAAAAAAAGCAAAAGAAGGTAACCTAGCCATAACAGATCTAAAACTATATTATAGAGTGGCAATCATCAAAATTATTTGGTACTGGCTAAGAAATACAGTAGTGGATTAGTGGAATAGGTTAGGTACACAAGATAATAGTCAACAACTATAGTAATCTACTATTTGATGAACACAAAGACTCCAGATTCTGGGATAAGAACTCAATATTTGACAAAAACTGCTGTGAAATGTGGAAAATAGTGTGGAAGAAAGCAGGCATAGAGCATCATATCACACTGCATACCAAGATAAGGTCAAAATGATTTAGATATGAAGTGTGATACCATAAGCTAATTAGGAAAGTAAGGAATAGTTTACCTGTCAGATCTATGAAGAGTAGAAGAATTTATGACCAAAGAAGAGATAGAGAACATTATGAAATGCAAAATGAATAATTTTGATTACATTAAATTTTAAAGTTTTGCAAAAACAAAACCAATGCAACCGTGATTAGAAGGAAAGCAGGAAGCTGAGAAAGAATTTTTAGTGCCAGTGTCTCTGATAAAGGCCTCATTTCTAAAATATATAGAGAACTGAATCAAATTTATAGGAATACAAGTCATTTCCCAATAGATAAAAAGTCAAGGGATATGAACAAGCAGGTTTCAGATGAGGAAATTAAAACTATCTATACTCACATGAAAAAAATTCTGTAAATCACTATTGATTAGAGAAATGCAAATTAAACCAACTCTAAGGTATCACCTCATACCTAACAGATTGGCTAATGTGACCAAAAGGGGAAAAGATAAATATTGGAGAAGATGAGAAACTGGAACACGAAAGCATTGTTAGTGAAATTGTAAACTGATCCAAATATTCTGGACAGCAGTTTGAAACTATGCTGTATTGTTAATGCATTTTTGCTTAATTTGAAGATTTTTCTCACCCATTAATAGGCCCATGTGACCTGCTTAAATCACATATAAGCCTAAGTCACACAGGGTGAGAGGAGTTTACTGAATAAGTGGAACAGGAAGGGTGGAGCAAAGCTGGGAGGAAGTGAATGAGAGCAGTTAGTACAGAGGAGAGAGGACAGGCAGGTAGACAGTTAGGATTGTGAGTGTTTGCTTGTGGAATGGCCCCAGCAGTGGCAGGGGGGGGGTGGGAGGGACCGGCGATTGGGGAGGCTTGGGAATGGTGCTGTCTCCTGCAATGCTAATGTGTATTGACTTGTTGGTTACTATGATGAATTTGGCTTTCTGGTGTTCGAGTTTGGCTGTCTGGTGTCTAAATAAATGTTTTTCTTCTGCCTTCTGTATGGAGTGTCTGTTACACTCTGCAATTCAGAACTCCACCAACATATTCATAGTCTCTGTTAGTGCTGTGAATATTGCCTTGGAAATATACTTGGCATCAAAAAAAGGATTGCAGGATATAAAATCTCTACTTGGAAATGGAAGGGATTTAGAGGAATAAATGGATATCCCAAGATGGGAATGGGCTAAAAGCACTGGAACCTGTGAAAACTAGGAACCAAGGTTATAGGAGGGAGAACCTAGAGATTTGGAAAGATATTTGCAAGGAATGCTGATAGAACCAGGGGTGTGTAGAAGAGATGGATTTTATCAACAGATTACCATATTATATGTAAAGGAAGAGATGAGCTGCTGAAGGAAATAATTCCAATGGAAAAAAGAGTTACCTAGTTTGCATGGAAATTCTCAGCTTTGGGGTTCTCCTTTAGAAGAACAAGCTGGAGGGTCATAGGTGAAAGGGTGGAAGGTCATTTAGCTCAGGAGAAGAAGTGAAAAGCTGGCAAAAGAAGTGTACCCAGCCTAGTTGCCATGGCAACAACTGCCAGGAGAGTGTATTGGAGGAAAATGTAACAAAGTCAGAGGAGGAAAATGAAATAATGATAGAGGGGGAGGCTTTTCAGGCAGAAGCACACCCAATACTAAGACAAAAACAGGAGAACCAGGGAGCCAACAGTGTGTAGGCAGATAATTAGGATTTTACACAGCAGGAAGTCACAGATATTTTGATTCAGTTCACCCAAAGGGTGGCAGAATCATTAATATCTTGGATGGTGAGAATCAGAGATGAAAGGGCCAGAGGTATGTCAATAGATGGCATGGATTATTTGAAATTGACTAGTATTAGTCAGAATCCTTTTGTACAACAAACTTAGAGATTACAGTGTGCAAGGAGACAGCAATATGGTCAAATCTGTTAGCTTTGGCACAGAAGTATGCAGTAAGTAGTATCCTACTGACTCTATGTGGCCTAGTGGAGATAGACCCTGATATTCACTTAGAGACTGTGAGAAAGTTAAAGGAGGAGGTAATGAAGACTGCCATAATGATCAGAAACACAGATGTATACTATCATACCCCCTTAACAGTTTCCCATAGGAAACAGTGAAAATGGCTCCTCCTACTTACAAGCCACTACTTCTGACTTTACTAATTGGGGAAATAGGGTACCCTCTTTCAGTGGTGCTGGACAAGATTTCACAGTTAAGTGACTTAGGGAACTGAGGAAAAGATAAATTTCCTCAAAAGAGAAGAGTAAATAGCCAGTGGATTCAAAGTCAGAATAGGCTGACAAGAAAAGAATTGTTTACTGCTCTGCTGAGAGCATGGGTAGATTTTGGAAGCATAGATGGTATTCCAACTAATGAACTAAATAAAATGAACCAAGAAAAGGGGTTTGACACTAGATGGAATAGAAAAGTAAAAACTATCCCTACAGATCCTCCTGAATCCTTGTATACAAGTTTGTCACACCTTCAGGGAGAATAGGAAATGGCTCATCCGCACCTCAAATTAAAGAAATACATACACAGGATTATAGACCCCATATCAATTTGACCATTTGTTTGGAAAAATGGATCAAATACTGTAACTAGGACATTAATCGATACTGGGATAGAGGCCTGCTTTATATATGGAAATCCTGCTAAGTTTAAATATGGAACTCCTATCACCATCACAGGACTGAGATGGACTGAAATATCAGTCAGACAAGCCAAACTAATGATAAAAATTGGACAATTACCTTAGAAAGAATATGCCATGGTAATTGTACCCATTTCTGAATACATCATTGCAATGGCTATTTGAAAGGTAGGACTTTGAATTTATCTAAGGGGAGATACCAATTTGTAGTAAAGATGATAAGAATTAATAGTTTCAGTGGGTAAAAATAAAAATGGACCCAATCACTTTACCTGAACCTTCTGAAATAATTACTCTAAAGCAGTATTGTGTTCCAGGTGGGCAAGATGAAATTACCAATGTTGAGGCAGGAATGTTAATCCCTACAATCACATCATGGAATAATTCTGTCTGGCCAGTATTAAAGTCAGAAGGGACATGGAGGATGACAGTGGATTATACACAATTGAATAAAGTGACTCCTCCCTTGCATGCTGCTGTTTCAGACACCATTACCTTAACAGAAAGGGTCCAGAAATATGATGGGACTTGGAAGGCAGTTATTGATTTAGCCAATGCTTTCTTTGTTATCCCAGTAGATTCTAAACAATAGGGCCAATTTGCTTTCACTTGGCCACAAAGATATCTGCATAGCCCCACTATTTGTCATAGGATTGTCTTTGAACATTTAGGTAGATTAGAGCTATCTGGTGTACAGCTTACCCATAACATAGATGATATTATGATACAGGGGAAAAATGTAAAAGAAGTGGAGAACAGTTTGAAGCTTTTAATTGAGCATATGAAAAGCAAAGGATGGGAAATTAACCCTACAAAGATTCAAGGGCCAGCTCAAGCTGTAAAAGTTTGGGATGTACAATGCAATAAGGGGCTGCGAGAGATTCTCTTGCAAGCCCAGTGAAAGATTCAGGATTTTCCTATCCCTACCAATAAGAAAGAGGCCCAAAAGTTTATAGGATTATTTTGATATTGGCAACATCACATACAGCATGTAGGACAAATTTAGAAACCTTTATATAAAGTTATGAGGAAAAAAATATGAATTTGATCGAGGATCTGAGCATCATAAAGCTGTTGAAGAAGCACAGGCTGCTATACAATTGGCCCTAGATTTATTGTCTATGCAAAGTGATCCAGTGGAATTACAAGTGACTGTATGGGATGAATATACAAACTGGAGATTATGGCAAAAACAACAAAGCCAAAATGTACCCTTAGGATTTTGGTCTAGGAAACTCCCTTCATCTGGAGCTCAATATACTTCATTTAAAAAGCTGTCGTTCACTGAATATTGGGTTTTAGAAGAGACTGAACAACTGACTCGGGGCCATGAAGTAATAATAAGACCTGGAATCCCAATTATGACCTGGGTAATGAGTAACCTATCTTCTCATAGAATTGGACATGCACAAGAGACTAGCATAATTAAATGGAAATGGTATATTCAAAATAGATCTAAAACAGGAAAAAGAGGAATTTCTGCTTTACATGAATCTATAGCAAACATAGAAGCTGAGGGAAATGATACACCCCCTAAACCAAAGCAACAGTTGCTACAGTCCTTGATAAAAGGGAATGAGGGATATGATGGATTAACTGAAGAACAAAAGAGACATGCATGGTTTACTGATGGGACAGCAAAATATTTAGGCCACAAAAGACAATGGAACGTGGGGTACAACATAGACTTTGGAAAGTCCTGGGAGAGGTGGAAGTATACTGAACTTATGGTAGTACTTCAAGCTATCAAAACAGAACAAGGACAGTGTCATATATTCACTGATTCATAGGCAGTAACCAATGGGTTAGCTACATGAATGCCCATGTGGAAAAATCAAAATTGGAAAATTCATGGAAAACAGGTCTGGGGCAAAGAATTATGGGAAGATATATGGGATATATCTTTGGTTACTAATTAGTCAGTTTTTCATGTAGATGCTCATGTGGTTTTCACCACACCAGAGTGTGAATACAATGCACATGCTGGTCAACCAGCAAAGATTACTACTCAACATATTGTCCCTACTCTAACACCAAATGATGATCCAGTATTAGCAAAATGGGTCCATCAAACAGCCAGCCATTTAGGGGGCCAGGTGATACACCAGTGGGCACAAGACCGAGATATTAGTATCTCTCATTCATTGTTAAAACAAGTAGCAGAAGAATGGTATATATGTCAATTGGAAAAGGAAAGAACTATTCCTTGAGTAGTAACTGGAGAGATAGTGGGGGGAGAAGTACCAGCCCAAATTTGGCAAATAGATTATATTGGACCCCTACCCCAAGATAAAGGATGCAAATTTATGTGTACTTGTGTAAACACCTATTTGGGTGTACTAGTGGCTTGTCCCTGTAAGAATCCAACCCAGAAAAACACCTCTAGAGCTCTAGATATCAAAAGTCTGTATTATGGAACCCCAATGAAGATTCAAAGGAACAACAGATCACATTTCAAAGGTAATGAAATGAAGAGATATTGTACAAACAGTAAAGGATGGATGTATCATATTCCATATTATCCACAAGCATATTGGTTAATTGAAAGAATGAATGGATTATTGAAAGAACTGTTAAAGAAGTTAAGTTCTAATCTTATCAATATTGGAAAGATAATTTGTTTACTGCTTTATGTAATTTTAATCATAGACCATTGGGATGAAGTACACTCCTAGTAAGAATGATGACCCCAAATCTTCAAATCAGAAAA
The DNA here is from genome assembly GCF_028372415.1 of Notamacropus eugenii. Taxonomy (NCBI): domain Eukaryota; kingdom Metazoa; phylum Chordata; class Mammalia; order Diprotodontia; family Macropodidae; genus Notamacropus; species Notamacropus eugenii. The sequence continues at coordinate 145,939,583 of NC_092877.1, read as the reverse complement.
CAACAAACACATAAGATCCCAAATATTGAGAATTGGGTTGTGAAGCCAGATGTCCCAGCACTGTATCCAGAGATACCTGGTTCAGCAGGATATGATTTGCATTGTTTAGAGGACTTCTGGTTAGATAGAAAAGAAATAAGAAAAATCTCTACTGGAATATGTATGAGAATCCCTAAAAATCATTTTGGGCAGATGTTACCTAACTCAGGATTAGAAATACATGCATTGGCTGGAGTGATAGATTCTAATTATCAAGGAGAAATTATTGTGACATTCCAAAACTTAGGTGAAGAGCCCATAAAGTTTGTAAAAATGATAGGATAGTTCAAGTGATTATTACTCCTTGTGAAACAATAACCCTTGTGAAAACTGACCCTTCTTCTGAAATAACTATCAAAGGAACTGAAGGATTGGGTTCTATCAATAGAATAAAATTGGGAGCTAAAGTATGGATAAGATGGAAGCCAGATGATGGTCCAAAGGCTGTGGAAATCATAGCGTATCAAAGATAATATCATAACTTGTTTATTCAGGAGAAAATGATTACTGAATTGCACCCTTAGCTCATATATTTTACTGTGAATGAGGCTATGATAGTGAGTTTATGAACTCCAGAAACACAATTGACCTTATATCTACTCTGCTTCTGGTTATTGTCTTCTTGTTTCATTCTGACTTTTTGTTTATTAAACTTGTTTGCTAGATTTGTTTCCTGCAGGCTTAGTGCTGTTCACCTGCAGATACCTGATCACTTAAGCCAGATGTCACCCCTGTCTACAGCTATGATGTGTCACCACTGGCCTTGGTATTAACCAAGCTCCAGATGCCAGCTAAAGAACTGACTTCTCAAATGGGACCTCTTGGAGCAGGGACAGCTCTACATCCAATTTCAGCAGAAAATAGCTATGGAAGAAGAGACCTTCACCCCTTACCTCAAGATTTTGGGCCTCATTTGTTCAAAGGGGTGCTTGTGCTCAAGTCCCACCCTAAGATATTGCTTCATGTGGTTTTTTTGTGTGATCCCTGTTATATTGTTATAAAGTTCTGTTGAAACCAGTTGCCCCATTGACCTATGTAATTGATAAGAAAGATCTTGGGGCCAAATGTATTGTTAAGATGTTTTTGTTTAATTTGAATATCTTTTCCACCCATTACTAGATCCATGTAATCTGATTAAATCACATGGAAACCTAAGTCACATATGGTGGGAGGAGCTTGCTGAATGTATGAGACAAGAATGGGAGGAAGGTGATGACAGAAGTTAGTGAGGAGGAGAAAGGACACAGGCAGGCAGACAGCTAAGATTGTAATTGTTTGCTTGTGGGAAGGCCAGGGAGCTAAGGAGGGGGAGGCTTGGGTGAGCCTTGCAGTGTTAATGTATACTGATTTCTTTGTTACTATGATGGATTTGGTTTTTTGGTGTCTGAATAAATGTTCTTCTTCTGCCTTCTACATGGAAAGCCTGTTATACTTTGCAATTCAGAAGTGTGCTGACATATTCATAGAAACCGTTGGTGCTGTGAATATTGCCTCAGCTATACATATGCCCAAAGGGCTATAAAACTGCATACCCTTCAATCCAGCAATACTGCTACTAGGTCTATATCCCAAAGAGATCATTACAAAGAGGAAAATACCCATATGTACAAAAATATATATAGCAGCTCTTTTTGTGGTGGCAAAGAATTGGAAATTGAATGGATGCCCATCAGTTGGGGAATGGCTGAACAAATTGTGGTATATGAATGTAATGGAATATTATTATACTGTAAGAAGCTAAAATCAGTTCTTAAATACGTAGGGAACTGAGCCAAATCTATATATAAAAACCATTCTCAAACTAACAAATGGTCAAAAGATTTGAACAGGTAGTTTCCAGAAGAAGATTTCAAAGTTGTCAATAGTAATATGAAAAAATGCTCCAGATCACTGATAACTAGATAAATATAAATTAAAAACACCTTTGAGGTTCTGTCTCACATCTATCAGAATGGCTAACATAACAGAAAAGGAAAATGGCAAATACTTGAGTGGATGTGGAAATAAGTAGGGACACTGTTGGTAGAGTTATGAATTATTTGAATTCTCCATTTTGGAGAACAATTTGAAGCTACGTTCAAAGGGATATAAAACAGTACATAACCCTTTGATCCAGCAAAACTACTATTGGGTATGTGTCACAAAAAAGATTGAAGAAAAAGGGAAAGGACCTATATGTATAAAAATATTAATAGCCCCTCTTTTTATGGTGGCAAAGAATTTGAAATTGAAGGGATGTCCATCAAATGGGGAATGACTGAACAAGTTGTGATATATGATTGTGATGGAATATTGCTGTGCCAGCAACAAGGAGGATAGATTCTGAAAAACCTAAGAAAACTTATATGAATTGATACAAAGTAAAGTGGACAGAACCAGGAGAAAGTTGTACCCAATAACCAAAATGTTATAATTATGATCATCTGTGAAAGACTTAGCTACTCTCATCAGTACAATGATCCACAACAATTACAAGAGAATCATGATGAAAAATACTGTCCACCTCCATGGAGAGATCTGAAAAGCGCTGAGTGCAAATTGAAGCAATTTTTTTTTTTGCAACATGATTAATATGGAAATATGTTTTTCATGACTTTACATGTAGAATGGGTATCATATTGTTTCCCTTCTCAATGGATGGGAGAGGTGCTGGATGGACGGAAAGAGTTTGGAAGTGAAAAATGTTTTTAAATGATTGTAAAAAATAATTTTAATTTTAAAATAAATACAGTAAAAAGAAATGAAGTTATTTTGGAATGACTTATTGATTAGGTAGCCATGACAGCTCTTAATGATCAAAATTATTGGCAACTTGGAAAAAAATCCCTAATGGAATGACCCAAGTATCTGGTCTTAGTCCTATGCATTTCTATAGTTTTTTTCACTTACTTGGTTGAAGACATAGATGGTCTGTATATTGTATTTGCATATGACATAAAACAAGTCATGATTCTTGAATTCCAGTCTAGGTTTTACTACTGTCTTATGTGATCTTTGGTGTCTTAGGTCCCATAAGAAGTACATTTCAGGTCTATAATTATACTTTTTTGTATAGTTCCAAATTGTTTTCCTGGGGCCCTGGACCTTTGGTTCACTACAAATTGGTAATTAAAGTGTCTATCATCATACAGTCACTCCAACATTTAAAATGTTCATGTCTTGTGATCTTTAGCAATCTGATGGGCATAAAGAGAAATGTTGTACTTGTTTGTATCATTTCTCTTCATGTAATTGCTGAGAGCATTTCTTCTTTTGAAAACCGTCTTCTCATACACTTTGGTCACTTAACAAATAAGAAAGGGTACTTTTGTGATAGGAAAAAAAAATAATAGCCAGAAACATTGTAGGTGGCCATCAGTTGGAGCACATCTGAACAAACTGTGAAATATGAATGCAATTCATACTGCAAGAAGTAGCGAATATAAAAAATTCAGAGAAATCTGGGGAAATTTGTATTGACTGATGCAAAAGTAAACAGAATGCAGCAATTATATACCTAATGATGAATAAAATATAAAGACTAAAAAACCATCATAACACTCATAAATGCAATGAATAATTGTGTTTCCAATGGGCTAATGAGGAAACATATACCCTCATTTCAATGGAAAAGTAAAGAATTGTAGGTTCAGAATGAAGCACATGTAGTCAGATATGGCCAATGTTTTGATTTGTTTTAATTTCCTCTATTTGTTTGTTATGAATAAGGAAGAAGTGAATAGAAGACATTTTAAAAGGGAAACTCCAAAATGTCTAAATATCAAATGATACAGCTGAATTTAAGAATCTCCAAAGTTTTTCCCAGTCCTTGAAAACTATAAGTATTATTTCACAAATATGGAAAGAGAATAAAAAGGCAAAATTTCCCCCACCCTTCCCCAAAAGCAACACAAATAGGTGGTACAGTGGATATGTTGTTAGGCCTGGAGTTACGAAGATCTGAGTTCAAATGAGGCCTCAGACACTTATTAGTTTCTGTCTGAGGTTAAGTCACTCAACCTCTGTCTGCCTCAATTTCTTCATCTGTAAAATGAGGATAATAACAGTACCTCCCTCCCAGGATTTCTGCAAGGATTAAAGAAGATAATATTTGTAAAGTGATTTGCAAACTTAAAGCTCCATAAGGAATGCTAGCTATCATTATTATTAGTTAATGAACCATACACTAGCTTCAAAAACTACGGGATCTTGGTTTTATGAGGAAGTGTGATATGCTCAGCCAACTTTCAAATTCTGGCCCAGTGTTCTCATTCCGGATAGTTTAGTTTCACCTTTTACCACAACTTGTGGTCACCGAGGGTTGTCAGTGAGACAGTGGGACAGAAACAGAAATCTATCTTTGGAGCTATGAAGTCGGGTTTCTCTCACACTGGAATTACAATCCCTAAACTCCCATTTTCCTCCCTGGGAGTACACTCTTCCAGAGGGCCTGGTAAACATCAAATAATCAATTCCATCTCATACCTTTAGGGAGACTCTGTTAACAACTTTGTAAATGCTGCTCTTTACAAATCTTAAAAGTCAAGTGTGACAATAAAATTAAATGCATACTTGTGAGAGGTGCTGATGGTAACAACTATAATGAACTTGCCTCTAGGCTACCTCTCCTGCGGAAAGTTTTTAATGACTAGAGTGTGGGTTTAAGACTATTTGGTTAAAGTCTATTCTATTTTCCTTTGTTGTTGGGCCATTGGATTTTTTTTGTTTATTTGGTTTTTTTCCTAGCATTTATCTAATTACTCTCTGGTCTTTATCATACCTTGATAGTTTTTTTTTTTCTACTACTAATTCATGAGGAATCTTAGTGTGTTCACCAAAGAATTTCCCTTTTCAACAAGCCACAGTCCTGTATCCCACACTCTTCTTTCAATGTCTTCTCCCTCTATAACCATCACACTGATGTCATCCAAACAAAAACAGCCTCCCTCCCCTGCACCACTCCCCTCCTCTGTCTCTGAGGTCCATGTCAAGCCTTAGCAGGCTCAGAAATGGGCAGGCATGGTGGGAAAGAAAAAGACCATCTGCCCATTTGGTTAACAATAATGTGTACATATATACACATATGTGTGTGTATGTGTGTATATATATACATACATATATATACACATACATATATATGCTCTTTTAAAACTCTGAAGTGTTACTTAAATGTCAATTATTATCAATCATCATAGTTGGCATCAATATCATCCTAACCTATAGTAGTATAGATGACTTAGAATGCTGGACAGAGGTCTTAGAGGTTAGGAGAGAAAAAGAAGACTCAGAAGGCAAGAAGAAAGAAATCAGAAAGTAAAAGGACCTCAGTTTCCTCTTACTGTCCTTGACGTATAAAAGGAGATATCCCAGCACAGAATTAATACATTTACCATCCTTTACAGGCCAGCAGACAAGGACAATTGTGGTAATTTTCTATTTCAGGGACCTGCTCTAGGGTGATGAAGTTCTGATTATTTTGGATGCCCTACCCCCACTCCATCAGGGAGAAATACCTACCAGATTAGACAGGACAGTGATCCTGAACTTTCTGGTTGCCAGGCTGAGCTGGTTGATGACATAAATAAGAGCTATCAGAGCTACCCCAGTAATACCGCCAGCCAGGGAATAAGAAATGTGGGAGCAAGACAGTCATCCAGCATTTATGTCTGCTACATGCCAGGTCCTGTCTTAAGTACTTGGGATACAATGAGAGATAAACGACAGTCCCTGCTCTCAGGGAGCTCACAGTCTACCAAGGAGACAGCATGCAAACAAGACATGTCCCATGTATAAACATGAAATATTGTGTATCCCAAAGATCCCAGTGAATTTTTAAGCTTTAATAGGCAATAGTTCTAAGTTATAAACTTAAGTCCAGATCAAGTCTGGATTAAATACAGACCAAGAAAAATTTTTAATCATATTATACATACATAATAATTCTATAAATATAGTGCTGTGGTTAATGCTGGAATCAGAGTCAGTGTACAAAAGTGCTTCACAGCCTTCCCGGCTGTATGATGATGAGCAAGCCACTTAATATCTCAGTGCCTCAGTTTCCTTATTTGAAGAATGGAGAAGGTAACATTTGTAGCTTAAGCAACAATAGCTAATAATAACTAATGGCTTTAAGCTCAAATTTAAGCTTTATTGCTTAAAACTGCACTGGAACTTTTGGGACACCTTCTGTGCATAGGATAAATTGGAAATAATCAACAGAGAGAAGGCACTCCCATTAAGGGAGATGAGGAAAGGCTTTTTGTAGAAGGAGGGACTTTAGTGGAGACTTGAAGGGACCCAGATATGAGAGATGGCCAGTAAAAATAATACCCAAAGTCAAAAGCCCAAGGTAAAAGCTGCCATCATGACTGGCCCACAGACCTAACTCTTTCATCGTCTTCAGTGTCCTCCCTCTTTTATACATACTACTCTTGACTTAGGTCAAAGCTTGGGGTGCCAAATGGCCAGAAACATGACAGAAGGAAAGTCTATGGCCAGAGTCTTTGCAGTAGAAATGGCATACTTAAGATGAATGCTTATCAACGTGGGTGACTTTAGCAGGTCATCTAATTTCCCTGATCCTCATGTGGACAAACAAGGGGAGATGGCCCAGGTGACCTCCAAGGTCCTCTTCAGCTGGAGCTCTATGAGCCTATAATGCCAAGGCTTCATGGCACCATTTGAAATGTCCTCACTTTCTAATGGAAGATTTCTTTTATCCCTTAACCTTCTCCTCAAAGAGACTAGGGTTATGTAACAAAAATACCACTCTGACAATTTGAGGGAGGCTGGCTCCCTGGCAGCCAGTCTCTAGGTACAGAATTAGACCACACCACAGGCATTAGCTATGTAACAGGCCTGTATGAAATCACAAGTGGGAATCCCAGCAACGGGAAAACAAATTATGTCTCTCAGTAACACTGTGGCCATATGCCGTACAGTAACGTCAAGCGTAGCACATGAAGCATCCCTCTGATTCCAGGTCCATAGAGTCATACATACCAGAACTGGCTGACTTACGTGCCATAGGCTCTGAAGTGAAATAGGAAACTGTCACATCAGGGCTTGTATGTGCTTTGGGCTTCCCTCACACACAGAGTGACAAACAGACTCTCATCTCACACTGCATTCTCCCTGGGATGGGAATATTTCCGAGATGATGCATATTCACTTGCCACTAACTAATGCATATAAAGTGCTTGCTTTTTAGTGTGGGAGATCATGATGGAGAGAGAAAGGGGTGGGGAGGCAGGGAGGAAAGGAAGGAGGGAGGGTGAGGGTGAGACCCAGAGAGACAGAAAGAGGGAAGAAGAGAGAGATAGAGAGAGACAGAGACAGAAAGAGACAGAGACAGAGAGACAGAGATGAGAGAGAGAGAGAGAGAGAGAGAGAGAGAGAGAGAGAGAGAGAGAGAGAGAGAGAGAGAGAGAGAGAGGAGAGAGAGGTGAGAGAAACAAAGTATGTTAATAATAGTAGCCACAAGACCATTATATAATGCTGCTTTGTTGTTGTTTTTAGTCTGGACCTGGGATTTCGTGGATAGGGGAAATGATCAAGCAAGCTACACAGCAGAATGAGTTGTTAGGGGGCAGCAACTTTTTTATTTTCGCTTTTGCATTCCCAATGCTTCAGGGCACAGTGCCTGTTACATAGTAAATGCTTGTTGAATAGAATTATAGAATTGAATTGAAAGTCCCTCTACCTGTGCCAATTGGGAACATGCCCACAGCTTACTGTCTTAGAGGTCAGCCAAGTACACTAAGAGGTCCAGTGACTAGCCCCTAGTCACATAGCTAGTTTGTATCAGAAGAAGAATTTGAACTCTGGTCTTGCTCACTCCAAGGTTAGCCTTCTATCCCACATGCAACAACTTTCTATAATGATATAATGTAATGTCCAGCAATTAACATTGTATTTAATTCTTGAGGAAAGAAAGCCGAGTGGAGTTCTGCTGTTTCAGTACTCTTCTTCTCATTGCTAATAAAAAGAAATCCTATAGTTAGATGAGGATTACTAAAAACCCTGATGCTCGTCATTTTCTGCCCTGTCAAAACATCCCAGGCTTTTAAAAGCACCATTTGTTTCTCACAATGATCCTGGTTGTCTCCATGCTGACAAGTGAGAGTTAGACATTTCTACAAGCTTGTGTGAGAAGTATGCATTTTTTTTTCTCAACTTCATAATGAGCCACATGGGAGCTAAGAATTCTCCAGGGAGTTCTCATGATCAATTCTATATTCTCTATTACTAACATTTGCTTTGTGCATTTCACGCTGTATCCAACTATAAACAACATGATTCCACCCCTCCTGACACCTGCCGACATGATGCCAAAGCTTCCAAATGAAGAATGAAAAATTTAATCATATGGGTGTCTTGTCCACAAAACAGCAAACTGCCCTGCTTCTCTGGTTCTGGCTTTTTCTGGGTCTATTAATCAATCCTTCAAGGAGCAGGCCAGCTTTTCCATTAGCTCTCAGAAATGTCAAAACCCATCAAGTCTGGATTAGTGTTTCACTTCTCTCAGGGTACCCCCACCTCCAGAGTGGACCCAATTCCAATGCTCCAAGTCAAGGACACTGTAGTTCCTTGCTGAGAGTATGGTTACCAAGAAAGAAAGTGTAGTGCTGCAATGCAACTGAGATAAAGACTTTGATGCTCATGTGAGACCTGCCCCTTGGCAGTCATGCCTCCTGGCCTTTAGTTTGATGAATGTTAGCCTGGCTCCTTGCAGTCATCTTAGGGAATAATTGCATTCTGATTGACTTCAACTAGAGACAAAAGGCCATATAGCCCATTCTTGGTCTATAGTGATGGCCCATTAATGTCAAAGAAAATTGGACATATGGACCAAGACTGTATATGGTCCCAAATGCCATCTGAACTTGAGAGGCAGCCACAAAACAGCAAAATCCTGAAATATCATTTGGGTCAGATAGTGAGACATGGTGGTAATAAGTGTAAATTGGAAATCCATTCCTGGACTGTTCTCTATGAGCCCCAAGGTTGGTAGCTTAATAGAAAGTGAAATAAAGTATATATGACTTTTGAGGAAGTTGGAATAAATGATCTCTAAGGAACCTTCAAGCTTGAAATTCCTGATTCTGTGCTACATTCTCTGTAAGACTGAGATTTCTTCACCTATGGAAGGCTGTACCTGCATGAAGCAGAGATGGCTGCTACTTCTGTTAAGTCTGACATGGAGTAGAAAACCCAAACAATAAACACTTACATCAAATATCCAGAGTACAAGGACTTTCTCAATTATCCGGGTGTTTAGAGTAAGGTCAACAGATGATTCAGTTAGTTATTTGAGCAAAATCTTCCATTTTTACTCAGATGTTTCATAGTCATGTTGTTTTGATTTGGTTCGGGAGTTTTAGAGGGGGAGAAGGAGGAGAAAAATTAAAGGCATTGTTTTCTCAATAAAAAGAACTAAAGGCATTTCAAGAAAATGTAATAGTTGAGACATTCTATACTATTGCTGTGGGAAAAGGTCCAATTACTGGTAAGTCTCATTAGAACCTTCCTATTGGCCAGTCAGGCTGACAGCTTCCAACTATTAATGGACTTCATATAAATGAAATGCTTTAAGTAGTGACTACTCTAAGGAGTTACTATTTCAAGCATAATAAATTCTAAGGCATTACTCCTTCAAGTATTCTGACTCAACTGACCCATCAATTTGATGAGATAAATGGTTTAGTGTTTCTCCCTCCCCACCCAAGTTGACCGCTCACTGAATAGGCTTGGTATTTTGGATTTAAGCACACACTGCTTCCCTTCTCTTTGAATATTCTTGGATAAAAAATGTAGAAGGGGCCATGCTTAAAAAAAAAGTTTTTTAGTGGGAAGAAAAGAATTTGGAGCCAAAACACTTGGGTTCAAATCCCCACCACAGAAGCGACTTTGGACAAATTACTTAACCTCTCTGGACCTAAGTTTCCTCAGTTGTACAATGAGGGGTTGGACTCAAGGACCTCTAAGGTCCCCTCCACATCTAAATCTGCCCACTACACCATGCAGCTATATCTCACAGTGTCACAAATTGACCCAAAATGTTGCCAACACTAGTATTAGAATGCCAGGGACAGGACAATAGGAGTGTGTTCTAGGCATGCGTCCATGAACCAGCTTGGGCAGCAAGATAACTATGACCAGGTCGCTGTGTCTGCATTCACCCTCCCTGTCCTTGGGTGGGCATGTAGATAATCAAAACAGATTGGCAAAAAGCCATCTTCAGCCAATGACCTGACATTCCCCTTCTATAAACACAGAAGAAAGACTAATTTCATTTACTTTGTGCAGTATTTGCAATGTCACTGTTCACTTGGCAAATCACTGGTGAGTTCTTATCTCTAAGTTTCGCATGTGGACACTGTCCAGTTATACGGCCACTACCCATGAGTCGGCAGAAAAGCACAGCACAGGAAGACAAATCAGAAAGAGAGAGTGAAAGCAATAGTTTAGAGGCTTGACAAATCACTGTAATAAGAGTCTTTTCTCAATTTGCTGATAGTCTGTTTCTCCAGATTAATGGTAACCCAATACCATATGTTTAGCTCAACCCCCACAGCTTTCCATGCTAGCCTCTTTCAGACTTGAACTGCTAGGTCAGTGGCTGTAGCTGCTTTTGGCAATGATGTGATTTTTCATAAGAGCTGTTACTGTAACTAGGAATATAACAGTTTCTCAGCTGAGAGGGATGTTTCTTCCTTGGGAATTCAGATGGCTAAAGAAGGCAGGAGAAGGTATGGGGGGGGGGGGGGGGTTGCGCAACAGCATCCCCATAGCTTTTGTTGTATTCTGATTTGTGAATAGAATGTTTTGCAATCTCCCAAAAAGTGAACAAAAATCTGAAAAACAGCCACAATTGTGTTTTTCATCATTTTCTTTGTCACTCCTATAGTGCTTAGGAAAGTAGGGTTTTGGACAATAAACATGTCCATCAAAGGAGGATCCCAACTGGTTAGGTAAATCTAATACTCTATATTTCCAACAGAATTAGATCCTCTTCACAGCAGCATTATTAACTCCTTTGGAGAGGATTGTGATGTCATATGTAAGAGAACAATGAGTAAGAAATGTGTTACATGGATTCAAAAAGTTCTGGTTGGTTCAAATGGACCTTTTAAAAGGAAGTTATCTGGTAGATATTTTCCATCGTATGAAATTGCCAACTTGAGGTAGCATGGCGTAGCAGGTCAGGGAACCAGCCTTGGGCTCACTAAGAACTATTGTAGACACATGCTAATGGTTTCACTGAGAGCAAGGCATTTAACCTTTCATTGGCCCCCAGGCCATTCTCTAGACCTCCTTAATAAAAGGATTTACAGATCCAGGACAAAGGAGAGAGTTTTACCAGCCTGGAGTTGTCCATAGATGGTGTCATAAGTCTAGACCAAAAAAAATTATTAGGAGGTAAAAATTATTTCACATCGGTTCATATTAACTTGACTTCATACATCACTCATTCCTGTCAAGCTGGCCTCCTAATTGTCCACCATGGGCAATATGACATCTCCTACCTTCGGGCCTTTGCGCAAGCTGTTCCACCATGCCTAGAATGCACTCCCTCCTACCCTCTCCCTTTTAGATGGTCTAGTGTCTTCCAGAACACTGCTCTGACACCACCTCCTTCATGAGGTCTTTCCTGATCCTTTATCACACTCAGGCCCACCCTCCCTCAGTCTAGTTATTATTAATGTGTTTACTTAGTGACATTGCTCTGCAGTTTCTCATATCTACTTTTTCCTTGCTTGTCTGTCTGTCTGTACGTAGTATTCTGTCCTTTTGCCCACCTCCCCCAGTGAAATCACAGAATCATAGATGCAGAACTTGTAGGGACCCTAGAGCCCACCCCCTTATTTTCTAGATGGGACCACTGAGGCCCAAGCAAGTGAAGCAATTTGACCAGGATTCCATGTGTAGAATATGGCCTCCCTGAGGGCAAAGGCTGGCTTCACATTCCAGGTCCTATTGAACACAGTACTTAGAACCCAGATGTCTGCTGAATTAAATCAGCTCCAGTCTTTATTGCTGGATTATATCTCCCAAAAGTTGAATCAGACCATTTTGGAAGTTAGAAAAGAAAATCAATAGCAACTTTCAATTTCAATATTTCTAAGTAATACCCATTTAAACCCTGCAAAAGTGGAACGGTTTGGGAAAGAATACATAATCAGAGACAAGTTTTGCTCACAGCCCAGGTTTTAAAATGCCCCTTGAAGTCTGTTCCTTACAGCGCTAATAATTCATTTAGGGAAAATGACCTTGTTGTGCAACTCTGTTTGGAACTGTTAATTAAAATTAACGAGGATCTTGCTGTTTTGCACTGGCTTGTTTCTTAGATCAACTAGTCTAATCTGGACTGGGCTGACGTATTGCCTGGACAGATTTGACAATCTGCCAAGAAGCCAATGAGCGGCTGTATGGAAGGTAAAACTTGAACTGCCAAGTAATTTCTAAGTATGTAGAATCTGAGAAATGAGTAGCAGAAAAGGGGAATTAAAATTGGGAGCAAAAATATGGGACAAAATAATGAATGGGATATGGATGGAGGGAATCTGCCCTCTTTTTGAGAGGGACACTTGGAAATATCTTTTATTTAACTTTAGCTCTCATTTTACCAATAGAATGCATTTGTAGGGTTATTCATTCATTCAACAATCATGTATTAAGTGCTAAAGTAATTAGGTGGGATATTTTAAAACTTCTTTGGGTTATTTAACTTTAAATCCCAGTGTTAACAAAATATTTAAAGAGAGAATTGTAGGATCATTCTTTCAACAATCATGCATTAAGCATTGAAATTTCAGTCAGCTTTTGTATGACTTTTCTGGCATGGTGCTGGTAGACTGTTCATGTTTCACAGGCATACAACAATGAGATAAGCACATGTAGATCTTCAGTTTGGCAGTTAGTCTAATACCTCTTCTCTCCCATACTTTTCTTCAGAGCCTCCCAGACACTGAGCTAGCTCTGGCAATACGTGCGTCAACCTCATTGTCAATGTGTACATCCCTGGAAAGTACACTATTAAGGTAAGTGAACATTCAAAACTTCTCCATTTGTTGTAACTGATAGTTCCACATATGGATGGTGTGGTGGTGGCTGATGGAGCACCTGTGTTTTCTTAGTGTTATTTATTAGTCCAAAATTAGCACAGGAAGCAGAGAATTGATCCATACTTCATTGCATCTCAACTTCAGAGGCTTCTCTGAGTGCATAATCATCTGCAAACAGAAAATCATGCACCAAAACTCCCTCCACTTGGTCTAGCCTTTTCAAATTGAAGAATTTGCCATGCGGTAGCTGACCTTGATGCCTTGTTCATCCTCACTGAAAGCATTTGGCAACATGACTGAAAACATCATGCTATAAAGCATGGGAGCAAACACACAGTCTTGTTTCACTCTATTAGTGACTGGGAAGGCACAAGAGCATTGTCCACTATCCAAAATCCGGTCAACCATGCCATCATGAAATTGATATACAATATTGATGAACTTCTCTGGGCAACCAGATTTTAACATAATTTTGAATAAGCCCTCATGACTAACAGTGTCAAAGGCCTTGGTCAGATCTACAAACATTATATACAGACCTCTGTTCTGCTCCTGGCATTTCTCCTGGAGGTGTCAGGCAACAAACACCATATCAACTGTTTCTCAGTCCTTTCTAAAGCCACACTGGCTCTCAGGTAGATGATCATCTTTCAGGTGAAGGATTAGCCTATTAAGGAAGACTCCAGCAAGAATCTTGCCAGCAATGACTAAAAGAGAGACCCCCACTGTGATTGTCACAGGACAATCTATTTCCTTTACCTTTATAAGATGGACAATGGAGGCATCCTTGAACTCCTGGGGGATAATCTCCTCTGGCCACATAACCTTAGGAATATTCTGAAGATCACCTGATGGGGTAAGGTAACAGACATTGAGGTCCTTACTTGAACTAAACTGCCAGGCATTGGAACTATGCTTCAAAGAGCGCAACTCCAATGGACTGGCCGTGTTATTTAAATGCAAAATGTACACTTGCCAAAAAGACTATTTTATGGAGAACTTGCATGGGGCAGGTGATCACATGGTGGTCAGAAGAAATGATGCAAGGACACTCTCAAGGTCTCCCTCAAGAACTTTGGATTTGGTTCAGCATGGCATGCCCACATCAGAAAGGGTGCTGTGCTCTATGAGCAAAACAGAATTGAGACAGCACAAAATAAACATAGGATGCACAAATTTGGTGTATCCACCCCAAATGTTCATGTGGATTATCTGTGCTCAATCTGTGGTAGAGCATTCTGAGCTTACATTGGTCTGAACAGTCACAGTCGGACACACTGAAACTTGAATTTATCATTGTGATGTCATTCTGGCCCTCTTTGAGAATGAAGGACAACAAACAATCAGCCATTAAGCACTGAAGTAATTAGATAGTACTGCCCCATTGAACCTCAGAGATATGACATGCTCAAATATTCAGTCTAGTCTAATAGTGTCAGGGAGTTCTCTCTCCCTGCGTGATTCTTACCTAAAGAAAACTCAATTTGCTTCCCATCAGAGCCCAGATTTTTTTCTTTTGGTGGTATGCGATTTCACTCTTTTGAAGATATTCTAGAAATTTATGATTTTCAATTACTTACTGAAATCCCTAAAGGTCTCCTAATGGCCTCTTGATAATAGCTGGCAAATACAGAGATTTCAATCACAGTGGCAGGAGAATTGGCAAAGCAAGAAGAGACTACAAGTAGAAGCTGGTTTTAATAAATTGTGCTGTATTGTCCAGGTCTATATAAATGGTTTCTATGTTCCAGCCATCAACCCATACTGCTATAGCTTTATTGAAGCAGATGCAACAATTTCTTTTATGTAGGAACCTCCTATGCAACAGATGTATTTGTAAGTTCCTGTCCATTGGCAGTCAATGTTAGCAAAGATGTGTTTCTGTGGTTCTCTGGTAATCATAAGAGAGAAAGGACATTAGAGGCCCTTTAGCTCGGTCTTCTCATTATACGGATGAAGAAACTAAGAGGTGAAGCAATTCGCTCAAGCTTACGTAGGTAGCAAGTAATAAAAATCAGCTAAGAGGTGAGTGGTGGTACAGTGGTTACAGTACTAGACTTTGAGCCAGAAAAATGTGAATTCAAATCCAGCCTCAGACACTTACTAGCTGTGTGACCCTGGACAAGTTACATAACCACTATCAACCTCAGTTTCCTCATCTGTGAAATGGGAATGATTGTAATACCTAATTCCCAGGGTCATTGTGAGGGCCAAATGAGTTAATATTTGCAACGTGCTTTCCAAACCTCTCAGAGCTATATAAATGTGTTATTAGACTGATTGTTTGAATCCAAGTCCATTGACTGCACATTCAGTAAGAATGCTGAATTCAGAATGGATTCCTTCCACTGTGCCACATTGACACACACATACATATATGCACACATGTATATGCACATGTGTATATATATGCATGTATATATACATATATGCATATATATACATATATCTAATATATCACTATATATGCATATATTAGATATTTATTATGAACCTAAGCCCAGGCCCTGTGTAATGGCAAGTAAAGTAGGATCTTTTACTATTTTTGCTTTAGTAGAATCAAGAAGGATAATGCCTCTGTTTGAATGTGATTTCCTATCCATTGTTGGACCTGGGAAGATTTGTAAATAGGTTCACACTTTTTGTTAATGAGATACTGGTTCTCAAGGGATATGATGCCCTCTGGCTCTAAAAAGTATATAAAAACTCTGAGGGTGAGGTTTTACTCTGGGGCTTATTTTTGGCTAGAAGGTTTGAGTACCAGATGAGGACTCTGGGAAGCTGCTGAGCCCCACACTCTCCCTCCCCGACTTTGAGAACTCAGATGTCGTGCTTCCCTCTGTGGTATGGTCAGACAGTTGTACCTGTCTGTTGAATTATGGTCAGGCAGAGAAATTGAATACTTTGATTTACTGTTGATTACTTTGGGGCTTACTGGCTGGAAGTGTTTCTTTGACCAGATGAAGACTCTGGAAAGCTGCTAAGGAGCCCCCCAGCTTTGAGAACCCAGATGTCGTACATCCCTCTCTGATAGCTGGGAAACTATCTGCAGAATTCAGGGAGAGGAAGCTATGTCTGTTGATCTTCAATTTCTCTGCATTTTCTTTGAAATTTGGGTTGTTGAGTCCCCTGAAATAGGTGAATGATATATGTGCTTGGTTAAAGGACTGATATATGTGCTTGACTAAAGTGATTGTTAACCCCTCAAAAGTTGCCTTTCTTTTTATGAATGCAGATCTAAGAACTTGTGATAGTAGGCCCCCCTGTGTTTGTTGGGGTGCTTACTGGTACACACTGTACTGAGAGCACAAAATACTAAAGTGAGATTTTTCCTGCCCTTAAAGATCTTATGTTCTCTTGGGAGATTATAATACATATTGGGAGTGACGAAAAGGAAAGGTAGATTTTAAATAAACAGATACATACATGATAGATACATAGAAAATAGATAATAGGTGGATAGCTGTGTGTGCATATATGTAATATATAATGAAACCAATATCTAGATACAAAGATATATACATACATACATACCTACACACAGAAATGTAACATTGTTGCATATAACATCAAGAGTTGAATGAACTGCTTATAGTCACATAGTCAACCAAGGACTTGAACCCAAGTTTTATTGACTCCAAAGCTGAACTTCTGTCTTCTCTTCAACACTGCCTCTTGAAAATTACACACAGTAACAATATCTGAATGTGGAAGATGATAGGTTTCTCAGAAAGGATGTTGTAAATTAGAAAGCAGATGCCTATCCCTGTCAGTGGGGCAAAATTGAGAAATTGAGGGCTGTATTACTCGTCTGTCTGCAGCACTGAACACTGTTAGCCACCCTCTTTCTTCCTAAACTCTATCCTCCCTAGACTTCCCTTTTAACACACTCTGGTTTTCCAAATCCCTCATTCTCTGGCTTTTTCAGGGGTTCCTCTTGTACCTCTCACCTCTAACAACATGCATTGCCCAGAGTCTCTTTTTAGCTCCCTGCTGCTCTCTCTCTGTATACACATATTCTATCTTCAGGATGATCTCAGAGAGCCCATCCATTCTCAACTACCACCTCTGTGCCAGTGACACAACTCTTTATCTCCAGGTCTGACCTTCCAGTTTCTCATTTCCAAATACCCTCCCATTGCTATTTTACTCTATACATCTCGCAGTTACAGCAATATGTCTAAAATTGAATTGACCATCTTTATCATCTATTCAAATATTTAGTGATTTTGGAGCCCTATTTCTCCCTTGCCACTAATTTCCTGTTTGTTTTTTACTTTGTATCATCTCTGGGTACCTCTTCCTTTCCATTTCCCCTTCCAACACCCTAACTCAGACGCTCATCACTACATACATGAACTGTTACAATAACCTTTTAACAGATCTTTCTGCCTCTGGTCTCTCTAGTCTCCAAGTCATTCTAAACACTACCACCAGACATGTCCTCCTAAACACTTCCCTCATGAGACTTACTTGCTCAAAAATCTGCAATGACTCCTCAAAGCCTAAAAACTAAAATCTAAGATCCTTCTACATGAATTAAAGGAAGTCCATGCTCTAAACCTAACCTAATTTTTTAATGTATTGCCTGCTACCTCCCACCAGTAACTCTTTTCTGTTCTACAAAGAGCTTGATGTTCATGTTCTGTCATTCAAACAGGACTTTGTGCATTCCAACTACTGCCTCATTTATGCTTTTCCCTCACCTAAAATACTATGGCCTTTGCTCTGTCTATATCTATTCAAATTCTATTTGTTTGTTCAGTCATGTTTGACTCTTGGTGACCCCATTTGGGTTTTTCTTGGCAAAGATACTGAAGTGGTTTGCCATTTCATTCTCTAGTTAATTTTACAGATGAGAAAACTGAGACAAACAAGGTGAAGTGACGTGCCCAGGGTCACATAGCTAGTAAGTATCTGAGGCCAGATTTGAACTGCCAAAAATGAGTCTTCCTGACTCCAGGCCTGATGCTCTATCTATTGCATCACCTAGATGCCCTACATATCCTTAAAGGCTCAGCTTAAGTTCTACCCCCTTTTTTAGGATCTGTCACTACCAAAACCTACAACGATCACTTCTCCCTCTGGACTGTAACACTATTATCTGTACCACTAATCCAATATTGTCTCTATAAAGTCACTTTTCACATGTAATTGCCTCACCTCCCAGTAAGCTCCTACAGGCAGGAACCAAATATTTTACATGTCCGTGTCCACCATGATGCCTATAAAATGCCTTGGTCCACTACCCCCCTCATTTTACAAAAGAAGGAACTGATGCCCCCAAAAGATTGTGACAAATACGTCACATTGCAAATACTAAAGGCTGGATTTGAAATCAAATCTCCTGTCTACGAAGACAATACTTGTTCCAATGAACCACACTGTCTTGTGTGGGCAATCAGTAAACATTGGTTGATTAATTGACCTACCTTCTATAAAGACATCTTCATTTATAGATGCATTAGAAAACAATGGAAAGAGGTTCAACATAAATTGAGGCATCCGTTTTTATCTTTTTAATAATAATGTGCCTTTGAAAAAACAGATCTCATCATTAACAATATATTTACAATGGTCAGAAGTGAGAAAATTTTTGTCTGGTGCACACATCTAAATGACAATATACTTAATGTGTTCTCAAGGGACACTTCCCCTAACTATCTGTTAGGTGGGATGTAGGATGTGTTCCGGGAAGACTAGTACCTCTGGGGTGATGGCTGCCAAGTCCTTTTCAGGACTGCTTCCCACCTTTGGTGTCCACCTGTTCCACCCAACTCTCACCCATGGCTCCAAGAAGCAGTAGCATGCACAGTGGCCATACTCCAGGAATTAAACCATTTCAGCACATGGGCTAAACCAGGTTGAGGAAAACCAAGGGCACTCATTGGTGAGTTAGAGGATTGCTTACCCAAGCATATGAAGACTTCCCCTGGTGGAATGGGCACATTAGAACAATTCGTTCCAACAGTCATGAAGGCAGCTGAAGCAGGCGATGTGGAGTGCTTAGAGCTTGGTTAGACACTGAAGATGCCAAAGTCATCCACTGCATCTTGAGCTATCACAAGTCATCTTGATTCTGTCCTGCCACTGGATTGTGATGACTCTGGAGGAGAGAGTGAGGCTGAGGACTTCATGCAGCTCTGCCTCACTTAATTCCAATTTATGCATAAGTCAAAAGATATCACCCATAAAATATTCACGTGGACTATTTGTGCCCGATCTGTGGTAGAGCATTCTGAGCTCATATTGGTCAGATCACAGTAGGACACATTGAAACTTGACTTTGTCATAGTGATGTCATTTTGGTCCTCTTCGAGAATGAAGGACAACAACCAACCAATCTGTTAGGTGAGTCTGTAGAGAATAAATGCCAATTTACCTGTTTCTTGTCCTACATAACAACTTCTGGTTTTGGACTATCACATACAAAGTGACGATAAGTAAATGAAATTTTTATCCAGATCATCCAAAGGGTATCAATAAAAAATATGTCAAATCCTCCCAGATAGCTTTGATTTTGATTCGATATGTAAATAGAACATGCATGTATGTGTGCAACCTATATGCAGATAATTAAAAGAAGGAAAAAGATTTCGTTAGTGACTGGCTATGAAATCACTGAATTGACTCAGCTGATTTATGGAATAAGGTCAAACCTGCTCTGGTTGAACTTCCAGGGTAAAACTTCCCAGCATCAATTCATCAAATGAAAAGAGCACGCTGGGTTGTTTCTAATTATTCACTATGCATATGAGATAAGTAGAAAGCTAAACAGCAGCAATTTTTTGGTCATTTTTCTATTTGCCATCTCCTGAAAGTATTACCCATATTGCAAGTAATTCTTCACTCAAAGTGATTTTTGTCAAAGCAAAAGCACAAGTAGTACCATGTAGTAAAAATCCACGTACTTCAATCCTTTGGTACAAAAACAGAGATGAAAAAGCACTAACAGCTCTTTACTTTGATGCAAAGAAAAAAATTACAAGTGTTTGCACAAATTTCGTACGAGAAAGAGAATTGTTCAGATCCACCATAGCAAAAAGAGTATGACATGGTAGAAGAAGTATTAGAACTGGAGGCTTGAGAGACTGAGTTCAAATATTTGAATCTGGGCCCTGCCTGTTGTGGTGCCTTGGGCCAAGTCACAAATGCTCTGGGCGTCAGTTTCTTCATCTTTAAAAAGAAATGATTGACATACATGACCTCTAAGATTCCTTCCAGATCTAAATCAACCTCAGGAGCAAAAGGAATACTGGATTTAAAGTGAAGGGACTTAGGTGAACATTTTGACTCTTGTATTGACTAGCTATGTGAGCATTGGCAAACCACTAAATTTTTCTGGGTCTCAGTTTCCTCATTTGTAAAATGAGAGGGTTGGCCCAGATGATCTCTGAAGTCTCTTCTAGCTCAATATCTATGCTCCAGTGGCAATCCAAGGTAATTTATAAAGGTATTTTTTAAGGCTATGTTTAATGGAACCAGAGGTATTTAGAGACCTTTGGTTGTGATATTTGTAACTATGGCTCTAAGACAGAATAGTCAAAGAAACTTGCAACACCATGGTGGTTCTTACACTTACCAGTGCAGTACAACACTAAGACAAAGGATTACAGTAAGGAATATTATATCAAAGTATTATATTCTCAAATGGTAGAGTCTTGAGGTGAGAAGGGAGCCATGATTCTGTGGCTGCTTCATTGCCATGTGGGATGACTTCAGAAGGATTGCCACAGACTCCTCCCCTTCCATCCCAACCTCTCTTACCATCACAAACAGACCTTCCCTTCCACCCTCTACAAAATAGCTCATTTTTTGGAAGTATGAAAACACAGCCATGATTGTCCACTATGCCACAATCTCTGCCAGCAGACACTATGCCACATATAGTCACTGCTGCCAGCTCTTGCCAGAGTCCTCTTTCATAGGTTGATCCTTCACCTGAAAGATGATCATCTACCTGAGAGCCAATGTGGCTTGAGAAAGGGCCAAGAAAAGGTTGATATGGGGTTTGCTGCCCAACAAGTCCAGAAAAAATGCCAAGAGCAGGACAGAGGTCTGTACACAACATTTGTTGAACTGACCAAAGTCTTTGATACTGTCAGTCATGAAGTCTTGTGGAAGATCATGGCAAAATTTGGTTGCCAGGAGAAGTTCATCATGCTTGCTCCCATGCTTTTTAGTGTGATATTTTCAGGGATATAATCAAACACCTTCAATGAGGACAGGAACAACCTCAAGATCAGCTACCGCACTAATGGAAAATTATTTGACATTAACATATCTACTCCCTCTCAAACAATTGTGGAAAGGATTGAGAACTCAACTGCAATAGACAAAAGCTCGTATCTATGACTATAACAACATTATCACAAAACATGAAAATGTTTATTTCTACCTTCCAAGCTTGCCCCCTACTGATGTCTTGGTTATTGTTCCATACTTTTATTGTCTTTCATTTCTTTAAAGCATTCCTTTCTGCTGTTTTCCATGGCTCTTTAATGATTTTGTCCCTTTGGCCTTTACCTAACATCTGTGTTTTTATTCATGATTTTTCATTTCTAATTTTTCCATCCCATCACTTGAAATCCATATCTCCAATTGTT
This sequence comes from Notamacropus eugenii, assembly GCF_028372415.1. Classification (NCBI taxonomy): domain Eukaryota; kingdom Metazoa; phylum Chordata; class Mammalia; order Diprotodontia; family Macropodidae; genus Notamacropus; species Notamacropus eugenii. Next base: position 145,917,892 of record NC_092877.1, on the reverse strand, counting down.
TTAGCTCATGGTCATCGGTTGTTTTTTTTTTTTTAAATAACATTTTTCCCATTTACTTGCTAAAATAACTTAACATTCTGTTTTAAAAATGTTTCCCTCCCTCCCTCTCATTTTCCCTCCCTGAGATTGCAAGCAATTTGATATAGTTTATGTATATCATAGGTTTTTAGAGCTGAAAAGGATCTTAGAGATCGTTTAATCTAATTGCTTCCTTTTACAGATAAGAAAGCCAAGCCTCTTATAGGGGAAATGATTTGTCCAGAGTCTCGTGGTGGGAAAGTCAGGATTCAAATGCAGGTCCTCTGACTCCAAATTCAGTCCTTTGCCCTGCACCACACCATGTCAAATGTCATCCTGCATTTCATGAATATTCAGTTACACAAGTCTTCATTCTTTTGACAACTGACTTGAAATGACTATATAACATGGAAAACATTGAAAGTCTACTGTTTGATTCTGAAAATGTTCTCAGCACAAAGCAATGTGCTTGATCCATGTTAGCTGATTAAAGCACTCTACCAAGAAGTTCTGGTGGTCTGTGGATTCTGTTCTCTCCAGTACAGTTGTACATCAAGCTCTTCAGAAAAGATAAAACTTTATTCAGGTCCCAGCTATCTTTATTTTCATTGTTCCCTCTTCTTCTCATCTCATCATCATAGACTTTAAAATATTCCTTATCCATCATTTGCATTTTTCAAATGTTCTTTACATATTTCTCTATGCCAATCCTGCCCTCAGTTGGTTTTCTCTTCCCCTAGATGAACTCTTCCAGCTATCTAATGTGCTATTAATTACCATGAAAGGAAAAAGAAAGCACCAGGGACAGTTCTCCACTGATCCCAGTTTCATGTCAAGCAATGATTTCACTAACCATCCTTGTGACTTTTCCAGCTGGCAATATGTACCCATTCCCACCATTCCCCTACACATGGTGTCTTTCACTAATATAAGCCCTTTAGAGCAGGGACTTCATTGTCTTTTCTGTGTCCCCAGCACCTCACATAGTACTTAATAAATGCTTTTCCATTCATTCATTACATTAAATTAAGAAAGTGACTAGGTCCCCATGCTGGTGGCTCCATTTTCAGCTCCCTTTTTTACAGTTCATGATGGGTTTCACTTCATTTGTGCCTACATTCTTACTCTGGGCTCCAGCATCACACATTCTTGGTCTGATGGGGACATAAAGCACACTTTGGATATTCATAAGCCAAGATGCAGAAAATAACACCATCACACAACAAAGAGCAAGTGAAACGAGAAGACTACTAAATACTGTCAGCTTGCTCTATCACACTGGGATGTTGAAGGGAAATCTGACATAAATACTAGGCTATGCCCATGCTGTTCACTTAACTCACTATCTTCTTCACAGTCATTTTACCCTCTGGTTCAGATGTCCAAGGGGATTTAACTCTGTCACCCCCTGGAAATCCTTGCTATCCTGACTAGCAGTGACCTAAAAAATCCACTACATTTGATCTAACCACAGCCACGCTTCACTCTACTCAGGACATCTCTACCTTCTTTACCCTATACCCCTTCCCAGTTCTTAAACCCAATTCTTAAGGCATAATCAAATAAATTATATTATTGATCGAGTAAAGAGTGTGCCATTCTAATCTTCTATGGTTCCAATCACCATTACTGTGATTTTCACAATCAAAATATCTCTTATCTCCCCCTGCTAGAAGAATGTGAGCTCCTTGAGGGCAGGGGCTTTCTTCACAGCTCTTTGTAGATTAAGGGCTTGGAGCATGGTGCTTGTCATGTAGGAAGTGCTTAATAATGCATTTTCATTCATTCATTCATTCACTCATTCTCAGATGTTGTTTGTCTTTCATTCTCAAAAAGGACCATGGCAACAGGCAGGTGTTGCCTTGACTTGCAAGTGAATTGGATTTGAGTGAGGGAGGTACCAAGTCACCAACCTCACTCCTCTGGAGTCATCTGGGACCAGTGGTAAGATACAGAACAGGGAGACTAGCGATGCCACTCCCTCCACCCTGGCCATTCTCAGCTATTAATACACAGCATGACAAGATACTCCACAAAGGGGGTAAAAGGGAAAAATATGGAAATTATCCATAATTTCAGGGGGAAAAATCACTGAGTTTTCCTCCACCTCTCTCTCCATAAGCCTTCCAAATCACAGAGGCATTTCAAGAATCTCAGGTAGGGTTTTTTGGGGGTTTGGGGGCTTTTTTCAGTCTCTACAATGTGATTTTTTTCAAAAGGATTTTAGTGGCCCAAAAAAACTATAACCAGCATTTCAATTCAATAAGTATTTATTGTCTATTATGTAAGACAAAATAAGGAACACTCACAAAAGCTCCACTGTAATACATTATCATGTCATAGAGTTGATGCTAGGCTATCGATGGAGTGCAAACTCAGGTCTACCAAGCTAGAAGGACTTAAAGGATGATTCAGGCAACAAATAGCTATCCAAGGACAAACCTAGCTAAGTAAAGGGAGACACAGCACCAGTAATTTGGTCACTAGGTGATAAATTGCATGGGCCAGTGGGAGGAACACTGGACTTGGAATAAGAGATTCTGAGTTCAAATCCTGTCTCAGTCCACTTATGCTACCCATATGACCTTAGGCTTTGCTGGGCCCTCATATCTTCATCTGTAAAATGAGAGGGTTGTAGTAGGAAATCTCTGAAGTCTCTTTCATTTCTGTAGCTCTGATTTTATGATTCCTGGACACAGTATTTCATGAAATAAAGAAAAGACCAACATGCTCTTAGTCTTGTACATCTTATTTTTCCAGCAATACTAACAAGGTGCCAGGAAAGAGAGCAGGAAGTTCTGAAACTCACCACTTTAGAACCATTATAAACATTCATTTTACAGTCAGCATTCTAAAGGTGTGATCCTTTTCCCAATGATCATCAAGTTAACACACGAATGGAGAATTTAGAGCATATCAATCTTGACACTCTTGTTATAATTGAAACCAAAAGAAAGAAGGAAGTGGCAGCTCAATAGGATGATGACTCATAACTTCTCCTTAGAGAGTCAAATAAAGGAGTTGTCAGAATTGGCTTTATTGTATGCCCAGAGGCAACAAGAAATATCATTTCATGAGACATGGGGTCATCATATCTTACAGTGTTCTCCATTAGCATAACCAAGTAGACCACGGGGAAGATAATTACAGCCAGAGGTGGGCTGGTGGCTAGCTTGAAATAGCTTACAAGAACTGCTGGTTAAATTTTCAGTGTGAGCATTTGCACCTTGGAAATTGGCAAATGCTACAAATCAGGGTTTGAATGATTGTTTTGTTGATTGGCCAAACTTAAGAAAGAGATGGAGAGAATGTAGGTAATGCAGATTAAACTTTAAAAATGTGTCTGTCATGTGGACATTGTTCTTTAAAGAGTCAGTTGTTGAATATTTACCAAGACTGAATATGTGCAACTTTCATGGAAGGCGATAAAGTGGTAGAGAGATTCTACTAATCAGTTGACATGATTGCCCAAACTGAGCTAATATATACCTTTATGTCCAATGACCTCATTACAAAGATGGGCACAGGGATAGATGAGAAAAGCATCTTGGATTCTGTGGTTAAGGATTAAGAAATGTCAAAGGGCACAGGCTTTTAGATTAACCAGAAACCTTATCATTATTTTTCTCAAGAGAATAATTAGTAACCTCAGGCAATGATGATCCTTGACCAACACCAAAAATTGAAATTAGTAATAATAGCTAGTATTTATATAGTGGTGCAATGTTTGCAAAGCACAGTACATGGGGTTAGCTCATTTGATACTGCAACCAACCTGAGAGGGAGGGGCTGTTATTATCCCCTTTTACAGATGAGGCACCTGAGACTGAGAGAAATTAAGTGACTTAACCAAGGTCACACAGTTAGTAAGTGTTTGAAGCAAGATTCAAACTTGATCTTTCTGTTTCTAAATCCAGCGTTCTATCTAATGTAACAACTAGGTACCTGTTACCAAACAAACAAGAAAAGATTACTTAATGATGTGGGAATAATTTCTTACTCAGTTGAATCATTTAGACTAGTTAAATCAAAGGTCAAAATTAAATCAGATTAGGAAAAAAGCTAAACAAGAAAACCCTACAAGCTGTCACGACAGCTTTATGGTAGCCTATTTAATCAAAGGAAATGTCTACTTTTGTACACTATTACTTCAATAAAAAGGTGAGCACAGGAGAGAAGAGCAAAGGGATATTGAAAAATATGTTTTGGAATCAAGAAATGAAAAAGACCAAAAGACTGTAGATTATTCAAAAGTCTCATATCAGTGTAAAAGAAATATATTCTTCAAGAGAATCAGTAAGTGCTGCACAAAGGGCAAGCTCTGAATGGTACACATACACACACACACACACACACACACACACACACACCCCATAAATTTGACATTCTTAAGACAGGAAATGACAAGTTCTTGATGAGGAGATCGTTTTAGAATAAATTATTTCTACATAATAAATTCATTGACTGGACCAGTGGCCAAAACCAATATGAAATGAGAAGGCTAACCATAAAAAGACACTACATTTGATCAGAACCACTCTAGTCCAACCTTTCTGAAAGAGCTATTGATTACGAAAAAATGGGAGTTGGATAAAAGTGAAGAAATGGACTCTATCACCATTTTTTGTTTGTTTATTTGTAAATTGGGTCCCCCTATCTTGTTATGGCTGGAAGTATTAGCAACCACAGCTAATTGGCATGGAAACTTTAACCTAGTTTATTTATGGTTCATTTCTGATTTGTCCTGGTTCACCCCTCCTTATGCAACCTCTGGACCCCCAGCTCTTGAAGTCTCATCAAACTGGTGGCAGAATTGGTATAAGTGTTTAACAAGCTTTTGTCCTATTGTGTCTCAGAAACTCCAGAAATCAAGTGACACAACCAGCCTCAGCCTTCCCAGTGGTAGGGATTATAGTCATACACCATCATACCTAACATAATTCTCACCATTTTGGGCGAAAGGTTTAATGATTGCAAAAGAGTGGCCAGAACAAGGAGGTCAAAAGACCCCAGAAACCACTTCAGCCTCCAAAACATTGATTTCTTTCTAAGTGATGGGGAAGGAGAGAGAAGGGAGTCAAAAAGTAACACTGTTTTAGTATACAAACTTATTTGGAACATAGCATGGAATTGTCAGATGAAACATTATAAGCAGTATAGATTCACAAAACACTAAAAACCAATTAAGCAATAAGGCTCAAAAGAGTTTAGGGTTTTTGTTTGTTTGCCTTTGTGAGAACTAGCTAAGCCAGAGGAAGAACTTCAGTGTGCTAGGTAGATCCTTTTTGAGGTAATTAGATGACATCATAGAAAGAGCACTGGACTTGGTGTCAGGAAGACCTGAATTTCAATCCTGCTTCAAGTCTTCACTCACTGAGCAGCTTTAAGTTAGTCATTTAACATCTTTCTGTCTAGGTTTTCTTATCTGAAAAATGAGGATATAATATCATCTCCCTCACAGGGACATTGTGAGCAGAAAGTAAGCTAAGACATGAATAGTACTTTGTAAGCCTAAAACATCATACACATGTTAGCTATTATTATTATTATTATTACCTATGGAGGTCTTACGAGAGGATGTACACCAGAATCACACAGTGATGAGTGATTTCCATCTGCATTGATGGAAAAATAAACACAATGAAAAATGAAAATATGATGCAACAAAACATTTGGTAAGTAATATATCAATTAGTTTCATAGATCAACAGATTAGAACAGTATTTCTCAGCTTTTAGGAAACTATCCTATCCTAGCACTACTCTGTTTATTTACAATGTCTGACCTTCACCCCTAAAGGCACCAGCATGGCATATTTTTAAATAAATTTAGGATGAATTTAAATCAGTTTTGGTTTAGTAATTTGATCTGAATGACGCATGAATTTAGTGTAATATTATGGTACCATAATAATGAGCACAAGGGATTCAGAAAAGCAGGATTCTTATGAATTGATCCAAAGTAAAGAAAGCAAAACCAAGAGAATACACCACTTCATCTCCATGCTTTTGCACAGGCTGTCCTCAATATCTAGAATGTTCTCATTTTCATCTCTTAGAATCCTTTGCCTCCTTGACAACTGAACTTAAGCATGTGGGAAACAAAAGAAGGAGTTCTGTTTCCACAGAGTTAAAACTCCTCACAGCTTTAAGTGACTGCAGTTCATCAGAGTTGTGACCTAGCATGGTCAGGCAAAAGGTCAGAAACTTGTGCACAGGCTTGAGGAGCTATTTGAAGGGAAACCTATCACAGAGGAGAACATGAAGTCACTTGGTCAATAGATGGTGTGGTGGCATGTCCAGTTTGGAACAGTATAAATGGATTTGCCTTGGTCTGAACAAATTGTAGCACTCCCCTAGGAGTTACCCAGGCGGAATGAATGTAAAAATTCATAAAAGCTTTCATGATTTCACAAGTATTGTTCTTTGCTTAAGGTGAGCATGTTTCTCCCAGTTGGGAGGTGTTAGGGGCTTGTTTCTCACAAGCACTACCTCCTACATGGGGCCTTTTCTCAGCCCACTGTGGTTAGTAACCCCCCCTCCCAAATTATTTTGTATTTGTTTCTGTCTATTTTCTTAGATGTGTCCATGTTGCCTCCCCCAGTAGAGTTTTGTCTCTATTTCCTCAGAGCCTGGCACACATTAGGTGTTTGATAAATATAAATTGAATATGTGAATAACGATGCCCACGAGGACCAGGATCATGTAAACGACAGCAATCCTAAAAGACACCAGAATTCAGTTGAAATGTAATAAACAATCTTTGTTCCAGAGAACCACTGATGAAATACTCTTCCCTCCTCTTTTCAGACAAGTGATGGAATACTGGTGCAGAATATGGCTGACAATGTCAAATCATGTTATGCAGCAGTTTTGTTTTATTTAACTGCTTTTCTTTGTTACAGGGGAAGATTCTTGGATGAGAGGAAGGAGGAGTCATAGTAGTGTCAAAAATTTTGAAATCAACAAAATATTTTTAAAAGGAAAAATGTTGTCACACCCTTTGAAGTAATTGGAGAGCTGAGGTTTTCTGAAACTAGAACTGAGAAATCACTGTTTAAGGTATAATTAAGGCCTTCTAAAGTACTGAGATCAACATTCATTTTTCAGGTGCTCACCTTCTCCCAAAGGTCCATGCAATTCAATTCAACACACATCCATTAAGCACCCACTATTTGCAAAGTGCCATACTATGCCCTGACAATACAAACACAGAAACAAATCAGTTCCTGCCTTCAGGGTATTTGCATTGGACCTGGAGAATGCAAGACACACGCAGGCAAGTAAATGCAAAGTGCAGCACAAAGTTATACCAGGTAATTTCAAGCGTCAAAAAGCTCGATCCACTGGTACAATGGACTGTTTTATTTTTACCTGTTGCCTCAGAGATTGAATGAATGAACAAGTAAACCACAATGACCACAATAACGTAAAAGAAAACAACCCTAAAAAACACAAGAATTTAAATGAAATGTAATGAACAATCTTTATTCCAGAGGACTAATGATGGACTATTCTTTCCTTCTTTTGGCAAATAGGTGAAAATCAGCAGAATTCGAAAAAGACCCATGTGAGCAATGGAAAAGACATTTTGGGGTCTTGGAAGCTTAAATCCCTTTTTTTCCTTAGTCTGTTTTCATCATATTTTTCTGTCCATTGTGGAGGGTTTAGACTTCCATAGGTAGATCAGGAAATAAAACATGAAAACAATACTCCAGTCTCCCATCAAGATTTCACACATCTGAGCCAGTCAAAGAAGATAATTGAATCCAGATGCCTCTGGTCTATAATATTCCCTGTTATTATGGGAAACTTTATACTGGACAGACTTGTTGCACCATGAATACTCAAATGAAAGAGCATCAGTGGCATCTCAAGCTGTTACAGCTGGGAAAGATCAGCAGCTGCCAAGCCCAGCATTCAATGTGGCCGCCATATTGGTGTCAGTGATATTCATGCAAAAGAAAAGAATTGGGTGGGGGGAGGGGAAAGATGGGGGGAAAATTTGGAACTCAGTCTTGTGGAGATGAATGTTGAAAACTAAAATAAATTTAAATCTTAAAAAAAGAAAAGAAACAAACCTAGTGAATTATCTGGGGAGGCACAGAAGTTCCAAACAGATATGTGTGTGTGTGTGTGTGCATGTGTGTGTGTATCCAACTCCATATGAATGTTAAGAACATGGAAGTTACTCTCCATTCCTCTTCCCAGAACCTGGAATTAGCAGCAGCAGTGAAACCAGATCAAAATGTTGCTAGAAAGTTATATGTTGAGAAAGCAATAGATGGATGAAGCAAAACTTTTCTTCTAAAAACAAATCATAAAAATATCATTTCTACATTAGTCAAAAGAAACTGTGTCTATACTGCCAAAATGTATCACTTAATAGACAAGCCCTGAGCCTGAGATCAGAGGTTCTGGGTTTGAATTATGTTTTCTGCTACTTACTACTCGAATGATTTTGTCATGTAGTTTCTCCTCTAGTAATCACTCTTTCCTCAAATGGAAAGAATTCATGAGGGGCAAATGGAGAAAGTTGTTATTTTTCTTCCATTCCACCTTAGTAAAGTACGTCACTACTAACCTACTGCAAGGGAAATAAAGTCCTACTTTTTTTTAAACCATCATCCATATTAATGAAGGTAAGAAGGACCAGTTATCTGAATAATCTAAAAAATTACATCATTTTTAAAAAATAATTTCTATTGGGTTTACAAATGTATATAGCTTTCCCCCCATTATTATGTTATGTTTAGCTTTAACAAATGTAATTAGTTTGCATTCCCCAAGTCCATACCAAGTGATGGTGTTGTAGAAAGCCAAAAAAATGCATGAGAATAGAGAAACAAAACAGATTAGAATTTAAAACTGACCACAGACAGTGACACAGAAAGTAGATAACCACAAGGTGACTGTATATAAATGAGCCTTTAGAAAAGTTACTTTTCAAAAAAAAAGAAGAAAAGAAATAGAAAAATAATTGAGAGGCAGGGTTTTGCAATGGCAATTGTAATCGACGTGTAATCAGTGAACCTGGATTCAAATCTTGCCTTTGATCTTAAGCCTCTTAGCCTGTTTGAGCCTTGGTTTCCTCATCTGGAAAAGGAGATAATGATACACCTCAAAGCTCACAGGGTTGTTGGGAAGAAAGCACCTTATAAACCTGAAAGCATTGTGTACAGGTCCATAATCATGTAATTATTTTATTCTGAAACACACCTAACTCAATATTTTCACATCCAGGACAGCACCCCTGCTCTCAGTGGTCACACCCTAGTAAAACTGTCTCAGTAGACAAGCTAAACCAGGTTGAGGGTAACCCATCAGACCTACACACATGAGTTAGGGGAATGTTTGCCCCATTCATGTGAAGACGTCTCCTTGCAGAATGGAGAGAGAACCATTTGTTCCAATAGTCACGGAGATGGTTGAAGCACCGTGGAGCACTTAGGGCTTGGTAAGATACCAAAAATACTAAGGTCATCCACTGCATCCCCAGCCATCTCCAGTAGTCCTGACTTCTGTCTTGCCACTAGACTTTGTTTGGATGGAACTGATGAAAAAGAGATTGAGGGTGATGAATTCGTGCAACCCTGCTTCACTTAAATCTAATTCTTGTGCAAGTCAAGATGATACTGTGATGTTATTGGTCCTCTTCAGAAATGAAGGACAACAACAACTCTCATCCCAAATATACATTCCTTCTACCAACACTTTCCCCCAACACTGGGAGTTTAGAAGCAACTCTACTTGAGGATTTGACCAATATAGGTTGCAATGCCTGTAGGTGAGGCACAATATATAAAACTGGGACTGGGGTAAAAATAGCAACAAAGTAACAAAAGAGCCAGTCCCCTAACCCACAACAAAGCAACAAAAGAGCTGGTCACCCCTGAACCAAACTCCACCTTCTGTTTAACCGGCTGATGTAAGTTCCATCGAGCAGTATCTCAGTCAATGTTTTACATGACTGTGCATATATAACCTATTTCAAATTGCTTGTCTTCTCAAAGAGGATGGGGTAGAGAAGGAGAAAGAGAACTCAAAGCTTTAAAAATAAATGTTAAAAACTGTTTTTACATGTAATTGGGGGAAAATAAAATATGAAGTAAATTTTAACAGTATCTCAAAACCAAAAGCAAGTATGACCAAGTGGGGTAGGTGTAAAGTAATAGAAGGGGAGAAGGAACTAGTGTACACTGGGCAGGTGTGGCAAAAAAAGATAGAATCTGTATGTTGAACCAATAGGAACAGGCGAAAGAAAGAGAAGGGAAGGGAAAAAAAGAGAGCAAAAGAAAGAGATCTTGGAACTTGCAAATGTGCTTTATCAAATAAAGAGCTGGACTTCTCTCCAATGAGAAAGCTAACTAACATGACATGGGGGGTGGGGTCAACTCAGATTCTATTACAGCTGCTAAATTTCAGGACAGCAGCCTTATGCAATCTACTCTACCCACGGGGTATGTTGAGATAGGGAGAGAAATTTGTTTAAATTTTTCTGTTTTCTCAAAATTAAAGCATCTTAATTTCTAAAATTACAATTCAATGATGCCTATAACTTCCTCTTTTCAATAATTTTAGTCATAGGAATCATACAATCATAGACCAAGATCAAAAAGAGACTGAAGAGCCCTTTTTGACCATCCTCTTTATTTTATAGATGAAGAATCTGAGCCCCACTGAAGCTCAGCGACTTGAACAAGATCTCACATGAAGATGGTATCATAGCTGGATCAGATCACAGGATTACAGTTTTTGAGCTCAAGGGGAACTTAGGCATTAACACATGGCCAGCAGGCTGCATGCCATCCACAATACTGTCAAATGCATCCTGAACCATGTTAAATATATTTCCTATCTGATTTCAATATGCTAATGTATTAACTTTAAAAAAAGATATGCCCCCATATGAGGTTTTCTAAGTCAATTTGCAGTCCATGGGGATCCTTATGGATGGCTGAGTGGCTCCCGCTTCTATATGAGTTTCATATCATTGATCTAGTCCAAATCCCTCATTTTACAGATGAGAAAATTGAGGTCCAGGGAGATTAAGTTATTTGTTCCCAGTGCATGTGGGTAATATGCATCAGAAAAGGAATGGGAAGGAGGTTGGTGTCATGGGTGTACTTGCTTTTTCTGATTTATTAGTACCAAGTCATGAAATTTCAATGTTTCTAAAATGATCCAGAGGTTAATGAATATAGTCACATGGTCCTTGTTCATGCAGAAAGTGATTTTCTATAGCTAGATTAGAAAATACTGAGCTGATTTCAATTGATATTGGTATATGGAAAGCCATTGATATGGAAAATACCAATAAGGAGAAAAAAACCTCCACACATTGTCCTGTTTTAGCAGGTAAAATGTAATGGTACCAAGGAACCGATCTCAAGGGCTGGAGCACATAGGGAAATCATGCCAATTATACCATTTGGCTTATAATCACTATTAACAACTTCAGTTGAGTTTGATTTGAGTGATAAGTAGCTCTGACAAATTTTCTCCCTGAAGCTATACATTCTCAAATTTCATAATTTAAATGTGGTCCCATTATCTCGCCTCCTATACAAATTACAGAGTGATATTCATCCACGCATGCTTCTAACAAAGACAATATAAAAAAAAGGAAAGGAGGGAAGGAGAGAGGGAAGGAAGGGGTAAAAGGTGGAAGGGAGGACTAATTGTGTTATTTCAAATTTTTATTTTGTGTATTTTCTACATTTTAAGAGATTTATATGGCCTATGGTACATCAAAATCCACATAAAGAACGAGCCATACTATAAGAAGGTATTATTAGTTTTATGTTCATAAATGAAACCATTTTAATGACATTCAAAGAATTATTCAAACTATGATATTGCTTTGTTCAAGTTAGACTTGTCAATTTCTACCCAGGATCTATTTAAGTAGTGCTCTTGGTTCAAAAGAATTGTGCTAACTTCCCTTGCAAGTAGAGATCCTAAGAGTGCACATGTATAGAATTCCTTGTTATACATATCCTTATGTACATATTGTTTGCCCTGATAGACTGGAAGTACCCTGAGGGCAGAGACTATTTCATTTTCATTTTATATTCTCTGTGTCCAGCTCAGCATCTGGCACAGAGGAGATGTTTAATAAAATTCCTGTAGATCAATGAACTGATTGATTGAAAGATGAAATTATTAGTAACAATATTATCTGAATGAACTGGTAGATCTCAAAAAAAAAAAAAACACTGTGGCCAGCTGTTCTTTTTTACACTGTGCACAAAGAAAAATTATTTGTGTGTCTGAAGTCCCACATTATAGAGTGTGGCTGCTGATCTCATCCCCATTGAACGTTTCAGGTAGGCAGACTGTGCAATAAAAAAGAACGCTGAACTTGGAGTCAGTAGCCCAGAATTCCTGTCATCTCTTTCACTTAATAATAAAAACTTACATTTAGAAATTGCTTTAAAGTTTACTAAGCATTTTCTTCAAGCAGTCCTTTGAGGCTATCAGGCCAGTACTATTACATGATTTTACAGATGAAGGATACTAAGGTATGGGAGAGCTTAATTGACTTGTCCATTATCATAAAGCTAGTAAGTATCTGAGGCAAGATTTCAGTGGAGGCTCCTGGCTCCAGGTCCAACATACTATCCACTACCCCCTTCCTGTCTCTCCATTGACTTTGAGCTATTGGGGAAGTCAGGGCATTGGTTAGAGTTCCAGGCCTGGAATCAGATAGACTGCTCTTCCCAGAGCTCAAATCTGGCCTCAGACACTTACTATCCGTGTGATGCTGTACAAGTCAACTTATTTTGCTTCAGTTTTTCATCTATTCAATGAGCTGGAGAAGGAAATGGCAACCACCCCAGTATCTCTGCCAAGAAAACCCCAAGCAGGTCACAGAGAGTCAAATATGATTGAATAACAATTGGGAAAGCCATTTCTGAGTCCTCATTTCTCCATCTAGGGAAAGCATACACACACATACACACACACACACACACATACACACACACACACGCACATTCTCGCCTGTCTCATAAGATTATTGTGAGAAATGCTTCAAAATTACAGGTGTCTAAAGTTTTATAAACCCCTCTATAATTTAGTAATATTCATAGCTAATAGCTAATCCTTATAGCACTCTCTTACTTGATCCTCATATCACTCCCTGAAGGTAGGTGCTATTCTTACTCCCATTTTACAGATGAGGAAACTGAGGCAGACAAAAGTTAAATGACTTGTGCAGGGTCACACAGTTACTAAGTGTCCAAGAGAGATTTGAACTCAGGTCTTCCTAACTCCTGGACCAGCACTCTAACCACTGAACCCAGCTACCTAATAGGATAGTCTTCCAAAGTTACTGTGGTCAAAGATTTAATGACCCTGTGGTCAATCTAGTGAAGGGATCATAAAGAAACATAAGATAATATGCATGAAAGATCCTACATATATACATACATATATATATATACATATCCTACACATATATATGTGTGTGTAAGAGAGAGAGAGATATAAATGAGATAGATGTGCATGATAACATTTGTCAATTGCTATTATAATTGCAATATAACTGCTACATATTATTTTATTCTTCTCTGTCCAACACAATACCTGACATTTCAAGACTTGAGTTCAAGAGGGTCACACTTCTCCTTTTATGAGCTTTGTGATGTTCAATAGGTTACTTAAATGTCCTATTACTCAGTTTCCTCACTGGTAAAATGAGGATAATAATACTTTTAAAACTACCTCTCTCACAGGATAGTTAAGTAGCAAAATGAAATAACTCATACAAAGTGTTCTGGATGCTCCTTGGAATATAAAGCACAATATACACATGAGCATTTACTATTTTTTTTAATAAAGAGTGATATTCTTGCTCTGATTGATGCAAGTCAAGTTGCCCTGACAACCATCATTATTACCCAGAATCCCAATAGCAATACTCCATGGCATGACTCCAGAAACGTCCCATTTCAGGTTGTACCTCATTGTTGTGACTTTATTCTTTGGCTTGTCTTTCTTTTCAGCTTCCTCCCTTCAGCACCATAAGTTGTTGCTGCAGTGTGCGGGAAAGCTATAGTTTTCATCCTCCACTTCTGTCCATCCCTGTGGAGTTACTTTGCCACAAGATTATGAGGGGGTTGGATTCCTGGAGCCTGTAACTAGCTAGTCTACTTTCACATTGGAGATAAAATATGACTCAGAAGGGACATTGAGGAAAATAGTTCAAGAAGCCAACATTGATGTATGGTCCACATGACAGTCCTAAAGCCAGGCAGAAAACTGCAAAGAGCACCCCAATTAGATAGTAAGCCCATTTAAGGACCAAGACTGTGAATATGCCTTAATATGTATCCCAAGGAATTTGTTTGGCTTGACTATGGATGTTTGCAACAAGCATTTTCTTTTTTCTTTGTTTTCCTCCAATAGTGGGGGTGGGGAGAGAAAGAAAGTTGATTTTATCAATTGAAAAAAAAGTTTTTAAGATGTCAAAGGTTAAAAAAAAGGCATCTCAAGCCTTGTCCAGTGCACTTGGCCATCCTCCTCTAAGAACAGAAAATATGAAGTAAACTTAGCTTGTAAAATTGAAACAGTACAAGACAGCTTCATGATCATTTGCTTCCCCCCTCCCCTAATGGTACGTAAGCATTCAAACAATGAATTGGGATCCCTGATGTGACTACACTTGTCGAAATGGTAATAACGACAACAAACAACCAAAAAGAGGGATGTTCCAATCCAAAGCCAAAAGTACCCTTCAGATCGCTGTTCCATACGAGCATTCCTCACTCTCACCATCACATCCTCTGACTCTCCCCAAACACCCTATCACCATACATTCTCACAACACCAAGACTTGTCCTGCATCCATCATATTACTCATCCACAAGTTAGATGGCACTGTAGATGGAGCTTGGGATCAGGAAGACATGAGAACAAATCTGACCTCAGACATTTACTAGCTGTATGACCCTCGTCAAATTATTTCACATCTCTCTGCCTTCAACTCTACAATGCGGACAATAATTTGACCTACTTTTCAGGGTTCTCATGAGGATCAAATGAGATAATATTTGTACAGTACTTAGCACAGTGCCTGGAACATAGTAAGTGCTTAATAAATACTTATTTCCTTCCTTCCTTCTTATTTACTCACTGACACCACTAGCCAGAACAGTCAATCAGTCCCTTTGATAGCTGCTCCTTTAGTGGCAAATGCTGCAGAAAATATCCCTCCCAATATACCTATTTTTTCTGGGCTCCTCTCCCATCTTGATATTGTTCCAGTCACCTGATACTTAATACACTGCTGTGTACCCTGTAACTGCTTAATAAATACTCTTGCAGGGAGGAGCCAAGATAGCAGAGTATAAAGATACACATATGCTAGCTCCTAACCCACAGCCCATAAAATACCTGTAAAGAAGAACTCCCAACAAGTTCTGGAGCAGCGGAAGTCACAGAAAAATGGAGCAGAAGAGATTTCTGTTCCAGAGAGACCTGAAAAACTGACACGAAAGGTCCGTCGTGCACCAGACCCAGAGCAGAGCCCAGCCCTGCCTTGGCTGCATGGCACCGAGGGGAGCAGATCAGAGCAGGCTTCAGGGACAGAATCTCCAGCAGCAGCGCAGGTCCCTCCACCCACAGGCACCAAAGGTCAGTGAGAGGGTCTTTTCAGCTTGCTGAGAGGGGAGTGGAGTGTCTCCATAACCCAGGCCCCCTCGGGAGGCAGCAGCGGAGGCAACAGCTGACAGGGGCTCCCAAAGCAGGCAAGAGCCCAGATCCATGGTTGAACATCTCCACATAAACCCCCTGAGGGAACTGAGCCCCATGTGGCGGCCCTGCCCCTGCCAGAGCACCTGAACTTAATCTCGCACTGAATAGCAGCCCTGCCCCCACCAAAAGCTCTGAGGCTGGGAAGCAGCATTTGAATCTCAGACCCCAAGAATTGGCTGGGCAGATCTGGAGGCAAGATGGGTCTGGAGAAGAAACTCAGAAGTCAAGTCACGGGCTGTGAAAATGCCCAGAAAAGGGAAAAAAAATAAGACCATAGAAGTCTACTTTCTTGGTGAACAGATATCTCCTCCCATCCTTTCAGATGAGGAAGAACAATGCTTACCATCAGAGAAAGACATAGAAGTCAAGGCTTCTGTATCCCACACATCCAAAATAAATATTCAATGGGCTCAGGCCATGGAAGAGCTCAAAAAGGATTTTGAAAATCAAGTTAGAGAAGTGGAGGAAAAACTGGGAAGACAGATGCAAGAAAAGCATGAAAATAAGGTCAACGCCTTGCTAAAGGAGACACAAAAATATGCTGAAGAAAATAACACCTTGAAAAATAGGCTAACTCAAGTGGCAAAAGAGGTTCAAAAAGCCAATGAGGAGAAGAATGCTTTAAAAAGCAGAGTTAGCCGAATGGAAAAGCAGGTTCAAAAGCTCACTGAAAAAAATAGTTCTTTCAAATTTAGAATGGAACAGATGGAGGCTAATGACTTTATGAGAAACCAAGAAATCACAAAACAAAACCAAAAGAATGAAAAAATGGAAGATAATGTGAAATATCTCATTGGAAAAACAACTGACCTGGAAAACAGATCCAGGAGAGACAATTTAAAAATTATGGGACTACCTGAAAGCCATGACCAAAAAAAGAGCCTAGACATCATCTTTCAGGAAATGATCAAGGAAAACTGCCCTGATATTCTAGAACCAGAGGACAAAATAAGTATTCAAGGAATCCACCGATCACCACCTGAAAGAGATCCTACATGGAAAGACAATATTTGTAACTCTTGAAACTTTTCAGTGTCTGGGTAGTTGGTGGGATTACACACACACACACACACACACACACACACACACACACACACAGCCCAGAGTGAATTGAATAGGATGGGATCATATCTTAAAAAAATGAAATTAAGCAGTGAGAGAGAAATATATTGGGAGGAGAAAGGGAGAAATGGAATGGGGCAAATTATCTCTCATAAAAGAGGCAAGCAAAAGACTTTTTAGTGGAGGGAAAAAGAGGGGAAGTGAGAGAAAAACATGAAGTTTACTCTCATCACATTCTACTAAAGGAAGGAATAAAATGTACACTCATTTTGATATGAAAACCTATCTTACAACACAGGAAAGTGGGGGAGAAGAGGATAAGCAGGGTGGGGGGATGATGGAAGGGAGGGCAATGGGAGGAAGGAGCAATTTGAAGTCAACACTCTTGGGGAGGGACAGGATCAAAAGAGAGAATAGAAGCAATGAGGGGCAGGATAGGATGGAGAGAAATATAGTTAGTCTTACACAACACGACTATTATGGAAGTCAATTGCAAAACTACACAGATATGGCCCATATTGAATTGCCTGCCTTCCCAAAGGGAATGGGTGGGGAGTGAGGGATGAAGAAAAGTTGGAACTCAAAGTTTTAGGAACAACCGTTGGGTACTGTTCTTGCTACTAGGAAATAAGAAATACAGGTAATGGGGTATAGAAAGTTATCTTGCCCTACAGGACAAAAGAGAAGATGGGGACAAAGGAAGGGAGGGATGATAGAAGAGAGGGCAGATTGGTGATAGGGGCAATTAGAATGCTCAGTGTTTTGGGGAGGGGGAGGGGGAAAATGGGGAGAAAATTTGGAACCCAAAATTTTGTGAAAATGAATGTTAAAAGTTAAATAAATAAATTTTAAAAAAAAAGAAAAAATAAATCAATACTCTTGCATTGTGTGAACATCATTTTGTGGACCTGTTTGGACTTTCATTGTGTGAACATCATTTTGTGGATTTTTTTGAACTTTCATTGTGTGAACATCATTTTGTAGACTTGTTTGTCCTGAAGTCTGATATTATATTGGCATCACAACTTTATCTGTTGGACTCCCAAAGGACACTGTGGTCTCCACTTTCTGTTTCAGCTCATTTTGGCATAATTGGACAGAGTTTTGCTCAAGGAGCAGAAGCATGATGACTGATAGCTCCAGATTGCCAATTAAAATCTTTGACTTCTCTTCTACAAGCTGGGATAGGAGTCTCATATGGGGACTTATTTTAAGTACATATTACTGCATTAAATATGATGTATATTTGTTGCATGTTCATATAGGATATGAAATTAGAAGGAGCTTTAGAGATTATCATTCTACAAATGAATAAAAACTGAGAAATAAAGTGACTTGCCCAAGGCAATGCAGATCCTATGTCATTTCCTGCCCAAGAAGTCATCCCTAAGGTCCCAGCACTCCCCAGACCTGGGATACATAGCAGGCAGAAGGCATGTGAAGTTTCCAGCTGGAAAATACCTGTAGAATACATGGCCCTAGATTGGAGCAACCTGGAAAGTAACTACTGATTTAAGCATTCTATTGAGTAAGAACCAGGAGGCAATTAATCACAGCAAAGAAGAATAAACCAATAGGAATCAACCATTAGAGCAAAGGCAGTGTCAAGACTTAACTAATTGCAGCAGGGGAATTGGGGATTATTAGACCTGCATTATATAAGCATGGAAGTTACAAGGTAAGGCACACAATAATTCAAAAGCCAACAAACAATGACAGCCTGACACATCGTTCACATAGACTTATATGGTCCATGATAATGAGGTCCCAATGGACTGATATAGCAACATACGTTATTATCTCCTTGGATCCTGACAACAGCATTGCCAGATAGGTAGGGCAGGTAGCATCATTCTGAACTCAGCAGATGAGGAAAGCTGAAGAAGTTATTATATGCCCAATGTCACGATGCTAGAAGGTGCCAAAGTCACAACTCAAACCCAAGAATTTTGACATCAAATTCATGGCTCTTTCTACTAAAACAAAGGTACTCCATGTAGGTTATCTTTCCTGTTCCCTTCTCCCTGTCACCTAAGAAGGTGGAGCTTTGCAAAGAAAGAAGATGAAACAAAGGCTAAATTGAATTAAAACTGTAAGCTTCTTTAGGGCAGGAACTAGTTTGTTTTTATATTTGTATCTCTGACTAGATAACAACAGACATGGATTCAGGAAGACCAGAGTTCAAAGGCAGCCTGATGCAGTTAGTAGCTGGGTAACCCACAGTAAGTCATTTACACTCTCAATGTTCGATAGTTCTCTAAGGTGCAGAGAGAAGCAAACCTACAAGGGAGTTTCCTCACCTCCTCATTGGTTTTCATACCAATAAAATCCCAGCTCCAATCTATATTTCTAAATTTATTTAAACTGCTTTATAAGGTGGCCAGTAGAGTAGTGTCTTTGTGAAAGCATTTAAGCAGTAGTACTTGACCTTTCATTCTGTCATCCAAAAAGGCTCAATCAACAAACAGGTACATACTCAGCACCTACTCAGTGCCTAGCAGGGTGTTTCCTAGGTATAGTGGGATACTACAGAAGCAATATGAGACATTATCTCTAAGCCTAAACACAAGAAACAATAGAAAGCAATACATAATCACATTGTCTCTTCCACACTCCCACCAGCAGACTTCCTATAGTTGTGACTGGAGAGAGTAATTGTGACTTCTTTTTTATTTTTTTAATTTTTTTTTCATTAATTTATTTTAAACTTAAGTGCAAAATAAGAAACAAAAAGAAACATATTATAAACTTAAATTCAAAATAAGAAAAGAAAAAAAGCATTTCCATGTACACAGCAGAATGTCAGGGAGTATTCAAAATATACAGAAATAAATTTCCATTTCAAGAAAGGCTATATAATAAATACTACACATTGTGTTCAGTGTCTATCTTTTCTTTGCTTCCTTGTAAGTTTTCTTTTGTTCTCTGTTAAGCACTTTTTGCTTTCTTCTTTTTTTCCCTCCTTCCTTCTCTCCTCCCCCAAGAAGGCTATAAGTAAGTGGGGAATATATATAATAGTATGTGTGCATGTGCATGTATGTATATATACATGTGTGTATGCATATGAAATTTTGACTTCTGATGTAAGCACTTCTTCTTGCTACATTTTTCTTTAAGTGCCCACTAAGGAAGTTGGGCAGCATGAACCACAAAACCCATTTGAACTTTGCTGGTAATAGTGAGAATATTTAATGCCGGTGAACACCTCCCACAAACATATGGAGGTATATACCCCCACCACCACCTCTGAGCTTTCTTTGCTGATGCTCCCACCTCTGGGCATACATAAAACATCTCCTAAGTTAAAATAATTAGCCGTTAACATATGTTGCCCCTTCAGACTGTGGAAGTCCCTACTTGTTGGGATGCTCTCCCTTCTCCCTCTCATAGCCTTTCCTTTCTCTTCCTCTCAAGTTCCTTTAGCTCAGTTAGCATCCAGTTCCCTACATTCTGATCTGAATGTGTGAGTCTTTCACAAGGGGAGATAATTAGCCAATCAGTGATTTGTATTAAATGCACTTATGTATGTTACATCCTTTAAAGCTCAGCTTCTTTGCAACCATGCTTTCTCATTGAGAGTGTTTACTTCCTATCCACTGACCTATTTGCATCACTTTTCATTCAAAAACTCCTATGTGCCCAGCAGAATCCATGGTTGAAGTACAATTCTGACATGTATGAGTTATATTGTGTCATATCATGTCATATCTATATTATATTTTAATTCTGTATTGCCTATTTCACGGAGTTGTAGTAAGGAAAGTATTTTGTCACATTCTAAGTGCATAGAAATATGAGCTAACCAGTGAACAAGAATCTATTAAGGGTCTTCATTTCCATATAGGCTGCACTCCTGACTCATCTTCAAAGGACTTTTTCTACCATGCCACAGAAACCTCTTCACCCTGGAAACTCTCTGCACCCCTGAACCACTTCTTACATTGGAAGCTCCCCCAAGCCCTGTGAATTCTCCCTCTGATTGGTTGGTTCCTCCCGGAACTTTCATTGTAAGCAGGAAATCTGGGCTAACCTTGTCTTCATTAGTCTCCAGGCTGGACTGCTGACTCATCTTCACAGATCTTTCTCTACCATGCCCCTTCCCCCAAGTGTTTTCATTCCCCTTCCTCCCTCCAAACTCTACCTCCTTTTCAGCTCCTCTACCTGTCTTGTCTTCCTCCCTTAGAATGTAAGCTCATTGAGGGCAGGGGCTATCTTCCTTTTTTATTGTATTTGTATTCACAGCACTTAACATGGTACCTTTGTAAGGGCTTAATAAATGTACCTGCTATGGACCAGGCCAACAAACAATGACAGCCTGACACATCATTCACATAGACTTATATGGTCCATGATAATGAGGTCCCAATGGACTGATATAGCAACATACGTTATTATCTCCTTGGATCCTGACAACAGCATTGCCAGATAGGTAGGGCAGGTAGCATCATTCTGAACTCAGCAGAGAGGAAAGCTGAAGAAGTTATTATATGCCCAATGTCACGATGCTAGAAGGTGCCAAAGTCACAACTCAAACCCAAGAATTTTGACATCAAATTCATGGCTCTTTCTACTAAAACAAAGGTACTCCATGTAGGTTATCTACATGGACACAAAAACAAAAATAGAGTAGTACCTGCCATCAAAGAGCTTGAATTTTTGGCGGGGAGAGAATGTGTGTCTATGTATGTGTCCATGTATGCCTGCATATGCATACACACAGACGCACACACACATACACATACTGACAGACATATATGTATATATATTCATATAAGTTAATATAGGTTAATTTTAGTGGGAGGCACTGGCAATGGAAGGCATCAGGGACAGCCTCTTTTAGGCAGCAACATTGGAGCTGAGCTTTGAAGGACAGGGATTCTAAGAGGCAGAGTCGAGGAGATGGAGCAGTCTAGGCATCTGGAGCAGCATGAACATGAACAAAGGCAGAGAGCTGAGAGACAGAATGTTGTGTGTGGGAAGCAGTAAGAAAGCTAGAGCAGACAGGATGTAAGGAGGCATGATGTATAATGAGCCTGGACAGCCCCTCTGGAGCCACATTCTGAAGGGCTTTAAATACCAAACAGAGGAGTCTTTGTTTAATCCTGGAGGTCATAGGGAGCCACCTGAGGTTATTGAGCTACCTTTGCCATTCTTGTTCTTTCAGAATATCACTTTAGCAGACATGGGAAGGATGAGTTAGAATGGGGAGAGAACTGAGGCAGGGAGACCAATTAGTACAATAATCTAGGCAAAAGGTAATGATGGCCTGAACTAACATGGCTACTGCATGAGGGAAAAGAAGGGGACAGAGGCAAGAAATATTGTGAAGCTACCAACAAAACTTGGCAAGGGAGGAAAGGGCGAGAACAAACATTTATTAATTATCTACTGTGTGCCAGGTGCTGTGGTAAGCACTTTCCAAATATCTAATTTGATTTGAGTTGATATGCAACTGAATGAGTATGTGGGTTAAGTGTGAGTGAGGAATTAAAGATGACTTGGGGTGCAAACCGAGATCACTAGGAGAATGGTGATAGTCTAGACCAGGGGTGGGAAACCTGCCACCTTGAGGCCACACATGGTTCTCTAAGTCCTCAAGTGCAGCCCTTTGACTGTATCCAAACTTCACAGAACAAATTCCCCTTAACAAAAGGGGATAATAATTTTTTTTCCAAAGCTAGGGAAGTTCAGGAGTTTAAAAATTATAAAGCAATGTTGGAATAACTCTATTTGGAGATTTTCCTTAACTGTTTTGGGGGGAAATGCTTTGTGTGGGACTGTTGGGAAGTATCCATGGTGCAAAACAAAATACATTTACAAATAAATAAGAAAGCAACATTGACTAAAGTAACACCAGAAGATTTCATCCTGGAGATGAACTCCAACCAGGGTGTGTATTTCTTGAATGAGTAGGGTAGTATCCTAGCATTTCCCTGTAGCATCTAGCACAGGATATTAATGGGGATTAGTGGTTGCCTGAAAATATTTATTGAAATTGGAAAGGCAAACACTTTTGAAAGACTGAAGAACTCTTTTCAACACAATGACCAGTCACAATCCAAGAGTACTCATGACAAAACCCACTCCCCTCTTCTGATAGGTGATGCACTCAATATATACTGAGACATTTTGGGGGGACATGGCCAATGTGGGAATATGTTTTGCTTCACTTTACATATTTGTAATAGAGGTTTTGTTTTTCTTTCTTTCTTAATGGGATTAGAGTTGAAGGGATGTGGGAGAGTGAGAAGGCAAATTTTCATTGGCTTTTAAAATATAATTTAATAAAATATCCAAAAAATGTTGTTGAATGAATAAAGGGATATATAGAATTTACATCAGTAGACTGATAGAACAAAAGCATTTTAATGGAGAAACTACCAACAGAAAACACATGGCTAAAGGAATTTTTTAATTCTGACCCACAAGGATTGAATTGACTTGGATGCTTCCACCTCTGAGGGCTCATGTCCCATCTTCTGGGTCAATAATAGAAGAGTCTCACTACAATTCGGTTTCTCCCACCGGGGACAGTATGGACTGGGAGATGTTTGATGTTTCATAGACAAAGGAGGATGAGAACCCAGAGGAAAATTAGGAACTCTGGGTTATAACAGCATCAGCGCTTTCTATTTAAAACACCATTTCTATTTCTATTAAAAGAAAATTCCTCCTACTACTCACTCTGTGAGAATCTAAGTTTCTATTAGGATGTAAGCTCCTTGAGAAAGGGAAATGTTTCATTCTTTGTGTTTGCATCCACACAGTGCCTCACATTTAATAGATGCTTAAAAATGCTTGTTGATTGATTGATCAGCCAATGACATTTGCTCCAGCTGTTTTTCCTTTAGGTACACACACACACACACACACACACACACACACACACACACACACACATCAGTTCCCATAGATGGTAGCTTGCCTACTCCATCATTACAACACTGTGAACCTATGCAATGCAATCTCAAGCCAAGTCTTGAGAGGCAAAAAGAACTCTTATTCATGTTACTCCAAAACTGAAACTAATATGATTGGATGTGAACTCATTCCTCGTAAAGCAGGTCCAGAGCAGTTCAGTGCAAAATGTACCCAAAGAATCTTCTTAATTTTCCCCTAATCCCCTCAATTTGTGTGGCACCTTTAAAATAAAGATTTTGTCTTTGCATCCTCAGAGTCTAGCACAGTACTTGACCCATAGTAGGATTTAACCAATACTTGTTGATTCACTGATTGGTTGTGAAGTACTTTCCTATGTTTTGTCACTTGAGCATCACAATTTTCAGCCCTGTTAGGACTGTTCAAAATGAGGAACTTCTTCCAGCCGTGCCTCTTTGTACCATTCCAGGTAACTTAAGGCCAATAATTATCTTCGGTCTCAGAAGGACTGGACCAGTTGGAGTTCATTTCTAGTCCTGAGCACCTCAAAGAAACAGTTTGGGTGATACATGAGCATTTGGCTTGCTCTTTCACACATCTATGATGACACTGGGCATCAGAAAATAGTTACTAGGTCACTAAATGCAGAATTAGGAAGACCTAAGTTCAAATCTCACTTCATACATCACCTTTATGACTCTGGGCAAATTATTTAACCACTCTATGAGTGCTTTAGTTTTCTCATCTGGGAAATGGAATCTTTGGACTTGATTTCTAAAATCTCTTCTAGCTCTAAATTTATGGTAGGATAAGGTTTGTTTGATGTAGTCATGGCTTTGTCAAGAAATAATTCTTTTTTATTGAAGTTGAAGATAATTCTAAAGAGAGCCTTTAAAAAACAAATTTATGCACACACCTACATGCACATACATATGCACATGGACATGCATGCCTACTCATTCACACAAACATGCACATACACATAGGCACCTGCACATACATATACATGCATATATGCATACACACACACCCATATGCACATATTACATACCTGTATACCCACATGCAAAGGCACTATAAACATAAACTGGTATATTTTAACAAGAATAAGCACCCTCTTTGGTCAGGTGATTTTCTGTGACATAGCTAAGTGCCCATTGCCAGAGCTAAAATGATTAAGTTGAAAGAGGGCAATTTATGCAATGTTTTGGGCACTTTCACAAATTTAAATTTTAGTTGTTTTTTATAATTTTTAACGTCATGCTTTCAATAAATACAATTGATTGAGTGAGCAAACAAAATATGGAATACCTCTCCAAGCAAAACCTTAAAAAAGGAAACAATTTATATTTTGAGAAGATTTACTTCAATGGTTCCATGAAAGTCCTCCTCTGATTCCTCATTGTGACTCTTGAAAATAATATCAATGGCAAGCAAATTCTGGCAGGTTCTGTAAAATGATCTGGGGAAGGAAATGGCAGACTACTCCAGCATTAACTCTTGTTTGCCTATGAGGCAGCTAGGTAGCTCAGTGGGTAGAATGTGGGCCCCCAAATCAGGAAGACCTGAATTCAAATTCAGCCTTACTTACCAGCTGTGTGATCCTGTGCAAGTCTCTTAACCTCTGTTTGCCTTAATCCACTGAAGAAGAAAATGAAAAACCACTCTAGTATCTTTGTCAAGAAAGCCCCATGAACAGTATGGTTCACAGGGTCATGCAGATCAGATTCAACTGAATAACAACGAACGCAGGGGTTCTTAACCTAAAGTCCAAACCACTTGTTCTTTTTAATCTTTTGTTAACTATCTTTCAATTGGTTTCCTTTTTTAATTTTACATATTTTATTTTATGCATTTAATTTAGAGACATCTCCACTCCAAGTGTTGACATGGACTATTTCTGCCCAATCTATGGTAGAGCCTTCCAAGCTCTTATTGGGCTGATCAGCCACAGTCAGACACACTGTACCTTGACTCCAACATAGTGATGACAGTGATTTTGGTCTTCTTCAAGCATGAAAGATCAACCAACTATTTATTTAAAAACATTATTAAAAACCTTATTCTAATAAGGGTCCCACCAGTCTGCCCAAGAAGGTCCGTGACACACAAAAAAGGTTAAGAACCTCTGATCTAAGTGACATTGCCCTCCTTGCTTGCTCTTCAAAAAAAACACCATCTCCTAACTCCAGGGATTTTCACTGGTTGTCCACCATGCCTGGAGGGCTCACCCTCCTCATGTCTACCTTCTAGCTTCCCTAGCTTCCTTCAAATCTCAGCTAAAGTCCCACCTTCTGCAAGAAATCTTTCTGAGGAGTTCTTAACATGACTTAGTTCTTCCCTCTGGTAATATTCCCAATTTATCCTGGGCATAGCTTGGTTATTCATAGCTGTTTGCATGTTCTCTCCCTTTTTAGGTTGTGAGCTCTTTAAAAGCATGGGTGGTGCTTTACCTTTCTTTGTATCCCCAGTCCTTAGCACAATGCCTGGCACATACTAGGTGCTTAATAAATGCCGGTCAACTAATTCTCTCAGTTTATAGATGAGGAAACTTAGGCCCAGAAAAGATGAGCAACTTACCCAAGGTCACACAAGTAGTGAGTAGCCAATTCTAGGACTCTGTTCCAAGATCTTCCATTTCTGATCCAATACTCTTTCTGCTATGCATGCTACCTAGCATTAATTAGCAACCTGAAATCCTTTTGGTCATACCTTCCAGATTACTGAAATAAAACAACCCATTTCTTCTTCTTCTGATCTAATGAATATTGAAACTAAAAGTGAAAATTGGTACCCTCTTTATCCCATTGTCTCCCTCCCCAAGGACCTTAAAGAACGATAACTAGTTTCTCTGGAGGGAAACTCGTCTTGCAGGTTCTCACTTTAGAAGTGGTTTGTGTTGACATAGTTCTTTGGCATCTGAAAGTTAGCCTTTGCATATTTTATATTTCAAAACCTTTTGTGGATTTCAACTTACCTCTCCACTGGGTACTTTTTGCAAGTCATATCTTGTAGTTGAGTACACAGTAAAGAATAGATGTTCTAGTCATTTACAACACTGAGCATGTAAACTAGTCAAAACCAGCATTTTTGCAATACAGGATAATTTCATTTAACACCTGTTTGCTAGGTGCAGAATTACTTTGACAAATGAAACATACCTATGACTCAACTTATGCACCAGATGACTCATGGGTTCATAGAATTCTAGAGCTGGAAGGGAACTTCAGATAAAATCATCTCATGTAACACACTCATTTGACAGATGAAGTTGGTTGCCCAAGGTCACACAGGTGACTAATTGCAGAGTTAAGACAACTTAATTTTATGTAACACTTGAGGGATTTCAAAGCTTCTCCTTTCCCAGAATAACATGACTTTATAGTTGGAAGACTTCATTTGCCATCAACCAATCCAAATGGACATATTCCACCCCTTAAAAAAAAAAAACTAATATATTTGTGAAGAGGTCATTCAATCTGTTTGAAAGTCTCTGGTGAGGAGGTATATACAGTCAATTCTGCTATATCACTTGTTTTGAAAATACTAATTTATTCCAATGTGATTGATATATTAGGGATTAGTTTTGAGCATAAGGGAATTTTGCCATTGAGGAAAACTGGACCACTGTGGCCCAGGTATGCAGCAGGAGGGTGACCTCTATGGATAGTAGGGATGCTATCAGCAAACCATAGGGCCTGTGGGAAGAAGAGATACCAGGCTCCAACTTGGGGAGTGCATTTAGATTCTAACCCTAAATGCGTTCTACCCATGATATAGTGAGAGCTACTGAGAGACGGGAAGGGTGGCAAACACTTGGGGGAGTGAAAAGTAGGGCCTTGGGAATGGAAAGATAGGCAGGCCTCCAATGCATTCCCCTACTCACCCCAGAAAAGAAGGGATGATCATCTGACCCCTTTAACCCACGACTCCACACTCCAACAAGCTGCATAGTTAGAGATGGTAAAATAGAAATGGACTCATTCTTGTATGGGAGAGGTTCCTCAGGGGTACCTCAGGAAGAGACCCCAAAGGCATCCTTTTCTTGTCATAGGATGATTCTACCAATGCCCCTCTCTGGGACTGGTATGATCAGTGACCCAGATCCCACAACTGGTATCTTCAATGTGGTTGCCATGTCTTCTCTTGGGACTGAGTGCAGGTGCCTACTTCCAACTTCTTTATCAAGGTAAAGTGCCATATTGATTGTCTATCTTCTAATGAAGTAGGAGCTTTGGGTGGTAACACTCATGCTATCCCCAGTCCATCTTCCTTGGTTGTAGGAACTGAGGTACAAGACAAATAGTAGCTCAAAGCTGAGGACACCATCATTTTTCATAGTATTTATGCATTTCTTAACAATTGGACAGATATAAAACTGCACTGCCATTTTATTAAATTCCTATCACTTTTTTAAACTTATCATTGAAGTTTTGAGTGTTGTGGCTCTAATACCATTTCCCCAGGCCTGTGATTTTATACACAATTTTGCATAGCTTTGTTGTAGCAGAATCACTTATGTCACCACTGCTTTTAGCAAGCTCTAATTTTTAAGAAGTTTCTATTTTTCTCTGATATAGAGCTTAAGCTTATCCCTTTGCCACTTTCATGTTGTTCCTAGTTCTGTCCTCTGAGATGAAACAGAATAAGTATACCACACTTTCATACAATGGCCCAGCAAATATGTGAACACAGCTGCCTCATCTCCCCCACCCCAAGTCTTCTTCAGGTAAAACAGCCAAAACTCCTTCAAATGATCCTCACATGAATTAGAATCAAGACTGAATCATCCTGGATATTCTCAAGGTTATAATGTACTTTCTGTCTTTTGGCAACCAGAAAAAAAATGTGACAAAGTACAGAGGAACTATCTCCTCCTTATTTCTGAATGGCTCCCAGCCACAACCCTTTAAAGCCTAAGACTACATTTGCCTTTGTGGCTGTCACATCACACTGTTGATCTTTTGGTTCATTTAAGTCATTAATTTTTTAGTCCAATTGCTTTCTAACCACAGATCCCCCTTCTTGTATTGGTGAAGTTAATTTTTGAAACTGACTGTCAAACTTTATAATTGTCCCAACTAAATTTAATTTTATTAGATTAGCTCAGTGTTTTAGCCTGCCAAGATCTTTTTGGATCCTAGATCTATCACCCAACATTTTAGCTATTTTTCCCAAGCTTTGGGTCATCTTCCAGTTTGACAAGCATTCTATTTATACATTCGTCTGACTTACTTGCAAAGTGTTAAGAAGCTCAGGACCAAGAGCAGATCATTAGGAAACTCTGATGGATGGAGACAATGAGTGTCTCAACTGCTATTCTTTGTTTATTGTAGCTATTCTCTAGGGTTATCTAGCTTGGTGATATATAAATGTATAGATAGTCCTCTGCCTTCCCATTACATTTGAGTTTAAACCTTTTTTAAAATCAGATTTGTAAAGCACATGGCAAATAAATATACATATATACACACATATACACATATCTGTATGTATATATATACATATAAATGTGTGTGTGTACACCTACACACACATAATCAGCCTGTGTTACTTATACTCCATCCCTGGTCAGGAATATGTCATTTTTACATTTTAGACCATGGTCCAGAAACCCAAATATCATTCTCAGAAACCACCTTCTTAAGGTGTTTTCTGAGGGTCACTTTCCAGACATTTTTTTGCATAAAGTTATACTAGAGCATCAAGTATCTTGTGCACTTGTACTGCTCTCAGAAAGCATGTTCACCTCCAAAGTAAATTTTTCCCTTCAACACCACATGGCTTCAATGAACAAGAGTGAGGAAAACATCACCTGTGCTCATTATCGGAAGTTCCTTATCCAAGACTTCAGAGTCTTCATCAATCCTTCTAAGGTTAATTCTGTCAGTATCAGATGTGCACATGAGAATCACCAGACATGAGTAATATCCATCTGTTTCGTTAATTCTTAGAAGGTTCTCTGCTATGTCTTGAGGAGATGCCTAGAAAGACAAAGACCTCTCTACTGTCAGATTGACAGCTTGCCTCAGAACCCTTGAGCAGGGAATGGCCAAACACCACTACACTTTAATCCTTCACTAAATCAGAAGTCCAGTACCCTGGCCCTTACTGAATGATATCTCACCTCAAAATTTCTGTGGCTCTACTATGTCATTCCTTAGAGGACAAGGAGATGCTTCCTCCTCAGAGTACCTGGCTCCTTTTTCAGGAAGAACCTCAAACCTAAGTTGCTTTATTTTCATGCCCAGTTAGCTGTCCTTTTCATTTCCTTCCTTTTCTATGTAAGTTTTCTACTCTCCAGCTTCCCAAGGGAAGTCAAATCTCCCCTCCTACACCTCTTCACACACTACAACCCCATTGAAGCCTTGTTTCTATTTCCTTAAGGACTCTACATTATCCCTAATAACCTGAAGTGTGGCAAAATATCCCTTGAGTCTCTTCACCTTTTCCTCCAGGAGGGAAATCAGCCTTCATTGGAACACAGACAACAATCATAGGGCTTAGGCAGAAATGCAAAAATGTCATACACTCAATGCAAGTTTGCAAAATGTTCCCTGTTCTCCATTCTGGTTGAGATTGCTTCCATTTCCCTTTGTATCAACCTCTTGTTTACAGCTTATGTTGAGGCCTTCCTCATTTCTCTGCAGCTGCACTGCTTGGTTTTGACCCAACCATTATCATATCCCTCCAGAAAAAAGCTCATTACCAGAAAACTCATTATCACAAAAATTGCCTCAGCTTTGGTACTCATGCCTCATCAGCACCCTCAGTTATCTCTGTCCCTCTGATTAGAAGTCTGGGGTGGGTGGAGCAAAATAAACCTTCCACAAACCTCTATTTAAAGAGAGCGCAAAAGGTCACTCAACTCTTCATTTCCCTCCACCTGCACTTCTTGCAATTCCACCTTCACCATGCCATCACACAAGGTAACCTCTGCCCCACCCTTCTCAGCTTAATTTTGTGTGTTGTTTGCCCCATCAGATTGTAAGTTCCCAGAGGGCAGGGGTTATCTTCTTATTTGTAACTCCAGTGCTGCACACAGTACCTGACATACAGCATATACTTAATAAATGTGTATTATACTGTATTTTGTCATATTACATTGCATTGCATCGCATGTGGCTAAATTCATTTTCCTTCCAAGCACCATGTAGCTAACATAAAATTTCTTCTGTGTCTTGTATCTGTGATTTTTCTCTAATCTTATAGATTTCATCTGTTTGTGTGGGTCATGTTACATATATACATATATATAATATATATACATATACATACATATACATATATATACACACATACACACACATATAATTATCCTCCTTAGGGTAGATTGCTAATAAATCTGCATCCCAGGAATTATCTCCTCTTGAACTCCAGTTCTACTTTTCTGACTGCCTAGTGTACATCTCTACCTGGAGAGTCAAGGCTAGCTCTCCACAATCCCAGGCTGGCCCTTTGTCTTATACCATGTGATTTTTCAGCCTGGGAAGACATCAGTAGATAGAAAGGTGTTCTGGGAATCAAGGAACTGGCATCCCATCATCTTTCTGTCCCTTGCTATTGGCTGTATCAACTTTGGCAAGTCACACAAACTCTCTGAGCCTCAATTTTTTTCTCAGATCTAAGTTAAAAGAAGTTGAACAAGACAACTAGAAAAATCCCCTTTGGCTGTAGCTCTCTATGATCCAGAATCATGACACAAGTGCCTGTTCCACAAAATCTGTCCTGGAATTCTAGCAGGAACTGAGATGGAGGGAAGGGGGAAGAGGGACACTAGATATTTTACGTAGCTGCAGAATTCTCAGCTCACTTGTACCCACTGTCACTTTTAAGTATTCAACAAATCTTTATTGTTGGTACAAGTGCACAAGATACTTTCATACAACATCATCACCTCCAGTACTAAAAACAAAAACCAACAAAGAAAGAAAGAAAAAACAGTCTGAAAAGTAGCCATCAAGTAAAAGGAAAGTGGCAGCTATACAGAAGAGTTATCTGGGTTTTTCCCTCTTACGTGAACTTTTAGTATTCCTCTACTAAGATGAGGTTTCTTCTTTATCATGGATCAGTGGCAAATGGTACAGTCTGATATGATACAAAATTGTACATGAAAACTCTTTAGAAACTACAAAGTACTGCATAAATGCAAGATGTTAATATCATTATAATGTTCTTACAATTTTGATGTATTAGTCATTAGAAAGTTGTGTTCATTATAATGCATAATGTTAGGAATTATTAATATCAACGTCATATATATGTATATAGACATGTGTATACAGATAGTGTAATGCCAGTGTGATACCCACAGCAGCCACTATGAATATGCATACATATTTTCAGGGTAAATTCACAAAATATAAATAACTCTCTTCCTTAAAGATGAAACCAAGATATTTATTCAGATACCACAAAGCCAAATCCACCATGGTAACAAAGAAATTTATACACACCACCAATCCAGGGAGCACCACCAGCCCCAAGCCTTTCCTCTGTTAGGTTTCCCCACAGACAAGCTCTCCTAGGCAAAATTTCTTCCTCTCTCACTCAGACTAGCTCCTCTGCCTCAGCTCTGCCTCACTCTCTCCAAGCTCTCCCTCATTCTCACTTCTCACTCCACCTATTCAGCAAGCTCCTGCCACTATGATATGTGACTCAGTCTCCACCACAGCAGTCAGCTGGGCTTGAGCTCAAAGCAGGTCACAGAGGCCTATTAATGGGCAGAAAAGATCTTCCCATTTCATTAGCATTACAGAGAAAGACAGAGACAGAGACAGAGACAGAGACAGAGACAATGAGAAATACACAGGGTATTTCAGAATGCTTAGTGCAGTTTAAAGCTATGAAATCTTTGGGACATGCTATACTTTTTGACAATTAGAAAACTGGCTGTATTTTAACTGGTTGCCCCTGTATTTCTTAGAATTTATTTCCCTTTGGTATGGAAGACATTGTGAACTAATAGAAGGATAATTAGCCTGGGCTTCAAAAATTTGGAATCCCAGATTTGTTTATCCATCCCTTACCTCTCTCCTGACCTCCAGTCTCAATCACCTATTGGACATCTCAAGCTGGATGTCTCATAAATATTTCACTTAACAAATACTTAATTGTTTGATCCCCAACTCAACATATCCCAATTGAAACTCAGTATCTTTCCCTGAAAACTATCCCTTCTTTGTAACTTTCCTGTTACTATGAAAGTTATCACTATTCTCCCAGCCACACAGGTCTGCTGCCTTTACACCATACACAACTCTCCACTAGCGCTTACCCCACATATCCAATCTCTTATTCTATTATCTGCCAACTCTGACCCTCCTCTTGTTCCTTATATACAGCATGCTTTTTCACTAGCCATCTCCCATGCCTAAAATGCTCTCCATCATCTTTAGCTCTTGGCTTCCAAAACTCAACTCCTATCCCACCTCCTACAAAGGAGCCTTTCCCTGTACCCATCCCATCCCTTACTGCCAGGGTCTTCCCTATGAGAACATCTCCCATTCATCTTGTCTCTGTCTTGGTATATTGTTAATGACTTGCTTTGACTCTGCCATTAGAATGTGAGCTCCTGGAGGGCAGGGACCACATATTTGTCTTTCTTTGTATTCTTATTTCTTAGCATAGTATGTGGCCAAGAATAAGCTTTTAATAAAGGTTTATTGACTGATGACTCTATCAGAGGTCTGAAGCTTGCAGCCAGGAGACCATATGTGATCCTTTAGGTCCTCAAGAACAAAAGTTCTGTGAAGTTTGGATTCAATCAAAGAGCTGTACTTGAGAACCTAGAGGGCCACATGTGGCCTTGAGTCCACGGATTCCTCACCTCTGCTAGATGATTCTTGCAACTATTTGAATGACTTTGGATGAGTCACTTATTTTCTCTGGATCTGTTTTCTCATCTACAAAGTGACAGCTATTGAACCAACACAGATTTTTCATGTGGCTTCAAGCTCATTTTATGATTAACTCAGAAATTATAAATTCAGATACAGAAAAATGTTCTTAAATTTTCAAAATTTTAATGCATATTCAACCTATTAAGGCCATAGTTGTGGCCCCAAAGCCATATATGCCCATGTATACATTTTATCTACCATCAAGAATATTTTTAGCTTTTTCTATTAAATGAATCATCTTTAATTCTTCATTACATTTTTTAAATGCAGAGATTTTAAATATGCTCACAAAGATAAATGAACTATAGTTTTTAGATTTCTTGTGGCAGTCAGCATGGTCACTGAAATCTGAGACAAGAATGTTAGGGTCGAAGCTAAACTTTATAAAGGTTTCCACAGCATTTAGAATATATAAAGCATTCAGGAAACTCATTTTTTAAACTTTAATTTGAGATCTCTCAACACTATGAGATGAATAGTATGTAGAGATCTAATAAATGGATGTAAGCCTAAAATGGATGTAAGGCCCTGAGCATGTGATTCTAGGGAATCTAAGTATTAATAAAACATCATGGATAGACAACTAAGCCATTTTCCATCTCAGCTTATGGGAAACAGGGGAAGGAAATGACTTTGGAATGTCTCGACATTAGAAGAGGTACCAGGAGCAAAAGAAACTGTTAAACATATAATCTAGAAAGTAAGTCTCAATAAAGTCTGAGTAGCAATTCATAAGGTACCTGGGTATTAATGTGTTATGCAAAAGTGTCATAAAGTTATCCTGACTCCTCTGTGTTCCTACTTTCAAAAAGGCAGACCTTGTATATTTAGATGGAGGTGTAACATTGTAACTGCCTGTTATCCCCGACAAGATTCACTACATTACTCAGAGTGATGAGTACAGTAAGCCAGCACATGACAAACATGTGGTGCTTAAATCATATGTAACCACTCTGGGATCTGGAGTAGATTTATTGTAGCTATAACTAGTAATTCTGATACCCGTAGCAGTAGATGAGGAGGAGGAGGAAGGGATACTCACCAGGGTATGAAGCCCAGAGGGGAAAAAAAATCTGTCCCAAGAGGATCTTACCACCACCACCATCAAGAATTGGACCAGAGTGGGACAGAGGACAAAGCATGCTCTGAATTGGTGTTGTCCGCATCATCCAAATCTCCTATGCTGGGGAAATGAATGAGTGGTTTACTCTTTGTAATGACTCTTCGGGTTATAAATATGTACTAAAAATTATATGGATGAAAACTAGATGCAAAAAATCCAATAAAATTCAGAAATCTGTTTGATATAGCAGCCTGCAGATAGATAGAGAGCATGGCATAGTGGATAGATTATTTGACTTGGAGTCAAGATGACAAGACGTTTAAATCCTAGCTGTGATACTTATTTGTATCATTGTATTGTATTGTAACATGAGCCAATGTCTCAGTATCACTTTCCTCCTCTTTAAAATGGGGAAATTAATACCTGTAGTAAGCTTCTCAATAAGATTCCAATGAAATAGTGTGTAAAGTGCTTTTTAAAAATATCAGTTATTATTATCATTGCAGATATGACATTTTGACTGTCAGAACACAAATACTGTATCCAAACAGCTGCTATGCTCATCTCAGAAAGTGTAGAGTCAAAAAGACTTGAGTTAAAATTCATTCTCAGATAGTTATTGTTTGTAGGACCCTGGGCAAGTCATTTAACCTCTGTTTGCCTCAGTTTCCTCATCTGTAAAGTGGAGATAATAATAGCACCTACCTCCTAGCATTATAGTTAGAGATAATAATTGTAAAGTGCTTAGCACAGTACCCGGAACATTGTAAATACCATATAAATGTTAACTGTTGCTGTTGTCATCCTATCAAGAGGCCAAAGGAAACTCAGCTATCCCTAGCTACAGAATGTCAACTAGGAATTTTTGTGCATGGGACAAGGTGGAGGACCACTCCTCTGGAGGGGAAAAGGGCATCCTGGGATGCTGCTGCTCTTGGTTGGTGTCATTTTCTAACCATGAGACAATCAAGCATAAATTAGTGAAGCCTGGAGACAATGTAACTGAATGAATGGAATGGATGGGGAGGGGAGGGGAGGAGAGAACATCACACCAAGGTGTATTTTGCCAAGGAAGGACAGAGCTTAGTGGAAAGGGCACTGGATCTGTGGTTTAGCCCTATTTCTCCTACTTTCTGCATCACTATTAAGTTATGTAACATCAGACAAGTCACTCCACTTCATAGAATCTCAGTTTCCTCATCTGCCAAATCTGGGCCATCAAATTACAGAACTTCTCTCAGAGCTTGATTCTAATGATCACGTGAGACGATGGAAGTGGAATGCTATGTCACATAAAGTGCTATAAAATGGAAGCAATATCTTTTATTAGTAGAACTAAAAACAACCATTCATGGCAAGGCCACACACATTTCAAGCTCACTGGTACTGTGGGAAACATACATTAGTATTTTCATTGGCAGAAGAAGGTGTGAATACTAAGAAATAGAACATACAATATAGCAACCATGAAAATAAGCACCCACTCATAAAGCCAGGCAGTTTGCCTGAAACATCAGGTTTCAAATACTCAGACTCTCTTTTCTAGTTCCAATGTGTTATGTCCCAATGTGTTATATCACATTGTCAGTGTACCAGGGATAGGGAGAGGAGTGTGAGGAAAGATGCAATATCCTGAATATAGCTGCAAAAGGAGAATATTTATCTTAGTCTACCAACTTAGAGAGATACTGTAGCATAAGGGAAAGAGTGATAGTCTAAGTCAAGATGACCTGAGTTCAAATTTTGTCTCTGGCAATTACTAGCTAGCTGATCCTGTGATCACTTTAGCTCCTCTGGGACTGAAGCAATTCTCAAAGATGCGTCTATTGAGTTATAGCTTAGCACTGATAGAGAGATTTCCTATATCCAGGAAATGAACAGATGAATGAAGAAAACATTTACTACGTACTTACTATGTACCAGATATACAAATACAGAAACAATACAAGCCCTGCTCTCAAGGAACTAACGTATATATATATATATATATATATATATATATATATATATATATATATATATATATATATATACACACAGGGTGTCCCAAAAATCTTAGTACAGATTTAAACTTTAGTAGCTTAAATAACTTTCATAGCTGAAAACTGTACTGAGACTTCTGAGACAACCTATGAGTGGTCAGCCACAGAAAGGTTCCATGGTCCTTAGGACACAGTGGCAAAACAGATGGTAATGCATTTTCTTTAATACAATTGCTAAAATCATATCTATTTTTATCTTAATCACAAACTTTAACATACTGACATAGACAACTACTAGAAATAAAAGAGGGTCTAAGTGATTAGGGTCAGTCATCTAACAAGCCCAGAAATTCATTACAACGTAAGCCTAATATAAACCAAAATAAATTCCAGTGACTCTCTTTCACTTACCACTCCATAAATATAATCACAATCCCTCTTGATTTGTATGTACTGAAGACTTTTTCTTATTTGATTTATTCCTTGTCAATGCTTCTTTAGTTGTTTATACTATTGTCTTGCTTTGTGAATGAGATGTGAAAAGTGTTTGTGTAAAGCTAAATGATTTTACTATATGGGATCCTATTTTCTTACTATCTTCAGTTATGATTTTGGAAATGTGATCTTTAAAAACTCTACGATTCATGCTGTGAAAGTGACAACAATAGCAATAAGAGCTCAGATGTCTATGGCACTTGAAGATCTGCAAAGCTCTGCACTTGCTAACTCATTTGAGCTAACGATAAACTCTGGTATATTCAGAGGGAACAAGAAATATGCAAAGAGAGTCACAAACTTTTCTAATGCATCGGTCTCAACTTTCTCACCAGGTGAATTTTCTCAATGTGAGTTTTAATTATATGTCTTTTATGCCTGTGCACATCAATACCATGGAAGTGAAGCACCTCAATAAGAGAGTTTGTGCTGAAAAGACCTTAGAAACTATCTAATCAAACCCCTTTATTTTACCAGTGAGGAAACAATTAACTAAATATCATCAAGTCATGAAATGAGACAGACCATCATATACCAGGTCCTCTTCCTTGGTGCCTCCCTTATCATATCCCTCCTCTCTCTTTGGAACAGTCTTTCTGAACTCTCCTAAATGCTTTCTGACTAAGTCCACTGTATTGCTTACCTTTGTGAGTTCCCTTTTGGCTTTGAACTGCACCTTCCATTACCATTTCTTGATCATCACTGGGACCGTAAGCCCCTTTCTCAGAAAACTGCTTTCTCCCTCGGGTCACTTTAATGGGCCCTAATCATCAACATGATTTGGACAGTCAGAGAAAGTCATAACATCATGGAGCCAAACATTCACAAAGGACTTAAGAAGACTAGATAGTAACATCAAGAAGAATGAAAGAAAGATCTATCACATCTGAGTCAAAAATTCATTTAAATCACCTTGTTTTATTAGCTACAAAGCTTCAAGAAATATTAGGTCATAGTTTTCCAGGCTATTTTTTATTTTGGCTTAGGTATTATCGATATGTTCGACAGAATAAATACATCTTCACATAATCATGTCAATATATTGAATTAACTTTGAAGTATTCCATTGTCAAGGAAAGATGTCTGTCAATGCCTATCAATGGGTTTTTTTAAATCTATGACGTAAGAGCAAATAACAACTATCCCTGGCTTCATTAATGCCTTTATTATCAGCTTTTCCTTTCATCATATTACTTTTCCAGGACATTTTTTGGTTAAGTATAGTTATAAGTTTTCAGTCTTATGAAGATTGGAAATTTCAACAGCAAAGCCCTGGACTTTACTGCAAGCTTTCCAAGATCAGGAACAGTGGAAATTGAATATGATTTACAATCCCACAATTATCTTTCACTTCCAGATCCATATGTAATAGGGAACAGGTGCATCAAAGACAGGTTGGGGGTAGTAATGAATGGGGAGAAAATGCAGTGACAGTTGGAGTCTAGATCTGACCAAATTTAGCACAAGCAAGCTAGAGATGCTGACAGTGTGGGACACCCTATCGAGGATAGATTAAGTGCCAGAAAGAATCTCATTAGTTTATACCCTTGGACAATAAAATGGTATAGGATAGTCATATTATATTTGTATAATGAAAGAAAACTTCTGTGTATTGGAGAGGGACCGCAACACCCTGTATAAATTACAGATGTGAATGTTATCCTCAAGTTGCTTCACTTCTCATTTCCATTTCCCAAGGTTAACATTGAAGAATAACTTTTGTTTATTCAACCAACTGGTATCAGAGTGTAAGAATTGTTAGCCAGGGAAAGCCAATTCCTGATAAATAGATGGTTTTATATCTGTGGTACTTACTACTTTTGTTTACAGAAAATGCATACATTACAAAGATGGAAATCACTACAATTATTTTATAATGAATTTTAGATTTAGTAACACTCCTTGGAGTTATTCATTGTGAATCTTTAACCTCCTCACTTCCACTTTTCAGAATCCCTAGCTTCATTTAATGTTCAACTCAGGTATCATCTCCTGCAAGGAGTTCTGCCTTAATCCTTTTAGGTAGTACTCTCTCCTTCCTCAAGTCATCATATTTAATATTGACTACTGTGGCCTACTCTAGGAATAGCCAGCTAGGTTAGATTTTCACGCCACTCGCAGCATGTTTCAGTAGCCTTAAGGGGGGGTTAGGTTGTCTAGGCTCTCTGCAAATGGTTCCAGTCCCCACTGATGGTTTCTCTCCCTAGTGTAGTGGAGACCCCTTGTACTCCAGTTCTGTTTCATCACTAACATTCACATTATCTTTTTACAAATAAATATTTAATTCATCATAATTAATCCTAAATATACAAACTTACTCCAACACATGGGAGGCATAATTTCTCTCTCTCTCTCTCTGTCACACACACACACACACACACACACACACACACACACACACACACACACACTGTAATGGGAAAACTGCTAGCAGCTGTGGAGGTGCAAGACCAATAGCACCAGAACATAGGAGGGCTGCTAACACAGGTTCTTGATCTGCTTTTCTAAAGGAAAGACAGCTTCAAAGGGGTTAATGATCTTACTTTAATTAAACAGTGAGAAAGATAGAGAAGTGAGTATCCAAGAAAGAATCCAATAGACAGGGATCCAACTGTTTAAACAAGGTAAAGGTACATATATAACCAGACCAGGCCCCTTAACAACAACTACTCAGAGTCTTGTCTGGCCACATCACAAAGAAACATTCTTCCCATGAGTGAGCCCCCATAGTAAAATAACAATCTTCCAGTATATATAGTTTTCAACTAATAGGCTCAGAGCCAGAAGGCATCAAACCTATGTGACTCAGCACAGCTGTGAATTACTGTGCTTCAAAGGAGATTGATCCTTCAGATGTTTACAATTTAGCATGGGAAATTTACAATTAAATTTACAATTTAATATGGGAAACTAAACTCCAAGGAAAAAACAACAAAAATCCAACTCTACTTATACTTACACACACTACAAACATGCCTGCATGCATCTACATACATGTGTTCTTTGCACCACTTCAGTCTTTGGAGAGGGGAAGAAGTTTAGATTCACATCTTAGCTCAGTTTCTATAGAACACACAATCCAAGTCCCAAGTCCAAATTCCAATTAGGTTTGAATCCCAAAGCATCCTGGCTTCTCTGGTCATCCTGGCCAGGCTGAATACAACATCCCACTTGGAATCCCAGATCCAAAGTGGCTTAAATCCCTCATTTAGATGGGATCATCTCTGGCACTTGAAATTGAAGGCAAACCATAAAAGACAGATACAAGCATTCCTCCTTTCCCAAGCTCATATCTTGGACTACAAGGTAAAAAACAGGGGGAGAGAAGCAGAAGCTGGGGAAGGAAGTCCTTTCCTTCTCATCAATTAAGTTCATGGCACCTGAGTTGCAGGTGAACTATGATCTTCACTCTCTAGAATCAGCAAGGAGGGGTGAGCATATAGGAAAGAGTTAAGCCAGAAAAAGTGGCAGAAAAAAAGTGACCACCTCATTCTTACCAGTTTTAAAGACTCAGACTATTCTAGTTACAAAACCAAAGGAGATTACACCCATCCACATGATAAGGGACAAAAAAGTTATTCCATCCTGTCAATCAGGCAAGCTTTCCTAGGTATGTTAGCCAAATTAGGCATACTCCAAAGACCTCTTGATATCTATATTTACTTATTGAGTATAAGTTGTGTCTTTCACTAGAATGTAAGCTCCTCAAGGTTAGGGCATGTAATACTACAGTACAGGAAGAAGACTGCCTTGGAGTCAGAAAAACTTTGGTTCAAGACTTAACCCTGAAACATCCTGAGTGGGAAGTGGCAGCTTTTATACCATACCACCAATAATATTGTGAGTCTGGACACCACCCCCAACTCCACCCCATCATATACACACACATTAAAAAGCATTCTCTGGTCCTTGCACATAATAGGGACTTTATAAATGTTTATTTTCTTCTACTTTTAAATGTTTTTATTTATTTTGTTAAACATTTCCCAATTACATGTAAAAATTTTAGCAATCATTTATTTAAATTTTGAGTTCCAAATTCTCTCTTCCCCCTCTGGAGAACACAAGCCATTGAAGTTGATTATATATAAATGTTTATTGAATTGAGCTAAAGTCATAAAATCCAAACATTTTAGAATTGAAAAGGAAATCAAAGATACTCTTATTCAGTAGCCCAATTTTATAACTAAGCAAAAAATCTTCAGAGGAAAGTCTTGTGAGCTTATGCAAAAATAACTGACTTTATCTCTACCTGTATAATTATTATCATTATGAGTTTAATGGAGGCAGCCAAGCACTCTGGCACCAAGAGGCACGAGTGCTTCAGCCACTTACCAAAGGACATGAGCAACACAGCAACTTGATCAGTCTCCATGCTGAGAGAATGACTTCAAGGAGGATTGATGACTGAGCCAGGAGGAGCTATCCAATCAGCTGACTTTAAGAGAAACTGAGGAGAAAAGTTCTGCCCATCTTCCTTTATTTTGAGGGTACCATTTTGGGACTCTGCTAACTCTCTCTTAAACCTCTGACTAAGAGGAAAGGATTACTCAGTGATGACTGCATGCACACAGCAAAGAGAATATGTGCTTGCTTAGGTGAGTCTAAGCCTGGATCTTAATCCCATGTTATCTTTTATTTGCGCTACTGTCCCTTAACCCAAGTCACTGAATCATGAACCTGAGAGATGGAAGTTTCTAACCTCAGTGTCTACACTGTGAGTTCAAGGGTATTTAACTCACCCCTACTACATTATTAATAAACAGTACAATACCTTACTTGCATCTCAACCAATTCGTTTTGAATACAGTACCAAGTCCTAGAATTTGGAAGCCAATTTTTTTTTCAAATTTCAAAGTTTCAGGTTAACAATGGCTCCCCAAATTTTGACATGCCTCCTGTGAATGGCTATATGTGTGTGTGTGAATGAGAAATATTTGTAATTATATTATATATAAGAATGAGAATATAAGAAAAGAATAAAATTATTTATGTATTATGTAAATATAATATGGGGAACAAAAACCCTCATATTTATAAATAAAGTATGACATCCTACCCCTCTGCTCAATGGGGTCTCATTTATCTATTATAACCGACAATTCTCTCTCTCTCTCTCTCTCTTCCCTATCCCCCTCACATATACCAACACAGGTTTCAGAAAAAATTGCATGAAAACAAGATCATTGATGAGGAGAGTAGGATACAAGAGATCATGAAGCCAAAAATTTCCTGCTAAAAGATTTGTACCTCCTACACCACCTACCTCAACAGTAAGTTGCCACTTGTCAGTACTTTCCCCTGAACTGTCCAATCCTTTCCTTACTCAAATATACCTCTCTGTATCCTTCCTCAAAAATTGACACCATTTGATGAGACTGGTTTGGAACTCCCTCAGTGGAATTAACACCCAGAGGTTCAGTCATCCTGTCTAAGCAACATTAAAGGAATTGCTAAACACCAAGTTAAACTATCACCCAGGAATTGTGACTCTGTGACTTACATTTGTAGAAGAAATTGAGTTGACACCATATTTTCAACACAATCTCATTTGATCCTGACAACTGTCTGGTGTATTAAGTGGGATGCAGCACATACTAGTCAGGATCTTAATATGTGGAGAGTTGCTAATAGCATTATCAAACATATACATGAGACTGATCAGGTATGTTGCAAGAACAAGGTGCACCAGATGGATGACCCAAGTGCTGTACTACTATACACAGAATGCTCAAAGAACCAAATGAAGATCTCCAGTATGTTAAGTAGATCCCATATGGAGAATATATGAAAAACATGAACATGGAGGTAGCACATGCTGGGCATGAGTAGACAAAATTTTATTTTTATATTTGTTTTTCCAGTGCTTTGCAGATGGTTGTTGATTTTCTTGTCCAGTGTCTGACTCTTCCTGAGCCCATTTGGGGTTTTCTTGGCAAGGATACTGGAATGGTTTGCCATTTCCTTCTCCAGCTCATTTTACAGATGAGGAAACTGAGGCAGACAGGGTTAAGTGCCTTGCACATAATAGGCAGTTAATAAATATCTGTTGAATTGAATTGAATGAATGGCATCCTGGCCTTTTATCATTTTCAATTGTCTTTCTCTGTCCTCCCAGCTCTGCTTCTAACTCTCCAGACCAGACCTTGTCACTGTACCCTCAAGCAAATACCTCCAACTTCTCCTTCTCCCTTGAGGACAGGGATTGTCTTTCTTTTTTTCTTGAACTTGCATTCCCAGTGCTTATCACAGTGCCAGATACACAGTGAGTATTTTAATAAAAGCTTGTATAGTTGCCTAACTCTGGATGCTGTAGCATCCAGATTAGCTGAAGTCAGCTCCCTCATGCACATAACTCAGTCATCACATAATTAATAGACTTTGACCTCTTCAGGATCACACATCAAGGAAGCAACAGAGTTAGAATTCAAACCCAATTCTTATGATTCTAAGATTGGAGTTCCATAACCTTTTAAACATAAGCTAGTCAATGAAAATGTTATATAGCTACTCTTTGCATGTTTCTCTCATGTTTCAACA
This sequence comes from Notamacropus eugenii, assembly GCF_028372415.1. Taxonomy (NCBI): domain Eukaryota; kingdom Metazoa; phylum Chordata; class Mammalia; order Diprotodontia; family Macropodidae; genus Notamacropus; species Notamacropus eugenii. The sequence continues at coordinate 145,874,193 of NC_092877.1, read as the reverse complement.
TTTCTGAGTTAATTGAAAGAAGTTAGGGCTCTCTCTGGAGAATCAAGTTAAAGTCGAGAAAAATATCATGCAGACTATAAGAAAGAAAAGAAAAGAAAAGAGATGGAATGACTTTTCATGATTTGATTTGACCAATAGTGACTAGTTCCGTCATGCCATATGCTACCTGGAACTACGTCATAAGTGCTTACTTTGTTGAATGAAAGATTATCCAAATCATATTCAAGCTTGACTTTTATATATTTACTGATGTAGAATTGTGATTTCATCATTGTGTAGACTTGTGCAGGAATTCTCCGGACCAGAAGAGATCAACAACTCATTTGTCACTTATCATTGTAGAGAGTTGCCTGGGCCACTGAATGGTGACCACATCTAGTAGGTTTCAGAGGCAAGCCTTGAACCCAAGTCTTCCTGATTGTAAAACCAGTCTTCTATTCAATACCCCCATTACCATTCCTGGTTTCACTGGCAATAAGAAATAGCAGTAACTTACAATAACCTCAGAGGTAGTATAGTTTGTTTGTTTGTTTGTTTGTTTGAAAGCAATCAGGGTTGTGACTTACCCAGGATTACATAATTAGTAAGTGTCTGAGGCTGAATTTGAAGTCAAACCTTCCTGATATCAGGGCTAGTGTTCTATCCACTCTGCCACCTAGCTGTCCCTCAAATGTAGTATAGATTTAGAATATTGTGTGTTTGTCACAAAGTCTACAAACTACAGAAACTCCTTCCACAGAACACAGGGTATCATCATAAAGTGACTGTAAAGTTCCTGTGGTTGTTTTCCTCAGCAGTGCTTGAATTGTCCAAAAGAGGAAATAGAGTTTGTTAAGTTAAATATACAGGGCAGAGATACTTTAACTCAATATAAGGAAAATCTTTCTAATAATGAAACCTGTTCCAAAATGAAATAGACTGCCACAGAAGGCAATGAGTATAAGGGATGATTGAATTTTGTTTCCACAGAAATTATATGAAGCATAATTTGTGAAACCTAAGAAGTCACACTGATGGCAAACTGATTTGTAATGGAGGGCAGTGGGGGATGGTGTCCGCCTGTTAGTCAGCATATCTAAAAGCAGACTGCTCTTCTTTTATTCTGAGAAGGCCTCTTTCCATGGTATCCAAAAAAAAAAAACTGCCAGACCAGATGTGGCTCACCAAGGATGAGGTCCATTGACCCAGACACTGTCTTGAATAATGGGACTCCTTCTTATGGCTATCCTGGGGCTGAATCTTCAACTCACAACTTTTGTCAATTCTCTTAGCAACTGAGAAAATTCCTTTCTCGTGTTATGGAGCTCATGAAATCTGATGTAGACAACCTGGGATGAGATTAACAGCATTTTATGGATTGGCATTTCCTTTATTAAGTAAAGTATAAAGAAAATAAGAATGAAAGGGGGGAGAACTGAAATGTGGAAATGAGAGATGTAAGCCGGGGTATAGACCCACATAGATGCTTTTGGATAGACTGCAAACCTAGGAATTCCTGACCAATGGAATACAAGGAGGGAAATGCAAATCAGGATGAGTCTTTAAAAGCTTTGTAATTGAAAAGCTGTGTCTCCTTATGAGTCACCAGGTTTTCTGCCATCCCTGGAAAGAGAACAATTAATAAAATCTTTCCTTAATTCACTGAGAGTCATGAGGAGTTTTTTTGGTAAGATGATTTTTTTCTCAAAATGATTTCTCCATCACTGAAGGTTTTCAGAGGAAGCTAATGACCATTTTTGTCAGGAATGCTGTAGATGGGGCCATGTATTAGGTCTAGACTTGAATAGCCAGGGCTAAGTTTTGGAGACTTGGTGATTCAACAGATGTCAAGAATTTATAATCTAATTCAGCCAGATATGGAACATCTCTGTCTATGCTATCACTGAAATATTCCCACATAAATTTAATGGTTGCTGCTTTGTAGAAATGCTAAGAAGTTGATAGAAAAACCTCATTAATTAAGAGTCCACTGATCTTGGGCTGGGCTGAAATTTATATTTATTTACAAAGAAGTTTTGTAGAGTAAATGACGAAGTAGTAAGATTACAGAAGACATGGTTAACCTGTTTTTTAAGGATTTGACCACATTATTTATTTACAAGTACGTGTAGGTGATTATAAATTAATCCTATATCTATTAAAGTAGATTCCATAGGACCTCTTCCAGGAAACTATTCATTCAGAATGTGACCACATATGATTAGTATATATCAGCTTGGGGTTCAGGAGATACAGGTTCCAGTTCTGGCTCTTCTACTCCCTATCTGTAATATCTTGGGCAAGTCACTTCATTTCTCTGGATATAAGTTTCTAGATATGTAAAATGAGGAGTTTGGACTCAATGATTCTCTAGTGTCCCTTTATGCTCTAGATTCTATGATCTAAAGAAAAAATATAAAAATTCATTTAAATAATGTCATGAAGTTGATCTAGCTCTGTTATTAAATCAGACAAAAACACTAATTTGATTTTTTTTTCTGTTTCTTTGTTACCCAAACACTCTCTCAGTATATTAACCTTTACTTTCTATGTGGAAACCTGCTGACTCCAGAGAGGGAATCTCATACTGGTATGGAGTGTGGGAGGAATGACCTTCTTTATAGTTCTATTTATAAATTTATGACAAATAGAGGCATCAAATGATCAAGCTACTTCACCTGTTCGATGCATTCAACAAAGCTATATGCTATTAATGTTTACTATTTTTTACATTTCAGTAATCAAGAGGGTTGTGGTATCCATAAACAAATACTATCTTAAATAAGATCTATAAATGTATGTCTATAAGAAAAAAGAGAGGGGAAATAGAGACAAAGAGAAAAGGAGAGGAAGAGAAGGAAAGGAAGGAAGAGAGAGGAAAAGAAGAGGAAGGAAGGAAAGAAGGAAAGAAGGGAAGAAAGAAAGAAAGAAAGAAAGAAAGAAAGAAAGAAAGAAAGAAAGAAAGAAAGAAAGAAAAAGAAAGAAAGAGAGAGAGAAAGAAAGAAAGAAAAAGAAAGGAAGGAAGAAGAAAAGAAGGAAGGGAGGGAAAGAGAGAAGGAAGAAGAGAAATGGAGAAGAGTGGAAGAAGAGGGGGAAAGCAATAAATCATTTATTTCAATGTGGCAGTTTCATCTAATTTTAAAAGACTCAATAAAATGCCTAAGGCAAGATTAATTAAGAGATTCTTAAATACATCCTGACATTTTTAAGAGTAGTTGTAGCCTGTCTGTAATGAATGGTCTGCTTAACTCTCTTCCTCTGCTTTCCTTAGCTGAAACCACTTAAATTTCACTTAATACTGCTGCAGATCCTAGGATCAACTGGACCCTGAAACAATGGGCAGTTGTCTAGGCTCCACATCACTTTGTCCTTCCCTGGTTCTAGCCTGCTGAATAAAAATTCCATCTGCCTGCCTGACTGGCCTTCTGTCTAGAATCTTTTGTTACATTCTCATAATGCTTTGCTCTCCCTCTCCACTTTGCTAAATGTCTCTAGAATCACAGTATTTTTAAAGGTATTATTAAATATTTTATGCAATAAAATAATAGTAAACATACTCTGTACTGAATATTAAGTACACAGAGAGACAGAGACAGAGCACAGACACACAGAGAGAGACAGATGAATTAACTAACTCAATGGATTGACCATTCCATAGTCAGGAATAGCTATTTTTCATCCATTTTGTTTTTCTTGTATGGATTATTAGTTCAATCTCTGAGTAAACATAGACTTCATGAAGTTCATGATGTAATGAATACATTATCACTTGCAAAGAGAAGAATCTGGAGGACTCAACCATTTATAGGCAGTCTCTTTGACTCATCTTTGCTCAGAGAATCTTCCTAACAGTGGAAAACTCTTTTAGAGAGAATACAGTTATCAGTTTTCTATCTCATTTGGCTAACTATTAGAGGATCTTTGAATACAGTTATATCTCATAATCATATTTAATGAAAAGCCTTAGATTATGCTAACATATAGATGAGAAACTTGTTGGAGGAGATGCCTTAAGGCTTCAGTTGTGCTCTATCAAATCAGATGCCTTTTCTCCCCAATAATCAACAGACAATATACATAGCAGGATCTTGTATTCAGTGCACCTTTCAGCCAATATATGACTATAAAGTTCTCTTCATAATCCATATTAGAAAGAATAAGTCGAATTAGCTAATAACCTTTATCTGAAATTTTGTTTTCTTTCCTTTGTCAGCCATAAGGAGTTGCATTTTTTAAAGTATGTCTTATACGTGCTTTAATAATATAACAATCTGATTATGGGAATTAGTAAATTAGCTCCAATTATTACAGAACTTAGGCAGTCCTGTGAGATGAGAACTCTTTAATTGATCATTCAAGGGTGTTTGCTAAACAAGCAACATGGATGTTTGACTGTTAACAGTCAAATATAATAATATAAATAAAATATAAATAACAAATAAAATTTCAGATTCTAAAGAGTTATTTTTACATTTAATGTGGCCATTTGTATATACAGAAAAAACCTAAAAGTAGATGAATGATGATGTATCAGAAACAATGCCATCATAAAGTAATTTTTTAAAAAAAATCTTTGAATTTAATTTTTTGTCCTTGAGAGTAAAAAGGAAACCACAATCAAAAGACCCTTATTAAGTATCCCTGAGGCACTTCAAATAATAACTGGCATTTATTTCTAAAGAGCTTTTCAAGGTGTTTTCACATTATTTCACATTGATCCAATAACAATTCTGTGAGCTGACATATTTCTACCCATTATCTAGCTACAAAAATAAGGGTACAAGAAGATTAAGTGACCCATGCAACCAACTATCAGCCATCCAACATTATTTAATATTTTAGTTAATTATAATAATGATTTAGTTAATTATAATATTTGATATTAGCTGATTTTAGCGTATTAGCTAATTTCAATTATTTCTGATTTTTTTTGGGAAGTAGTTTTAGCTCACAATTATTATCTTTTAAAGGGTAGGGCTTTCTATTGCCTTGGAAAACTATGATTCTGATACCGTAAATTTTTTGTTGTTTAGCAAGATCAGGGACTAGGGAGTTTTGGTTAATCAAATATTCTAAAAGATAGTTACATTATGTAGTCTGTAATGGTTTTCCAGTGTCCCAAGACACAGATTATATTAAAATAAGCTTGATCTTAAAACCACACTCAGCACAATTTTAAAAGGCAATCCAGTATAAGAGAAAGGGTGCTAGACGTGGGATAAGTGGAATTGAAACAGAAACCAGTTGAAAGGATGTTTCAACAAGCCCCTTGAAGGCAGAAACTGTTTCAATTTTGTCTGTTTTTCCCCTTAGCATCTAGCACAGTACTTGGAACATTTTTGTTGTTCAATCATTCCAGTTGAGTCTGACTCTTTTGTAACCCTATTTGTGGTTTTGTTGGCAAAGATACTGGTATGGATTGCCATTTCCATTTCTAGAGAATTTTACAAATGAGGAACTGAGACAAACAGGATTAAGTGACTTGGCCAGGGTCACACAGCTAGTAAGTGTCTGTGGTCAGATTTGAACTCAGGAAGATGAGTCTTCTGACTCCAGACTTGGCACTCTATCCACTGTACCATGTAGTTGTGCCACTTGGCTTATAGTAGACATTTAATAAATGCTTGCTTTATTAACAGTCAGAATAGAAAGAAAGGGATGAGCATGGAGCCCATTACACAAGAGCAAACAACAGAATTTGGTGACTATTAAATAATGAGGAAATTGGGAAAAGTCCAGAAGACTGGGTAACTAAAAGAACAGACTTCAACTCTACATGACATAATTCAAGATCCCCCTCAGGAAGTCTTTCCTAATTAACCCCAGCATATATTAATATCTACCTTGCTCTGAACTTCATCACTTACACAGATAACAACTTCTTGAAATTACTCAACAGAGACAGCCAATGTGTTGTCATTGAAAGAAGAATATATAGGCTTTGAGTCACAGACTGTAGATTTTAATCTAGGCTCTGCTACTTCTTAGCTGTATAACCAGCCACTACTATTCTCATTCTCATCATCTGTAAAACGAGGAGGTTGGACTATGTGATAAAAAAAGATCCCTCCCACTTCTAAATTCTTTTTGTTGCTTTGTGGAAGCCTGATAACTATTGTCTAGTTGTTGAACCTATGGGTTGTGATTAGGACAGCATGATCACAGAATCATAGAATGTTGGAAATGTTAGAAATCATTTAGTCCCACATTTTCATTTTACAGATGTGGAAACTGAGGACAAAAAAAGGTTGAGCAATGTGCCCAATAAAGTCACATTCTTAACAAGCAGTAGAACCAGGGTTCCAAATATTCTTCTAATTCTGAGACCAGTGCTTCTTCCACTAACTTAACCATGTTGCCTCTCCAGATGATGTAAAATTCCCAATAATTCAAGGTAGAGTGGAAATGCAAATTGTTAAGTGGGCTGCTGCAGAATTCAACAAATAATGGCTTATAGGCAAAAGACAGCATGAAAAATATTACCAAACATATATGGGAAAGGGGGCAGAATTTTAATTTGTAACAAGCATGAGAAAATTGCTTTGCAGAATGGCTAAACCAATTTACAGTTCCACCAATAGTACACTGATGTGCCTGTTTTCCTACAGTCCTCCAATATTTCCATTTTCCTTTTTTTTGTCAATTTTACTAATCTGATGGGTGCCTTAATTCATATTTCTCTAATTATTAGTGATTTGGCATATTTTTCTTAGGGTTTAGAAAGTTTCCATTTCTCTCTTGAGAATGACTATTCATATCCTTTGACCATTTGTTAATTGAAGAATAGTTCTTATTCTTATAATTTTGGATCAGTTACATATATATCTTGGAAATACAGTGTTTATCATAAAAACTTGCTGCAAAGATTTTCCCCTAGATACTTGCTTCTCTTTTAATTTTGGTTATGTTGATTTTGTTTGTGCAGAATGTTCTTGATTTTATGTAATCAAAATTGTTCATTTCATCTTTTGTGATCATCTCTGTTCTTTATTGCAAAGTCTTCATTTTTCCATAGATCCAAAATGTTCTGTATTCCTTCTTCCTCTAATCTGTTTGTGATATGATATTATATATCCAAGTCATTTATCCATTTGGAATGCTAGACTTGGAATCAGGAAGAACTAAGTTCAAATCCTACCTCATGCACTTAATCTATTACCTTGGGCACGTCACTTGACTTCTCAGCTTCAGTTTCCTCATCTGTAAAATGGGATTAATAATAGCATCTGCCTCACAGGGTTGTTGTAAGTGTCAGATGAGATAACCTATGACAGTACTTTGTGAACTTTAATACTATTATTATTTTCTCTAACCCAGTAGATTATATAAACCCCTCAAATGTGAGGACTCTCTCCTAGTACAGTTATGGATGCATAGCAAATAGCTAAAAAACACTTGTAAAGCATATTTATTTATTTATCAATCTCTCTCATCAGTAGGTTTAACTATTTTCTTCAAAGCTATAATAAATACTAATCCTTATTGTACACATATGGAGCAAAATGTTTTATTTACATATACACACACAGCAAGATGTTATTCAATTCACCTTTCTTCGGTCATTAAAGTATTGCTTCAACGATGCTATAAATTTGTCAATGTGCACATGTCCACCAACAAAGAAAGATCTACTCAGTTGGCAATCTTCAAGATTTACTCGGGCTGAGAAATCCAGCCCCTTGCAGCCAACCATGATAAGATGACTCATCAAAAACAGTTTTTTTCAAACTAAATGGTAGTCACCTCTCTCCTGAGTGTTTTATCCCTTGGACATGCTTGTTATCATTTATCTAATCCATCCATCTGCTGCTACAATCAGGAATCAATAAGCACAGATAGCAAAATCTCACGCTCAAGCCCTTCCAGGAGAGGAGGGGAAAAGGGGGAAAGGACTCTTTTTTCTTCAGCTTTTCTCCAAAGTGGTACAGAGTAAACCTTTAACAAGAGAGTAAAATATGTTCACTGTCTTAACTTATTTAGAAATGACCTAACTATCCTTGAGAGACCAGCTCAGTTGTAGTACTTGATGAAGGTTTCGAATGCTTATTTCGAAATTCCCCTGTGTGAAACTCTTAACAGATCACATGAATGCTTCTTTTGACCTAAGAATAATCCATCTAAGGAGTCAAAGCTTCCCTCTCAGTGTTGCAACATGAGTCGGGTGTATTGATTAATTTATATGATATTTCTTCAAACAAGCAAGCCACATTTTGGCATTCTGAAAATGATAGTGACCAGAATGATTGTTATCAACCTCTTGTGATTAGGGCAGATAATGTGTGGCTCTAACCTCTGTACCAGAGAATCTTTGTTTCCTTTACTGAGCTTTACTGAGAGCAGCCCTTTACTGAATGGCTTGACTATAGTTAAGAAGTCAATGGGACTTCTAGCACACTATAGTCATGAGACATGAACAGAGTCTCAAAAACATGTTACCATCATGCTTAACACTATGATATCACAACTCTGGAGCAACCATCATTGGATGGATGAGCATACATCATTTGGAATCTCTGCATGCCAAGTCATATGGATTATTGTAAGTATTCAGTGCAAATCCAGCTGGCTAGGCTCTCTCATGTGACAGAAATGAAATCCAAGACTCATAGCCAGATAGTGAAGTAGAGATCATGGAACTATGTATAGTACAGTAGGACAAGTGCCCAATCTGGAGTCAAAAGACCTGGATTAAAATCCTGGCTCTAATCTTTGCTACCTATGTGAAATTGGGCAAATCATTTTGCCTCTAGGGAGTTCACTTTACTCTTTTATAAAATGTGGGGTTTGAACTCAACAACTTCCAAATTCTTTCGCAGTTCTAAATCTATGATCCTTTAACTTTGGATACAGTAATTACTATGTATCAAATCCAAAGTTGGCTATCCAGAAACATTTTTTTCTGTCAGTCTAAAAATTTCTTCTTCAAGGACAGCATTCCAAGGGAAGGTTATGGAGATAACTCAAGAGATTCATACTTTCTAGTATTGTGCAACATGGTGTGCAAGAAAGGGCTGCATTTGGAGTCAGAGGATCTGGGTTTGCATTCTAGGTCTACGCTTTCTTAAATATATGTGGCCCTAAGCAAATTTCTCTACCTCTCAGCCTCTGTATCCTCAGGTATAAAATGCGGGGTATGGTCAATGTGACTGCCAAGGTAGAGGCAGTGTGATACAATAGAAAGTTCACTGACTCTGGAGTGAAAGGATCTATGTTCAAATTCTGCTTCTGATGCCTACTACCTGTGTGACCTTGTTCTCCAAAGGAGTTGGACTCATGGCCTCGGAAGTCTCTTTTAGCTCTAAATCTATGAAGCTATGAAAGGGTCCCTCATTCTCCTATAATCTGTGAGTAAATGGGAGGAGTTGTGCAAATATTCTCTGGAGAATCCTTTGAAGGATTCTATGGAACTAACAGGGATAAAAAAATCAGATCAAAGTATTTATAAATTTTCAGTCCTTTTCTAAGTTTTAATGTGCCTTGACCTCTATGCAGCATTTAATACCCATTGAGAGCCTTCTCCTTCTGGATATTTTCTCTCTCTCTCTCTCTCTCTCTCTCTCTCGTTCTTCTTTGTTTATCCTTCTAAATGTCTGACTACCCTATCAAAGATCATCATTCACATGACACCTCCTAGCTGTGATCATATGTTAAGGTCCTATTGTAGGTCCTCCTCCATTCTGTCTCTTTACTTTCTTGGTGACCTCCTCAACTCTACATCCAATTCTTGTCTTTCTCCCAAGATCTAGGCAGCATCAGAAACTCCCTATTAAGTATTCGGACTGCATTTCCTGTAGGCCCCTAAAACTCAACTAATTCTAAAGAAGGAAGAACAAAAGAGGAAGAATATCTGAAAGAAGAAGGTTGTCAATGGTGTTAGATGTTGCATGAAGGTCAACGCCCATGAAGACTTAGAAGACTGAAAATTCATGAAGATTTTGATTTGATTTCTTATACCTGTTAGTTCCATAGAGTCCTTCTAAGGATTCTCCAGAGAATACATGCACAACTCCTACCACTGACTCACAGACTGTAACAGGACAATGATAGGCCCTTTCATAACTTCATAGATTTAGTGCAAAAAGAGACTTCCAAGGCCAACTAAAATTATTTTTCCCCAAAGACTCACCCCTGTTCTGAACTTTCCTGTTTTGTCTGAGGGCAGTACTCCCCTAGATTAACCTTGCTTGCCACTTTGGTGTTATCCTTACCTCCTAACTCCCCATCAGCCATCTGTACAATAAATTGTTGAATTTTATCATCTCTACCTCCACAACATCTCTCATGTCCATCCCTTTTTCTCCACACATGACTACCATTCTAGTTCAGGCACTTATCACTGTCCTCCTGGACTATTGCAGTAAATTTCTAACTGGTTTCCTTGCCTCAATTCTTACCTACCCCACTCCAATCCAACCTTCAAACTGCTGCAAAAAATAATTTTCCTAAACTTGAGGTCTGACCAAGTCAGTCAATAAACTCAGTAAGCTCCAGTGGCTCCTTACTTCTTCTAGAATCAAATAACACACTCCTTTCTTTGACATTTAAAGCCTTTCACAACCTATCCCCAACATAGCAGTCTAACCGTATTACACATTCCTCCCCTTTACATATTCTTTGGTCCAGTAATATTGGTCACCTGGCTGGTCCTTGCACATAGCATTCAATCTCCCTCCTCTGTGCCTTTGCAGAGATCATCTTATATTCATGGAATATGTTTCTCCTATATCTCTGCCTTTTAGAATTCCAAGTTTCCTTCTCAATTCAATTCAAATGCCCAGGAAGAGAATGAGAAATTTTCTTCTTGAACACTTTGTATGTTCCCTCGGTTCTGACTTCTCAGTTAATTAGAAGGTGCTTCATCCCCACCATACCAGCTTCCCAGTCACTTGTTTAGTGTCTTTGTTTTGGTTTTTTGAGGGTTCCTCAAAGTTTCACATGCTGGATTGAAACTAAGCAGGGAACTTCATGTTAATGTGATGTTTCCCATAAATAAAGCAAATGCATAAAGTTCCAAGGACTAAGTTCTCAATCACCAGTTGTCCATCGTATGTGTGCATATACCTATAGTCTTCCTTAGTAGAATGGGAGCTTCTTGAGGGCAGGACTGTTTCAGTTGGTTTTTTCACTGTCATGTCAATTTTGGGCTTCACATGACTGCATAACATATATGATATACTATTTTCATAATGCTCTTTCCCAAAGAAAAAAAATAAACAGAAAAAAATCTTGAATATCTTCTAACTGCTTACAGATGATTTCCAAAATCCTTGACCTGGCATTTGAGACTTTGTAGAACTTGTCCCTAATTTCGTTTCCCAAAGCTTATCTCCCAGTCCCTTACAGGAATCCCTGGTTGTACTCAAAATATTTGACTTCCTGCTCCTTAAATGCTTCAGCCTCAATTTTGCAGTTACATTTCTACTCATTCCATTTGCCCTTCTGGAAGAAGAAGGACCATTGTCATGAAACGGAAGTCAAAAGAGAAGAATCAACACACCCTGGACTTTCGCAAGAATGTTGACAGAAGAAGATGCTAGGCAGAATTGTATTATCTATCTTTCGGAAACACTGCTTCTGAATGACAGCACCTTAGAGACTCATGCAATCAGGTCATTTGGCTATTAGCTAACACTGCAATGTCATTGGTAAAGCATTACTTTGGGGGGGGGGGGGCAGTGACAGATATATCCATTTCCAAGAGGGTGACAGAAGACAAAAGAGATAAGTTTCCTTGTAGCTTCTGAATATCTTTACTGGGGAAGTAGCAAAAGTTTTCTGACTGAGCCTGACCCAGGCCCAGGTTTTCTTGAAAATTCCAAAGTTTAACTTTCTATCATTTTATTAGTGCTCTTTATATTTTTTGAGGGAGCACTAAATTCACTATTCAGAATTTCCCCCCTCTTTTTCAGTATAAAAATAGAAGGGTACTTTTTTTTCCTTTGACAAAGGAAACCAAAAAGAGATAAAATCTTTCTAAACCAGCAATGATAATTAATTCTGGCTTCATTCCTTCACTATGGTTTTGAGGTGACTGGGTTTTGAGAGGGCATGTCAGATGTAGCCTAAGCTCTGGTAGGACCTAAAAATATTAGAAAGATTTCAAGAATAGGCAATTACACTTCTATCAATGATAATGCTTACTCTCAGATGTCTCAGTACGCCTGGCATTAGCTGGCACACACTCTTATGAAAGCCTAGGAGTACATGTTTGGCAATGGACTGTTAGCCAAAGATCAGAGTCATTCAATTTAAGGATTCTCTCTACCAAAATGTAGATCACAAGATGAAGAATTTGTTAACCTCAGCAAATCATAAAATTTGCCTCCTTGCCCTTAACAGATTTTTAATCTCCTACCTCCATGTCTTTGCACAGGCTACCCCCCTGCCTGAAATGTTCTCTCTCCTCACTTTCATTTATAGAATTCTAAGCTCCTTTCAAGGTTCAATTTAAAGACCTTCCCAGAACTCTTTCCTTCCCGTAATCAAAACTTTCACTCAATTATTTTATACAAATCTTATATTTATGAAACTGTATACATGCTCTTTCTCCCAGAAGAACATTAGCTTCTTGAGAGCAAGGATTATTTTCATTGTTTTCTTTGTTCTCCCAATCTAGCACAGTTCCTGGCTTTTTTAATTGAATAGAAGGTGAGATGGTGAGATTAGGATTTGTATAAATCGGTAAGAGGAATTCCCACATACAAAGATTTCAAGTCAAATTCAAATGAAGTATTCATTTGATTTGACAAAATAATATACAGTAGGTAGAAGGTGGTATTCCCCTATATTATCAAAAGCCTCAATATGGAATCACTAGACTAGTGTCAAGATGAATCTGTCCTGCCTTATAAAGACGTTGGAAGGAAGAGGTAAAATATCTAAGCAGGACAGACGGTGACCAACTTATTTGAATTTAAACTTTTAGTGTCTGGTTATTTAACACATGAATCTATGCTCTGCTAAGCACCCTCCAAGCCTAAGTCAATGCTCCTGTACCTACCTGGTGCTCTCCACACAGGTGGCATTTATTAAATATTGGCAGAGTTGAAATGAATTACATTGAATGTTTAAATTATAGAAATCAGTTGATGCCTGAAGATATATTGAGCAAATAAGGAGAAGGAGAAGTTTCCCAAGGAGCAGTTTTCTAGGATGCTGGGTCAGAACTGGACAGTGGATATAATTTGAAATAGGGGTGATATTGGCCAAACAATGAATAAAGGCACCTCATTCCCTCTCAGATGGGGAGGCAACTCCTAACATTATTAAAGTGATGGATCCTCCTCCTTACTGTACACTATCATCAGACTCTGAAAAGGTAAGATAGATGGGAAAACACAGTACAGAGAATGGTGAAGCCACCATTCAAAGTCTAGAATTTAAACTCCTAACTTCAGTTTCCTTGACTTTTCATAAAGCCTGTCATTGTCGCCCAGAAAAAATTGATTTTGCCTTCTCAGAGCCTCATTTTCCTATCCATAAAACAGGAATAATATCTGTAGCACTAGGTTCCTAGGACTGTTATGAGCAGGCCAGATAGAATCTCAACTAGACAGACTCTGAGCTGGATTGAATCTGAATGACTTCATAGAGGCAAGATGGAACTTAAGTAACAAAATGACTGTAGGAGGGATCTGGGGGTGTTCTGGTAGTCTAAGGCGATGGGAGGATGGGTTTAGGGAGCATCTTGAGGAGAAGTCTAAGGAGGGGGTGACTGGTTAAGTGTTGGAAACAGCTGGAGGCAATCAGGAGATATCAGACAATGGAGGGCCTGGGCCAGAAGCAGATGTCCTCAGGTAGTCTGGGTCCCAGGAATGGTCTCCATAGATCAAACCCAGGAAGGATCCTGATGGGAGTGGCTAGTAATATGATCAAAAGGAGGAACAGGAAAAGAATGCTAAATACAAGATAGGGAATATCTGGCCTAGGAGAAATGGAATGGGAATCCAAGGAGCCCCCCTCAAAGGTCAGACCCTTCAGACTAATGGGACAAAAGCCCTCCCAATCCAAGGGAAAAAAGGTCTTTCTTGGGCTTGTACCTCCTCAGTTTCATATGCAGTCTTTTTTCTCCTTTTATTTTTTGTATAGGAAATTGGTTGTGTTGATGTATACTAAGTTCATAATAATAAAAAGGGAAAAATTGTAAGTGCTTCCGTCATTTCCTATTTTGATGTTATAGTTTATCAAATATAATTTGTTTGGAAAAAGTACTCACAGTAGTTAAGGGATGGTGGCCTTACTACTGGATCATAATCTACCTTGTGTGTTCATCCTTCGTTGCTGAAGAAGACCATGCCATCGGAGAAATAATGACATGACTTGCACTTGATTTTATTTTGAGAGAGGGAGGGCTGTGCAGGTCACCAGCCTCACTTCTCCTCCAGAGTCATCTGAATTCAGTGACCAGATATTCATCACGACGACTAGAGATGACCCAGGATGAGACAATTGGGGTTAAGTGACTTGCCCAAGGTCATACAGCTAGAGAGTGTCAAGTGTCTGAGGTGAGATTTGAACTCAGGTCCTTCTGACTCCTGCACTGGTGCTTTATCCACTGCACCACCTAGCTGCCCCAATCTACCTTGAGGGTAGGGACTAAAGTTCTTTCATTTTTTAATTTCCAGTGCTTTGCACACAATATGTGCTTAATAAATGTTTATTGATATACATTAAAGGAAGAGTCTTTTTTAAACACAGAAGAATTTTCCTTTAACTTCTAAGGTCCTAATATTCTTGAAGAGACCCCAGTCCAAAGGTCAGCTTGACATCTTCAGTCCTTCTCTGATGGTTCCTGCTCCGTGCCATGGAATTCATTTGCTTTCAGATGGTAAAAATGTTCTATTTCTGGAAAGGGAATACTATAATAATAATAACATTTACATAGCACTTGAAGGTTCGCAAAGGGCCTTACAAGTATTATCTCATTTTATCTTCACAGCAACCCTGAGAGTTATGTGCTATTATTTTTCACTTTTTACATAAGAGGTGATACATAACCTCTCATAGCGATGTTAAGTGATTTGCCCAAGGTCACACAACTAGCAAGTGATGCTGAATTTGAACTTGGGGCTTCCTGACTAAAAGTCCAACATTCACTACACTGTGCCACCTAGCAATCTATAAAAGAATATTTATTGCTCTATCAGTTTGCCAACTCAGTGTGATGTCACTTTGGCTTGGAAACATCAAGATGAATTATACTGTCCTCAAACAGGGGCAGTCAAGATGAGCATAACACCCCAAGATCCCCAACTCCCACAATAGATATTAAGATTATGACTAACTTTTAACAAAAGTTCTCTCCCAGAAACTTATGTAATATGAATCAAGTCACCATTGTTAATTTTTTTTAAAAAAACAATGACATTAGTAGGCAGGCAGATGATATAGCACCAAAACAAACTGGTCCATAGAGTTAAAACCAAGAAGAGTTGCAGATCCTCATTTTACAGTGAAGGAAACAGGCAAGCAGGGTTATATAATTTACCCAGAGTCATGCAGAAAGTAAGTGTCTGAGGTCAAATTTGAACCTATGTCCTTTTGGACTCTAGACCCAGTGCTTTATCCACTGCACTGCCGACTGCCCAAACATGTATTTAAATTAATCTTGAGAGCAGAGGCTGCTTATTTTTTGCCTTTCTTTGCATCCTCAGCTCTTGGCATAGTCCCTAGTACATAACAGGTGCTTTAAAATTCTGATTGACTGACTGATTTAAGAAACAAGCATTTGGCATATTCTGACACATTTATAACTGATGATCGTATGAATCATTTTCTTATGGCTAGTAGTAATTATTCTGATTACCTTATAATCTTATCCTACATACTATTTTGAGAGTGAGCTATCTATTAGTTTAGCTTAAACCATAGCAATGATAGAACATGATCATATCTCATACTTTAATAATTTAAGGAACCATTATTTCATACATGTGGGTACTTTTTCTAGGAGGCAGATCAAAAGCCCACTTTTCTTCATGGCATATTTTCACAGGTTTATATGGTTAAAAAATCATAAGGTGGTGGCTAGCTTCTGCTAGACTTATCCTTAATAATCAATGGTCAAGTATTAAGCATCTACTATAAGCCATCTACTATTAACCATCTACTATAATGCTGGGGATACAAAATGAGACAAAAGAAGATCTCTTACTCTGCGGAGCTCACAATCTAATGGGGAAGACAACAAGAAAACAAATATGTACAAAGATGCTACATATGACATATAAATAGGAAATAATTAAAAGAAAAAAGACTTCCTGTATAAAATAAGATTTTAGTTAAGGCTTAAAGGAAGTCAGACAATCCAGTAGGCAGAGATTAGTAGGAAGAGCATTCCAGGCATGGGACGCAAGTAGAGAAAATTCCTGAGCCAAAAGATGTCTTATTTATGGAACAGCAAGGAAACCAGTATCAATGGATTGAAGAATAAGTAAAGGAAGGTAAGAGGGGGTGAACTTAGAGGGAACACAATTAGTTCAGTTTTGGACATGATAAGTTGAAGATATCTACTGAATCAAACACTTTGAGATGTCCAAAAGACAATTGAAGGTTCAAGAGTATAGGTCATCAGAGAGGTTAGGTAGATCATCAGCTTAGAGCTGATAATTAAATCCGTGGGAGTTGATGAGATCACCAAGTGAAGTAGTATAAAGGGAGAAGAGAAAAAGGTCAAGGAGAAAACCTTGCAGGATGTCTACATTTAGAGGTTATGATATGGAGGAGGATCTAGCACAGATTATGGAGAAGGTTGTTCTCCTACCTGATTGGTAGAAGATCCAAGAGAGAGTGGTGTCCTGAAAACCAAGAGAAAAGTATCAAGGAGAAGAGGATGGTCAAAGAGTTTAAGAAGAATGAGAATTTAACAATAAAGAAATCATTGGAAACTTTGACAAGAGTAGTTTTGGTGGAATGATGAGGTCAGAAGCCCGATTATAAGAGGTTAAAAAGTGAGAAGAGAGATAGTGGAGGAATCTGTGGCAGACTACCTTTTCAAGTTTTTGCACAAAGGGCAGAAGAGAGAGAGAATGATAGTAAGCTTGAAAGAATCTAGTATTGAGGATAAGGAAGACAAAGGCATGTTTGTAGCCAATAGGGAAAGAGTCAATAGACAGAAATAGGTTGAAGATAAAGAACAGAGTGGAGGTCAATTTTTCTTATAAAATAACACAAATTTGTCAGCTGAGAGGGAAGTAAAGTGGAAGTCATGGGAGGTTTGAGGAAGGATGTGAAAAAGTCTGGAAGAGCTACTGTGGAAAGTGGAATAGTGAGTTGATAAGGGAAGTATAGTAGGATTGCCTAGCAGCAGTGAGGGCCCAGTTGAGGTTGTGTAATAAATTTGTAGTGAAACTATAAGAATGATTACATAATTTTCCCTACTTTTACTTGGAAAGCAATGGGCTGAAGAACTTAGTGGCTAGGTTGTTTGAAGAAGAATTAATATGTATGTTCAAGACCTCAGAAAACAGACATGCAGTTTGATATCAGGCTGTAGTCAAAAGTTTTCCAGTTTGATAGGTCCTGCTTGGGCTTGTATTTGGCCAATAAAACTATCAAGATGCCATAGTCACATGAAGTATCAAAATTGGACTTAGAGGCTACATATACCTCATATTTCAGTTACTCAAGAATCTGTGACTTCACCTGAGTACTTGATCACTGTACTATACATATTGCACTTAGTCTTTTTAGTGTACAATTTAATTAGTTGCTGTAGGGGAAAACATTTTTCATTAGCTGGTATTCTTCCCTCTAATAATAAACTTTTTTGAACTTAGCTAGGCTGGTACTAGCCTAAAATATTTGTATGGCAAACATATATAATCAATCTGTGGCCCCATAACCAACCAGATTGGTGGAATCTACCAGAGCTTTTCCTATACTGATACAGTTTTTAAGAATTAGAGTTTCCTTCATGGTACATTGGGGTATCAGAATAGGACTTTGGTGAAAGATTACATCTTATATCTCATATATACCATGTGTTCAGTTGTTTTTCAGTCATGTCTGACTCCTCATGACTCCATTTGAGGTTTTCTTGGCAAAGATACTGGGGAATTTGCCATTTCCTTCTCCAGCTCATTTTACAGATAAGGAAACTGAGGCAAACAAGATTAAAAGACTTGCCCAGGGTCACATAGCTATTAAGTGTCTGAGGCCAGATTGGAATTCAGGAAGATGAGTCTTCCTGGCTAGAGGCCCAGCACTCTATCCATCTAGATGCAACTGGTGCTGCAAAGAGTATATGATTTTATAGTGACTGTCCCAATGCTTAATAATCCTTTAACCTAAACTATAACAAATATTTTAATGCCATCCTAGGAAATTTGTAATTAGTTCTATAAAGAAGTGGCAAAATTCACCTGTATGATTTTCTGACAGGGATGGTCTAAGAGGAAAATGGCTAGAAAAGCATGGAAAAGGGCATATTTAATGAGCCATGATGAATCAGACTGACTAAATTTTTCAGTCCTATTAGACTCTGTTGTCTAGACACAGTCTCTGATCCCTGTGTATTTGCTAGTTGTAATCTTTTTAGAGAAATTTGAAATGGTCCATTTCATTTCTTTAGAGATATTCTAATAGAGAGGACAATTGGGCACTTACCCAATTGTCTGCTTGAATTTTTTTTTCTTTTTTTTGCTCTTTTCTGGGAACTATGCAGAGGAGGGACAACAGCATGGAATATGATATGTGACTGTCCTTGGAAATTCTGCCAATTGGAATTGTATCACAGGCATTTGTCCAGCCTGGTCTTTGGAGATTAGCCAATCCTAGTGGTCAATGAGTGACCTGCAAGAGTTAAGGTCCCTACAGAAACATCTCTGCCTGCCAAAAAGGAGGTGACAGGCCCTGGGACCATTGATTCTTCTTTCTCTAATTCACAGCCTAAAAAGCATCTGGGAGCCAATTTTTCATTAGATAGTCTCCCACTGTAGCTCATTCAATTAAAAATTTTGGATTATTTTCATTCTTCATTCATTTACTCAATTAAAAAAAAAAGCTGACCTCATGCTTTTCTTTAAATAGTAAATCTCTGTCTTGTATTTTCATCCATTCCCCTCTGTGCATAAAGTAATTCTGAACTGGTGATGATCAACGATATGCATCTATTTATATACTCCTTAAAACTGCTGCATTGGTTTAATTATTTGTGTGTCAACTCAAAAATATACTCATGTAATGTGGTTGGTCTTAATACGTAGAATTTTTAGTTATCTGTCTTTTAAAAAACAGATCTAAAACCTAATTATTCTTTAACTAGCAACTAGTTTCATTACCCATAAGGTTCTTAATCTATAATCCATGAAATTTTTAAAAATATATTTTGATAGTACAACTATAATTGTTTTTCATCATAATCCTATGTATTTTTTATGCATTTAAAATTTTATTCAGAGAAGGGATCTATACATGTCACCAAACTGCCAAAGGTAACCATGACACTCAAAAAAGGTTAAGATCCTCTGACCTAAATGGACAGACAGGAGGAAAACTGGTGACATTTATTTAGCTTCTTTTTGAGCAACAATGAATCACAAATTAGGAATGGAGAATGGCCATTTGCCCAGGCTCTAATTGGCCATCCCATTCATCTGACTGGTTGTCTTAATAATTAAACGCCTCCTAATTTAATTTGAGGATGCCTGCCAAACCGGCTGCTGATTTATGAATTTATGAATGTATTAATCTATTTTTCTGTAATAAAAAGAATAACAAACTGCATTTGTGGCACAAATGAACTTTGATTGCTTTTACTTTATTTGAAAATAGTCAAATATCAGTTATTCAATGCTACATAAGAAAGTAAAGAAAAATATAGCTTGAACATTTATATATGTGCATGTGAATAGCATTTCTCTAAATTCAGTCTTAAAAAGACAGTTTATTGTGCTATCGTTTTTACCTAATTGCATAAGGTATATTTATATGAAAAGTTGGAAAATGGATGTTAAGTGAAATATTTATTCCAATTATATCCAGTACTTTAGAAAAAGCATTTTAGAATAAAAGAAAATCTATTTTTCATGAGTGTTAACTTGTTAAGATACAGAGAAGGAATCACAGAGTCAAAATTAGCATATTTTCATGAATTGTTATCTGGGTAGAACCAGAGTATTGTACAAGATTATGAGGTTCCTAGGTGACCACTTTCCTCTTCTCAAAGTGCAAAATTATGTCTAAATAATAGTCTAAAAATGTTTGGGAATTGAAAAAAAAAAGGTATAGGTGACGTATAAGCAAATTTATTTATTGCAAAATACAAATTATGGGGTTCATGCTTTTAACTCTGTAATGTGATTCTCATTCTGACTTAGAGATGTTAGTAAATATTAACCAGTATTGAAAAAAACATACATCTTGTCTGAAATTCATTTCTACTGCTCTTGACAATTCAGCCGAAAGTCATTGCTACACACAAAAGATTGCTATACATTTAAATTAGCGTGGCCTTTTAAGTCTTTAAATCTTTTATTTTCATGGCCTCACCTTTTTATACAACATTGAACCAATATAAAATTTGCAGATTTCTGTAACCCCATAACTAAACCAACTCAACAGTAGTAACTGTCTTTGAACTCTTCATCCCAAAGACGCACTGGGTACATTTTTATAAATTGAAATAATAAATAATAGATTGAGTCTAAAAGTAATTTGTGTTTTTTGCTGAGCTATCTACTCCCAAAATATCTGGATTCTGGGACACTGACACATTACACTATGGGTTTCATTTCTACCTTAAACCTTGATGTATGAAGGCAAAGATAAGACTTCAACAATTAAGAAAAAAAACCAACAAACCTGATCTTCCTTTATTCTGTGCCCACCAACATAGTTCTCTGTACTCTCTGAACCCATCAAGAAGAAAAAAGGATGAGTGACTTACCAAAGTCAAAGTAGGGAATAGCAGTTTGATTTACTGAAATAAGATGTTTTTCATTTCAATACTAGCTATCTACTAACACTTGTCTGAAACTTGCCTAAATAAATATAAAGGATGAAAAAATTTGCCCTACCTATTCTAGTGGCTAATTCATTTACTTAGCTAGTGAAGGCAGATGTGTTGGTTGGTATATCATAGGGCAGGTAGGCATTTTAAAACAAATCTTTTCTCAACAGGGAAATGTGCAGGAAGAAAGGGTTATCATCATTTCCTTACTTGGTGCAAAGAATCAAAATGTTAATTGTCATGTTTTTATCTGATGTTTGGATTCTTATTCATCAAACTTCAGTTCACAAAAGTATAAGGCAGAAAGTTTAATTTCAAGGGCACTACTTCTCTGATTCTCAGATGAACCAGATCTGTAGTCAGGAAACATTCTAATTGCAGGATTATTCTAAGAACTCAAGGATTCTAGTTCCAACTCTGTTAATAGTTCACTATGTGATGATGGTCCTCAGTTTTCTCATCTGTAAAATGAAAAGAGATAATCTCTGAGTTTCCTTTTGACACTTCTGTGTTATAATGCTTTATCCCATTCTTTCCATTTTCAAATACAGATAATTAGCTTTGTAACCAAAAATGTGACCTATTCTTGTGATTACATAATGAGTCCCTATTATGTGGTTATTACATTAAGGGCCATAACAGCTAGATGCTGGAAGGTTTATATGAGACCTGACAACTTTACTACTTTGGAATCTCTAGAGGCCCACATTTGGTCATGTGTGAGATTCATCACTGAAGGTCTTGTAATTGACTGCTGAGCTAGAAAAGCTGATGACTTGGGGTGCCGCAGCTGGTAAAACAAAAAGTACTTTCCATTAAAACAGTTCTAAGGTACCATATCATACCTATCAGATTGGTTAACATGATAGGAAAGGAAAATGATAAATCCTGAAAGGAATGTGGAAAAATAGGTACACTAATGCACAGTTGGTGGAATTGTGAACTTGTCCAACTATTCTGGAGAACAATTTGGAACTATGCTCAAAGGGCTATAAAACTGTGCATGTCCTTTGACCCAGCAATACTGTTACTAGTTCTGTCTCCCAAAAAGATCAAAGGAAAAGGAACTTTTGGACAAAATATTTATAGTACCTCTATTTTAAGGTGGTAAAGGATTGGAAATTGAAGGAATGCCTATTAATTGGAGAAGAGCTGAATAAGTTCTGGTATATGATCATGATGGAATATTATTGTATAGAAGAAATGATGAACAGAAAGGTTTCCGAAAAGCCTGGGATGATTTATATGAACTGATAGAAAGTGAAGTGAGCAGAACCAGAAGAGCATTGTACGCAAAAATGGCAATATTATAATGATCAACTGTGAAAGATTTATGTACTCTGATTAATACAATGATACAAGACAATTCCAAAGGGCTCATGATAAAAAATGCTATCCACCTCCAAAGAAAGAACTGATGAATTCTGAGCACAGATTAAAGCATATTTTTTCACTTTCTTTATTTCTTGGGGTTTTTTGCAACATGACTAAAATCCAAGTATGTCTTGTATAATGTCATATGTATTATATTGCTTGACTTTTAAAGGGATGGAAAAGGGGCTTGAGGAAGGGAATTTGGAACTCAAAACTTTAAAAAAGAATGTAAATACAACGATAAATAAATTTTTTAAAAGGAGAGGTACTTTCCATCTGCCTCTCTCTTGGCTTCAGCAGAGCCACTGAACCCAAATGAGATAACTCAGCAAATTTTGCACTTGGCATGCTCACTTGAGTAAGAGTTATTGCAGCTCAACTCTAGACAGCTCCTTTCATTAGTTCCCTCAGACTCTGTTCTCATTCTAGTTTTCACCTGGAACATGCTTTCTCTCTCTAGTCCTTTAATTCCAAGATCTGTCTTCTCTGCTTACTGAACAGGTAGATAAAAAGTATAGTAAAGAGAGTGCTACTTGATTTGGCATTAGGAAAAGAGATCTGAGTTCAGATCTTGCCTCTGACATTTAATAGCTATGTGACCATGGGTAAGTCACTTAACCATTATAGCTCTAGTTTCCTCATCTGTAAAATAAAGGAGTTGGACTCAATAACCTCTAAGATCACCTTTAACTCTAAATCTATGATCCTAGGATCTTGTTTTTGTATGATGGGGAGGATGCTGGACATAGAATGAGGGAGACTTGGACTTGTCAGCGACTTACTGTACCAGGAGCATGAACCTGGGTGATTTGCTTATCCTCTCTTGAGCCTATAAAAAAAGAGAACCTATAGTATCTATCTCCCAAAGTTCTTGTGAGGCTCAAACGTGACAATGCTTGGTAAAGCACTGTGCCAGCTTTGCCAAGTGCCATATAAACGTCAGTTATTATTATTTTCATCCTGCCTTCTATCAGCAGAAACTTCCATCCTAGTACTCTCCCTCTCCTACTGTACCAAGATCATACACTTAGAACTAAAATGGACCTCAAAAGCCATCTTCTAGTTCAACCTCCCAATTTTACAGTTAAGAAAATTGAGACACAAGCATATTAATTGATTTCTCTTAAAGTCACATATGTAGCAAGCATTAGAGGTGAGATTTTCAAACTCAGGTTCTTGGAGTCTAGAGGCAATACTACATGGCTTCAGAGAATATCAAGAAAACATAGTGTCACTCCATAGTTTCATTAATTGTCAGACAGTTGTGTGTGATAGAGGAAAAAATTATTCATTTTGTAAATGAGCGAAAAAAGTCACACACGGTTTAGGAGATTTGTCTAAGTTTATATTACATGTCATTAAAATACAGAACTGGAAAGTGGAAAGTTCTTCTGACTAAGAATTTAGTACTAGTCTGTCTAGTTTCTGTAGTCTTTTGGGAGACCAACATAAGTTTTTTCATAAATTCACCTTCTCTGCCTTGTAGGTTTTAAGCAGTATATTAACTTGGTGATTGTTTTCTCCAAAACCAAGTAATATGTACTGTAAATTTCAAACATTTTGCTTAGATATTAAGCAGCAAAGGACAAAGGCAGCTATAGCAGGTGTGCTTTCAAATACTGTTTTTAAAATTTATATGTACATGGTGAAAAGTATGCAAACAGAGTAGTCACAAACGGGTAGTCTTCAAACAGCTCTATATACATGGGTAGAACTTTTTCAGGGACCCATCTTGGATAGCTTGACACTTAAACCATTTTCCCAGTTGTCCAGGCCAGATGGAAAATGGGAAATTGACTCATAAATATTGAATGGGTCAAATTTTTATGGGAGGTTTGGTAAGATAAATGCTAGCAGGAGTAATTTCAAAATTTCCAATTTTAATTAAATATTATATTTTCAGATGTATACTATAGTTCATAGCAAATAGTTTCCAACACAGGAACTTTCAGAATAGCTCACTAAATGAAGCGGAGAAGGGAGGAACTTCTCCCAAGTACTATAGTCAGTGCATAAGATTCTGTAATGATTTTCTTTCATTTTAGCCCAAATTGAGGGATTAGATTCTCTCTAGACCAAATTGTGGACCATTGTAACCAAGACACAGTAATATCAATGCTTCATAAAAGTTCAATGCAACTATCCAAAAATCAATTTATAGCCTAGAATTGTAGAAATTGAAG
This sequence comes from Notamacropus eugenii, assembly GCF_028372415.1. Taxonomy (NCBI): domain Eukaryota; kingdom Metazoa; phylum Chordata; class Mammalia; order Diprotodontia; family Macropodidae; genus Notamacropus; species Notamacropus eugenii. The sequence continues at coordinate 145,849,707 of NC_092877.1, read as the reverse complement.
ATAAAAAGCTGGCTAAGTTGACAAGTTCACACTTTAATAATGACAAAGAGAATAGCAATAATGATAGATATTTATTTATAAAGTATTTTAAGTTTATTTCACAGCATCCTCTAATACACTATCTCAATAGCCAATGCAGAGTTATTCTCTATTGTACAGACAAAATAAACTCATTATAGCACTATTCACTATAGTGTAGTTGAACAGACCTTTACTTCCTCATCCCCACCCCTAGGTTTCCCAGATGATTTCCAGCGCAGATGCATTGTGTCTTGGGTCTCCTCTAATCAAGTGGCAAACTGAGAAGATTTCAGGACTGTTCTGACCCCATTTTTGTAACTGTTTGTTATTCTATTCTCTATTTTCCCTTTCTATGAGCATGTATACATGAGGAAAATTTGGGTGGGAACCATGATTTTCCATCCATGTCCTTGGAAGTCAAATGGCTCTTAAATATGGCACTGTTTAGATATGCTATTTTTCTTAAACCTAATGCATCCTACAATTCTTTTAACTTTCCTCTCAACCAAAGGTTTCAACTACAGCCAAATGACTGTCAGAAGTTCATTAAGTTGAATTATTGCTTAGCTCAGTATATTTGGTTATGTGTTGATCTTTATCCTAATTATCACATAAAAGATGGTGACCAGATAGAGTCTATATCCTGTGTAGAAGAGGAAAGGAAGTTTAAAGAGAAGCAGAGGAAGACATTTCCTATTTTTCCACTAAATAGTATTTTATTTTTTTCCAATTACATGTAAAGATAATTTTCAACATTCACTTTTATATAAGATTTTAAATTCCAATTTTTTTCTTCCCTGCCCTTCTCCCCTTCCCTCCCCTGCCCCTTCCCTGAGTTTGCAACCAATTTAATATAGGCTATACATATACAATCATATTAAACATATTTCCACATTAGTCATGCTGTAAAAGAAGAATCAGAACAAAAGGGGGAAATCATGAGAAAGAAGAAAACAACAACTGAGAAAATAGTCTGCTTTGATCTGCATTCAGACTCCTTCGTTCTTCCTCTGGATGTGGATAACATTTTCCATCATGAATCTTTTGGAATTGTCTTAGATCATTGTATTGCTGAGAAAAGCTAAGTCTATCAAAGCTGATCATCACACAATGTTGCTGTTGTGGTGTACAATGTTCTCCTAGTTTTGCTCACTTCACTCAGCATCAGTTCATGTAAGTCTTTCCAGGTTTTTCTGAAATCTGCCTGCTCATCATTTCTTAGATCACAATAGGATTTTCGTTATATCCATATACCACAACTTCTTCAGTCATTCCTCAATTGATGGACAGTCCCTTAATTTCTAATTCTCTGTCACCACAAAAAGCTGTTTTAAATATGTTTGTACAATATTTGGAAGTCTACCTCCCAAGACAAACCCAGAAACTATATGAACACAAATTACAAAACAAATGTTTTATATTGGAAGACATTTCGTATAAAGTAGTGTAAGATATTTTATAGGGAGGATTTACTAGTTGAGAATTAGGAACTAGAATCTAAAACTGGAGGTTTGCAGATCCTGAGTTTAGTGTTGGTAAATCAATTAAATCAGATGTAATATTAGCCCTGATTCAGGGTGTCTCATGCTTCAGGTTAGGAATTAGAATGAGATAAAACACCAGTATCTGTTACCAAAAAGATGTTTAATTACTCATACCAGGGAAAGAATATTCAAAGAGGATGTGGTATGGAATGGAATCGGTGGACCACAGCTCTGTGTTGGCTCTGTTGGTTCTCCAGTTAGAAACTCAATGAAGGAATTGCTGACTCCTCATTTATTGGCTTTATTTAGGTCACTTAGAAGTTATGGCATTAGTCCAAGCCTTACTTCCCTGAGACTCAAAGATAACTTCAATACCATTGAATGAAAAATAATTATGATGTTTAAAAAGTTCAAAAGACATAATTCTGGGTAATTTAATTATGTTATTAATAATTCTAGCATTTTAATAAAAGAAATCAATGAGATCAATGCACTCTCAAATGCCAAAGGCTCTCATGGTGACAGGTTCAAGGTTTATATGGTCTTAGAAAAGTAGGTTTTCCAATGGGTGGCAATCAACTCTGATTCATTAATAAGTAATGAGAGAGAAGAAATATTACAATAAGGGGCTAAGAGTGACATCTTGTCACTCTTTGACAGAGAGACTTTCCTTATTACCCAGACTACCCCCAGCCTTAGGCAATCTATTCAAAAGATCTACCCCCACCTAAGCTTAATTGAGTGGAATTCATCTTAGTTTAGAGATTCCTAATTAAGGTTGGGTAGGGAGGAGAAAGTTAGTTCAACCTTCAGAGACTGGGTTTTTGAAATGAGGACTTCAGAAAAAGGAGGAACTCTAGATCTCCCCAGATCATTGGTCATTAATAATCATTTCTCTCATTAACCTCATCTACATAGCAGATATTGCTCCTGTCACATCTAGATGAAATGAACCAGGTAACTATCCAAATAAGATTAATTTAGCATTAGAACGCTACTTTGGGGGTTAGGAAGGACTTGAGAGGTCCTTTAATCCACTTTCTTCATTTGTACATGAGGACACTAAGTCTCCTTCTCCCCTCAAATTAAATGGCTTGCTTGAAGTCACACAAGCAGTAAGGAACAGAACTGACACTTGAGCCCAGAACCTCTGACTTCTGATCTAGTGCTTCCTTTACTATGAAATAACCTTCTGTTTGCTGAAATAAATTGAGGAACACAGTAAATCTAGAGGAGAGAATGCACTCCATCTATAAATACTTTCTTAATATTCTTTAAAGCCTTCAGAAACCTCTGCTCCCATACCCACCTGCACCCCAGTGAAAAGAGCTGCTATTAAAGACATTTCACCTGTTTTGAAAGGGTGGAAGTAAATACTGTTCACCATGCCTTCTGTGGCTTCAGTATCTAAGGTGCTCTGTCTTGTTTCCTCCTTGAAAGAATTTAATAAGAAGATAGAAGTTAAAGCAGAGAAAATAAGTACTAAGAGGGGTGGAACCAAGATGGCAGAGTAGAAGCAGAGACCTCCTAGAGTTCTCACCCCAAGACCAGCCAAATACTTGTAAAAAAAATGGCTCTCAACAAAATCTGGAAGCGTAGAGCCCACAGAATGATGGAGTGAAGTAAATCTCCAGCCCAAGACAGCCTGGAAAGTTGATGGAAAGCATCTATCATGCCATGCCAGGAGCAGAGGGCAGTACAGCATGGCCATGCCAGCACAGATGGGACCTGAACTTGCCTTGGAGGGAATGAATCTCTGGTACCTGTGGCAGTCTCCAAACATCACAACCCCAAAATACCAAGGACAAATTAGAAGGTCAGTGGAAAAAGCCTGTCTGACCTGTATAAGAGAGTAGAGTGGTCTGGCCCCAGCCCCACGGTGGCAGAAGGGGTGGAAAAGCTCACAGCAGGGACAGAAGCAGTGACTGTTTCTGGAACTCTAGGCCCACAGATTGTGAGGGGATCATGCAGATGACAGTATACCCCCCCATGTCCCCATTGGAGGCAGAGAGCTACTTTGACAAAGAGCTCAAGAGTCAAGTAAATGGCGGGAGAAATGAGCAAAAACTAGAAAAAGAATCAGACTATAGGATCTTACTTTGGTGACAAGGAAAACCAAAATATACAAACAGAAGAAGACAAGAAAGTCAAAGCTCCTACATCCAAAGCCTCCAAGAAAAATATCAGTCTCAGGCCATGGAAGAGCTCAAAAAATATTTTGAAAATCAAGTAAGAAAAGTACAGGAAAAATTGGGAAAAGAAATGAGAGTGATGGGAGAAAATGATGAACGAGTCCACTGCTTGCTAAAGGGGACCCAAAAAAATGCTGAAGAAAATAACATTTTAAAAAATAGACTAACCCAAATGGCAAAAGAGATCCATAAATTCAATGAGAAAAAGAACAACTTAAAAAGCAGAATTGGCCAGATGGAAAAGGAGATCCAAAAGTTCACTGAAGAACATAATTCCTTAAAGATAAGAATGGAGCAGATGGAAGCTAATGACTTTATGAAGAGTCAAGAAATTATAAAACAAAACCAAATGAATGAAACAATAGCAGACAATGTGAAATATCTCATTGGAAAAACAACTGACCTGGAAAATAGATCCAGGAGAGGCAATTTAAAAATTATTGGACTACCTGAAAGCCATGATAAAAAAAAAAAAAGAGTAGACATCATCTTTCAAGAAATTATCAAGGAAAACTGCCCTAATATTCTGGAACCAGAGGGTAAAATAGATATTGAAAGGATCCATTGATCACCTCCTGAAAGAGATCCCCAAAGGAAAACTCCTAGGGATATTTTAGCCAAATTCCAGAGCTCCCAGGTCAAGGAGAAAATATTGCAAGAATTCGGTAATTTTAGTATTATGGAAATGGATAACACAAGGTCTAGCAGGTTCTCCATTAAGGGATCAGAGGTCTTGAAATATGATATTCCAGACGTCAAAGGACCTAGGATTAAAATCAAGAATCACCTACCCAGAAAAACTGAGTATAATACTTCAGGGGTAAAAATGGTCATTGAATAAAACACAGGACTTTCAAGCATTCTTGATGAAAAGACCGGAGTTAAATAGAAAATTTGACTTTCAAACACAAGAATCAAGAGAAACATGAAAAAGGTAAACAAGAGACAAATCATAAGAGATTTACTAAAGTTGAACTGTTTACATTGAAAGATAACATTTGTAACTCTTGAGACTTTTCTCAGTATTAGGGTAGTTGGAGGGATTATATCCTTATAGAGACAGGGCACAGGGTGAGTTGAATATGAAACTATAAAATTAAGGGGTGAGAGTAATATAGTGGGAGAAGGAGAAAGGGAGAAATAGAATGGGGCAAATTGTCTCACATAAAAGAGACACGAAAAAGCTTTTTCAATGAAGGGGAAGAAGGGGAAGGTGAGAGGGAAAGAATGAACCTTACTCTCATCAGATTTGGCTTAAGGAGGGAATAAAATGCACACTCAATTTGGTAGGAAATTATATCTTACACCACAGGAAAGTGGGGGAAGGAGATAAGGGGGGATGATAGAAGGGAGGGCAAATGGGAGGAGGGGGTAATTAGAAGTAAATACTTTTGAAGAGGTACAGGGTCAAAAGAGTGAATAGAATAAATGGGGGGAAGGATAGCATGGAGGGAAATATAGTTAGCCTTTCCCAGCATGACTGTTATGGAAGTGTTTTGCATGACTACACATATATAATCTATATCAAATTGCATTCCTATTCAGTGGAGATGGGTGCAGAGGGAGAAAAATTGAAACTCAAAGTTTTAAAAACAAATGTTAAAAATTGTTTTTACATGCAACTGGGAAATAAGACATACAGGCAATGGGGTATAGAAATCTAGTTTGTCCTAGAAGAAAATAGAAAGGAAGGGGATGAGAAAAGGGAGAGGTGTGATAGAAGGGATGGCAGATTGGGGGAAGGGGTAATTGAAATGCACGATGTCTTTGCATGGGCAGAAGAGAGAGATGGGGAGAAAATTTGGAACTCAAAATCTTTTGGAAGTAAATGTTGAAAACTAAAAATAAATAAATAAAATTTTAAATGTATTCTTTAAAGTCTGAGAATGTATTTGCGAGATTGAATCCAATTTCAGCAATTAATAAAAAAAAATGACAGGAGTTTCAGCTGTATGAGGTAAACTAGAAAGACCTGAAAGAAAAACAATCTTATTTAGGTGAAAAACGAAAGAATATCATACTTTATATATTTTAGTTATACCTAGAAAGAAAGGGATGGGCAATGAACTTAGCCACAATGAGTCAAGTGTATCAGAAAGGACCAAGAGAAACAGAAATTCTGTAAAAGGTACTTGAGAGGAAAGAGGCAGTTTCTTCTCAGCCAATTAATTCTAACTTTGGGGAAATGATAAAGAAAATAAAGAAAGAAGAGCAGAATTGACACTTAGACATCTTGTTGAGATGTTTGGGAGTCTCCTTAGAAGACATGATTTCTCTCCTTTAGGTCCATAATCCATACCCAGGAATGATTTGGCTTCCTGCAAATTTATTCAAAATTCCCAGTATTCTAGAAGTAATTTCCAAATGTCATAATTTACTTCCTAATCTTTTGAGTATAGGTAGTTAAGCATTGGTACAGATTATCAGTTCATAGGTAGCATGGCTTAGTACTTAGAGAGTTGGTCTCAAAGCCTGGAAGACCTGGGTTCATGTTCCATCTCTGACACACATTGTCTATGTTACTCTGGGCAAATCACTTAACCTCTTAGTGGTCTCTTGGCAACTCTGTAAGACTTTAAGGTGTGAAAAGGTGCTGAACTGCATTGTTAGAGACAGTTTCCTCAGCTGAAAATTCTCTCTATCAATGAAATCATAGCTATAGTCACCACTTCCTCTTCTATCCAGGCATTATCAAAGCAGCTTTATAACCTTCTCTCTAGAGGTCCATAAAAATAGGAAGATCTCTATCTATCTGGAATGTTTTAGGTATGTTGGAAAGAGACACTAGGGAAATCATTAAGGTCCAGTCTAGATTACTGAAAGATTATTCTGCAGTGAATTTTTGCTATGACAAACCCAGGTTTCCAACATGACATCATTCTCAGATCAAATACACTCAACTACTGGTTTGAAACCTGGATAAAAGTAAATATCCATCATTATTTTAGTGAAGGATAGAAGTCAAATAAAAGGACATTGTATGCAGCATAGTATAGGGAAGTTCATAGGATTATAGTTTCTAAGTATAGAGTATAGAGCAAATTCTAGTCAATGACCATAGAGATATTGGATTCAACCCCCTCATTTTTTCAAAGATGAGTTTTGCGCACACAGGTGATTTGCCGAAGTTCACACATGGCAGAACTTAGAATCAAGGTAAGTTGGATTAGGGGCATATTACTCCAATTATTTTATACTTTACACTAATTTATTATTGGCACCAGTTGGTCAATATTCTTCCTTTGGTTCTGCCTACTGCAGAAACATTTTGTGCGTCCAACTTCATCCTGGACCACTGGTCAGTGCTTCCCTAAAAAGACTTCTTACCTTTTGCATCACACAGAAACCAACAAATTTCCATAATAAAAACTCATCTCTCCAAGGAACTCAGGGGGAAAAAGTCTGCTTAGCAATAGGGACTGAAACTTCTATCCCTGGGAAAGACACATGGGTCAGGGGTGGAAATCATGTGGAGCAGAACAATTAAAGTGATTTAAAGCTATGTCACTGTGATCTAGAAGTTCTGTTAAGAATGGCCACTCTGCCTGAGGCAGTCTGAGATTCAGTGCACCTGCACTGGAAATAATCCAGTAAACTGAAAGGCCAGAAATTGTAAAGACAATAGCCATTGAGGCATTTTTCGAAATGGTCCGTATATTATTTGGGCCTTTGTAGGTGGATATGTTGTCTGGTAGAAGTAACCTTAGTCTCTAGACTCTTCCAGTCCTGAGACCAAGGATAATGAAGCTGTTCCAAGTCTATTCCTATTGTTTTCATTCCTGTTTGGTTATCCTCAAAGGACCTAGTTTTGTCCTAGATTCTTTGGACCATTTCTTGTTTGGGGAAATATTGGAAACTGACCCAATCTCCTCCTATTCATGCAGGTGATGAGGCATTACATCATAGTCCAAGATCATGTAAGAGTATGGTTACTAGGTTTGGAAATGTGGACTCAGATACCAATGACAAATGATGAAATCAGGCTGAGAGTACTGAGAAAAAGGGAAGTTTTGGAATCAGCTCACTTGAGGAGGAGGAGGCAGAAAATTGGAGTACGGTTGGATGAAGCAATATTCAGGCTAAAGATCAATTTGACCTATTGATATAGGGAAGTTAGCATACTTATGGAACCACAAGGCTTTTATCTATAGAAATATGCTTGGCTAAGATGTCTGAGGGTAAGAGGTGAACTGGGATAGAAAATCCCAAGGGGCTCAATAGGTAATGGAGAGTGATTCTTAAATTGTATCCATCAGAGATTAACCCAGAGCCTGTGGAGTCTACTACTAATTTTGTTATCCAATCATAAGGCACATGAGATGTCTGATGTTCATGCTAATAATGTGGTTTTACACTCTAAGAGGAGGAATGCAAATTGTGCTGAGTGTCATGGTCTTCCTGAGACCAATGAGTAAGGAGGGCTCAGTTCTGTTTTGTCAGGAGATTGAATAGTGAAGGTGCCATAAACGCATCATTGCCTGCGCTCTGCATGCTTCAGGGCATCCTTGTGCAGCTGTTCAAGTGAAGTTGTCATACAGTAGAAGGGAATAATCATAGATGCCCAGGAGAGAGCCAAGTCTATAGATATTATCTCAGAGCTAGTCACCCTTATTCTGGAGTTAACCATGTGACCCTCGTGAGTGAATTCCCCAGGGAAATGCTCATGTGGGTGATAACTGCTAAAACTGAGGCTCTGCCTTACTTAGAAGAATATTTTCCTCATTTGCCTATTAGCAGGACAGGACATCCTGGGAGATTTATGTCCTTGGGGGAGTGAAGAGGGAACACCTTCTGCCACTCAGATCACTTACTGGACAGCTTTGACTGAAGATCAACAGGCAGAATTTCTTTGGGAATATCGACCCTTTAAATTTTATTTAGGAATGGAAAAGGAGAATTAGGAATCATATTGTCAGACTTCCAGGCCTCATCTCCTTATTATTCTAACTCTCCCTGTTCACCAATCAAATCAGTTGTATGAGCTTTGGGGGAAGCTGTATCAACTTAATCACCCAAATAGAACTACTTACAGTTAACTAAGGGTCTTTTTTGTAAACTGATGCTGTTATATCTTGCTCATATAGCATTTGGGAAGTTGAAGCTTTGAACCTTATTACAGGTTTTGCATTTAGCCTTAATTCTAGCTTACTTTATTTTGAGGGGATCTAGTTTTTGCCATTGGATTCTAATTTTTGCCCATCTTTAAGTCTTTCTTTTTTGCCATGAAATCTTGCTTCATCTTTTCAACTTACTCATGAAATTTTTAATTTTAATTCTATCTTCCAAGGTCAGCATAGCACCTCTATGGTTGGTTTTTTAAGGAAACAAAAGGCTACAAGCATAAAATATTACCTTTTTGTACATAAGAAAATATTTGGAAATTTCTTCCACTAAATCAATTGGCCAGCACTCAGAAGAGAACAGCAGAGTTAGGGAATGATCACTAGCATCTGTTAAAGAGAATATTCTGTCAGAGTAAACTAATCTTTTTTTAAAGGAGATACAGCCCTCACTGAGGAAACTGATAGCAAAGAATTGATGCTAAATTGTGTTCTTAGGAAAATAAAATAATGGGCTTAATTGTACTTTATCACACTGAAAAAGGTAGGGAATTTTTTGTAAATCAAGTAAATAAATCAAGGTATAGAAATTCTCAAGTAAGTAATTCAAGGGAAGGAATCATAATGAGAATCCCATGCCTATGCCTGGTATCTCAGTAGAGAAAGGAAGGAAGCTGTGAGAATCCTCAGCATGGCACCTACAAATGGTGTCATTTCTAGGAGGAAGCGAGACTGAGACCAATCACACTTCAATTCCCTGCCCCCACAAGAGATCTGGTCAAAGTGAACAATAAAGGTAGCCTTGAAGTGTGATTTTTTTTTAATGGAAAAAAATAAGTGGACAGTATATATTCTTCCTACAGATATGTATAGAATAGGGTAGTGAAGTGTAGTTTCTAAGTTGTTTGGCCAATATAGCATTGGTTGTAGGCATATAAAGATATGAAGGTCTATTTTTCATACTGTCTAGCCACATATCTTTTATTCTTCCCCACTGTTTTCTACCTGCACATCTGTATTCCTTACTCCCAAACATCTGAACTGTCCAGCAGACTGTTCCTTGAAATAATAGCAGCAACAACAATGATAAAGCAAAGCTGCTTATCAGGGGAGGTCCTTACCAATTTGATGAGTTTTCTGGCTCCAAAGCATGTCAAGGGTATCCTTGCAATAGAGCACGTGTGTGCATCCACTCAAACCTTGCTGAGAGGATAAGAAACCAAGTGGTTTCCAGTCACTAGGTCTGCCTCCAAGATGACTGGCAGATTAGCACATGGGATGATGAACTCTGGTCAATGGAGCTGTCCCTTTCTGAAATATAAAAAAGTGCATTGAAAGGACAGTTCAGTCTCATTTAGACTTCCTTTTGCCTTTCTGCATTCAGAAGACAAACCAGAGTGTGAAAGAGTGTACATGTGTTCTGTGAAGGTGTGTGTGTGTGTGTGTGTGTGTGTGTGTATGTGTGTGTGTATTTGGAGAGGTCCTCTCACTAGGATCCAGAAATGGCTGCACTGGAGAACATACACACACACACACATACATACACACATACTACATATATTTATATGCACACATAAAGTGTCTGCCTGTCTATCCATCTGTCTGTCTGTCTACCTATCTATCTACTTGAATCGCCAAGGCAATATTCACAGCCCCAATGGCAACTATGAAAATGCTGGTGGAGTTCTGAATCACAAAGTAAAACAGACTCTCCAGATAGAAGGCAGGAAAAAAACATTCATTCAGACACCAGAAAGCCAAATCCCAACAGCAGAAAGCCGAATCTATCATAGTAACTGAGAAGTCAGTACTGGTTAGCACTGCAGGGGACAATGCCATTACCAAGGCTTCCCTGCCCCTGCTGGGGCCTTCCCACAAGCACTCACAAGACTAGCTGTGCCTGCCTGTGTCCTCTCTCTTCTGCCCTAACCACTCTCACCAACTTCCTTCCAGGTCTGTTCCACACTGTTCCATCACCTGTTCAGCAAGCTCTTCCCACTATATGTGACTTAAGCTTTCATGTGATTTAAGCAGGTCACATGGACCTATTAATGGGTGGGAAACATCTTCAAATTAAGCAAAAATACATTAACACTACTTACAGGTGATCTGATAGGAGAGATCTGAGAATGGACTTTCCCAGGCAAGAAATGGGAGCAAATTAAGTAAACACTGAATTTCCTCCAAAAGCACATGGCAGAAATGTGTGCCCACAGAGCTCAAGAGTATAGTTCAGAGACAGTGTTTGTGAATCCCAAATATCTGGGTGAAGGGCAAGGGATTCTGAATTATTTATGCAGAGTAATCTAGGAATTTAGTATTCTAGCTAGAGAAGGAAGATTAACTTGTCAAGGCCAGTTTTGGAGGATGCCTCACAGGTTACCCAAAGTTCAAGAGTTCTCAAGTTTGAGAGTTTAGAGATCAGGCCTTCTACAAAAAGAAGCTGTGCTCTAGAGAAATCAGATCATTACCTATATAAATACAGAGCTGCATCCTACTTTGAGACCAAAATCAGTGAGCTATTTAGATAGTATCAGTCAGATAGAAAGAAGATTGAATATTCACCAGTCCTAGATTATACTCGCCATCTATGGGAAAATACAAACCACAAGTAACACTACAAGTCTATGAAGGACCGTGTAGGATCCTGTGGGCCTTATGGTTTTTTTATATGTTTATGGGCTCATGTGAGTACTTTATATCTTCTATATTTTCTAAGGGATGGAAAAATAAAAAGAGTCTTGTCCAATTGTATTGCTATCTTGAGAGTATGTACGTGGGTGGCTACCATGTTATCCACATTCTGGGAAACAGATTTTTTTGGAGTATCACCAAGTGGTAACAATAAGCGAGTGAAAGAAAATTAAATAGAATACAGGTCATTCCAACCCAGGATCTTGAGGGTCCCTGGATCATGGGACACAATTATAATAATAATAGCCTATGTTTTATTGTAATTTGTGATTACAAAATATGATTTTTCACATCATTTCACATTTCATCTTTTATAACAATCTCATGAAGTTGGCAGTAGTAGTACATATTACATTATTATCTCCATTTTATAGATAAGAAATCTGAAACTCAAAGTATTAGAACTGGGATACTTGCTGTGATTTGCTATACCTTAAGAATTGCATCAGGTTCCCTCTTTCATTATAAGATACGCATCCAATAATGAAATAATGGAGAATTTTTTTCCACTCCATATACCCTTAAAATATCTGCTGAACTTTTTCATTGAAGTATCTGGTTCTAAAGATTCCCTGATATGTCAGTGTAAGATAATCCTTAACATTTAAGACAAAAACAACTATAGTCACTAGCCAATGAGAGGTCAGTCTTTCAAGAGTGTGCAATATCTTCTCCCTGATATCAAACCACATGTAGGATGAGTGAACCTGCTTCTGGAAAAGTATGTGATGATGAGTAATGAAAGGTCCTTGTCCCTAATTCAGAGCATGCACAAGCAGTCTCTGACTATTTATTTGGATGGTGAAGAACAGTCTTTTAATTGGCTGCTGAACCACAACTGATTATGCATACAGAAAGTTCCAAGGCAGGAATTTGAATTCTGTCACTCTCTGATGGCTTTGACTGAGAAGGATGAATTGCTGTGGGCCTTAGAGTGGGGGAGGAGCCTTGCCTCTCCCACCCAGTCACCATGAAGTTGTGAATTCATGGTCCTCTTTTATGTCTCTGTTGTGTTTCAGTCTTTCCTGCTCCTAGGTAAGCAAATGTAAGAAATGAAACAAACTCTTCCATGACCGTGCGAACCTCAGAGACTTGGAAGGGTCCATAGAGCTTTAGAAAGTGGAATCCATGGCAGAGTTTGCTGGAAGTTAAGTCAAGAAAGAAGCTATCCCTGAGGAGCTCACCCCAGTCCAGCAGTGGATCAATCCAGCGGTCAAGTCACGAACAAGGGAACTCTTTGTCTTTTTGCTATGCAACACTTGGGTGAAACTTGGTAAATGGAAAGAATTTGGTAAAAGTAATGATTTTTGTCAAATACTTTAAGTTTGAGCCCTCTCTGTAGGAATTGAGATCTAGATAAATATACTTTTGAAAAGGCTAATTCACAAAACTGGGTTAAATTTTATTGGGGTGTTAATCATTGGTTAGATGAAGTTGAGGAGTTGGTAGCTGATTTTTTGATATCAGAAGGGAACCTCCCAATAAGATTAAAAAATCAATACAATTATTAGAATCAATAAGATCACAAGATAAATAAAATTATAAGAACCAAGTAGGATTTGCATCCTTGTTTTATAGGTTTATTTATGTATTTTTGTCAGTGGTTATTGTTTATAGGATTGGTGGGTATGTTTGAATAAGAATGGGGTTGAGAATCACCTGAAGGACAATAGAGTTGCATGGTGGACCTAAGCAGACTAAAATGTATTATGAACTAGGAATGGTGCAGAAGTGGCATAAAGAATGTCACTGGAGAAATGTGTGATGGGGGAAAAATGATGAGCCCATCATACAGGCAGAGCAAGGGATAACTGATGACTAGCTGTTGTGTTCCACCGGTATCCAGGCAACTTCCTCAAGTAAACTTGAGGAAGGACCTTCTATTTAGAATTTATGGGAGGACATAGATCAGAGTTGTGTAGGATAGGCAGATATGGGTGGATTGCTATCTGCATTGTGGAGAGAATTATACATGAATGAGAACATAGATCTTTTGAAGCATTACTTATCATAAGTAAGTTTTTAAAAGCTGTGTGTGTACATACACACATGTGTGTATACATATACACATTTATATACACATATTTATGTGTGTATATATATATATATATATTTGATTCAACTCCATTTCACTCGAGACATTTATTAAGTACCTACTGTGAGTAGAGCACTGTGCTAAAGACTCAGTTTAAAATCTAGTATCAAGATATGACATAGATACAAATTGCCATGAAAACGCAAAACTGAAACAAATAAAAGTAGCTAAAAGTAAAGACAAGATTAAAACCTATGCAAAACACTCTGTTTTGAAAATGCATGCACTGCCCCTTTACCTAAGCAAGTTATTGATATTGTCAGTAGGCATTAGAAAGGCAGGCAAGGGTGTCACACTTAGCTGTTGTTCATCCACATTTATGGTTAAAACCATTAAAAAGCATTTTTGTTGCATGTGTTTTTTAAAAGAAATGATCCATATTAAAAGAGGACTTGTCCATTCGCTCTGATAAAATATTAAAGTATGTCTATAATTAGCATGAAATGGTTGAAAATAGTCTCTGGTTTAAATATTAATAATTGGTGTGGCATAAGCCTTCCATATAGAAACTATTTACACATGCTTAATTTTTGCATAAAGCTTTAAAAATTGATTATATGTCACAATGTTAGGTATTAATAAAATTATGTAGTGATCTGTGGAAAACTATACGTCCACATGAGAAGGATTGCACCTGTCAAGGGGATCTAGAAGAGGGAAAGGAGAGCACATTTTAATTCATCAAAGTATTTAATAGAATCAAATATGTTTTTTATTCAAAATCTTACCAAATGTTAAGATCCCCTCACCCAATGAGAGAAGTAATGACCTGATGCTCCCAAATTAGGCATATACTAAATACCATTAAATAAAATTATGATTTACTGTAAGATTATATAAATTCTCCATTGTACTAGCTTGAGTGAAATGGGAAATACCCAGCTGCCTTATCTGGAACAGACTCAAAACTCCATCCACTTTGATTCAGTTCTCAAAATAGAGCATATGACCTCTAAATAATATGGACACAGTAGGCAGCTTTTGCACTATACCATTACCCTTACTCCCTCTAGTGCAAAATCACTCAATTTGGGGTGACTGCAGGTGGAAGGGAAATTTGATACTTGCAGACTTTCCTCTTTAGTGTGCTTCATAATGCACTGCCCAGAGCAAATTTACCTCTATCTTTAGGAGTAAAGATGACATCTGCTATGAAGGGGCTTATACTTTTCTCTCTCTGCTGTTTTCAGTGTCATGTATTTGACATGTGTTAACCTGCCTTTAGAAAATCTAATGTTGGGGAAGAGAATTTCTCCTCTGAGGTGCCCACATAGTTATTCTTGACCTACTTGCAAATTTGTGACAAGATAGACTGGGCATTCTCTGACTCCCATGTTACTGCTCATGACACCAGCACATTCCTTAAAAAAAAATGAAATAATATGTATTGTTTGCCTGTGGACATTGAAAAATTACACTTTCTAAATAAAACTGGCTCCACTTGATTTTACTCAATCACCGAACTGCTTGGAACCAACAGATAATTTTTGCTTCAGAATAAAATATATCTTCTTGTTGTTGCTTATCATAGATAAAAATTCTGATTCCTGTAGCATTTTATTCATTTGTAATTATCTTTCATAATTATTCAAACATTTTTGATGGTCAAAATGTTATCTTAGTTGTTACAGCTATTAAAAGCTGATACATGTGTGTGCATGTACATTTATATCTATATGCACATACCTGTATCTGTATACACTCACATTGAAAAGGAACTGCTTATTTGAGGCACTAGCAAAAAAAAAAAATAGTAAGAGAATTTTCCATTAACCTTAATAGAAAAATTCTAAGTTTTATTTAGCTGACCCATTGGACTATGTCACATTTCTGTTGCTCTGATGACATATAATATAACGGCAACCTGTTCAATGCATAAACTTAGTGCACACACAGGTCATGTGGCTATTTATGTAAGATAAAGAATTGCTATTTATCGGTGATGAATGAATTTCTGTGTTCTAAATCAAGTCTGCATGAAAAGAGAAAATGAAAAATCTCTTGTTTCTTATTAAAACCCTTTTCTCTGGCTTCCTCCTCCCCCTTTCAACCACTGTACATTATTTCTAAATATAGAGAAATAGTGTAGGCACAGTGAAATCTGATTTGCTTCTAATAATATGGCATACTAATTGTGATGCATATTCTGTTTAGGGCTCTGTCATCTCAAAATTTGGCCATATAAATACTTTATTCTGGCATATTTTGTGTTTTAAATCATTACCATGAAATGTAGCTGGATGGATGAAAAATTAAGTACTTAGGTTTAAAAAAAATACAGATATTCATAAATAACCAACAGAGAACAACAAAAAATTCCAAGAAGCCCAAACTGTAACTGTGTCTCTTTTTGGAGATTACCAAAACTCTGTATTTACCTTCTTGTCCACAATTTCTTATTTGCTTGAAGTGTTTATAAACTGTAACATGTGTGTTTTGCAATAAACAAATAAGTTCTATCTTAATCCCATTCCTCTATTTGTCTTCTTCCTCTCTCTCCTCTCCTCCTCTATCCCCCTTCTCTCTCTAGCTCAACTCTTTCCTTCCAACAGCTGGTAAAAAGGAGAGAGAAAAAAAAAGCACTGCTTTTCAAAAAGAAAAAGTCAGCATAGCTAAAACTCTTATAATATGCTCTATGATCAACTATTTAGTTTGATACTTTTTAGAAATTAGGTGAAATCAAATTAAGAGATGCTCAGTGAACTTCCCTTTTTATTGAGTAAATATAGTTCCAAAGGATGGTAGGCATTGCATTTTGAAACATGACATCAAGCTTATTTCCTTTTTCACCTTCAGATTTTGTAGTTTAAAGAAATAAAATTTTTTCCAGCCTCAACTCTTGACAATAGCATTGGTAGCCAAAAGGTGGCTTACAGAAAACTGCAAGAAAGCAAGGAAGGCTTTTTACAGTATAAATTCAAGACCTTAGGGTTTGTATTTGAAGTTATATAATAGAGGATGTGATGTCACAAATTTGCAAAAGCTGAGGCGTGCACTTTATAGCTGCATACATTAGGGAATGTGACACTAAAAAACCAAAAGGGAGGAGGGAGCTATCCTGAGGTTCCAGCTGCTCCGGGTAGAGGGTGAACAGTTGTCAAAATGGAAGATTTCTCTGTAGCTGCTGGGAGATATAAGAGGGTTTGGTAGCTGTTCAGAGATCAATTTAATTTTTGTGCTTTTAAAAATCTCTTTTCTTCCTTTCTTTATCACCCACTGGGGGAGAAAAGAAAAAGAAAAAGAAAAAGAAAAAACACACAAATTTTGTTAAGATAGACAATAAAAGCACAAATGAGTCAGATATTGCTAAGTGGTGGGGGTTTTTTTCCTTTCTTTCAGTTGCTATGTTGATGAAGCTCTTTATTGGAAGTACACTGGAATGAACAGTATTCATAATGGCCAGGAAGCCCTGAAACCTCACACTATGAAACCTTTCAGAGGCATTACTTCTGGGATGGTTCCAAGCATAACCAGTGTCACCTCTTTACAAGAGGGAACCACAGAACTTACCTCTGAGCTGTATTAGTTTAGGACCACCTGTTCCATGGCCAGCTAGAACAGAGAAAAAGATAGGGTACTACACAATGACATTGATGGGAGAGAAACTGTGGAAATATTTTGAGTAAACATTTAAACATATGCTTGTACAAGTGAAACCATTTCACAATTTGCCCACCCTTAACTGAAGGATCACCTAATATCCATCCCAAGTGTTGCGATTAGATAAACTGTTTATGGACCTCCACTTGTATTCCAAATACCTGCTTCCTTTGTACTGTTTTGTATTAGACAGTCTGGCAGTAACAGTGCTGTTGGTGTGGAAACCTCACAAGAGAATTTTGATGTGTTTTTAAAAGCTCAACCTTAACCTGCTATTTATATAATAACAAGGATTCTTTAAAAGGAGGAAAAACAAACATAATTTTAAAATGTGAGAAGAGTTACACGTGAAAAGGACAATCATATTGGGCAATAATTCTGTTCCTGGCTAAATTTCTAAGATAGTAGAGGTAAACCTCCCTTTGTACAAATTATCTTCAATTTAATGCAGTTCAATTAAAAAAGCACTGATTCTTGAAAATTATATAAAGCAAAGTCCTGTAAATTAAATTGTAGTTTAAATGCACTAGAAGAATTAACCATTTAAGGAAATCCTTTGAGGTGAATCTGTCTATATAATCACCTCACAATTCATTTTTGTAACTCGGATCTTCATATACAGGTAAACCATTGGGTTTTTGTTCTACTTTATTGCATATTTGTACGCCTTTATGTCTAAAATATTTTCTTTAAATGTTATTTTCCCCAGTAACATAACATCCCTGCAACATTTCTCAACACTTTAAAATCTTCTAGGATATTTAGTTTAAATGGAATTTTCCCCATGAATACCACTGGTGCAACACTTAATACTTTAAGATCTTTAAGGACTTTACAGACTCCAAGGCTCTCCCAAACCACTCTTATTTTAGAAATAGAAACGCCGGGGCAAAAAGCTGTGGTGCCCGAGTCTGAAGTCCTCCTTGGTAGCGAGGACCGGCAACAGTGAAGTGTTCATGAGATGCTGCAGAAGTTTTCCTACAGCGGGCGGTGACGCTTCCTTGGTGGGCGCGGGGTGCCCTAACACTTGGGGGGGGCTACAGCAATACAGCGCGGGGAGCAATGTCCAGCGGGGGGGGACTGGAAACTGGGATTTGTCCGGGAGGGGGGACCCGTGGGAGAGGGGTCGTCCATGGGAAGGACGAGGGCGGGGAGAAGGGGGACCAGGCACCTTAACGCGCGCACAGCGCCCCCAGGGCCCCCGAAAGGACGCGGGCGCGCGCAGGGCCCCCCGCGCCTCCTCCCACGCGCCGCCGCGGCCAGGGCTCCCCCTCCCCCGCTCCTCCGTGGACGCCCAGGGCCCGCGCGGCCGAGCAGCTGCTCCCGCAGCCGCCGCCAGACCCTCCCCGGCCCGCCCCGCTCCCTCTTTCGCTTTCCCGTCGGCGTGGGGCGCGCGTGTGTGCGAGTGTAAGTGCGTGTCCGGCCGGGCGCGCGCCGCGCGCGCCGCAGGCTGGCCGCGCGCGCCTCCCGGCCGTGTTTGCGGGAGGGGGAGCCCCGGGCGCTCGCCCACTTGGGCTCCGGCCGCGGTCCAGAGCCGGGGCACCGGCCGCAGAAGCCGGCCGAGCCCACGACGCACACGCACGTTCACCAACACGCCCTCCCCCTTCGTGGGAGTGAGGGAGGGGAGCCAGCCGAGAGGGGAGAGGGGGAGGGGGGAAGCCCTTGCGGGAGGGGGGAAACCCGGGGTGGGAGGAGGCCAGCGGGAGAGCTGGAGGGAGGAGGTGGAGGAAAAGAAACTTTTCCTTTCCTTCCTCTGGCGTCCTCCCCCTCCCTCCTCCTCCCAGAGCGTGGGCTGTGGTCCCCAGCCTCGTCCTCCCTCCCTCCCTCCGCGGGCAGGTGCGAGGCGCACCTGAAGAACCCCCCGGGCCAGGCGCCCGGGGCTGGGCCCGAGTTTTCATCGGGCCGTTCTTATTTTTGGGAGTGGGGTGTGCGTGTTGCCTTTGGGAGAGACCCGGCGGGTGCTGCTGCGGGTCCCTGTCCGCCTCCATCCTCCCTCTCCTCCCCCCTCCCCGCTCCGGTCTGCGTGTCTGTCTGGTGCCCTAGTAGCCCTCCCCAAGGTCTCCACCGGGGAGGGTGTGACGGGGGTGGGGGCGGGAGGGGTGTTCCCAGCCCCCCCCATACACACACACACACACACACACACACACACACACACACACACACACACACACACACACACACACCTCGCTCGCGCGCACACACACACACACACGCGCGCGCGCGCACACACCCCTTCGGTAAAGCTGTCACCAGTCCCCCAGAGGGGGCCGAGGGGGAGGGGGAAGGAGAGGGAGCCAAAGCTGAACTGGAGGGAGGGAGAGAAACAGAGAAGGAGAAGGAGAGAGGGATCATCCGGCTGGACTTCCCTGCCTCCTGTCTCTCTCTGCACCTACTCTCCCTACCGGCAGCGGCATCAAACAGCCTTCAGGAAGGGGAGTGTGTGTGTGTGTGTGTGGGGGGGGGGGGGGGTTGTGTGTGTGTTGTGTGTGTTGTGTGTGTTTGTGTGTAAGGCGGCGGGGGGAGGGGGGGCTTGGCGATAGGGACTGGAGGAGCGGCCGCCGCGGGCGCAGTTGGGGGTGCGCGTGTTAGGTGAGTGTGGATTGCGTGTTGATAACCCTTCTACCAGGATTTAAGGCTGTCGCCTTCTGCGTCTTGACAACCTTATTAGCATAACCACTGTCATTACAATTAGTATCATCATCCTCATCCTCATCCCCATCCTTATCACCATTCTGCTGTTATTGGACTTGCTGGCGGCGGCGGCAGCGATAGCGGGAGTCTCGGCGGCTCCTCCACAACCACCTCACCATGTCCTAGAAAAGGTGAGTGCAGCGAAAATCACTTTGTGCAGACGGCGGTGCTGGCGGCGGCCGGAGACCCTGTCCTTGCGGAGAGCAGCCGCCAGCCGAGCGAGCTAGACGGAAGAGTTTGGGGGCAGGGGGCCGCGGGTGGAGCGCTGAAGGGAAAGTAAGCCAAGGTGGAAGGGAATGGGCGCTGGGAGCCTGTGACGGGGGGGAGGCCTGAAGTGTTCTGTCGGGTGGTGGGAATGGGGGTGGGTGGAAGGCGTTACTGCCCCTACAGAGTTTTAACCCTGGTCTTTGCAAAGAAACCAAGATCTCGATCCAGACCAGCTTTCCCCTCACATGAGCTAAAAACTTAGTAAAAGAGACACGTCCATTTCTTTAAATAATAAATAACTCAGCATACGGCGGCTCCCCCGCTGTCTCCTCTCCTCTCCCAATCGGGTAAGCTAGCTCGGTTTGGGGATCCTCTCTCGCTCCTTAGCTCTAGAATGCCCGCTAAGTCTGAGAGTGCGGATCAATGTTTGGCGGCTTATTAAATCGGAAAGTACGCGTGACGGCGAACCCTGCGGCCAAAGTTGTTCCCCGGGTGCTGAAGTCTCTGGGACTCTAGATGACAAGGAATGGACTTATAGGTTGTTGTCCGGGACATTTGTGTGTGAAAGTAGGGAGCAACGGCAAACGCATTCGCTGTCCGCACTTCCCGCTTGGGAAGCGTTTGTGCAGGGGATTTAACCGGCCCTCAGCGGATTGGAGGCAGCAGGGTAGGTGTTCTGGCCTGGGTTCCCAAAGGCTAAGGACAGGAGGAGGTGTGAGTGAGGGGTGCCTCTGTCTCTGGCTTTGGCGGATGAGGAGGTGAGGCGGGGGAGGGGAATTATGGCACACAGCTGCTGCTGCTGCTGCTGTCCGCGGGGCTCTGAGTCTAGGAAGCTTGGGGGGGGGTGGGGGGAGACTAGATTTAGGTGTGTACGTCACTGCTGCAGACTTAGAGCCAAAGCTTTGTACGGGTGTCTACGTTGTGCATAAAAAGTCTTTAGAAATCGAAGTTATGAAGTCGTATCGTTTGCTTAGTAACTGTAGAGTTTGGGTGGGAGGGAGGAGATAGCTGAGTTGAGGTGGGGGGAAGCCAAAGGGAAACGGAAATCTTATTGCAGACACTTTTTAGTTTAATAGTTTTATTCCTTCTCCTCTACTCATTTATTTCTCCCAATTGTCTCCTAACACAGTTTTAAAGAAGTGAAAATCCTCGATGGTAAATTAGGCCTGGCAGAAACCCCAAAGCTAAACTAGTAGGGGAAAAAAAAATGTAAGGCAGAACAGCTCCAGTCCTTGACCCTTTGGGGTGGGGGGAAGGGAGGGAGGAGTAAGGTTGTATTTAAAGGATTTTACTGCACTGACAACCTTCTGCTCCTCCCGAATGGTATAGGCAAGGAAAATCTGATGGGAACGTAATCATCTAGCGCTTAAACATCCGTAGGGGCGACGGCTCCTTTGCTGAGAGATAACTGAAAATCCGAGGGAAGGGGGCGGAGGGAAGAAGCTTTGCTGTTGCCCATTAAAGCCCACTCCACTCCACCGTACTCCTTAGGGAAGGCCAGTGGCACGGATAGCGGCAGCTCACCTGGTGCTGCAGGTAGAGCATGTGAGGAAACACCCAGATGGCTAAATTCTCTGAAGGGAGAGCCAGGACCCCGACCCCTTTTAACTTCTCCCCTCCCCGCCCCTTCCAAATCAGGGGCAGACTTGTTAAGGAAGAGGAAAGAGTAAGTTTGAATGCAATGCATTTGCACGAGAGGCGATAAGGAACTGGGCAAAAGAGTCCTAGATGGCATGCATGCCTCAGTGTCGTAGTCTGGTTTCCAGCGCTCTTGCCCCTTCTGTGGCTTTAAGGGGGAAGCCACATATTCCAGGCTGTGTCGCAGCAACTTTGTATCAGTCATGTCGCCCGCCCGGTGACTGACAATCCCGTTTGTCCAATGAGCTGCCGGCCTGCTCCCTGTAGCGTGGCTCTTCGCTTTTCTCCGGGCCAATGGGAAGGGCTTTGAGAGGCGGGAGCTCCATCTGAACTTTATATCTGGACATGTGACCTGCTTTTAAAAGGATCGGCCCTCTGGCTCCCCCCCCCTCCCTCCCATCTCCCCTCCCACTCGCTGGCCGCCCTGGCCCTGCCCCCTGCTTCTCTCCCTCTCCGTCTCTCTCCGCGCCCCGGGTGTCATTGGGCTGGAGAGATAGAGGCTCCAGGCTCTGCAGAGGAAAGCCGTGGAGTCACCTGGGCGAGGAGGCTGTGCTGTTTCATGTTCTCTCCGTGCGCGGAGAGCGGCACTCGCCCGCCTGGATGCGGCTGGACTTAGGGGGGCTGCAGCCCAGCGGCGACCCGGTGGCGGTGGAGGAGGTGGGCTAGCAACAGGTAGAAGAGCCCGAGACCCCCGCGCAGGGAGGAGGCAGGTGTGTAGGGGCTGCCGCGGGGCTGCTGTGGCCGCTCCGCGGTGAGGAGGCAGAAAGAGCTGCGTAATCCGGAGGCACAGGCAGGATGGTATGTGCGTGTATGTGTGCGTGTGTGTTTGTGTTTTGGGTTTTCCACTTTTTATGCTTCGGCCACCAGAGGACTATTTTGGAGGAAAAAAAAGTTTTGGCCACTTTCGCAAAATGCCCTGAGCAGACAGCTTGTGGATGCCTGTGGCCTCCGAAGTTCGACCATCTTTCTCTTTCGGCAGTTCCCCCTAAAAACTGATTTCTTGGTTTTTATTTTTGCCATTTAATCCTTTAAGGTAGCAATTGAGGAAGCCCCGAGATTACATGGGGAGAGTAAGCCAAGGGCAGGTTAAATAGAGATTGCTCCGTAGAAGAGAACTTGTAAAAATTCATACTGTACCCTATCTCAGTAGTCACCTAATCCTGCAAACATGTATTTTACTGTTTCTGTTGCATCAGGTTATTCTTAAGGTAAAGAACAAGAGAATACCTTTAAATGTATGAACTTTTAAATGTTTTTGTATTGACTTATAATTGTTATTATAGATACATTGAGGGTGATATCCTTACTAATGATGAACATCATAGCATGTAATGAAAATGCCGCTTGAGAAAATTATTATTTTACAAGGAGAGGAACTTGATTTTTCCTTTAAGGAGAAAACTTTTTTTTTTCCTAGAGGCTAGGTGGCTCAATGAAATAAGCAGGGAAATAGGAATCAACTCTGCTCAGTTCTAACTGGTTTCACCACAGGCTTCCTTGGATGACCTTGGGCTAGTACCTGTTACTTATCTTGTCTATAAAAGATCAGAAAATAACGCTGATCTACTGTTAAAATGATGAAAGAATAGTAATTGAATTTTATAATTGTTACATATTATGATCTATAAATTCTGAGGAGTCTGAAAATTAATAGTAAAATAGCATAATTGTGTTTCGACTATGAGTGAAAATGGTTTTTGAGAAGAATGTAAGTAGTTAGGATGTTTTAAGTAAACTCCTACCTAATAGAGAAAAGGAGAGAGACATAGGTTTTAGCCATCCTAACAGTGGCCCTGCCATTTCTTATCCACTGATCCCTCATTCTGAATAAACTTTTAGTATTAGGTAGATTATTGCATGAAAATTAAAGAAAAGTATTGCTTTTACCTTTATCCCAAGGGGACTTGCGTTGCAGTTTCCATTCTGAAGACTGGGTCTCCATATCAACATCTAGTAGAGCTTACTTTTGAGTAATAGAAAGCTTTTCTTTCCCCTTCATCCTGCCATGGTCACCCTGTTCATCAGCTAATATGTTTTAAATGTTTATTGGATTTTGTAAAAAAAAAAAATGCACTGGTGTACAGTACCATCTCTGCCAAGGTTTATGTGCCAGCTCTGAGTGTATAGTCTGGGGTCCCTTGAGTAGTTTTGGAAATAAACTACTAACTTGATTCATTAGGCTAGAATTACCCTGAAATAGTCATGGACACCTGAAAATAATCTTCAATTAACCTTATATTTTTATTGACATTTTAATAGACTTAAGAGATCATTATCAGAATAATGCTCTCTATGGTATGGTTTGGTTAGACTTATTACCAAATAAATCTCGTTGCCTCTTTTGGTAGGGATATTAGTTTTGCATATTAGGAGATTGCTTTACCTATGACATATGCTACAACTTTTGAAACCCTCCCAGGATAACCTCAGATTGGTGTGTGTGATGTTTAAAGGTGATTTTCACAGATACTTAAGTAAATTTTCCAATATAGTGTTTATTAAGAGTTGCTGAGAACTTGGATAGAAATCTTTAGTGGAGTGTCAAAAGGTGCGCGCGCTCTCTCTCTCTCTCTCTCTCTCTCTCTCTCTCTCTCTCTCTCTCTCTCTCTCTCTTGCTCTTTCTCTCTGTCTCTGTCTTTCTCTGTCTCTCTCTCTCTCTCTCTCTTTTTCTCACACACACGTGAATTTGAGAGGCTTCATTAAAGACATAAAAATAAGAATTCTTTAAAATTTAAAGATAACACAAAGCTGGGAAAGATATACCATCACAAATGATTTAAAAAGATTTAAAATGATCTTCACAAGCTGCAAGACTAGGCCTAAATTAACTGAGATAAATGCAAAGTGTAGAAAAATTAAAGAACCTTGGTATAGAATCTAGAGAAGACTCCAGGGGAGTATTCATGTATTTAAAGGATAACGTAAATGCATAGCAGGAACAGGTTTATTCTGTGCTGCTTTAGAAGACCAAGGTAGAACAAACTGGTGAAAGTTTATACAGAGTCAGATTTTGGCACACCATAAGAAAGAATTTAATAAGCAAAATAAAACAGTAAACCAGCAATTGGAGCCTCCCTGTGATTGGGTAAGGGAACTTGAGGTGGGTGACTCTACCTTGTCACCTGAAGTATTCATGCAAAGGGTGGATGACTCTCTTAATGATGAACTTGTTTGTGGGAAAGCTGGATAACATGATATATAACTGTTGATAGTGTGATGATGGGCTGCTGTTTTTTGATCTGTTGGAATGTGAAACATTTGTCATAAGTATATTATTTCTAGTTTAGTATTTGAGAAAAAATTACTATATCCTTAGACTTTCTACAAATACAGCAACTATTCATTGGCTATTTAGCTTAATCTGAATAATATTCAGTGAAGATATTCCAAGGCCTTCTGTTTTCCCAGCCAGCTCTTTTCAGCTAAAGCCCTCTAGTCCTTATCCCTATCCTTGTCACATTTTTGTAGTGAATTATCAGCACATTTATTCAGCTTTCTGTTTTTTGGTCATATTACCTTCAGCATTTTGTTTGAAGTTATTAAATTTTGAATAGTTAACAAGATCTACTTCATTTAAAAATTTTCTTCCTTTTACTCTGATTCATAGAATATCTCTATTAAAAAAACTAATAGTGTCCCTTGTGCTATTACAGTGTGTAAGTATGAATGTTAATGTCAGTAAATTAGTTGTCCTTCAATTATTTCAGCTTAAAAAAAACTTTTAAAGTCATTAAATCCCATTGCTGTGCCAGTGCTTTCATGCCAAGAGATTAGGAGTACTATTAAGAGATTTTTTTTCTAAGCCATTTTATGTCAACTCTCTGGTTTATATTTAGGAAACCTGTGAAATGACACTCTATATTTTTTGTGGGGAAAGGGTCTCCAAAACAGTGTTTCAACATAGAACTCTGATGTAATGAAACAAATTGAGCCCTGAACTAAGAATCTGACCTCTGAGTTCAATTACAGGGTTAACCACTTATTAGCAGTGTTTCCTTAGACAAGTTATTTAACCTATTTGAGACTCAATTTCCTTATTTATAAAATAAGGATACTAATGTTTACGCTTCTTATCTCAGAATTGTTGTATGAAATGAGATGATTCAGGTTACACATTTTATAAACTGCAAAGCAATATATAAATGCAGTAGTATTATCTCCCTCTCAGTAAATGTTGTACCAATAAATGTAATATTAAGAACAGTAGGGGAGCAGTTCCTTAAGTCGTATAGCTTTTCTTAGGTGTAAAACATAAGCATCAAATGAGTTTCTTCAAATCATTTCTTTAGATACTTAACACAAATAAATATAGTACAACTCTCCCCCTCCTACTCTCTTTCAAAATTGTTTGCTTTATCTCTGTTAATTTTCATGGTTTCCACAAATTCTCTCCTATATAGGAACTGTCACAATTTATAAATATACCATCTTGAGCAATTTGTCTTTCCATACCTATTTGAAGCTCTCTCAAGAAAGGGATTTGTGTGGTCCTTTTGTGATGGCATCACATCCAAATATGTTATTGTATAAAAATACCTGGGAGCAGGGTCACGAAATGTCTTAGCAGACGATATGGATTTTTTAATGCGTTTTGTGTTATGTCTCATTCTAATTAATCAGGTTACAAGAGGTTGTATAATAATTGTCAATATTGGCATTTAACTGTGCATTATGAAATTGCCACTCAAAAAGGCCCTTATTTCCTATGTATGTATGAAGTTACATTTTAAAAGACACCTAAAATTCTAATTTTTAATATTGTGATGTATACTTCCAGTATGTCATATTTTAGAATAATCAGCATTATTTGTTAGCATCTATAGAGTTAATCTGTAATTTTCTTTTAATTTGGAGAACAGTTAAAATACAAAGTTTAATAGGCTAGAAAATCTGTGTTTCTTAACCTCTTCAAAATTACTGCATATTCCTAAAATGGTATGATGCATATCTTTTGCTTTATATATGGAATTTTATAATATATTTCATTTAGAATTCATGTTACTTGCATTAACTTCTTTTATTTAACAAATTTATTTGCTAGTTATGGAGACCAAAGGCTACCACAGTTTTCCTGAAGGCCTAGATATGGAACGACGCTGGGGTCCAGTTTCTCAGTCTGCGGAACATTCTTCTTTGGGGTCTGGAGAACAGAGTGATCAGAATAGCTATATGGAGATTATAAATGTGAGCTGTGTTTCCGGTGCTATTCCAAACAACAGTACTCAAGGAAACAGCAAAGAAAAACATGAACTACTCCCTTGCCTTCAGCAAGACAGTAATCAGTCTGGGATTTTAACATCTGATATTAAAACAGAGTTGGAATCTAAGGAACTGTCAGCAACTGTAGCTGAATCTATGGGTTTATACATGGACTCAATAAGAGATGCTGATTTTGCCTATGATCCGCAGAATCAGCAAGGAAGAAGCATAAGTCCAGCAAAAATTTATCAAAATGTCGAACAGCTGGTAAAATTTTACAAAGAAAATGGCCATCGCCCTTCTACTTTAAACAGTGTGAACAGGTCCTTGAGATCATTTATATCTGACTCTGGAAATTCTGTGAATGGTAATATCATGCGCTCTATTGTTAAAAGCCCCATCCTGTGTCATGAGAAAAGTCCTTCTGTTTGCAGCCCTCTGAACATGACTTCTTCAGTTTGCAGTCCTGCTGGGATCAACTCAGTGTCATCAACTACAGCCAGCTTTGGCAGTTTCACAGTGCACAGTCCGATTACCCAGGGAACTCCTTTGCCATGTTCCCCGAATGTTGAAAATCGAAGCTCTGTGTCGCATAGCCCTGCACATGCTAGCAATGTAGGTTCTCCTCTGTCTAGTCCAATAAGTAGCATGAAATCCCCAATTTCAAGCCCTCCTAGTCATTGTAGTGTGAAATCTCCTGTCTCTAGCCCTAGTAATGTCACCATGCGATCCTCTGTGTCCAGTCCTGCAAATATCAACAACTCAAGGTGCTCTGTTTCCAGCCCTTCCAATACAAATAACAGGTCTACTCTTTCTAGTCCAGCTGCTAGCACTGTGGGATCGTCTATCTGCAGCCCAGGAAACAATGCCTTCAGCTTTGCTGCTTCTGCCACATCGGTTGGATCCAGTACAACCCAGGATGTTGTTCCTAGCCCAGAAACAAATGAGAGAGGTGCTCAAGAAGTGACATTTCCTAAAACAGAGGAAATAGAAAATTCCATCTCTAATAATGGTGTGGCTAGTCAACTAAACATCGTACAGTATATAAAATCTGAACCAGATGGAGCTTTCAGTAGCTCATGTCTTGGAGCAAATAGCAAAGTCAATTCTGATTCCCAATTCTCAGTACCAGTAAAACAAGAGTCAGCCAAGCATTCATGCTCAGGTACTTCTTTTAAAGGGAATCAAACAGTAAATCCATTTCCATTTATGGATGGTTCCTATTTTTCCTTCATGGATGATAAAGACTATTATTCTCTATCTGGAATTTTAGGACCACCTGTTTCATCATTTGATGGCAGTTGTGAAGGCAGTGGATTTCCAAATCCGGGCCTGCCTATGGGAATTAAACAAGAGCTTGATGATGGTAGCTATTACCAAGAAAACAGCCTGCCTTCCTCTGCCATTGTTGGTGTAAATTCAGGTGGACAGTCTTTTCACTACAGGATTGGAGCTCAAGGCACAATATCTCTATCCAGACCTATTGGAAGAGATCAGTCCTTTTCACATTTGAGCTCATTTCCTCCAGTCAATACATTAGTTGAGTCCTGGAAATCACACAGTGACTTATCATCCAGAAGAAACGATGGGTATCCAGTTCTAGAATACATTCCAGAAAATGTGTCAAGGTGAGTTGTTGTCTATTATTTTTTAAAATTGCATCTCGATTTCAAAATTTGCTTCTAAAATCTTCAAGTTTACCTTTGCATTGTCCTTTCAGCTGTTAAATTTATATATGTTCTGACCTGTGGTTTTAATTTTGTTTCAAAGTTTGTCATTTGATGTGCCTGGATTCTGTTTAGTAGGTTGCTGCTTACTTTTGAATGAGGAGCAAAAAAAAAAAAATCCCTAAGCAACTCTTTGAAAATTACTTCAAAAATTTTGAACAAAGAGTACTGCTTTCATTTTGCAGTAGTTCCTGTTTTCGATTTTGTGTTTTTGTTCAGTAAGTGTTGTTTATTTTATACTTATCAACTCACTACATTTACTTTTAATTGTCCAGTGCCAGGATTCCTTCCTTGTCAATTTGATGGTTTCTCTAAGTTAATTAGAGTAGTGTTTAAATATCCTCTATATAGAGTAGTATATAAATATACATGTATATATGTTACTTTTAATTCAAAAAATTAGGGATTTTTTTCTTTGAAAAGCAAAATTGAATCTAAGGATCTATTACCCACAAGTTTTATGGGGGGGGAGTGGCATTGTGGTTTTTCATATTAAAAACTAACCACTTTTGTAATTGTTAAGAGACTTTTACAGACTTGACATATCTGAAGTTACCAAATAGGCAACTTGTTTTACTTATATTGGAAATGAAATGTGTCAGGGCAGTTTTGAATTGGTGTATTTATAACTTCTCAGTTTCATAAGACGTGCCTTATTTACAGTAAGAATATCTCTTGGCTTTTCCCTGCTCCAGATAGCAGTGTGTATATATTTAGAAAAACAAGGAAGAGGTTTAAAATATGCCTATAAAGGGTGGTTCTGAATTCTTCATGGGATAGTTGCATTGGACTTTGCTTCAATACTGGATTTTTATTATGTGGTCATGATAAATGGCCTCTTAACTGAATATATAATATGTATCTTTGTTATTATATAGTTCTTTCATGTATTTTATGAAAAGGGGGATTTTTTCCTAATTTGCTTATACAAATATATTTTGTTTTCCCATTGTGGAAAAATACATTACTTCTATAAGTCAGTTTTAGAGTTGATCAATATTTCCATTTAGTTTGTTTCACATGTATTCAGATACAACCTACTAAATGTTTGGAAGTGTTTCTTGCCCATCCATCCTTTATTTTCTGGGCTATAATGTGTTCCTTGTTTGTTTTTTGAGTGGTAGCTAGCATGTTCTCATAGTATAACATGTACATCATAATAAGTTACAGTGTGGATAAATTTCATTATGGATTATTGATTCATATTCCAAAACTGCCTCTATTCCCTAAATGCCAATTTCAGGTAGAAGTTGTGAGATGGGTATGATTATATGTGTTTAGAATTAGGTGCTTTCATCAGTGCAAACTCATCTTAAAACTTGGGTAATATTTTCAGAAGTATAATGTATGTGTGTTTAGATATATGTGTGTAATATATATACATACATATATATAATTTTTAAAATATCATTTCCTAATATCATTAGCTCATTACCTTGCATGGAATTGAGAAAGGATAACTTAAAAATGAAATGTTTGATCGTGTTTAGGGGCGTTTTTATTTATGTTTAAAGACAACGTTCGGGAGGGATCATTGTCAAATAGGACTGGTCTCGTTTGGTTTTTTTTAACCTTCATAATGGTTAGTGTGATAAAAGGAATTCGGCAGTACTTTTTCTATTTAAAGTATCTTTGATATTGAGAGTCAGTGGAACTGTCACGTTGTAATAGAAAACTTAGCTACTATAAACTTACTTTTAAATAGCTGATCAATAGTAAATTTCTCTTGTGTTTTGGTTTTTTTGTATTCTGCTTCACCTATTTTAAACAATAGACTCAGTTCATGGAAATTCTGGTCCAGTATATGCAATATGATTTACAGGATTGGTTGTATAAATCATTTCATATCATTAACCTTTATCCATGTGTATTACATGTATAAATTTCTGATGAATGTCTGCCTTATACTTCCTTTGGTCTATCTAGGCACCACTTAGAGTTGGCCTTCTGATCTTCGTTGTTGGCAGTTATTGGCAGCTAGGTGTCACACGTAGATGATAGAGTTCTGAACTTGGAATAAGGGAGACCTGAGTTCAAATTCACCTTCACATACTCACTAGCTATGTGAACTTGGGCAAATGACCTCACCTTTGTCTGCCTTAGTTTCCTCATTTGTAAAATATAGATAATGATAATGTTTCCTTCCCAGGGTTGTTATAAGGATAAAATAAGATAATATTTGTGAAGCATTTTTTGACCTTAAAGTGCTAGATAAATGCTAGCTGTTGCTAGTAGTCTAAGTATGTCATCAGATCGTAGATGTAGAGGTGGTAGGAACCTCAGAGGTCATGCAATCCAACCTTCTAATTTTACTCATGAGAAAACTGAAGTTCAGGAAAGCTGTGACTTCCCCAAGGTCACAAGGTGGTGAAAACGATTTTACATTAGCATAGTAATATCCCAGAGCATGCTTTCTTAAGTTTTTCAAAGCTGTAGCATTACTATTATTGGCAATCTCATAAAATTTAATTATTTTTCCTGATTGTACTGGACATTGTTGAAACTTGCCAAGTTTTTGACTTTCAATGAACATATTCCTTGAAGCATTTGGGATGTTTTGATCCTTAAGTATTGTGGCCTGAAACATAGGGATTAAAATTTGATCCTTATTTTTAAACAAGTAACTACAAGTACTTTGTGATCTTTCATTAAGAGTCAATCTTCCTTTTTCTCCCTTTATAGCAAGGATAAGTTTTAGTATCTTTAAAGGTTTTGCAAGTTAAATAATAATTGCAGTTTATGGAGAGTCAGTTTCTTTTCAACTCTAAATTGTATTCCAAAATAGAAAGACCATAATAAATATACGTTATGTTGTAGTAGTATTACAAAACATGAAGGGAAGGAGGGAAGTAAGTGTGGAGTAAAGGATGTTCAAGATATTTTGCTTTTGTAGGTGTGTTTATGTGTGTAGTACAGTGTGCCTTTCTTTCAATTTCAGTGTATTCTAAGAAAGTGACCAATTTTTAGTAGGGATCTTCATTGAACAGACTATCTGAATCCCAGTTTGTCAAGGACATCATGTCAAAGCTAAGTTTAAAGCCCTTGGATTGTTGTTAAATTTTGATGTCAGCATAGTACAGCATTAAAAATTGTCATAGCTATGTGACCCTGGACAAGTCACTTTTTCAAGGTGTTAGGTTCTAAAATTTGGTTATTGCATTGCTGAGATAGTCATCTGTAGAAGAATCAAAATGTGATACCTCTCAAATTTTAAGATTTACTCTTCTGAATTCAAATATAGTATTAGTTTCATGATTAGCTATGTGTTGTCTTTGTAGGAAAATGTCCTTGCTGCTTAACCATGAAAGAGGAATTTCAGCCCCCTCCCTTTTTTTTTTGTGGAAAAGCACTGAAGTTTTCCATCAGATATACCTTTTTATAGAAACTCTTATGACACACAATGAATACGTTTTACTTGTTCTTTTTCTTTACAGTATTCCTCATGGAAACAAAGTATTACTCTTTTCATAACATTAGATGTTTGTGGAAATAGTAATTTTCATAGGGTCACAATAAGGTACTCACATTGAGTCATACTGCAAATTCAAAAGTTTACTGTTTCAAAGGGCGTATTCAAGAAAGTTTGCAAGACTATTACATTATGGTGGTCTTAATCTTAGTTATTAATTTAGTATTCTTCCTTCATTTTTTTTAAACTCAACTAATGTAGCAAGTCAGGGTGTCATAAGGAGAATCATAACTTTTCAAGGGATCTCTGTCTTCAGTGCAGGCTTTTTTTCATTCTAAATTAATGAAATTTGGCACATATATGTTTGCATTTGTTGCAGGGGGAAGGAGGTTTAAGTTCTGGACTGATGAATTTATTGGCATAGGAAACTTCTCAGTGAGGAAACTCCCTTTCCAAGGCAAGCCGGTATCTTCATTGCAACTTTTAGAGTCTTAAAGGAGCTACTTAGACACCTGAGAGTCTAAATGAATTGCTCATTGTCACACATCCACACTAATACTATACTATGTCAGAGGAAGAACTTGAACTCAGGTCTGGTTGAATGCATTTATTTTTTAAGACTTGTGTTTTAGAAGAATATTTTTAGAAAAGATTTTAAAATGAGACTTGTTTCTCCTGATATTCATTCATTATTTGTAGTAAAACTAGTGGTAGTTTTTATATTGAAAACTCTAAGCCCTTCAGATACATACAAATTGTGATAAACATTACTTAAAAATCAAAACCAAAATGTCATATGCAAGTATGTTTGTAATAGTCTTGATCCACAAACATTTTACAAGTTGACTGAGCAATGAGTAGAAGAGGTTTATTCAAGCATCGTGTTAAAAAAAATAAAATTCCTAAAAATTTTTACCCAAATGTGGAATAGACCATTATAGGAGGTATATAAAATTTCTCCTCACTGGAGGGTTTTCAAGCAAAGATTATTTGTAAGGTATGTTATAGATTGAATTTTTACTCCTAAATAGATTGGACTCCAAGGTACCTTCTAACTTAACTTCTGTGATTCTGATTTTAAATGCTCAACCTATAAAAAAATCAAGGTAAGACCATTTGTTTCCTATAGATGAATTCAGAACTTAGAATAAATTTCATTGTTAGTGACATGCAGGAAATTTTAATGATATCTAGCCTTTAGCTCTTCAGTGTAGTGCCTAAATTAACCTAGTCATCAGTAATTTATAAAATAGAGATTCTTCAGTTTCTTTGTTCTTCCTACTCTGACCTTTATTTTTAATGTCATTAACTTTCTTTTTGGTAAGTTCAATGAAATTTTCTATTTTTAAATTTTTTTTGTAACATACTGATTAGTTACCCTTTAATTAGCTGTTATCAAAATGCAGAATCAAGTTTTGATCTCCATTTGCCAAAATCAAATTTAGAAAAGAAACAATATTTAATGATTATATTATTTAGTTTCATTGAGAATGAATTAAGAATTAAAAAGAACTGGGAGTGCAAAACCATAGAAGCAAATCTTTGTATATTATTCACTCATCATTTTAAACTCGGATTTCTGACTTATCATCTAAATCTCTGCATACAAATATCTAGATATCTGGATATCTAAACACACACATACAGCATACATATATTTCTGTTTATCCTATGCATGTGTGTATATATACATATATATACACACTGAGAAACATGTCAGTATGCTTATTTAACTTTAGAGATTTCAATATATATTCAACATACTTTTTCATTGTAAAGTAATAGATAATTTTAAATATTAGTGCTTTAAGTAGGTATTGCTTAAACTAGGACTTTAGTATTTATGTCTTTAGGGAGTTTAAAATTAGGTTGTAGTCCAGACCAAAAAACCAAAACCACCTCAAGTTAAAACAGTCTTGAAAGAAACTAGAAGACTACCCTCTTTTTAGGATAAGAAATTATGAAACAGGTAAAGAATATTAAACTAAAGCTGTATTGTTTTAAAACAAATGTAATTGAGTATGAGAAGAGAAGACTGGCAGTATTTCATGGCTAGGGTCATGAATTAAGTGAGATCACTGATGAGAAACTTTGATTACTGCATGTGGTAGGAGGAGTGTAAATTTAAGAATACTTTCAGGAAAAAGGAAACAAATTTTATCTTTCATGTTTTCATTTTCTTTGCCTCTTTAAAAAAACAAAGCAACATTTTGTTCTGTTAAAATAGTAATTAACATTTACATAGAACTCTAAGATTTGCAAAGTTATTATATCCTCGCAACAGCACTCTATTTTACAGAAACTGAAGCTGGGAGAAGGCTTAGCCTAGGGACCTTCAGCTAGTAACTATCACAAGTATGGTTTGAACTCTGGTTTTCCTATCTTATATCCAGGGGTCTATTCATTCTGCCACCTTGTTGCCCAGAGACCTGGAAGAAGTCTAAGAATATAAAGTCCAAAATTCTTTAAGTATTGTTGAAAGTTCTTACTTTAGTGCTCTCTCTGTTTTTTAAAAAAAAGTCTCTTTTATCTGAAAGAAAAGACCGATATGTGCCTATTTTTCCAATTTAAGAAGTACTTGTGGGGGCAGAGCCAAGATGGCGGAGTGAAAGCAACGACTCACCTAAGCTCCTGGACAAATTCCTCTGGATATCTCTGAAAGGAGAATCTGACCAAACTTTGGAGGTGTGGAATCCAGTGGGTGACGGACTTTGACAGATTCAGAGCCCAGGTTAGACTGGAAGGTCCACGGGAAGGATCTTTTCCATGGGGGTAAGCCCCCAGTGCACAGCGCAGCGCGGTTAGCGCAGCAGGGCGGAAGGGACCTGAGAAGCCCGAGAGTGGCGGGCGAAACCAGCGGAGCAGGAGACAAGCCAAACCGAGCCGGTGAGAGCCGCTGAGCGCCAGATATCAGCGCAGCAGCCCTTGAAACCTTCAGCCTGAAGACTAAACTTCGGTAAGTCACCTACTTGAACTTCCGGGAGCCAGGATGGCGAAGTGATCAGTAAATGCTCTCTCCTCCCCCCTGATGAACGTGAAAGAACCATAAAATATTTCCCCAGATAAATCCTGGATCAGCGGGAACAGCAGAAGGGGGCAAATAGTCTTATAACACCAGAGGCTAGAAAAATAGCAAAGGGGGATTCTTCCTACTGTGGCGGAGGCGATCTGGAAGGACAGACGACCCAGGGCAGAGAAAATTCGCACTGAGACCCAGGCAAGCCTCAGCGCCGGGAGACGAGCCCCAGGAGGGGCGGGAACACGCATTAGCATCTAGGCATGCCCCAGCCCTTCAGGGGAAAAGGGAAGACAATAGGGAAGCTGGGATCACCATCCCCTGACCTTGCCTTTGCCTCAGGTCAGCTGAGGAGATCTCCTGAGACCAGACCACCCCTCCCACACACCTAACAAGCTAACCCCAGGGTTGATCTGGGAAACAAAAAACAAAAACCTGCTTTTAGCCTCGACACACATCAGCTCAACACAAAGATCTGTACCTTCTGACTGAAAGAACCAGAAGCTACAACACTCAGCCAACATCATGAATCGGAAAAAGCAGACGAAAAGTGAAAAAAACATAGAATCTTTCTATGGGGATAAGAACCAAAACACAAACACCAAAGAGGTCAGAGCTGAGACTGTACTTCCATCTGAAACCTCAGAAGGGACTATGAATTTCTCGCAAGCTCAACTAGATTACCTGGAACAGCTGAAGAAGGAAATAAAAGAAAAACTGGCCAATGATTTTAAAATTATAAAAAAAGAATTCACTGATGAGAACATCACTCTGAAAAGGAAAATTGAACAAATGGAAAAGGAAGTTCAAAAATGAACTGGAGAGAATAATTCCCTAAAAGGAATAGTTAATCAAATGGAAAAGGAAACCCAAAACCTAATTGGGAAAATTGATCAAATGGAAAAGGAAACACAAAACCTAACTGGGAAAATTGGTCGAATGGAAAAAGAAGTACAAAAATTAAATGGAGAAAATAGCTCCTTAAAGGGAAAAATTGGTCAGATGGAAAAGGAGATGCAAAAGTTAACTGAAGAAAACAATACGATGAAGATTAGAATTGGGCAAGTAGAAACTAATGACTCAATGAGGCAACAAGAATCAGTCAAACAAAATCTAAAGAATGAAAAGATAGAAGAAAATGTAAAATATTTAATTGGAAAAACAACTGACCTGGAAAATAGATCCAGGAGAGAAAATTTAAGAATTATTGGCCTGCCAGAAACCCATGATGAAGAAAAGAGTTTGGACAATATCTTCCAGGAAATCATCAAGGAAAACTGCCCAGAAGTACTAGACCCAGAGGGCAAAATAGTCATCGAAAGAATCCACCGTTCCCCTCCCGAAAGGGATCCCAAACTCAAAACCCCAAGAAATATCGTTGCCAAATTCCAGAGCTATCAAGTGAAGGAGAAAATACTACAAGCAGCCAGAAAGAAACAATTCAAATATCAAGGACATACAGTCAGGATCACACAGGACCTTGCAGCTTCTACATTGAAAGATCGAAAGAATTGGAACGCAATATTCCGTAAGGCAAAGGAGTTGGGACTTCAACCAAGGATCAACTACCCAGCAAAGTTCAGCATAACATTTCAGGCAAGGAGAAAGTCATTCAACGAAATAAGGGATTCCAGAGCTTCCTGACCAAAACACCAGAACTCAATAGACAATTTGATCTTCAAATGCAGCTCTCCAGAGAATCATAGAAAGGTAAACAGTGGGGAAAAAACAAAAACAAAAACTTGCTACTCAATTAGGGCAAACTGTTTACCTCCCTATAAGGGAAGATGATACCTGTTAATCTTGAGAACTGTGCAGCTATTATGATAAAAGGGATATATGTAGAGGGAATGGGCATAAAGTAAATGATGTCATGTAAAAAATATGATTTAAGTATGAGAAGGGAATGTAATAGGAGGTGTGAAAAGGGGGAAACAGAAAATGGCAAATTATATCACAGGAAGAAGTACAAAACTATAGTAGAGGGAAGGACGGGAGGGAGATGAGCATTGTCTGAGAGGTACTCTCATCTGATTTGTTTAAAGGAGGGAACAGTAATCTTAAGTAGATAATCCTAACTAGCTCTATAGGTAGTAGGAGGGGAAGGGGGAAGAAAAGGGAGGGTGGCTAAAAGAGAGGAAAGAAGCAATAAGAGTAAAGGGGAGTAAAAGGGAGGGGGGCTAAAAGAAGGAGGGGAAGGCTGCAGGAGGAGGGGGAGAAAAGTGAATACTATTGAGGAGGGGTAGGGAGACGGGAGAGCTAAAAGCACAAATGGTGGGAAAGAGGTTGGAGGGAAATACACAGATTGTAATCATAACTGTGAATGTGAATGGAATGAACTCTCCCATAAAACAGAGACGGATAGCAGAATGGATTAAAAGCCATAATCCAACAATATGCTGCTTACAAGAAACACATTTGAAACGGGGGGATATACATAGGATAAAGGTCAAAGGATGGAGCAGAATATATTGTGCTTCAGCTCATGTAAGAAAGGCAGGAGTAGCAATCCTATTCTCAGACAAAGCAAAAGCAGAAATAGATCTAATCAAAAGGGATAAGGATGGAAACTATATCCTACTAAAAGGCACCATAGACAATGAAGCAATATCATTACTAAACATGTATGCTCCAAGTGGTATAGCATCCAGATTCTTAGAGGAGAGGTTGGGGGAGTTGAAGGAAGAAATTGATAGCAAAACTATACTAGTGGGGGACCTCAACCTCCCCCTCTCTGAACTCGATAAATCCAACCTTAAAATAAACAAGAAAGAGGTTAAGGAGGTAAATAAAACTCTGGATAAGGTAGATATGATAGATCTTTGGAGAAAATTAAATGGGAATAGAAAGGAATATACCTTTTTCTCAGCGGTACATGGAACATTTACAAAAATTGACCATGTACTAGGACATAAAAATCTCACAATCCAGTGCAGAAAGGTAGAGATAATCAATGCATCCTTTTCAGATCATAATGCATTAAAAATTACATGTAATAAAAGGCCATGGAAAGAGAAACCAAAAATCAATTGGAAACTAAATAATCTAATTCTAAAGAAGGGTTGGGTTAAAGAAGAAATCATAGAAACAATCAACAATTTCATTCAAGAGAATGACAATAGTGAGACAATATACCAAAACTTATGGGATACTGCAAAAGCAGTTATTAGGGGAAGTTTTATATCTTTGAATGCTTACATAAATAAAATAGAGAAAGAGGAGATCAATGACTTGGGCTTGCAGTTGAAAAAGCTAGAAAAAGAACAAATTGAAAATCCCCAAGTAAATACCAAATTAGAAATACTGAAAACCAAAGGAGAGATTAATAAAATTGAAATTAAGAAAACTATTGAATTAATAAATAAAACCAATAGTTGGTTTTATGAAAAAACTAATAAAATTGATAAACCTTTGGTCAATCTGATTTAAAAAAAGAAAGAAGAAAACCAAATTACTAATATTAAAAATGAAAGGGGTGAACTCACCTCCAATGAGGAGGAAATTAAAACAATAATTAGAAACTACTTTGCCCAACTTTATGCCCACAAATTCGATAATCTAAACGAGATGGATGAATATTTTAAAAAATACAAATTGCCCAGATTAACAGAAGAGGAAGTTGAATACTTAAACAACCCCATCTCAGAAAAAGAAATTGAACAAGCCATCAGTGAACTCCCTAGGAAAAAATCTCCAGGGCCAGATGGATTCACAAGTGAATTCTATCAAACATTTAAAGAACAGTTAATTCCAATACTGTATAGACTATTTTTGAAAATTGGGCAAGAAGGAGTCCTCCCAAATTCTTTCTATGATACAAATATGGTTTTGATACCCAAACCAGGAAGAGACAAAACAGAGAAAGAAAATTATAGACCAATTTCCTTAATGAATATAGATGCAAAAATTTTAAATAAGATTTTAGCAAAACGAATACAGCATCTTATCACGAGATTAATACATTATGATCCGGTAGGATTCATACCAGGATTACAGGACTGGTTCAATATTAGGAAAACTATTAGCATTATCGATCACATCAACAACAAAGCTAACAAAAACCACATGATTATCTCAGTAGATGCAGAAAAAGCTTTTGACAAAATACAACACCCATTCCTACTAAAAACACTGGAGAACGTGGGAATAAAGGGAACTTTCCATAAAATAATAAGCAGTATCTATCTAAAACCTTCAGCAAGCATTATATGCAATGGGGATAAGCTAGATGCATTCCCAATAAGATCAGGGGTGAAACAAGGTTGTCCATTATCACCACTATTATTCAATATGGTACTAGAAATGTTAGCTGTAGCAATTAGACAAGATAAAGATATTCAAGGAATAAGAATAGCCAAAGAAGAAACTAAGTTATCACTCTTTGCAGACGATATGATGATTTACCTAGAGAATCCCAGAGATTCAAGTAAAAAATTACTTGAATTAATAAACAACTTTGGCAAAGTTGCAGGTTACAAAATAAACCCGCACAAATCTTCTGCATTCCTATATATTAGCAACAAAGTCCAACAGCAAGAGATAGAAAGAGAAATCCCATTTAAAACTAGGGTAGACAGTATAAAATACTTAGGAGTCTACCTGCCAAAACAAACCCAGGGATTATATGAACACAATTACAAGACACTTTTTGCACAAATAAAGTCAGATTTAAGTAAGTGGAAAAACATTAGTTGCTCATGGGTAGGCCATGCTAATATAATAAAAATGACAATTCTACCTAAATTAATATACTTATTTAGTGCCATACCAATTAAACTATCAGACAATTATTTTCTAGAGCTGGATAAAATAATATCAAAATTCATTTGGAAAAAAAAAGGTCCAGAATATCAAAGGGACTAATGAAAAGAAATGCTTGGGAAGGTGGCCTAGCGCTACCAGACCTCAAACTGTACTATAAAGCAGCAATTATCAAAACCACTTGGTATTGGCTAAGAAACAGAGAGGTAGACAAGTGGAATAGACTTGGCACTCAAGATGCAGTAGGCAAGGAATATAGCAACCTTCTGTTTGATAAACCCAAGGACCCCAGCTTCTGGGATAAAAACTCATTGTTTGACAAAAATTGCTGGGAAAACTGGATAACAGTGTGGCGGAAATTAGGCATAGACCCATACCTGACACCGTACACAAGAATAAAGTCCAAATGGGTACATGATTTAGGTATAAAGATTGATACCATGAATAAACTGGAGAAGCAAGGAATAGTGTATTTATCAGATCTATGGAGAAGGGAAGAATTCTTTACTAAAGGAGAGATAGAAAGCATTATGAAATGCAAAATGGATAACTTTGATTACATTAAACTGAGAAGTTTTTGCACAACCAAACCCAATGCAACCAAAATCCGGAGGGATGTAGTAAATTGGGAAAGAATTTTTACAGCTAAGCTTGGGGATAAAGGCCTCATTTCTAGAATATATAGAGAACTGACCCAAATGTATAATCATACAAGTCATTCCCCAATTGATAAATGGTCAAAGGATATGAACAGGCAATTTTCAGAGGTAGAAATTAAAGATATCTATAATCATATGAAAAAATGCTCTAAATCACTATTGATTAGAGAGATGCAAATCAAAACAACTCTGAGGTACCACGTCACACCTATAAGATTGGCAAACATGACAGAACAAGAGAATGGTAAATGCTGGAGAGGATGTGGGAGAGTTGGAACGCTAATTCATTGTTGGTGGAGCTGCGAGCGCATCCAACCATTCTGGAGAGCAATTTGGAACTATGCCCAAAGGGCTACAAAAATGTGCATACCCTTTGACCCAGCAATATCGCTACTAGGACTGTATCCCCAAGAGATCATAAAAATGGGAAAGGATCCCACATGTACAAAAATATTTATAGCAGCACTCTATGTAGTTGCCAAAAACTGGAAGTCAAGGGGATGTCCATCAGTTGGGGAATGGCTGAATAAATTATGGTATATGAATGTAATGGAGTACTATTGTGCCATAAAAAATGATGAACAAGAAGACTTCAGAGAGGCCTGGAAGGACTTATATGACCTGATGCTGAGTGAAAGGAGCAGAACCAGGAGAACTTTGTGCACAGCAACGACCCCAGTGTGTGAGAGTTTTTTCTGGTAGACTTGGAATTTTGTAATAACACAAAAACTTCTTATAAAAAAAAAAATCCCAAAGGTGGTTCTCAAGGCAAAATGCCTTCCACACTCAGAGAAAGAAATATGGAAGTCATTCACAAAATGTAGCAGATCATGTTTGTGTATGTGTATGTGTTTGTGTATCATGTTTTGATTTGTTATATGATTTCTTTCATTTATTTTAGTCTGACTACATAGCATGACTATAGTGAAAATATACTCAGTAGGAAAGTATATGTAGAACCCATACAGAATTGTATGCAGTCGTGGGGAGGGAGAGGGGTAGTGGGGGGTAGGTGTGGGGGGGATAAAATCTCAATTGTATGGCAGTGATTGTTAAACATTAAAAAATAAAAAAAAAAAAGAAGTACTTGTTGAGTACCAGGGATATGAAGATCTGAGGATATCTTCTCCTTTCCTATATGCTTAAACAATAGAAATATCTCAGTTTTAAAGGATTTCAGAGTCTATCTGGTCCAACCCCTATCTAAACAAGGAGCCCTTATGCATCCTATGTCACATGTGTTTATAAAGCCTTTGTAAACATCCAGTAAGACAAGAAATCACTACCTCCCAAGTCCATCCATTTCACTTTTGAATAGCTATAGTTGTTATTTAGGCATTCTTTACATGCAGCCTAATGTTACTTCCTTTGACTTTCCTCCACTACCAAGAAAAACAGGTTAATCCCTCTTTCCTGTGACAGTGTTTCATATTCTTGGCCATGGCTATGAAACTCTCCTAAGTATTGTCTTCTCTAGGCTTATAGCACTCACATCTTCAGGTGACATGAGCTTAAAACTTTTCAACGTTCTGGTTGAACTCTTCTTTACAACTTTTACAGTGAGAAGAACCAAACTATTTAATCAAATACTAGATGATGTGATATTGGTGATAATGGCTATCTCAGTTTAGTAGGGGAGCCAGGGTAGTCAAGGAATGGTTATAAAGAGTTAGGACTTTATGATCTTTCCTTGCCTTGGAATGCTCTTTGGCCTTCAGGTGCCTGCTCAGATTTGGGGAAGGTAAGGAGGCCGATCTGTCTGAAGTCACTTACTTGTGTTGGGCAGTACTGAGAGAAGTTTTGGATAAGAGTGGAAAGGCTAGATTTTGGAATTCTTTGAGTGCTTAAATGAGTTTGGACCAGCCTGGGCAGAAGGGGAAAGGTTTTCACTTTAGAATTATGTAAAATAGGGATACTTCATCTAGCATTGGTATGCTTTGTGGTTTGCATGAGGGGGAGAGAGAGACTAGAGGCAGGGCAAACCGTTGGCAAAAAGTCTATTGTAAACTGAGCCTCAAAGCCTGAGATTATGTGGAGGAAATAAGAATGGAGAAGCTGGAGCAGCAGGATTTGTGGAGTGGTAAACTTAAGGAGTAAAGAAGGGTGTTGAGTCAAGGTTGTAAGCTATCAGTGATTGGAAAAAAGGTAATTATAGGATCCAAAACATGAAAGTTGAAAGGGGTACCCTATTTGGACAGGAAAATAGTATATTCATTTTTGTACATGATGAGTTTGAGGTGATAAGGGGACATTCAGGTAGTGATATCCAATAATTATCTAGTAAGCAACTGAATTTTAGAAATGCTTCAGAGGTGATGGACTTGTAACTACACAGATGTCTGTTGGAAAGCCTCTACCACAAGTCATATGCAAGTTCTTAGCAGCACATTGGGGATAATTTTATGGTGCAGAAAGCAGTGCAGCTAACTAGGATGAGCATCCTTTTTTAATTTCCCAGGGTGACCTTGAGGAAAGTGATTATAAATCAGAACTCACTATCTTAAAAAAGAGACAAGAAATTGGCAGAAATAAGAAAATAAATGCTGAGTATATTTCAGAACACTCCCCCCGGTAATTTCAAAGTGGTATTATCAATTAATTATAACAATGGTAACTGACAATTATATAATAGCTAACATATATTATCTCATTTGATCTCTTTGCCTAGGAGGCAGCTGGGGGCGCCATAGTGCACAAGCCATTTAACCTCTGTCTTAATCCACTGGAAATGAATCAGGTGCTTTATATATAGTACAAAAGTGCTATAAAGTTGTAGGAAAATATATTAAAGGCAACAATTCCTTTTCCCTCTGCCCTTCAGTAAATGTATAGATGAAATATTGCTTTGAAACATCTGAAAAGAATTTGGCTAGTTTGTTTTCTGCAGGTATATAAAAATGCTGTGTCCTGCATTTGGTTGTCTAGAACTTAAATGAATTTAGCAAGCTTTTTTTTGTTTGTTTTGCTCAGAATTGTTATCTCAAGGAACTGAGACAAGGGCAGAAGCCTGGAAGGAGTTATTTTTTTTTCTAGCACTTATCTCTCAGGATTGTTGTGAGGATCAAATGAGGTAGTATTTTTAAGGAACCCAGCACTAGCTACATTGTGACATCCTAAAACTCAGTTCTTTTCTGCATTTATATTGGATATGTGAAGCATTTAACTTACAGTATTCATAGAAAAGAGAAGATTTTTATGATCAACTGTAATAAAATTGTATCTATTTTTGCTGATCTTTCACCGTCACATCTTAGAATCCCCAGCTTCTGTAAAAACCTTCCTGTAGCTCAGCCTTGTATAAGAGGCCTTTCCCAGAGTCCTCTTCTCTTCACTGCTTAGTATCTTCTCTCTAAGATTA
Source organism: Notamacropus eugenii (assembly GCF_028372415.1). Classification (NCBI taxonomy): domain Eukaryota; kingdom Metazoa; phylum Chordata; class Mammalia; order Diprotodontia; family Macropodidae; genus Notamacropus; species Notamacropus eugenii. The sequence goes on along the minus strand of NC_092877.1, from coordinate 145,805,896 downwards.
CTTTCTGTTTACACAAGATTTTGTTGTTGAACCATGTCCAACTCTTTGGGACTTTGTGGACCATACTGTCCATGGGGTTATCATGGCAAAGATACTGGAGTGATTTGCCATTTCTATCTCCAGTGGACTAAGACAGGTTAAGTGACTTGTGTGCTATGGCACTCCCATAGGCAAACAGAGTTAAGTGATTTGCCCAGGGTCACACAGCTACTAAGTGTTTGAGGCTGGGTCTGAATTCAGGTCTTCCTGACTACAGGCCTAGTGCTCAACTTGCCCAGCCATCCAACTGTCACACAAGATATCTATATCTATATATGTATGTATATGTAGGAATGTTTTTACATATGTATCATATGGATACACAAATATATATAATACCTATATACTTGTATATTATATTCATATTGCCTTTTGCTTTAGAATGTGGGCTCCTGGAGTGTAGGGACCAAGTTTTTCTACTTGATTGTGCACAAATGAATTGAAAGACTGATTTTTAAGCAGCAGAAGAAACAAGATGAATAAGGAAAGGAATATAGGGCATCTATTTGATTTATTTTTAAATTTTAAAATTTTAAAATTGCTTTAATATATAGATTCATTTGTTTTACATGCATTTATAATCTGGTCGCCCCACTGCTCCTCATTAAACAAAAACCCCACAAAAATAGGATCATCATTTTTGTTTTTCTTTTTTTTTAATTCATTAATTTATTTAACTTTTTAGCATTCATTTCCACAAAATTTTGGGTTCCAAATTTTTTCCCCATTTCTCCCCTCCCCCCATCCCAAAACACTAGCATTTTAATTGCCCCTATCACCAATCTGCCCTCTCTTCTATCATCCCTCCTGTCCATTGTCCTCATCTTCTCTTTTGTCCTGTAAGGCCACATAACTTTCTATACCCCTTTGCCTGTATTTCTTATTTCCTAGTAGCAAGAACAGAATTCGACAGTTGTTCCTAAAACTTTGAGTTCCAACTTTTCTTCATCCCTCCCTCCCCACCCATTCCCTTTGGGAAGGCAGGCAGTTAGATATAGGCCATATCTGTGTAGTTTTGCAAATGATTTCCATAATAGTCATGTTATGTAAGACTAACTCTAATTCCCTCCATCCTATCCTGCCCCCCATTGCTTCTATTCTCTCTTTTGATCCTGTCCCTCCCCAAGAGTGTTGACTTCTAATTGCTTCCTCCTCCCACTGCCCTCCCTTCCATCATCCCCCCCACCCTGCTTATCCCCTTCTCCCCCACTTTCCTGTATTGTAAGATAAGTTTTCACACCAAAATGAGTGTGCATTTTATTCCTTCCTTTAGTCGAATGTGATGAGAGTAAACTTCATGTTTTTCTCTCACCTCCCCTCTTTTTCCCTCCACTAAAAAGTCTTTTGCTTGCCTCTTTTATGAGAGATAATTTGCCCCATTCAATTTCTCCCTTTCTCCTCCCAATATATTTCTCTCTCACCACTTAATTTCATTTTTTTAAGATATGATCCCATCCTATTCGGTTCACTCTGTGCTCTCTGTCTCTGTGTGTGTGTGTGCGTGTGTGTGTGTAATCCCACCAACTACCCAGATACTGAAAAAAGTTTCAAGAGTTACAAATATTGTCTTTCCATATAGGAATGTAAATAGTTCAACTTTAGTAAAGTCGCTTATGACTCCTCTTTGCTGGTTACCTTTTCATGCTTCTCTTGATTCTTGTGTTTGAGGGTCAAATTTTCTTTTCAGCTCTAGTCTTTTCATCAAGAATGCTTAAAAGTCCTCAATTTCATTGAAAGACCATTTTTTTCCCCTGAAGTATTATACTCAGTTTTGCTGGGTAGGTGATTCTTGGTTTTAGTCCTAGTTCCTTTGACTTCTGGAATATCATATTCCATGCTCTTCAGTCCCTTAATGTAGAAGCTGCTAGATCTTGTGTTATCCTGATTGTATTTCCACAATACTTGAATTGTTTCTTTCTAGCTGCTTGCAATATTTTCTCCTTGACCAGGGAACTATGGAATTTGGCCACAATGTTCCTAGGAGTTTCTCTTTTTGGATCTCTTTCAGGAGGTGATTGGTGGATTCCTTGAATACTTATTTTGCCCTCTGGTTCTAGAATCTCAGGGCAGTTTTCCTTGATAATTTCATGAAAGATGATGTCTAGGCTCTTTTTTTGATCACGGCTTTCAGGTAGTCCCATAATTTTTAAATTGTCTCTCCTGGATCTATTTTCCAGGTCAATCGTTTTTCCAGTGAGATATTTCACATTATCTTCCATTTTTTCATCCTTTTGGTTTTGTTTTGTGATTTCTTGGTTTCTCATAAAGTCATTAGCCTCCATCTGTTCCATTCTAATTTTGAAAGAACTATTTTCTTCAGTGAGTTTTTAGACCTCCTTTTCCATTTGGCTAATTCTGCTTTTTTAAAGCATTCTTCTCCTCATTGGTTTTTTGAACCTCTTTTGCCAATTGAGTTAGCCTATTTTTCATGGTGTTATTTTCTTCAGCATTTTTTTGTGTCTCCTTTAGCAAGGCGTTGACCTGCTTTTCATGCTTTTCTGGCATCTCTCTCATTTCTCTTCTCAGTTTTTCCTCCACCTCTCTAACTTGATTTTCAAAATCCTTTTTGAGTGCTTCCATGGCCTGAGCCCACTGAATATTTATTTTGGATGTTTGGTATACAAAAGCCTTGACTTTTATGTCTTTCCCTGATGGTAAGCATTGTTCTTCCTCATCCAAAAGGATGGGAAGAGATACCGGTTCACCAAGAAAGTAACCTTCTATAGTCTTATTTTTTTTTCCCTTATTTGGGCATTTTCCCAACCAGTTACTTGACTTTTGGGTCCTTTGTCAAGAGTAGGGTCTACTCTGGGGACCTGTAAGATATCAGTTCCTCTAAGGTGGCACAATCAAGTGTTTGCTGGTTTGGGCGCAGGAAAGGATTTTCGTGCCCAGAATCTTAGCAAAGTTTCCTCTCCACAGGCACCTGACCTCCAGTTCCACCAAGCTAACACTGGGGGGTGGGCGTGGGATTGGGATTGGGATTCAGTCAAGCTTTGGGGACAGGGCCTCCATTCAGTGTGTGACAAAGACCAGCTGCCTCAGGATGTCTCTACAGGGCTGAGTTAAGACTCAGGTCTTCAGTGCCCCCAGGGGTTTTTACGATCCAGCTATGGTCTCAGGCTGCTATAGGGGCTGCCCTGAGAACTTCTGCTGCCTGCTGGATGTGCCAGCTGAATAAATCCTGTCACTGACTTTTGGCACCTCTAGGTTGAGGAATCTTTGGACCCTCTGCTGGGACTGGGGATTCCTCGACTGGAGATTTTGCCCTGGAGGGCTGTTAACCAGTCGTGTGCTTGGGGCCAAGGCTGGGCTGGGCTCCACTCCATGTCTGGTGAAACTGATGTTTCCTGTGGGTCTTTCAGGTTACCCTAGGCTGGAAATCTCCTCCACTCTGCTGTTCTCCACTTCTGCTGCTCCAAAATTTGTTGAGAGTCCCTCTCTACAGGTGTTTTATGGGCTGTGTGGGGGCAGCCTCTGTCAGATCATCATTTTTAAAGTGATACTGTGATGTTGCCTGATCAACACTGCTTCAGCCCAGTTGATCACCTTCTACATCTTTAGGACTATATTAGAATAATTGTGTATAACTGAGTTATTAGAAGATCTGGCTTCATCAAATATTAAAATATTTCCAGTAGTTTTTTAGTAGAACAAGGAAATGTAGTTATGTAATCTTTGCCCAAAGGAAATGGGATCTGTTTCAGCTTCTTGCTTTTTCATGTATTCCTCACAATAATTTTAAAGGAGTTAATTACTTTTGAATAAACTATATAGCCTAAACTAAGTATTTCCATATTCTTTTAAAGTTCACTTTACAGTTTAGGCTACCATCTTATTGTTACAGAGAGAACTCTCATGAAGAAAAAATAGCTCTGTATTTGCAGAAACTAAGTGAGCATATTGCAAGAGACATTTGCAACAGTTGAAAAACTGCCGCTTTATTGGGTGTTGGTGTTCAGCATTCTTCCTTTGATTTTTAAACAGATATAATTTCTTAGCTCACTAGAAATGGGTGCTGTATTGTGTTCCTAATATCAGAACAATCACTGTCTTCATTAATCTACTTTTATTTCTAGACTAAGTTGTGTTTGTATATGTGTGTGTGTGGTGCTTGTGGTTCACAGAAATTAGTAGAAAGATTTTTAACAGTTTAGTACCTGAAACGTTAAACATCAGTTAACCAGAAAGCCTAGCTCAACCATCTCATTCCCCTTAATATTACTGAGATTTTAACTGTAATTGCAGAAATCATAATAAAACTAATTATTATTTTTAAAAAAAGCTTGTAGACCTCTGGAGAAAATACCTGAAGATTAGAAGTGACCAGAGGAAGTACCTATTTTTTTTTTTTATTTAACTTTTAACATTTATTTTCATAAAATTTTGGGTTACAAATTTTCTCCCCTTTTATCCCCTCCCCCCCCAAACCCAAGCATTCTAATTGCCCCTGTGACCAATCTACTCTCTCCTCTATCCTTCCTCCCTGCCCTTGTCTCCGTCTTCTCTTTTGTCCTGTAGGGCCAGATAGCTTTCTTGACCCCTTACCCTGTATTTCTTATTTCCCAGTGGTAAGAACATTACTTTTGATCCTAACACTTTGAGTTCCAACTTCTTTAGCTCCCTCCCTCCCCACCCCTTCCCTTTGGAAGGCAAGCAATTCAATATAGGCCAAATCTGTGTAGTTTTGCAAATGATTTCCATACTAGTTGTGTTGTATAGGACTAATTATATTTCCCTCCCTCCTATCCCGACCCCCATTACTTCTATTCTCTTATGATCCTTTCCCTCCCCATGAGTGTCGACCTCGGATTGCATTCTCCTCCCATGCCCTCCCCTCCATCCTCCCCCCCACCCTGCTTGTGCCCCTGTCCCCCACTCTCCTGTATTATGAGATAGGTTTTCCTATCAAAATGAGTATGCATTTTATTCTTTCCTTTAGTGGAATGTGATGAGAGTAGACCTCATGTTTTTCTCTTGCCTCCCCTCTTTATCCCTCCACTAATAAGTCTTTTGCTTGCCTCTTTTATGAGAGATAATTTGCCCCATTCAGCTTCTCCCTTTCTCCTCCCAATATTTCTCTCTCACTGCTTGATTTCATTTTTTTTTAAAGATATGGTCCCATCCTCTTCAATTCACTCTGTGCACTCTGTCTCTATGTATGTGTGCGTGTGTGCATGTGTGTGTGTGTGTATGTACTCCCACCCAGTACCCAGATACTTAAATGTTTCAAGAGTTACAAATATTGTCTTTCCATGTAGGAATGTAAACAGTTCAACTTTAGTAAGTCCCTTATGACTTCTCTTTGCTGTTCACCTTTTCATGGTTCTCTTCATTCTTGTGTTAGAAAGTCAAATTTTCTTTTCAGCTCTGGTCTTTTCAGCAAGAAAATTTGAAAATCCTCTATTTCATTGAAAGACCATTTTTTCTCCTGAAGTATTATACTCAGTTTTGCTGGATAGGTGATTCTTGGTTTTAGTCCTAGTTCCTTTGACTTCTGGAATATCCTATTCCATTCCCTTCGATCCCTTAATGTAGAGGGTGCTAGAGCTTGTGTTATCCTGATTGTATTTCCACAATACTTGAATTGTTTCTTTCTAGCTGCTTGCAATATTTTCTCTTTCACCTGGGAGTTCTGGAATTTGGCCACAATGTTCCTAGGAGTTTCTCTTTTTGGATCTCTTTCATGCGGTGTTCTGCAGATTCCTTGAATATTTATTTTGCCCTCTGGTTCTAGAATCTCAGGGCAGTTTTCCTTGACAATTTCATGGAAGATGATGTCTAGGCTCTTCTTTTAATCATGGTTTTCAGGTAGTCCCAGAATTTTTACATTGTCTCTCCTGATTCTGTTTTCCAGGTCAGTTGTTTTTCCAATAAGATATTTCACATTATCTTCCATTTTTCGAATCTGCACGCTATGTTCTGTGATATCTGTCTTTCTCATAAAGTCCTTAGCGTCCATCTGTACCATTCCAGTTTTGAAAGATCTATTTTCTTCAGTGAGCTTTTGAATCTCCTTTTCCATTTGGCTAATTCTGCTTTTGAAAGCATTCTTCTCCTCATTGGCCTTTTGAACCTCTTTTGCCAATTGAGTTAGGCTAGTTTTCAAGGTGTTAATTTCTTCAACATTTTTTTGGTTCTCCTTTAGCAGGGAGCTGATCTGCTTTTCATGCTTCTCTTTCATCCCTCTCATTTCTCTTCCCAGTTTTTCCTCCACCTCTCTAACTTGATTTTCAAAATTCTTTTTGAGTTCTTCCATGGCCTAAGCCCATTGGGTGGGCTGGGACACAGAATCCTTGATTTCTGTGTCTTTGCCTGATGGTAAGCATTGTTCTTCCTCGTCAGAAAGGAAGGGAGGAGGTGTCTTTTCTCCGAGAAAGTACCCTTCAATAGTTTTATTTCTTTTCCCTTTTCTGGGCATTCTCCCCAGTCAGTGGCTTGACCTCTGAATATTCTCCTCACACCCACCTCGCCTCCTGGTCCTCCCAGCCAGCGTTTGGGGACTGAGATTCAAATGCTGCTTCCCGCCTTAGGGCTTTTGGTGGGGGCAGGGCTGCTATTCAGTGTGAGAATTAAGTTCAGGTGGTCAGGTCAGGGCAGGGCCGCCTCTCAGGCCCAGTTCCCTCAGGGGGTTTATGCACAGACCTTCCACAATGGATCCAGGCTCCCGCCCGCTTGGGGAGCCCCTGTCTGCAGCCGCCTCTCAGCTTCTATCTCCGGGGGGGGGGGGCCCAAGCCATGGGGGCACCCCACTCCCCTCTCGACCCGCCAAAGAGACTCTCTCACCGACCCTCACCTGTGGGTGGAGGGGCTTGTGCCGCCACTGGAAATCCCGTCCCCAAAGCCTGCTCGGATCTGTACCTCTCGGAGCCGTGGCCGCCGCAGGTCCGGGCTGGGCTTCGCAGGTCCGGGCTGGGCTCCGCGTCCGCAACGCGACGGACCTTTTGCGAGAGGTTTGCAGGTCCCTCTGTGGGTGGAGAGACCCTCGTGGCCGCAGGATATGTCATCCCCGTAGCCCGTTCGGATCTTTTCCTCACGGCGTCGTGGCCGCTGCAGGGCTGCACTCAGCTCCCAGTCCCGGCGCCCAGTCCACAGCGCGGGTCTCTCCGGAACAGAAATCTCCCTCGCTCCAATATTTCGTGGCCTCTGGGTGCAGAATTCACAGTGGGTTTGTCCCCTCTAGCTGTTCTGTGGGTTGTGGGTTCAGAGCTATGTGTATGTGCGTCTTTCTACTCCACCATCTTGGCTCCGCCCCCCGAAGTACCTATATTTTTAAGAAGGAAAGAGTTATGGCAAATACCTTTAAGTTTATCATAAATTTCTGGAGAAAATAGTAAAAAAGTTTATCATGAAGTCAGTTTGTAAATGGTTTAGAGATAATAGTACTTGGTAAACAGAATTGAAATCTTTAGAACAAGTTCTATTAAAGTAATTTCATCCTATTCTGTGTAATCAAAGGATAGTTGGCACCCTGACTCTAATGATGCTTCTGATTTGGTGCTGTATGACCTGCCTAATGGCCATCTAAATCATGGTTATCGTTGTATGCCTATGAGCAGGTAACCAGTTGTGTACTACATGCAACAGGCAGTTTGGGGCCCTTTGGTGTTTAATAGCTGCATTATACTTGTAGTTATTGAAAGGTAATGTCAACTTTGAAATGAAGACAGTGCTACCATCCTTTAAGACAGTAGATTTTGAGCTGTGTATCCTGTAATGGTGATAGATCTTCCTTAATCCTTGAAATCTTGTCCTTTAATGACCCCCATAAGCACATACTTATGTTAAATGACTAGTTGGCCATAAGGTGTTGGATTAATTGAAACTGAAACAAACAGGATATGCTTGACATTGTTTTTGCAAGTTCTTTAGGTGAGTGAACTGTATAGCTCAAGAGCATTATCATTAAGTTTGTGAATGACAAATTATAAAAGATGACACTTTTGAAAAGGAGATGACAATTCAAATGGATGTATTAAAGGAGCAGACATAAGGCAATAAGAGAATATGCTTCATCTAATACTGGTGTAGAAAGGTTGCCCAGATACAAGAAAAGAAAAACATAACAGAAAAGAATGAGGCTCATAGCATTTTATACTTTGACCATCAGTCAACAATAGAATTGATGGCTATGTCAAACTTCAGTCCTGGCCTCCATGAAGAAATCTTTCTGCTATACTGAGCACTGGCCAGATCCTTAAAATATTGTGTTCAGTTCTAGATTTTACAACTATGAGAAACTTAAAGATGGTTGAAAGGAAAACCACAAATATGAATAAAAGCCTGTAAAATAATATCTTTAGGGCAATTTAATAGTGATCTTCAAAAACATGAAGGACTTTTATATAGATGATGGTGACCAGCTGTTCCTCTCTATTGAGGAGAGAACAAGATACAGCCTTCTTTTATTATAGGACAAGAGGGTTTAGGTTATATATGAAGCGTGTCCTGACAAAACTGCTAAACATTGGGATATGTTATTCAAGGAGAGCCCAAGGGATGTTTTACTTTGAAGAACTTTAAAAATAGAAATTATTCTCATCGTTTAGGATGCTTCATATAAGCTCTTGTCTAGAGATAAAAGGAAGGGGGAACTGAGAGAATTATTTTGCTGAACACTTTTTGACTGCTGCACAGTGGCTTCTTCTTGAAAAATTTGGCTGTGTGATTTTTCGAGGGAGAGTATGAATAACTCATATTTATATAGCATTTTAAGAGTTACAAAGCATTTACTCCACAACAAACTTGTGAAGTGAGTACTACCAAGTATCATCCACAAGTAATAAATGAGAAAACTGATGCTAAGTGATTTTCCAAAGGTCATGTAAATATTAAATACTGGAGTTAGAGCTTGAACTCAGAGTAGACCCTTGTTTTTCCTACCATGTTGTTCTCCTTCTAATGAGCATGTTTATGCTCAACCCTAATTCCTCCAAAATTATTTTTAAAACTTTGCAATATGGCTAAGTTGCTGTGGTATTAAATGGTTAATTTTTTAGTGTATAGGTCAGAATTTTGCCAGGCTGGGCAGTAGTAATAGAAATTGTATACCTGTCTGCCTCTAGGGGACATGACCATTTTTATAAAATAGAAATATTCAGTGCCTTTACTTATTGACTTCATCTCATAACATTTGATCTAAAAGTTTATGGGTTTCTTAACTGAACTGCTAAGTAGACCCCAGATGATGGGGAGAGTAGTACATAGTTGTGTATGAGGGGTTTGTTGTTACTGATATATGAGAACAGACAAAAACTTGTAGAGAAAAGCAAAACCCAACTTTTGTAGTGAAACAGAACCCTAATTCCTAAATGTAACACCTCTGCCCATTGTATCCACTAATTGGGCTTTGCTATTACATGTAAAATTCGGTAGATTATAGCCCCATTTCATAATGATGAATGATAATAATCTGATGATGTAGCCCTAGTGTTACAGTGCTTACAATACTCTGTTTTATTAGTCCTTTGCCTCTGTTGTGAGGAGCAGGGTTTGTTTTATCATCTCTTCTCTAGGACTTTCATTGGTTTATCAGTCACTCACAGTTCAGCTTTCTTCTTGGTTCTATTTACATTATTGTAGTCATGATAACTACATGGGGGAAGCTAGTTGATATAGTGGATAGAATGCTGGGGCTGGTATCAGGAAGATTCATCTTCCTGAGTTCAAATCTGGCCTCAGACTCATTAGCTGTGTGACCCTGGGTAAGTCACTCAGCCCTGTTTGCTTCAGTTTCCTCATCTGTAAAATGAGCTGGAAAATGGCAAATCACTTCAATATCTTTGCCAAAAAAACCTCAGATGGGGTCATGAAGAGTTGAATGTGACTAAAACCACTAAATAACCACAGAGCCATAACAAATATCATTCTCTTTGTTCTCCTTATTTCACTTTGTATCAGTTCATAAAACACCTTCCCATATTAATTTCCCATATTCATAACTTATTACTACACAATGGCATTCTATCATATTTATGTGCCATTTTTTTTGTGTTTTTTTCCCAGCCATTTTACATACATTTTGCACTCACCTTGTTTTCAGTTTTTCCTTACCAAAAAAATGATTCTGCTATAACTGTCTCAGTATGTATTGAAGCTGGATTTCTTTTTTTAGTTCTTTGGGGATTGTGGCCAATAGTGGTCTCCCTGGGTCAATAGATATGGGGCATAGATATTCTTGCATAATTCCAAATTGACACCTGAAACAGTTCATCAAATAATAGACTTAAAGTTGGAAGGCATCTTCGATGCCATCTAGTCCAACTCCTTCATTTTACACATGAGGAACTGAGGCCTAAGGAGGTCACATGGAGTCAAACTGAGTATAAATTGTGTAAAATATTCCCTTAAATTTTGCATAGTGACCTACCTGAGGTTACAAAGGAAATAAATACCAGAGCCAGGATTTAAACTTCGCTGATCCTTTGACTCCAAAACTGACACTTTTTGCTTTCTTGGTTCCTGAACCACGTACACCTCTTCAGCACTCCACCAAGAAGAATGTAGCAGTGTGCCCATCTTTAAACATCTCCCAACACTGATTGTTTCCATAGGTTGTCACCCTTTGTGATTTACATAGTATGAGCTGAAACCTCACAATTATTTTCTGTTTATTTCTCCTACTATTTAATGATGAGCATGTTTTAATGTGATTATTTGCAGTTTGTGACTTTTTCCTGGAAATGTTTTCTGAACTTTTGATCTCTTGTTTATTGGGGAATGGTTCTTGGTAATGACCCAGGATGGGGCAATTGGGGTTAAGTGACTTGCCCAAGGTCACACAGCTGGTAAGTGTCAAGTGTCTGGGGTGAGATTTGAACTCAGGTCCTCCTGACTCCTGCACTGGTGCTCTATCCACTTAGCTGCCCCCTGATGGTGGTAGGGTGTGGATGTGAATATATATATATACTCCTTTTCTTTCCTTTCCCAAAACCTTAAACCTACTGCATTCTGAAGCCCATAGATGAGACAACACTAGGCTCCACCTAAGGGCTGTTTTCTGGACTCTCCTGGCTTAAGCGTGATTATCAATAGTAACTGTTGGGGTTTCCCTCATGGCTTGATTTAGTTTTTTTTTTATTTGGCTCATTAAAGGGGCCATCCCCTGACTACTTCTTAAACAGGCCTATTCACTGAATGGGAGTTACCTCACCCTAAGTGAAGTTACCTCACCTGAATAGGCCTTGGCCTAAAAGGCCCAAGGTCTCCCACTGCATCCTGGGCCATCTCCAGTCATCCTGATGAATATCTGGTCACTGGATCCAGATGGCTCAGGAGGACAGAGTGAGGCTGGTGACCCGCACAGCCCTCCCTTATTCAAAGCAAAATCAGGTGCAAATCATATCATCGTTACTCTGATGGCATGGTCGGTCTTCTTTGGCAAGGAGGGACGAACACAACAATGTATATATACATGCATATATGTACATACATGTATGTGTGAATATATACACACAAATGTATGCATACATATATGTGTGTGAGTGTATATATATCCATATGTATATTCAAGACTCCCCAGAATCTTAGTGGTGTAAGCTATTAGAGCTTATATAATTGTGCTAAGAGTTGGAGCAGTGCATCTTTTTAATATCAGATATTTTGGTAATATTTAATGTTAATAATTTCCATCACTTTACAATTTTTTTTGTCCTAATTGACTTTGCAAAAGCTTTTGAATTTTGTGTGGCAAAGTTTTCTGATTTTCCTTTTACGATGCCTACTCTTCCTTGTTAAGAATTTTTCTTTTCTCTTTTCTCCATTGTTGTCAAAATTCCCTGATTTCGTGCTGTTCTGTTTGCGTGTTGTATGTATGTGTGTGTGTGTGTGTGTGTGTGTGTGATGTGGTCTTGGATGTGCACATTATATAGCCATGTTAGCTTATTTTCTTAGCGTAATGGTCTAAGATGTTGGTCCAAACCTAAGTTCTGCCCATCTACTTTTCAGTTTTCCCTAATAGTTCTTGCCAAACAGGGAGCCTTTTCCTCCAAAGATTTTTGTTCCGACACTAATGTAGTAGCTGCTTTTTTTTCTAATCTGTTTCACTGATCAACTTTTCTGTCTTTTAACCAGTATCAAATAGTTTCCATGAGTATTGCTTTATAATACAGTTTGAGTTCTGGTAATGCTGTGCCCCCTTTCCTTTGCTCTTTTCCCCTCTTATTTTCATGGATTCTAGATCCTTTGTTTTTCCAAATGAATTATGTTATTTTGCCAAGTAGTAAAAAAAAAAAAAATCTCCTTAATTTGGTGTAACACTTAATCATTACATTGATTTAGTATTATCATTTTTATTATATTAGCTGTAACTCTAGTCAATGTAATAATTATGATATATGGCCTGAGCATAAGGAGTGAAAAATCTCTCCGATTATTTATTTACTTTTTTTTCTGTAAAGTGTTTTCTAGGTTTATTTACTTAATCTTTGTATGTGTCTTGGGAGGTTATTTTTTATGTTTTGTAGTTATTTCAAAGGGGATTTGTCTTATTGTTTCATCTTGGTTTTTCTTAGTATTGTATCAACAAGCTGATAATGTTTGTAGTTTTATTTTGTATCCTTCTGTTTGACTGCAGCTATTTAAATTCGTTTCGTTGTTGATTTTCTGGGGTTTTCTAAGTATGTCATCATGTTCTTTGTATGGAGGAATACTTTCTTTCATCATTGTGCCATTAAATTTGTTCTCTCATTGATACAAGAGAATTTCTAGTATAATTCTAGAATAATGTTAAATAATCATAAGAAGAAGGTTTCATCCTTATGATTCTACTTTGAAAGTGTTGCTAGCTCTCATGATTCTTATATTAAAAATTTAAACATTTATATGTCAAATCAGCTAATATGTTACTTTTTCCTTAACTAAACTTTTAATATATCAAACAATCCAGGTCACATATCTTACTGTTCCTCAAGTCAGAAAGTGACTTTTGAGTTCATGGAATCACAGGATATTTATAGCTGCAGAGGATCTTAAAAAAGTCTTTAGTCCATCGCCTTGTTAAGTGACTCTTCCAAAGTCATCTAGCTAGTTAGGGACAGAACTGGAACTAAAATTTTGGTCTCCAGATCCCCTCTTTGTACTTCAAAAAAACTGCATTATTTTTTAGTTTTCCTACATTTCCCCTCTCAGTCACAGGAGGATAAGATTGGAGGAGAAAGAGAGATTGAGGAAGGAGGAAATTCAGTTATATCCATAATCTTGGTAGATGGATAGGAGTTAAGTAAACTATTAAGATCCTTTCAAGTTTATGATCTTTTAGTATAAGGAAGAGTTACTAAGGCATCTGACATACAGCAGTGATATAATATATTGGAAAGGAATGATGGTCCTAACAGCAGAAACAGGGAAGGGGTAAAGTGGGTTTGGTAGGAAGTAGTTCTATTTTGAACTACCTACAGGAACATCAACCAGGTATTTGGTAACATGGGTCTGGGGTACCAGATATATGGATTTGGGAGTCATCTGCATTGAAATTATAACTGAATCTCTTGAAGCTGATGAGATCACTAAGGAAATATATAGGGAGAAGAGGTTTCAAGATGCCCACACTTAGTGGGCAGGAGGACTGGATCTACCAAAAATGTCTGGAAAAGACCGAAATTAGGCATGCAGAATCAGAATGGAGAGAGTAATTTCACAGAAGCCGGAGGGGGAGAAAAGTGTCCACAAGTGGTTGATAGACCATGTTAGAAACCATAGATGTCAAGAATTAAGATGAGAAATGGCCATTTGGATCTATCCAGTAGAAGAGTATTGCTAACATTGGATAAAGCAGTGAGTAGTAGCATAGCTTTCTAGTTCTCCCTCTAGTTCTGCTAGAGTCCTTTTTGAGTAGTCTTTCCCCCAGTAATTTGTGCTCTTGGATTAATTGAAAGCAGGAGCTACTGTGTATATTTACTTCTTTGTATTAATTATTTACTCTGTTCTAATGATCTGCTTTTCAGTTTTTCTGACCAATACCTAGTGGTTTTGGTGATTCCTGCTTTATAATATTGTTTGAAATCTGTTGGCCTCCTTCATTTCTAGTTTTTTCATTGTTTCACTTGAAATGCTAGATCTTTTTCTTTGAAAAAATTTTGGTAATGCTCAATGCCTACCCAATTCCTTTCCTTCCCCCACCTATACTCCTTCCTCCTCCCTTCTTTCCCCCTCTTTCCCTCTTCATTCCCCATTCCTCTTCCCTTCCTCTCCCCCTTCATTTCTCTTCTCCCTTTTTTCTCCCTCCCTCTTCATTGTCTCTTCTTTCTTTTTCCTTCTTCCTCTCCTTTCCATCCTTCTTTCATTCCACCTTTGCTTCACTTCTCTCTCTATTCCACTCCGGTATTTATCTCCCCTTTTTTCTTCCCCTCTTTCCCTTCTCACATTCTCTCTATCCCTTCTCTTTTTCTCTTTCCCCTTAGCCCTCTCCCCTTCCCCATTGATCTGTCCCTTTCTTTGCCTCCCTTTTCTGTCTCTTGCTCCCTCCTTCTTTATCTTTCCTTCTCTTTCCTTCCCTCTTTCTCTCGCATCCTTCTCTCTTCTTTTTGTCCTCCCCTCCTCTGTCCCTCATTTTCTTTTTTCCTCCTTTTGCTTTCCCTCTCTCATCCTCCTTTCTCTCCCTTCTTTTTCTCACCAGTTTATTCATGTGTAAAACAAAAATGTTGGACTTGGTGTCCTCTAAAGTCCCATTCAGCTCCAGATTGATGAATCTGTGATCCAGTAAATGAAGCCTTTGATTAAAAAAAAAAAACGTTGATGCTCCCAAATCATTCCCCTACTATATGCAGGACCAAACTCTTGCTCTCCTGCCTGAGCTCTCCCTCACAATGTTTTATGCTTATACTCTCAGAGACACTGAGGAAGGATAAGAGATTAGGGGAAAAGAAAACATCCATCTCTCTTATGTAGTCTTGGCCAGGCTATAACTTCTCCGGATCTTCCTTGGTCTACTCTTCCCCTCTCCATGGCCAAGAAGTTTTCTTATACATCTTCTCAAAATATTGGCACCCTAGACTGAGTTCCATATTGAATATGATTTGTCAGTGCCTTCTGGTATTAGCTCTTCCTGATTTTCAAATTTACATGCAGTGCCATTCACTCATAGTTTCTTCTTAAGTCAGCCAACCTGCCAACACTGGGCATCTACAATGATGCTTTGGGCACTGAGACCTCAGCGTGGTACAAGGTATTGTTTGTGTTCCTCAGAGATTAAATTCTACTTGGAGAGACAGGATCTATAAGTAAAGTAAGAATCTTAGAATATTTAGCCTGGAAAAGGGTAGACTTTGAAAGACACCATAGCTTGTATTAAGCTATTTGATGCGCTGTCACATGAAAGAGATATTAAATTTGTTCTTTATGATCTTAGAAGACAGAACTCAGAGCAAGGGGTAGAAGTTTTCCAGAGGCAAATTAAGAAACTTCCCAACAGTTAAAATTATTGAAAGAGATGGAATGGGCTGCTTTGAAAGGTGTGGTCATTTCCCCATAACTAGAGGTATTCAAGGAAAAAACTGGATGACTACTTGTCATGTATGTTGTAAAAGGGATTTTCTCATTCGGGTATGGGTTAGACTATAGGTGGCCTACAGGAGTCCCTTTAAATTCTGAGTCTATGATGTATTAAGGAGAAGAAGGAACAAATACTACAGGAATGTGGTGGAGAGACTGACTACTATGGATTCATGTTTTCAAGGAAGGCTTTCCAGAGGAAATGTCTATGTTAGCGTATGTTAGATCTTGTAAAAAAGGGTAGAATTCAGATTAAGTATATCAGGACAGGGATTTCAAGCAGGTGAAATGTCACAAGCAAAAGTAAGCAGTCTTATTGTGTGTAACTGATTTTGCCAGGGTTATTCAGGGAGCAGTGTGATGAATGTGGGGAAACAGTGGGAGATAAAGTTTTAGGCATTGCCTGTGGCCAGATTGTGCAGATCCTGAAAGCAATGCTGAAGAATTTTGATTTTATTCTGTAGCCAATGAGAAGCCAGTGAAGGGTTTAACTAGGGGATGGACCAAGAAACAGTGAAATTGAGAGGAAGATTTGATTTTGAAAGCATGAACTAAGCTTTAAATATATTGAGTCTGAGATTCAGAAGGAATGACTACCATGGACTAGGGGTGTTTAAGGAAGAATGTGCCTCCTGTTTGCAAAAATTAGAAAAGCAGAAAATAATGGTGAGGGAATATGTGGGGGGGGGGGGAAGTTAATCATAAACAGAAAGCATGGAAATCAGCACAATGCATGCTCTTGGGAAGGTGACTGAACAGGGGAGGGGTTTTGTTTAGAAACAAGGTAAGCTCCGTAGGTTGGAGTTCAAAGAATAAAGTCTTTAATAGGAGGTAAAGGAGCTTGGATTTTGCCCTGGAGGAGGAGCCTGTGACCATGTGGCATGGTGGAAGTAGTTCTCCAATAGGACCATGGCATCAAGATGATGACAGGACTTGCAGTTGACCTTGATTTGAGTGAGGGAGGTCTGTGCAAGGTCACCAACCTCACCTTCTTCTCCTGAGACATCTGGGTCCAGTGCCCTGACATTCATCAGGATGACTGAAAATGGCCCAGGATGCAATGTGAGACCCTGGCCCTTTCAGGCTAAGGTCTTGGGTGGAGTTGTCTGAGGTGACACAGGTTCTAAATCTGAGTAATTTGAAGAATTTGGTGACTTGATAGAAATGAAAAATTTTCAAGAGGAAACTAGTTTGGAGGAAAAGATTTGTGCAGGAGAGAACCTTGTACAGTGGAAAGGGCTGACTTTGGAGTCATGGGATCTGAGTTGGAATTTTGCTCTGCCACTAAGTACTTTAATCTTGTGGGGCTCAGTTTCTCAGCAGATTAGACTGCATGAACTCTCAGTTACCTGCCTGCTCTACATCCATGATCCTGTGTTGAACCTTGTCATACTGAGAAGTGAGCATCATTAGGATACGAGTGACCAGGAGTTGGCCACGATGGGAGTTGAGTTAAGGAAGAAAAGTCTGGCAGACACTGAAGTTGTGTGACAATTCAGGCTGTCTGTGTTCCTGAATCTGAGAGGTGAGAAGGTCAGCGTCATAGGTGCTAGAGAATGAAGTTGGTGAGCTCTGGACCCATTGTTTCTCAAGTGGTCTGCTTTAATACTTCTTCAGTATTCTTCTTGCCCTATTTAGGTGGATTTGAGCAAAAAGTTAAATATAGCCAGAAACAAGTCAGAGGCCTGTAGGTGAATCTTTTTCTGGATTGAGGCAGGACAGTAATGGTTGAGTGACCTTAGAAGTTGAGAGTGACAGCAGGATGTACAAATGTAAAAAGTCTGACTGGTAACGGAAAATTTAGAGCTAGAATTCTGGAGAGAGAGAGGGAAGGAGAGAAGGAGGAAGGGGGGGAGAGAGAGAGAGAGAGAGAGAGAACTGGGCTCAAGTCAGGATGTAAATTTGAGACACATCTGCTTAGTGGTAAGAAGCTTTGAGAGGAGATGAAATCTTATGGAAAGGAATTCTAGAAAGAGAACTGAGGATAAAAACTGACTGTTAGCCAAACTTACTTGTATTGCTTTTCTACATAGGGTCAGATTAATGTTCCTGTGGTGGGATGGACAACTGTAGGACCCTTATCTCCTTCCTAATATTTATGAATCAATTTAAAATGGTGATTCATATGCATAAATATACATTTAAATATGCACATAAATGTATGTATTCTCTCTCTCCCCCTCCGATTCCCTCTTGCCTTCTCTCCTTTTCTGTCTCTCTATCTCTGTCTTGCCCCTGGCACCGGGCCCTTCCTAGTCTTTTAGCCCTGCTTTAAGGCATGAATCCAGAGCTGCTAAGTGAGTTGCAGCTACTTGTGTGGTTGGTTGCTGGCCAGGAACTTAAGCAGATGTTCCCAAAGAAGCTTCCCTTCACACCTGCCTGGTTCTTAAAGGGTCTTTAAGGTTCATTTCACCCAACCACAAAAACTTGTAAGGATATTATGATAAACCTGAGCTATCTAGTACCTAGCAAAGTAGGATTCAGATAATCAGCACCACAGTGATCCTGAAGTTGTAGAAGTTAATTAGAACATAGTTTCATATGCCATGTTGGTTACTGTGGCATTGCTATGTCCAGAATGAGAAAATATTACAGCAATGACAGATTACATATTTGAAGGCTAGGTTGTATCCACATCGTTTAGGATAGATATGGACAGTTCTGGTACTATTTTTGAAAATTAGTACTGAAAGATACCCTAAGTTTTATACCAACCAAAATTATATATATTTAGGTATGTATATGTCAGAAACTATCATGTAACCCTGAGCAAGTTACTTAACCCTGTTTGCCTCAGTTTCCTCATCTGTAAAATGAGCTGGGGAAGGAAGTGGCAAACCATTCCAGTAACTTTGACAAGAAAACCTCAAACAGGATCATGAGGAGTCAAACATGATTGACTGAACAAAAAAAAAAAAAGCCTAGAAAATGAAAATGTGACCTCTGTGAAAATCCAACATATAAAAATCTACATTTAAAAAACAGATGTTATTTACATTACAAAATGATTCTTTGATTTACAAAATGATTCAACCAACAGTTTGTTTTCATAGTGGGTCCCTTGGTGCATTTGCATGTTTGTTTATGACATTAACTACTTGATTAAGAGGCTGAGAGGCAGGGAAATTTCTAAGAGCCATTGTTAACTAGGGATCAGTAAGAAATGAAGAGATACAGAGTCTCTGAAATTGAGTTAGTGAGAAAAGATTACAGATATTTGTCACGCAACTTTTTTTTTAAGTATCACATATATTACATGAAGTGAGGTATGAGCCTATTAAACTGCCAGAGTTTGGACTGGCAAATGTTTAATTTAAATTTCTCTAGATTTTTGGTTTATCATTTATCTTTCTAAAGATAGTAACTGCAGTCATACTTTCTATGGTAAATGAAGTCATAGGAATCGGATTTTATTGCTTAAATTTTAAACATTTAATGCAGTCTTTCTGGAAGGACAGAGCTTTTAAAAGTTAATCATTTAAAAAAGATTTGATAGAACAACATTCTCTAGTGAATGTGTTTACAAAAAAAGGTCATGACTAATTTAAAAAATCATACAAAGTTTTTATCATAGATCAGAGTGCCATAAAATAGCATTCCTGAACAATCAATTGCTGTGCATTTTTTAATGCATTGAAACTGAATGCCCAGATATGCCAGTGGTTATATGATGTCATCGTGGACATGGAGACAGCTGGGTGGTGCAGTGGATACAGCACCAGGCCTGGAGTCAGGAAAACCTGACATCAAATTTGGCCTTAGGCACATACTAGTTGTGTGACCCTGGCTGATTCATTTACCCCATTTTTGACTCATTTTCCTCATCTGTAAAATGGGGATAGTCATGTTACCTTCTCCCTCCCCCAGGATTATTGTGAGGATTAAATGAGACAATAATTGTAAAGTAATTAGCGCATAGTTCTATAAAATGTTTGCTGTTATTGCTGTCATTATTATTTTGTACTGTCTACTGACCCACCTTTTACATATATATATATATATATGTATATACATACACACACATTTCTTTTATGACATCCTTTACCTGCTTCTTCTTAATGATTCCATGTTCTATTGCAACTCTCAAATGATTCTCCATTTTCCTTTGGTTGATCCTGTTATTCCTTTCGTTAGAGACTGTGATGTCCTATGTCTCAGCCATATGCCAGTGCTAGAAGTGTAATATTGAATAAATAATATGAAAATAATAAAAAAATAGAATACATAACAAAAATAATAGAAGAGTAGTTAGGCCTTTGCTTAATGGAGATTCTGAGATCATTGAAAGGTTTGCAGTTATCCTAAAAATGTTCAACCCCACTTTTCTTCCTCCCATAACTTATTGTTCATTTTTTGGTCTAAAACCAAAAATTTTTGGATGAGCTCTACTGATTGTCTAGTCAACAACATGCTGCAGTCAAGAGAGCAGACATTCTTCATCCACTTTTTCCAATATGATTAATACAGTCTCTTCAGATTGCTTATAGATTATGCTTTTCAGTATTCCAGGACTTGATATAGTCATTACCTTGTCATTTACAAGTAGTAATGTTCAAAGGGCATCAATAGGAAATCTCCCTTTGTCTAGGGCTCTGCATGGAGTCTCCTTCTTGAAACTGGTGAGCATACAGCTAACTTGTTTTATGCTCTGTTTGATATTAATTATCAGATCTGGTCATTAAATGACGATTATCTCAATTTTGTCTTTCAGAACATTCTGTATGCTTTTGTTTTGTGTAGGAGGCATATATAGAAAGCAGAATCTAAGGGAAACACTTAAAAATTAAAAAGCAACAGGTTTTTGGGCAAGGCATGTTCAGAAAGGAAAAAGAAATATGTTTTGTGAGAAATAGAGGGAAAAGGCATTCCATGTCTTCACATAGGAGTGGGGAGTCTGGGGTCCTGAAGCAGGTTCACAGTGGTCTAGCACTTGTCACTTGTAGATCTATATAGAAGGTTTGAAATTTTTCCACACACCATTTGGCATCTTCCCATTCTCCAGATACTTTCAGAGTGTATTCCCAAGTCTCCAAAGAGCTGTTTTGACTCTAGCATGAACTTCTTTTGTGTGTATTTGTTCTGGTTCATCCGCTTTTCCTATCTTTATTTTCTCCAGTTCTATTTCTGCTTCTAGACACACACATCTGGCACTCTGATGTTTGATTCTCTGCCTTGGGTGGTAAAATAAATTTTTTATAAAAAATATTTCATGGATCCTTTACATTTTTAGTCTGTTTGTCCTACTTCACATTTCATATTTAAATGCCCCTGGAATGACGTGTAGTGTAGTCTCTCTACACAGCTTCCTTTAAGCAGTTTTTTTCATTCTACTGTTCATCACTGTTTTTTGAGGTGCTACTACCCATAATCTACCATTCTTTATGAGATTTTATGTGAGTTCATGTTTCCAAGTAGCTATTCTTTTACAGGGACAGCTAGGTGGTGCAGTGGATAGAGTACCAGTGCAGGAGTCAGGAGGACCTGAGTTCAAATCTCACCTCAAACACTTGACACTCACTAGCTATGTGACCTTGGGCAAGTCACTTAACCCCAACTGCCTCATCCTGGGTCATCTCCAGTCATCCTGAGGAATATCTGGTCACTGGATTCAGATGGCTCTGGAGAAGAGAGGCTGGTGACCTGCACAGCCCTCCCTCACTCAAAACAAAGTCAAGTGCAAGTCATGTCATCATTTCTCTGATGACATGGTCTTCTTTGGCAATGAAGGACGAACACACACATTCTTTTGCAACATGTCTCCCTACCTACCTTGGTAAGATAAATCTGGTGTTTGACTAAGGGGTTTTTTGTTCTCCATTTTTTGGCAATTGTTTTATATCCATTGTGTTACTTTTGTTATTAGTGTTGATGTCTTTTCCTCTACCCACTTGCTATTTTTATATCAATAATTTAAGTCAGCTTGTACACCTTATCTTTTTCATATTTTATTTTTCTAGCATTATATTTTGGTCCTTGCTTCATTAAGTCAGTGATCTGACCATATTGATGACTGACTCAGGAATAATTCTCAAATCAACAATGAATAGTTTTTAATCTTTTTCCCCTCTTTTTAAAATTTGATTTTTATTTTATTTTCAGTTTCAAATTTCTTCCCAACACTCCCTCCTCCACACATTGAGAAGACAAAAACAACCCAAAACTCATTATAAATATGTTAATCAAGCAAACAAATTTCCCATTTATCCTCATCCAGAAAAAAACTCCTTCAGTCTGCACTCTCAGTCCATCAGGTAGTTCTCTATCTGGGAGCAGATAACATGATACATCACGAATTTTTTGGAATTGTGGTTGGTCATTGTTTGATTAGAGTTCCAAAGTCTTGATTAGAATTTGTTTCTTTCGAAGTTGTTTATGTATTGTTGTTATTGTATAATTTTACTTCTGGTTCTGTTCACTTTTCTTTGCGTCATTTCAGACTGATATGGTCTCCCCAGATTTCTCTGAAACCTGTCCCTTCATCATTTCTTGCAGCACAATATTATTCTCACATTTATGTAATTTAACTTACTCAGCCATCCTTTACTTTAGTTTCTGATTCTTTGCCATCATGATAAAGAGCTGCTATAAACAATATTTTTGTACATATGGTGTTTTTCTCTTTCTTTGATCTCTTTGAGGTATAGACCAAGTAGCAGTATTACTCAGTCACAGGGTATGCATAGTTTAATAGCTTTTTTGGCATAATTCCAAATTGTTTTCCTGAATGCCTGGAATTAGTTCACACCTCCACCAGCAATGCATTAATGTACCTGTTTTCCCACAGCCCTCCAGCATTTATTATTCTCCTTTTTTGTCAACTTTGTCAATTTGATTGGGGCAAAGTGCTACCTCAGAATTGTTCTAATTTGCATTTCTCTAATTATTTGTGAGGTAGAAAATTTTTATATGGTTCTTGATAGCTTAGACTTCTTCCTCTGAAAACTGCTTACGTGTGTCATTTCATACGTGTTGCCTATTCATATTTTTATCAATTGAAGAATGACTCTTATTCTTGCAAATTTGGCTCAGTTCCCTATGTATTTTAGAGATGAGACCTTTAATCAGAAAAACTTGCTGCAAAGATTTTTTTCCCACTTTCATGTTTCTCTTCTAATTTTAGTTGCATTGATTGTGTTTGTGCAGTTTTTAAAAAAAAACTTTATGTAATCAAAATTGTCTGTTTTACTCCTTCATATGGTCATGAATTTTTCTCCTATTCATAGATGTAACAGGTGATGTTTTCCCCCTGAATTTCTTATCTGTGGTGATATTTGGTGTTGCCATGTCTATCAACTTCCATTCGTTCAATCAACACATATTTATTAAATGCCTGTTATGTGCCAGCCAGTTTTCTGGGTACTAGTGTTAAAAATGGATAAATGAAAAGCTTCTTTCCTGGCTGAACTTTTTTGTGGGGAAACAACATATATAAGTAGATAGAAAATGTTACAAAAGCATTTCAGTTGAATGGAGGTACTGGCAGCAGGAAGAGCAGGACAAGTGTCATGTAGGGCATGGTGGCACTTGAGCTGAATTTTGAAGTAATCTAGGGCTTCTGAGAGACCAAGGTGAGGAGAAAGCACATTCCAGGAATAAAAGCCAAATGATGCCAAAGCAAAGAAGTAATAGTAGTGGGAAAACTAGGAAGAAGAATGATCTGCCTGAAACACAGAGGGTGCCAAGGGGACTGGTATATGTGATAAGTGTGGAAAAGTAAGCTGAAGTGTTTGCCTTTTATCCTAGAGGCTGTAGGGAGCCACTGGAACTTCAGAGTAACAGGAATGACATAGCCAGACCTGTGCTTTAGGAGTGTCATGTTGGCAGCTGTGTGGATGAATGAATTTGGGAGAAAAGAAATTTGATGCAGGAAGATATACATTAGAGTGTTGTAGTCATCCAGTCTGAAGTATATAGTGGTGGTTGTGGAGAAAAAGGGACTTACTTGAGAGATGTTTTAGAGGTAGATCTACAAGTTAATTTAATTCTTTAAGCCTGAACCACATTTCCCCACATTTTAAAAAAGTTGACCTTGCTTAACCATTCCCATCTTTGCATTGTCCTCACTGAGAACATATGTACATCAAAGTATATGTTGATTTAGTTTGGAAGGTCATTTATCTCCTACAATAGATGTTGGCACATAAACTGCCATTATTTTCATGATGATGTTTTTGCAAATACTTATGAGCAGTCTTGCAGTATGAAGCAACTCATTGCCCTTGTGAAATTTTCATCTTGTTTTATTAATATATAAAGATTTTACATCACCCTCATTTCTAAATATGTCTCTTTCCCCTCCCTACATAGCATATCATTCCTTACTTACAGAAGATTAAAAAAGAAAGAGAAAAATGTTCAGTAAAACCAATGACCTTCAGTCAGGCGTGGAGGTGTTTGCAATGTTCTGTGGTTCTAGACCCTTCCATTTCCCTTGCAGAGACAAAGCAGAGAGGTGAATTTCTCTAGCTCTTCCTAGGAGCCACGCTTGATCTTTATAATTGCACTGTGGTTATTTTTTTCTGTTGTTGCAGTTGCTGTTGTTTTCCTCTTAATGTTTTTGTAGACATATATATTGCTTTCTGGATTTTGCTTGCATCATCCTTATGTCTTCCCCATGTTTCTTAAAATACATCATTTTTCATGGCATGGTAATATTCCATTATTTTCATATCATAATGTGTTTGGGCATTCTTCTATTGAAAGATATCTGGTTTGTCTGTTTGTCTCCAGTTCTTGTCTAACACACTTGCACATGCACATACACACAAGCATGCACATGCACATACTCTCCTGTATTATGGTGTTTATGAGTTCTTTGTTTTTGCCTTTAGCCTCTTTTGGGTCCTATTTAGTCATGAGATCTGAATTGAATTTTTGAAAAGCAGAATTCCAGTTACTTTCTGGAATGTTTGGACAAAAATGTCACAGCCCCACCAATAGTGTGTCAGTGTTCCTGTCTTCCCATCACCCCTCTAGTATTTATTATTTGTGTCTTTAGTGACTTTTGCCAGTTTTGTAAGTGCAAACTTTGAAGGGGTTTTGATTTGCATTTCTATTACATAAAAATATAGAGCAATCTTTTATACATTGTTAATAGTCTGAAATTCTTTTGTAGAAGATATTTTTAATATCTTTTGACTATATCCATTGGGGAATAGTTTTTTTTATTTTATGTTTGCATAAATTCTTTTTTTTACCAGCCTCCATATTAACCTACTTTTTTCATTTCATCGCACCTTTTGAGACGATACTCTCATCATTTTTTGTCCAGCCTTTTCCATAAGATTTTTGTAAATGAGTTCATTTTCTAAAAGTATTGGAAATCAGACCTCTAATAGAGGTATTCGATGCACAGATTGTTTTTCCTAATTGACATTTTCCCTTGTTATCCTAACTCCATTAATTTTGTTAATGCAAAAGCTTTTCATGCTAATGATTAAAAAAGCTTTTCAATTGTATGTTCAATTACATACAATTGAAAATATATTTTTATTTTTTGTAATTGCCTTTATGCCGTGTTTGGTTAAGGATTTCCCCAGATATAACATTTATGTTCACATTGTACATCCATTTGCCCTTATTGTACCATGTGGCATAAAAATTTATACCTAACTTTTTATACTATATACTATATTATACTATACTATATACACTATACTATATACTACATACTAACTTTTACCAAATTGCTTACTGGTTTTTGTAGCAGTTCTTAGACAGCAAATTCTTCTCTAATTCAGTTGCTTGTGAGACTTCCTTATCTAGTGCTAAGGATATAAGAATAAAAGTGTCACTGATACTTTTTTTAAAGGCCAGGACTAAACAGTTTTAGTGGCAATTGCTTTCTAATTTAATTTGAGGTATAGAAATTCTATTCTCCATTCTTCTTTCTGTTAGTTCTTTTAAGTTTCTGGACATTTTGTTCCTCCCAATGAATTTTGCTATTATTTTGACCATCTCTTTAAATTACCCTCCTTGATAGTTTGATGTAGAATTAAATTTGTAAATTAATTTAGGTGACATCCTGGAAATGGACTTTGTTCTTGCCTTTGAACTGAGGATGAAACCAACTCTCCTACATATTTGCCTCTTTAATCAGAATATGTGAACTCTCCTTTCATCTAGCTGCAACTTCCTTCTGTCTTCTGTTTATTTGTTTTCATAGAAAAAATGTACAGATTCTGATTCAGTTCTTGTATGTTGCTTCACTGGTCATTGGACAAACATCTTGCATTTGTTTGTAGTATCAACAAGTAAGTTAATATTGACAAATTATCTAAACATTGGGTGATTTTTAACAGTCTCCTTTTTCTTCTCATTCTGCAAGTCACTGCTGAAACAGAAGAGGGCCCACACAGGACTGAAAGCCACTCAGAATTTTTCTTTGTGTCCTGAGTTGGCCTAGCTCGCTGATGTGGGAGCCTAGTGGTGACAACCCCCTCTGTCCTTAGCTAGGCTAGCCCTCAGAAAGCAGACACAAAGTTTGTTATTTTGGCTGGCTTTTCCAGAGTGGTAGACCCTCCCAGCACTTTGCCTGCACTGGTGGAGCCTCCAGAACTCAGGGTCAATTCCACACCACAAGGAATCACTGCAGTGGGACTTTGGGGATGATTAATTGAATACTGTAAATTTAATAAAAAGTATAAATGCATGCTTTAAACGTGAGTTTCTGTAAATTGCGGAATAACAACATATTACTTCGTATGTAGTAAGAAATGATAGTGTTACATGGGTTACATTTGGTTGCGTTTAAAAAAAATACTATACTACATTTCATAGTTTTGTAATGAAAATTACATTTAGTTTTTGTTTTCAGAACCAACCTTTTCCCGCTTGAAATTTATGATGAAATATGTATGCTGTAAGTGCATAGACTTGTAGGTTTTGTCACCAGGAATTCTTATTGGAAGAATTGTTCTTATTGGAAGAAAATGTTACGATACCAGTATTACATAATTTTAAAAATTGGGCACCATTTCCCTAGTTGCAGATGATTTGGGGATATGGAAGATTACTTACAGAATATAAAATGGATGTTTTTAAAGGACTAGGGGAAAAAAATCCTAGAAATAAAAAAGGTTGTTAAATTAAAAAGGTTGTTAACTAATGGTAAAATGTGCTGGTTAATTATCTTTTTTCAGAAGGATGAAATACTAGTGAAGTAAGGACTGTGGTAAATTTGAGTGATTTACATTCATTTAAATTTATTGTGTGCATATGCTTGCAAATCATATTTGAGAGCTAAGAGAGGGAAAAATGGTGATTTGGTATTCTTGGAACTTGAGTGAAGTCCTATCAGTAGTAATTTATTCAGTCTTTAGCCCTGTTTTATTTGGAGAATAAGCTATTTAATGAATCAATAAAGTTTCACAAAAGTAAACTCATTCAGTCAAAACTGATTATATGTTTGGGAGGCATGATCAACTCATTTAAATATGAGATGAACTGCCTTCAAGAAAGAATGCCTTTTTATGACCTTGTAAGCAGTTTATGGCCAGAGAGTCTAAATGCAAAGCTCTTAATCTATTTAAATGAAATATAATTGGTGATATGTAAAGTAATAAAGTTATTTTTATTAACATGGAATGTTTTTCATAGTTCTTTGTCGAATGTTATAATGGTGTTCTATAAACCACTGTTTGTATGGTAATGTTATTATATGTACTGGCATTATAAGAACCTGAGCATAGGTCTTCCAGCATATTATGACTTTCTGCCCTCTTCTGTCCTGTGATGATTTCCTATTTGGGTAGGGAACGTGAGGATCCTTCCTCTACACAATGCAGATTGGTAACTATTTTGCAACATATAATATTAGGAAGTTGACAGGGAGCCCTGAAAAATTAAGTGACTTGCCCAAGGTAACACAGTCCCATCTCAGGTTTGAATTCTTATCTTCCCTCCTCAGAGGCTGTCTTTCTCTATCAAGTACACCATACTGTAACCATGTATCTGATTCACATCTCTTCAAAAGAAAAAGAAAACTGAGATATTTTGTGGTTATTTAACTTAAGTAGAGGATACAGTAATCTTTGTCTTGACTCTAGTGTCCTGAAGTTGCCAAATGGAGAAAATATCCATTAGCTTTTATTTCAGAATTGTACTTCTATGAAAAATGGAACCATTGAGGGAAAATGTTAGAAATGTATTTGTTGTATTTTTTTTTATTTTGGCACTTTAATATTGAACACTGAAACTTTACATTTTAAAAACATTTTTAATGTAACTGCTCACAGAGGGAATGGAGGCTTCACTAGGTGGAAGACGAATGCCTGTTGTTCAGGCAATCATTTGCAATTAGGTGGGTAACTAGTGTTGTTTCATAAGAACATTTCTCATTTAAATTTATTGTGATCGAGCTGGGCTAATAATTGAACAAGTAGTGAACCAGAGCAGCTCGCCTTTGAAAAATTGTACAGTGTTTTAATGGTACCAAACTTTACCATGAAATAAAGGTTCATCCTTTCAGCACTAATATTTTTCTGATAATGTTATATAACTATAAATCATGTGATGCTACAGTCTCAGAAGAATCAAAGTTGTGAGCTGTGCAAAGATGCATGTGGTAGGTGAGTAGGCTTAGACGTAAAGATTCTTGCAGGAGAAATAATGCTAAAGATGACATCAGATACGTAGGTACTGGACAAAATGAGTAGGTTCAGAGTATCATAAATATGGGGCCGAAAGGGACTTTATATGCCATTTGGGTCTAATCTTATTTTTACAGATGAGAAAACTAATGAACAGAAAAGTTAAGTAACTTCCATAGGTTCACATAGGCAGTAAATGTCTGAGGCAGACTTTGATCTCAAGTTTTTCTTATGCCAAGTGGGGTAACCTATCAGCTATGCCACACAAGTCTCTCATGTAGCACAAGAGATAACCAAGTCACAGCCTTATGCTATAATGGTATCTAACTATGTCAGGTTATAAAGGCCCTCAGTATGTTAGGTAGGTTCACTTGGAAAGGATTTATAATAGGTGATGAGTCACCCAAGATGGAAGGCAATAGATGGATTATGACCTATCCCAATGAAGGGAATATTCCCATTGAATTCTATGCACTCAATAGTTCGTCCATGCTGGTCTAGAAACACTATCAGAATTAAATTATAGATTTGCACGATTATCTGGAGTATTCTTTCCTCTTCACTCTCACCTCTTAGAATCCTTGATTTCTTTCAAAAATCAGCTCAAGTGCCATGATGTATAGGGCTTAACCATTTTAATATTATTCTCAGGCTCCTATCAGGGACTCCTAACTGATTAGTGGTTGCCTTAGTCAGCTACTATAACATTTCATCCAGCAATATGTCATTTCACTTGCCGCCTATCTTTTCCTGCCTATGCCCCTCTCAGTTTTTAAACCATAATCAAATCAACCAGTAATAGGTACCTAATATGCTTATTGATTAGTTGAGTTAAATTATTTCTGATTTTTTCATCAAGTATATTCCATCAATTTAATTTTATTTTCCTTTTTTTAATCAGCACTAAAGAATTTTGATGATTAATGCTTTATAATACACTTTGAAACACCTCTTCATTCCTATTCCTTTTTCACTATTAATAATTTAGATCTTTTGTTCCTTCAACTGCATTTTGTTGTTTTGCCTAGCAAAGTAAAGTATCCTTTTGGTAATTTGATTGGTATATGACTAAATCTGTACTTTAATTTTGATAGTACTTCCATTTTTTATTATATTGGAATGACCCAGCCATGAGCACTGAATATTTCTCTAGTTACTTTAAGTCAGTCTCTATTTTAAAAGCATTTTTTGATTATATATACATAGCTCTTTAGTGGGATTGCTAGTTTGAATGAAAGTCTCCACTGTTTTCCCTTTGGATATACTACTAGTATTTTGTCATTTCAAAGAAAAATAATTTTATACCTATACTTAATGATTTTTTTTGCATAAATGGGTGTGTACTTGGTCAAAGACTTTTAAAATAATAATAACAATAGCTAATATTTAGTGCTTTAAGATTTGCAAAGCAATTTGCTTGTTATCTCAATAATCCTGGGGATAGTGCTATTTTTATCGCCATTTTACAGATAAGGAGATTGAGACCTAGAGAGGTTAAGTAACTTATCCCAGATCATGATGCATGATTTGAGTTTAGTTCTTCTTGACTCTAAGCTCAGCCCAAGCCCAAGCCCAGCACTGTATACCCTAGCCTACACGTACTTTCAGTATCTCTTGATTTACTTAGGTGGTTTGAGACATTTTGTTTTTAATATTATTATTTGTGTTAATTGTTTTCAATAACTCTTAAAATGGTGACATCCTAGCAATAAATCTGAATCCTTGGAACACCCATTATGAAATCACTTTCTTACTACTTACTTTTCTATCTTAGATCAGCCTTACGATTTCAGAGTGCATGAAGCTAATTAGTGAAATGCATTAATGCTAATCATAAAAAAAAATCAGTAATAGTGTAGCTATGCTATAGGAGTTCTTACTGGAAAGGATCTTACTGTAAAATGTTGGCCAAGCAGTTTCCTAGAGGTCAGGTCCATTTTTGTATTGAATCTACTTTTGATCATCAGTAGATTCTGAATGATTTCATCATGTTCTGAAACCCTGATGGCGTGTATGAAAAATGTGATGAATGGGAATAACACCATATTTCGGGGCAGAGGATCTGGGTTACAGTCCCAGTTCTGCCCTTTACTTACCCTTGTGACTTTGGACGTGTCACATAATGCCTCTGGGCCTGTTTCTTGAAATACAAGGTCAGAAGGAAGTGAGCTTGGCCTAAATAACCTTTAGGGTCTCTTCTCCTCTAAATCTATGATCCTAAATGGCTTATCCCCTGTGCCAAGTAGACTTGAATCTGAAATTGGAAAAACTAACACCCCAAACCCTTTGAGTAGGAATAACTTGAACAAGACTCCTCTTTTCCTCTTAGAACCCTACACATTTATATTTCTGGGTAAGCCTTGGTTTCACAGAATTCCCTCGGCAACTGGAGACCAGGTGGGCCTCATGGACCAAATTCATTCTTAGCCATCTTTGTTTCTAGTGATAAGGGCTAGGGTTCTCAGTAGTCAGAAATGTAGGCCGTAGTGCATAAGAATAACTTGTTTTCAGTAGCTCCAAAATACAGTTGTGTGCTTTGTTGCAATCGACAGATTACTCAAGTTAAACCTTGGCATTACCCTCTTTCTTTCCCTGAATACCACAGAGACCTTTGATTTTCCCTTCTACTTCTCTAAATTTCAGTTATTCCCAGCATAAAGAATCCAAGGCAGAAAGACTCCACACTCTTAGTAAAGCAGCAATGTAAGTAACTAAATGGACCACTCAAAATTTGTTATAATGTAGTTTTATTATAATTCACACAGTCCTACAAGTTGTACTCTTTAGCTGAAAGAACAGGTAACCAACCTCTTTGGAATGAATTACTAAGTGAAAAGAATCAGTGTGTTGCCAAGAGGAGAAAAGTATGTCATAAACATACCACCTAAACCCTCTCCTAAGCTCTTTTATCTCTTTATACATATTATTTTGATGTGGTTTATAAGTTTAGGTGGCTTTTACTTTTTTCATCTCACAGTAGGAGGAAAGAACTTTAGCTTAATATCTTTTGTAGACATTTTTTATTGGGAAATGAAGACATTGTATATTGGAGCATTCGATTCCATTTAATACCTTTACTTTGAAGCATTTCTATGTAGTGAGTTTCTTTTAATCTACCTAAATAGGTATAGATTCTGTTTGCTCGAAAGGTTATCTTAAGTATAAAATGCACTTGAGTTTAAAGTTTATGTTATATGTGTACATGTTAGTTTGTTTTTAAGAAATTATGATTGTGTATCTGTTAACTCCTTGTGGGCATTTCAATTAGTATACTTGGAAGATTCTCCTAACTGTACTTTTTCCTCCTGTGGGTTACTCTCAAATCAGCTAAATTTGATTATAATATTTTTTTCTCCAGGTAATACATTCTGATGAATAGATGCTGCAGATAAATTGAGTGTAAATAGAAAATAGTACTTAGAATTTTGTCATTACTGCTGTAGGTTTTCACTTAAGTATGCTAGCCTGTCTGTTATGTTTGTTGTTTCAATATTGTGGTGTCTTCAGATATTATTTTCCTTCAAAAATAAAAGAAAAAATAAATTCACTAAGGTTCATATGCACAATATTAACTTTTTAATTCTCTATTTACATTATGCTTGTGAGTCCTGGGAAATGGGTAATTTTAACAATCAGTATGTTGTACTATATTAACATTGTATGACAACTCTCATTCTGTGTATGAGACTTAATCCCATAAAATTGAGAATCTGTTTTTCTGTAACTGAAAATTGCTATTTAAGGTTTGTGACTTAAGAACTCTTTAGCCCCAAAATTATAATTCTGACCATTTAAAATGAAATTAGTCATTCTTTTAAGAGTAGACACATTCTTGAACAATTTTGTGCTAGAATTTCTGTTAACTGAGTCATATTTTAAATACATCAGGGGACCTTTCTGCTTAAATGAATTTTCTCATGAATCCTTTTTTAAAAGTGAATAACCATTTGATAATGCAGATGATCCACTTCTAATTTATCTGTTTTATAAATGTAGATTTTTAAAGTACTGATGTGTACAAAGCCCCTGTTCATTTAAGACTCATTGCATGTTCGTTTCACAACATGCAACCCTAGCA
Organism: Notamacropus eugenii; assembly: GCF_028372415.1. Classification (NCBI taxonomy): domain Eukaryota; kingdom Metazoa; phylum Chordata; class Mammalia; order Diprotodontia; family Macropodidae; genus Notamacropus; species Notamacropus eugenii. The sequence continues at coordinate 145,773,700 of NC_092877.1, read as the reverse complement.
TAAGAAAATAGATTTATACAAGATAAATTGGGAGACATCCACTTTACAAAAATCATTCAAAACAGATTGTATCAAAATAGAAAATTCTCTTAGCACATTTAAACATGATTCTGTTTACAAATAACATTTTAGGACTAGACCTATTCTATAAAGCAAAGGTTCCCAGCCTGGAGAATGAGAAACTTGTTAAGGAAGTACAGCATCTATTTGGCAGATAACTATTCTATTGAAATTAATCTCTTTTTTTCCTAATGTGTGTGTATATATATATATGATAAACTATGCAATTTATTTACTTCTATACTGTATAGGGACCACTCAAAAGTTTACTAAAACCCCAAGGATATTGGGATCCCAAAAGTTTGGGAATCCCATTTATAAAGTGTTACTTCTTTTGTACTCTATCAATAATAGGAAAGAATATCCTAATTATAATTTTGAATTCTCTGCTTTGTCTGTTGTTACAAATTAATATCTATGTATATACATTATATATACATTTATGAAAATAAAATGGTAAGCTATTATCTTTTAGATAAAATAGATCTCACTAATCTCAGAATTTATTAAGGTAAAAATGTTTTAAAAGCTTTCATGTTAAATATTTGAAAGAAGTATCAATTGTGTCACCAAGAACACATTTTTAAAGGTCTTTAATTTTGGTACCCTCAGTTTCTGGCACATATTTTGTATATGCTTTTGATCCTGTTTTGACTCATTTTTGTCATATTCTGACTAAGTTTAATGCAGGGAAAAATAGCACATCATGTTTCTCTTAGTATAGTTATTAGAGCTTCATATCTGTTCTTTGTGTAGAAGATTTTAAAATTTTATGCCTTTCCTCAAGTATGAGATTTTTTTGTTAAGAGAACAATAAATTGATCCGGGGGAAAATTGACCCTATTGATCTGCAAGCTTTATGTTATAGAGATTACAAACACAGGAAAAATAGCAGAAAAGAGGATTCGTAATTCAGAGGAGGCAAAGCCCAAGAAAACAGTTAATAATAAAGCCAGTGACCTCAGATGTCTATATTACCCATACTTTGTACATTTGCATAAACAGGGTAAACTGGAGCCAATGTGGTGGGCAAGTTACTGAGGGTGAATACAAAAGTACCACAGTCTGATGAGAATAATGCCTGCCCAAAATGAGCTAAGTCTGCTGAGGAATACTAAGGACTTCAAAAAAGGAGTTTTCTTCAGCCGTGTCTGGGGCAGTTCTCAGACCACGGCTAATTCCTAGTCAGCATCCATGGTTAGAATGTTGAGGGTTTCACCACCACCATCACTACCATCTCATACTGTTCCCTTTCCCCTACCCTTCTGTCTCAGCATTTCTGTCCCAGCCTGGAGTGCTACTTCCCCAACCAGGATATGCAGATCTTAGATGCCCCTGGAGCTCTCTGTCCCTGACTTTCCTTATGGGACTGGTTCCCAGACCCTGCAGGCTTCTGGTTGACTTTTTGTGCCATCTTAGGCTAGTTGAAGGAAGTTACTCTTTTTTTTGGATTACTTGATCATATGTGGGAGAGCTGAGCTCCTCTATGACCGTTTAAAAAATTTCATCTTAATCCGAACTCTCTCAAATTCATACTTTCTTAATGTGCAGTAATATTCAATGACATTCCTGTATCTTACTATGTTTTAGTTATTCTCTAATTAACGTGTGCTTTATACTTTTAGAACCTAGAGAGCAAGGAAATGTGCCACAGACAAAGCCTAATGTGTAAATATTCTATAGGATTAGTGCAGGCAGTATTTGTGGGTGAAACATTAGGTAATACATTATTATAATGTAAAAGATTAACTGCAACATTCTTACAGGAAAAAAAATGTTCATCATGCGGTTATTCAGTTAAAGGGAGGGAGTGGGGAGAGACAGAGAAAAAGAGAGAAACAAGGGAGAGAGAAGTTGGTAAAACAAAAGTAACCCTTAGGAAGCCTGGATATACAGGATTAGAAAGACCAAGAAAAATGTGTGTTTGACAGATGCTTGAAGCTCATAGAAGAAAGATCAGGTGATAGTCTGTGGTCACATAACCAGTGTATGTGAGAGGCAAAACTTAACCTTTTAACTTCTGACTTCAAGGCCTGCTCCCTTTCCAGTATGCTGCCTTTCTTGAAAAATTTCCTGAATGACTGATAAAAAAAGAGATGAGCTTAAAGAAAAGGTCAAAATTTTTTAATTTCAAGAGAAAAAAATATTCAAATAAAAACAAGGAAACCTGTAAAATTGAGAAATTTTATGCAAAATAGAACTTAGAAAAAATTGAGGGATTCCAAAAATATTATTTTAACATATACTTTTAAAGTGAGGAGCAGTCTGGAGATGCATTTAAAAGAGTCACCTTAATATATTGCTTGAAAAGATTGGCTTTTAATACTTCTTCAGCCAAAAGACCAAACACCATGCTGGGAGGATACCAGAAATTAACAAGGGGAAAAAGGAAATTAATTTTATACTCAGTGATGATGTTTCTCTTCACCTATGATAATACTGTGTTTAGTTCTGGGTGTTACAGCCAAGAGCACTGGAGCTTGAGTTGTAAGGGCCCTGAGTTTAAATATGGCCTGAGATACCTGCTAGCTCTCTGTTTGACACTGGGCAAGTCACTTAGCCCCTGTCTACCGCATTGTCTTCATTTGTAAAAATGAGGCTAATAACAGCACCTAGCTCCCAGGGTTGCTGTGAGGACAAAGTGAGATGAATATTTCTAAAGCACTTTGTAGACTTTAAAGTGCTATGTGAATGCTAGCTCTTGTTAGGGGAAGGCTCAGGAGGCTGATTTTTGTTAGTTTTTTCTGATATAGTAGTATGGAAAGATGGAAGTTGGAGCAGAGTAGGAATCAAAGTCAATAAAAATATTCTTGAGAGGGGCATGGATAAGAAAAGTATAAGAAACATTTTACAAAAATCAATTCTAGAATCCTATTAGAGGGAGCATCCATTGAAAGAGGTACATATAGGACAAATGTATAAAGTACTATATTCTTCTATATCTGTGAATAGTCAACAATTTATAACCGTAAGAGGTAATATAAATAGACTTTGAAGGATGTGAATGAAATAAACAATTGCAAATAATAACAAATTTTTAAGGAAAATTGGGGATTTTTTGGAGCTCTATCCTAAACAACTAATCTTATCACTTAAAAAAGGAACAAACTGAGAAAAGGAATTATTCCTATCTTGGAGTTAGTAGTTTGGATCTAGAAGATGTTTATTTATAATTTAAACTTTAAGCAAGAAATTGCTACTCATACATTCTACAAAGAAGATAGGATAGGAATTTTCATTTAGGGACAGTACAAGCTAATAGATGGGGAAGAGAGTTAAACTTTATAAGTGGTTTTAGCAGTGAGAATGTCATGTTACCAATGTAGACATGAAGAAATCTCCCTTGTCAGTAGCAGTGTGTTCTGAAATAGGTTGAAAGATGAAAGTATGTTAGCATACATTATAAATTTTGTATTAGGTTTTCTGTGGGCAAGTTTGGTATTTTAGAAACAACTGTGGATCCAGTGTCTTAAATGTTCATGTGCATTCTTACTTCCCTGGAGAAGCATGTAACTCAGACTCTTAGCTTAACTTAGAGGAGCTAGAGTGTATGTATGAGGATACAGGGAAATAAGAGTACTGAGGGAGCAAAGAATGGAAAAATTTGGTTGGCTAGTTCCAGACTGAGTTTCTAAGCATCTATAAATAGCATCCTTAGCATATTTCTAGTTAGATGTGGGGAAAGTCAGCTGCAGTACTGGGGATTGGCTACGCTCCCAGAGTAAGGGGGGAAAATGTGTGATAGGAGGCCTATTGAAAATCTAGTGACTGAGACCAACAGAGTGAAGAAAGTAGAAAACTGAGATTTGAGTCCCAATTTAGGAATGCTCGACTATTTAATTTTTATGTTGGATGTTTAGTGAGGAACAGCTGCATCAACAGCATAGCATATAATCCACTTAGGAAAAATTCAGAAAAGAGTGCAGAACTTTGGGTTTAAATAAGGCCTATAAGACTACATCTTTCACTCAAGGATAGATATAAAATTCAGTTTGAGAATTAGTCATTTAGAGAGCAACTATAGAAAGCATCATTTTTACATTTACTAGAATTTTAACTGTTTCTTTCCCGATGATCCATCAGTAGAAGCCCAAAAACCTTAAGGGGAAATGATAAAAAAAAAGTTTAAAAAGAAGATGAAATATTTGTGTTTTAAATGCCCAATACACTTAGAAAGAACTTGAATCCCTTCTGGTTAGAAAATGTTTAGAAATAAAGTGCTTAGATAATAAAGTTAATGAAAAGATCCCCCAGATCTCTTCAGAATTACTCGAAGGTGTATATATTGTTTTTAACTAATTGTTCTCTGGCTTTAAAACTTCACTAAAACTTTTGGGACACTGTATATAGGTAGAATAAGCTTCCCTTTTTCCTGAGTACATTAAAGCAAACTTTTTTAATAATTCTTTTTTTGTTGTTGCAAAACAATTGGGGCTAAGTGATTTGCCCAGAGTCACACAGTTAAGTGTCAACTATCAGAAGTCCTATTTGAACTCAGTTCCCCTGACCCTGGAGCTGGTGCTCTGTCCACTACGCTATCTGAGCTGCCCCAGTTTAAAAATAATTCTTGAATGTCTTAACAAAATCTCCAGGTCATTATCAAGGTGCCTAAGAAGTACTTTTATAAAAATATGTTTCTAGGAACTTACATTTATTCCTCATTTTTTTTTTCATTTTAGTCAGATTACTCATGGTAATTCATAGAAAAAAAGCAGAAGTAGTTATTTTTCATAGATTAATGAAACTATTTTTCTAATTTAGTTACTTGAATATTTAAAAAGTCTCTTTGCAGTCAATATTAACTTTGTGTTTCAGTACCTCAAAAGTGAATTACTTTTAAAACTTCTAACTTGGTCTTTAGACCAAGAAATCTTAGAAATCATTGTACCATGTTGAAGAGAATGTATATATGTGTGTGTGTGTGTTTCTGTGTATGTGTGTGTGATTAAGGTATATTTTCAAGTTTCTCCTAAAACCACATTTAGTTGTTGACATATAAAGACCTCTCTCCCTAGGAAAAATGAAGTTTGAAGTTTGAATGCTCATAAACGTTTGAGTTTCTGATTACTTTTGTAATTTTGTCTTGTGGATTTATAATTTTGCTATTATATTCAGAAAGAGCCAACCTGGAAATCATGAAAACCTGGATTCATGTCTCCCAACCCTGAAACATACTGGATTAGTGAGCTTGGGCACCACCACTATATTTATTCATATCACTGTAATCCTGAGAATATACACATAGGCACAGTCCCAATTCTTTCCTTTTTAGAAGGTAACTTAATTATAAAATTAGCAAGCATCAAAGACATTTCAAAATACAAGGAATAAAAATCAGTTTTACATGAACCCATTAATCTCTATTGAGTATTTTTAAAGTATATATGAAATTTAACAAGGATCAAACAAAATTGCCCTTTTTGTTACCTTTTAAGTTTTGTGTTATTTTGTTGAGGCTTCTCTCTTTCCTTCTTCTTCTCATTTCCCTTTTCTTTTCTTTCTTCTCTCCAGGACTACTCAGTAACTTTCTCTACCCCCTCCAATAGCAATACTTTTCCATCTTTGAAAAATATATATCCTGTTGTGTCCCTGTTGTCCATTACCTCTTTGTTGGGAGGAGGACTGCTTCACCATTTGTCTCCTAAAGTTATGATGATTGTTATTCAGTTGTTTTTTCAATCATGACTGATTCTTTGTGATCCTGTTTGGGTTTTTTTTGTTTGTTTGCCAAAGATATTGGAATGCTTTGTCATTTCCTTCTCCAGCTCATTTTGCAGATGAGGAACTGAGGAAAACAGGGTTCAGTGACTTGCCCAGGGTCACACAGCTTATAAGTGGCTGAGGCCAGATTTGAACTCATGAAGATGTCTTCTTGACTCCACCAGGTCTGCACTCTATCCATTGTGTAGCTGTCCCCAAATTTATGATAGATAACTATATGAAACATATATAATTATATATGAGATAACTAATAAGTTATGATAAATAACTTATTAGGATTCTGAAGTCCTTCAGAATTGTTTACCTTTATTATCATTCCATAAAATCTTCCCTTGGTGCAGTAGATGACTTGTTGAAGTTTTTCTCTTATATCTTCTTTAGAAGAAAATGATAAATTCATTTTAAAAAGCTTATGCTAATATATCTTTCAGAGGATTTAAACTTCTTAATTATTGAAATGTTAATGTTTGAGTTTTAACTCAAGTGAACATATAATGAAATTAAAAAATAGGTTAATGGTGTCTACACTAGGCACTTCTCATAGGTTGAGTAACTAGGCATACAAAATAGCAGGAGAATAAATGTATTTTGCAGATAGTCATTCCACACTTGACAGAAGTTCACTTTAAAAAAAAAAACAACGTAGGCTCTTAATACCTGAAAGGGACCTGAGATCACCTTATTGTCTCATTATACAGATGAAAAAATTGAAATCCAAGAAAGATGAAATGACATCCTCAATAAATGTAACTTTGTTTAAGGAACTCATACATTGATTATAAACATTTTTCACACTTTTGGTAGTTCTCTCATTTATCTTTATCTAGAATATATACTCCTATTATGTTTTCCAGCTAAACTTTGCTACTGTTTTTATGTTTAATCCCCTAATAATGAAGACATACGCCATCAGGTACATGGACAAAGCATCAGGTTTAGGAAAGTAATAGTCAACAGAGATGTAGCCTACAACTTTGCTAATTATTGTCAGATATTAACTTTTGCTTTATCATTGGAAAAGACCTAAGAAGCTATAAATAACCTAAAGGCTAACCCAAGCATCCCTTCTGAACCATCCTAAGCAGTTAGTCTCCATTTGAAAATCTCTAGTGATAGGAAAACTCTTCTGAGACAGCCCATTTCACTTTTGGACAGTACTGATTTTTAGGAAATTCTTCTTCATTGAACTATATCATTCTTAATTCAGTCCTGTGGTGCCAAGCAGAGCAAGACTAAGCATTCTTTGATAGGGGAGCTCTCAGACTACCTGAAGATTGCTTCAGTTGTTTTTTCTAATTCTAAAGAATATAAACTCTTTGAATGCAAAGATTTTTTTTCCTTTGTATTCAGAGTGTCTGCAATATATTAGGCACTTAATAAATGCTTGCTTGGCAATTATCTGAGTGAAATGTTCCCAGCTTCTTCACTTGATTCTCAGCGGGCATGGGTGTTAGACCTCTAACCATTTTTGTTTTCTCTCAGCGCTTGGTCAGTATCCTTTAAAGGGGATACATTGAAATAAACACGTGGTTTAATTAAACCAAATGTGGTTTGACAAGGGCAGAAGACAGCAGAACTATCAGCTCCTTCATTAATATAGCCTAATATGGCTGACTATCTAAACCTGTTGTTTTCCTATGTAAAATGGAGAAAAGAATTTTACTCCTTGTCACATTGTTGTGAATAAGGTATTTTGTAAACTATAAAGTGACATATAACTGAATTATTTCTGCTCCTGTTTTTATTTAATTATGATAATTAAATGATCCAAAGTGGCGTTTTGAGACCTAGGGGGAAATTGTGAAGGTGCACTAGAGATTTTCTTGTTAAGAGTTGAGAGAAAATACTTGATAAAATTTTCTGTATGCTTCTATGAACAGCTGTCATTGAGGACTGTGTAACATATTACTCTATAATAGTAGATTGTAGAACCAGAAGAAACTAAAGGTGTGGGAGTTGTGGTTTTTTTGTCTTTGGTCGACAAAGCAGTAAGGCTACTAACCAAAGAGACTGTGTGGTAGTGGCTCTTTTTAAGCAGTTGAGAGAAGTTCTGAGTTGGGATGCTGTAATCTCTGAACTTGGCTCCTAGGTTTTAGGTCACATGCAAATCTGATGTCAATTTGTGTGAAGGTGGAGGAGGAAAAAAATTTAGGAACATGATAATGTAACATTATTAAGTTTTATTTGGTTATTTCAATTGTTTCCTACTCTTCGTGACCCCATTTGAAGTTTTCTTGGCAGAGGCTAGAGTGATTTGTCATTTCCTTCTCCAGCTCCAGGCAATGATTTGTCATTACAGATGAGGAAACTGAGGCAAACAGGGTTAAATGACATGCTCAGGGTCATACAACTAATAAGTATCTGGGGCTGGATTTGAACTCAGGAAGATGAGTCTTCCTGACCCCAGTCCTGGCACTCCATCCACCCAGCTGCCCCTTATTATTAAGTACTGTACCATTTTAGTTTAGGACATTTCAACCATAGGCTTTAAAAGAATAGCATTTTGATAGGAATTCAAAGAAAGACCCAGCATTTCCTGACGATTATCTTTTTATAGATCCCAAATATGAGACACTAAGTTATGTCACTATAGGCTATAATATATAATAGAATGGGATGAAAGTAGGTATTGTAGGGTTCTGAGGAATAGGGATAATATGCAAACAAATCCTGATAATCTTGTGGAAATAGAAGGTAGTTGTTTCTATCTTCAGTTTTAAATATGGCTATTTTCATTTGTAGTAAGATGTATGGGCATTTGGGAGTGGTGCAAATGTCAGTGGGTGATGTGCTGTCTGAAATTTTTGTACTGTATGGTACAGTGAATATTGGCTTTGTGGTGGAAACGTGTTTTGTCTTTTCTCCCTAATTTTAAGTGTCAACTGCTACATTATAATGGGTTTTGTGGGGAGCTAATATTAAAAATACATAAGTCCAACAATAAGTAAGAGTAGGGAAATGAAAAAAGAACACCAGATTTATGGGTAGAAGACCCAAATTATTTAATATATGTTTGACCTTGAGGAGAATATTTTCTCTCTGCATTTCAGTTTTCTCATCTGTAAAGTGTGAGGGTCAAACTTTGTTTCTTATACCTGTAAATCCCATCCTAAAATAACACCCCTGAAGTGTGAGTTACAGAATATGTGAGCATTTTTAGGAGTTCCATGATACTCACATGGCTTGTGGGATCATAGAGCAAGAGCAATTGAGTCAAACTCCTTCATTTTCTATCCAAGGAAAATGAAGCTGTCGTGGTCATCTGATTCTAGGACCTATGCTCTTTGACCTTTATTCCTAACCTACAAAACGTTGTCTGCAAACAGGTTGAGAGATAAGAATATGTATAGGAATATATATATGAGAGATAGGTGATAATGGGTTTTTTCCACATACACAAAAAGGAAGGCTTTCTACATGCTAAAATAATTATAGATTGTTGTTTATGTGTTGTTTTTATTTGTCCTTTGTTCTCTAAGAGGACCAGAGACACCAGGAATGTGATAATTTGCGGTGAATTGAATTTAAGTGAGGCAGTACTTTTTGATTGTACTTTTTACTCTTCCTTGAATGCTGCACTCTTTTCACCTAACTTTTTGCTTTTTCAGTGTCTCTCCCCAAGGCATAAATGCTCTCCATCTTCACTTCTGCCTCTAGACTTGTTTGGGACTGTGCTTAAATCCCACCTTCCAGTCTCGTCTTCCCCCTCTGACTTTTCTCTGATATTATTCTGTTTTTACACTGTGTCGATCTTGCATGCCTATGTCTTGCATGTGTTCTTCCCATTAGGATATGAGCTCCTTAAGAAGTAGGGACTTTGTTTTTGCCTTCCCCTGTTATCACCAACACTTAGCTCAATTGCTGGCAGTAATGAGTACTTAATACACTTGCTGACTGACTGGCAAAGAACTGGAAACAAAGGGACGCCAGCACTTGGGAAATGACTAAACTAGGACATGAATGTAATAGAATATTGTTGTGCTGTTAAAAACTGAGGAGCAGTACAAGCAAGGGAAGTCTTAAACAAATGGATACCAATTGAAATCAGCAAAACCAGGAAGTAGGAATACTAAGTGATAGCATTCTGGTCATTTATTACCACAATGTAATTGGGAAACTGAAGAGCAACTGAATGCTACAAAGCTACAGTGGCTAAGCTTGGGCACAAAGAAGATGTACAAGCGGGTATTTCATATGTGTGTGTAATATGTATAGGAAATATATATGTATGCATATATATGTGTTTATATGTGTATTTGTATATAATATAGTCAGATTTTTAAAAAATATATCTTGGTTTTTCTGAACTTTTTTTTCTTTTATTAAAAGTTTATTGAATGACACCCTTTGGGAATGAGGAGGGTTATGTTGAAAAATGTAGGTGATATAAAAACAAAAGATACCAATAGAAATTTATTTAACATGTATTGAGTAAAAACAACAACAAAAACATGGTTTTAAGGATTCATTTTGTACTTCTTGCCCTGGGTACCAGAATATCTACAGTGGCTAGGGGTATTTGGGATACTCTTTCAAAAGATGCTGTTTTCTTTAAAGGAGGCATTTACTGAAGAATTCTTGACCTATGAAGGAATTAGACCAGTTTCCATCTTTATTTTTGAACTATAAGCTGCCTTGGACATGGATTATAAAGGTGGACCAAAGTCTCTTTTTTAGAATAATTTTTCTCTTTGGAAATTTATCTCTCTTAAAGGGAATGTGTAAGTGGGTTAGAGAGAAAAATTGTCTCTCTTTCTTCCAAGTTACTCTTGGTCCCAGTTCTCTGAGAGTTTAGTGAAAGAAGGAACTTGCCATGTTGCTCACTCTCCTTTCCCTTATTCTAAACCGCCGAGCCCTCCATCTGGTTTGAAACTTCTTTGTTCTTCCTATGCCAAGTTTCCAGGCCCTGGGGAGTTGTGGATTCAACACCAAACCAGATGGGTGGCTTATCTGATGTTTTTGAGTATCTAAAATAACAATCCCATTTATTAGCATGAATAATCGAGAGTTAACTGTACTTTGAATTTATTTAGTTTAGCTTCTGCGAAATGTAAAGCATTTTTCATTTGTTTCATTCATCTTTGCATTTATTACCTCTGTGAAAGGTCTATGAAGAAAAATCAGGATGGGGAATATAAAGAACAGAAAGAAAAGGAAATTGTTGCCATTTACTTTATACATTTTGAGGGGTAATTAGTCTTTTCCTCTGTGTGTGTGTGTGTGTGTGTGTGTGTGTGTGTGTGTTTTAACTTGAATTGATCACAATTATAGCTATAGGTCACTTAATGAAATAAACAGAAATATCTACTTATGGAAATGTTTGGTGATGTTCTTTTAATGTCCTTGAGACAAACTCTTACCTTTGGAAAGAAAAGATGTCCTATCTCATAAAGACTAACAAAGGCTTAGAAACAGTATCAGCTTAAAAAGAAATAGACAACCAAAATTACACAGGTCAGCCCCTTCTGAGAGCGAATGTTTAGGTACTTAGCGTTTTCAAAGGAATATGCTTGTATTGGGATTAGGCAATTAACGGTCGGTGGTAGCTGTTTGGGTGTTTTTTGTTTTTTTTTGAAGGGTGGGTTATGGTGGTTGTGAAACTTTAGACTAGAATGAAAGGGTCAGGTGACACCAATGGACTATTTTCTGGTCCAGTGTATTTAAGAATAATTGTGTAAATAGCACTAATATATACATATGTGTATATGTATGCATGTATATATGTATGTGTGCATATGCACACATATGGGAGAAATAACTTGGACAGTCCAAAAATACACAGAGGAAATCTCTTTTAGAAGATGACACAAAATTTGAAGGAGGTGAAGGATTGATTCTTAAGATTAAAAAAATCATAGATGTTATTATGACCAGAAAAGGTAATTGAAAGGATGTCAATAACTATGAACCCATATATCTACTTTTCCATCTATTTAGACTCTTTGTAAGAATGATCTCATATTTGTAGGCATGTGTTTAGAGTATCTTTGTTGCGCATGGGAGAATATAATAGGCTTCTCCTGAAACGCTATTGTTTCAGTCACACAAAATGATTTAAAGTTATAAAGAATACACAATCTCACTATATTCATTTGATTGCCAAAGAGAAGAGCATCCTTAAAGGCTTTCTTGCAGCATATTTTGGGATCATATATGATTCCTTCATAGATGCAACGGTAGAGATAATTTTGTTCCATGCTCTGATTATTAATATTAAGTGCAACATAGGACAGGGACATATTTGTGTGCGAAGAGTGTTTGCCTTTGTCAGGGCAGATGTTTGGTGGAGTGTCTGAGTGGAAGAGGATGCTAGAAGCCTCTAAATGCTCCTTCTTCACATATGGTGTTTACCTGACTGTATTAAATCCTGGAATATTACAGGGCTTCCTTAATGAGATAAGTAGGCAATCTAAAGAGTTTAGCCTAGTGAATGAGGAATGCCTATCATCTAGGTTATGCTACCGTGTTGGATCAGTATTGCAGGTGGATAAGCTATGCACAGAGTTGAATAGGAGGAGAGAAATTAAGCTTGATTATATTTGGGTAATTGTGCCATGTTTCATGGATAGCAAACTTTTTCCTGAAAGAAAAACCTGTCTGTTTAACAGTTTTTGTGGTGTTGTATGGCAGTGAGTCATGAAGCAGCATAATTACTGAATAATCCAGTTCTGGGTGATCTGGGAGCAGAAGAGAGATGTGTAGTTAGCAATGATCATATGTCTTCTGAGTGATACATGTTTAATGCCACTTTTTGTACGTGTTGAGGCAGGTGTTGTACAGTAGATAGAGCATTGGGCCAGGAGTCAGGAAAACCTGAGCTCACATCCACCCCCAGACACTTAGATGATCCTAGGCAAGTCACTTAACCTCTGTTTGCCTCAAATTCTTCAACCATAAAATGGGGTAATAACAGCACCTGCCTTTCAAAATGTGAAGGTAAAATGAGATAGTATTTGTAAAGCTCTTAGCACAGTGTCTAGAATTTAGCAGCTCTATGTAAATGCTTATCCTCTTCCCTTCCCTATATGATTAGACAAGGAAATGTGCCAGTCATGGAGGAGTGTGAGATGAATAGCTATTATGCTCTACTGGTACATACGGAATATGTCTTCCAGCCAGACTGGACCACTGCCGTACACCCCATTCTGTTCTGTTTGCACAAGCTCTCCCCCATCCCTGGAATGCTTGCTGTCCTCACTTCTGCGTTGTGGAATCACAGGTGCCATTTATGGCTGACCTTCAAGAGACCTTTTGTGATTTCCCTTAGGTGTTAGTGTTGCCTGTCAGTTATGTCATATTTATATGTGTGTGCATACGCACACATATGTATATATATATTTCATTTTTAGTAATTATGTACATTGTTCTATTCAGTAGAATGTAAACTCTGTGAGAGCTAAGATCATTTCAGTTGTCTTGTTTGGAACACAGTAGGAGCTTACTAAATGAATCCTGGCTATGTCACTTATTATCTGGGTAACCTTGAACAAGTGGCTTCACCTCTTTGGGGCTTGGTTTTCTTAGCTTTAAAATGAAAGTGTTTGACTAGATGAACTGTAAGTCTCATTTATCCCTAAATGTATTATCTTCTTATTCTTGTAATATGACTTCTGACCCCACCAGAGAAACCTTTCTTTTTAAAGTTACTGTTTTGGAAATAACAACGTCCTTTTCTCAGTCTTTATCCTGTTGTCAGCTCCTGAAAGTAATGATACTGTCATCTATTTCATCCTCCTGAATACTTCCTCCTCACTTGGCTTCCAAGACATTACTTTCTCCTGGTATTCTTCATACCTATCCAGTGGTGCCTTCTCAGTCTCTTTTGTCGGATTATCATTTTTATTCCCATTTGGCAGGGATGCCTCTTAAGGTTTTATCCTGGGATCTTTGCTATTGGTGGTCTCATCTTATTCAGTTGGTTATTAAAACAACATACCTATCCCTATATCTCTCCTGAACTCCAATCTCACTCACATCCTCCTTCTGGATATCTTCACCTGGGTATCTCTAACTCAACACCTCCAAAAAATCCATCATCTTAGCTTCATCTTTACCTTACATTCTTCCAGGTCTGCAACCTCAGAGACATTCTTTATCCTTCCCTGTCCCTCATCACTTGCCATATTTTCCTGATTCAAACTTTACAGTGTCTCACACATTTCCTTCTCTATGCTTGTAAGATCATACCTCCCAAGTTCAGTTACTAAGACCACTGCAATAGTCTCCTTATTGAACTTTGTCATTATAATATCTTCCACTCTATATTTGGTCTGCCTCACATCAGTCAGTTAAATATTTCTGGATAGAGTACTGGCCCTGGAGTCCAGAAAAGTGGAGCTCAAATGTGGCCTTAGTCATATAACACTGTTTACCTCAGTTTCCTTATCTTTAAAATGAGCTGGAGAAAGAAATGGCAAACCACTCCAGTATCTTTGCCAAGAAAACCCCAATTGGGATTACAAAGAGTAGGACACGGCTAAAAACTACTGAACACAAGATAAAAGGTCTAACCACAGCACTTTCCTATTGAATGGCCTTCAGTGACTTCCTGTGACCACTAGGATAAAATGCAAACTTGTCATTCTGGCAGAGAGAGAGAGTTAGAAAAAGAGGAATGAGGAAGGATCAAGACCAGTCTTCCACCTACCTTTCCAGACATTTTATATCACTCCTATTCATGTATTCTGTGAACATAAACTGACCTTTTTGGCCATTCTCAGAATCTGTAGCCTTTCACCATAATTGGAATGCATCCCTTCCTTATTCCTTCTTTTTTAGAATCTCTAGCCTCAGCAGAGTTAATACTTCCTGTAAAAAGACTTTCTTAATCTTCCTCTTTTCCTTAGTCTCCCTCCTTCATTTTTGTTGTGTTTACTTACCAATGTACATGCAGTATTCTCTCTTTTCTCCAGAATATTGTAAGCTTTTTGATGTCAGGGGACATCTGGTTTTTGCATCTCTATCTTCATGGTCCAGAGAAGTGCCTTGTACTTAGGTGCTTAGTAAATGTTTGCTGAAATAAATTTATTCTAGTATTGATGGCCACAGCAGGAGCCACAAAAGAGACACTGGGAAAACTCTCTCATCCTTTCCCCTAGATCATTGTGTGGCTGTGACAGGTATCCATCCCCTAAGGATGTGAGATGCTAACTCAGAGATGGTGATTTTTTAATTAGAACCTCATCCTTTTTTGTTTTGGATAGGATAGATGAGCAGGTGTGGATGGGTTATGATCTGCATTGCAGAGTCTTTTCTTCCATATCAGATTTCAAATTCTTAAAGATCAAATTCTTTCTACATTTAGGCATTTAGTATTCTTTTGAAAACTGATCATTTTCAGGAACTTGGTTAAGTTTAATTTGAGGATTTTGCTTAAACATTAAAATTTTTTATAAATCATATTTCTCCCCAAAGTATTGATTCAAGTAATTATTTTTTGACTAATAGTAATAATATAAATCATTTATTAATTTCTATAAGGTCTCTTGTGGAGGAGTCATTTTACCTCTTATCCAACTACACAAATCTCTTAATTGGTAAACATGTGGCTTGTCAATATCTTACTAAATTTGGATCAGGCCCACAAAATACTTGGCTATATTTAGGGAACAAAAATTTTTGCTTTTTATAGACCCAATGTTGAGGAGAGGTAAAGGAGTAATAATGGGTACAGAATATGTGCAAAGAAATTATGTAACTTGCTACAGATTTTTCTAACCCTAAAAAAAGTGATTCTCTCTTTCTTTTGTATAGTATTACAGATAAATTTGAAGGCATAATTCGCAATTGTGAAGCAAGTAAGAAATGGCATAGAAAACTATTTGCATTAGCTATTTCATGCATTGTTACATATGGTGGTTTTGTCAAACAGATTTTATAACCCTTGGGATCTAATAAGAGGCTGTAGCCCTGTTTGGTTTATAAATCTGCGTGGGATATTATTTAGGTCTTCAGAGATGAAAGACCAGAGAATCATTTCCTTATGTTATCAATTCCTCTATGGGAAAGTATATTAAAAAGTAGAAGATGTAATAGTATATAATTTAGCAACATAATATACAATGTGGGATGAGAGACAATTATAGTGTTTTATTTCTCTGTATTTTCCATTTTAGCTGAATGCATTTTAGCAACAATTGGTTTCTGGCTGTAACACTATTTTAGCTGTTTCATAAACCTTTATAGCAAATTACTGTGGTGTACCAAATAAAATCAACTCCTCACTTCATTCTTGAAAGTCATATTCTGAGTAGTTGGATTAAAAAGAACTTTTATAAGTAAATATATCTTTTAATAACCATTTGTACACTTCTTTTGGTCAAAGTGCTGGCTCAGATTTTTCAAAACTTCCCCCTGTATTTAAGATTGAGTTCATTTTGACAAAGAATAAGACATCTTGTGCCTATTTAGTTCTTGGTAAGTTGATATATGGTACTAAATTCTGTGGTCAACACATCACAAAGTAAACAGTATTGAATTGAATAGGACCTTGTTTTATCCTTGCTTCACACAGTGCCTTTAGTATACTCTTTAGGCAATGGTGCATTGCTTCTCTTTTCAGGTGTTTCCAGCAGTCTTACCTCAGCACCCTCTTCCCTAATTAACCCCTACTCCACTTTTTAGAATGTTCAGCTGCTAATGTCCTCTTTAAAAACACCCCTAAAACTTTTTTGCTGTCCAAAGGGAAGAGAAAATTGAGCTTTGGGAATTGCTGGAGCAAGGAAAAGAGTGGCACTTCTTTTTTTGCCTGAGAGATACAGCATAGATCCTATTTGTAAAGCAAGGAGAAAAGATGCACAAATTTAGAAGGCATATTAGTCTTATCTTTAAAAAAAAATTATACTTGAATGTCCCCTTATCAAAGCCTCCTTGGGAGAGGAATAAAGTCTGGATGCACCTAGAAAACTGAGTAGGAATTCCTCCCGCAAATTGTGCTTAAGTATTTATGTAGGTGTTTTAATTTTTATGTGAGAAATATGGCCAAAGACTCATAAATAAGACGGAAAAGGACAATGGTGAGATTTGTGTGTCTTTTTGTGTGTGCATTTCTATTAGGAGAGCAAATTGTTTGTTGGTTTAGGTAAGAGGTTGTAACTTGATTAAAATAAGAGCTATTTGCATTTTCCAAGTATGCCTGAATTTCACAAATCATGAATTTTGCAGATGGAAGCTAGTTGTATTGAATCCTTTTCCTGAATAATACTTCTAACTTATGTAGAAAGGCTAAATTAAGCAGATAAGAGCATAACTGTGAAGCAAATTAATGAATTTGTTAATTCCGCTTCCCTGGTGTGGACATTAATGCAACAGATAACTTTATATTAGCTGGTAATGGCAGTATACATTGCCATTGATCAATAAATACCTTTATAGCTTATTGCTCAAATAATTATACAAAGTAATGCCTCATCATGACATGGTATGGAGGTGGCCCTGGGTTCTCAAAGACTGTGCAAGTCCAATGTGAATTCTGGCAAGTCTACCAAAAATATGTTCAAGTATGGTCTGTCAATAACTATCATCCGAGAACCAGGCTGTCTAAATTTAGAAAGATTTGTGGGGTGAGTTTTTGTTTTGTGATGTTTGTATGTTCATGTGTTTGTGTGTAATGTAATGCATATGGCCATACCAACTCAAGAAGATGGTCAAGGAGTGGGTAGAGAGGCTCTTCAACACATATATTTTTAAAAAGGTGAAGTAACTGATGAAGTAACTGGTAGTTTAAATCATTGGTGTCTAATTCAAATAGAACCAAGGGATATGTATGAGGATACTTGCAGGTTACCTGTTGACACATTAACATTATCTATGTTTTATTTTATTTTCATTTATTTTGTTCAGTATTTACCAGGTACATTTTAATTTGATTCCCCCATACTCAGGAGTGTTATAGGCCACAGTTGTTTGACTCCTCTGGTTTAGGATTCCTAAGTTGGGACTTCAGCTCCCTGGGTGGCCTGGCATGATCTCAGAGGTAGTGTGATCAGCCAACTGATAGACTCAATCCCACTCCCTCTGGGATACCCAATCATTGAACTTGTCTCTATATAGCCATACCTACCACTTGCCACTCTGCCCTTTCCTATCACTGCTTGGGTATTGACTCCTCAGAGCAGTTGTAATCTAACCACAACAGGATATCCACAGCAGCAGATGCACAGGTGCCATTGGAAAATCCTCCCCCACAATTTATCCCCAACTCATTCCTAATCCTGAGGTCATCTCATGACTGTAATAGGTGTTCCTCCAAGGGCAGGCTCTTTGCTCTGCTCAAGGCCAGTTATCTATTATACTACCACCACCCTTTATTGTTATGAGTGGAACAAAGGGAATCCCGCTGGGTGAGCAGAAAGCATGGTGACCTATCTTTCCATTCACCCAGGTTTGCAACATCAGTGTCTTTCTTTATTTGTCAGTCTCCCTCACCACACATATTTTAATTATTCTTGCAATTATGTATTTATTTTCTTTCTTGCCCCTCCCCCCATTGAGAAAGAAAAAAAAATAAAATCCTTGTAACAAATATGAGTCATCAAGTAAAACAAATCTTCCATATTTGGCCATGTGCAAAAATACATCTCATTCTGCATTTCTGAGCCCATCGGCTCTCTATCAGGACCACTACGCATATTAATTAACGTAGTTGCCACATCTCATTTGTATATCCATGGCATCATTTGTCCAATTCTTTCTACTCGTACAACCATTAACCTATCTCTCACTGAGATTGTTGCATTGGTCTGCCTGCCTCAAGCCTCTCCCTTCTCCACTCTCCCTTCCTTTCACTCTGTTTTTACCTGTCCTTCCATCTTTCCTCCATTCAGTAAATTCCAGTAGCACTCCAGTAGGCTTTAGAGTAAAATATAGACTTCTCTGTTTAACATTAAAACCCTTTACAACCTGGCCCCAACCTGTCTTTGAAGACTCTGTTACCCCTCCTATACTCCCCAGTCCAAACATAATGACCTTGTCATTCCTAACACTCATTAAAAAGCAGACCTAAACATCCAAATATGAATAGGAAAGTAAGGTATTGTATATTATTTAGTAGGCAGAATCATATGATAAACAGAAATGAATTTATGTTAAAAACTTTCTACCAAGTTGAAAGCAAAAATAATTTAGTTTTGCTTGTTTTGTATTGTTCATGGTATCTTCACTCAGAAAAACACAACTAAAGCTGAAAAGCTACCTTGTTCACTGACATTGACTTAATAGTCGATTCTTGTATTGCATTTCTTTCAAGAAAAAAAGATCTTTAGAAAAACAAATTTGTCAGCTACTAGATACATTAATCATATTAGTTGAACAATTAAGTCCTAATAATTTTTAAAATAAGTATACATACATTGGTAGTGTTCTACTAGTAAAAAATTTTTTATGTACTAACTCCCAATATAAATGTATTTACCTATGGATATAGCTCTAGATATATATGTAGTTCTGTACTAATAATTATGTATATTGTAACAAAAGATAGAAATTACAAAAGGATGAGATAAAATATTTGATCCTAGAGTCAGTAGGTAGTCACTAGAGTTTATTGAATAGGAAAGTGACATGATCAGGTCTGAACTTGAAGAAAATCACATTGGCTGCTTTGTGAAGGAAGGATTGCAAACTAATTCGGAGTCTATTGGAAGTGATCAGAGCACCATCCCTGAAGTCAGGAGGACCTCAGTTCAAATCTGGCCTCAGACACTTGACACTTATTAGCTTGTGTGACCTTGGGCAAGTCACTTAACCCCAAATACCTTGCCAAAAAAAGAGAGATTATGAGTGCTTGTTCTAGAGTAGTGACCATTGGTGGAGAGAAGAGGAACCTATGCTAGTAATGTTGTGAAGATAGAAAGGACAAAATTTGGCAAGTGCCTGAATGTATAAGATGAGAATAAGGAATTGGAATGACGCTGTATTTGAAAATCTGACCGACCAGAATGGTGTTGATATGCCCAACAGAAGATGGGAAGTGCAGAAGAAGGGTGGGTTTTGGGGAAAAGATAGAGATTCCTGTTCTGCACATTCTGAGTTTGAGATGCCTACCATGTACATTTGGAAGTGTTCAATGGGCAATTCATCATGGAGGACTGGAGCAAAAGAGAGAGACTAGGGTTTGATATATAGACCTGGGAGTTATCTACATGGAGATAATTAAACCATTGAGAGTTGATGAAATTACCAGTTGAGAGAGTAAAGAGAGAGAAAAGGGCACAGGACAGACCCTTGGGATACATTCTTGAGTTGAGTATATAATATGGTTGATAATAAAGCAAAGAAGGTTGATAAGGAGCTGGTGAAGCAGGTAGGGGGAGAAGTGAAAGAGTAATACACACCTCAGAGAGAGCTGAGTGACCAGCTGTCAAATGCTACATACAGAGAGCTCAAGAATGAAGATTGGGAACAGACCAGATTTGACAATTAAGAAATCATTGGTAGCTTCAAAGAGCAGTTTCAATTTTGTGCGGAGTCAGGGATAACGAGGAGCATGACAGCCATACTGATTAGAGGGATAGTGGCCCCCCTCCATGGAAATAGGAGAGTTGCAAGAGAGAATGAGTGGGGTAGATAATTTAATTGCAACCTGTTCTCTCCCCATCCACTGATATTGTACTTTTTACTACCAGAAAATAAAAATTGTATGTCTGGGGGTAGGGTGGGAGAATAGAGCTTGCTCATCGAGACATTGTTCAGAAAAACAAAGCTCACTGCTACTGAAAATTTACCCACCGACTGCTATAGGTTCCTTGGTCAGATTAGGTTAGAACTACCCTGGGAATTATACCCTTCTCTATACATGGATTACCCACGAATCCCATCTGTGGGAGGGGGAGCAGGGAGGAAGAAGTAAGGAGAGAAGTGTCTAAATAGGTGGTATTACTACGTTGGAGACAAACCCAACTCTCTAGCTATGTTGGCAATAGGCTTTCCCCCCTTTTTTCACTCTGGTTGAAAACCTACTGCTTGTTGTTAATCCAGGATCCACCTTGGAGACAAATGCTCTAGATGACTAAACTTATTAACGCTTTTTGATGAAAACCTAGGATATCATACACACTACCTTTTAAATATATATTCAAAATAATTTAGTAATTTTGTGATGATTTAGGATCACAATTATAAAATTATACATTTCTAAATGAAGTAGAGCAGTTAGGTGGCACAGTGGATAGAGTAAAGGTCCTCAAGTTAAGAAGATCCATCTTTGTGAGTTCAGATCTGGGCTTAGACACTAGTGGTGTGACCATGGTCAAGTCAGTTAACCCTTTTTGCTTGTTTATAATAAACATTGTTTATACTTGTTATAATATATTATAACATATATTATATATGGTATATTATCATAATATAATTATTATAACAAGTTATAATAAACATATTATAACAAGCAAACCTTTGTTTCCTTATGTTTTAAAATGAGCTGGAGAAGGAAATGGCAAACAGTTCCTTTATCTCTGCCAAGAAGACCCTAAATGGGGTCACAAAGAGTTGAACACAACTGGAAAACATCTGAAATAATCCAAGATGGGCCGTTGTGCTTTCTTGAATAACTCAATTTAATTGTGGGTGTTGAAAACTCCTGTGTAATAGGAACCTGTGGAGGATATAAAAGAATTATGCCTGTTCTCAGTTTCCTTGAATTTACTGTCTTGATGCTGTAACAATTTAAGACACTATAAAAATGGCTTATATTTATATATTAATTCAGGTTTCCTTAATGTTCACATCCATCATTCTATTTTGATTCCTACAAGCCTGTGAAACATGCAGTATGAGTTTGATTACAGATAAACAGACTCAGAAAGTTAAGTCTCCTGTATAGTGGAACAAATAGCAGGTTTGGAGTCAGAAGACATGTAATATAAAAACATAAATTTAGATTTGGATAATATTCTTACAGGTATAAAATAGATTTGTTTGCTCTGGGATGAGAAGCTTATCAAAGTTAGTGACTTTTCTCTAAGAACCCCATAAGGATTATCATATGGTGCTTATTACACATAGAATATGAACTGAAGAAATGTCATTTACATGACAAAGACTCCTTGTTGTTAGTAGAGTTCCTCCATACTTGATATCTTTTTAGCCTCTGCCTTTCTGTGATACTTACAAATGCTAAAATTAGGTAATGAGCAGAATTAGGACTTAAGGAAAATTGTGTTTTAAAAAAAATAGCAAGGTATTGTATTCAATGGAGAACTGACTGTTGCTCAGGAAGCTCTGGTTTCAGGTCTGGCCTCTGACAGGTATGATTGTGTGATCCTGGACCGTTGGCAGTTACACATAATGCTGCTAGAAAAATCTTTACACAAATAACTTCGTTTTTTTTAAACATATGATTTAGAAAATATTCACAACAGTGGAATTATTGGCTCAAAGACTACAAATATTTTTTTTAACTCTTACTGTTGCCTTTCAGGTTCTCCCCAGAGAGATTTTATAATGTGCAATTGTACTACATTTAAATGAATTCACCCATTTCTCCTCAACCATGCCAGCACTGAGTTTTCATTGCTTTTAATTGTCTTTCCTCATTTGATAGGTACAAAGTGGTACCTCAAAAGTTGTTTTTAAATTAAAACTTTTTTAAATATTTAAACTCTCTGGTGAAGAATTTAATGAATTTATTATAACAATTAGTTGTCTCCTGACTTTTTCCACCCCTCGTCTATTTTTGAAAAATTTTGTCTTCTTTTTATGTATTTTTTAATCACATAATTTACTTTAATTCACCCCTAGCTCCCACTCACAGCCATCTTGGGTTGCAGAGTTTTAAAAAGAAAGTGGGAAAGAGCATTAGTTCAGCAAAATCACTAATATAAACATGTCACACAGTACAAACAATATTGTGCTCTGATAGTCACCTTCTTCTTCAAAGACTAAATCCTAGAAACAATTAGTATGTGAAAAACAATAATGAGCCAGTATGCCAGAGTTTTTGGAATTCAGGTAAAGCAGTCCTAAGCAGAAAAACTATTTCTCTAGAAACATATCTTAAGTAGAAATGGAGAGGATGAATGCGTCAAGAGTATAGTTTTAAAAACTGGAAAAAGTCTATTAATAAATAAACTGCAAATAAGTGCAGAAGAGGAAATTCTGAAAATTAAAAGAAGAGGACAAAATGGAAAATGAAAGGATTATAGAAGTGATTAAAACGCTAAAATCTGTTTGTTTGAAATGAGTAACAATTAAAAAATAGCCCTTTACCTAACTTGATGAAAAGGTGGAGTAAATCAAATTCTCAAAATAAAAGTGAAATTCCAACAGATAAGAAATTTTAAACAATGATCAAAACCTATTGTTAATCTTTTTATTAGTGAGGATAAGAAATTTTTAAATTGATAGCAACTATATATTTCTTATTTTGAAAACTACTCATCACCTTTGACTATTTACTTTTGGTTCATATGTATTATAACAGTTTTTTTAAAAGGTTTGTGATGATTTGAAAACTTTATTATGATAGAATTTGGAATCATAACTTCCTTTTTTTCACTTTGTTAATAAATGTTATACCAACTTTGGAATGTGAGAATTCTGTGTCATTCGCACATATAATAGTTCAGTATTATATTAGCTTAATTTGACAACTGACAGTGCAAACAGTCCTTGAATTGTATGTCCTAACATTGAAGGTGAAGTAGTAGAAATGGCAGAAAGGAGAGAGGACATGGGAGCTACCCATATCTTCTTCCCACTTCTATGACTGCCATCCTCCCTTTGCCTCCCTCTAAGTGGTCTTATTCCTTTATTAAGGCTAGTGGTCACTCTTCTTTTTTTGCTTCTGGAATTTCCCTAAATCCTTCCTATTTGGTTCCTGCTTTTACTGCATGGGACAATTCCATTATTCTCACCTAGTTGTCACTTCTTACTTTCACCCCAGTGCCAGTCCAGAATAGGGTCAGCTGTGGCAGACGTGGTGTTAGCGCCTATTTATTTTATAACCAGAATTTGTATATACTCTTCCCATACTGTCAACAGTTTTCAAATACTTTAGAGTCAAAGAAAGGGTTAGTGGAGACTGCAGCTGCCAATGATTCTAGCTGTTGATATGTAAAGCAGAAATCTGTTTAGGTGTACGAAGTTCAAACCCAACTTGAATTACTGGGCAGGAAAGGGAGAGGAGAATGTGGGAGTTTTATTCCTGCCTTCATTAAGGGACAGTGAAAATTGTCAGCCCCAAATGGAGCAGTTGAGCATATACATTTTGTTATATGTGTGGTTCTGTTATTAATGGAGCATTAATAGAGTAAATAGTTTGGGGTTGAGCTTGAGAACTGGTCCAGGAGTTATAAAACTTTCATATGAATCCAGAGTCTTACTTTAGTATAGGACCTGCATGGCCTTGGAAAAGTCACTTAACGTCTTGAGGCTTCATTTTCCTCATTTGTAAAAAGAGACATTTGGGCTTGATTAACTATAATGCTTCTTTCACACCTAAATGTTTCATCCTATTAAATGTTTTTGTGGCCTAAGAATGTGGCATGCACAACATTTTATCTAATAATAACAATAACTTACTTTACAAGTTTTGCAAAGCACTTTATTCATCATTTCATTTGATCCTCATAACAATCTTGTGAGGTAGGTGCTATTATTATCCTTATTTTTCAGATGAGGAAATTGAGGCTAGAAGTTAAGTGATAGTGTTGCACACCTAAATAAAAATGTCTGAGGCAAGACCTGATCTCACATCTTCTTAACTCCAAGTCCAGTGCTATAAATGAATTCATCCAGAAAGCTCTGGAAGACTCATATAAACTGATGCAGAGTGAAGTAAGTAGAGCCAAGATAACAATTAATACAAAAATTGCAATAAAATAACCCCACCAGTGAAGAAATAGAATTCTGATCCATCATTGTGTCTTGACTTCAGAAGACTGATCATATTCTTGGTAGTGAGCTGAAGAATACTGTAGCTGTGGAATAAGGGATATGGTTTCAGACTTGGTCTCAATGTTTCTTTGTTTTTACTAACTTTGTTAGTTATAAGGGAGACAGGGTTTTGTTTAGGTGTGGGAAAAGGTTAGGTTTGAGGAAGAGACAGCAGTATAAAAAACTATCAATTAAACATTTATTTTTAAAAAGGAAAAATACATTCATAGTTACAAAAACAATTAAAACAACACCAATAAACGTTTTTAGTGCTGCCTGGACTGTGAACTGTGAGATGAAAATAATTATGTGAAGGATGATGAGGTTACTTTATAGCTAAGAATAATCCTGAGTTTAGTTAAGAAATTAGATACAATCAATTCAGATGAAAGTAAGAAAAATAATGCTAATTATGGTATTATAAGTCAAAGTTTGTAGTTTCTAAGTAATGCAAAAAATTTTAAACTCTACTTTTATAATAGATGATCTGAATTTACCTGTTTTTAATAAAAAACCTTACCTAAGTGAAAAATGTGTCTAATTAGATACTGTCTATATGGGAAGCAATAATTTGTTTGCTTACATCTTTAATTTCATCATTTTGTGTTAAATTTTACAAATGTTAAACTAATGTGATCACTTTTTTTAGTCCCTTTCCAGTCAAATTAATATTGTAGATATTTGAGGCAGCATAGTAGAATGGAAAGAGCAGCTCTGCATTTAAACACTGATTAGGTTTTGTTATGAAGAATAGACTGGTTAGAGCAGGCGTAAGTTGCTTCAGTTACTGCTAATCTCTGAAATGAGAAAGGAAAAGGTTCTGTTCTAGCTCTGAGGCTATAATGATCATTTATAGGGAATATTAAGCATTTAGTGCCCTGTTATTTAAATGATAATTAGTTTTATCCTGAAAATCAAAACTGAATAAAAGAAAAATTTTAATTTATAAAAACCATTTCTGTTTAGATATTTTAACTTTGAAGATATTGTAAAGACAAAATGTTTTGTTTATTTTTAAAATACATTTATTTATTTTAATCATTCATTTAAAAAATCTTAAGTTCTGAATTTCATTCCTTCCCCCTCCACCCATTGAGAAGACAAGCAGTGGGATATGTGAAATCATGCAAAAATATTTCTACATAAACTGTGTTGCAAAAAAAGCAAGGAGAAATAAAGTGAAAATTATGCTTCAATCTGTATTCAGAGTTGATCAGTTCTCTCTCTGGATGTAGACAGCATTTTTCATCACGAGTCCTTCAGAACTGCCTTGGATAATTATCTAAATCAGAGTAGCTAAATTTTTCATAGTTGATCATCCTTAGAATATTTTGTTACTGTGGACAGTGTTCTGCTGGTTCTGCTCACTTCACCTTGCATCAGTTCATATAAGTGTTCCCAGGATTTTCTAAAATTTCTCCTCCTCATTTCTTACAGCAGAATATATTTTATCACAGTCATGTTTGGCCACAACTTGTTTGGCCATTTTTCACCTCATTCATGAACATGCTCTCAATTTCCAGTTCCTTGCTACTACAAAAAGAGCTGCTATAAATATTTTTGTACATATAGGTAAGACAACTTTTGGGATCAGCTGTTCCCTGGGAAAAAAAAATGGAAAATAATAGCCATAAAGATATAGCTTGCTAAAAAATAAATATGGTATTTTATAAACAGATTTCTCAAATCTGATGTTTACACAGCAAGTGATTTTAAAATGTAGTTTTTTAATTCAACTTTCAGTGTTTCAAAAGGCATCTTTACTGTTTTGATGCAGGTTCATAATTCAACTAAAAAAAACTTGAATAAATGACAAAAACATGAATGCCTGCTAATTGAAAGGTACCATGGGAGTTGCTGAGGATATAAAAACAAAGCAAAACTGTCCATATGCACAAGGAGTTATCATTCTGCATTTTCTGTAACTTGATCATTAGGAGCAGCATTTACCCAATGTAATTTTTAAATATACAATACTGAGTTGTCACTTATGCAATATAAAGAATGACAATTGTACATGAATTACTCATTGGGAAATTATCTCCTTCTACATAATATGTAAGAGACTTCTTATTGTTAAGGGAATAAAGTTATTTACTCCCTTTTGATATTGACTTTTGGTTCACCAGGATCCCTGAAATAGAGACTTTAAAAAATGATTTTCTTTTTTCCCAATGAAAAAAGAAATCTGGATCTTTAGCACAGTTATTCAGAGGAGGCCCAGTGCAGGGTTAAATTGATTCCTACTTCTCTAGTCGTAGAGAGCATTTGCTCCCTAAAGTCATAAAGGGAAAATCCCAGTATAGCATAAAGGATATGCTAGGGATATAAATATTTATTTAGCACATTATTTTTACAAAACATTCCTTACAACAACCCTGTGAGGCAGATAGTTTCTGTATTCTCCCTATTTCACAGATGTGGAAGCTGAAGGCAGGAAGCAGTGACATAACTTGCCCAGTGACATAATTCATAAGTCTCAGAGTTAAAAAAAAAAGGAATCCCAAAGATTCCGATTCCAAATCCATGCCTTTTCCATGCTCTCACACTTCCTATAGACTTCTAAAGCTATAAAACTACGTATTATTTTTTAAAAAGTTCTAAAACAGTGATCATAAAGAAAAAAATTACCAAAATAATAGGGCAAAATAACACTATTGTCAATGTCTCCTTTTTCTCCAACAGTCTTTCCCTTTCTCCTGCCGCTTGTCCCATGGAAGACTATAAACACTGTGATCTAGGGGAATTCTCACCTTAGAATCAAAAATACTTGGGTTCAGATCCTGCCTTTGGTGGTTTGACCATGGTCAAGCATCCTGACCTTTCAGAGCCTTAAACTACTCTCTGAGACTACAATGTGCAGATGATTTGCCAATCTAGATTGGATTGGTTGATTGTTTCTAGAGGGTAAATTCCCTATGTTCTTGAAATTACAGGATGCAACCAGAAAAATAAGAAATTCACTGCCCGTTGTAAATATTTCCTTCACTTCTAAGTTGTCTATTTTAAACTAGACAATAGGGCACTAGGCACTTACTAACCGTTTATAGCTATTTCTACCTGCATGCTCTTGAATTATACCCTCAAGTTTTTTCTGACGGTTGGGTGAACACTCAGTTTCTCATCTTGTATTTTTTGAATATTGTATTACTAAAAAACTAGCTTTGTACTCTTCCAAGCCTGGCCGCAAGTGTATAGGTGGCATTTTTCCCCTTAAAAATCTAAAGCAGTATAAATTTTGTAAGATGAAAATGAGATTTTTTTCCCTTAATTTGTATTTCAGATTATTAATTTTTGAAATGTACTGTTGTGATGTTATAAACTCATGGAATCACGGTGTTAGAATTAGGAATTACCTTAAAGATCATCTATTCTAGGCCAATTCCTCATTTTACCCATGAAGAAATTAGTCTTTTTTAAAGTCAAACAAAAAGTTAAGATGACAACCTAAGCCTAAGGTAGTCACTCATATATGCTGCTCAAATTGGAAAAGAATTTCATTTATTCTTATGATACAGAAAATAAAAATAATAATGTTATTTTATGAAATCACTTCCTCATTTGAACTTGTCTTTAAAAAAAACTTTACTAGTGTGAGCTGCTACTGCAAATGAGACAAGAATAAAAATGAATGTATCTGGCAGAGGAAGAGGTAGAAGGTTAAAAATCCTGTGTTTTTTCAGGGATTAATGTGGACACAGAAAATAGCTTTGTTAGCATGTGGAGCGTTGGGTCCCTAGACTTTTGGCAGTTTGTTCATTTTCCTAGCTACAAAAATGATCTGTGGAGATATACTGGATTGTTTAAATATTCTTTCCTGTATTTAACACCCATAGAACTTCTCCTTGCCATGAATCTTAGAATTGAGCTAATGAAGTCATGTTAAAAAAAAAACAAACAAAAAAACAAACCCAAAATCAAAACAAAACATTGGAGTCTTCTGAATGGTCCATCTCCTAACAACAGGGAGAGGATTGAAGTCCAGCTCTGAAATTCTTAAGAAGTGCTGCAAGAGGCCATCAGTCTTATTGTAGTCCAGGGGACAACTCTGTTTAACAGCTTCAGTGGTGGTGGTGTTTGTTAGAACTTCATTAAAACAAAAACCAAGCAAAATAAAAAACTGGGGCTTTCTATTCAGATCTGAAAGAGGTAGAACTCTTGTTCCCTTAGTGTGAGTAAAAGAACCTCCTTTATTGATTTGATACATTCAGTTTAGATATCAGAAGCTTTCTTAATTATTTTCCCCAACATAGTAGTTTGGGCCCAAGATAAAGTTAGGATAATGGTCAGTGACCATTAAAGATGTTTTGTTGCCCTTCCAAAGTCAGAAGTCTCCACCCCCTTTCTTTTTCTCCATTTTATCATCTGTAACAGATTAAAGAATATTCTGCTCACAGCTCTGAAGAATAAGAGAGAAATCCTCCTCCTTTGTTAAAATTGATCAGAGGTTGTCCTCAGTTTACAGCAATTAAAAATTAACATTAGATTGGGATTCAAGAGAACTTGAAGAAGGTCTAGCTTTGGCACTAACTACTTGTATGGCTTTGAGTAAGTCACTTAAATTTTCCAGGTCTCTATTTATCCCTCTATAATGAAAGGATTTGATTAGATAATCTCCAAATTCAATTTGAGTTCCAAACTTTATGCTGGGGGGAAGTCCTTAACCTTTTTGTTTGTTTCCTGGACCCCTTTGGCAGTGACACTTATGGATCCCTTCTTGGAATATTTTTAAATGCATCAAGTAAAATATATAGAATTATAAAGAAAAACAATATATGAAAATATAGTTATTGAAGTTTTAAAAACAGTTCATGGACTCTTAAGAACCTGAGACATTTTAGAATAATATGTGCTTACAAAGTATAGCTATTCCAGTTGTTACAATAACATACCTTTAGAATAGGTAGCACACACAGTCTCAGGGTTCATGCTCTTATGTGCTTATATATTTTCCAACTCCCGGCCTGGTCCCTTGTCCTCTTTCCTCTTTTACTACCTTTCTGCTTATTATAGCCTCTCTTCTGGGAAATAGGGGAAGGTTTTCTGGGCTTCTATGTGGACTGCTACCCAGCTCCATTCCATTCCTAGGAATAGCCTTCAGCAGTTTAAGGAGTTCCTTGGGCTGTTACCTAGGTGACCTAATAGCAGAGAAACATGTGAATGATCACCTGGAGTAACACAGTAGATAAAATTGAAGGAAGGGATTGAACAAAGGAAAGTGTCCTATTCTCAATCCATTAGTGTCTTTTTAAGGATATCTGATAAAGGGAGAAAAAAATCTTACTTTAATGTTAGTGGCATTAAAAGTAGTGATTTTTAAAAAAAGTCAAGAGAAGATAACTATAGGTAAAAATCAAAGTTAGCAGATTTAGGATATTTTGCCATAAACTGAAATAAATAATTGAATGAACAAGGCAGCATGATTACAGTAGATGAGTAAAACTTTTAGCTGCAGGGCTAAATTTTGAGGAAATGGGTCCCATCCTCAAATATATAATATGGTATAATACGGTGAGTGACATCTACGTTTGTTGCTACAGGGAAAGTAACAAGGGAAAAGTAAGATGACAAGCAAGAGAAAACTTCTAAGTCAGATTTAATAATGATTTGATTTTTAATACCTGGGTCACATCTTTTGAGCTTCTTGTAGTGTATGAGATGAGAAACTGATCTAAACTTAATTTCTGCCAAACTATTTTCCCATTTTTCTGGTTATGTTTTTCAGTTGTAGAGTTCTTTCCCACAAAGTAATTCATGTTTTTGGGTTTACCAAACAGTGGTTTATTTGAATCAGTTTTTTCCCTGAGTCTGTATTTTTCCATCTTTTCTGGGATGAACTCCTTTAGAAAAGTTATCTATACTATGAACTTCTTCTCATCTTACCATTTTCCAAACTTATTGCTGTCTGACTTCCAGCTGCTCTCTCCAAAGGAATCAATGATCACTTAATTCTCATCTTTCTTGATTTCTCTGCCACATTTCACACTTGACCTCTTCCACTTGCTGATTAATTACAGTAAAAGCAAGGCAGCAATTCGGGCAAGAATCAGAGATTTCTATGGCATATTGATGCTGTAACATATCAAATAATTTTATTTTTTGCAAATTTTATGACTATTCCAACTATGCCTTTTTCCTATATAGTGGAGACAGTGGGAATAGAGAGGAAGGTATGGATGTGAGTTGTCTTGTAGATTTATTGAAGAGAATTTGGTCATTTCAATTCCTTGTATCTAAGGATGAGGGATGAATCATAGATAATCCAAAAAGTTCTAAAGATGTGATGTTGGGCTAATGCTACTGCCACAGACAGAAATACTTAACCAAGAAATTGGAGCAAGTTTTGAGGAAAGCTATTTAACTCAGCTTTTTAGAAAATGTTGAATTTTACACACCAGAGGAACATATTTTTTAAAGTGTGTCCTCTTGGTATTTGAGGATGAGAATGTGTGTTCGTCCTTTGTTGACAAAGAAGACCATGCCATCAGAGAAATAATGAATGACATAACTTGCCTTTGACTTTGTTTTGAGTGAGGGAGGGCTGTGCAGGTCACCAGCCTCACTTCTCATCCAAAGCCATCTGAATCCAGTGATCAGATATTCATCAGGATGACCAGAGATGACCCAGGATGAGGCAATGACTTGCCCAAGGTCACACAGCTGGTGAGTGTCAAGTGTCTGAGGTGAGATTTGAAACTCAGGTCCTCCTGACTCCTGCACTGGTGCTCTATCCACTGCACCACCTAGTAGCCCCAAGGATGAGAATGTACCTTACAAGAGAAGACACTGTTAGACGGCATAGATTTGGAAGTCTTCACAGAATTGATAGTTAAAGCTTTGGGAGGAAGTAGTATTGCCAAGGGAGAGAGACTCAGGATAGATCCTTGGGAAAGAACATTCACTTTACAGGTTTAGGAAGCAAGGAAGGAGCTACTGAAGGTGGGAAGGAAAGGAATCTGTTGTAAAAGCAGGTGAGAGAACCAGGGGTGTATGTTATTTCAGAACCCAAGGAGAGGGAGCAGTCAGTTTATAGACTGCACAAAGAAGTCATACAAGATGATAATGTAAAGGAAAGACTAATGGAATGAGAGATTTTGCATGTGTTGACCTTTGGAAAGCAGTTACAGTAGAATGGTTATGGAAAACATTGCGAAGGGTTAAGGAGTGGGTTGCTGTTGTTGTGTTTGTCCTTTGTTGTCGAAGAGAAGCATGACATCAAGATGATGACATGACTTGCAGCTGACTTTGATTTGAGGGAAGGAGGGCTGTGCAAGGGCACCAGCTCACTTTCTCCTCCAGTCATCTGGGTCCAGTGGCCTGATATGCATCGGGATGACTGGAGATGGCCCAGAATGCAATGTGGGACCCTGGCCATTTTAGGCTAAGGTCTCTATCACATTCTTACTTTGAGTGAGATATACCCTTTCAATGAATAGACCTCTTTAAGTAGTTATTCAAGGGATGCCCCCTTGAAAAAGTAAAGAGTGAGTAATGGGGAAGTGAAAACATATTGTAAGTTTTTCAGGAAGTTTGGAA
Source organism: Notamacropus eugenii (assembly GCF_028372415.1). Classification (NCBI taxonomy): domain Eukaryota; kingdom Metazoa; phylum Chordata; class Mammalia; order Diprotodontia; family Macropodidae; genus Notamacropus; species Notamacropus eugenii. The sequence continues at coordinate 145,741,510 of NC_092877.1, read as the reverse complement.
ATAAAGAGGAGAAGTGGTTGTTGGCCAGATGGTGTGGGAAGGTCAAGGAAAGGTGGTGGTTGGTTGTTTTTTTTTTTCCTTTTCCATTAATCCTTTCTCATGGAAGAATGCCTGTGATGTGTTGCCTCAGACCACCAAATGGGGCAGAGAGACATGAATCATCCATTTCAAACCTGCTAAGTATAGCAGATCCCTTTGATTTCTCTTTGGTATCATTAATAGTGGAGGGAGCATGTCTGTATGTCCTTTTTGTAAAGGAGAGGGTATTATAGTTTGAGTGGATTCTACTCCAGACTCTCATTAACTACATGTGTGACCTCACGTAAGTTATTTAACGTTTCTGGGCCACAATTTTCTTATCTCTAAAATGTATTTTAAAAAAAAAAAACTGGATGACCTCCTTGGGGAGGAGGGGCAGGTATTGTGGTACTGGTACACGAGTGCCGCAAAATCCTTTTGCATAAGTACTATCTATTCCACACATTTGGAATTATTTTGTGTGTCTGGAATAGATGGACAGATTAAGCTGATGACAATAAGGGTGTCTGCAGAAGTGCAATATGCCAAAAAAAAAAAAAAAAAGACTTTAGGGAGATAGGAAAAGTGATCAGTTTAACAGCATAAGAATAAAAATTTAAAGAGCAGAGGAAATATAGAGGAGAGATACAAATAAAGGGCTTTTTTAAAGTATCATAGTAATGCTCAAATGTGCCTTTGTCCTAAAACAAATAGTCTTCATTGACTAGGTTATTGAAAAAAAAATCCTTGATGTCTGAATTAAGATTAGGAATATAGAAAAGTATAGTGGAAACTTTAGTAAAACCTTAAATATGGGAGCAGAAATTCTAGGAAAATAAATTATTTAAAAAAGTAAAAGTTAAATATATGTATTATGTTTTTCGATGTGAAAATTTGAGAGTTCGCTCAATTCAAAATGGTTGTTTCCATACCAAAGTGGTGCTAGAAATTTTCATTTGCTAACATTCTAAATAACGTTATTTGCCTTTGAAATAAAAAAGGATTCAGATAGAAATCTGATCAACCTGAGGTTTCTGTATGGAATATAAGAGTTGAAATGAATAATTAAACAAGTGACAGCTAATAAAATATACAGCACATTGCTTCAAAGTAAGAAATTGTAACTCTGCCTTTGGGATAAATGTTTTTCATTACTTTTTAATTGTTGCCAGTGTTGACCTTGAAGGTCTTTTCTGGCAGATAATTTGTTATGATAAGGATGAGATCACTAAGTATTTTAGCATAAGCTGCATAATGCAAATAGTTTATTCATTTTATATAATGTTGATGTGGTAAGAGTTTTATTTTGTTAGGAATTTGTTCTCCATATTCGGGTGGCAGTCTTTTTCTCAGATAATGTCTTTGTTTTTTTTTAGAAGCATTCAGGGCAACCTCCCTTGTCTGTGCTCTTATAACTGTTAAATGTTCCATCTCTCCATCTTTTTATCTATTTATCTATCTATCATCTAGCTAGCTAGCTATCATGTTCATGTGCTTTAGGATCCCTAGTGTATAGGAGTTTGCATGGCCCTTCCTTCTGATTTGATTTAGATAAAAGAGGACTACTAGAAGATGCTGTCCCTCTCCCTGTAGCAAAAGAAGGATTGGAGGCAATCAGAACCCCCACGTGACTGTGGCAGCATCAAGTCAGGTTAAAGAACTTGCATAGCTTATTGATTGTCTACAGGCAAAATTCCAGCTGCTTTTCTGAAATTGCTGGACAGTTCTCCTTAATCTTCGTTGTTTTTTGATTCTTCTGAATCTTGGATTCAGAACTAGGACTTGTGATAGAATTTTATCCTGAAATTGAATTATGCAGGTATTGTCCTGATAGCAAAGTTGTGTGTAGGCTTTTCCCACTTTGTTTCTTTACTGTTTTTGATCAGATATAGTGAGTGGAATGGCACCCATTAAGATCATTCCTTTACAACTGATTTTAAAGAGCTCTATGAAATTATATTAAAATCCATATTAAACTGACAAATTGGTTCTTAATTCTTAATATGTATATGTAAGATAGTGAATATATTTTGGAAGCTTCTTAGTTGGCGAATTGATGAAAACATTCAAACAGGAAAATGTATAGCTCTTCATCACACTTAACCAGAAACCTATGATATGTCAAGATTTTAATTTCTTTATTTTACTAAGTTGTTCATGTCTTTTAAGAGTGACAGAATGCTTTTTTATGCAAATCCTATGAGACAGGTACTACAAACATTAATGTTTGTATTTTTACACGTGAGCACTCTGAGTGACTTTCTTATGATCAATCATATGGTTAGTTTATGCTAACGTGGAGATTTAAGCCCATATCTTCTAATTTCTAAATATATACTCTTTCTATAATAAACTGCCTCTGTTAGGGTAATATAACTATTTATGTTTCCTACTTTGGGAGTTTTCTTAGAAATCTTCATTTTGTGTTATAGGATGTGCTGGCAGGTTTCACATGGATTATTTTTGAGGTTTTTGCTAAAGCCAACTTATTCACCAAGTATGGGTGTTGGTTTCGTGATCTGTATTTGAAATGGAAAGAATTATGGCTCCTACATATGAATTTTCAATAACTCATGTAAAAGAAATATAGCAAAGTAGCAATTCAGTTAAAATTAAATTTATTTACACAAAATATACCTGAAGCGTGTGTTCTTTAAATCAAAAGATTTGCATGAAGCATTGACAAGAAATGAAATGACCAAATGGCTTACATTGATGTGAAATAATTGGTTCCTATTATTAGTTGTAGAAGATGTCTACATCTTGCTCTGAATATTAATACTGTGAAGTAATAGAAAACATAAATTATTAAGCATGAATATTCATTTTAATTTTTTTTAAATTTATAATCAACAGAGATCAAATTTGGTAAAAATTCATAAAGCCTATTATTAGTGTTTAAGGACTTGTTTTCAGTGTGACAGTTAAGGGGAATAACCCTTCCTTTTTGGTTCCATCACTCATTTTAAGAGATTCTGATTTAAAAGGGCCTTAAAAAGTCAAATTACTTTTGTCCCTATTCTTTGTAGTGACAGATTTGTAAATAGAATATCACAATGCTGTTGACTCCAACAATTAGTTCGTTTTCATGTTTAGTCAATAGACAGCAGTTGTTTTAGAAGCATGTGACTTCATAAATTCATGACCTATCTGGCATGTTTCCATTAAAGATACATTTAACATACAGAAAACCAATAATGATTGGGTAAGATTTTGCTTTTAAAGAGGTTTTATATGTTTCTATGACACCATAAACTAATGTATGAGAAATATGTAGACACTTTTGGAAAGAAACTTCCATTTTACTGATCACAAGTTTTTTTGTTTTGTCTAAAGCTTTTTTTCTTATCAAAAAAAGGAGTGCAGTTTTTGCCTTCCAGAATACCCCCCAAAATCACTTATAATTGATGTTTCAATTTTTTATTGTTCATAGGGAAATTTTAGGCAACATAATAGAATATATAGAGTAGTATATTACTAAAAAACTTTGAAAATGCTTTTATTGCGATCTAAATTGTGACATTATTCTAAACATTCCCTGTTCATATTTTTTCATTCATAAGCCTGGTTAAAATTATGTGATTTTAATCCTGTTTGCAAATAGTTTTTCAAAATAAATGGATTCTATAGCCATTTTGTTTCATTTGAGAATAAATGTTTTTTCCTTTTTTATTTTGGAGGAAGAAAAAGCCAAAGATGACATGAATAAGAAAACTTGGCTTTGCTGAATTCTACATTTAGTTCTAGCTGCTTAACTACTATTTCATACTGTTTCAGTTGTCATCAGATCTATAACTTATTCTCTCGTAGTGAATATTGTGCTCCATGGGCAGTCTAACTTACTAATGAGTTACCTTCTCAAGATTTGTAAGTCCGTTACATTTCCTGGGAGAAGCCATATCATAAGTGGTGATGAGGTTTCCCTGCTAGTTCATAAACTCCAAATGCAGCTGAAGTCATTATTAGTTTCTATACAGTTATCATACTTTTACATTAATGACTCACATACTTAAGGAAAATGTACAAAAATCATACAGGATTAGCAGGCATAGATTGATGTGATCTGCATTACTTTGGTGAATTATCCGCATGGACAGGATCACATGTATTTGAGACAAATCATGACATTACACGTAGGTTTGTCTTTGTTATTAAGTATAAAATCTGTATTTCTACATCATGGCTTTAGATAACTTCTCAGGCATCGTGAGCAAGGAAGAAGAAATGTGTTGCGGAAGGTCAGTTTCAATGATAATTAGAGTACTAGACTTAGACGGAGACTTCGATTTCCGTCTGATACTAGCTGTATGACCCTGGGCAAATCATTTAATCATGCTGAGCCCCAGTTTCTCTATCTGTAAATTGGGGGAAACTAGCCAGAGCACTTGGGGCAGCTGGGTGGTTCAGTGGATAGAGAATTGGCTCTGGGGTCTGGAGAATCTCAGTTCAAATCTGGCACCTGACACTTATTAAGTGTGTGACCTTGACCAAGTCACTGAACTCTGTTTGCCTCAGTTTCTTTCTCATTCTGTCAAATGAGCTAGAGATGGCAAAACACTTCAGTATCTTTGCCAAGAAAACCCCAAATGGGATTGTGAAAAGTTGGACATGTCTGATTGACAAAACAACAACAGAAACCAGAACGCTTGTTTTGTAGAACTGAAGTAAGGATCAAATGATAAAATATAAAGCAGTTTGCAAATCTTAAAATATTACGTAAATATCCATCATTCTTATTTCCTAAGCCCTTGTTTACTTTGCAGAGCTCTGTGGGGAGACCCTTCCCAGTCGATGCCGGGTTTTTTAAGCGTGCAAATCTTTGAGTCAATTATCAATTGATAATGATCAATAATCAATAATAAATGATAATGATCAATTATCCCTATTTCACTTTAAGAAGTAAAGAATGTTAGCTCCAAGATATCCTTCATACTATTTTATCTGGTAGGAAAGAACTTTGAGAAATTAGAAGTGAAAAGAAATAAGGAGTTAGAAGTTTATAGGATTGTAGAAACCTACAGTCATAGGTTCAGAACTGGAAAGGGTCCTCAAAGAAGTTAGTCGCAAAATTAAACCAGAATTATTTTTAGACAGTTTCTTATCATCTACAGATTGATTGATTTGCTCTAAGAGCTTAAACAACTTTGTCTGAAGCTTTTTCTCTTATCCAGAGTATATGTTCTCTAGACAAATAATGAATTAAAAAACTTGTTATGATTAATTCAGTGTCATTCAACAAACATTTATTGATTTGAATACTGGGTAATGACAGAATACACATTTAGTAACGCATGGGCAAATAATATTTTTCTTTACACGCTCTTATGTAAATTTGCTTTGGTGTGTGCTTTTCTTTTAAAAGTACTTTTGTACTTGGCAGTTTTTATTTCCTAAAATCATGAGTAAATCATTGCACAGCTGCAGCATAAAATTCTGCCTGCCTATAGTGGAATTTATTATATAAGCAGTGGTTTGATAAAAAGGAACTTTCCTTACAGTCCAGTACAATGAATAACAGCACTTATTGGCCTGATTTATGTCTCTAACATTGTGTGTGTAACATGGGATTTAGAATCTGAGCCCTTGGCTTGGCATCCTTTTTATTTCACTTAATACTTGTGTGGCCTTTGAAAAGTCCTTAACATCAGTTTATGTACTTGAAAATTGAAGAAGTTGTACCTGATGATCTGTGGCCCCTTCAGATTCTAAATCTGTGATTCCAAGATATTTGGACTGTTTTTTTACATTAGAATAAATGATATTTAATTGTAGTATATTTTACAGAGCCTCCTTGGTTTTGCTTGTTATGTGAGTAAGCTTTTCAATTTCAATTCTCCAACCAAGTATTAAGAAAGGTATAAATTAAAGAGTATTTTACATTGAAATATGGACTTTATAAGTCTGTGTCACCTAACTCTGAGGAAGAGAAGACAGGTTAAATGTTGAATTTAGTTTCTTTCTTTTAAAATTAATTTTTATTGCTTCAGATAGTATTTATTTTATCCTGGCATCTCTTTGGCATTACTACTACTAAAAAGTAGAAGTTTCGTAGGATAATATTATGGAAGTTCTTCCTGTCCCTGCCCTCCCTGGTGCCCCTAGTGCCTTAGGTTAGCTAGGTGGCTTTCATTCTCAAATAGCATAAAACATTTGTTGCAGAGTTTCTCTGTGAAGGACTGCCATTACTTTATTTCTTCTCAAATACATTTATGATATGAGCTTTGGTGCCAAGGTTGTTTACTGCTGAGCATATTGTTTTTGGTCTGTGCATTATTTGGTCTGAATTCAGGAAAAATAAGTGTTCAATTGCTTTCCCCAGAGACATTTATTAGATGTCTTTTTTTTTCAGAAAATATAATAATGGCATATAAAATACCAAGTAATGATGTTGATTCCCTATCTAATTTTGGAAATAAATCCAAAATAATTGGCTTTTGAGTTTCTAGTAGAGGGAAGGGGGCTTTTATTTTCAGTGGTTGAATTTTTAAATGTAGCTTCGAGTCCTTATCAGAGTGTTTAGATTAGATGAGATCGGTGACACTTGATATAACTCAGAGAACATTTTTTCAAAGAGATCATGTGGGCACAGGTTTTTAGTATAAGAGTGAGCTTAATGTCAATGTTACTGCATAGAAATCTATTACTATTAGTGTTTCTGTGAATGATGATAATGATGGTTCCTTAGTGTACATTGTCCTCAGAAACTAAATTGTTTTGAAAATAAGAATCTTTGTAATATTTCTTATAAAAGAAGGGGTAGCGTGGTGTGACCAAACTGATGGATTTAGGGGCAGCCATCCTGCTGAACTTTTCAGCATTCATCTCCAAACAACTTTAAAATAGCACCTCCAATCAGAACTTAAGAGTGGCAGAGGTAGTGTAAGATCCAGGTAAGACCATTTTTTTGACCTAAGAAAATATAAGAGGTTTGTGGAAGACATTTGTGAAACTAGGGTGGAGTCCAGAGAGCCCACACAGCAGGGGCAACAGCAGCTTTAGGTGCCCAGAGACAGGAAGGGTGTCAGAAAACTGGTCAGAAAGAGATTACAGGAGTGACTTTGCAGACAGCTGGCTCTGACTGGCAACTCCATTGCCCATATGCAGTTTTGAGTCACACTTCCAGGGCAGAAGGGAAGAAGGGCAAAGCACAGCACTAGCACTGGTGGTTGCAGGGGACCAGGGAACCATTCTGGGGAAAGACCAGGAGAGTAGTGACCATACCTTTCCCAGTATCACCACCTTGGAAGCACTAAAAATTTGCAGAACCCCAGAACTAGCTCTGAAAAGAGAAGCCCCAAAAAGCCTGAAGCTTTGGACAATGCCTGCTCACTCCAAGGTTAGCAGAGCCAAACTTTAACATAAAGTGCAAAGTCAAGGAATAGACTGGAAAATGAGCAAACAGAAACAAAAAGAATTTGACCGTAATAAGCTACTACGGTAGCAGAGAATACCAAGACAAAAACTCAGAAGACAGCAATATGACACAACTTTAAAAAAAGCCTCAAAGAAAAATGCTAATTGGACTCAAACTCAACAAATAGTCCTGGAGGAATTAAAGGGATAAGAGTAGAAGAGGAAGATTTGGCAAAATAAGTGAGTGATACAAGAAAATTATGAAAAAAGAATTACAAGATTGATAAAAGAGGCACAAAAATTACTAAAGAAAATAATACCTTAAAAAAACAGAATTGACCAAATGGTAAAAGTGACACCAAAAGTCACTGAAGAAAACAATTCCTTAAAAATTTCAGTTTGGCAAGTAGAAGGTAATGACTTCATGAGACATCAAGAAACAATAAAACTTAGTTAAAAGAATTTTAAAAACAGAAGAAAATATGAAATATTGTATTGAAAAAAACAACTGACCTGGAAAATAGGTTGAGGAAAGGTAGGTTAAGAATTATTGGAATCCCTGAAAGCCATGATCAAAGAATGAGTCTAGACATTATATTTCAAGAAATTATGTGGAAAAACATCCCTGATATCTTAGATCCAGAAGATAAAATAGAAATTGAAAACAATCCACCAATTACCTTCTGATATCCCCAAAAGGAAACTCCCAGAAATATTATAGTCAAATTCCAGAGCTTCCAGGTCAAAGAGAAGATAATTCAAGCACCCAGAAAGAAACATTAAAATATCATGGAGCCAAAGTCAGGATCACCTAAGATTAGTGACTTCTACATTAAAGGAGCAGAGGGCTTGGATTATGATATTTTGGAAGGTGAAAGTGCTAGGATTACCATCAAGAATAACCTGCCCAGCAAAACTGAGTGTATGTAATCCTTTAGGGGGGAAATGGATATTTAAATAGAGGACTGATGTGAAAAGACCAGAACTGAATGGAACATTTGATTTTCAAACGCAAGACTCAAGAGAGACACAAAAAGGTAAATATGAAGGAGTAATTCCAAAGCTGAACTGTTTATATTCCTATATAGGAAGATAATACATGTAACTCCTAAGAACTTTATCATTATTAGAGACATCAAAAGGAGTTTATATAGACAGAGGGCATGTTTGTAGGTCAGTTATGTCAGAATGATCTCCCAAAGAAGTGAGATGAGAAACTGGGAGAAAGGGGAAGGAAGTGGTAGAATGGGGAATAATTTTCCTCACATAAAAATCAACAACCACCATTCTTTTTCAATGAAGGAATAATGAGGGAGTGGTAGGCAGTGCTTTAACCTCATTTGAACTTGGTTCAAAGATGGAAGAATATATTTGTTTGTATACATATATGCATATAAATACACTCAGTTGTGTATAGAAATGTAACTTACCCAGTAGGGAAATAGGAGGGGAAGGAGATAAGAGAAAAGAGGGCAGTGATAAAGGAAGAGGATGGCAGTGGTTAGAAGCAAGACAGACTTTGGAGGAAGGACAAAACAAAAAGAGAGGAAAAAACAAAAAAAAATGGAATTGAGGGGAATACACAATTAATCATTATAACTGTGAACGAGAATGAAATGAATTCACCATAAAACAAAAGCAGATAGCAGAATGTGTTAGAAACCAGAATCCAGCAATATTTTGTTTACAGGAGACACTCTTGAAACAGAAAGATGTAGACAGAGTTAAAAACAGTGTGTTGGAGAAGAATCTAATATGCTTCAACTGAAGTAAAAAAGGCAGGAGTAACAATCGTGATGTCAGACAAAGCAAAAGCAAAAAGAGGTCTAATTAAAAGAGATAATCAGAGAAATTATATGATGTTAAAAGTTACCATAGACAACCAAGTAATACATGAATTTTTACAGCAAGTGTCTCTGATAAAGGCGTTATTTCTCAAATGTGTACTGACGATAGAACTGAGTCAGATTTAGAGAAATAAGAACCATTTCCCAATTGCTAAAGGATACAGACAAGCAGTTTTCAGAGGAAGAAATCAAAGCTATCTATAGTCAATAAAAAAATACTCTAAATCACTATTAATCAGAGAAATGCAAATTAAAACAACTCTGAGGAGACAGCTCACACCTATCAGAAATGACAAATGCAGGAAGGGATGAGGAGTAAAATATGTACGCTAATGAGCTGCTGACGGAGGAGTGAACTGATCCAAATCATTTTGGACAATGATTTGGAAATAGGCCCAAAGGGCTATAAAACTCTGCATACCCTTTGACCCAGCTGTACTGCTACTAGGTCTGTACGCCAAAGAGATAAAAGGCAAAGATATATACGCACAAAAATATTGATTGCACCTCTTTTTTGTGGTTGCAAAAATGGAAAGTCAAGGAGACATTCATTAATTAGGAAACAGCTGAACAAGTTGTGGCATATGATTGTTACAGAGTACTATTGTGCTATAAAAAATAATGGGGAAGGGTTTCAGAAAAATAAACACTGCCAGAACTATATGAACTGTGGCAAAGTGAAGTGATAAGAAAACGGACATCATTGTGTACAGTAATGATAATGTTCTAGTGATAATCAATATGAAAGACTTGACTACTCTGATCAGTACAGTGATCCAGGGTAATTCCAAAGGACTCATGATGAAAAATGCTGTCAACCTCTAGAAAGAGAGAACTAACTGTAAGTGAGAATTGAAGTAGAATTTTCTCACTTTGTTTTTCTTGCTTATTTTGAAAAAAGGCTATATGGAAATAGGTTTCGCATGATTTCACATGTATAATTGATATTATATTACTTGCCTTCCCAAAAAGAAAATAATGTTAAAAATTAATAAGTAATAAATTTTAAGTATTTTTAAAGTTGAAGGAAAATAGGAATTATATATATATATATACATATATATATACTTTTATATACACACTGGTTCAAATATTTATTGTTTCTTAGTTAACTGAACTGAGAATACAAACATTTTTTCTTAATCTTTGATTATGGTCTTATATTTTTTTTAATCTTAAGTATTTTCTATTCAGCTACGTTGACGTTAAAAAGTAGGTTTGCTACTGCTGCTGCTGTTGCTGCTGCCGGAAAGTTAGAATTTAGGATGTGTGTATGTTTCTTGGACACCAGTTTTTCATGTTTGATGAGCTGCCATATATGTCTGTCAGTCCTGAAGATAAATAATTCATGTACTTTTCATTCTTCACTCTTTAGACAGAAATAACTTTTTGTTTCTTGAAACTCCTGAGAAATGTTTAACTTGTTTTCAAATGGCTGCCAGACCTTAAAAGCTACCTAACTTTACTTATATTTTTTGATACAAATGATATAGCTATTTCTTATTAGAAACATTTGCTTTTAACAATTTATTTATCCAGACAAACCTGTCTTGTTTTTAAAAGCAATAGTTTACTTACTTTTCAGTTTCTGATCTGATGATGCTTTAGTAGAAAACAATAATTACACTTAATACTTATTAATGGTAGTAGAAAAAGAGTGGTTAGATCTATGTGTGTATATAGGTATACATGTATATATATCTGCATTTTAAGTATTTAGTGCACTTCTAGCTGTTTTGTTGTTGTTAGACATTTGTTTCAGTTGTGTCTGACTCTCTGTGACCCCATTTGGAGTCTTCTTGGCAGAGAGACTGAAATGATTTGCCATTTCCTTCTCCAGCTTATTATACAGATGAGGAAAATGAGGCTTAAGTGACTTGCCCAGGATAACACAGCTACTAATGTCCGAGATCAAATTTAAATTCAAGAAGATTAATTTTCCTGACTTCAGACCTGGTACTCTAGCCACTACCCTACCTAGCTGTCCCATATCTAGTTCTCTACTTGTATAATTATATGCTATGAATTGAATATATAGTAAAAATATTAATTATGGGCACTGTAAGTTATAAAGTTTTAAAAGTTCATTCAGATTTTTTTTTAATGAGGAAATAACGGTTCCAAGACCAAGGGAGAAATCTTGGTAGAAAGGTTGAATTAGGAAATCTTAGTGAGAAAAGTCAACTATATTTAAGGATAAAAGTTGGAATATTTGGTCTAATCTAGTTGCATTTCCTGTCTTAGTTTTGTTTAGCATCATTTCTGTGACTGAGTAGTTCAAATGTGATAAGTTGCTGATCCTTCATATTTGCAGATCTTTTCTATCTTTGTTGTCATTCTACTTTTATCCTTCAATGCAGTTGGCTTAGTTGGGGTTTCTCACTGAGGTTTCTTCATATTGGATTTTCCCTCCATTATCTGTTGCAGTTTTATGAGGCACCAATCCCACTGGTATCTGCAAGTTCCTGGATGTTTGTATTTTATGGTATTGACTGTGCTGATAATAAACCTTTACTCAGTTTACTGAATTCTTAATTCCACCTCTCTACCAGGGTTTTCCCTTTGCTCTTGACTTCTATCCTTTTAACTTTCTTGGCTACTTTGTAGTCTACTTTGGTTTCCAATTTGTAGTTTCTGAATACCAAACCATTTTTTGGATCACTTTCTTTTATCCTTCTCTGAGATTAAAAAAAAATTATATTTCTAAGCTGGTGTTACTTTTGACTGCAATATCTTTCCTCTTAGTAAGTAAACGAAATGCTAAATGAGGTGGATTTAAACCCCTTTCATTCTTGTTATGGAAAGGGGTAACCCAATTAACATGGATTAAACTTAAGAAAAATGTTGTAATGGTTATCTTTTGCTCCATTTATTTCAGATTAAGGGGCCTCAGCAACTTGTTTACATAGATCAAGTTAGCGTTCTTTTTATTATACTTCCTATCACTTTCATTGTTATGTTTTTAACTTTGCGTTATTTTTTTTTTACTTTTGGCCCATTTAGTCAGTGGTTTGAACACAGCCTATTTAGGAGTAATTCCAAAAATACCCAGCATCCTTTTTTGTGATGTTTTTCAGTGCTCACCAAGGTGAGTGCCTTGCAATTCTTTTTTCAAAGAAAATATTTGTGATACATAGGTGTGAAGCTTCTTTGTAGTCTTTCACATCATTCCTTCCCTCCTTCTGAAAGATATTCTTCAGTATTTTCATCGACTTCTGTATTGCTACCTTTGCCTTGAAATGAGAGTATCAGAATATATGTGAATTTAATTTGGAGGTCCTTACAGTTCCACATGGTATTTTTCTACCTCTTCATTCTCAGTAACAGTAGTTGCACATAAGGTGCAGTGATTTTCGTGATGAGGTTTTTACACTGTTTATCAAAAGCAGTACACTATGAGATAGCCACATATCCTACGAAATGGCAGGTATATGTGTGTCTGTGTGCGTGTGCATTCATGTGCCTACGGATACAACTCAAAAGTCTCTTTCCTTTCCTTTTCCACAAAGAATCTGTTAACCCTCCATAAGAGCAATTCCACTATCTCTTTGCTTTCCCAAGGGGAATCTGTGAGTTCTTACATTTAATTGTAACTTCTAATGTCTTCTGATTTCATTTATAGTGAAAACGTCAAAACTGTTACAGATCTTTTCTTCTGAAAGTATGTCCACTCAGTAGTCGTTGACTAGGATCTCACATTTAGAGTTCCAACTGCTTGATATTAGTTTCAACATGTTGATATTTATGAATCTTAAATATGTATAGTTTTAAATGCCATCTTTCATGTAGAAGTGGAAGAAGATACAGCATAAATGAGGGCCATTTTTTTTTTTGTTTCAGAGTTTGCTATGACCAAAGGATTCATCACCAAGTGACCAGCCTTCTGGCACTAAACCTTTCTGTACTTAGCTAGGCTTTTCCTCAAAAACCAGACACGATCTGTTGCTGGTTATACACTTGAAGCTTTTCCAGCACTGCAGAACCTGCAGGATCCTGTGATCTTCTGGCAAAAAGTCCTCCGAGACTTAGGGTCATCTCTACACAGTGACTGAGGCATTATAATAAAACTTGGTAGAATAAGACTAGATATTTAATGATAAAACATATAAAATAGTATTTGTATTTATTGACTATATCAGTGTCTAAACAAAAATATTACAGTCTATTTTGCTGATTGCATGGCAAGCAAATAAAAAAGAACCTAATTAGTTATGACAAATATAATTAATATAGTTTTTGCCCATTTTTAGGCAACCATGATGAGTCTTTAAAAATTTGGAATTTAAATATAATTTGAAATTAAATTTCTTCATGATATTAAGAACAAATCTTAGAGATGAGGAAACTAGGACCTTGAAAAGTTAGGTTTAATATTGTAGTATCATAAAACCTGCATATTTCCATAAAGTTCGGTTCCTGGAAAAATTGTACAGACAATGAAGTTCCTGATTTTAATATTACATATTCCTTTCTTTTGTATTCCCTTTTGTTTTTTGAATATTGTCAGACATTCTTATTTCTTTATGTGTGGACATAGTTTCCAGAAAGAAATACAACGTTTTTCAGGGGAAAAAAGTTTGTCATCATGTTACTTGTATTATTGAATGTTGATCCTAAAAATGTGACTATGAACATTTTCATTAGTGTAATATCTCATTTGCTTCTCTTATATATAAACACTATTGAATACAATGCCAATAAGTAGCTGCTCCCTCTGATATGATTTCTGGGTTATAGTTAAGTTCATCTTATTCTTGTAAGTTATCATAATAACTGATTATGTAATGAAAGGAATAGGTTTTCAGGCTTAGAGAGAAAATTTGAAATTAAAGATGCTATTTCAGATAGCTATGTAATTTGTAGCAGTGTATTCGAACTACCGAATTTGCTGGACATGAGACAAGCTTAGACTTTTGTATTTTATAACCTCAAAATAATCTTAATTGCTAGGTTTTGGTTTCATAAGTAAAATGTACGATTATTTAAAGTTCAAGCTTAAGCTCTCCATGGCAGTAAGATTTTCCTGGTACCCTTTTGTATATACTTTTGACCATGTTTTGAGAGTCATTCAAGGCGAAGGAGGCTGGAAAAGGACAGGGTCTTGTTGCATGTAGGACTGCATTCATCCTGACTACAATATTTGAAGCACACACAAGCAGTAGCACTACACTGAGTCCTTTGTCCTTCCCGTTGAGTCAAACACTAGATAGCTTACTGTAAATATGGCAGGCTGCCAATCTGTGGCGCAGATCTGAATACTGTAAATTGGCACTGACTCAAAAATGACAATTCTTCCTCTTTATTTACTTTCTCCTTCTGTATTGAAGAGTTTCAGCCCAAGCAGAAAGAGGGGGATGGGGAAGAGATCAAATTATAGAAGAGAATGCCCACATACTCCATCCCTGCTTTGAAATTTCTTACTAAGCATGTAGGGGGTTGTTCAGATTAACAGCTTTTCTTTCTCTTGTTTTCTTTTTCTCTTAATTTTTTTTTTTTAAAGAATCATGTATCTCCCCATGTAATCAATTAGAGGTTTGTGGGAGCTGATTTGAGTCTAGGACACATCTTTGATATGGATTAACTTTTATTTTTTGATTCATTCTTAACTGGTTTTTAAAGGCAGCAAAGTGTAGGATTAGAGACTCGAGAAGAATTTATTCCAGTCCTATCTCAGAGGCTCTGTGACCCTGGACTAATCACTTAGGCAACTCAGAGTTTCACCACAGTTATCTTTCTGGTTAGTAGAGGCAGTTTCCTCCTTAGGAATTTCCTCCCCACAAGTCTTTACTTTATCAAAAGATGATATTCTTAAAGTTCACCTTTAAAGTGTGGGGCTTTCTTAAGGGTAGAATGATCTTTCTGGCTACTGGACTTTTACTTCGGTTTTACTCTTTAAAAGCAGAGGGAAATAAGGGGTGGGGAGTTCCTCCTTTTAAATACAGGGTGTGGTTCTTTGAATATCCCAATCTCCTTTTCTTCTGAGGAAATAAACTTTTTTAAAATTTTGTTTTGTTTTCTTAATAAGTTAGAAATCTTTAAAAAGCTGAAGATATTCTTTCCCAATTTCCTTAACATCCCAGAAATGTCCTTTCCTTTAGTAACTTAAAGTTGATGTTTTCCAAGAAGATAATTCTATACCAGAACAGTTAAATCATGGTAGGAAATTCTGATATAGTTCAGGATGTATCAACATGCATTTCATAGAATTACCTGAGATAGCTTTATACAATTCCATTATATTGAGTGTTTTGAGTATATCTGGTGTTTATTTTAAATTACCTTTGCTTTCCTTAAGATCTTTTCTTTAAGGAAACATCTGCATATCTGTATCTAGAGTCGGTCAATCAGACTAACACAAACATTTATTAATTACTATTTATCAGGGTTGAAGATGTAAAAAAAAGTCAAAATCAGCCCCTGTTCTCTAGGAATCTTATTATAATGAGAGGTAGCATGTAAATACAAGATGTGTACAGTGTAAATGATAAATACTCTCAGAAGGAAGACAGCAGTGGTTGAAGGAATTGAGGGGATTCAAACAGCAAGTGGTAGTGGGAATTGGGTGAACCACAGTGCCTCCATCTTGAGACTCAATTCTGGAACTAGCTCAATTCCCTTTCTGTTCATTATGAGTCTAGCCTAATTTCTGTCTTGTGAGAAAACTTTTTAATTGTGGGAATTAGGAGAAAACTTTATTGTATTGTTTGAACCTATCCCTGTGTGGCTGGGCAGCTGAACTGCCTGTGTCTATGGGTAGAGACCTTTAACTAAAAACCTAGGTTATGCTGATCAGAAACCCAATTAAATCTGAAGATTGATGCAAGGAGTTTCCTCATAATTATACATTTAAAGCAAACATGTCTTATGTGAAAACTGGCCACATAGTGATCAGTTATTATTTCTATGTTCCTTTGACTGTTTACAGACATTTGGAGAGCGGTGAGACACCTCTTTTTCAGATTTCAGGGAATTATACCATTAGCTCCCCTCCCCGACCCACTCTACCCCCAGCTTGGAAAGTCTCTAATGTTTCCTTCAATTAGAAATCAGATTACTTAATTTTGTATCCTGGCTAATTGTCTCTTTTAATTTATTGGTCATTTGATTAATTGTTTTAATGTATAAAAATCTATCTCCTCCCTGTTTCAGGGTCTAGTTCTGAGCTGAGGAAGGTTATGCAGTTGGCATGCATTGCCTAATAAACTGATCTGCTCAGAAGCTCAAATTTTTGTTTTTTACCATTTTATTTTTCAGTTGCCACATGGAGAAGGGAAAGGTCACCAAGAAAGGTCTTCTTTGGAAGGTGTGATTGTAGCTGAGTCTTGAGGGAAGCTAGGAAAGCCAGCAAACACAGCTCAGTTGGGACAACCTTCTCTTTCTCTGGGGGATAGCCACTGTGAATGCAGGGAGGTGGTGATAGACTGTTCATAACATTAATTAGGCCAGTGTAGTGGGATGTTAAAGTAGTTAGAGGAAAATAAGATTTAAGAAGATGGAGAAGGTAAGAAGGACATAAATTGCCACATGGGGTATTCAAAGGCCTCTTCCCAAGGTGGTTAATGCTTTTGATACCTAGTGTGTGGTCATTTTTAGTAAAATTGGAAAGGATTATACTGTAGTTCAGGAGTAAGTTTTTATGCAAGCCATTTGCGAGTGTTTTTAAGATCCAGGCTATTAATTAAGCTTGAAAGAAAATACTGCTTTTAGGAAACCTTGGTGAGTTTGTCTAATACTCTGAATGTTTTCTCACTCATCTTATAAGGGTCCCTAGCCTGACTGCCTAATAAGAGAGTAGAATTAATATTTTTTTTATTTTTCTATCGAAGATATTTACATAACCATTGACTGAGTGCTAGTATAAGAAAAACATTAGATTGGAAGTCACAAAACCTGGAGCTAATTAATACTAGCTCTGTTGCCCATTAGTGTGCTGACCTTGGATAAATAATTTTATCTCTTGAGGCCACAGTTTCATCTTTAAAGAAAGGGGGGCGTGAATTTATATGGTCTTGAAGGTTTCTTCCAGGTTAAAACACTAATCTAAATAATTAGCTTGATTTTATTTTTTACTGGAATTCAGCCTATTCAGATTCTAATACAGTGAATTATTATTCTCTTAAACAGAATATAAATTATTCTAGGCTAATATTAATCTAGTCTAACACTAAGAAACTACTTGTAAACCTAAGGAGATGAGATACTGAATGCACTCCTCTCTTTCTAAGGTCCTTCTTTGCTCAGAATCTGCACATATTTTAGAACTAGGTCAGTCCTGAGAAAGCCTCATCTGTAGTAAGAGGGCTAGGATTCCTTTTCTCCCCTTCTTCAGCTCATTAAATCTTTCCCCTCCTTCCCCCACAAAACACTGGGGAAAATTTATTTAAAACCTTTATTTTGGTTCATGTCTATATCTCCCCCAAAACAGGAGAATAGTACTCAATGTAATATGTAAAAGCTATGAAAAAAATTATTTATTATATTCAAAAGAAATGCCATTAGATAAAAGAGACACAAAGTATGTTAAAAGAACAGCTTAAAACAAGTTCATTAATGACTTAGAAGTACTGTTGTACAACCTCAGAAGGCTGGTATGTAAATCTTATCAGAATATTAAACAGTATTTTGGACTTCATTATTGTACTATAACAGACATTTCCTGATTCATGTCTTCTGTTGAAATGGACTAGTCATCAGTTCTTTTTTCCCAGCAGTCAATAAGGGCACTTTTCATCTCAAGAACTTTGGACTTAAGAATCAAGGCCATTTGACTTCCTCACCTGTGAAAATAAGGATGCTGAACTTGATTGCCTCTGAGGTCCATTCTAGCTGTACATCTGGGATCCAAGGATACTTTTAACATTAAGTAAAATTTTTAATCATATGCTGGAAGCAGGTCCTAGAATTCCCACATTGTTGACCTGAATCAGGAGTGGAACTTTGATCAAGTTTTTGAGAGGGAGTAATTAGAAGTAAACACTTTTGGGGAGAGAAAAGGTCAAAAGAGAGAATAGAATAAATGGGGGGCAGAGTAGGATAGAGGGAAATAAAGTTAGTCTTTCACAACATGACTATTATGGAAGTCTTTTGCATAACTACACATATATAGCCCATATTTAATTGCTTGCCTTCCTAGTGGGGATGGGTAGGGAGGGAGGAAGGGAGAGAAGTTGGAACTCAAAGTTTAAGGAACGAATGCTGAAAATTGCTTTCACATGCAACTGGAAAATAAGAAATACAGGTAATAGGGTACAGAAATCTATCTTACCCTACAAGAAAAGAGATGATGGGATAAGGGAAGGGAGGGGTGTGATAGAAGGGAGGGCATATTGAGGGAAGGAGTAATCAGAATGCAAGGGTTATGGGGTGGAGGGAGGGGAGAGATGGGGAGAAAATTTGGAACTCAAAATTTTGTGGAAATGAATATTGAAAACTAAGAATAAATAAATAAACATTAAAAAAAAAGAAAAAAAGGAAGATGACCTTTCAAAAGGGAAGTCCTAGCATAGATCAGACTATGATAATCAGTGTTTCATTCAGTGATAACCAGGTTCCTTTTTCAACAGAGTGCTAGCTGTACCATCTTACATAGAGGTAATGTGAATAACAAAGCTAAGATTCTGACCAAAGGAACTGTTTTCATTTTACCTGGCAGAATATATGGGATTTTAGCTTTTTTACTTCATGATGTAGCTTTATTTTTAAGAAACTTAGTTTTTCTAATTTTCACTGACAACAGTCTTTTGTAGTAAGTTATTAGAGATGTTCCACGGGACATCTTGCCTTTATCATAAAATGAGTACACTTGTTACCACATTGAAAAAAAACAAAACTTTAAACGCCATATTCTGATTTTACTCAAAGTAGACATGATCAGAAAGTTTTAAAACATATTTAAAGAATATTTAGGCTATAGAAGGATTCTTTTATTTGATATTTAGCTCTTGATAATTTCAGTGCATGTTAGACCTTCATGCTTAATGAAAATTGATTTCGTCAGTACTTCAGATCATGTTGTGGTCATTCCTTCTCCCCACCTCCCATGAAATCCATCAGTGTTATCACTATAACTCATTTTGCCTCCCATGAAATAAATGTTTTTAATGATAGTCTTTTATAGGATAACTTTAATTATACAGTGCTAACAGACAGTTGTTTATGGAAAAGTAAATTTCCAAGTAGTAATAAAGGAAAAGATATTTTTGTTGTAAACTTAAATAAAACTATTTCATAGATGTTAATGGAATTTCTTTTGGAGGAATGTTTAGTGTGCTAAAGAGAATGCTTTATCACATTAATCTGCTGTGCCTTTGGAGGTGACTTAAAAAACAAATCATGTGATCTTCAAGGTTAGGAGTAGAATAAATAAAATTCAGTAGTGAATGTGTAAGCTTTTGTTTTAAGAAAATCATATAGTAACAAGAGATTAAAGTGAGAGGAAGCATAATTTGTTGGATAAAACAAGAGAGAATGACTATTTCTGCCTTTATTACTGACTCATGAAGTTTTTGGCAAACTACTGATCCATTTTTATATTTTAGTTTGTTTATAGGATAAAAAAGTTTTTTTTAATAATTGAAGGAAGAGTCTAATTTTATTTAATTCACTAATTTATCTTTGTATGATGGAGAGAAGACCAACATTTAAATATGGAATGACTTGGAGAGTCAGCCTTAGCATTTTTTTGCCCTTTGCTATATAGTAGGTTTTCAGAGCAAGATGCAAATGACCTCTTGCTCCAGTAACCCCGTACTCTTCATTTTTGCCACCAGCAAAGTTTCTTGTTCAGTTGTTTTTCAGGTTTGAAGAAATTATCATTTTTTCTTTAATAGGATTCCCTAATCTCCTAAAACCAATGGGTGTCCTTCACTTCCAACTCTTCTGTCTCTATGTCCCATCCACGATAATGCAAACCAACCATACTTATTAAAATTATTTTATATTCTTTATATCTTAGGAAATAATACTACTAGGTAGGGTAACTATAGTTTAGATTGATATTAGGTATAATAAAGAGTGAAAAGGTATTCCTGTTCATTTTATAAATAGTTCTTATAATCTAATCACTCATTTGCCTCCATTCCTTAGTTCTCTACTATATAAAATTATTTCAAGTCTGAGTCTTGGTATGAACTTAGCTATAGTTCCATAACTCTGGTATTGGTTTTCAAGGTTTACCTTTTATAGCTCTACAGAGCTAGCTAGTATTTCATAAAATATCTGGGTTTAGACAAGAGTTTTCTTATTGGCCCCTGGATTGGTCATTTTTTAACATCTTGCCCTTAATTCACTAGTAAAGGCTATCCTGTTGTCTTCCTCCACACTTCTAAAACACTAAGAAAGGGTTCTCAATCTGGTTTGCAGCTTTCTCCCAAGTTTCAGGTCTTAGTGTTTCCTTTACTCTGTCAGGAGGTTTTTCTTCTATTGAGCTTGTTGATGGAAAAAAAAAAAACCTGAAGTAAGGCAAGGAATAAGTAGGGGAAGAAATGCCTAGTAGCACTATGGAATGAGAACTATGGAATGAAAATGTGAATGAAAGCTAACATCTTAAAATCGCATAAATGAAGGAAAACTATACTTTAAATTATTATTAATAAAATTTAGGAAAAACTTGACTTTTCTGAAGTAGCTTGTCCTAGAAGCAGTTAGGTATCTTCATGGTACAGCTGGACTGGACTTGGAGTTTGTTGTTAAGGTGAATAGGAAAATATCTTTCTCATCTTAAAAAGACAATTTAGAGCTTTTCTTCTCTATTTTCTCTCCTTAGTAACAACTTTTCACCACCTCTCCTCATTGGACTCAAAGCTTCATGAAGGGAGAGATCATGTCTCATCCAAACTTGAAATCTCTTCTGTCTACCATAAAAGTTATGCTAATTAATATTTCTATGCTTTAAGACTTAGAAAAGTGCTGTCCTGTGAGGTAGATATTGTATTATTCCCTTTTCCATGTAAGAAAACTGAGGCCTAGAGAGGATGACTTGACTTTGGTCACTTGCTTAGTTAATGTCAAAGTATAGGTTTTTCTGGTTGCAAATTCAATATTCTTCCTACCTGCCATATTGCTTCCCATCATCATACTCTGAACACAGGAAGATATTGAATTTAGTCGGAAAGAAGAGTCATTAATACATATTGAGTTTTTTTTCTTTTCCCTTGTGAGGAAAAAGCAATACTCAACTTGATAAAATGTGTATTAATAATACTAAAACCTAATTTAAAGAGTTATTCTTTCCTGAGGCATGTGGAAAACTTATTGTGAGTCTCCTTGTTTTTCTTGCCATAATTGGAACTTTATTTTTTTCTTTTTTTGTTGGTTTTTTTTATTTGTAGAATAAAGTAAGTCAGTTACGATATTTTATAAATTTGTATTTTAAAAAGCTGTTTCGTATTTTTCCAAGGCATACATTTACGTTATATAATATTTCTCACATTTCTTCCCCTCACCTGCCCCCACTTTTGACCCAAGTGAGGGCAGGTGGGCTGAGGCAAAGAAGTGGGGTGGAAGGAATGAATTGAGGTAGATTTTGGTCTGTTTTCTTTAAACTTGAGCCTAGTCATCTAGGAAAAAAGTAAGTTTAGTATGTCAGTCTGTCCTTATCACTCTTTAAGAGAGAAGAGAAATTCAAATTTTAGCAGTTTCCAAAAACAAGGACATTTATTTAAAAGAATAGCTTGTAAGGAATTTTTTATTCTTTTTACCTTTCTAGTGTCCTTAAATTCTGTACTCTCTGTGTATATTTTGTATCCCTGTATATAAATTTATGAAGATAAAAAATAAAAAGAGGAATGTTTATGTATGCATATATACATAAACGTGCGCATTTATACACAGAATATATTCTTTTGTAGATGTGTGTTTATCTGAATTTATGGGTTTATATAGACTAGATTCAGTCTTGGATGACTTCTCACAAATCTTCATTTTCTGACACCATCCCCCTACACAGACACAGACACAGACACACACACAGACACACAGACACACACACACACACACACACACACACACACACCCGCAACTGTTTCCCTTGAAAAAGCCAGAGTTTGATTTATTTTGCTACTCTTGCCTGACTTTGAATTTTCATCACTAACATCAGAATTTAGTCTGTGTCTGCTCGCTATAAAAAAGGGAAAAGGGCCTTTAGCTTCCATGCAAGCACCCAGACATTCAAAGGACTATCTTTGTTTAGTTCTAACTTATTTTTAACTCATCATAGTTTTAACTCATCATTCATTCATCATTCTGATGAAATCAACTGAAACTCATACCTTCTCAGTACCCTCTACTCTTGTGGTTCTTTCTTCCCTCTAATTGGAGAAGGTGGTTGGACGTTGGAGACCTCCTCCCTCATTCTCTACCATTTAAGGAGGTCACCCAGGAAATTCACCTTAACATTTTCTACCCAGATGATCTGGATTTCATGATCTCCAGAAACACATTCTGCAAGATGAAATCAGCTCCCAAACTCTTTACCTCCTCAGATTAGTTCTCACCCTGGCTGTAGGACTCCATCCTTGACTCTTCTCCCCTTACCTCCCCCCACCCTTTTCAGTTTTGTTTTCTTTTGTTTGCAATATGCTTTATTCCTTCATCAGATTGTGAGCTCTGTGAGATCAGGACTGTCTTATGCTTTTCTTTGGAGCCTTTAGCATAGGTGCTTAGTAAATGTCTATCAACTCTGATTCTGATTTGTCAAAAAAAACAAAACAAAACACCAAACCAAAACACAAAAGACTCATTTCTAGAGCCCAGGAACAGACAAAGCAACTCTTCTTCCTTTCTGTCAGGGAAGAGTGTCTCCATAATGGAACAAGGAGCTGTTGGAGCATTTTGTTGTTGTGTTTGTCCTTCATTGCCAAGGAAGACCATGCCATCAGAGAAATGATGACATGACTTGTCCTTGACTTTGTTTTGAGGGAGGAAGGGCTATACAGGTCACCAGCCTCACTTCTCCTTCAGAGCCATCTGGATCCAGTGACCAGATGTTCATCAGGATGACTGGAGATGGCCCAGGATGCAGTGGGAGACCTTGGCCCCTTTAGGCCAAGATCTATTGAAGAACTCATTTATGGTGAGGTAATGCCCATTCATTGAATAGGCCTGTTTAATAAGTAGTCAGGGGATGACCCCTTTAATGAGGCAAAGAAAAATAAGTAAATCAGGCTGAGAGGGAAGACTAATTGGAGCATTTTAAGCAGCAATTAGAGTGCAAAGAGTTTTTTACACACACGATTCTAACACAAAGGTTTAGCTGACTAAAATTTTAAAAATAGTAAAGCATATATGTAAAGTCTAGAATCTCCTTCTGGTAACTACTAGCAAAATAAGGCTAAAGAAAGAGAATCATCAGTTTTATTTTTCCTGTCCTTTGAACTTAGACTCCTTTTTAAAGATTTTGATAAAATCAACCTGCCATGGCCAGTAATTGGCTTTTCCTTGCTGTGAATGGGAGGAAGGAGAGGCAGGTAAAAGAAAAAAGGCATTTCTATATGTGATACATATGTGAGAGAAGTTGTACACATTTATATATTTTAGAAGCAGCATCACCAATACTTAATTTTAAAAGTTAGGATAATGCAAATATAAATTTCAACAGCTATAATCTCCTATTGCCAAAATGAAAGCAACCACTCCCCTCTTAGTGATTGTCTTGGAAACAGACAAAGGCCGCTGATGGTCATCCCCTTAGCCACTTGTCTTAGTGAACATGAAGGCTATTGTCAGCCGTTCCCTATAGGTGATTATCTTTGAAATCAGAAAATTTAATATAGAGAAGAGAAAAAAACACAATTGAGCTTTTCACTGCTGTTTTGAAGAAAGGGTGAAAGGAGTAGGAATAATGAGGGTAGGATGTTATTTTGAGAACCTATCTAACGCTCTGAAATTCTTTATGCCAATGAATGAAAATTTCAAACTTTCTCCAGGTTTGAGAACTGAGACCTATACAGCAAACCACTCACCACCTGTACTGGTGCTTCAGGTCAGGCTATCTTTTACTCATGAAATGGGTAAACAGACAAGCAAATAGACTAAAACTAGAAAAACTCTAGACAGCACACTTGGGTAATCTTCATTATTTACCTCTACTTGATTAATGAACATGGCTTGTCTATAGATATACAGCAACCAGGATCAAAATTAATTTGATCCCAAAGCTTCTCCCTCTCTCTTTCTCTTTTTAATAAATCTACTTTGTGCTGCTTGATTTGTATGAATCGCTTTCTAAAACAATTACTTGGGTTTAGGCAGTAGAGCGCATCTTCTGTCATAGAATTTGTGATTTGAACAGGAGCTCAAATACTCCCTTCTTCCACCTACTAGCTGTGTGGCTTTGATCCATTCATGTATATCATACATATGTTGTAAAGTTTCATTAGAAATATAAGAATCGAGGAGTAATACTGAAAAAATAATAAAATTTCTTTGAAGTACTTTTTAAAAGTAGATTTATATACACTGACAAAAACTGTAGTTTCTATAGATTTAAAATACAGAAGTAAAACACATGAAGCTTCACAATTTCTTAGGAAGTAATAAGCACTTTGTCTCTCATTGGCACTTGTATCCCCACCCCACGTGTCCTTATATTTTTCATGATATTCCTATTTTGGGGGGAGTTCTTAGCCAAGTAAATAGAAGGCAGCTTTTCTGTAACCATTTGCCATACATATCCAATGTGAACCTAAGCACATCTTGAAAGAAAAAAATGGAACAACTCCATCACTTGGATCCATATTCATCCATGTAAATTTAATATTTTGCTAGTATAGGCAATACTTGAATGAACTGAATAAATTAAATAATTAATGATGGCTGATATGAGTTTGAAATCTTATCTCCAGGTTCAGTTTGATATAGCTTGAGCAGTCGAAATTATGCAAATATGGCTCCTCATCAACTAGCATATTTATAAAATTAGAGAATTTAGAGCTGGAAAGGACCTTAGAGGCGTCTAGTCCAACTCTCTAATTTTACACTTGAGGAAACTGAGGTTCCAGGATTTACCCAAGATCTGAGTCAAAGTAAATAAACATTTATTAAGCATCTACTGTGTGTGCCTGACAC
This sequence comes from Notamacropus eugenii, assembly GCF_028372415.1. Taxonomy (NCBI): domain Eukaryota; kingdom Metazoa; phylum Chordata; class Mammalia; order Diprotodontia; family Macropodidae; genus Notamacropus; species Notamacropus eugenii. Next base: position 145,716,227 of record NC_092877.1, on the reverse strand, counting down.
TGTGCCCCGTGCTACAGATAGAAAGAAAGACTTAAGACAGTCTCTGCTTTCAAGGAGCTTACAATCTGCTGGGGGGAGGTAGTTAACACATACAAAGAAGCAGAAAAGGGTTTGGACCTGGTGCAGGATGAAATCCAGCAACTAGATGGGAAATGATCTGAGGAGGTAAGAGTTAAAAAGTCAGATTCATGTTGCAGAATGATGAATTTCAGGAGATCAGGAAATCCAGGAAAGCAGCCGAATGGGAAATGATGAGGTAAATTTTCTGGGTCTCCTTTTCTGATGGAGGGTATGGGGGAACTCCCAGATATCCACACACACACCCTCCAACCAGAAGGAGAGAGGAACTCCAGAGACAGGGTTACACTAGTAGTAGATATTATAGGTAGAAGATGAACTTTAGACTGAATCAGGGCTCTTTCTGCCTTACCACCTTGCCTCCCACCCAACCTTTTTTTTTTTTTTTTTTTTTTTACCAGAAGATCAGGAAACATAATTAGATCTGAATAATAAAGTAAGCTAGCCTACATTCTGCAAGAAGCCTTCCTTAATGTCTTCTCCCTCTAAGATTATCTCTAGTTTATACTGTGTGTATGTATGTATAGTTTGTACATAGTCATTTGCATGTGTTCTCCCTCATTGGACTGTGAGCTTCTTGAGAGTAGTAACTGACTTTTTGCCTTTCTTTGTATCCCCAGTGCTTAACATTATATGTGACATGTAGTAGGTGCTTATTAATAAATGCTAAGTCATTGACTGATTTAGCATAGGAAAACTCTCCCGTACACAGAGGGGCCCAAGTTCCTACAAATAACAGAGAGAACTGTCTTTGGACACTTCAGTTCTAGAGTTGACTGGAAAGCCTTTCACTATTCCGTGTCTCAGCAGCTGGATGTTCCTAATTGATATTCCACTCCTCTGCAGTCACCTTTCCTCTTTGCTTGAGAAGTCTCAGGTTTGCTGCTAATGTTCGTTCTCCTCTCAATTCCTGTCCTTTTCTGCAGCTGTTTTTCCCTTCTGAGGCAGCTTTTCTTTTGTGAGACTTATTGACCAAAACATGTCTAGAAATAATCAATATCTTTTTTTTTTCTAATTTAGATCTTTTTTTGTTGTTGTTTAATTGTGTTTGACTCCTTGTGACTCGACGTGAGGGTTTCTTGGCAAAGATATTCCTTCTTTGCCATTTCTTTCTCCTGCTCATTTTACAGATGAGGAAACAGAGACAAACCATGGTTAAGTTAACTTGCCCAGGGTCACACGGCTAGTTAAGTGTCTGAGGGCGGATTTGAACTCACAGAGATGAGTCTTCTGACTTCAGGCCCTGTAAGCCCAAGCAAAGTGGGATTTTTGTTATTTTCTTTTTGGAGTTCAGTTTCCTAGGTTCAGGGTAAATTGTGACCGTCTGAAGGTTCAATCTCCTTTGAACACCAGTAGTTCACCACTCTCCAGAGTTATGTGGGTTGTGATGCCTTCTGGCTCTGAAACTATTAATTGAAAACTATATATTCTGAGAGGTTGGTATTTTGCTTTGGGGGTTCGCTTATGAGAAAGACTGTTTGATTCCCTGGACGAGATTCTTGAGTGCCATTTGCTAACCCACACCCCCATACCACTACTCAGAGCTTTGTGTTTTTCTGGCCCAGTGGTGTATGTAGGTGGTTGTATTATTTTGTTCAGATGGTAAGACCCCTGTCTATTGAATCTCTATGCTAATTTCTCTGCTTGTATTTGCTTCTTCCTAATTAAAGTATGATTGTTGACTCCTTAAAGGTTGCTTTCCTTTAGCAAAACAGATCAAATAACCTGTGGTAGCAGGTCATCCTGAGTATGCTAGGGTGCTTGCTAATACTGGCCCAGGGCTCTATCCCTATTTAGACCTTTAAAATTTGCCAACTCTTTTACATGCATTATCTCATTTGCTACGTTCTACCATCCTTTGAGGATAGGTTCTACAGTTATTATTATCCCCATTTTTTAGCTGAGGAAATGAAGCTCAGTAAAGATAGAGTGACTGGCCCACATAGCTGGCAAGAGCCAGAGATGAAATATGAACTCAGATCTACCTTTTTCCAAAACCCATGTATCTTTACCTTATGCCTCACTGTGCTACATTGTCTCTGTATTGAATATACTGTTTGATTCTATGTCAAAAGCAGAATCTATTATCATAGTGCTTACAGTCACTTAAACTATGTGTTAAATGATCTAATGACTTCATAGGGTAGTAGTCTCTTTAACATTCCTTTCTTTCTTAAAGACTCCTAGTTCTCCATACTCAAGTAATTCTAAGTATAAATTATTCACAATATTGATGGTGAACAATTTGTATAGTTCCCTAAACTTAGGAGGTATGTTATATTTGCAGTTATGTCTTTATGTATTTTAGGTTGGGATGATGTTTAAGCTAATGGACTGAAAAGCTCAAACTGATGGTCTCATTATTCAATCCACCAGCTTTAAATTCTAGCCTGATATATATGTTTGTATGTGATTGCTTAGCTAGAATTATTTTGCGAATTGTACATTTTTCGTATCAGATGTAAGCTGAACTTTAAGTGAATTTTTCCATTTGAATTGCCATTAAGCATTAATATTTTTAATTGCTTTTATTTACATACAATAAACAACTTACTTTTTAATGATTTTGTGTATGCCATTTTAAACTGACAGATAAACCACAAATTTTATCTGAGATCTGTGTGGCTGTTTCAGGGCATCAATCGTTATTAGTTAAAAACTACTTTTAGTTCTTATAATGCATCCCTCTCACCCCGACCTTGTTATGGATTTGTTTTAACTAGTCATTCTTTTGATTTCTCAGAGCAGAAGTTTTCGAAATTTTTCGGGTTATAGAACCTGCTGTATTTTTTTATAATATATAACCTCAAACTCAGCTTATTGGGTCTGGAATAAATGGAAGACAAGGAATTAGTCATACTTCTCTTCATTTCTTCCTCCTTGCCTCCTTAAAGTCTCTTCCTTCTTTCCCCCCACTAGAACCTTGAATTGTAATCAAATAAACCCTTCCATTGTTCCCAGATGAGGTGTACCAGGCTACTTTTCTTTGACATCATTCTTTCTCCATTTAAACAAAACACAACTATCATAATATACTTCCTTGACTTCATTCCCTTACATATATTATTTCTTCCATTAAAATATAAGCTTCTTGAGGGAAAGAAGTGCTTTGTATTTGAGTTTATCATTTATATTTTATTCTGGTTATATGAAAAGCATAACTTTCACTAAACCCTCTAAAGGTCTTTTTTAGTCATTGAAAGAATGCAATGAATGTTTAAATAACACTGTTACTTCTCTCTCCAAAAGACCTAATGTAATTCTAATGGAAAATTATAACAGTCAACCATTTGTTAAATAGAAGTCTGTATTGTATAGATTCCAACAAATTCAGGGATCTTTTCTTGTTGGAGTATGATTGATGAATTATGATAAGATGATTTGTAATATAGCTTTAACATTGCAGTGGGGTTTTAAAATGTTTAGCTCAGGATTCAGAGTTAGCAAAGTAATTCTGAGCCTTAGTGGGTGAAAATACATAGAAGAAAGTTGTTGTTTTTTTTCAGGGGAGACAATTTCCAAACTGACACTCCTCCAGTCAGTAAATTGGATTGGTATGCAAAAATGACTTTACTGAATGAGTTAAATGGTACATAAAGTGACAGTGGTACATTGTAGATAAAGAGTTCATTTTGGAGTCAGGAAGAAGTAGGCTTAAGTTTCACCATGGACATATCTTCTGTATAAGTCAAAGATCCCAGGCAAGTCACTTAATGTCACGATACTCCAGGCTGTATGCTTAAAAAAAACCCAACTAATTGCAGATCTACATTGGTAGAAGGAATTTTTTCCAATCAAGAGTTCCCTACACCAAGGGGATTAAGGGTCCCTATCTATCCTACTTCTCAAAGAAAAATAACTCTGAAGTTCCACAGTGGGATAGAAAAAACTGCATCTGGTGGCTGGGCCTAGAACTAGAGCTCAGGTCAACCCCCTCATGTTTTCAGATGAGGAAATTGAGGCCCAGGTAGGTTAAGTGATTTTCTCGAAATAACTTAAGAAGCAAATGTCAGAGGTGGATTTTGATACTGGGTCCTTTGATTGTAGAGGAACCATTTCCTTCTCCCCCACCACGTTCCTCTCTGCCTTCTACATTTCCTTAATCTCCCTCTCCTTCTCTTCTCCCTTATGTCTGTCTGTCTGTCTGTCTGTCTCTCTCCCTCTCTCTCTCTCACACACACACACACACACACACACACACACACACACACACGTGTGTGTGTGCCCACATATACGGGCACATAAAATGTTGCAATTTTGCTCTAGAATTTTAAGATTTAGAATATATCAAAATTCTGCTGTTTTCCAACGAACTACTCAGCAGTTTAGTTTCACCTCCTATCACATTGCTATTCATGAAAGCAAAGAGGAGTACTTCTCCAAAATTTATTGCATTAAAAATTGATTTCTGGGTCTCAGATGGGCATGAGAAATACTTACCATTCATTCCAATGCCCCTGAGAAAAAAGCTAGCAATATAGTTAAGTGTGTTGGATGTATTAAATATTACCAAATAAAGTAATTTGAGCACTTAGGAACTCGTTCTTTCATTAATTGTAGGTCAAAAGATACTGTCTACAGAGCAAATGCCATTATATCTAGTTATTCATTTTTACCTGGCCTGCATTAGACAGGCTGTTAGTGATTCTGGGGAGAGGCATGGGGTAGCAAAGCAGAGTCTTGCCTGATTGCAGTAACCTTTTCCTCTCAGGTGTGGTGGAAGTTATTTTCTTTGAGCCAAAAAAAAAAAATCTAGGTTCCTCTTTCCTCACTTGTCTCAGAACACCTGCTACTCCTCACCCCCTAATTAGACAAAGGGTCTTTTTTGGCCTTGAGTGTTCTTTAATATGCATATAAGCATGTATATACACATATACAACACATTATATATACACATACATACACATATAATGTTTTTTTATATGTGTGTGCATGTTTATGTGTTTATATGTATGTTCTGTTTTCTTAGTAAATTTTTGAAACCCTCTATAAACTATATTCCCAGAAAAGTTATGCGAAATTAGTAGCATGATGTGCATCATTTTCCATCGTTGTACTTAATATCCATTCATTTTGGTAATATAGCCCTGCCATTGACCATTGTATCCAACCTGAGTTCTGTTGCCCCTCCGTTGTTGTCTCTGTTTGCATTGTTGTTATTGTGTATATTACTTTGGCTCTAATCCTTTCATTCTTCATCAGGTTTTACAATTTTTCCTGAAGTCTTGTACCATAAAAAGTGAAGGCTATTTGTAGTGTTTTGTATTTGCTTTAAAATTTCTCTTGCTATATATTTGAATTGTGGTTTAACGTTTCAGTTTCACAATTTTTAATATTTCTGTAGATGCTTCCTTTGCTTTTTAAAAATAAATTCATCTTTACTTTATATTGATTTGGTGGGTGTGTAGTAAATAGGCATCAGAGTCAGGTTTAAGTCTCTTCTCCAACACATGCAGGCTAATTAATCCTAGATAAGTTATTTAATCTCTCAGTAATTCAGTATAAGACATTGTATTTGAGGGAAGGTGCTGACCTGCACTGTTGTGGGGAGTTTTCTTACCAGGGAGTTGTAAAAGCAAGCTATATATATACAGGAGGGCCTGCTATAGTTCTTTGATCTACTTTTCTGAAAGGAAAGCAACTTTTGAGGGCTCACCAATCACTTTAATCAAGCACATATATCATTCACTTAGGGAAAAAGTCAGCACCCTGAACTTCAGAGAAAATACAGAGAAATAAAGATCAACAGACAGGGCTCCCAGTTACCTGACTGTAAGTAATATATACATTATAGCTCAACAGACAGATCCAAACTGTCTGACCATTACATATGTACATAGTCCACCAAGAAGAATGTAGCAGTGTGCCCATCTTTAAACATCTCAGGACCATTGTTTCCATATGTTGTCACCTTTTGTGATTTGCATAGTATGAGCTGAAACCTCAGAATTATTTTCTGTTTATTTCTCCTACTGTTTAATGATGAGCATGTTTTAATGTGATTATTTGAAGTTTGTGAATTTTTTCTGGAAATGTGTTCTGAATTTTTGACATCTTGTTTATTGAGGAATGGTTCTTGGTGATGGTGGTCATGGTGATGGTAATAGGGTGCTTAGAATCCTTAGCTTCTTTCAAGACTCTCTTCTTGGGTTATGTCCAATGGGAAACCTTTCCTGATTCCTTCAGTTATTAGTACTCTCTCTTCCTCAAATTATCCTGTCTATACAATGTGTTCCAAAAATCTTGGTGCCTTTTTAGTAGCATAGAACTGTACGAAGATTTTTGAGACACATTGTACTTATGTGTTTACAGTGCCACAAAACATAAGGTCTTTGAGGACAGGTGCTTTTAAGGAAACTGGAATCATAGGAAGGGTACCAGGTTAGGAAGGTCTTTTCCAGCCAAATATAAGGTTTTATGTTTGATTCTGGAAGTAACAGGGAGCCACTGGAGTTTATTGAATTGGGGGAGGGGAAGAGTGATGTGGTCACATCAGTACTTTATTAAGGAAGATCAATTTGATAGCTTTGCAGAGGATAGACTGCAATAGGGAGAGAGATACTTGAGCCAGGAAGCGCAGCCACCCAGTTTTTGCAATAGTCCAGGTATGATGAAGCCCTGTGCCAGAGTTATGGCAGCGTCAGAAAGACAAAAGCACATATGAGTGATGTTGGGAAGATATAATCTACAGGACTCAGAAAAATGGTTGGGTGTGGGAGGTCAGGGAGAGCAAGGAGTCAAAAATGGTGTGTGGGTTGGGAACCACAGGGACGAGGAGGATGGTGGTGCCCTCAATAATAATGGCAAACTTAAGAAGGGAGGTTTTGGCGGGGTGGGAGGTTTGGGAATAATAAATTCTGATTTAGACATAGGGCATTTTTGGACATGCTGAATTATTAGTTTTGCTTGCTTCATTCTTCATCAGTTCATGTAAGTCTTTCCACATCTTAGTAGTTTTGAAAAAGATAAAACTCTTCTTGGGGTTATCTATAAATAAGGTAATATGCTGGAGCTTTGTTATAATGCTGCTTTCACAAGAGAGAACCCTTCATGCTAATGCTTCTTACACTTGAGTAAATAAACCCTTATGGGCCAATACTGATGCCTTCCATTATAATTCTGTTTCATAGTGACTGTTATTAGATATTTATTCCAGTATTCTTATATATTGAAAGTTTTTACTTATCAAAAGAAATCCTTTTTTATCTCTTTCCCATCTCCTTCCCCTCCACCACTGGAAAATAAATAATTGCAGAACCATTCTAGCGATAATCAAGTAAAACAAATTCCCAAATTAGCCATATCCTGAAAAATATGTCTTAGTCTGTACAAAACAGGTCCGTCATCTTTCTGTCAAGAGGTGGGCAGAGTTCTTTATCATCAAAGCTGTGGAAGCATGTTTGGTCATCATATTAATCCAAATTCTTGAGTCTTTCAAAGGGATTAGTATCAATCTCTCTTGAGTCCTGCGCACTCTGATTCTATAAGTCCTCCCAAGCATCTATGAAACCATCCCCTTCATCATTTCTTATTGCACAATTGTGTTCCGTTATATTTATGTACTATAATTTGTTCAGTCATTCCTCAATTGATGGACACCCTCCTTTAATGTCCAGTTTTTTGTTACCCCAAAAAGGAGGTCCATTTTAAGTCTACTTTGAAAGTTAAGTGGCAGCCTAGATTTGCTTTCTTTAAGCATGTTAAGTATCAGAACAATTTTCCGTTTTTTCTCTCTATGACTATTGCAGAGAAATCTGACATGAGTCTCAAAATACAATTTGCATATTCATTTTCTCAAAATTATTTTTACTTTCTCATTCTATTTAGATATTTTCTCGTTATGGTCAATGTTTATTCTCATGAAATTTTGTCAAAATAAAATATCCTCAAATATTCATGGGCTGTACTTATATAATCAGAGCAACATAATGACTATTTCACATTTAAAAAAAGTTTTGAAGTATAAACTCTGTTTTATTTTCCTTCTAGGATATAAAGGCCCTTGTATTGCTTCTAAAGTTGCAATATGTAAATCATAGTGTTGCATTAAGGATATCTTGAGTCATAGAATAGTGGCAAAGGGAGGGTTAGTAATATATGCCTTTTTAAGTGACAAGGGCTTGATTTGGTTTAACAAGGGTTTTTGATTATATGGTATTTGTAAATTGTTTTCTAAAATTTAGTTTTGATATTTAGCAGTATCCTTGATAACCAGTATTTCATTAATCAATTAACAAACGCATTCATACCCTTTTGAAATAATATACTAGTAAATTTGAAATAAAGGGACAAAATAAAAACTACTGGGAATTTATAGACTATACTATGGATTATATAATTAGAGATTAGAGTGAATCCTTAGAGATATTCTGATATAACTTCTCTTTTATAGTCAAAATTACCAAGTCTGGATGTGGTTAAGTGGTTTGCACGGAGTTGCAAAGCTAATTTTTTGAAGAGTTGGAACCAGAAGCTAGTCATCCTGGCTCGTAGTCAGATAATATTTCCTCCTTTGTCATGAAAAATAGGAACACTTGAAAGGAATTGTTGGTATTTCATTATTTCTTTTTTTAAAAAATTGGAAGATGTTCAGTTCCCATGAGAACACTTTTCTCTTCTTTTCTGCTCTAAATTTTAAAATTTAATTAACAATACCTGATATATTATGATTAAAGGAGATTAATTTTTAAAAATATAGTGTTAAGTGTCAAAATCAAATTTGCCATCAGATCAGTAGTGTATTGTTTAATTTGGTTTCTTTTTTCTTTGTTACAAGGGAGGATGTTTCTCAGGATGCATTTTGGAATCATCTTTAATTCCTCCTTTTTTCTCTTCACACAGTCAGTTGCTCAGTCATCTTTCTCCTTTCTTTTAATTTTCCATTGCTACTCTTCTTTAAGACCCTTTTAATTTCTTGGTTTACCTGTTTCTAGTCTCTTTTTTCATCAAATGTATCCTAGTTCATTGACAGATTTATCTTCCTAAAATATAGCTTAAGCCTTAGAATGGCACTCAACATTTTCTACATGTAATCTGGCTCTACAGATCTTCCCAAACTTCTTTCCCTTGCACTGCCTTCCACTTGATGCTCCCACTCCATGTCTCTGGTTCTCAGAATCTCACCTGTTGGGATACAACATAGCATAGCAGAAAGAACATCATACTGAGTCCGGAAACAATTTTGTTCATGTCCCAGTTCTATCATTTATAAGTTTCTGGGGCTGTTTGCTTATCTATAAAAATGGAGGTGGTACTTGTCTAAACTTCTCCTGGGTTGATAGTAAAGAAAGTGTTTTGTTATTAACTATACATCATTCTCTTCCTTCTGGGGCCATTTCAAGTAACTTCACTTATGCTTCACCTTACGTTATTCTTCCTTGTGTTCGTCCTTCTTTGCCAAAGAAGACTATGCCATCAGAAAAATGATGACATGACTTGTACTTTGTTTTGAGTGAGGGAGAGTTGTGCAAGGTCACCAGTCTCACTTCTTCTCCAGAGCCATCTGAGTCCAGTGACCGGATATTCATCAGGATGACTGTAGATGACCACAGATGCACTGGGAGACCTTGGCCACTTCTGGCCAAGGTCTATGCAGGTACTCACTTAGGGTGAAGTACGCCCATTCATTGAAGAGACCTATTTAAGGGGTAGCCAGGGCATGGCCCCTTTAATGAGGCAAAGAAAAGAAAGACCTCAGGCTGGGAGGGAAATGGCAGCAGTTACTATTGATAATCACTCTGAAGCCAACTTCCTTCCTTCCTTCCTGAAATCACTGCAGTACTTTTGTATTTCTCTATTTTTCTTATCGTATTGATTATGTTCTTTATGGGATAGGAGATAAGAATTGGACCTCTGAGTCCACTGAGATAGAAAATTTACAAGTAAGGGGTTTCCCTCTACCAGTACAGATTGGCTCTTTCCCTGCAATTGGAGTGTGCCTAGAAGCACTCATTGAGAGGTGATTTGCCTAGGGTCAGTCAGCCAGCATGTGTAGGAGTCTTTGTGACATGGACCCAATGTGCTGGAGGTTTGTCTCTGGTTCTTTTATTGTTTTGGGTATTTGGCGTAATGATTGCTCATAGTTGACAATAAATACTCTTTACTCTCCCCTCCCCTTGCTTCCCAAACTCTTTAACCTACCCAGTTACAATTTAGTAGGTGTTGTGTCTCTTACCTTTAATGCATAACACAGTACCTTATGCATATTAAGTAGTAACAAAATATTTGATGAATTAACTAGAATATTTAATTTTAGATGTGTCATTCTACTGAAACTTTTTATGTGTGTTTCATTTATCTTTTTTTCTTTGTTTAAAAAAGTAAACTCCAGGATTTGCAGAATTGTGTTCATTTAAAAGACCCTTATTTAAAGCGAATATAAGTTTCTTGGTGAATGATGGATGGATGCTATAAAAATATATATTTATGACATTATAATGAAAGTTTTGTTAATTTAGAAAAAAACTTAGGCTTTATAGGCATTGAATCCAGGTTGTTTTTTTGAATTCTCTTCCATTTTCCACTTTGAGCCATTTAGGAAGAGATTTAAATAGGTTTATTCAAAATTGCTAAGCATTTCCTTGTAAAAAGTAAGTGTGAAAAATTTCTCAGTCTACAAGACCCATTTCAATATGTAGTAGAATGTGCATTCATTTTGATTTCCTCCTCTCTTGCTGTGGATTAAGGACTGATGTCTAGGCATTGCTGAAAGTTTAAAATAACTCCTAGTAATTCACATCTAAATTGTTTTTAATACCTCTGATAATATTTAAAAGTGCAATAGTATTTTTAAATGAAGGTGAAACAGCTTTTTCATACTCCACTTGAAGATGACATTTAACATCATCAGATAAATGCCTGTTGTGCAATAGGATTTGTATATGATGAAACCATGTCTTCCAAAAAGATACTGCATAAGATTCTTTAAGCTTATTCTGTAATCCTTACCCCCAACACTAGTGGGATAAAAGTATTCTACTATATTTCCTGATTGTTTTTCTTTTTACATTTGAATCTTACAATTAAATGAAAATTTTGCTCTTCTGAGTGTAAACTTTGAGTTAATACTTAAACAGCTTTGACCTTTTTTTGGGAGGGGACGGTGAGGCAGTCAAAGTTAAGTAACTTGCCCAGGATCACACAGGTGATAACTGTTAAGAGCCTGAGGTTTGATTTGAATTCAGGTCCTCCTGACTCCAGGACTGGTGCTCTATCCACTGAGGCACCTAGCTGTCTCACCCCCTTTAACTTTAATAGGTTGTAAAATGAAGATGAATTATTCTGTATATACACACATGTCACTAGCATAATAGCTCAGTATTATATTATTTGGGATCTGAGAACTAGGACACAAATTATTTTTAAAAAATCTAGTGAGTTAAATAGGTAGCGTAGCATACTGTTTAAAGAATTAGCCTTCACACTAGCAAGACCTGAGTCCTTAAGCCTGCCTCTGACCTATACGGGCTTTGTGAATCTATGCAAGCCAATGTCTCAAGACTCTAGGAAACTCTCTCAGATGGTAGTTTTTGGGGAAAGTGCCAATAGGCGCTTCCTTACCCAAGCATTCTTTATCTTAATGAAATCACAGGTCTATGTCCTGCCCCTAAGTAGGAAATATTATTGGCTTTTAAAGCATGAAAAACCTCCTCAAAATGAATATTTTACCTCATTTTCATCAGTACTGTCTAGTTATGAATGTCGCACTGTCAAATCCAGCAGCCACTCATTTTTATTTAGATAAAAGAACTTATTGTATCTAATAATTAAATACCTGAGTCATTTAACATTTTACTTCAAATATACATAATACTTTAAATTATCTTTCTTTTGTGTAAACAAGGATATGGCCACTAAATATGTTATGTATTTTGTAAATATTTAATAGCATCTTTATCATATCACAGAATCTCAGAAGTTTAGAGATGAAAAGCGACCTTACTGGCTATCTATTCCAACCTGTACATGAAAAGACTCCCCCATTATAGCATGTCCATGAAGTATTCATTGGGACTGTTCTTGAGGACCTCCAATAAAGGGAAATATACTACCTCCTGAAGCAGCTTATCCATTTCTGGATAGCTCCTGTTGTTAGGAAGTCAGGATAATGTGGAGGGAAGCAAGGTGGCACAGTCCAGAAGACCCTTTTTCAAATCTGGCCCCATACAGTTACTAGCTGTGACTCTGGGCAAGTTACTTAACCTTGTTTGCCTCAGTTTGGTCATCTGTAAAATGAGCTGGAGAAGGAAATGGCAAACCACTCCAGTATCTTTGCCAAGAAAACCTTAAATTGGGGTCATGAGGAGTGAGATACAACTGAAAAATAACTGAACAACCAGTGTTAGAAATTTTTCTGACATTAAACCTAAATTTGCCTTTCTGTACCTTCTCTCTATTGCACCTGGCTCTTTTCTTCAGAAACAGAGTAAGACAGAAAGAGCTCTTTTCCATGTGACAACCCTCTAATACTGACTTTCTTCTATCTCAAGATTCTCTTCTCCAGCCTAAAAATTCTCATTTCCTTCAGCCACTGCTTATGTGCCTGACTCAAGGATCTTTAACATCCTATTTGCCCCCTCTCTGTATAATCTCTAGCCTATTAGTGTTGCCCACAATTTAATAAAATACTTCAGATGTGTTGTTGACCAAGAATATTGAGGGACTGATCATCACCTTCCTGGAGCCTCTTCCTCTCTTAAAGGAGCCCAAGTTACACAAGCTTTGTCAGCTGCCACATCACATTACTGATTGGCATATAGCTTATGGTCCTTTAAAACCCACAGATTGTTGTCAGATGTACTGCTGTCTAATAATTATCTTCCCTAATAATTATACTCCTCTATCAATTTGTGAAGTTGATTTTTTTTTAATCCAGGTATAAGATTTTATATTTATCCCTACTGAATTTCATCTTTTTAGATTCAGTGCACTGATCCAACCTATCAGGAACTTTGTGGATTCTGATTTTGTTCCTCAGTGTGTTAGTAGATCCCAACTTTGTGTTAACTACCCATTTGATGAGCCCACCATCTTTGTTGGTATCCAAGTCACTTAATTTAAAGAATGTTCATGTAGGGCTAAGCACTGATTTACTAACCATTGCACTACAAATGATTTCTTTTTGAGTGCAGGTATTCAACCAGTTCCTAGTCCATCTAATTTATTATTGTCTGGTTCACATTTCTTTATCTTTTCCACCAGAATATGCTCCCCTCTCTACTAGAATTTTAAAGGGTTACAATATACCTAGTAGTTGTCAGAAGTAGATAAAACAATTAGAGAAAAATGACTCTTACTAAGATTTTTTCCTTTATTACATATATTTTATTATTAAGTTAGGATATTGATATGACAATATGACTCTTGTCCCTTAAAAAACTGTGTATTTTGTTGTTAGTCTATGATTACATTTTAGATTTCTCTGACTAATAAGAATTTTAGGGGTACTTATTTAAATGCAGTGGTATTATGTCTGAAATTGCTGTGGGTAGGTAGTCAAAGTTATTTAATCTCATAACTAGCTTAGACTTATCTCAGAGCTAAAGCTATAAAGTTTTATTTTCATTTAAATACATTTTTATCACCTGTTGTATTCAAGGTGCAATATCAAGACCATCTTATTCCTACGAAAAACATAAAAATCAGATTCCTTCTGTGTATCATCAGGAACATATATGAAACACAGCAAATGATTGCTCCCAAGTAAAATAAAGAAGTTCTTTTGCCACAAATTCAAACTGCTTCCCTAAAGCTGACTGAAGGATTCTCTCTGTAGTTCCAGATACTGATTTTTTTAAAAAGGCATCTCATTTTCCTTTGTGCCACAATCTCACTTCCAAAGAACAAAGAACTTATAAATCCAAAGGGTATTACTGATAGATGAATGTTGTCAGGAATAGTGGTAATAATAACACGTTTACGTAACTCCTTAAGTTTTGCAAAAAACTTGGCATATATCATCTTATTTGCTCCTCCTAGCAACCAAGTGCTCTTATTATAAGAAGACTGATTTCAAAAAGAACATCATGAAAGGACTAGGAGAGTTGAAAAGCTGAGAGTTAAGAAGTTGAAAAGGAACCAGTACAGTGAAAAGAACCTCCCAGTGAAGCAAATAGTTGAAAAATATGTGAGGAAGAAGAAGTAATTATTGTAATAAAATCTACAAGTCCCTTAGAAATTACGATGAAACAATGTATCTAACTAATAGTTCAGGAGAGCGGTAAAGGAATTAAAAGACAAAATAGCAGCAGAAATTAGAACTCTCAAAGAAAAGCAGTAACACAAATAAGAATAAAGAATTTTGAACAAATAATGGAAAAATTCACCAGAACAATGAATTTTCTGAAAAGTGGATGGGTGTATTGGGAACACAAAAATGCAAAGCCTGAAGAAAAATGATTTTAACAAAAGGAAAGGATAATGAGATTAGAAGAGCACATGTTAACATATTATATGTTGTTAATGTTATATATACATATTATATATGATATATGCAAATATACATATATATGTTACATATTTTAACATGTTATATATTGACAATATATATTTTGTGTGTGTGTGTGTGTGTGTGTGTGTGTGTGTGTGTGTGTGTGTGTAAGAAAGCTATGCCTCCCATTAGTCATTATTCAGCAAAGAACTCAAGAAAAATTTGCTATTTTCTGCCTCTGGGCCCATGCCTACTCTGTGTATTCACTAGAATGCCCACTTGTAGCTTTGTCTATTCGTTTCTTACTTGATTCCTACCCTTGGTCCACAAGTAATCTTCTTCTAAATTAATATGGCACTAATATATACCTTTCATTGAACTTTCCCTTTAGTTGCCCAGGCATTTATTAAGTGCCTCCAGTATGTCAAGAAGTGTTGCCTCTCTTAAGTAGTTGCCCCTTTTAACTTTTGTATCCCCCACAGTGTTTTGCATATAGTAGGTGCTTAGTAAAGACTTGTTAAACAAATAAAGGTAGGGTCCCAAAAGTTCAAGTGGAAGCACATATGAATTTGGAGTAGGAGACTGTGCAGAAGAAATATGACAAATTATGGATTTAGGGGAGAAGAGTAGATTTATTTAAATAGAATAGTCAGTCAAATCAACTAGCCCTACACAATCAGAAAAAGGTTAGGGGCTTAAAAAAAAAAACCAAGAAGACAGAACTAATTCAGCTTAAACCAGCTGAAGTCATTGTAAGGACCACCTAAAAATCGAAGTGGATTTGTTTAATGACATACGGTGGGCATATCAAAAGATTGCGACCCGAAAGAGAACAGACCAATCTGTCCTCAGATGGGAATATTTGTCCTGCATTAACTTTATAAAAATGCCCCCACTTTCGTATCTCTTTCTCCTTCTTTTTGAAGAAGGGTGGAGTTCATCTTGGCCAAGGAGTTAAATTCCTCTGAACTCTACTTAAATAAATTTTCCTTGATACTTTTCAGTGTCAAGGGTATTTTTAACACATCTTTTAAATTGGTGATAAATCTCAAATTACATAAAAAAAGTTAGTTAAAGATTACAATGATGTGTGTCATCACTAACTTATAGTCAGCCACAGTCAGTATTGTTGGCACATTATTTTTTGTCATTTCCTGATGGAAGGGGGAAATTATAATTTGAAACTCTTGGTTAGTCTAGGAATGACATATGGTAGGACTTATTCTTTCATATTCATTTAATTTTATGGTTCTTATTTTTTCATGTTCTTCCAGATATTTTTCCTCTGCCTGGTAGAATTATTTTGGGAACAATATGCAGTAGCTGCTTTTGATATTAATAAAAATATAGTAAAACTCTTTTATACTTTTCTGGAACTCAGGGAAATTCACAAATAATAGAAAATTGTCTAATGGGAAATAAAGATGAAGAAATTAGTATACTGCTTATCGTACTTCAACATGCACAGCAACAAGAATGCATAATGTAAGGACCAAGCAAAGTAATCATTACGGATCTTCCTTATTTCAAACAACAAAAGATAAATAACCCTGAACTGTTTTCAGATGTTGCCTTGGCCAGAAAGCTTATCTAAAAATAGTCATCAGTGACTTTGAAGTTGTTATAATTCAATCAATAAGCATCTTAAGAGACTGCTACATGCAAGGCACAAGAAATGAAACAATTCCTGTGCACAAGGAGCTTACATTCTAATGGGAATGACATAAGTACACATTTAAGTAAAAGCATAATAAATATAAAATAGTTAAATCTCAAGTAGTTTGACAGGGGAGAGAGAGAGTTGTGGAAATCAAGAATGGTTTAATGGAATACACGGGGCTTGTGTTCGCTCTTCATTGCTGAAGAAGACCACGCCATCAGAGAAATGATGACATGGCTTGCACTTGACCTTGTTTTGAGTGAAGGAGGGCTATGCAGGTCACCAGCCTCACTTCTCCTTCAGAGCCATCTGAATCTAGAAGCTGCCTTTTGAAGGAAGAAGCACCAGTGAGGAGGGCGGCATGTATCTTGGATATGAACTGCCAGTACAATGACTTAGAAATAGGAGATGGAGGAACAGAAAGAAGGGGAGTTTGGCTGGATCATAGAGAGAGTAATGTCTAATGAGACTGATGTTGGGGACAGTGCATACATAGATTTAGAAACTAAATAGATTAGTTGATAATAAATCCCAGAGGCAATAAGGAACCACTAAAGTTGGTCGAGTAAGAGAGTCACCTGGCAGGTATATGCTTAAAGGAGATCACTTTGGTAGGCAAAGGATAAACTATAGATCATATGGAGAGACTTCAGGCAGAGAGCCCAGTTAGGAAGCCATTGCAATAAGCAAGGTGAGAGGTAATGAGGAGCCTGAACTAAGATGGTAGCTGTGTATAGAAAGAAAGAATCCAATGAGAGAAATATTATGAAGATAGAAATGGCAAGACTTGGCAATAAAATGGATATGCAGGATGTGGAATCCAGGATAATGCCAAGGTTACGAACCTGTAAAATTTGGAAGAGAAGAAGGTTTCAGGGGCTAGAGTGAAGTCTCTTTTGGACATACAGAGTTTGAGATGCCTCTTCTACAATTTGAATTGTCCAGCAGTCTGTTGGTACTGAAGTTCATGAGAGAATCTGGGTGTATAGATCTGGACATTATCAGCAAAGCAATGATAATCAAACTTGTGAGGACTGATGATGTTATGAAGACAGGGTGCAGAGGGAGAAGACACGAGGATATAGTATAAAACCTTAGGAAATCATTATTAGGGGTCATGAGAGGGAAAATGAGATAGTAAAGGAAACGGAAACAGAGCAGAGTGGTAGGAGAATAAAACAGTAGTGTCGCAAAAACCCAGAAAAAAGAAAGTTTCCAGGAAAAGGGTCAGCAGTGTCAAATGTAGCAGATATGTCAAGAAAGATGAAGAAAAAACAAAGACCATAAGATTTGGCAATAGAGATATCATTGGCTACTTTGGAGAGTGTAGTTTGAGTTGAGTTATGTAGCACAAACCAGTTTGTAAAAGGTTGAGAAGAGAGGAAGTGGAGGCAGAGAACATAGTTAGCTTTTTCTAAGAGTTAGGCTAAGAAAGGAAAAGAGGTACAGTAGCTTGAGGGAGTATGCTAAGGTCAAGTGAAACATTTTTAAAGTTGAGGGAGGCTAGGGCAGCTTTGAGGGCAGTACAAGTGATCTGGTAGATAGGGAACATTTGACTGTTCAGGAGAGTTGATGGGATCAAGTGTACACTTAGAGGAGTTCACTTTGGTAAGCAAAAGAGCTTTGTCAAAGCTTTTTGTCAAAAACTGAGGAAAAGGACAAGGTAGGCGATAATGTCTGGGGTCTTAAGATAAAGCAAAAGGAGAAAGGGTATCTCATATTAAAGGGCTTCTATTCTCTGTAAAATAAAAGTCACAGTACTCTGGTGAGAGAGGAAGGAAAAGATGTGGGAGGCTTGATGAAAAAAGAAATTTGAAATAGTTTTTATGGGGAATGAATTAAGGGATCAGGGATGAACAAAAGAATTGCCTTGGTATAGTGAGGGCCCACTTAAAACTGGATAACATGAATTTATATTGTGTTAAATCAGCACAGTTGTGAAGCTTCCTCTAGCTTCTTTAAATATTTAGTGAGTAAAAATGGAGGAGGTAGCCTGGGAGGTTAATAGATAACTGAGATGAACCATGATAGATAGGACAAAGGGACAGGGAGTTTGAGATCAGAGGACAGAATAAAGTTTAAATGACTAACCATAGGGTTGAGTCTGGGAAAGTAGGAAACCTAATTCAGAGCAAGGGTAGTGTAACTTGAGAAAGCATGATGGGTTCTCCATGACCCCTCCAAGAGGGGTCTCAATAAGAGCAAAGAAGAGGTTAAGAGGAATGAGGCATCAGGAGAGAGGGAATGATGGGTTATGGTTAGGTAAAAGCATTAGTTTCTGAAATTAAATTAATAAATCACTTGGGAGGGGGCCTCAGAATTTTTCCAAGTGGCCTGTTTCATTTAATCAACAAGAACTTATTAGGTGCTATGTGATAGGCACTCTGCTAAGTTTGGGGGACAGTAAGAAGGGCAGAAACATTGTTTTTGACCTTAAGGAGCTCCCATCCTAAATGAGGAAACAGCATGCAAAAACAGCTGTGTCCAGAGGAGTTAGGTACAATGTCAATGTAAAGTTGTTTGCCTCTCATTCTCAAAAAGGACCTTGATTTCAAGGAGGTATGCCATGTCTTGCCAATGAATTGGATTTAAGTGTGGGAGAGCTGTGCAAAGTCACCAGCCTCACTCCTCCAGAACTATCTGGGTCCAGTAGCTAGATATCTATCAGGACGACTGGGGATAGAGTGGGAGATCTTGGTCTTTTTTAAGCTTAAGGTCTTTCTTAGGTCTCAGGTTGACTTGTGGAAATGCCCATTTCAGTGATTTAGGCTCAGTAAGAATGGCCTCTTTTAAACCTAGTCCAAAAAACCAGTATCCTTCTGGGAGGGGAAGACCCTCAGGGTTTCTGACTAAAAGAGAAACAATGATGATTTACACTCACTCTGAGCGTTGAGGGCCCAAATTATGACCAAGTGAGGCTTAGGCTGGGACCTCTTGTTGACCAGTCAATGAGAGCCAGAGTGATTGGGAAAGGCTTTAAATTATTTTGGTATTTGTGTTGAGGACGAATCTAGAAGCAGGAGACAGAGGCAGGGACACATGCCTTACAGTGTTGTAATATCTATTACTGCAGTCCAAGTGAGGTCATGAGATCCTGAACTTGGAGTGAAAGGGAAAGAGAGGAGAAACACCAAGGCCTCTTGAAGAAGGTGGGATTTGAGTCCAAGGTTGGATATGAGCAGGAAGAATATGCCTGGGAAATCTATGACTAAGGAAATGTACTTTCTAATAAACTGAATAATTATTTTATACATATGAATATTTATATTTTCAAATGTATATGGTTTTGATCAACTAAATACAACTTGTTTTAAAACTGTTAGCGAATTTATTCTTTTCTGTTCTATATATATTTTTTTAAGTTAATGCATATAAGTAGTACATCTCCTTATTAACTTGGGAATCTACAACATTTTTTTTACATTAAAAATATCCCTGCTACTAAATTGGTCAATGAAATAAAAGGGCTTGCATATGAAGAAAATTAGAAAAAGAAATTAGGACTTCTTTCAGGATGAACTAAAACACTGTTGCTCTGCATTGGTTCCCCACAGCCCAAACCAAATTAGATATGAATTATTTACCTTGGCATTCCATGTCCTTGACATCCCAATTCCAGTCTGCCTTTCCATAGTTATTTCACATTAGTCGACTTCATCTACTGTACATTCCAGGCACAGTGGAGGCAGATATCATTATCAAATGTCATAATTATCATCCTGCCGTCTTCTGAGGTTCTTGCTTTCATACCTGAAATAGGTCATTTGTTCTCTCCCCTCACATTTCCCCATGATGAAGAAAGGAATGGATTTAGAATCCAAGGCACATCTCCCTGGCTGCAAACATGTCCCTCCTCAAATTTCTCTTTGTATTGTGATGTGTGTGTGTGTGTGTGTGTGTGTGTGTGTGTGTGTGACCTGTGAGTTGGAGTAAATATTCTGAAAGACAACAGCAAGGTGGAAGGGCAGGCTAGGCATGAGAGAAGGCCTGTGTAACTCAATGCAGTTAAAAAGAGAGTAATTTGAAGTAATGGAAAGTAGATTTGAGTTTACTTGTGGAGGGTTCTGAGAGTAAAGTAGAGGAATTTGTGCTTTATCTTAGCAGTGAGGAATCAATGAAAGTTTTTGAATAGGGAAATAATGTGGTCAGTTTTGTGCCTTAAAATTATTTTGGCATTTGTGTTGAGGATGAATCAAGAGGCAAGAGACAGAGGCAGGGACACATGCATTACAGTGTTGTAATATCTATTACTGTAGTCCAAGTGAGGTCATAAGATCCTGAACTTGGAATGAAAGGGAGGGAGAGCGAGGACTCAGCAAAGGTAAAAGCTATTATGTTGATATTGATCGGCTCAACAAACTTTTTTATTTTTAGCCGTTAGAAACCATTTGAATTTAATAGTCAGTGATCACTCTGCCCTGAGCAGTTGTATTTAGTTTAGTCCCTACAAATTTAGAAAGTAGAATTTAAAAAGTAGGTATTTGATGAGGGAATGTAGTAAAGAAATATATTGTGATTTTTCTTTGAAGATATTTTATTTTGGTTTATGCTTTTATTATGAATTTTGTAGAGTGTGTGTATTTGTACATCTGTTTGTATTGTGGTCTATTTCTGCCCTGAAAAAAGCTAAGAGTGAACTAAACATTCTGTGTTTTCCATTAGTTCTTATTTGCTACAGATTTTCACTTTTAAATTACCTCTGAAGCACAGAATCTGGCAGGGTTCCCTGGAAGGCATCTGAGGATAGCTACTAAATCTGGAAATTAGCCATTTACAGTATTTCAAGGCAGAGAACAAAGCAACAGGAATTAACATGTGTAGTGGAAAGGTGGCTGGACTAAGAATCTGAAGACCTGAGTTCTAGAGGCAATTCTGACTGATGCTGGTGATTGCGTGCCTCTGGGCAAGTCACTTTACCCTTAAAATCTGTGAAGTAAGTAGTTGGGGCTGAAGGATCCCTGAATTTGCTTTTAACTCTTATACTCCAAATTTAGCACTCTTGGAAAGAAATAAAAGGAAAAAGCCCTCATATATGCACATTTTGTGAATGTTACATTTTTCTCAACAAGTACTTTAAAGACTTCTTTGAAAATAATGCTTTCCTGTGAAGCAGGACTATGTAGTGGAAGGACCACTAGACAGAGAGTAATTAGATTTGTGTTCTAATCATGGTTATATCCCTAAGTAGCTCTGTGATCTCGGGCAAGTCACGTAGGAACTATGGGCTTTACTTTATTCTGCTACAAAATAAAGGGATCGATGTGTTTACATAATGTCTATGGTCTCTTTCAGCACTGAAAAATTATATGATTTTTTAAAGTTATATCTATACTTTATAATTTATCAAATAGACTGAATTTCTAACTGCTGTACTTTGAATAATTGTATTTTTCAAAAACAGTTTCATCACTGTTTTTTACTGCTTACATGCCCATAGTTATCCCAAATAGCCATCCCAGAGACATCCCATATGATAAATAGTATTTTTTTAGAGAGGAAAAAAAGTCAGCACAGTTGATTGATACATTAAAAAAGTTGTGAGCACCCTACATCCACAAGGGAGTATATTGGCAGTGTCTTCTCATATCTCTTCATTTGAACGTGCTCAATCTTTATAATTTAGTTAATTTACTTTTAATTTTTTTGGTGCATATTTTTCATTTACATTATAGTTACTTCACTCTGTATTAATTCACATAGGTCTTTCCATGCTTCTCTATATTCAACACACATCATTTCTTACAGTACAGTATACATTCATATATACCCCAATTTGTTTAGTAATTCTCCAGTTGATGGGCACCTTCTTTTTTCGAATTCTTAGCTATCACAGAAAATACTACTTTAAATATTTAGTAATATATGGGGATTTTCTTCTTATCAATGATTTTCTTGAGGTATAAGCCCAGTAAGGGTAGTCTCTCTGGTTCATTTTATTTGCTGGTACAGATTGCTTTCCAAAATGATCATACAAATTGCTTTTCAAAATGATCATACCATTTTTAACTCCAACAACAGCATACAGTGTTTCTTTCTTTCCATAATTCCTCCAACATTGACTGTTGCCATTTTTTTATATTTTTGCCAATTTATAGGGTGTGTGATGAAACCTTTGTTTTGATTTGCATTTCTCTTATTATTAGTGATTTAGAGCATCCTTTTCATGTGAATACGTTGTAGTTTATTTGAGAATTATTTGTTCTCATATCCTTTGACTATTTATCTATGGGGAGTGGCTTTTAGTCATTATATATCTGAAGTGATTTCATTAGTAATGGATTCATTTTTACTTATAATCAACACATAGACAAATGATTGGAAAGAATATATCAATGAATATATTACACTGTTAGTCTAAACAAAGATGTTTTAGAAATAAAGTTTTTCAGTTTTCTAATGCTAAAGTATATTAGTTCTATGTGTTAATTCATATACATATGAATATATATAATTGTATAATACATACCATGTTTATATATTATATATAAATTATGTGCACACACGCATACACACAAATCCATGCATTTCTTTTGGGAACCAAACTCATATTAGAGAAATTTGATAAAAAAGTTTTTTTTAATCCCATTTCATCACTTCCCTTCTTAGCCTAGCTGCGTTAATTTTGTCTGTGCAGAAGCTTTTCAGTTTCAAGTAATCAGAGTGTTTTGTCTTTAGTAATTGCTTCTATCTCTTCCTTGGTTAAGAATACACCTCCTACCCATAGCTGTGAAAGATACATGATCTGTTTCTGTTCTATTTTTTTATTGTATGACCTTTAATATTAAGGACACATTCATTTACAATGTATTGTGGAATATGGTGTAAGGTATTGGTAGAAGTCTAATTTCTGCTGGACTGGTTTCCAGTTTTCTCAGAAGTTTTTTTTATCAAATAAGAAGGTTTTTTTCAAGGTAATTTATGTTTTATACTTTATCAAACACTAGAATGTTGAGATATTTCTGAATCTCATTGTTTAGTATGTTCAATTCATCTGTCTGTTCTACAAAATGGCTTTGATGACTGCTACTTTATTATATAGTTTGAGGTCTGAAAGTGCTGTTCTATCTTTGTCCCTACTTCTTTTCATTATTTCTCTTGATATTCTTCACTGTTTATTTTTTCCAAATGAATTTAATTATTTTATCAATTTCTGTAAAGTATCATATTGATCATTTGATTTGTGTAGCATTCAAAGTGTAATTTAATTTGGGTAGTATTGTAATTTTTGTTAAATTGGCATAGCCTGAACATGAGCCCTGACTATTCTTCCAAGTATTAAAGATGTTCTTTATTTGTTTAAGGAGCATTTTGTAATTGACTCCATACAAGTCTTTTGTATACTTTGGTAGGTTGATCCCGAGATATGTTATGCAGTTTGTAGTTATTTGGGATGAAATTTCCCTTTCTATTACTGCTTCTTGTGTTTTGTTATTATCATATAGAAAGGCTACTGATTTTTAGGATTTATTTTGTAGCCTGCAGTTTTGTTGAAACTATTGTCTGTATTAATATTTCTGTTGAATCTTTAGGGTTTTCCAAGTAACTCATCCTATCATCAATAAAGAGGGATGGTTTTATCTCTTTTTAGCTTTATTCCTTTAATTCCTTTTTCTTGTCTTATTGACGTTGCTGGCATTTCCAGAACTATATCAAATAATAGTGGGGAGTCTGGGCATCCTTGCTTCCTTATTATATTTACTGAAAAAGATACCATTGTATTGCCCATTGCAAATGGTATTTGCTTTTGATTTTAAAAAATTCTTTTTTATGGTATTAAAAAAGATGTCTCTGTGCCTATACTTTATAGGGTTTTTAGCATTAAAAGAATGTTGCACTTCATCACAGTCTTTCTGTGCCGGTTGAGATGATCATTTGATTTTGGATATTTTTGGATTTTAATATGATTAATTATATTGATTATTTTCCTAAAGTTAAACTATCCTTGCATTTCTGGCATAAATCCCACATGGTCATAATGAATAATTTCTTGGAAAAATCACTGTAGTCTATGTGACTGTACTTGTTTAGAATTTTTTAGTCAGTAATCATTAATACTATTGCCATGTATATTTTTTTCCTGTATTTTATCTTTTCATGGTGGAGGTGTTAGGTCTATATTTGTCTCATAAAAGTTTTCTGATAGATTGCTTTATTTTTCAATTTTCAGGATCATTTGTGAAGTATGGGTACCAGCTATTCTTTAAAAGTTTGAGATAAATCGCTTGTGAAACCATTAGGACCAGTAGATTTTTTTTCTTTGGCAGTTCCTTTATAGCTCTGTTTATTTCCTTTACTTAGATTGGATTATTTAAGGTCTATGTATAGTCTTCTCATAGCTTTGAGTATTTTATGTTTTTGAATTTATTCCTCTATTTCCTGTGTTCTAATTTTCGTTACCATATAACTGTGTAGAGTATGTTAATTTTTTAAATTTCTTCTAGTTTGCTGTGATTTCTCTGTGCTTATTTGCTATATTACTAATTGATTTTCTGCTCTCTTCAGATTAGCTAAAGGTTTATTACTTTTTATTACTTTTAGTTGTATTTATCATTTCTCCTTTTAATAATTTTGAAGGAGATTGGCTAAATGCTTGAAGCATGATTCAGATGTGACAGAGAGGCAGATCTTGGTCATTCTTGATAAAAAATTCAACCTCAAGTAAACTTGTTTTAGTTCTTTCTTTATTGGACTTCCTAGGTCATCATTTCATTGATTCAGCTGAACCTGTTTTAAAAGTTGATCTCAGTTACGTGAAAGTTTAAAGCAGTTTTAGACATTTAAAAATGAGATAACAATTATAAAGAAATTAAGTGGAGTGTGGGGAAGCAGATTTAAAATCTATGTCACCTGTAATATGGATGAGTTTTGATTATTTTAGTAATTTGTAAATTTTTATATTTCTAGCTTTTAAGTTATATTCAGTGAAATATTGGTATTATTTATGAATTCTGATATTGTTCTTTCTAAAGTTATTGAACTGGATAAAGTAATGAGTTAGAGAATTCCAAGTAATCACTACAATATATTTTTTGGAATTAATATTTCTGAAGATTTATTTTTGTGGCTATTACTTTTGCTTGAGGAATACATTAGAATCATTCTTTGTATTTCATTCATTTAAAAAAAGAATGCTTAAATAATTTTAAAGATTTGTTTTTATTTGTGTCAGTTCTCCTTTACTGACTCCTCATAACCCCTCTTTTGTAATTTCTTTTCATTTCTTTCTCATAAATCTCCCATAGAGATCTAGCATATTGCTGGTCTTTTAACACTTTTGAAGATCTGTGGGGTACTATTGTAATTGTGCATCCGTTGTGTGTTTTTATTGCCAAAAGTTCAAACACTGATTGCACTTACCATTTCTCTTTTTATTACATTTTGAGTTATTTGTAATTTTGATTTTTGTGAGATCATGGTATTCTAAGATCATGGTGAATTAACACATAGAGTTGTCAAGATGATATTTTGGTTTAGGGATGGACTTTTAAAGCTGTATGTACTTTTAATACATGAAAAACACTACAAATTTCCCAAATATGGTCCATCCTGATATCTTTAGCTAAAAGTAATTATAATAATAATAATTGTAATTGTTTTATAGAGCATTTTAAAGTTTTACAAAGTGTTTTCTGTTCAAGCAAATTTAAACTTGATGTAAGAAAGAACTTCCTGACAGTTACCCAAATTAAATTGCTATTACTACCATTAATTGGGATTACTCAGATCATAAGTAACTGATGTGGGATTTTAACCCAGCTCTTCTGGATTCAGAAACCCAGTGTTTTTAACACTACTTTACCTCCCCCAAGAATAATTGAATAGAGACCATCTGGAATTTGCTTGTAATCTGTTGAATTTGCTTAATCATTCAGCATGGATCAGGGGGATTGCTCCTGAAACTCTTGCATTTAGACAGTATCAGCCATAACACTTGGAAGGTTCAGAAACATTAAATGAATGGAAGCATCTAAGCTCTTTCTTTCTACCTTCATAAGTTATGAACATGCTATTTTCATTACTGCTAGCCATCCACACAATAGCAATGACTATATCTCTAAATATTTGCAGCAAGTTCAAGCAGCCAGATTTTTGCCACTAATTTTTGTAGAACAGTGGCAGGCTTAAACAAAATAAACGTTAAGGTAAAATGGTTGAGAAATAAAATTTGAGGGAATAAAATTATGAACATTGGCAAGCTGAGAGGAGAGAGAGGGGAGAGAGGGAATACAGGAGAAAGAGAAAAAGTACTTTTAGTGGAGTCTATAATGCCATCCATGATTGTCCCACACCCCAGTCATTTTTAGAAGAACTGTTGGTTGCTTACTTTTTGCACAGACCCTCCTGTTGTCTGGATCACATAGTAATTTTTTCTTGGGTTAGATTAGTTGTAAAATATTGTGATATTTATTTTTAAATTGTCATGGAGTCAAGTGAAATCTGTCTGTATTTAGTTATTATATAAATAATCTCCTGTATGATTTGTTTCTCTCCCCCACTCCTCAAGAATAAATTGAAAACCATCCTTTGTCTTTACTAATATGAAGAAATAAGTATTTTATGTTTGAAGTGATTACATTAGTAATAGAATCATTTTTAGTAATTTGAAATTTTTTAGACCCTAGAAGAAATGTCAATTAACCTTACAGCTAAAGTAATTTACAATCAAAACATAGATAAGTGATGGAAAGGATATATAAGTGAATGCATTACTGTTAGTCTAAAAAAGGTGTGAGTTGGAAATAAGAAAGTTTTTCACAGTTCTCTAATGCTAGAGCATAATAATTGTATGTGTTAATAAAAAAAGCATAGCAGGGGATTAGAAGTTTTAGTCACTGCTAATAGCACTCTTTAAAAAAAAAAAATCCCACAGCAGGTGTAGGTATGAAAGAATGGATTAGCGTGAAAGTACAGTGCAAGATCATAATGGTTTTATTAAGGCTCAACAAACCAGAGCCTCACCAGAGTTGTAATACACGGTATCTCTTTAGAACCATTTAAGATGATGATATTTGACTTCTATCAAAACACATATTTTGGAAGCTGTTACATGTGATCAAGTCTGAGAGGGTGTAGGGGAGGAGAAAGAACAGATTTTTTTCTTCATTTCAAAGCTCCTGCTTGCTTGTGCTTCCAGAGAACAGTACATCAAATAAATTATATGTTGAGTTTTCTTTACATTTTCTACTTGCCCAGTCCTCTGCTATAGTTCCTTCATGTCATTTGAATCATGTTTTCTACTTTCCAACAATTGCCTTTTTTGTTACTACCTTATGATAGCTGTGTTTACAGAAGTGATTCTTTTTTTTAGTTTTATTTTATATCCATTGGGACTCATTTTTAATTTCTAAAACCTGGAATTGTTTTATGCAGCCTGTGAGACAGCAAGATTCCCTCCTTTCTTCTTTTCTGCTTCCCCTACCAGTTTCCCTCTTTAATGCTTTTCTTAACTGAAACACCAAACTTCTGTGAGGGTGGGGGTGGGGAGCAGAATAAGACTGACTGACTCAGCAGAACAAATGGAATATAGTTTTATGACAGAATATCATTAAAAAAATAATTTCCAAAAATTCGGCCACAGATTTTTTTTTTCTGTTTACTTTTCTATCACTTGGCCTCATTTAAGGAGTAAATATGTAAGGTGAACTCAAACATTTTATAATACCTGTTTTCAGAATCATGAAGAAAAATTGCCACCTTTATAGTGAAGAAAATTAGTATTGCCAATTCAGAAATAGCAATTCGCTATGAGTTTAGCTATCACAGATAGTCTGTGAAAATGTAAATTTACCTTATTTTCTCTGCACCTCCCCCCCACTTTTCCATGCTCCCACCCCACCTCCTTGTGCTAATATTAGAAAATACCAGCTGTGAGAAGAATCAGATAGTTATAATTTAATTAAGTACTATCATAACTATTAACCGTTTACTGTTATTGAATAAAACCTTTTTGCCCTAGTAAATTAGTCATGTAAATATCACTAAATTGTTCTGAATTGCTACACATTAACGTGGTGGTAGTGTTGAGTCTTTTTCAGTCATATCCAATGTGATCCCATTTGGGGTTTTCTTGGCAAAAATATATTAGAATAGTCTATTATTTCCTTCTTCAGCTCATTTTACAGATGAGAAACTGAGACAACAGGGTTAAGTGACTTGCCGAGTGTCAGACAACTAGTAGATGTCTGTGGCCAGATTTGAACTCACAAAGATGAGTCCTGATGCCAGGCTCAGCATTCAGTGTACTACATATTAATATAGGTAGGCAAATAAGTGTTAAGTCACAATAGGACCTGATTAGATCACAACTGCCTAGTTCTGCTGTTAACCATAAAATGCAAGAATGTTTATAACATAACCTTGTATATATAGACCTTTCTCAGTTCAGTAAAACTGTTCAGAGCCATTAAGGTGCATGTGCGCAAAAGCCATATACTCTAGATAAGCTGAAAGTTTTATCTCTGAAGTTCTTGATTTTTTTGTTTTGAATCACCTTGGGAGGAGGGTCCTAAGTATGTGGACTCCTCAGAATAAAATTTGTGAATGCACAAAACCCACTACATAGAAGTTGAAATATATTTATCAAAATCTACTATTGAGAAAGCTAGTTGCATTGAAATATAATTATCAAAATAAAGTTCATGGACCCCTGATTCAAAACCCTAGCTATAGCAGAGCAGAAAATAATTTTAGAATTGGAAAAATCCTTATATGCTTGTCATTCTGGAAAGAGTAGTGGATTTGAAATCTGAAAACCCAAGTTCATTATTCAATTTCAGAACTCTAGTTCTATTGCCTCTATTACTTAGTACCTTTATGGGGTTTTTTTGGTGGGGTTAAATGTCTGGGCCTCAATTTTCTCAGTAAAATATGAATTAGATTCCAAAGGTTCCTTCTTTCCTAAATCTCAAGATAACCCAAGATATGATAAAACTTAATCAATACTTTGTAATGATGAAAAAGAACTAACATTCTTAATTTTGTAGTAAGCCAGAGGTCATCCTTAGCTTTCCATCCTTCCTCCCCCATGTCTTATCCATCAGTTGCCAAAACTAGTCAATTCTGCAACAGCATTTCTCTTGTTTCTCCCCATTTCTCTATTCTCATGACCACTATCCTAGTACAAGTTCTTGTAGCTTCTTTTCTGGATTATTGCAATAACCTCCCATTTGGTTTGCTTTTCTCTTACAATTTTCTGCTTTCCTGATAGGGACCTGGAATCCATATGGTCAGGCATTAAGCTCTCACAAAATATTTTGTGAACAAGTAGCAGCAGTATGGCTCAGACTCTGGAAGCAGAACATAGTCTCCATTCCAGCTTCTAGCCCACTTGAAACCTGTAGAGCTAACTGGGGTAAGAATCTACACCAAAGGGGAGTTATGTAACTTATGTAGTTATGTAACTCAGTTATGTAACTCTTAACCAAAAGGACTTCCCAGCAGGTTAACAGTGACTGAGTATAGTAGCATTCTGCCCTTGCTTAGACCCAAAGCCAGGTCAAGAAGTTGCAAAGCTCAGACCAAGAGCGCAACAATTAGACTTTGTCCTTGCATCAGAACACTTTGGAAACATTAAAAGCTTACAAGTCTCTGGCCTGAGCTGTCCCTGAGTAACAATACTTCTTATCCTAAGAACGCAGCAACAAGACTGTTTCAGACCTCCAGAAGTGAGCAGAGGCTGCCTTTCATGTCAAGTCTAAAGTCAAGAAATAATCTGGAAGAGTAAGCGAATAAAAAGTGAATCCCCGTATAAAGAGCTACCTGGTGACAACACAGAATGACTCCAAAACATCTACAGGCACACTCTTAAAGAAAAATACAGCACAGCTGGAGCACAAATTCAGCTAGAATTCCTGAAAGAGATGAATCAAGAGTTAACATGTTTTTATTATAAATAAAATGAGAATGCTAGAAAAAAATTGAAATAAATGAGTGCTATGGACAGAATAATTGGAAAGGGGATTTAACAGTGTTGTAAAAGAGGTTCCAAAATTTGCCCAAGTGCAACCCACTCTCTGAAAATGAAATCACTGATTCTATGAGACAACAAGAAATAGTAAACAAAGTCAAAAGATTGGAAAATTAAAAGAAAATGGAAAGTATCTCATACCAAAAACAAATGACCTTGAAAACAGAGTTAGAGAGCTTTTAGAATGAGCAAAGAATAAAAATCCAAGGGAGAGTTCAATAAACTGAGTGATACTTGAAGATATTCTGCTGTATAAATATGATAAGATACTATTGTGCTATAAGAATGATGAAGAGAGTGGTTTGGGAGAAACCTGGGAAGACTTGTAGGAAGTGATGCAAAATGAAGTGACTAGAACCAGGAGAGCAGTTTATATACGGACAACAATATTGTAAAGACAAACAACTCTGTGAGATTTAGGAACTCTGATCAGTGTATTGACTATTATATATCATTAATTATACATAATTAACTATACATATTTTAACTGTAATTCAGGAGCATTTATCATGAAATGTGCAACCCACATCCTGAGAGAGAGCAAACTTGGATTGCAGAAAGACAGATAGAAACCAATCTATCCATACATACACATGTATACATGTACATACACATATGTTTGTCTTTGGGCATGTCCAATTCAGAAATTTATTTTGCTTGATTACACATATTTGAAATGGGTTTCATATTTCTTTTGTTCTCAATTGGTAGCAGAATGGCAGAGAGATAAGGCAGTATTTTTGCTGATTAAAAAAGATGAAATATAAATTTTTTCAAAGTGCTGTGTTCCAAACATTGTGCTTAGTGCTGGGAATGCAATGAAAATCAAGCTAAAGGAGCTTACATTCTAATGAAAGAGATGAAGAGAGTTAAGTAGTCTCTGAGTCACAAGACCTTCTTATGTTATATGTGTGAGATTTATTAGTGCATGACATTTATAATATTTTTTTTATGCTGCTTAGAGGCTTTTTTTGCTTGCTTCCTGGTTCTTGTCTAAAGTTCTGCCAAATGGTTTTTGTAAGATAGCTCTAAGTATCTAATAAGATATATAAGATAAGATATATAAATAATCTAATAAGATAGCTCTAAATATTTCTGAGATAAAAAGTAGATTGGGTTAACATAGTAAGCCAGATCTCTGTCTTGCCTGTAAAGGCAGGAAGTGAGAATTCAAGGCCATTTCATGAGTGAGTATTAAATTCTACACTTGCATGAAGGTTGACTACTATCTAGAGATACTTAAGGTTGGGAAAATATTGCTTGTTTTTGGCTTATTAAAATTAGTCTGGCAGCATTGCTTTAGAACTTGTGGGGAGAAAAGTAAAATTGGACCAAAGTAGGGCTGTGACACATTGCAAAGAAGAGGGACTGAAGTTGTCTTGGTTACCTGGATATTACCTTCTGTGTTGTCTGTGTGCTTCTTTGGTCAGCCAACTGTCCTGGGAAGATGGCCAAGAGAGAAGTGCTGTCTGCTCCCCCATTGGGCATCTTATTGCCTGTGACCATGCTTGTAACCTTGCCCCTGAGTTGAGGCATGACATGTTACACTTTGTCTCAAAGTCATAAAAAGTTCTTCCTCATCAGATCTCAGATACGACAATAATTAGTATGATACTTATTTTAGGCAATTTACAGTAAGTCATATTATCAGTATTTAATAAGTTCATTACAAGAAAGAAGGAAAAACCACTTAAATAGAAAAGCTAAAGATCCCATACCACCTATCTCTATAGCTCTTAAGAGTATAGAACCCAGGAAATTAAAATTACGATTATGATGAAAGTGGGGGACAATTCAATGATGAAGAGATTTTTTAAAAAAATACTCATTTTAACTCAAAAGTAAATGGGCTAGAAGATGAATTGAAATGAATATTCTATTAAGTAACATATGAACTCTATGAAAATGGAATTCAAATAAGTGAAGACACCCTACCCCCCCAAAAAAGAACCTAACATGAGACTCAACACTTTGAGCTTTATACACAGATGACAGTTTGAAACTTGCTGATTTTTGGAATCTTTTACACTCTTAAAAAAAGAAGAATCCAGAGAACTAATATTTGTGTCGATTACATCTATAAATATTTACTATATTAGAAATTAGCTGATCTTTAAAACTATTAATTTATTAAAAATAATAAACGCAATACATGTTCCCATATTTCTTATGAAAATAACCATTTTCCCCAAAATAATACAGGCTGACATCGTTTTTACATATATATATATGTGTGTGTATGTATGTCTGTATACACACACATACACACACATATTTTCAAATCTCTTTAAAGTTTGGCTTCATAGAAGAAAGCTGGATTCTTGTATCTACTTCTTCATTCAGTTCATTGCAGTATGTTGTTTTGGAAGAACTATATGAAGAGTGATATAAGAAATTATGAACCAAATGATTTTAGAAGAAAATGGCAAGACTTGCATGAAATAATGACAAGCAAAACGAGCAGAATCAAGAGAACAGCAATATTGTTTTAAGAAAGACATTGAATGAATAAGTTATTTATATATATGTTATTTATATATAATATACATAAATATTTGTATATGTATATTTATGTAATATATTGTATAGTATATAAATATTTAATTATTATAAAATATGATTATATATCCAAATTAACTGTAAAGGACATATGAAGAAAGACACCATCTGCATCCAGAGAAATAACTGATAAATAGAAATATGTATTAGAATAGTTTTTATTACACACATACACACACACACCTATAATGGTGGCCATTTGTAGGGTGGAGAGAGGGTGAGAGAAGGAAGAAAAAGGAAATTTACCTGATAATTTTGTTTCATATTTGCATTTGTAGTTTCATGTACAATCATATTTTTTATACTGTTATGGAAATGCTTGTTTTACCCCATAAATTAAAATAAAATTTTATAATAAAGAAGAAGTTTATGAAGAAAATTCAGTCTCACAGATGTAGTTGAAAGAGGGAGGAATATTTTAGTGGGCAAACAATCTCTTAGTGTTATTGTGAAAATAGTTTTGACATCATGGATGCCCTGAAAGGGTTTTGGGAGACCCAAAGGATCTGTGGACCACACTTTGAGAACCATTACTCTAGGGAGAAGGACAGCTCTTGGTAACCTACTTTGCAAGAGGAATAACTTGAAATGTTCAATGGAAAATCTTAATTTGGTAGATTTTTTGAGGTCCTGATGGAAGATAAAGTTACAAAACAAGTGGCTAAACAAAGCCCAAGTTCAGCATAATCAAAAGAGCATTTCAGAACTTTACAAATGAGTGTAATGGAGTTAGAGATTTGATCATGATGAGACACCTGAGAATTTTATCCCAAGAAAGAAGATATGACTTGTTCTCTCTGACCCTAGAGGACAGTATTGGAAACAGTTGTTAGATGTTACTAAAAAATAAAATTTAGTCCTTATGTCAGGAATACCTAACAATTAGAGCTATATAAAAATGGAATTGGTGATAATGTTATGAGATGCAATGAGTTTCTTCCATAAAGGTCTTCAAAGCAGGGTCTGGAAGCTTACTTATTACATATGTTGTATTGGGCATTGTTTACCACTGAGGTTCATACTATCCCTGAAATTTTGTGTATCAATCAGTCCAAGAGGGAAATAGGGGAAAATTATGTATCTCAGTATCATTAGAGGTATTTATTTATGACAGCCTCTTAAGTA
Organism: Notamacropus eugenii; assembly: GCF_028372415.1. NCBI lineage: Eukaryota > Metazoa > Chordata > Mammalia > Diprotodontia > Macropodidae > Notamacropus > Notamacropus eugenii. Next base: position 145,682,411 of record NC_092877.1, on the reverse strand, counting down.
GTATTTCTGTGTAAAACTCCTGTATTTGCAAATAGCCTGTAAATGAAGAGAATCCCAAATCCTCTAGAATGTAGGTAAAGATGCATTTTTCATCTTGCCATAAAGAAAATATGCAGTAATTTTCTATCTTGAATCTGAAACTCTAAATTTCTTTTGGCAACTAATTCCATTTGAAGATTATATATTTATTGGTACAGAAACAAATAATGAAAAAAATCTCGACTCAGCCATTGTAAGAATGAATTAACATTTGCTATTAAGTGACCTATTTATATTTGAAGAATGCTCTGACCATCTTGTGTGATTATATGGATGAACTCTGTGACCAGTGTATTGAGATGGGAAGCAAAATGGAGGAGTACACTGGAGATGATATTTCATAAAATCTTCAAATTATATTTCATGAAACTTTAATTTCACACATGCCAAGTTAATGCACTTATTGGAAAATTCATCTCAGGTAACATTATAAAATTGAAATTATAAAGGTCAAATGTGTTTTGAAATGCATATTTCAGTAGATTTTATGTAAACTCATGACAACCATCCAAAATTAGTTTGGCTATTTCTAATAAAGGTTTGTCCTGATAGAGATGACAAAGTGTAAGGTAAAGTAAACTGGCTGAAAATAAGGGGGTGTGAAAAGCAAGGTAGTCCTCTTAATGAAAAAACTTACAAGGTAAGATTTCAGAAGGGTTTCAAATAATTTGAGAAACTTCCAGATGATTATCCTCAAATAATAATAGCATATACTTAATGTAGTACAGTTTTTATTCCTGTATTGTAGATAATAGAGTTAAGGCTCAAAGTTAAGTGACTTGCTAAAAGATAATTGCATTTTACTTTTAGATAATCAATTTCAGTTTTTACGATTTCTACAAATGTTTTGTCTGTATTAAATGCTTTTGGTGTTTTAGATTTTCCCAATAATTTCTTGGTATATGGGTATATTTTAGTAGTTATGTAAAATTACTCTTCTGTTTATTTTGATAATTAATTTCCTAGTTCTATACAGATGAACAGTTTCCTGTTTCTTGCCTTTCTTTCTCCTCAGATGGGGGAACCTACTACTTAATGATAATTAAAACTAAAATGTTTTGTATCCCAAATTCCACCTCTTCCTCCTTAAAATGAATAGATAGATACATTAGGGCTATCATAATTATTAAACAGTCTTCATTTGACCATATTTATTTGATTACAGTTGTTAAGAGAGACAGTGTGACATGGGAGAACATGATTGTGAACATACAAAGGCATACTAAAAAGCCAAAACTTTAGGAAAGATGTAGGGCAAATATTGAGGCCAAAGTAGCCTGGAAATCTTTGTGAGATGCTAAAGCTGTTTTTTGCCTTATCTTTGTTTCTATTTTGTTTTGAAACAGATTGTATAGTTGCTTTTCTCCTTAGCCTGTGATGACAATTTGAGGGTGTTTTATCACTTTGAGGGGAATACTTTAGGTTGATTAAGCTAAGGAACCAATTTCTGCTTTGAGGATACTTCTCTACTGTCTTATATCATCACTCCATCCCAAGGAGTTGCTCATTTTGTGGATATGGAAGCTGTTACTTAATGAGTTTGGCTTGTTTAAGGTAATATAATTATTAGGGATAGAATTGGGATGACCTGAATTCAGGTCTTTTTATTTCAAGCCCAGTACTTTTTCTGCTTCACTACTCTGAGTTTTAGAAGTGCTTGAGATTTTTAAAAGTACATGTGAATTATTCAGTTTTTTTTAATGGCAAAATCAGGGGAAAAAAGATAAATACTAAGAGCAATCTTAAAAAAAGACTGCCTGCATTGAAAAATTGCTTCAGAGTGTAAACTGGGATCTATTTGACTTACTCAGGAGGCTCAGGGACCCTCGTAACTTGGTGGGTAGGGAGAAAGAGTTCAGACTGCTGGAACATGTGTGGAACACTGAGGTATAAATCCATGAAACAGTGCTTGTTACTTCATTGGGACTATACAGGGCCCAGTGGTGAATTTAAAGTGTAGTTCATGTCAGGTGTGTGAGCCCTCATAAACTGAAAGACCGCAGCCTGTCTAGTGTATAAATGTTCACTGAGTGCAAATTCAACACTGTGTTCATTAGCATGCTTTCATTAGTATTAATTAGTTAATTGTTGTACTTTGAAAATGAAAAGCACTATTTAAGTGCTATTGATCTATTTCAGTAATTTTTCTGTTTTTTTAGTATTTTACCACTAATGATTAGTAGTATCTTTTGGAGTTCATAATTGCATTTTAAACTAAATGTCCCAATTTATTTTTTTTTCAATTTGACAGTGAATATATGCATTTTTCTTTACTTTTGGATTAATTTTTTTCGTCACCTAACTTTTTTATAGTTGTCATAACTCCCCCCTCCCATGAAAAGAAAATTAAAATAAAACTCTTGTAACAAAAACACATAACCAAGCAAATGAAACACCTTGACTGGCCATGTCCAAAAATATGTATCTTATTTTGCATATTTAGTCTATCATGTCTCTGTAAATATAACTAGAATTCTTCATCGTCAGTCCTATGGTATCATGGCTGGCCACTGCAGTAATTAGAGCTTTTAAGCCTTGTAAAATTGTCTTATTTTTATAATATTAACGTATAACTTGTTCTCCTGGTTTTGCTTACTTTACTCTAAATCAGTTCGTACAAGTCTTCCATGGTTTCTCTGAAACAATCTTTTTCTTCATTTCTTATAAAACAACACATTGACTTTCCATTATATTCACATAACATAATTTGTTTAGCCCTCCCTCCATTATAGGCACACCTTCAATTTCCAGTTCTTTGCAACTCCAAAATTTAATACTTTTAATAAATGTTTGAACTGAATTTAGTCCGGTAGAATTATCTGCCTTGCTGCAAAATAGTGAACTGTTTTTAAGAATTCCTAAGGAAAAACTAAAAGGGGGTTAAATAATATATGAAAAGTGTTTAGGGACAAATTTATTTCTCATATTTAAAATCAAGAATTATCCATCCATAAGCATAAGTGACAGCTATGTTCCAGAAGCTCTATAAGGGGCTGAGAATGCAAAAGTGAAACAATTCCTCTCCTCTAGAAGCTTGCCTTCTGTTAGGGATATAAATGTATAAAGACTAAATGCAAGGTAATTTGGTGGGTTTGGGGACTGAGTAGGCAGTGGGAGCTAAGAGGAGCAGAAAGAGCTTTGCTTCATGAAGGAGTGGCATTTGAGATGACCTTTGAAGGAACCAAGGAGTCTAGGAAGTGGAGGCAAGGAAATAATACATTAAAAAAGGAGATGAAAATGGTCAGTTGTGGAGAAGTTGTGAAAAGTCAGGCACACTAATGCAGGATGAACTGGTGTGGTTATTCTAGAAAGCAATCGGAATTATGTGAAGAAAAGTAGCTAAAATGGCCGTACCCTGATCAGATAATCCTGTTATGCATATGCCAAGGTCTGTGACAAAAACAGAAGTCCCACACATACCCAACTTGTTGCAGTAATACTTTTTTGTAGTAGCAAAGAACAGGAAACAAAGTAGTTGCCTCTTCCTTGGGAAATGACTTAAGTTGTGGTACATAAATGTAATGGTATATTTCTTTACTATCAGAAATTATGAATTTGATGAATATGAAGAAGCATGGGGAAACTTAGATAAGTTGATGCAACTTGAAATAAGCTGAATCAGGAAAGCAAAGTACTCAGGGACTCCAATAGTATAAGTGGAAAGAACAGTAACAGTGAAGCAATGGAAAACTAAATTCTGCCAAATTATAGTGATCCAAGTTGGTCCCAAAGAAAAAAAATGAGAAAATCTCCCTCATCTTCTTTGCAGAAGTGAGAGATTGTAAGTAAGGAATATTGCATGGATTACTAGACCTTTTTTATATGTTGCTTAATTTTGCTGAACTCTGTCTCTCCCTCACCCCCTTTATGTTCTTTAATATAAAAACTGGATTTCTGGGAGGTAGGAGGTGTAGGCTGAGAGATGAATGTAATAGAGAAGCAAAACTTATCAGACAAATGTGTGTTTGAAAAGCAGATGCGTTATCTTGGATTAAATCTCAGCTCTGCCAATCTTTGGGCCTCAGTTTCTTAATCTGTAAAACAAGTAGTTTAGACTAAATGACCTCTCAGGTTTCTTCTAGGCAACATTTCTAGTTAGCCGCTAAATTTTCTGAGCCAGAGACCTATAACTTTGTAGCCAGTTGGTGCTCACAGTAAGAGTGTGAAAACTGAGCAGCATTTCTCCCCACCAAGCTACTGTCCTCCCAAACAAATACATTAGTATCACACCACATCTCCCTTTCTTTCTCTAGTAGCTGTCCTCTCAACTTCACGTTGCCATTGTACTCTGACTTTATTTAGCTCAAGCTAAGCCACTCGAGGCTCTGAAAACTGCTTGCAAACTGCAGAGCCCTGGAGAAGTCCAAGGTCCAAAATGCAGCATCATAGTGTCCTGAGGAAATGCTTATTGTTCCAAGGTGTGTTGTGTTCAGTGTAGTTTTTCCCCTCCCCAGGGTCTTATGGTACTGTTTGCGTTGGACCAAATGGCTTTGAAGTCTTTTCTAGTCCTACAGTTCCAGGAATACCATTCAATCCTGTGGTGTCACCAGCTCTGAGTTTGAAAAGTGGAAAAGAATGACCTTGATGGCATTAACACCATTTGGGGAAAGAGGGCAAGGCCAGGGCTGGTATATTTTTTGAAATTGTAACTATTTGGTGTTAAGATTTAATTTCAAGATCAGTACTCAACTTTATTTTTTTTCCCTTTATATCACTTTAGAGTGAGGTTAGTAGATGAACATTACCCCTTCCCTTTTCAAACTGCTTAAAAATTCTCACTACTAATAAGCTGCTTCTCGTTAGTGATTATGATATAGACCTCAAAATTTTTACCCTACTGATGAATTTATTTCATGTGATAAAATGACTTTTTCTGCAGAAAAATTGACCTTAAACAATATCTACAGTTTTTGTCATTTTACAGTAAAGTCAGAGTAATAATATTTTTAAATGTCTGAATCTAATAGTACTTTGTAAATATTTGCAGTATTTTTGTATGAAATAAGTTTTTGTTCTTCCTGACCTTCCTCGCTTTCCTCTTTGCTATACATAGACAGCAATTCTTTTTTAAAAAAATCTTCTTTTTTAAAGATTTTCATTTAGTGGTTTGGGCATTTAGAACCTGAAATTACTATGTGCAGTTGAACAGTCTTTCTTTGTGAGTGTGTATATGTATGTATATATGTGTGTACACATATATATGCATATATAATTAGCATATGTGAAGCATCCCAATTACATGGGGTAGAGTCATAAACAGAAAACTTACAATTGAACATCTCCTTGGGTTCTAACCAATCATAGTCAAATCTAAAACAAACTTTCCAACTTAGTTTTTTCAGTATTCTGAATGTTTGCCCAATAAAATAAAAACCAAAATTGTGGGGAAAATAGGTATTTGCCAATAGTCCCCAATCTATACCTGACTGTAGAAATGTCCCTTCCTTGGAGATACTCTCCCACCTAAATTAGAAATTGTAAAAAGAGATTTTTAACATATAATTTAGCTATTTTTTTTTAAAAAAGGAAAAACTTTAAAAATTTTATCTTTGCCAGCTACCATTGCTTTTAAAAAACATGGGTGCATATCCATATTCAAACTATAAATTTGAGACAAATTTAAGATTTATATGAAAACAAAATAAAATGTTTTTTTCCTCAACAGCTGGCAATATATACCCCTTTATAAAGAATAATTTGATAACTTTAAATTATTTTTAAAATATGAATACTAGGATCTAATCACATTAGTTTCTTTCTTTAAGGAAAATGTCATCTAAGAACATGAAACTGTAATTCATTATAGTAAGAAAGTAGTTGGACATTGTTTTGCAGAATAGTACTTTTAAAGACAGTGTCTATGAATGACACAAGAAAAGTTAGGAACCTTTGATGTATAGAAGATTCTTTGGACTGGTTAAATATACAGCATATTTTAAGATTTTTTTCTTCCTAAGTAATTGAATTATTAAAAATATATATTGTAAGAATACTTATTTTAAAAACTTAAAAATATAGGTATATGTGCATTTTAAAAGGAAGATCAGTCATTTTTATAAGAAATTTAATTTTTAAAATTAGCACATCTAGAAACTTAGCTTGTTTATTGTTCTGACATTTTAAAAGTATAATTCATTTAATATCTGTGTACATGTCACTTTTCTCCAGTAGAATGTAAATTCCCTGAAGTCAGACATTATTTTGGTATTGTTTTTGAATTCCCCTTTCCCTACTTTGGTGCCTTTCATATAATATACACTTAATAGATGTTTGCTGCATTGATTCAAATATATAACTCAATGTTTGTTTGATATAATACTCAGATAATTTTACCCCAAATGTGAACTCTTACTACAAATGATGTTATGTACCATTATTCTATTTGTCAGAACAAAAGATGTCCATATAACACTTTATTTGTATACTTAATACCTGTAACTAAAATTTCTGGTTAGCTCAGTAGTACAAAGCATTTAATTCTTGTAGGTATGAAAATACAGCTTGCCTGTTGGATTCTTTTCCTTTGCATTATCGACAAAACAGACATAGTTTTCATGAAAATGCAACGTATTTTCCAAAGCAGGAAGTCTTTTGTTGGAGAGCTTTCGGTTCAAGTGAGAAAAAGCAAGATTTCTCAGAAATCTATGTTTGCACCCCAACGTAGATTTTTTTTAGCCCTTTATATAACAAATTTGGCAAAGTTTACCCATATCTAACATTACAATGTTGAATTTTTTAAAAGATCAAGATGACAAGTAAACTGATGCTTCACAAAACTTTTGTGAATATTAAGACTTTTAATTGCTTTATGGACAAATGTAAGGTTTGTATTTTCCTTAATCAAGTACGTTTTAAGTAAGGTCTTAATTTCTGTGTTTTTCTTTTCTCAGTGCCAGTTTGTACTATGGCTTGGTGATTTTCTATATTAGCTTCTTACTTTTTCATTGGAGTGCTAATTGAGTGTTAATTTGATTCAATGATATCTGTGTGACCTTGGGCAAGTGATTTTACTTCCTTAGACCTCAGTTTGTCATCTGTAAAATAATATTGGATCTGATTGCCATTAAGATCCTTTACAACTCTAATTCTATGATAGTAGGATGATGTGTTTTTGAAATTTCAGAATTTGTGTGTGACTTTAGATGGGTAGAGACTTTTTTCACATTATAGTAGGCAGTTTTTTTTTTTTTTAGAAAAGGACTTCAGAATTTCTGGTATTTGAGTTTTCTCATTGATAGCAATTATGCTACCTTGGGAATTTCCATATTAAAAAAAACCTCCAGTTACTTTAATATTGCTGTTTCTTATGCATCAGTAAACTAAGATTCCAATGTACTGTGCATATTAAATGTTAGTATTTATCCAAAAAGATTGTGGAATTTGAGTTTGAGTCAGTTGAATACTCTGTATAACCAAGGATATACATGGCTAACCACTTTTCAAAGAATTCATAATATACACATTCAAAATTGAGTTAGAAAAGCTTTGGATCTCATGGCAGAGCCCACCCTAGTTCAGTTGGCTCCTTGGTGATCAAACTCTTAAAGACCATCCCTTCAGCTGTAGAGGACTGGAATCTCCATCACTAGAGGCAGCTCCCACATGAAATCGTGAAATCACAGATCCTTGAAGTGTTGAAGAAGTAAGTACTTATTTAGCAGAACATACCTTGGCTTTGAGTAAAACCTTCAAGTTTGTTCCAATATTATGTATGAATTTAGCTCCAAGGCTTTTGCACCTAGTAATAATAGCTAACATTTATGTGGTGGTTTAAGTTTGCAAAACACTTAATCTATATTCTTTTATTTGATCCTTACAACAGCCCTGTGTTGTAGATACTAACACAAAACTGGGGTTCAGAGGTGCTCAATTAATATTTGATGAACAAATGCCATGTTATATAGACTGTAGTACAACAGTTAACACAACTTAATTCCCAAGGCACCATGTGATCTTAAAGTATCTCAGTGTCATCATGTAAAACAATTATTGTATAACAGTACAGTAGGTATAGATCAGAGCAGAGTCTACTAAAGATGGGGTTGTTGTGGTTAATGATTAACCCCCCCCACCACGCACACACACAGACGCTTGAAACAGATTCTTCTTTGTCTTCATTGTAGCCATTTAAAAAAAAACATAGGTCCCTTTCCCTTTAGTACGTATTATAAAATTTTATATGGAAATGATAATGCTGTTCCATGCACTTTCATTGATTGTACAGTATATTATTGTTATTTTTAAAAAGGACAGTGAATCAGTCCATTCATGGATGTTGGTGGTTTCTGTAAAGAGGGATCTGTACCTGCCTCTAAATCCCCTTTTTCTGTTAGAAATGCATTACAGATTCCTTGTAACTATTATCCTGAGAATTGTTAAGTTGTGCTAGCAAGAAGGGCTCATAGTTGCTGTTCTTGCAGGTTTTTCAAAGTCTTTGTATGATGTGCGTGCGTGGGTGTATGTATATGGAATGTGTGTGTGTGCGTATGTGTGCGTGTGTGTGTGTCTATCTAACACTTTGATGAGATGTAGATCCATACTGAGAGCATGGGACAATGAACAGACCACTTGCCGTGGAGTCAGTGACCTGGGTTTAAATCCCACCTAACACTGTCTGTTACCTTGGTCAAGTCACTGGTCCTCCCTAGGCCTCAATTTCTTCATCCATTAAAAAGGGATTTGGACTAACTGACTTTTTAAAAATAGTATTTTATTTTTCCAATTACATGTAAAGGCAATTTTAACATTCATTTTTTTAAGTTTTGAGTTCCAAATTTTCTCCCTCCTTCTCTCACACACCACTCTCTAAGGTAGTAAGCAATTTGATATAGGTTATGTATGTGCAATCATGTAAAATATGTTTCTACATCAGTCACGTTGTAAAAGAAGAAACAGACGAAAAGAAAACACACTCAGTGAAAACAGTATGTTGGATTTGCATTCTAACTCTATCACTTCTTTCTCTGGAGGTAGCATTCTTCATTATGAGTCCTTTGGAATTGCCTTGGATATTGCTGAGAAAAGCTAAGTTATTCATAGTTGATCATCATACAGTGTGACTATGGCTGTACAATGTGACTTCTGAGGGCCTTTCTATCTCTAGATCAGTGATCTTAAGTTCTCATGCTGTTTATTGGTCTACTCAATGAAGCAGGAAAAGTAAAAGAAAAAATGAATATCAAGTAAGACAGAAGAATGTTGGGTAGAACAAAGGAACATGCCATTGAAACAAAATTAGAAAATAAAACACACTGAAGAAAGCTTAGTTTCACAAAATGGCAAACAGAAGGCTACTGAAGCAATATGGTGACTGATTTTAAGCATCTACTTTAAAATTCATTCATGTGCTGAAATGAACTTGTATATATTAAACATGCCAAATGGCATTAATCTTTTTCAGACTTTTAAAGTAAGCATCATTGTGACAAATGTTAGGGAATGGAAAATTAAGGATTATAACTCTAAATGAATTATAACTGATACGCTTTGCATGTACATAGAAACAGTTACAACATGCTTTAGTAGATGCTCACCTTCCCTCTGCATTCTCCCCTTGGCTCTCCCTCTTTTTTGCTCTCACCTCTTGCTGAAAGATGCCTCTCCCCTTTTCTAAGCCTAAAGTCCTTATTTTTGTGCCCTGGATTCCTTTACCTCTGTTTTCCAAGAGCTTGTCTTTTTGATCATTCTCTCTTTCTTTTTAAACATTTTCTTTCTCCTTTCCCACTGGATCCTTTTCTGCTTTTTATGAATATATTTAGGTCTCTCCTAGCTTGTGGGGCAGGAGAGGAATAGGAACACCTTCACTTAACACTTATTCTTTCAGACCATTTATATCTCTCCTTTTCCCAACTAGACTCCTGTAGAAAAGTGGCCTTGTTAGGTCTCTACATTTTCTCACCTCACAATCACTTCTTAACCTTCTGCAGTCTGGCTTCAGACTCCAAATTTTGATAGCAAATGTTTTCTCCAAAGTTACCAACAGCCTCTTAATTGCTAAACTAAATGATTTTTTTCTCATTCTTCTTGAATTCTGTATTGGATATCACTTTCTCCTCGATACTTTCTCCCTGTTCTCCCTTTTCCTTCTCAGTCTCCTTTGATGTATTATCATCCAGCTCACATGACTTTAGTGTAAGTATATTCCAAGGTTCTGTTCTGGTTCAGCTTCTCTTTCCTCACTGCACTCACTCTTTTGATGATCTTGATCTTAATGACTGCCATTGTCTCAAAAGCAGATAATTCCCAGCCTCTCTTCTGAGCTCCATTCTGATGTAAGCACCTTTCTACTGGATATCTTCAGATTGATATCATGTAATAACCTAACTTGTTACTCATTATCTTTCACTTTCCCCTCCACTTTCCCTCTTCCCAACTTGCCAGTTTCTCCTGGGGGAATCACCATTCTCCTAGTCATTCAATTTTGAAAAATCATTCAAACCTTCCCTTGCCCTTCACTTCCTGCATGCGGTTTATTGCTAAGTCACATGGATTTGACCTCTAGATCATGTATTCTTCTCTCCCTGCCTATGTCTACTTCCCAGATAAACTGGACCAATTATTTTCAGGATACGTTTCTTTCTGACCGCTATATCTGTAAACAAGTCGTTTCCACTGCCAAGAATGTGATCTTTGTCCTCACCCCCAACCTGAAATATTTTTCTTCCCTTAAGACTTTACTTAGCCCCAAGTGAGGACTCGTTTGCCTTTCTTACACCACAGTTGTGCTTTTTCTAATGTGCATTCACTCCCAAGTCAACAAACATCTTATTAAATGTTTACCGTATATTAGGCACTGAATGAGATGCAATATTTAGCCAAGATACATTCAGTCCTTATGGTGGTTATTATCTGTTTGGACAACATAACCTTGGCATCGGTTATTTTAGTACCCCAAAATAGATTAGTTCATTAGAGAGGTGTAAAGTATAAATTATGCAAGGGGAAGAAAGATTGTTACTGATGTGAAGGGGAAGGGGAGGTGTTAGGGAAGACATCTTTGGTGGTCTTTGATATGCACTTTAAAGCCTGACTAGGAAGTCCAGAGTTGGGCACAGGGATATTCCAGTTCTATAATCAGATCTCCTGTAATGTGACATATGAATTCCCAGAACACTGTGGTATGTAAAAACTGGGGAAAATGAGATTATAGGCACAGAGCTCAAAAACCTCATCAGTGACGCACAAAAAGGTAACAATCTCAGAAGCAAACTTGAAATTTATGTTTTACTCAAAATGTTACCTAATATATCATCCTGTTGGAACAAATTTGTGATTTTTAGAAATATGCTGTAGCAGAATTGACTTTACTGAGTGGTGTCATGAAATTCACAGAGGCCACAAAGTGTGTTAAGGAGACAGTAATCAACCTTGAGAAGTGGGTAGAGCTATGTGGAAGGGAGTGGTAGAAGATAAGACTAGGAAGGTAGGTTTCTGCCAAATTATGGGGAACAATCAATGCCCGCCAGAGAACTTTGAACTGTTTTCACTAGGTAGTCTTCAGAGAATTTTGAGAAAAGGAGAAACATGAACAGAGCTATTCAAGCAAAAAGCAATGATGTGGAAAATATTTTTTTTATTTGTACCTATCTTTTGCCAAATAGTGTATTGTTTCTTTTATTATCTTTTTAACAAATGCTTCTGTGTATCTTTTCTTTCCAAGGAGACCGTAAGCCTCTTAAGGTCAGTTATCCTGTCTTATACAGATGTCCTTACTGTAGTTTTAAACTTTAATAGCTGATACTCTCAATACCATTTTGCATTCCAGTGCTCTGTATACACTAGGTGTTTAATAAATGATAATGATTACAAATTGATATTTTGTAGGAAATAACACATTTGTTCCTTGCAACCAACAATACCCTAACAATGAATCTTTTAAAATGTGTTTTAAAAAATTTTTGTACTGATCTCAGACAAAAGACATATGCCATTCATCTACTTTTTTATGGATTTCTTTGAAGTTTAGTACTAAATGAAACCCTGAAGCAAGAAAGTAACAATTTGGAAAGTATGATGATTAAATTATTTTGCCCTGTACAAATGCTTGTTGTAGCATGTTGAATTATATTCACTTCATGGAAAACTTACTTAAGTTAATGTGACATTATTTAATAAGAAGCATACCATATGCTATATAGAATTTAATAAAAATCATATAAAACACAAAACATTTAATAAATGGAAATGCCTTGTAGTCCTGCTGTTTCCAATCTTTCAGAGACATTATTTAAAATTATTTTTTGAACAATGTAACACTTGTAGGAAAGAAGAAAAGCTAAATCAACACAAATCTATGTAAACAGTTTTATATGGGGACCAGTAAAACCTCTCAGCTCTCTTCCAGTTCTAAATCTTTGATCCTATCAACTCCCTTTTCCCTTCCTGAAAAAGAAAAAGGGAAGGGGGGAAAATCCTATTAACTGCTTTGTACTTAATACTTTGGAATTATTTTATTTATTACTGTTGCCTTTTTGCTTTTACATTATGTTCATTTTGAAATGTATGAGATCTGTTGTAGCAGAGATTTCTAAACAGAAGAAAACAGTTTAGTAAAGCCAATATTTTAACCCCATCTAAAAGCATACGCAGTATTCTACTTTCCTAGGCTCCCATTTCTGCAATGAAGGATGGAAAATTTTTTCAATTTCTAGTTCAAACTTGGTTATTATTGTTCCTCTGCATTCAGTTCCAATGACATTGTAGTCATTGTGTATTCATGTATATACGTATGTTTGTGTGTGGTTTTTTTTCTTGATTATACTTACTTCATTCTGCAGCAAACCTTATAAGTCTCAACAGGTATCTTATGATACAATGATAGTCCATAACTTGGAAGTATTTATAGCACTAAAAAAGTCTTGAAAAGGGTATGAGTCTTGAAAGGGTGAGGTCTGTTTCATTTTGTTTTCTGCTGGTATGTGTTTTCCTTCAGTTCCTATTTTGAATCTCATTGATGATCCCAAAGGACCTTGTTTGCCTTCATTTGATTGCCCATCATATTTTATCTGGCATTAATTCTGATTAATATTGGAAGTGTAAACTTTGTGATGGTTTGTGATTAGAGAAATGATATTATTTCTGTGTTTTACAATCCTAATGCACATCCTTATCATGGATCAAATGGATTATTACAGTGACCTCCAGATTGGTCTTTCTGTTATAAGTCTTTTCTCAATCCATTTTCCCAAAGAACAAATCTAACTGCATGGCTCTGATACTCAGTGAACTCCAGTGGCACCCTTTTACCTCAGGAGTCTAATGAAAACTCCTCTATTTTACACTGAAAGCCTCTTAAAACCTAATTTCAACCTAAGTTTCCTGCCTTCTTATGCATTAATCCCTCTCCTGTCGTTTATGGTCCAGCCAAATAAGCGTCTTGCTACCACTCACACACAGCACTCCGTTGCGCAGGTTATCTCTGGACTTGTCTGAAATGTACTTCTAAGTTCCCACCTCTTAGAACTTGAGATTTCCTGCACTCAGCTCAAATGCCAGCTTCCACATGGAGTCTTTCCTGGTTTAAATATAACAATCTGTCATCTGAAGATCTGCCTAAGTTTAAAGAGACCTTTTTTTTTTAACCAAGGCCACAGTGGAGGGAATTAAGGAAAAAATCACAGATCCTTGAAGTCTTATATAAAATGAAGCTATATACAAAGCTCTTCTCTGAAATATAGTCTGTCCTTGGCTTAGGTACATCCAATTTATTTACATCATTAGCTACCAAGGAATAGCAGGTGGTCTTAAGAAGTCCTCTTTCTCCCTTGTTGTGGTAGCTTAGGCTTTCCCTTTCTTTTCTCTTTTCCTATCTACCACCTCTTCTCTAAGACTGGCTATCTTATCATTTCTCAATCCTCTTAGGAGTTTGGGCTTCAGATTTCCTTCAGAGCTTCTCTGTCTTTCAAACCTTTTGAACAATTAGTATATGTCCCCCGTGTTAATCTCTGTCCTGCTGAAACTCCTCTCCACAGCTTGGAGAGTCAGCCCCATTCCCATTCCTGGTGCATGAAAAAGGTAAGAAAAAGGTTGAATGATCCATGCTAGAGGTGAGGCATGAGGGGTGGGGGCAAGAAAAAGTAAGTGTTATTCTGACATCTCAAACTGAAACTCAGAACACATTTTTCTAAGAACAGTATTATACACAGCAGTTGGGTTCTATAATGCCATTAGTAAGAATATAAAATAATAGAAATCTCTGAGTTGGAAGGAATGCTATGTAGAGGTGACGTAGATCATATACTCTTATTTAACACAATAGTCCCCTTCAGGGATTATTATGAATTTAATAGATTTGTTGTCTGCCTTGAGAATCTTGCCAACATTTGTAATATTTGTTCTATGGGAAACAATATATTTCAAGTTCTAAACATATACTTTAAATTGGTTTCTTACTATAGTTCTCAAATATAACTCATTCATTCATAAGTTGGATAATCCTAGTAATCGGTTACCATATTTAATTTTGTTTTATTTTTATCTTGTTGTATACACATACTCTAACACAAGATAGATTAAACTCCTCATGGGTAGGAATCAGATCTGACAGGCTTTCTTTTTACATGTAATATTTATTAAATACATTTTTGCATTCATTTTGATTTAATTTATATTGTTAAGCAATTTCTCTTACTACTTTTCAAAAGAGTTTAGAATATTTGATACTCTTTAGAAATAAGGTTCATATTAAGATCTAAGGCATACTTTAAATTGAGGTAGAATGTTGAATAATTAAATAACCTGGTAAATTTGGGTTGTCCCAAGTCGTGATCTGAGAGTTTCCTCTTTGTTTACATAAATTATTTGCCTAAAATATCTGAATAATTGTCTGTATTGACACTACAATACCTCTTAGAGAGAAAGCTTGTTCACTACCCATTAAAACAAGTAGGCTAGGAACTGTAATAGAACAAAAAATCATTAACGAACTTAGACATAACACAAAAATTTATCTCTAAAAATAGAATGTTGACTTAAAAAAAAAGGTTGCCATTCCCTTTTTTCCAAGTTTTCATCTCTTAAAAATTTGTCCTTTTGTATTTTGATTAAGTATTATGATTTTAAATAATTAATTCTTCTTTGGGAAGCTTCAGATGTATTTTAAACTCTAATTGCCTTGTTATTCAGTAATCCAGTAATCATAATGAGAATTTGTTTCAAATGTCAGAAATATTCATTGTAGGTCATTTTACCACAAGGAAAAAAATGCCTTGAAAGAAAATTTTAAAAGCTAGATGTCAACAAAGAAAATTGCTGTGGCTTTGATTTTTTTGTTGTTGTTGTTGCAACTATTTCTGTTGTCTACCTTTGGGAACTAACATGTGAATTAAGAATATTTCAAATATTGTTTATAAGAATGCTTTAATTCATTCATACTTTTGAAGGACAAAGTTGTAAAGAAATATTACCCATTATCTGAGTCCATTTACTCCAATGGAAAGTGGAGAGAAGGGAAATCTAATAATTCTGCTGTTGCTATTGCTTTGTTTTTCTTAAAAAGTGTATGTGCTGCCATTTTTTAAAAAGTATTTTGAAGATTTTTTTAGGACAAAATTATGCATTAACTTTATATGAGTTTAGAAGCCACCTATTTAGAATTTGGGAAAATAGAAAATTCTCTTGACGTTTCTCTATTTGAGATGAGCCTTTTTGGTCTCCCTGTGGAGAAAGAATACAGTTAATTAAAGTAAACTTAATTTTTGTGTTTTATTTTGTAATTCTATCAAGTTATGACTTATAAAAATGAAGCAAGAAATGAAACTACTTTGCTTGCTTAATGATAATTCCAACTTTAATGTTCAACTTCCTGCCATTAAATAGACTTATCACTCTTTTGAAAGGTGAAAGATTCATTCAGTCAAATAGATACTCAGCTTCTGATTCACTGAAGAATTAAAAAAAAAAACCCAATCCTTTGGTTTCAAAGGATTTATGGTCTAGTAATGGAAGAAAAGAAATTTTTAAAATAATCGTAATTTAGGTTAAGTTCTACACAAGAGGTATAAATAAAGTGTTATCCACTTTAGAGGGAATGCATGGTGACCATATCTTTTAGCTGGCAGAAATGTTTCAGTAAGTAAGCAGATAAATTTCAGATAATCTCTTAGTTTTCTTTTTGATTTCTAAATTTTTTATTAGATATTTGCAGCCTTTATTTTTAAAAATTTTTATTTAGTATTTTTTTCTCCAGTTACCTATAAAAATAGTTTTTAAAACTCTGAATTCCAAATTCTTTTCCTTCCTCTCTACCCCCAATTTCTAAATTTTGAACTTACCAAATGAAATATTTCTGTATACATAGTAAAATAGAAAAAGTAAATTACACAAGAACTTTGAAGCTCTTTTTTGTAAAGCTTTCTATATCAGAGTAAAACCCATTAAACAATTATACATAGTTGAGCAAAACGGAGTCCTTCATTAACTATATCTAAAAATGTGTATCTCCTAATGCATCTTCTGTCCCTCACTTCTGTGAGGTTTGTTCCCTCAATTTCTTTAAAGGTTCATTTTTCACCATCTAAGATTATACTCCGTTTTGTTTGATGGGTTATTTTTGGTTGTGATCCTTTATATTTTGCCTTTTGGAGTATGGCATTTCCAGTTCTCTTCTCTTGACTGGCGGCTGCCAAATTTTATGTGATACCATGACTTCTTGGTACTTGAACTCTTTCTTTATGGCTGCATTAATACAATTAATTCCTTCTTTTGTATTTTTTGTCCTCTGGTACAGGCAGTTTTCATTTATGATTTTTAAAAAATCTGGCATCCAGGTTTCTGTCTGTTTTTTATTATTTTTTTCAATTACTTCAGTGATTTTTAGATTAATAATTTTTGATCAATTTTGGACATCAGTGTATTTTTAAATATTATATGTACTAAATTTTCTCCTGTTTTTTTCCTTGTTTGATTTCATTTCAATATTCTTGCTTCTTCCATGCTTATGTTGCTTCTCTTTGGCCTCTGTTTTCATTTTGAAGGATTTCAATTTGAAGGTAAGGTTTATCATCATTTATTATAAGTTATTAATTCTCTTTGTCATTATTTCCTCCCTAGTTGTTCTTTCATGTAATTCTTGTGGCCGGAATGTTCTTTTCTCTGAGGCAGTGAGTTAATGCAGTGAATGGAGTCCTAGCATTTGGAGACAGGAAGATGTGGATTCAAATCCTGCCTTAGACATTTACTAGCTGTGACTCTAAGTCACTTAACTTTTGTCTGCCTCAGTTTCTTCATATGTAAAAAGAGGGTAATAATAGCACCTGCGTCTTAAATTGTCATGAGGATAAATTGAGATAATATTTGTGAAGCACTTTAAAAGTAACATATAATAGTTAATCCTCCTCCTCCTTCTCCTCTTTTTCCTTCTTCTCCTCCTTCTTCATCTCCTTCGCCATTTCCTTCTCCTTTTTCTCTTCTTCTCCTTTCCATCTTCTTTCTCCTCTTAATTCTTCTAATTCTTTTCCTAATTCTCCTCTTTATTGATGTTGTTATTACTTAAAGCTCTCTTTGAACTTACAGATTTACTCTCATCTTTGGCGTTTACCTCTTGTATTTCTCATTCTATAGCGTTTCCTTCTTTTGTTCCTCATTTTCCTCTTCTGATTCACACCTTAAATTACAGTTTCTGGACTTTTGCTTTACTCTTGGATCACGCTCTGCTTCCTTCTGATTCACTGAAGAATTTTTAAAAAAACCAATCTTTTGCTCTCAAAAGATTTGTGATCTAGTAATGTAAGAAAAGCAATTTTTAAAATAATCTTTGCTGGTCTGGGCAGGCCCTGCTTGGTTCTCAGCTAAGATTGAGTCATACCTTTTGCAGGAATTCCTGAGTTTTGACTCCATCTCCTTGTGGCCCAACTTAGGTTCTTTTTAGCCTTAGAGTCTCCTCTGTTTTTTCCTTGCACGGTTCCAAATCTTGAGTTTCTCCTTTTCTGTGTTATAATCCTGGAAGGCCCTATACAAGGTGCCGACTGTGCTGATAATTGATCACTTACAGGGTGCCTTGTACTTCTCCTCTCAAGTGCCTCGCTGGCTCTTTCGCCTGCTGGAACTTGGACTGTCTGAATGTTGGGCTGCCTCAGTGCTGATCTGTCCTTACCTCCTACTGTGCTCCAGTAAGGCATTATGCCCTATCTCCTGTTATTTCTTAGGCAGAGCTTCCTGGGCAGTGTGGACCTGTCTCCATCTGTGACTTGGGAAGAGCTTTGTAGAGCCGCATGTCTCCCCCTGTATTTCAGGCAGGGTTGCCTGGGAGCTTTGGTACCTTGGCACTAGTCTGGTCTTGTCTCCTGTTATCCCTCACTTGGGGCTGCTTGCATCCTATGGCTTCATCTTCCCATGGGCTATTCTAACCCTTTATCCCACTAGGTGCCTTACACTGCTTGCATGTTTTGCCAAGTGTATACTTAGCTTGTCTTTGCTTGGAACTTCTGCAGGATTCTGGAAGTCTTTTCATGCAGTCTTGGTTTGGACAGAGGAGTTTATAGTAATTTCTCTTTGGTCTTCTTTCTTCTGATACATTTTTGGTGTTATTGGAATATATGTTAAGCATCTAAGCTCCTCTAAGTCCTAATGATGGCATCTTCCCATACTGTCCCGGTAATCTCTTGGGGAAAACATCCTGTGTGTTATTTGTACTAAACGGTGACTTTGCAGCTTTTGCGTTGGCAGAATTGCTTTTCCTTTCTTCTAATCAATAGAATGAAAATAATGCAAAAGCTCCAAGGATGCTAAGATAGTGGTAAGTGAACAGTTGTCTCTTGGAAGCCAGTAGGTTGGGGGCTCTTGTCTGAGGTCTGCCACTGATCTGGAGCAAGTAGTTTAAATTGTGGGCTTTCGTTTGTTCATTTGCAAATGAAGGGCTTTGATTTTCCTTCTAACTCCAGCAGAATTATGATAAATTTCCATTTTTGTTCACTAGGAAGGTTTATAATTTATGCCTTTTCGTTTATAGTAGAAAACTTTATAGATTTTCCTCATTATGGAGAATATATTTCCCCAGATTTACTCATTAAGCAAAATTCGGTATATTGTGTTAAATTTTCCAGTTGACTTACTTTTTAAAAAATAGAGCATATTCTCATTTTTTTAGGCTCCAAGTACTTTAATAATTGGGCAGCTAGGTGGCTCAGAGGATAGAGCATTGGGCCTGTAGTAGGAAGACCCAAGTTCAAATCCAGGTTCAGACACTAGCTATAAGTAAGCCACTAGCTACAAGGAAGTGGGTAAGTCATTAACTTATCTGTAAATGAGTTTCCTTATCTGTAAATGAGCTGGAGAAGGAAATGACAAACCACTCCAATATCTTTGCCAATAAAATCCAAGATGGCGTCATGAAGAGTTGGACACTATTTGGAAACAAATGAGCAACAACAAGCTATAAAAACTGACACTGCTTTAGTAGTGGTAGCAGCAGTGACAAAGAGTAACATGAATTCAAGATTTTTTAATATTTTAAATTAAATTAAGTTAAATCTGTAAGTGTGAATGTGTATATTGGATTTATTGATTTATAGAACAGTGAAATTAAGTACAGTTCGTATCATGGAATGGGTTTTATTTTTCCTTTTTTTCCTGTAATGTCATTGGTATAAGGAATTCCCTCTATCAGTGCAGATCTGCAACTATATTGCAATTTAAGTCATAGAGAGTTGGTTACATGACTTGCCCAGGGTCATGTAATCAGTATATTTCAAAAGTGAATTTGAACCCAGGTTCTCCTACATTCGAGACTGGCTGTGTGTCTAGATCTATTATTCAGCACTGCCTTTCCTAATAGCAAATATCTGTGTTTAAAAGTATTTCCTGCAGATATATCATGTTAGAGCAAAAGATCCAAGAAGACACATTTTTCTCTCAGAAGACTAAAATTCATTTATCTAAAATGTTTTCATTTTTTAAAAAACCATTGCTACAGTTTTCATTAAAATGATCATTATCTATCTCAGGAATTTTAAAGTAATTTCCTTCCAGCTTCCCATTTAAGAATAGTTTTGATTTTCTGTGTTGTAGAAATAGTAATCTGACCCTTTCTAAGTGAAAGAAGCTAAATATTAAAATGGCACCACTTTCTCTTTTTAAATGGAAAGTTTTTCCAGAATAGGATTAGCTTTATGTCCAACTCTTTGTGACCCCATTTGGGCTTTTCTTGGCAAAGATACTGAAGTGGTTTTCCATTTCCTCCTCCAGCTCATTTTATAGATGAGGAAACTGAGGCAGACAAGGTTAAGTGACTTGGCCAGGGTCACACAGCTAGTAAGTATCTGACACCAGATTTGAACTCGGAAAGATGAGTTTTCCTGACTTAGGCTGGGCAGTCTATCCCCTGCACCACCTAGCTGCCCCAGTGATGTCTCAGAAGTGAGATTTATGACTTTACATTCAAGCAAAGTAATAAATCTGAGATTTGATCTGAAATTCTTTATCTTAAAGTATTCGGAAAATATTTCAAAAGAGGAAATTTAAGGTTTTGGTATTCCTTTGTTTCGTTTAATACCCTGACTACATTAAATCATAAATTAAATGGGGCCACTAGATAGCACAATGTAGAGTACCAAACCTAGAGCTAGGATGACCTGAGCTCTAATCCAGCTTCAGATACTAGCTTTGTGACCCTGGGCTAGTCAATTCACCCTGTTTTCCTCAGTTTCCTTATCTGTAAAATGGGCTGGGGAAGGAAATGCAAACCACTCCAGTATCTTTACCAAGAAAACCTCAAATAAGTAGGTCCTTGAAGAATTGGATGTCACTGAACAAGAAAAAAATTAAATTGGGGCGTTCCTACTTTGCTGATTTTTAGTAAATTTTCTAGGAAGGAGATTCTTATTCTTTACCTCTACCTCCTGGCTCCCTTCTAGACTCATTTCAAATTCTGTTTTCTGAAAGAGGTCTTTCCCACTCTCCTTCTTCCCCTCCCCCTATTTACAACACCTTTTCCCTGGGGTCAACTTTTATTTACACACTATACATCTTGTTATATACTTCTGTTTTTGTTACTTTCATTGTTTCCCATTTTGTTAAGGTAAGTCGACTGGAAAATTTTAACTAAATGGACTTAAAAACACACCTCTTGAGGAAAGGTACTGAATTTTTTGCCTTTCTATCTCAAGTGCTTAGCATAGATCCTAATGCATAGTAATTGCTTAATAAATGTTGTTTATTGACTTCTTACAACTCCTTGAGATAAAAAAATCAGGAAAGGAATATCCTTGTATCCTTCATAATTGTTTTTACAAAACCTTTCCTTCCTCCCTCCCCCAGTAGTGTGAAATTAACTTCATATTTGTGTATGTGTGTAGATTTAAATATGTATGTATGTATGTATGTATGTATATAGGTATATATATACACATAAATCTACATATATATGCTTGTGTGTGTATGTTTATATCATATGAAATTAATTCATAAAGAAAACAAAATGACCAAAGAATGAGTCTTCATTTGCTGACATATTTTGTAATCATTGTCCTCTCTCCTCCCATGAATATTTCTACATGAAAACTTAACTATTTTATATTAGCTATTTATTTTCAGTAACAATTTTTCCTTACTGCTGGATTTGACACATGCCATTTGAAGCATTCCCATTTTTCCATATACTAAAATCTCTTTAAAAATGTGTTAATAGCTTCAAGCATGCATTATCGTGTTCTGTTTCTCTTCATGAATCCAAAGGGAATTTGCATGTATAGTCTTCCCTGGGTGAAAGTGAACAAATGCCTCTGGAAATGACTGTTTTCTGTAACTCCTATGCATTTATCCTGCAGACTTTCAGAGAAGGCTGGGGAGGTGTGATCTTTTTAAAGACTTAATGTAGATTATGGGATAAAAGTTTTATGAGAAGAGGAATAAAAAAGAGCAAACAGTGTAGTTTTAAATGAACTTATTCTACACTCATATTTTCATGTTTATAAAAGTAGTAGCATAATATCACATAAGCTAAATATCTCTCTAAACATTTTCTCATTATTTAATTTAAAACTGTGATTTATTTATTCATTTAACAAATTTGTTTTTTAGCACCTGCTACGGGAAAGTAGTCTACTAGGTTCAATAGATATATAGAATGGGTGACTCAAAGGTGCCTTCAGGGCAATGTGTGTTAAACACCATATAGGTGATATAAACTGAGTATTTTTTGAATAGACAGAAGCGATCATTTCCAGTAAAGCATCATGGAAGATATGGTGTTTGGGCTCAGTCATCAAGACTGGCTAGAAATTTTATGGTTAGGATTGGGTAAAAAGGCCATACCAGGCAGAATAAACTAAACCACAGGAATTGAGGCAAGAAAAAGGATGGTGGAAATGCATAGTCCAGATTGCCTAAACCATGTAGTTGAAGTGGGAGAGTAATGGGAGACAAAGAGGGACAGGTGAATTGTACAGAATTGTTCAGAAGAAGCCTGAGTGTTTGGACTTTGTTCATTAGGGTGATGAAAGCCGTTCATAATGACATGATCACAGTTTTAGGGACATTAATCTGACAGCATTGTGTAGAACAGAATGGAGTAGGGAGAAACTGGAAACACTAAACCCAGCCACAGACTATGCCATTGGCTTTGGGAACGGAAAGGAAGAGTTAGAAACACTGAACCTCATCATATATCATTTACAATGCCATTGGCTTTAGGAATGTAGCAGCAAGCACCCCGGCATACACAGGACGGCCTGCTGCACAGGTTCTTCAATCTGTTTTTCTGAAAGGAAAACAACTCTTGAAGGGTCAACAATCTTCTTTAATTATATTCACCAACAGAGAAAATAAAAGCAGAGAAATAAAGACCAACAGACAGAGCTTCCAACTGTCTTACTATAAGCAATACATGCATCACAGATCAACAGACAGATCCAACTGTCTGACCATTACATACATATATAGTTATCAGACAGAGAAGCACCAGCATCTGGGTTTTCAAAGCTGGGGGGCCTTCTTAATGGCTCCCCAGAGTCTCATCTGGCACATGAACCTTCTTCCAAAGAGTAAGCCCCAAAGTAAAACCTCTTCTCAGAGTATATATATACTTTTCAGAGCCAGAGGGCAGGACCCTGGTGACCCAGTGCCTCATTAGAAACAAAAGGTGTCCTACAAAACAAGTCTCCTCTAATCAAGCGTTCCTTAAGGGGCTTCACTTGAGACCTATTAAAGGACAGGGAATATCTTTACCTCTTCCACCCAACCACCATCAACCTTACATTAACATTGGTGTTTGTCCTTCGTTGACGAAGAAGACCATGCCATCAGAGATATGATGACATGACTTGCACTTGACATTACAAGGGATGGAAAGGAAGAATTAGAAACACTTAACCCAGCCATGAACTTGGACATTGGCTTTGGAAATGGAAAGGAAGAGTTAGATATGAGAAGATGGGACAGAAAAAAATAACACTACTTTGCAGTTAATTGGATTGTGGGAGCAAAGGAGAGGAAGGAATTAGAGTAAAGATTCAAGTCTAGGTGATTAGGAGAATAGTGCTAATGTAAGGTGCACAGGGTCGACAGCGTAACCATTTGGACAAGGTCTGGGATACTCACTCTCTAGTCTGGCTCACTAACCCTCACTCTGGATTGTCAGAGAAAGACCCCTAAGCAGTTACATTCAGCTTCTCTTGGGTTCTTAGGAGTAACCCTCTTCATCACTACATCTCTTCAGGTGCCCCCTACTGGGGTCACCATTCTCACTCCTTTTCAGTGACTCAGATCAGTACTTCTGAAACTCTGTGTCTCTGAGACAGTGAAGATTCTGAATAGGACTTCAGTGAAGTGGGAAATAGTTGTTGCAGGTCACACCCACATACCCACAAAGTCCTGTCTAGATGTCTCTAGAGAGGCATCCCTGTGGGATACCTGTGTTCAGAGCTCAGCTTGTGATCTTTGAGAAATTAGTTTCTTCATCTGTAAAATAAGGATACCACTGACTGTACAGTTTACTTTATGGGATTAGGAGAATCAAATAAGAAAATATTTATTTGTCAGTTAGCAGTTATTAAGTCAGGAACTTTGCTAAAGGCAACTTAGAGTTCGGTGCAAACACACACACACACACATATACACATATATACATGCACACATACATATGTATGTGTATATTTTAAAGGATATATACATTTTCAGTATACATATATATACACAGAATTTCAGAAATGAATAAACTAGAAAGTAGAAATGGTTCCCTAATCATCATAAGCAAACCCTTCAATTCTGTTTTCCTATGTCTAGTATAAACTATACACACTATTGTTGGGATTGGAAGTTCAAATCCATGTGGACGGTCTCGGGCGGGTAAAAGTGGGACTTCTAAATCTTAGAGTCTTACGAGGCCCTCCATGAACAGCGGGGATTCGAGAAGGTCAGACTGAGCTAGCTCGGCTAGCTTGGGTATTTCCACCTCTCCCCGGGAGATACGTGATGGGTGGAGTCTCCCTGCCCTCGAGGTCATCCCGGATCTGGGCACACTATTGTTATCTAACAGCACGGTATTCAGATGCAAACTGTGTGGCTGAAGGTTAAGTAGGATTGAGGAAGCCTGAAAGCTCTCTTAGCACGTGAGGAGCCAAGAGGACAGTAGGCTCCGCTTTTCTTCTTTCCTCTCTCCCCTCCCCCTCTCTCCCTGCTTGTACTTCTACTTCCAATCCCTTAAGATCTTAGCCTCCTTAGGAAATCTCCCCCTCTTCCTCCTAAGGAAGAACCCCCTGCACTTGTAACCGAGACCCTGAAATAAAGCTCAACCCTTGTTCGACTCTGGAACGTCCTTTCTCTCATATGAGCATCCGATTTTGGCCAACCGAAGACCTCGGAGGTGAGGTAAGAAGACTCGGGTAGCCCACACAGGCCTCTAGGCCTGGCACACTATTATACCCAAAGCAAAGCTTTTGCCACTGAATTCATTTTTTAAACCATTCAATGAACTTTAATATAATGTTAATATCTCCAAATGCCAAAAAGTCCATGTCTTACCTTCATAACCCACATTCAACTACGAAGTCGGAAGATAAGAGGTTTTTTTGAAACAAATATAAATATTTAAATTAGGGGAAAGTGGTATTATGTAGAAATAGCAAGTTCTGTGCTAAAAGTAACCATGTCACGGAATGAATCTGTCACATGCAGATTCTCTGTTTCTGATACCAAATCAAGAGTAGCAGAAGGAGAGAAAACATGAAATTTCTGTCACCTTTTATTCTTTCTGCTTGTAGAAGCAGTCCTGTTTCTCAAAATGCAGAGTTGACTGATTTCCCCCTACTTACTACATTCCCAGTGCTCAAGGCACAGTTTGAATAAGTAATATCTTCTTGAATTATGTAGTCTTAAAATCAAGCTAACTTCAACGAAAAGCAGCAATCAAACAATTGTATAGTAGGAAAATTGGGTATAAGGAAGATATTGCTAAGGGAATCACTGACTGGCTGTCAAGTAAATGTCCTTGTACTAAGTATCAAAGTCCTTAGAGTTCCACCATAAGACCACTACCTCAGTGAAAGGTCCATGGGTAATTAAAAACTACATCAGTCACATTAGAACAAGAGCAGTAGTGTCTTTAGAAACAAGAGGCAGTTTCAGGTGATGCAGCTCAGAAAGGGACAATTGCACAGGTTTGCCACATGCGGGCCAGAGTGGTCATTTTACCACTGGCATTCAGCTCATTACTGGTGACCTCACAGGGAATCTCTGAGGTGACTATATTGTCTAAGACTCTGTTAGGTCAATATAAGTGACTCTGAACCTCTCCCTTGTGGATAATAAGAGAGAACACTGGAAATGGAGAAGGAAAGTTGATTTTTTCATTAAATTTTACTTAACAATTGCTGTGTCTGATCTCAGTGGGTCAAAACTCAGTACCTGATGTTTAACTTTCTGGTGCTGAACCTTCCTATACTTAACCAGATTGGTTAGGTACAGACAACAAATATGTAGTATGATGTTGGATATGTATTACAAATGTAGTATAGTCCCAGAAGCAACATAATGTCATAAAAAGAGGGCTGCTTTATGGAATGAAGGGACCTGGATTGAAATCCCAACTTTGCTTTTTCTTACACATATGACATTATGCAAATAACTTTATCTTTCTTGATCTCAGTTTTTTTGTTTTTTAAAACTGAGGGTTGAACTGAATGATCTCTAAGCTCTAAAATCCTTGGTAATATTTTGACAAACCTTTATGACTTGGCATACTCTAGCATAGGTTTTGAGTATCCAGAGTCACTTCTATATCAAGATGAGACATTGAAATGGAACTTCTTTGGATGTTTAATCATTACATGGTTGTGTGGATCACTCAGACTGGAAGTTAAGTATGAAGAAAAAATATCTGTTTTTTGATGACTGTTATATGCAGTATAGTATGCAAGATTAGCATAATTTTTTTAATTTAACATTTTATTTTTCCCCAATTATATGTAAATGCATTTTTTAACATTCTTTTTTAGAATTCTTGAGTTCCAAATTCTCTCCATCACCTTATTGAGAAGGCAGACAATTTGATATAGGTTATACACATGCAGTTATGCAAAACATATTTCCATATCAGTCATGTTGTAAAAGAAAACATAGACAAAATGACCCCAAGAAAAATAAAGAAAAAGGATGCTTTGATCTGCATTCAGAATCCTTTTCTTTGGAGGTGAATGACATTTTTCATTATAAATCCTTCAGAATTGTCTTGGATCATTGGATTTCTGAAAATAGCTGAAACATTCACAAGGTGCTCATCATATAATTTTGCTGCTACTGTACACAGTGTTTTTTCCTGGTACTGCTCATTTCACTCTGCATCAGTTCATGTAAGTGCCTAGGTTTTTCTGAGAGCATTCTTTAGCATAACTTCTTAATGTAATTTACTTTGTCATTTGTAGGGTAACCAGCATATCTTTTTTGCTTGTATGATGTGTGATCAACTAACATTGTTAAAGCAGTTTAATTTTTGGCTTCTGGACGATGAGAGAACACATTTTTGAAGGAGGAAAAGAATTCCATAGAAATGTCTTGTGATGACTTATTTCTGTACAAGAAAGCATCCTTGGTATAAGGGATGGCTTGCAGGCAGTGTTGAGTTTGGGGAACAGTTAGACATGCAGTTTTGCCAGCTGGGTGATGCTTGAACTTGTTGAAATCAATGTGGCAGGAGTTATATGTTTCTGCCTCCCTAGCGCAATGCCTGGTACCCAAACTCTTGTTATTAGATATCATAGAGAAATTTAGAAATTCTGACTCACTTTGAAGTATCTAATCATTAGATCAGTTAAATCAGATGTTCTGAAATGTAAAACAGGCCATTTGATTTTCTTTTGTGACTGTAATAGTTTTTATCTTTAGTTAATTTGTGTGGGGCCCACCATTTGGGGAGGAAAGCAAGGAATGGTAAACAGAAAGAAGTATGAGGAACCTCTTCATTCTGATTACACTAATTCCAGTATTACAATAACCAGCTTCAGTGTTCTTTGTTACACAAGTGTCACTTTAAACCCTAGGAGATAATGAGATTGACTAGAAAAGAAAAGAATGAAATTAGATTTGGAATCAATCATTTAAATATTTTTGGGTGGTAGCATAACACATTGGACATATTTGATCCTTAATAAATGTTCATAAAATTCAAAGAAAAAGTATATGCTGAGAAATATTAACGCATTGTAGTATGGTATTATGAAAAGAACCCGGAATTTGCAGTCCAGTACCTGGGTTTAAATTTCAGCTTTGGACATGTAACTTGACCTCTCTGGTCTTCATTTTCGGACTGGACTTGTTAATTTCTTAAGTGTCTTTCAAGTCTAACTCCTATGATTGATGTGATATTTATAAACATTTGTTTTATTAATTACATTATGGAATCTCAGAATCTCATTTGGAAGGAACCTCTAAGGCCATCTACTATAATCTGTACCTTACCAAAAATCCTTTCTTCAAATCCTTAACAAGTAGTCTTCCAGCTTTCACTACCTAGAAGCATGCCAGCTGTCCAATGGAAGCAACAGAAAGGGAAAAATGGGTTGTATGGTGCCCCTATGTCAGGGCTGCCATGCAGATTATTCTGTAAACTGGTGTGTTATCTAAACTCCCCATCTGGAATGTGATTCACTCCCTTCAGCCTCTGTGCATTGGCTTTCTACAGTTCAGAAGCTGGGGAGAGAGAAAATTAAGAGTGGGGAAAGGAAGATAAATGAGAAGTAAAAAGTGGTGTCCCATTTTGCTTTTTGTTTCTGTGAACCCTGGTCTGTTTCTTTAGTTCCTGTGTATTTCTTGGTTATTAACTGCTCGCATGAACTTTAGACATCCCACCTTATCTTCCTCTACAGTGTTTATGTCTCTTCTCTCAGCTGTACTGTTTACCTGGCCTCTGATCCACAGTAGCGAGATACCACCTTCCTTCACTTTTGTGGTTACCTTGCTTTGCTGCGCCTCCTCCTTTCCAACACGGTAGGGTGTCATACAAAGACCACTTTCACTCAAGGCTTTCACCAGAATGCACATCCTTTTCAGATTATCCCAGCTGGTTTTTTATCCTTAGGAATAAGCATATCTCAGTGTTAAGATTTTTCTATGTTTATTTGCCTCCTCCTTTAGTTCCTCTGGGTTTTTTCTTTTCTAGCAGTCTGCTTGCTTCTCTGACCTTGGATACCTTTTCAGTTCTTGTTTGATGGACCTGGATGCTGACTGCATAGACCTCAACCCTCCTGATTTATCTTATTCTATGGCAGTGGTTTTCTTTGAGTTGTGGAGTTTTATCCTTGACTCCACAGACTATCTGGAAACTTTTATTCTGTAGTTACTCAATGTCCTGACCCATTTCCTATAGATTGCTGCCCTTTGCTTACTGTACTATGAGAAAAATTAGTAACATTATTGCACACAAGCTTTGCCACCATGTTTATTTTTTATCCTGACCTATGATTATATTAATATAGGGAATTCTTAGTAAGTAAACTCCCCTCTACTAGTGCAGACCTACAACTATTCTGTAACTTAAGACTTTTAAGTCATTGAGAGGTTAAAGTTACTTGCCCAAGGTAACCTAGCCAGTAAGTGTCAAAAGAACCTCAGTCTTCCTTACTCTGAACCTGGCTCTGTATTTACTGTTCCTCAGAAGAAGTTAAGTCATAGAATTTAAGAACCAGAAAGATTATAGAAATTATCCACTCTAGTTCCTGTCATTTTACTGAGGAAACTGAGGCAAGGGCAAGTGACTCCCCTTGTAGAAGGAATAGTCTACACACATCTTCTCCACTTCCCCACTACTTAAATCCTTATATTCTTAGGATTATATATTTAGATCCAGAAGGTACCTTAGTGACCATCTAGTCAAAAAAATTGGTAGTATTCTAGTTCATCTACCTATGCTTTTCTGAAAATACATTCTCAAAGATCACATATCACTTAATGATTGTTAAATTCATTGGCATTTTTGTAGCTCTAGCTTCTTTGCCCTAGCACTAATCCTGTTTGCTGACTCTAACCTCACCATTGCTGTTGCCGGTACTACCATATTCCCAGTAACCCACAATCATAAATTTAGTACCATCTTTAATCTTTGTGCTTTCACTCCCAGCCCTTTATATCCAATCAGTTGTCAAGTCTTACGGTTTTAGCCTCTAATACTTTCTTGTATTTGTATACTCTTTCTAGTTTCCACTGCAAGCAACTTTTTTGGCATCTTCTTCTCACATGCCTCTACCATAGCAGCCATCTAGCTGATCTTCTTATCTTTGTATTGTCTCTCATCCTATATCATACTTTTGTATGAGACTGCGAAGGAAATATTCTTAATGTACTGCCCTGATTAGGTCACTCCTCCTCACTGACTCCCAGTTACCATCTGCATAAAATACAAACAGCTGATCATGACATTCAAGGCTTCTTGTAATGTTAATCTAACCTACCTTTAAAATGTTTTCATATTATTCCTATAAAAATATGTGGGAATATATAAACATATGTTACATATAAATGCATGTAAACATATATGTATATATACATGTCTATATATATAGTATATAGATACATGCTATGTATTCCATTAAGTGTACTATTATATTAAATAAATTACATTATATATATGATATACAGTGTGCTTTCTTTATCCCTCTGATGATCTCCATAATTTTATTCATGAGCTGCCTCATTCTTGCAGTGGATCCCATCCTTCTCTCTCACCTCCTTAACAGTCCTTTGAATTCATTTACTTCCTTCAAGGCACAACTCAGACTCTACCTGCTCCATGAACCCTTCTTCACCAAGGCCAAAATGGTACTTTCTTCTAAGTTTCTCATAGCAACTTGCTTTTTTCTTACTCTCCTTTGTACCAGAGTTATTTCATATATCCTTTCCCATTAGGCTATAAGCTCCTTTAGAGCCACGTCTATGCCATATCTGTATTTATACAGTGTTTGTACAATGTCTTGCCCGTAGACAGCACTTTAATGTTTACTGAATTGAATATACATGTGTCCTTATGTCAGTAACACTGACCATACACATGGGCCTATAGTTATTAATATTCTCTCAATAAGCCTCCCCTTTTTGGGGTAACAACATTGTCAAATCTTTCCTGAACATTCAGTATCTTTTCTTCTTGTGGGTAGATAACTTTTTAAAACATTTCTACAGTGGGGACTATATTCTTAATTTGTATTTTTTTATCATAGAATATATCATAGGGTATAGATAAAAGTGAATAGGAAATATTATCTTTTGAAGAATAACCTTTTCCAAACAATAAATTACAAGGCATACTGTGTAATGAGTTTGACATTCCTGAGACTAAAAACTGTTGCCCTCCCTTCCCAGCACTATTGTGATCTTTGGTTGGGGAGTCGTTTTATGTCATGTTATTCTCATACAGTTTTATGTCACCCCAACTCTTCCTCCAGTAAAAAAAATCATAGAACTTGCTTAGAAAACCCTATATTTATTAGATTTTTCTTTTGTCTTTATTCTATTAACTTTCATAAGTCTTTCAGATAGTTTGGAATTCAGTCACTTGGTGCTTTCATTGAGTTTCATGTTTCATCTAGCACAGCTTTTTCATCTCCACAGGTCTGGTCCAGTTGCCTTTGCCATCTTTGGCTCCATTATCACATGTTCAGATATGTATCACCTTGGAAACTGACGTGATAAAGGCCAAATGTGGTATTTTCATTATCATGGTAAAGGATTTAGTATCAAATTGTGGCTTACTATGCAATAGTGGACAGGCCAGTTAACTTCTCCTGGACTCAATTCCATCACTTGTAAATGAGGGTATTGGATCAATTTTAGTTTGTTTACTGTCATCTTTGAAGTTTCATCTAAATATTTATGGGAATTTAAGCTCTCCCAGAGTAAGGATTATTTCATTATTTGTCTCTTTAGCACATACTGGAACTCAGTAGGCTCTTAATAAATCATCAGTTCTACTGTTATGGTGATCTGACTTGATTGGATCTCATGCCAGACTCCTTAAGAGACTTGTTTTCTTCTCTTTACTATTTTGTGAATTCATCATACTTAAAATATTTCATAGTCTTCTATAAATTTTCAGAAGACATTTATGGTATAAGTTTGTACTTCCCTTAACTGCTACTTCTCTGATTGACAAAAATATGATTTTTTTTTTTTTTTTTGCTGATTGAGAGAGTTTCTAGGCTGTAGAGCCATGTGTCTAACTTTCTCAGATCTATTAAAAATATCTTGAGAATAATATATCTGTGGAAGTATGTATCTGTATGAATATATATGTGTGTACTCACATATGATTGATATTTGAACAATGCAAAGACAAATTAATTACCTATTAGCTTTATTTTCCCCTGGTGTAAGAATTTAGGCTTTTAATGTGGGAACCTTATCAGTGTCACCCAAAATTAAAACAGCGGAGTATTTTATCTTAAAGTTTAATAGAACAAATAGTCAAGGGGAAAATATTGTTATAGATATTTGTGATCAATTAAAGTAATTATTTAGGGTGGTTCTTAGGTATAGTCACTACCTCTGACAAAACTTTTATCACATTTTTCAATCTTTTTGAGATTTCAAGTAGCTCAGAATCAAAAAATTGGTTTTGTAAATATGTTGTATCTTTCTTCATGATGTTATTTCTGGGCATAATATAAGAAGAGAAGTAGATTCAAAGTCTTCCTTGGTTCAGTTGTTGGAAAATGTCATTATTAATAATACTTATTTTTAATTGATTTGCTTATTTTATAGTAAATTAAAGATACAAAGAAGTCAAATCATTGAAAAACAAAATACAACTTTCTGATGAAGTAAAATATTTGATGTAAATTGCTATGTGATTATGATCATTGTATAGGGAAAGAAAGAATATAAGTTTTTATGAAATATTCCCAGGTAGCATAACCTGAAGAAAAAAGCCAGCTATTTGCTTGTCAGTTTTTCCTTCTTTATGTGAAATACTAGTTTCTCCTTATCTGTAATTTAAAAAAAAACTTATTTTGTTTTTTTTAATCCCTCATTTTAGAATTTCCATAGGCCTTAAGAAATAGTGGAAAACTGCGAATACTATTTTCTGGGTCTTTTCCCAGAAATGTGATAGCATCATAAGAGACTCTGGCACACAGATAAGCAAAGCATATTTGCTAAATGGGAAATGGTGATACTCTTAAAGAGAAAAATGTCACTTGACAATTTTCAAAGTAATGTTTCAAAACAATGGGAATGAAGAATGTCTTGCTATATCCTTTTAAGGAAAGAGATAATTTTTGGCATTTGATTTAAATTATGATTTATGACTTTCCTGGGCCCCTAGAAAGGCTTCATATGACTTGGTAAGACATGGAAAATTCTAAGATCCTTTTCTTCTCAACCCCAAATCTATTTAATTTCTGTCTTATTCTCCACTCTCCAGTATCACCTTTTATACCAATAAAAGATTTTCTACAACACCCTTGTGGTAGAGTGGAAGGAGCAGTTGAAGTTAGAAGACTCCAATTTGAGTTCCAGTTCTGACACACACTACATAAAAGTAGACAGAGTAGTTTAACCTCTTAGCCATAATTTTCCTCATCTGTAGAATGACGATAATAAACATTTCCAGTTCTTACTATAATAGTCAGTTGTAAATAAAGACTTTGTAAGCTACTAAGCTGAGCTGGTCTTTCTACTTCTGTACTTGCTGTCTTTATGGATTATTCCTCTTCTGGCCAGGAGGAAGACTTAAGAATCTATTTGTAAGGTAGTTGCATGTTGAATTCTCAGAGAATACTGAAATGTTCGTAATGGTGAAGATAGGGAAAGCGAAGGATAGGAATAAAGAAGATGCCGATTTTTAGCTTTTTTTCTTTTTGACTGTCATTCTCTCTGCAAGGTATTGTGAGGGATACAGAGTTTAATGTGGTCCCTTACTTTAAATTTATAAATGGGATACAGTCATATGTACATCTACCCTCCTCCAACAGGAGAAATGAGGATGAGATAAATTGCATGTGAGACAGGTACAAAGCACTATCAGAGACCAGAGAGTATATAAATAAGTAAGAATACATAGTATTTGAGAGAGAGAGAGAGAGATCAGAAGAAAGAGATTCTAGGCCAAAGGTTGTCTACGACATATATAGAGATGAGAAAGCATATGGCAGGTTACTAAGTATCTAATTAGTACTAATCGTAATAAAGATATTTCATAGCAATGCAATTAGAGGTCACAATGAATATATTTTAATACTACTTTCTCTAAAAGTAGCTTTTGTAGCACTTCCATTGTCACCTTAAAGGCAAACCCTCAAAGACAAGAATTAATTCGTGTTTAAAAGGAGAAAAGAACATAAAGTTGTCTTATTTGTCTGGTATGTAGAAATAGGCTTAAATAGTCCATTTCACATAAACTGTTAGCTTCATGGTTCATTTAAAAGAAAATTATTTGTATATGTGAACCCCCTATCTCCAGTGGAAATATTGAGAATTGCTTGTGCACTGATACTGATTTAGACTTTTTATTCAAATACGTAATATTTCTAACTTGCAGTTCTGTTGCCCATTTGTCATACTGCTAATTCATATTTAGGTCTTGATTTTTTGTTATTGTTATTGGGGGAAGGGAGGAGGAAACGTAAGGAAGGCTATAATAAACGTCTACCACGGGTACAAATGACTATTTTTATCTCCAGTTGCAGGGTTTAGAAGAGAATCAA
The DNA here is from genome assembly GCF_028372415.1 of Notamacropus eugenii. Lineage (NCBI taxonomy): Eukaryota > Metazoa > Chordata > Mammalia > Diprotodontia > Macropodidae > Notamacropus > Notamacropus eugenii. The sequence goes on along the minus strand of NC_092877.1, from coordinate 145,648,251 downwards.
GTAAACTTCATGTTGGTGAGGCATTCAAGATGTTAAGTCAGTAAAAGCTTAGATAGTAAATTGAAGCAGAAAACAGAGGGAAAAAGGTAGAAGTAGCTGTTGTTTATGGTTTTTAAAAACCACTGCAGTGAAAACAAGGTGAATACGGCGCTGGACACATTTTAAGTAAGCAAGCAAAATAAAGTAACTGTTTGATTCTCTACATACAGGTAAAACAAAGTTGAGATAATTATCAAAATAATTCAAATGATCAGTGATTTCATTAGTATTAGTACTTCCTGTAATGTCTCAGATCATACATAACACCATTGTGCCTTCATAAACTAGATACTTAAATCTTAAAATGAGAACTGAAACATATGATTAGTGATTCTTGAAATTTAAACATAAATCGTCTTTCCTTTGGCCACAGATTTTTGTCTCTCTTGAAAAATGTGTTTTTATGGGCAGCTATAAAGAGTCAGGAGGACTTGAGTTCAAATTCGGCCTCAGAAACTTACTAACCATTTGACCCTGGGCAAGTCACTAAACCCTAATTGCCTCCCCAAAAAATTTTAAAGAAAAGAATAATATATTTTCAAAAAATGTCTATGAGAGCTGCATAGTAGATAGTAATCTGCCTCCAACCAAGGAAGGCTTGGGTTTTTCCCTTGTCTCTGATACATATGTCCATTTGGCAAGGAGAAAGGTTACCTTATTTTCTGAGATTTGAGAGAACAATGAGATGATAAGTTAGGATATAGTGAATTATTGAGTTAATAGAGGAGGGGGAAATGAAGTAATTCAGCAAAATGGTTTTAAGGTTTTCAGAAAATTACATGGTCAAGTCATGTTTTGAAAGAAAAAAGGCCAACTTGTAAGATACAAAAAATGTGATTAATTCTGAGAACATTTAAAGACTTGTATGAATTAATGTAGAAAGAAATGAGCCGAAAAGAGGTAAAACTTTAATAATAACTATACAATGTAGAGAAACATCTTTGGATTGTAGAACTCTGATCAACCCACTGGCCAATCATAACTTTACAAGACTGATGATAAAACATGACAACCCATATCTTGTCAGAGAACTGAAAAGGCTAGAGGTACAAAATGAAGTATACATTTTTAGACATGGCCAGTGTGTTGACTCATTTGTTACAATGAAGGGCTTCTCTTCTAGGGGGGTGAATTAATGGGTGGTGATAGATATGAAAAGACAAAATCAAAACAAGAGCATTAAATCAAAGATGAATGAAAAGATGACTGTGTAGTTACGAGGACTCAGTTGAGGTCATCATAAGTTGGTAATGAATAAGTTGGTAGCTACCACCATAAAGCCTGAGTTTTATTTTCTTATTTTTTTTAAACCTTTCCTAGGTCATAATCTTTATGTACAATTATGTAAATTGAGAATTTTCATAATGTGTTTTGATGAGAAATACTTATTTAAAAGAAAATTATTTAAAATGACAGTGGATCTGGTAGAAATTTATTGTCTTAAAGAATGAAATTTGAGTTTTTAAGTTGATAACTGAATTTCTGTCCCCATAAATTGACAAATGTGATTCAAGTTTTTGTGGCCAATATTTAATGCTTATTCTCTGCCTATAATGTTTTGACATTGTTATTCAATAGCATGATTGCTTTGTATATCTGATCATTTGTATAAGGAAAGCAGAAAATAAAATATTTATGATTATTTATTAAAAAAACATGTACACATCCAATAAAAGAAAAATGTATGGCAAGAGAACAAATATTGTGTCAGAAGACCTTGACACAATTTGAAAATGAGAAGTTAATTATTAAACTAGTTTCATATCATACATTCTTTCAAAACTCCAAATCAATATACATTTTTTGTTCACTGTTGAGATGATTATCTTACTAAAGTACTGATTTTACTTAGGGTAAAAAAATAGATGCATTTTTGAAGCTGCCTATAAAATGAGTTTCTGCTTATCAAATCTTTTCCCTTTGATTTTTGCTATAAGATTGAAATTTTATCCCTCTAAAAGTACTTGGGCCCTAAATGAAGTCACAATTCAAGAAGTGGTAAATTTCCATGAAAAGTTTTCATTTTCCATTAAATGTGCAGTGGAAGGATTCAGAAATCCTACAATTGAAATACCAAAATCTTTTTTTTTTTTTTAATATTCTTTTCCTTCTGCATCTTAGGATATTGACCCGCTGTGCTGGGTATACTTTTCATTGATCTTATCCAGGCTTTGGTGCTTTTCAAATCACTTTAACTATAGGAACATTAAAAGTTTCCGTTTGAGAGTTTTTTACCTTGTTTGCTTTTTGTCATCCCCTGAATAGTTTTGGTGCTTGTTGGCACATTGTATCGCTTCTGTTCCTCAGTCCACACCCTTAATGGCCTATCATTAATATTGATTGACCATGCAGGCTTGCACAGTTTGCCAAATTCTGGGAACGGCATTGAGCAGCCCAAAGATTTCCGGGAGCTGTTGTGTAGAGACATTTGGGATTTTCTGCTGTATGATCAAAAAGACCCAGTTCTAAGGCTTCCTTTCCATTTGAAGCATGTCAGCCATTTCAATTCACAAACATTTATTAAGCACCTACTATGAGCTGTATAAGTAAAAATACAAATACAAAACAAAAAAAGTATTTGCATTCAAAATTTTTACATTTTACTTGTGAGGAGGGAAGATGTAACATTTATAGTGATAAGTGAATAAAATGTGATTGATAGGACTAGCAAGTCTGAGGATCAGGAATGATTTTCTAATTGGAAATAGTACTTCATATGATCCTTGATAGAGGCTAAGGATTCTGAGAGGCAGAGGTGAAAGGGTATGTTCCAAGAACAACATATATATATTCTATGCAAAGACACAAAAATGGGAAATCACATGAATTCAGGAAACATCATTGTTTGGAAAACAGAGCATATTAAGGGGAGAAATGGAGTATAAGTATGGAAAAACAGATTAGAACCAGACTGAAGTGCATTAAATTTTAAGCTAAGGCATTTGTATTTTATCTTAGAGACCTATTGGAACTTCATATGTCTGGTGAATAAATCTGTGCTTTAAGAAGATTATTTTGGCAAATAATGGACTTGATAGGAGATAAAATGGAGACAGGAAAAACCAATTAGCAGGCTGTTAAAATAGTCTAGATCTAACAGGTAGTCAACAAGCATTTATTAATCATTAAGGACTTAGGATGTTCCAAGCTCTGTGCTAACACCTGGAGATACAAATACAAATAAAAAAGAAAGACAATCCATGTTACATTCTGGGAAAGTCAACACTGAAAAAGGTGGGTGGCTGGAGGGGAGATAGGAAGGGTGGGCATGATGGGGGAATCCATGGTATAGCTTGGTGAACAATTAAAAATGAAATGAGAAAGGAACTAGGTAGTGGACTTGGAACCAAAGAAGTACAGATACAATGGCTGTTCCAGTGGCAAAATTAACGGTACATTGGCCATTTTTGCGGAACACCTTAGCTTGTTGCTGCTCAGTTTAGACCAGGCTGATAAAACTAAGATGACAGTCCTAAGGTTGCATTAAGTTTTGTAGTCATTACTCTTAAATAGGGACAGCTAGACGACGCCATAGTGCGCAGAGCGCTAGACCTGGAGGCAGGAAGACTCATCTTTCTGAGTTCAAATCTGGCTTCAGATACTTACTAGCTGTGTGACCCTGGGCAAATCACTTAACGCTGTTTGCCTCAGTTTCCTCACCTGTAAAATGAACTGGAAAAGGAAATGGCAAACCATTTCAGTATCTTTACCAGGAAAATCCCAATCCCAGGGGTCACAGAGTCAGACACGACTGAAAAAAAACCTGGATAGCAGCTGTCTTAAATAGACTCATGAATATTTGCCTTGCTTATGTATAACAACAGTTTATACACAGTAGGTCCTTGTTATCAGAGGACCAGGCAAAAGCTAATTCAAGTGAATTAATTCAAAATGTGGACTAATAATTCATAGTAAATAGGGAGGAAGATTAAATTTGGGGCTTGATCTTGAAAAAAATGAAACTAAAAATCAGTATGTTATCTTACATTTGAAAGCGTGGAGTGAAAACCTCCCTACTCAATCTTAAGTCTTAATTAGGCTAGAAAATCTCACTCAATCAAAAGACTGTATCCTAAGTGTGAAAAGACTTGGAAAGCCATTGTAAGTAATGAAATGATGCCAGGTAGGAAGTCTTTTCCAATAGGGTAAAGAAACTTGCCTTAAATTTGTACTCCCACAAATTTCATTATTTATGCCGAAGGAACTACAGTATCAGCTAACCCTTTTTCACAATCTCAGAGTCCTTCTTAAGCCCTAAAAAAAAAATCCTTTTCTATTGTGAATTTAGATATCATCAACAAACACATTTCAAGATTAAAAAAAAAAATAAAGAGGATAATAAAAGAAACGTAAGACGTTCCCTCTAATAATTCAGATCACAACCCGTCTTTCCTGAGGGATGTTAGTGGGTGGTATGTTTTGGCTTAGATTAATTTTTAATTGGTCAGAATGTTAGTAAATATTTTCATTATATTAGAATTTTAGATTCCCTACCCAGTGGTAATAAGAAGGGAGAATAATGGATAGAGAACCAGGCTTTGAATTAGGAAGACCTAGATTCAGGTCTCACTTCTGACACTTCTGGCAATCCCTTGAATTCTGTGTTCCAGGCAGCTCGCTGAGACTGTAAGTTACATAACAGTTACTGATCTGCATTGGTGAAGGGAGTTTCCTACAACAAATGAAACCACATGTCTGGACCAAAACAAAACTTGGTCCCTTAACCTGGGGGAAATTGAATAATGAATACTTTGTATTGTCTTGTGAGTTGAAGGCTTTGTATATTTCATTCTTCTTTTTGACTTTTCATTAGTGTTTCCACACTATTTATGCTATACTTCATATTTTACCCCTTAACAAGTTATTATAATACGAACGAAATTCATAATTATTCATTGAATATCTGGTGTGTTTAAACTCATGTTTATTTAAAGAATTTATCAGAAATAAATCTGGACACAGAAGTAGTTTCTTGTGATTTGTACCTAGGTGAAATCTATTTTTTTATACAAAAAGTCATTTATTGGCTGAATACAATGAAATTCAACTGAAAAACAATGGTACTACATGATGTTGTAGGGAACCCTTCCAGGCAAATAACTAAGACAACAAGAGAAAAATTCAGAAAAATAGGGGAAATTTCAAAGGAAATTGTCAATGAAATAATTTTAGTATACATTGAGGAGGAAATAAGGCAAAGCAAAATGTGTCAGAGCAGCCACATTTGCTGAATGGAAATCCAGTATTTTGAGCTTATTTTTAAAATGTTAAGAAATTGAAAAGGAACGTAGCTAAACATTGCTTAGATTATATAGCACAGGTCAAAGAAAACAAATGGTAGGAGAGAGACTAAAGCTCTTAACTATATGTAAATAATAGTGGGAACTGAATAAAATGTGCCTTATAGGCAGGGATTGAGTTTAATTGACTAAAGTTCAATAGCATGTTGAAATATTGATAATAATAAGAGATATAAATGGTTTGTCAAAACAAAGAACAAGATTAGTAACTATAATACATTTTAAAAGTATTTGGAGAAAGACATTTACAGTTTTTATTTCTTTAAACATAAACAGCTGCATTTGGGAAAAAAATGAATTACAAGACTATAGATTTGAACGTTATCCAAAGTTTTTTTATTTAGAAAAAGGGAAACAACAAATGACATTTTTAGCAAAACAATAAAAAACAAGTTAAAGAAATATTGAATTATTTTTGTACTGTTACAGAACAGAGATTTTAAATAATAATTTGTGTAGTGGTTTGTAGTTAATAAAATGAAATTAAGAAGAGTAGGTCAATTTGAAGAGCTAAATGGAATAGACAGATAACTCATTTACATAGTGTAGGTTTTAGAAAGATTGTACATAAATTCTCACTTGATCTTTGTAACTGCTCTGTGGGGTAGGAGCTGCAAATAGTATTACCTTCATTTTGTAGAGGAGGAAATTAAGGCTCAGATGGTCATGCGTGGCTACCCAGGATTAGGGGCAGGATTTCAACCCAGGTCTCTCCTGACTCCAAAGTGTTGTTCTATGCTACCCTGTTTCATGTGATTAAAAAGTTATTGAAATGATATCTAGAAATTAATAAATAAACAATACTTGCCACTGATAAAGTATTTTAGGCTTTGCAAATCACTTTACATAATAATTGCATGTAAACCTTAAAATGTCCCTGTACTGAAAAGGTATTATTATCTCCATTTTACAGGTGAGGAAACTGAGAGACTATGAGAGTTAAGTGATTATCCATGGTTAATAGTATGTATTAGAGGCAGGATTTTAACTCAGGTGTTCAGACTCTAAGTCTATCACTTTTCTGTACCTTGTTGATTAGGTGTTCTATAAGATTGTGCATAATATCAAAACGTGTTTCTTTTCCATGTTGTGGATCCATTTGGCTTTTACAACACTATGAGACAAGATAGGTGTCATGTTTCATCTTTGTATCCTCAGTACCTAGAATAGTGCCTTGCATATTAATAAATGTTGCCTAATTGAATTTGTTGAATTCCCATTCTATTATGATGAAAATAATGTCAGAAGGAGCTGAGTGACTTGGCCAGTGACACAGAGAAGTCCCAGCAGAGCAGAGTCCTAAAGCCAGGTGTTATTCACTCCTCATTGCCACTTCCATATTATTTAGCAGTAAAAATGATAGGACTTTTCCATGATGTTACCAATAGTGTATATAACTATAATTACTAAATATATTCAAGTAAAACTTAAATGTGCAATTTTTTTTGTAAAATGCACATAACAAACGTCTAACGTTAGCTCCATCAATGTATTAAATGTTTTAAAAAGAAGACTTTTGGTAATGGAAAAGGTTGAAATGCGAGACAGAAGAATGGCTTAGAATCTAATATCTAAAATAAATAATACATGCCCTTTCCCCCTAGTTTTGCCTTTTCTAGTCCCCTCTCTCCACACCTGAACTTACATTGAACTTTCTACCTTTTTAATTATACTTGCATATTATACCTTTTATTATGGTTATTTGTATACCTGTAATGAAGGTCATTACAGGAATGAAAAGAAAAAGAATGGAGCTGAAAATTAGTGTGTTATGTATATTTTTGTCTTTTGCAAATAGTAATGAGAACAGAATAAATTTATGTAATTTTACTTATTATTTCCCTATAGGCACAGTCAGATTCATGAAATCTTTTGAAAGTCAAGAAGTAGGTTAGGAATTTGTCCTTTGGAGAAACTGCCTGCTGGTTACAGGTGCCTGTTGGAAGGAGGGTGATTATGGAAGTTTTTTCATATTTCCAGTGCCACGAAGAAAGAGTCCGAGTTGAAAAGATTGTTTGCTTTGTTCTGTCTCTCCGCCTTTTCTGAGGGGTCTGGGGGTGAGAGTAGAGAAAATAGGGAGAAGAGAATGTTGGATTAAAATACAACTATCATTTCTGCTGTCATTTCAGCCATGTCCTATTCTTCCCGACCCCATTTGGGTTTTTCTTGGCAGAGATACTGGAATGCTTTGCCATTTCCTTCTCCAGCTTATTTTAAAGATGAGGAAACTGAGGCAAACCGGGTTAAATCACTTGCCCAAGGTCGCTTAGTTTATATATTTCTGAGGGCGCTTTTGAACTCAGGAAGATGAGTCTTTCTGAATCTAGGCACGGCGTTCTATCTTCTGCGCAAGCCACTCCAGTATCTCTGCCAAGAAAAACCCAAATGAGGTCACAAAGAGTCCGACACGACTGAACAACAAACAGCAAAAATCATCTCTGTGCCTAAAAGCTGTTGTGTGTCCCTTAAGATAGTGAAGACACTTTAAAAAATGGAATTACTTAACCAAGGCTGTGAATTGCAATACTCATGATTCCCCTCCCACCTTGTGAGAAGAAAATTAAGAAATGTTGTTTTCCCAGATAATCTTTGCTTCCTTCCCAGACCCACATGTGCACCATCACATGTAACCTTTGAAGAAATAACCACTGTCGTAGATGTTTCCTTCATTAAAAATGGACACATCTTTGCCATGCAGGCAAAAATGAAATTAAAAGAATATCTGTGTTACTGTTCACTAGGGTGAGGGAATGTAACAATCAAAACTTTTCTATATTTTTTAACCAGTTGACTTACATCCCACAGTCAACATGTTTCCCTCTCCTTCACTAAGTGTGTTGCACCACCTGCTCATTACATCCACCCCCCACTCCATATTTATCCAACTGTGTCGGCGATATGGGAAGATCACCAAGTGAAGGAGAAGCCTCTTAATTCTCCTTTACCTTAACCAGAGGCACTAAGCAGAAACTTGAACTTGAAATATAAAGATATCCAAACATAAATACAACCCTTCAATTACTTTCAAATTTCTCTTCCTGCCCCCTTCTCCAGTACGTAAAAACTTAGCTTAAAAATGCTTTCACTTAAAAGCAAACAAAAGCAAAAACAGAGAATTGGTAAAGGAAGGAAGAAATTTTAGGACATCTAGCCAAATTAACTTTGCAACTAATTACTGGGCAACCCTGGGTAACTTAACTCTTCTTTCATTTAAGTAGGTCAGACTGTTGATATTAATGAAGTTGTAGAGGCCAGGAATAGACTAAGATCTAGGTAGTTAGATAATTCTCTCCTCTTTTTAAGAGTAAAAATTTCAGGATAAAAATGGGAATTTTTTGAAAGTAAATAAATATATTAATGCCATGAGAAATTATATTTCTAAAATAATGAATTTACTTTCATGGAATGGATGGCCCATCTACATTATTGTTGCCACAATCCACATTGTATGAATTAATTAAACATGACTAGGGGCTAAACAATTTTAAGTTTACTAACATAAGCATTAGTCAAAAGCATCAAGTGCCTACTGTATATGGATTTGAGTTATTGCATTTAAGTCATTTCAACAGCATTAGAGAAGTGATGTAATAAGTAGAGAGGAGTCGCAGAAGAAGGAAAACCTGTACTCCAATCCCACCTGTGACCCTTCTGGTCACAGGTACCTGTGGAAGGAAGGGTAATTGTGGAAGATTATTTTGTGCTCCCACAATTCTCTATGATAAAAAATTGCAGAGAAGGCACCAACCTGCATTTAATAGAGAAAATTTTCTTAGCCAACATCATGATAATGGTGGAGAGATTGGAAGTTGGAAGATTTAGATTCAAATCTCAATTTTGCCATCTTTACCTGTGTGACATTTGCCATTTTGTTTCTATGATTTTTTAGTTTCCTCATCTATAAAAGACATGTGTTGTACTCAGGAGCCCTGTCCCTTAGGGTCTTTCCATTTTTTGCTCTGAAGTATATTTTAACTTTTAAACTGATGTATACCATGTCAATATCAATTACGTGGCTATGCAGAGGTTTACATTTTTATGTTACCACTACATAATAGTATATACTTTAATCTATATCATGTTTTATAATTATCAAGCATTGCATAAATGATCTCAATTAACTAATTGAAATTCATTAAGCACTTTATGGTTCATTGTATCTCAGATAGTATTATAAGAAATTTCAAGGGACGTCCAAGTTTATTTTGTAATACGTAGAAGTTGTATATGGAATATTGCTTTGAAATAAGACTGTCATGGGGCTTAAACTAATTTTTTATGCAGGATTTTCATTGATATTTTTTTACATCTGCTCTAGATTTTAATTGTAGTAAGACATATAGTAACTTTACAGGGTAAACTTTGACAGTTTCAGTTGACATTCTAACACTGGGCCCACTCCTGTTCACTGGAGTGTACTTCCAAGAATAAGTGAGTAGGCTGCCATTGTGTTTGAAACATAAAGCTAATGTTGGTTAATTATGTAATTCTAAAAGCCATGGCTAAGGAAGCAATTCAGAATTACCAGCTGATGATCAGTAAAATTCTAAGACAGCTTGCTGAATGATATGCATCAAGCTAATAACCTGAATGTGGGATTATTGCATTGTGTCCAATGGGACAGTGTTTGGCAAAGCATCAGATAGGAAGCCTTTCCAGTTCTTTTAATAAGGGGCTTGTGGAAACTAGCGTAAGATGTACAGAGTTAGAAATAGTAGTAACAGCTATGATCAGAATCCTAAAAAACGTTAAAAAGAAAATTGTTGACTATGCACATGTAGTAATTCTTTGTTAAAAAATGGAAAGCAATGATTAAGAACCCTCTGTGAGAATCTTTTTACATGCTCTTATCTATTTTTTTTGTTTAATTTAAACAAGAGAGATCATATTATGTGGCTCTTTCATTTAAATGAGTTGAAATTAGTATTCTGCCATGAAGGCAAGAGGAAATACAGATGCAGAATAAGAATTCACTGAATAGAGCAGAAGCATTTTGACTACTTAATAAATGTTCTGTGAAGGCTTTTCATTTTGGAAAAGTGCTTTCTTTCCTTTGGACCCCTTGAACTTCTGTTGAGGATATATAGTAAGAATGGACATATCATGTGGTGTTGGATTTTACTGCATCCCATAAATTAGAGGTGATAGGTTATCAGGTGATAAAAAGAGATAGCTTCTTTCTTATACTCTTCATATATGGAGATACACATTCATAGCTTTCTCTATCCCTTTTTCCTTCCCCCAAACAAAAATGTATTCTAAAGTTTGTGAAAACATTAATTTTGGAAAAGTATTATGCTTTTGAGATCTGAGGTATTGTGTGTGTGTGTGTGTGTGTGTGTGTGTGTGTGTGTGTAAACAGGTTAGGTGAATCTTTAATTCCTACCTATATCAGATCTATCTCCTATCCTTACCCAGTAAGTTAACCTAATTGGTCAGTTCAGTTAAGCAATTGATTCAACTGCTTTCCCTTCCCACTTCTAGGCACTGTGGTGTGGTATGACGTATGGGACACTGGATTCTGATTTAACACATAATTGTGTGTTTTAGGGCAAGTTATTTAACTTCCTTGGTCCTCAGTTTATAAACTAAGGACATTGAACTCAGTGACCTCTGAAGTCCCTTCTAGCACTAAATCTATGAGCCTGTGAGCCTATAGATTTGCTTGCTGCCCATCATGAGTTGGACCATCTATACTAACACATTGTTGGTATGGGCGCTTCTACATTTTTTTTCTTCTGTTTTTTTGCTATCACCTGTGGAGGTAAGGGAAGAGAACTTCTCACCCCAGATAATACAGGACCTCAGGACTCGGGTATAACCCGAGATGAACTCTTTGAATTTGCTTTTGTTCTAAGCTGTAACCCAGGAGAGGGCTCATGAAGATAGACTTTAGAAATGATTTAATGGCTGCATAACACCTATGAACATACTTGCTCCAAAATAGGTTTGGCATTCTGGTGTTTGCTAATCTCTTCTGGCATGACAGTTTTTAAGAACAGTGTAAACATTGATGCTTTTTGACAGTGAGGTAGGATGTCTTGACCGTGGAAGGATCATATGCAAAATATGTTTCCCAGTTCTTTCACAAGATTACAGAATTTCTCAGTTTGAAGTTACTTCAAACATATCAAGTTAACCTCTCTCATTTTCCAAGTGAGAAAACTGAGATGTAGACAGGTAAAGCGACCTGTCCAAAGGCACATAGTTAATAATAAAGCCAAGACAGAAATGAAACCTCTTAGACTCTTGATTTTCCCACTGTATCATATTTCATCTAATTTGTCCAAAAACAAGCAAGCAACACCATTCTTCTTATTGACAAAAATAAACATATGATTTTCTCCTATTTATAGTGCAGATTTCACATTATCTTCCCTGTTATCAGTTACAATAGTATCTGAAGTTTTCTTGAAGTTTTCCGTATAAACATCATTTTCACTGCTTTAACCATCCAGCAGAATGGATTGTGGAAAATCTATATTATCTAAATTCATCCTTCCTATAGAAACTACTACACAGGAACATGAAAAGTGGAATTTTGAACCTGGAAAATTATCTTATTGGCCTCATTTTGCAGATGAGTCACTGGAGATGTCAAATGACAACAGTTAGCTTGTGAAAGGTCTTGGACTAGAACCTAAGTTTCTGAGATTTTTGTTGAATCATTGCTGCAGCATAACTTTGTAGCCTATCTTAGGTTGCCTCTATAATGAACATCCTTCTAGCACAAATAACATGTGAATTAATATAAAAAATGAAAATATAAGATTTTATAATTTAGGTTGTATTTAAAATAACATTTAGGAAAGCATTTGTAGAATTGGGAGAGGTTATCAGTGACAATTACCATATTAATGCAGAAAAATTTGCCTTTAGCTCTGCTTCCTGGTCTCAGAAATTTTAGAGAGTTTTCCTTTGAAGAACTGAGTGTTGAAATTCCTTTAACCTTTTTTCCTCCCATATATATATATATATATATATATATATATATATATATATATATATATACATATATCAAGATTATAAAGTTCTCTTGTTGAATATATAGCATATGACTGAATAAGCCATAGACATGTCCTTTAGGTAACTCAATGTACCACAAATGTGGCCATTTTGAGTTTGTATAATTATTATGAACATTATTATTTTCTCTATAATAAATTGAATCAGAGGGCCACTTAGTGAAAAAATTATTTTGTTATGTCAATTTATTTAAACCTAAGGAAAATGTAAAATAGTGCTTAGTCCTGTGTGGTTCCCTTCTGCTTCTATAGGGATGGATGGTGGTTGCATGAAATAGTAAAACAGATGGTTATGAAATCCAGCTTTTTAGGCCACCTATAAATTTTAGCATAATTGTTGGCACTCTAAATTTTATATCCTTAGCCAGTGAATAGTGAATGGACATACTGCTGGAGGTTATAAGTCATATCAATCTGGATATTATTTCTAAATCAAACTATAAAAGGAAAAAAGTTATAGCTAAGTGGAAGAATAGGTCACAGGTACTGCTTGGAGAGAGGCAAAGGAGTAATAGAGTTTGCTTTACTTTACACTGAAAGTCAACTAGAAACATTATTTCATGGGAAATTTGGTTATCTTTTATCAGACTACTCTTGATGAATATTTGTAGCTTGTGTAATTAAATAACCATACATTTTGATGCTTGGTGACTTTACAAAGATGGAAATACTTGAGGATATTGAAAAGTAGACATTGGAAAGACATTGGTCAGGAAGAAGGGAAGAGAGAGGATTCATAGACTATCTATAGCCTCTTGCCTTTAAATCATGAACACTTTCAGGAAAAGAATTTGTAAAAAGTAGACATTGCAAACACTGAATAATACTACAAAAATGAAATTTATTGCATTTTAACATACAGGAAATAGCTCATTGTTGCACACTACTATTTGTGTACAATCTTATCATTGACTTGTTAGAACAAAGTCAATTAGTGAAAATTAGTGAAAAGCAGTAATAAAGAATAATAGTGAGGAAAAGATTGAGCATATAATCAAAACAACCATATCATGAACACTAGAAGGACCAGAATTTAAGAATACTTTAAAGGACCATATTTGTGTATATAGACATAAGACATTTATGTCTGTACAGTAAGGAGAATACAGATAGTAGAATAAAATGTTTTTATTTTGAAGAAAAATTATGTTTTTGCATTAATTGATGCAGCTCATGCTTCTCTAATGTTAGAGAAGCAATTGATAAAAATGGTAACATAGAGCAGGAGTGACATCAACAGAGTCTAATTTTTAATACAGAAGATTAACCAATATAAATCTATTTCTCTGAAAAGGAGATGAAGGGAATCTAAAAGGCAACTTTGTGAGCAAACACGTCACTTGCCAACACAGGGGAGAGAGAGAGAGAAGTAGAGAGGTGGAAGCCAAAGTCCACATTAGTTGGCTAGTTTATATTTTATATAAATCATTTTTAAAATCTCATGAAGATTATTATGATAGTGAGGAATAAAGCCAAGTTTAAAGAAAACTTCCCAAGAAATTCAACTAGGCAGAGTTATCCAGAAGACGCCTTCGCGTAGAAATGGAAAGTTGAAAACAAATAGAACAAAAAATGGAAAGATCTGCAGTGATTTTTCTGCCAAACAATTTTCATCATCAAGGACAAAAAACCCACCACATTAGGGCTCTAAAAATTTATTCCTAGATGTGTTTATATGGAAGGTGGAGATGACACCAAAATAGAACAGAGAGTGGGGGAAATGGCAAGATTCAACCTAAAGAAAATCTGAACTGTAGGTGACCCATTTTTGATGTTATTGAGTCATGTGGTCACAAAATACTTAAAGGAGGTGAAGATACCATACGGTAGGAAAAAGCTTCAGACCTTATTAATGCAAAAAAAAAAAAAAGTTGACTGAGAAAATATCAGTTACTGACTTAATTATCTATTCTCTCATCTGTATATAATCTTTATTAGAATCATTGATATGCAAATTGAGGTCATCCTCAATGAGCGTATTAGAGAACAAGCAGGCTTTGATAAGTGACATTCTGCCATGGGTTACATTTTTACCATTCTCACAATTAGCTGGAAAATGTAGAGATACAAGATTCCTTTGTCCTTATTCCCTATTGATTATCAAAAAACATTTGATTCAGCAAAGCAAAATATCATATCAAAAACTTTCAATAAGATGGCATCTATCCATACATCATAATCATTTAAGAATCCTCAAAAAATTTAATTGGGTGGGGAGAACCCTTTTCAGCAATCTTCTGATTTTCAAACATCATGCAAAACATAAAAGAGAAAGATAAAAGTTTGCTAGAGGTGCTTTCTAGTATAATAGAGGCAGTATAGAACCCAGTTCAAGCTGAAGATGGATATTGAGATCTTCCAGATGCTCATGTTTGTGAATGACATAGTATTGGTTATATGAAGCTACAGAACACTGCAAAGCCTCCTGGAAGTGATACATAGTCACTTAAAAGTTTGTTGTGATTATCCATTCAAGACAGACCATGTAGATGAAGACTATAGACATTTAATAAATGCTTATTCACTGACTTGTCTGGCTATTGCCCAGATTGTGGCATGCATACAATTTAGGGAGCTTGTTTGGAACAGACAATACAGATAGGTAATGAGTTGACCATTGAACAGGAGATGAGCAAGCTGGAATGCCTTTAGGAAATTATGAAATTCCTTAAATGACCCCAGGTTTCTCTCAGAAACAAAGGCCCAACTTTTTATGAAGATTCTAAATGATCAGTTAATTAATTTTAAAAACATTCATTAAGTGATGCAAAACACTATACTCAGTCCTGGGGATGCAAATAGAAAAGTAAATACCTGCTCTCATGGTGAAGCATCACGATGCAACGGGACAGTACATAGGGAAGGTTTCCACTGCAAGTGAAATTGGAATGTTTTTGCCACTGATAAACTCGTATCAATTTCTGATGTTGAACCATTTGGCAAAGCCAAGGGGCAACAAGAATTTTATTTTCAGAGTCTTCAGTAGCTCTGGCTACAGCAGCTATAGAAGCCAAGCTACATTTCCATAGCAGTTGCTCCCTAGGATGATGGCTGAGGGCACTGGGCTGAAAGCATTGCTGTTCCCAAGGCTCTTAGCTTCAAGGTCCTGGGCTGTCTCCATCAGAATCTAAAGGGAGGTATTGGCTGGAAAAGTGGGGTTTCCACTTGCTTGACAACATGCCGCTCTCCTGTCTCTCCTTTAGAGTGACTTGCTTTTGGCTAATCCAGCATTCCTGCCCTTGCAGGTGACACAGTCACTTGCAGTTAGTCTTTGAAGAATTATAAATGAATATCACACAGAGAACAATAGACCTAAAATAGGTTTGTAATGAATGTGAAATAAATGCAAAATGCAGCCAGTGAATGGCTTTGGAGAAGAGTAGGAGTAAAAAACATATCATCACCAAATGTGTGATTGGAAGGAAAACAGGCTAGTCACACAATGAGGAATGAAAGGTAGATAACCCAGGTGTTGACTGATATCATCATGATGTCCTAAAAAGGGAGAAATCCCCCATGGTGAATTCATGAGAAGGTATAGACAATAATTGTATAAGATAAAAAGTCATAGATGGGTTATAATCTACTTGTTAGGATTGAATATCATTATTCATAACATTAATGACTTAATTTAAACTGATTGGCTAAAATGTGAAATATATATATGTACACACACACAAACACACTGAGTTAATCGGTCTAAATAATAAGATTATTATATTTTCATTTTTTGTAGATGACTTAGTTTTGTAATTTTTTAAACTAACATTTTGAAAATCTTATATAATTGTTAGAAGAAAAAGGTAAATTTCTTTTAGTGCTTGACTTATCTTAAGAGGAAGGTGAAGCAATGTATGAATGCAAATACATTTCAGCTGAAAAACAATAAACCACTTGAACTTAAGGTTTTTCTGGTTGTCCTGACAATCTTTCAAGACATTTAAACTTTTTATGCAGTCATGATCAAAATGTAAGCACTATTAACAGTCTTCACTATTAGTAAAGACAGGTACCATAACAAGCAGAGTGGTACAATGGAAAGAGTGTGCTCGATTTGGAATTTGAAGATGTGAGTTCAAATCCCAGCAATTCATTAATACACTACTGACTTATTTGGAGTTTGCAATCTTGCTTAATCTTCCAGAACTTTTGTGGTCAAACTGCTGTCTCTCCATACCTCCCACATCCTGAATTTATGTAGCCAAATTTTTTTTTAAACTCAGGTGTAAGAGTTTTCACTTATCTTCATTGAACTTTTCCTTTTTAGATTCATTTAGCTCAGTACTGTATCCTGTCAAGAACTTTTTCTATCTTGACTGTCATTCCACTCTTTCCAATCTCATATTATGGGCAGATTTGACAAGCTTCCTGTCTGTGCCTTTAAAATATTAATAAAAATTTAAAAAAAAAACATTGTATCAATTATAGATCCCCCACAGTGGTCCACTGAAAACCTCCTGCCATTTTGACATGACATATTTAAGTATTACTCCAATCCTTACCATTCAACTAATTCTGAATCTAACTGATTGCTTTATTGTCTAGTGAATATTTCCCCATCTTTACAAGAATTCTGTGGTTTCAATGCTCTGAAACAATGTAGGAAAACCATGTCTCCAGCACTACCTTCTTTAACCCATTAAGTAACCTTATCAAAAAAGACAATGTCTGTTCTTGATGAAATTATGCTGGCTTCCCTTTTTAGATCTTAAGAAATCATTTCATCAATGACTGATCCTAGAATTTTTCCAAGACTCAGTTAAGTTCAGTTGCCTAAAATTTACAGACCCTGTTCTTTTCTTTTTGGAAAATTAAAACATTTGCTCCTCTTCTAGTCTTGTAGTACTTTTTGGGTTTTTTTTTTTTAAATAATCTTTTGTCTGTTACTGACTGTGATTCAGAAATCACATTTGCCTTTCTCAGTGCCTGAGAAAATTTTTCATCTGGATCGTATGACTTAATCCAGGATAACTAGATGCTTTCTTACTGTCTCCTTACTTATCTTTGATGTCTTCTTATTACACCTGTTTTTTCTGTCATTTCCAATGCTGCCATTCTGGCAGACAAAGGATCAAAATTAGAATTGAGCTGCTTTGCTTTTCTGTTTAATATCAGTTGTGATTACATCAATGCTGAGCCAACTCTAACATTTTTTTTTGGTCTTTATTTTTCTCCCAATAAAGATTTTACGGGGCAAAATCTTTTTATTGTCCTTAGTTTCCTTTTTAATCTTAGCTCACAGTGAGCTTTTAGTATTAGCATGCCTGACACTATACTCTCATAGTTATCGTATTAATTATCTCTGCTTTTATCTTCTCTAAGTTTCTTTATAAACTGTAATTCAATAAATGAGTCCTGTTAATTCAGATGAAGATGGTGATGTGGGACCTGAGACCCTGAGAGAGATGAAGACTAGAGATGTATTTTTACTGGTCGTATCATTTGGTATGTGTGAGGAACTTCTAATAATGAATATTCTTAACTTACTTGCGCTTTAGTCTTAGATTGAGAGTTTAAATTATTTATTTGCCCAAAGTCACATAGCCAGAATATTGTAGAAGCCTGACTTTAACTTGGATCTTCCTGACTTTGAGACCATCTCTCCATCCACAATGCCATGTTGCCTCTATATATGTGTGTGTGTGTGTGCGTGTGCGTATGCGTATATGTATATATGTGTGTGTATATATGAATACGTGTACATGGGAATTAAAGAGACGATGGCTGAGCCAATGGCTTTGGCTGTGATCACTAAAAGGTGGCAGTTAAAAAACATATGATACCTTTTTGCACTCCTAATTTCCATAAGAACATGTACTATCTTAATCTTGGTATTCCCCAATGCTAAACTCAGTGCGCTGAACTTAATTTTTTAAAATTAATTTTATTTTATTTGTTAGTTTTTGTTGTTCCGTTGTTTTAGTTGTGTCTGACTGTGACCCCATTTGGACTTTTCTTGACAAAAATACAGGAGTGATTTGCCATTTCCTTCTCGAACTCATTTTTTACAGAAGAAGAAACAGAGGCAAACAGGGTTAAGTGAGTCATTTGTATTATAATGGACTCATATTTCTGATCCTGAGTGTGACAACTTTTGTTTCTAATATAAAAATAAATTTTGTTTACTCTCAAATGATAGGTATAGTAAGTACATAATTGTAAATGTAAGTAATATCCATTGATTGACAAAATACAAGATAAAAATGCTACTATTCAGTGCTTTTAAATGAATCTCTTTTTTTTGGTTACAATATCCACATACATTTGCAAAATAGTGATTCATATATGCTTAAGATAAAAAACCTTTTCCATTTGTAAAAGATATTTTTGCTTATTGTACTGATTGCTGTGTATTTTTTGAGCTAAGTAAAGTTTATAACAATAATGTTTGGTACAAATATGGATTTCTGAACCCATTAGAATAATTCTTTTGTCCAAATATAACTTGTAGATTGGGAAAGTTCTAATTCTCATTTTCTCTGTTTCAAAGTAGTAATAACGCCGCATTTCTTAGAGTGAAATTCTGGAAGTCAGTTCTTTAATTTGTAAGCTTAAACTTTTTTTCCCAACATCCATTTCAACTAGTGAGGTTGTATTGTGAATTTTTTCCTATTCTCTATCACTGCCTCTTCGTACACATAATTAGAAAAGAAAAATAAGTTTTGTTTCCTTTTGAAACATCCGCTTTCTGTACTACCACATGCTCTATCAGGGTTCTGTATCAGGGTGAATTCAGGCATTCTGTGGGTTGTTTGTTAGTTAATTGTAGGTATCAGTCCTTTTTCCCTTATTGGGAAATATGTAGGAATGAAAGAAGATGAGGCTCTCCACCTTGCCAAACCAAACACACTAAGAAAATACAAGATGAACTAATTACTATGACTTTAGTAACATTCTTAGATACCTTTACATTTTATTCATCTGAGCAGTTCTTACAATTATAAAGAATAGTTATTGGTCTGTGGGTGGGCCAGAGCTAAGCTGGTTAAGGGAGTTTTGCAAAATATATGAAGTTGGAACCCAAAGGGTAGAAATGTCTGGACTGAGTTGATAAAATAATAGATATCCAAATAATTGGGAACGCCTGAGGCAGAAGTCTGTGGTCTGGTCTTGAGAATATAAGTACATAGTCAAATATTTGTACAACCTCTCTTCCTATTGGCTCTCATCATCTACCTATCAATTTTAGAGTAAAATTAGTAGCAAAAGAAAAGGTGAACAATGCACCTATCATGCCTGTATTTATGGTTAATGCTGAGGGTGTACGTGTGTGTGTGTGTGTGTGTGTGTGTGTGTGTGTGTAAATACAAACACAGTAGCCCTTGCAAAAGAATGTATGCAAGGCATTGGTGAGATGCAGAGTTTACATGAAACATCGTCCTTGCCTTCAAATAGATTTTTAAAAAAAGATAAGCCAGGTTATCATCAAAGATATGAAGGAATAATTTCCTTTCAATACAAGTAACTTCTGTTTCTTTTCATATGAAAAACAACCAGGCTATAATGACCTTCTGCCTTTGGTTATATCATCAGTGGATGATTTATGGAAAAACATGGACAATAATCACACCAGCTGATAAGGTGTGGATGAGTTCCTATTTCTGCTAGTGAAAGGTATGGTGATATTAACAAAATCAGGATCCATCAAAGTTATTAATTTCATCTTCTGGCACAGTGTTGCTAGAAGTTGCCAATAAGCTTATGTTTTCCCTCAAGTTTCATAAGCCTTTCTGGCAAAAAGGAAGATCCCAATGTTTGAAGAAGTTATATGCTAAATATTTATCTATCAGTTGATTGTTTAAAGCAGTAGTAATGATAATAATGATAGCTAGCGTTTGTTTCCTAATATGTGCCAAGTACTGCTCTACACACTTTATAAATGCAGTTATGCCTTCCACATTGTGGGAGTTAAGGATGTGGTGTCCCTGCAGTCTGGAAAACTGCATAAAATGTTTGGTTCTCCTTTCATGCCGGAGAAGAAGTCTGAATTTTTTCTTTTTCTTTTATGGGGTCCTTATAGTACCTTATTGTCAAATTTGAATTATTTGACTCTGTGTCATCTGCTGGCCTTCACATGCCATCTGTGCTGTGGCTCCCACAAAATTCCCTCCAAATTCCCATTTAATTTCTTATGGCAGCCTGCGATATATCAAAACTGCCATGGGGAAAGTCGTGATCCTTACAATAATCCTGGGAGACAGTGCTATTACCTGTTTCTACTTTGCAGTTGAGGAAACTGAAGTAAACAGTGTTTACGTGACCTGCCCAAGGTCACACAGTTATCTAGGAATTGTCTCAGGACAGATCTGAACACTTGAGTCCAGGTCCAGCACTCTATCTATTAGACCATCTACTTGCCTCATGAATATGGTTTCCTATGGAAACCACGTTAAAATGGTGGCTAGGCCTCCAGGCTAATAAGAGCTTGTGTAAATCTACGTGATCCGTAATTCAGAGAAACTTTGAAACTAACTAGAAGCATATTGTCATAGGAGCCAAAGAGAAAATTGCCCCAGAATCCCAGATCTCCATTTTATATGGCATTGTATATAATGACTCCTCATTGGAGGAATCTTAACAGGCTTGAACATTAGTCTAATTTCAATAAGGTGAAATTTTGAAAGGTTCAGAAAATTAATGACACGAGGGAGATGTGACTAGATAATTCGTTTGAAAAAGATGTGGGAATTTAGGTGGATTGCACGTTCACAGTGCATATTCATCTGTGCATATTACAACCACAAAAGTTAATGCAGTCGTAGGCAGAATTAAGAGAAGCATAATATCCAGCGCTAGGGAGGCAGTAATGCATCTGTGCTCTGGTGTAAGCACTTCTAGAATATCCCTTTCAGTTCTGGGCATCACATATTGGAAAGAGAATTGTTTAATTATCTAGAGAATATCTAAAGGGAGACAACCAAAATGACTTCAAACATCCCGTGTGAAGTTTTAGCAAGTGAGAATGTTAGCCTTATCATGGGTGACTAGGATGGTGGCGCAGTGAGTAGAGCAGATTTGAACTCAGGTCTTCCTGACTCCAGACCCAGAGCTCTATCTAAGGAGGGCCCAGTTTCAGCTAGGTGATGCAGCAAATGGAGTGCTGAGCCTGGAGTCAGGAAGACTCATCTTTGTGAGTTCAAATCCAGCCTCAGACACTTACTAGCAGTGTGACCCTGGGCAAGTCACTTTATCTTGTTTGCCTCAGTTTCCTCATCTGTAAAATGAGCTGGAGAAGGAAATGGCAGACCACTCCAGTATCTTTGCCAAGAAAACCCCAGATGGGATCACATAGTCAGACATGATTCAAACAACTGAAAAACAAAAGTTTAACACAGAAGGCCAAGATAACTAATTTCATATAATTGAATGACTATTGTTTGACATGTCTGCATGGCCCCAGAAATCAGAACAGTGTTTTAGAAGTTGCAAAAAGGTACATTTAGGCTTGATATTCGGAAAAAATTTCTTTACAGCATTCTCCAAAGGAAAATAAACTTTACAGGTGTGATGGTAATTTAAATGGGAAGATCTTTACCATTCACTGATAGGCCCAGGTGACCTGCTTAAATCAGATGGAAGCCTAATTCATATGTGTTGGGAGGACCTTGTTGAAAGGGTGGAACAGGAAAGAAGGAGCAGACCTGGAAGTTGGTGAGAGCAGTTAGGGCTAAGGAGAGAGGATACAGGCACAGCTAAGCTCTTGGGTGTTTATTTGTGGAAAGGTGGAGGCTAGGGAAGGCTTGGAAGTGACTTTGCCCCCTGCAGTGTTAATGTGTATTGATTTCTTGGTTACTAGGATGGATTTGGCTTTCTCCTGTTGGGATTTGGCTTTCTGGTGTCTGAATAAATACTTTTCTCTGCCTTCTATATGAAGAGTCTGTCATACTTTGTGATTCAGAACTATACGCACATATTCATAGTGGCCCTTGCTGTGAATATTGCCTTGGTAATACAATGGGATAGTGGAAGCTCCTTCTAGTAAAGCAAAGGCTGCATGGTCATTTGTTCAGTGTATTATAGAATTGTGTGTGTGTTTGTCCTTCGTTGCCGAAGAAGACCATGCCATCAGAGAAATGATGACATGACTTGCACTTGACTTTGCTTTGAGGGAGGAAGGGTGTGTTATAGAATTAGAGAATTAAGGAACTCCAGGTATATAGAACTCTTCAGGTATCGGTTGAATTAGATGATTTCTACTTTCTGGGTTAGAGTTCCTATGGTTCTGTGAGCAAAATGACCCATAGAAGATATAATTCTATTCCTGTCTATATTGATTGGTTATAAAATAAATTAGAATATTGTTAAAAATCTCATGTAAAGTTTTTGCAGCATGAAAAAAGCACACAATTCAGAAACAGAAGACAGGCTGGACTAGATGTGGGACCTTACATAATTCACTTAACTCTTCTGAACTTTAACTCTCTCTTATCTAAAGGAAAGAGGATATAATGCTAGTTCTACCTAATTTACATAGTGGTTGAGAAGATCAAACTTACTAATATATGTAAAGTGATTTTATGACTGTAAAATATTATGTAAATGATCTATTACAATCTGCAATTTGTGTTTTCCCTTATTGCTTAGAGGATTCTGAATAAAGAGATGAAATTTTATTCCTTCTATTCTGGTATAGCATTTAGGGTAGCATTTGACTTCTTTTTGAGTTTGCCTCAGCTCTTGCTGATCACTTCTTTATTGCTAATTGAAAAATGATGGCTGCTTGAATGAAATCCTTCTAAAAAGTTTTACATTTAATGCCTTTAGTGAGATGGAGCAATTGACCTAAAAAATTCTTTTTCCTACTTTTGGTTTCTATTGTTATCAGATAATTTTATTAATTTAATTTGAAAGCATTGATTTTCAAATGATTATCTGTTAATTAAATCCCCTTAAGTCCATTTTTATCATCCAACTACCTCTTCATAAGCATCTCTCCTGCTGTTCCATTTTGATGTGTTCATATCCTCCCATAATTAGACAAGCATTTTTCTGTTCATAAAACCCAAACATAATGAAATGACAATCCTCTAACAAAAACCTTTGAACTTCAGAGTTATTTTCCCTCTGCCCAAAATTCATTTGTAGTCAGTTTCCTTGTTCCTTTCTTTAAACTTTTTTAGCATCTTTCTTCCAATGTATGCCGTTTTTAGATAACTCTTCTGACCAGACTATACAAGCCACCTTCCCAGTAATCTGCTAAGTCATTTGCCAGTTGTCTTTTTGAACGCCATCTGTTCTTAACAGAAGTTACCCCCAAAATACTTACCATATTCTGAAAGTTTTACTGATTTCAGTGACCTGATTTCTTTTTAACAGATTTATTTTTTTCTCACCTTCCTTATTATCTGACTCTATGTAGATGATCAATTATTCTCTTTAAACCTGTGTTCCTATCACACTACTTACATATTTCAGCTCTTTTTTATCTCTATCTACCAGACTGCTGCATTGCAGGACTTGAGTGGACCCCACTTAGCTCAGTAAGAAATCTTATGAGAGGGTCCTATTTCCAGTAGGGTTTTGAGTTTCCTCTTACGCACTGTCTCTGTGTCTACGCTCCAGATGGCTTATCTTGTCTTGACTCATTGTCTTGTTCTGATCTCTTACTTCTCCATGTTTTAGCTCTTTGCCTAATATTTTGCCTTGCCTCTGTGTACTCTCTGGATCCAAAGTAACTTTTAACCCAATGTGTCACTTTATTTCTCTTTTGATGTCTTCCCCATCTCCTGATCCTTTGCTAGTGTGGTCCCAATGTTTTAACATCTGATTTTCGTGTACTTCATTTTCTCAGGTTCAGGATATATTCCTTCATTTTATACCAAAATAAAGCTCAGCTTTTCTAGGCCTATTTTACTTCCTGTATCTTGCGGGCTGGAGTGGCAACCTTTACTGTTCTATCTTTGTTTTAGTTGGTTTGGTTTTAAATATAAAACACTTTTGATATATTGTCTCATTTTGTAGTATTTTTAAAAAAATCATTCTACCTACGTAACTAATTATGATATTCAACTTAATTTAGGAGTTTTCTTAATTCTCTTGTTAAGTAGCTTCTTATAATTGAAAATTAATTTTAAATGCAAAACTGCCCTTTTCTTTTTTGATGGTGGTTTGCTATTAAGGCATATATTTGGATCATCATCTTTATAGCTACTTTCCAGAAGGGGACATTATGAAAACACTTAGACAATGGTAATAATAGTGACATCTGATTTTATCTTTGTCATTCCATAGAAATTCCATATGTAGCCCAAGCATGGACCCTCAATTTCACTCTGTGGTCTGACTTATTCACCCAATATAAACTCATATCAGTATGTCTGGGGGTCACAAATTGGGATAGATCACAAAGCACTTACTTAAACTCTGTTGTAGAGTTCTAGAGTTAGCCTTGGGTGTGTGTAACGGGATAGGGAAGATATATTTCTACTGCTCATTATTATGATCTTTAGCGTCCATCTTAGTACTTCTCGTATGAACAAAATCAATAAAAATGAAGCAATGACTTTTTAACAATTCATTTTATTTTTAATTTATGGAATCAAACAAACATTTCCATAATATAGTACAATAAAAAAATGATTGCACATTAAACTGCAAATCTACTACGCACAACTTGCTTTTCCTTTCAAATATGCAATAAAATTATCATGTAAATTTCTTTTTTCCCCTTTTTGCCCTCCCTCTTACCCTACAGATGACTACCATTAGACACATATGTGTGTATACACATGTATGTAAAATTATTCTGTACATAACTATTTATCATTTCCTTCTCTGGATGCAGCTAGGCCTTTTTTGTGTGTCCTTTACAGTTAATTTGGATATTTATAACAGACAGAAATAACTTATTTGCTCAATCATTCTTTTTTAAAAATTAATTAATTTCTAGTTTTCAACATTCAATTCCAAAAGGTTTTGAGTTTCAGATTTTCTCTCCCCATCTCAAGAAGGCATGCAATCTGATATAGGCTCTACTTATGCATTCATATCAAACATATTTTCTTATTAGTTATGAAGTAAAGAGGAATTAGAGCTAACAGGAGGAACCACAAGAAAGAGAAAGAAAACAAAACAACAAAAGAAAAGGAGAGCAAATATTATGCTTCCATCCACATTCAGACTCCAGAGTTCTTTCTCTGGACGTAGATAGCATTTTCCGTCATGAGTCTTTTGGAGTTCTTAGATCCTGCTCAAAGTCATTCTTTTAAAATATTGCTATTACTGCATACTGCATACAGCATTCTCTTGACTGTGCTCATTTCTTTCTTCATTATTTTGTGCAAGTCTTCCCATGTTCTTCTAAGATCATCGAGTCCATTTCTTGTAGCATGGTGATATTCCATCATAATCATGTGCCGCTACTTGTTCATTCAAATGATATTTAAATAATAAAGCAAAATCAATTATAATCATAAAATTTACTCAAAAAAAGAGAAACAGGAATAATCAGAACATTGTAGTTCAACCATTAACCTTGTTATACCGTCCCATTAATGCATGTGGAATACGTGGTGGAAAATGAGCATATACTTGTAGAAACTTAGCAGTTACATACATGAATGGGAAAATTCATGAGCCAAGGGAAACTCAACTCTGGACAGCATGTCTTGATGTCATTGGTCTCTTCAGAAACAAATTGGACCATGCAAAACTGCTTCTCTTCCAGATGCTCCCCTTCTGCTCCTCAAACATTCTTTTGCTGCGCAAGGCTCTGATGCTCTTGAGCCAATTAAACTGAATTCTTTTAGGTCACTGTTACCTTTCACAAGGTGCTGAGAAAGTGTTGTATTCTATTAGAAAAGAATCAATATCTTATTTATTCAGTTACAAGTAGCTCCCTTAAGCTAAAGAAATGCAAAGCTCATTAGGTTGGCTCTCAGGATAATCCAGTGAAGCCCACCCAGGTCTTCTTCACTCAGTAGAATTTTGCTTTTTTTCCCTTGAGCTTCTAGTACAAAATTTCTTTTCTAATAAGCACGGCTCACAGAAAAAACTCATACAAAGCTTATTCCCCACCCCCTGTTTCTCCTCTTAAACATAGAGAATAGAAAGCAACCAGTCACTCAGAGGGTACCCTGTCTTAGTCTGTAGATGCTTTTACAGACCAATAAGCTAGATGGTTCAGTACATTACGTCAGAGTTCAGCTCTCTCCAGTTAGCACAGCAGCTGAAGAATTCTCTCAGCTGACCAACCCTTTCTGCCAGCCAGAAGGCAAAGCAATGCCTGTCTTCCGGTCAGCAGGCTCTCAGCATCATAGCTGTGTACAGTTAAAGTCAGCTGTATAACTTTCTCTGCTGTTCCTTGTGATTCCTCCTCTGTTCAGCTTACTTTTATTAACCTCCCCTTTTACTTTCTTTTTTTCTCTTCCTCTTCCTTTTTCTTCTTTTTTCTTTTTCTTTTCTTCTCCTTCTTCCTTCTTGAAACTATTTTTTTTAACCCCATCCCTTTCCATCTTCTTCTCTAGCTTCTTATATTGCCCAGTCCTTCAAATCAGGGCTTCCTGGTGGTCACTAGTCTTCTTTATCTTATGATGTAAAACTCAAGAAATCTATCTTTCTATTAAGAATGAGTACAGTAATCTACATGTAATTTTCCCATAGTCATCAAATAGTTGTTTGAGTTATCGTTTATTAGTTACAAACTTCAAAGCTCCAGAAACAAACAGTATTATTATTGTAATTATTTCAGTATAATTAGGACCATAATACCCTGTAGACATTTTTATTCTATTCCTTACTATGACTTTAAGTCCTTTCAGTATTTTATCTGAGAGGCATTTATTAATCTAGTCCTCAGAATATCCTGTGTCTCTTCTCATTATTTTATTCTGAGAGCCTGTGTTTCTTCACAAGTTGATTTTTATCATTTTTCTTTATACAAATGTGTTTTCCTGTGCGCCTTTCAGGAAACACTTTGCATTCAAGAGGGGCAGTACCTTACATATGCAAAACAACCCCCTTTTCTTAATTTATTTTAACCTCCTTTACCAGTTAGATGAAGATTACATTTTATATTTTCATTATAAGCTTCAGTGAAAAGAGTTATAGTTTATCTATTTCTGAATATTCTCTAGTTAATTTTTTGAAATATGACATTTCCTTTGTTTCACAATCTATTTCATCTCTCATTAGATTAATATTTTTCATCATTTTCAAATAAAGTCTCTTTTTTGTATTTAAAAAACTGGAGGTCAGCATGGTGTAGTATCTTTATTAGTATCTGTTGGCTAACAATATTCAGTATCATAAAGCTGCTTTGAATTTGGCAACTCTCCTTTTTGCCCCTAACCTTCTGCTATAGTCAGTGCTTTCTGTGTTATACTTTACTTTGAGTTAACAAGAATTTATTCTCCCCCCAAATCCCATACCTCCCCAAAAACATTGGGAGAAAAAAAAATTATGTTTAGTCAAGCAAAACAAATAATAAAGTCCTCTATTTGGCTTTCTAAAACTTGTCCCCTTCTTACCTTTTATGTCTTAATACTCTTTATTTCCCCCTCAACATGCTGAATAATTGACCTCCTTGGTCTTCACACAAGACACTCCCATCTTCACACTGGTTGTCTACCAGGCTAGTAGGGCTCTTTCTACTTGCCTTCACCATTTAGTTTGCCTGGCTTCCTTCCAAATTCTGCTCAACATCTACCTTGCTCTTAGTGTTTTCCCAGTCCTTTTCATATCTTCTCTTTTGAGATTCTATTCTGTCTATTCTGGATATAACTTGTTTTATAGCAGTTTGTTTTTCATACTTGTCTCTTGTGTTAAAATGGGAACTTCTTGAAGGCAGGGATCATTTTTGTCTTTCTGTGTTTCCCCAAACTTTTTCACAGTGTCTGGTCCATATTAAACATTTAATAAATGCTTGTTGACTAAGTGACAAAAAGAAAATCAAATCAGATCAATCAGCCAAAAATCTTTCTGAGATATAGAATGTTGTAGAAAATTGTTAAATGGTGTTGATTAGGTCTACTGACAACATGTTTCTAATATTAACTGATTCCTCCTTTTACTAGATAACATTTTTTTTACTCCCTGCATTCAGTTAGCACAATTATTTAATATTGTTTACCATGTGCCAGATACTGTCCCAAACGCTAGAGATACAAAAACAGGCACTGTCCTTAAGGTGTTCATAGTCTAGTGGGGGAGACAAATATATGTAGATAAGCTATATATTGGATAAAAATATACTGGATAAATAGGAAATAATTAAAAGACGGAAGGCACTAGAATTAAGACGGGTTTAAAAAAGCATCTTGTAGAAGATGGGATTTTGGCTGGAATTCCAAGGAAATTCTAGGGAAGATGAGGAGGGAGAATATTGTTGGCATAGGAAACAGGCAGAGAGAGTCCCTAGAGCAGAGAGACAGTGTTGTTGGTAGAGCAGCAAGGAGACCAAAGTCACTGATTGGAAGAGTACATGGCAGCGATTAAAGTGTAAGAAGACCGAAAAAGTAGCAGAGAGCTAGGTTATGAAAGGTTTTGATCATAGTTGTCTCCCAAGTTTTTATCATATTCAAGTTCCCATTCTTACCTTCTTCACTCTGAGCAGGTGATAGAATAGGAGAAAACAATATTCAAAAGGCAGAAATCTAGATTCCAGTTTGAACATTTGCAGTGTTTAAAGCTCACTCTCATTAGAAGTGCTTCAAAGAAGGAAGAATACACAGACTCCGACATATGGAAATCTCTTCTCCAATAGGGAGATAGTAGGGGAAGAGGATAAGAGTTTTTTTGGGGGGGGGGACTGATAAAAGGGATGCCAGATTAAAGGCGATAGTGGTCAAAAGCAAAACAGGCTTTTGAAGAATAAGATGAAAAGAGGGAGAAGATTAAACAGAATAAAACAGGATAGAGAGAAATGCATAATAATCTTAACCATGGAGGTGAATGGGATGAGGTCACTCATCAGATGGAAGCAGGTAGCGGAATGGATTAGAAGCCAGAATCCAGTAATATGTGGTTCACAGGGAATGCACTTGAAACAAAGAGACACATACACAGATTTAAAATAAAGGGCTGGAGTAGAATTTAATATGTTTTAGCTGAACTTGTAAAACAGGGGTAGCAATTATGATCTCAAAGCGAAAATAGACCAAATTGAAAGAGATAATCAGGGAAACTACATTTTGCTTATAACATCCTATAGACAATGAAGTAATATCAAAAATTTTTACAGGTTTCTCTGATAAAGGCCCCATTTCTCAAATATAGAGAAAATTAAGTCAAATTTATAAAAATAAGAATCATTCCCCAGTTGATAAATGGTCAAAGAATATAATTAAGAAATTTGCAGAAAGCAAGGCTGTTTATAGTCATAAGAAAGAGTGCTCTAAATCACTGTTGATGAGAGAAATGAAAATTAAACAGTTCTGAAGTATTACTTTATACTTATCATAAATGACAAATGCTGGAGGGGATGAAGGAAAATAGGTCCACAAACTGTTGGTGGAGTGGTGAACTGGTCCAGTCATTCTGGAAAATAATTTAGAACTAAGCCCTAAGGGTATAAAGCTGTGCATATTATCATACCCAGAAATATCACTATTAGGTCTGTACCTCGTAAAGGTAAAAAAGTGAAAGGACCTATATGTACAATTGTATTTATAGCAGCTCTTTTTGTGATGACAAAGAATTAGAAATTGAGGGGATGCTCATCACTTGGAGAATGGCTGAAGAGTTTATGGCATATGATTGTGATGGAGTAATATTGCCCTAGATGAAATAAAAGGATAGTGGTTTCATAAAAAACATAGCAGGACCTCTATGAACTGGTGTAAAGTGAAGTGAAAAGAACCAGGGGATCATTGTGTACAGAAATAGCAGTGTTGTAATGATGACCAATTTGTGAAAAACTTGACTACTTGATACAGTGATCCAAGACAGTTCTAAGGTACTCATGATAGAAAAAATGCTATCCCCCTCCAGAGAGAAAACTGATAAAGTAACTACAAATTAAAGTATAGTTTTCTTTTTCTTTTGACAATATGGCTAATATGGAAATATCTTACATAATTTCACACATGTAATTGATGTATTCCTTGCTTCTCAGTGAGTTGGGGAGGGACAGAATTTGTAACTCAACATATAAAAAGAAAAGATTGCTTTAAATAAATAAATAATGAATTTGGGTTTTTTAGACATTTATTTAATAATCTTATTTTTTCCCCAATTATATGTAAAAACAATTTTTAACATTCATTTTTTTTCTAAATCTTGAGTTCCAAAATCTCTCTCTCCACCCATCTACTCTTTGAGATTTTTTAGAAAGTGCATCTATACTTCTCATCCCCACCACCTCCTTGTACATACCAGGCACTCAGTGTTTATAGAAATAATTACTGAATAGATAGTAGCTGTTTAGCTCCTCTGTTTGACTCTTTATCCTAATAATAGCAAAAATTTCAGTCAGATGCTGACTTAGACACAACAAATGATTTTTATCTTTGACCAAAGAATTTCTGTGGTTGTTAAATGAAGACTTCCTACTTATTGAAGATTGGTATCATTTCAAATAAGGTCTAGTAATGGACATAGAAGTCTTAGTTTCTAACCCTGGAAATACAAACAGTTCCTACGCTGTTTGTTCTTGTTTTTCCCTTCTTTTTTGTTCTACTTCAGAAATTTTTTACTGTGTTTAAACTGTATTTCAAGTATAGGGTAGTGTTTTGGTTTTAAAAGAAAATGGTTCTCTTTTGGAGGTAAATTAGATTTATTTAAGTAAGATCTTGTGCCTAGAAATTAGATACCTCATAGCCAGATAGTACTTCATTAAGCAGTGTTTCTCTGCCAAATTTTATTAATGGCATAAACTGTGCTGAACTGTGGTTTTACTACTATTATATTAAAAATGATGAAAAAGAGTAACCCAGGAAGGAAATGACTAGTAATTGTTCTTTAAAATTTCAATTTCCTGCACTATTTATCTCTTTCAACTTAGAAAGTATCTTCTGTGGCTGCCAGATAACTTTAGGTGTGACTTTATTCATCCAAGTGAGGTTATAACCTGTATTTAGTGCCTATATGCATTATGAATTACTGTGAAAAAAGAAGAAATCTGGTTAGTGATGAACTATCTCAAAGCACTAATGAATCATTTAGCATTGAAAAAGACGTGTCTGTATTTTAAAATAGTACACACTAAATAACATAATAGTAAAATTAGAACTAGTTATTTCAGGTTAAATATGGCCAAACAAGTTTACTTAAAACACAAGGAAAAAGATTGGCTAAAAGAGTTCTTCAGTTTTATGATTTGGGAAGGATGCATTTCACTTAAGTTGCTTTTAAACATTGGTATGTTGTACATAGAATCTGTTTTTGATTTTTTAGTATTCCATACATGTTTATACAGTATAGTGTGTGAGTGGCTTTCACTGGATGTTTACAATAATGAATTAATGTGCTTCTAAACCTTGTTAAACCAGTAGAATTTAAGCAGGAAAACCGATTAGGAGGCTACAGCAATTGTCCAGGACAGATAAGTGGCCGTGTAAATATAATTAAAGGGACCTACACGAATGACATATTATAGGGTAGAACTTATACAACTTGGCAATAGTTTGGGTATGAGAAGAGGGAGAGAGAAGAACTAAAGATGACTCCTATCTGGTTGACTAAATGGGAAAATTATGCCTCCAGTAGGAATGAAGAAGTTTGAAGGAGTAAAAGGGTAAAAGGGGAAGAAAATAAGTTTTGTTTTGAATATGTTACACTTGATGTGATGATGAGAACTTCAGATAAAATAATAGCAAGCAACTGATGACTCTAATTCATGAAAGAAAAAGGTAGCGATGATAATTGAAATCATAGAAAGTAATAAAACCACTTTGGGGAGCATATAGACAGAGTGGTCAGTCGCTCAGCTCCCATTCATTAAACGCCTCCTACGTACCAGGCATTGTGCCAAGAAAGGCAAAAAAACATCTGTACTCTCAAGCAACCTAACAGTCTGAGAGGAAACATTCTGAAAACAGATATGTTTAAACAGGATCTATACAGGGTAAATTGTAGATAATCTCAGAAAGAAGACATTAAGATTAAGAAAAACCGGGGAAAGGTGTTTTTTTTTCTTTTTTT
Organism: Notamacropus eugenii; assembly: GCF_028372415.1. Taxonomy (NCBI): domain Eukaryota; kingdom Metazoa; phylum Chordata; class Mammalia; order Diprotodontia; family Macropodidae; genus Notamacropus; species Notamacropus eugenii. Next base: position 145,615,808 of record NC_092877.1, on the reverse strand, counting down.
TAAAGAAAATTGGACCCTAACTTAATGGGGGCTGCTATGTAGTGCAGAGAACAGAGCACTTTGACTGGAGTCAGGAAGCTCTGTATCCCTAGGCAAGTCACTTAACTCTGCTTGCCTCAGTTTTCTCATCTGTAAAACAAGCTGGGAAAGAAATGGCAAACCATTTCAGTGTCTTTGCCAAGCAGATGCCAAAAGAGGCCATGAAGAGTCAAATATGACTGAAAGATGAGTCAACAACAACACTTTCGCTGAGATTTGAAGGAAGTCAGGAGATGGAGATAAGGAGGGAGAGAGACCAGCAAAGGAAAATAGGAAGAATGTTCAGACAGGTAGAAGAACCAAGAGAGAACAGAGTGAAAGAAAGAAAGGGAGGAAAAGGTATCCAGGGAAAATGGGTGGTCAGCAGTGGCAGGATATGTAGAGGCTATTTATTGTACTTTGCAGTTAAGAGATTGTTGGTGACCTTGGATAGAATAGTACAGTAGAGGTGTGGATCTTGAAGCATTATTGCAATGTAAGGACTTAAAAAAATTCTCAATGGACTTTTAAGGCCAAATTAATTTAAAAAAAATAAAGGGTTGAGAAGTGTATGTGGCATAAGGAAGTTGAGACTCTGAGTGTGTAACAATTCCTAGAAGTTTGCTGTGAAAGGAAGAACAAATGTAGGATAATAATTTGAGATGATAGAAGGGCTGTGGGACACCTAAAGAGATTTGTAGACAGGAGGGAAGAAGCTAGAGACACTGAAGATGGGACAGAAGTTGTTCTTGGGTCCACATCAGATATATTCCACACTTATTACGTAAATAAAACCCTTTGCAAACTTTGAAGTATTATGTAAATATTTATTTATTTTTAGCTATTGTTGTTGTTACTTATTAAAACAGATGGAAAAACTAGTGTTTAGAGAAGGTTGGCCAGCTAAGTGATCAGAGTCAACCTAATGGTTCATCTGTAGCCGAACCAGGACTAAAAGTGAAAAAGTGTAAAAAAAAATTGAATTTTTTTGTTATTTCCAGTCTTCATTATAACATTTTTTTTGCCTCTCCTGATCCTTTTATATGGAATATAAAGTTCTTTATTTTTATTGTATAAACTACTGACCAAAACACAACTTTTTCAGCTATACCCACAAGAAGAAAAACGCTGGCATGACTTTTCACACTCTTTGTAGCCTTGTAAGGTTGTGATCTGCATTGATGGAAAGGGAGAGCTTGTACCAATGGAACTCTAGGAAAGTAGAAACAGGTTGATATAAAATCATATTTGTTGGGGAAAACATTAGAAAAATCATCAATTTTGAGCATTTGTTATTAGAAACTGATAGTTAAAATAGAATGTTATTTTTTCATAGACATAAATTTGAAATAGGCAGTAGTCTTAGTTATTGATAACAGGATTCAGGGTAATAACCTATAGTTATTTGAGGGTAGAGTGGCATGTTTATAGTAATAAGTTTTGTCCCAGAGAAAGTAGTGATCACCAGTTAATTGTTTTACTGTATATTTTCATTAAAATATAAACTATGCTCCAGATAAAACTTTTGTCAGGAAATCTTACATCATTTAAAATGTACCTTCTAGCATCTCTATCTTAGGCTTGTTCTTTTCTCTAGTACAAGACCCAAATACACTATAAACAGACCATGAATTTTATGTAATAGTTAATGTTGATACATAAAATACTTATGAAGGGTTTATGATATTTTTGAAAGAAATGCCTAATATATTAATAAATTTTAAACCTATTTTCCCTTAAAATGTATAAATACATTTATTTAAAACATGCAGCCTACAATGCATGCTGTTCTTCATATGTAAGCACAATTTACCTGACTCAGTGTCAACAAATACTATACTTTTGAATTTTTTGTTTTTTAGAATGGTGATGGGTTGTGTTGAGCTAGTCACACTGTTGCCCAGTCTCCCTTGTGAATAATGATTTATATTTGTAAGACAGCTGATTGAGCTTCGGAGTACAGTTTGTGGTCATAGAACAGTTTTTACTGTGCCAAGCTAAATAAACCATATGGGAATTGAACCTGTAACCCTGGCCTCATTAGCACCGTCTGCCTTCTATAAACTTGTGTTCTAAAATAATTAGATTAGGAGTATGATTTCAAAGTAAAGAACCAAACACTGCTATTCCGTCGTTAGAAGTTATAAGTAGGTGGAGGGAGTGGGAAGGTGCGGTTCATATGGCCTAATCTATTTAATTGAACAAGTATTCATTTTACCTTCTTATGTTTCATCCTTTGAATGCAATGTATATGACAATCTCTTCACTGTAAGTAAATTGTTTAATTGTTTGGTTTGGTTTTTTTTTTTTTTTTTGGTGGAGCCAAACATTTCGATTTTTGCCCCCAGATTTATTAATTTATTTGTTTTCAGCTTTCAGCAATCACTTCCTTAAGTTCCAATATATCTCCCCCCCACCTCTAAGATGGTGTGAAATCTTATATGGGCTCTACACATACATTCCTATTAAACACATTTTCACATCAGTCATGTTGCATAGAAGAATTAAAACAATTGAGAGAAACCACGAGAAAAAGAAAACAAAACACAATGAAGGAGAAAATAGTATGCTTCATTCTGCGTTCTGACTCCAGAGTTCTTTGTCTGGATGTAGATGGGCGTTTTTCTCAAGAGTTCTTTGGAAATGTCTTAGGTGCTCGGATTGCTGTGAAGGGCCAACTGTATCAGAAAGAGCCCTTGCACACTGTGACTGTTACTGTGTATAATGTTCTCCTGGCTCTGCTCACTTCACTTCAGTTCATATAAGTCTTTCCAGATTTTTCTGAAGTCCACCTGTTAGCATTTCTTATGGCACAATAGTATTCCATTATATTCGTATATCACAACTTGTTCAGCCATTCCCCAATTGATGGGGATCCCCTTGATTTCCAGTTCTTGGCTACCACAGAAAGAACTACTATAAATATTTTTGTACATGTGGGTCCTTTTCCCATTTTTATGATCTCTTTGGGATACAGCCCTAGAAGTGGTATTGCTGGGTCAAATGGTATGCACATTTTCATAGCCCTTTGAATATAGTTCCAAATTGCTCTCCAGAATGGTTGGATCAGCTCACAGTTCCACAATGAATTAGTGTTCCAACTTTCTGACATCTTCTCCAACATTTATCGTTTTCCTATTTTGTCATGTTTGCCAATCTGAGAGAGGTGTTGTGGTACCTCAGAGTTGTTTTGATTTGCATTTCTCTAATCACTAGTGATTTAGAGTATTTTTTTCATATGACTACAGATAGCTTTAATTTTTTCTTCTGAAAATTGCCTGTTCATATCCTTTGATCATTTATCAATTGGGGAATTACTTGTATTCTTATAAATTTGACTGAGTTCTCTATATATTTTAGAAATGAGTTGTCTAGTTTTTTTATTCTCATAATATTGAAGTATAAGTCAGATTCCATTATAATTACAATTATCCCAGTAGAACAACAAAATTACTCTAATGGAGTAGAATTTTTTTTTTGGTAAAGACAGTATAAACTGGTTTATTTGGTAACCAGAGTCTGATATTCTCAAGTATCCAAGTCCAAAGTAAAGGTCAACGGTAAAATTGTGACGTTTTAATTCAATTCAGTCATATTTATTCAGTAACCACACCTGCAAGTCACTGGGCTAGGTGCTACAGGTAAATAAAAAAAGATGGTCAATCTCCACCTTCAGAAAACAGATAGTCCAATGGGTCTGACAAGACATAAAGTATTCTATCAGGTGGAATATGGTAAAAGCCAAAGGCAGGATCTAGATAAAGTGCTAAGAATCTGTGAAGGTCACCTGAGAAGACTCATGGCTGAAGTTAGTACCTAACCTGGGATTTAAAGAGAAATCAATCAAAAAGGAGTTGTTATTAATCTCTCCCTATGTGTTTGTTACTATGCTAGGATCTGAGAGCATAGATTAAAAAGTGACATATTCCATACTTTGAAGAAACTTAGTTTTGTTGTAGAGAATATACTATGTAAACTGGAGTTACTGTGAGATATTTACTAGATAAGTGGGTATGGATTGGAGGAGGCTCTAATGATTGGGGAAATCAAGAAGGGTCTTTTGAAAGATGGATCCCATGAGATTAATCTTGAAGAAACATAAGGGTTACGAGAGAGAGCCTTCTATTCATCAGTACCTAGGCAAGGTTAGGGAAGTGCAGAGTGTGTGAGAAGGAATAATATGTAATCATGGCAGAAAACAAGTCCAGAGCCAAATTGTAAAGGGGCTTAAATGCTCAGCATTGGATTTCATATTTTCCTAAAGGCCACAGAGAGCAAACTACCAAGGCTTCTTTAGCAGCAAAGTGACATTGTCAGACCAACACCCTCAAAATATCAATTTGGCAGCCATTTGGAGAATGGATTATAGGGAGAGAATTGTTGACATGAGATGTATTTGTGGGGATGGAATAAACTTTTATTATAGTGCCTACTATGTACCAGGTGCTATGTTTAGCACTTTATAAATATTATCTCATTTGAGAGATTATTAGGAGACCACTGCAGAAGTTCAAGTGAGAAGTGATGAAAGCCTGAACTAGGATAATTATGGCATGAGTAGAGAGGGAGGGGAGGGATATTTAAAAAGTGAAATAGCAACTAGTAGAAATGAGGTGGTATCCTTGACAAAATTAAGTAAGTGAGAATGCAAGAGAAAAAGCATTGATTTCTGTTTTAGATATATTGAGATGCCTTTGCAGACAGCTGAGTACTGGATACATAGGTTTATCTGCATTAGAAGTGAGAGTTAAAAGATTTCAAGTGGCAGAGAGGATGGGAGGACTAGCTAGGCATGACGTATGGTCTATGCGAATGAGATGTGTAAGAGAATGAGGTGTAATAACAGCCAAGGTTTGAGGGAAATATAGAATATAAAATAAGGCTGAATAGATAGGTTTGATCCTGATTGTGGAGAACCTTAAGTACCGAGCTAAAGCTTTCATTCTGTTGGCATTGAGAAGTCACTAAAGGATTAAGAGAATGACAGAAGATTATTTTGGCATCTGAATGAAGTTGAAGAAAGGAGAAATTCAAGGCAGTGAAATGAGTTAGGAGGATATTAAATTAACCTAGATAAATGAGAGTTTGAACTAAGTCAATAGTAGTATGAGTAGAAATAAATAAAAAAATGAAAGTAAAACTGTGGTCATAGAATTGACAAGAATTGGGATTTGATTGGATGGAAGTAGTGCTGTAGAGGGAATCGGGTGACTCCTAAGATTTTAAGACTTTTGTCATCAACAGAAATAAGGAAGCTGGAACAAATGGACTGTGTGATGGGCTGAATTTTAAATGTGAATTTGAGATTTCTATTGTGAATTTGGACGTTTAATTTATGCTTATATAAAATTCCTGTGCAGGAGTTCCTCTTTGAGCAAACTAAACATTGTAATGTTATAAGAAGAAAATGTGAGAAATGTTGAGCACCTCATAAAACTATGATTTAATCTGCTTCATACAATTATACAAATGATTGGCTCTTAGTAAGTGCCTAACAAATTACTGTTGACTGAACTGACTAGACAAAATTAAAATATAAGCAAAATGTTTAGTGTGTTCAGCGTGAGCATACCACAGTTAGGTTCACTGTGAACAGACCACAATGTTTAACCTTCTCTATACTGTTTTAAATTTGAGCCTTGTTTCCTGTATTTTCCTCTCTTTCCAAACCTTCCTGCCAGTCTGTCTCCCATCCACCCCAGGAAAGTGATAGTCCAGCCCTTTTTAGTGACCTCTCTCAAACCTGGCAATACAAGGTTCTGTTCCTCTCTTCTGTAGTAACTGGGGAATGCTTCTGACTTTATAATTCACTATTGAGAAAGCCCAAACTACCAACTAATAATAGCAGCTTACAATTATGTAGAACTTTAAGGTTTTCAGAGCACTTTTTATCTACTCTCATGTGATTCTCACAACAATTTTGTGAACTAGATGATAAAAAGTGAGGAAAACACAGCTCAGTGTTTTCACAACCCCTTTGAAGGGGTTGTATTTAGACCTCTTTTCAAAACATCATATTGTCCCTCCTAGACCTAATGTACACATTATCTCCTTCACACAATTATGCCATAATGTTACATTTCATATAATCTTAATCTTGTTTTGTTCTTACAGTTCTTCTTTACGAAGTGTTTCTACTACATCCTCAAGACCTTCTAAAATTTGTTTGGTGTGTGGGGATGAAGCTTCGGGATGTCATTATGGAGTGGTGACCTGTGGTAGCTGCAAAGTTTTCTTCAAAAGAGCAGTGGAAGGTAAATGTTCCTGTGGGTGTTCCCTTTCTACTATTTTTTCTCTTTTATAAAATATTTGTACAGGAAATTCTTTAGCATTATTGAAAAGCCTTTAGAATATTTTTGTTTTGTCAGCAATGAATAATAATAGTGTCTTATCTGAAATACACCTGGAGGTTTCCTATTGAACAGTTCTTATATAAAGGACAAACTTTTGAACTGTTAACTTTGATCAGCCAGTCAAAAGTATTTCTTCTGGTTTTCTCAGGCCATTTGAAAAATTTGAGAAATGCATTTCACTTCAAGTACATCTTGAGTGAATGGGATATTATTTGAATATGACCATGCCAGTAATTAAATTCTCATAGTGTTTTAAAGCTGCTCTTTCTGTACTACATGTATTTTAAAAGTCAAAACTTATTGCATTTAATCAGCAAACATATTCTCTAGAGTGTGACTACCACTCCACTGAAAGAACTGGGAGATCATCAGGACAGTGAAGGTGGAAGAGACTTTATTAAGTTTTTTAGAGGCAAATGAAAATGGATAAAAGCCCATATTTCATATAAAGTAGTTTGATAAGTTCCAGAGTCCAAGTGCATGTTTGGATGATCATAAATATTTCTTTTTTTCTTAATTATCTAGTTGTTTCTTCAAGGGCTGCCTCAGGTAAAATGCCTGGTAAGAACTAACTCTGATAGGTTAGTATTGAAAATAATCTTAGATTCTGGATTTAGAACAAGAGGAAATCAGGTGATAGTATCATAGAATTATCACTGGATGGGACCTGAAAGGTGGTCTAATCCAACTCCCTCATTTTGCAGGAGGAAACTAAGCTCCAAAAAAATTAGTAAGTCATCATGGTCATGCAGCAAGTGGTAGGGCTGGGCTTCAAATGAAGGTTCTTCTGAATCCAAAATGGCACTCTTCACATTACTGAGCTGTCTCCATTTTATCAAGGAGAAATAATATTCTTAAAACCCTGTTTGCTTATTCTGATTTTCTCATTTCCAAGTCATGGGTGTTACTTGATAATTAGCACAAGATTGATGACTGATCTTTATAAAAGAATGATCAAATAATGTTTCTAACTGTTGATGAAAACATATATTATGATTAATAGAAGCATGGCTGTACAATTATAGCGTGTCTTCTCTAAGGAGATATATACATTAAGACCTTTTGAATCATTATTTTTCGTAGAGTTCTCAAGGAAATACATTGCCTCTTTAGAGACTAGACAGAATTTACTTGTTTAATCTTGAGTTCAAAGAGGGGGCAACACAGTGATGCCCTTTGATGCATGAGGAAAATTTATGATGAAACTTTTCCAGTGTTTTGAGGTTGAATTTTCTGTTGAAAGTATATCTTTGACAATACCCTATTTCTTTTTCTCCGTTTCCTGTTCCTGTGGATACATTTGAAAAAAATGTGTCTCCTTCACTTCATTGCAGAGGTGGGGGTTATGGTGTGGAATATGGCATATACAACAGATGTGGTCCACATGTTGCTTTTGCTTAAATGCCATCTTTCTATTCTAATGTTTGTTACAAGAGCTTTTTGGAGAGAAGGAAGATGTTTGGAAATAAATGTGGCATAAAAAGAAAAAGCATTAACCAATGTTTTAAAAAGCTGATTAGTCTAGAAAAATATTCTTTCCTAAAATACTTATAGATAAAATGAAATACAGAGAGATTAAATGACTTCCCCCAGGCCACAAGGCAAATATGTGTTCATGATATAATCAGAACCCAGCTTGTTTAATGTCCACTTTATAGCCAAATCCTGGGCTAAGTTAAATATGAAATTCACTTTGATCACCTTGAATGAATGGTATTGGATAAATATAAAATTCTATTTTATAGCACAGTTTTCAACATTTGTACTCAGTCTGTACAGATACAGCCTCTCTCAGATACAGCCACCACTAGAAATAAAAGTTTTAATAGGGAGACAGATGAGAGTCCATTGTGTTTTAAAGTCACATGAATTTGCTTACATGACATGGGCCTGAAAGGCTATAGTATCCAAATCCCAGTAAGGTGTCATATTTCCATGTCAGTTTCCATGCTTAGATACTTTCTTCTGAGACTGAGTGAAAGAAATTTACAAAGCTCTGACATGAAGTCACTATTTCTTTATCAAGATATGTAATTAATCCAAGGACTTTCTCAGATATGTGTTTAGTTGCAGAGTTTTAAGAGTCATGTATTAGTCAAGTCTACCCCTTCTCTATATTCGAATTTTTCCATAATACCACCTCAGTTGTTTCTAGATCAACTTCATTTATAGAATTAGAAGATTTATTCCACAATAGTCTAATTTTTTAAATGTAACCCTAGAGTTTTTCAGTAGATAAGATGACATGACTAATATGTCAGTAATGAGATGAGATGATTATTCTGTGGACCATAATGCATCCAGAGAGAAGCCCTTCCTGTTTGAGTCAGATACTATAAGTAGTGTTGTCACACAGGTGTTTGAGGTTGAAGATACAAAAATTATTCTGCAAAATAGAGAAACTAAATATTGAAATCATATTAAGACATTCATTTTTAAAAACTCAGAATGGTACTGCGTGATGATAAAAAATATGTAGGTACCTGCTCATGAGATCATCATTAAGGCATAAGTTTTTAGAGCTAAAAGGGTTCAGTTTCATGAGTCTAATAGAAATTTCTTATTAATTGCCTTATTCAGCATCATAGTTGCAGCCCCACAACTTGAACCCAGGTCTAATTAATAAAAACCGCATGGACAACACAGTAGAATAAATTTCTGTTTTACAGAATAAATAAAAAAGGGAAATGATTTGATGAATTTTGAGTCATTATGACTCACCAGTTCTGCAAGACTCAAATTCTACAGACATTTATTAAACATTTATCAGTCAATCAATAGGAATTGATTAAGTTCTTTCTATATGGCATGTGTTAGGCCCTGGTGATACCAAAGATGAAAATGACTTTATTCCCTACTTGTGAAGAACTTACATTCCCTTAAGGATGGTAACCCATACATATGAAACTGTATATAGAATAAATGCACAACACACACATGTATATATATATATATATATATATATATATATATATATATATTCACATAGATGTACACATATGCATAGACAGATATTCAAAATAAATACAAGATAGCTTAGGGGAAGGAAGTTGCTGTTGGTTGGAAAGGTCAAGGAAGGCTTTGTGGAGAAGACCATTGTCTTTTTAGCTCAGGCTTGAAGGGTGTCTGGGATTTGGACAAATAGAAGTGAAGGAGCACATTTCATGGGGAAGGACAGTTACTGGAAAAACATGGAAACAGTAAAGAGCTTCATGTGCAAGGAATGAAGCTGGAAAAGTAGATTGAGGCCAAATTGTGAAAAACTGAACCTTATGCTAAGAGTATACATTATATCTGTATCTATATATCTCAATTCTAGTAGGCCAAATAGCCTCTTTGGGATTCAAGGGCATTCAGCAGCAATTAACACATTTAAATTACAAGTGTTATTTTCACTGTCCCTTCTATTATGACCAGATGAAGTAAAGATTAATTTGTGTTTGCAGTTTGCACTTGAAACATCTGTGATACATTCTGATATGTTTTTTTTATACCAGAAATTTTTCTAGAATGAATCTGATATTTTCTAATTACTCACTTCTTTGATAGCTTAAGTAGCCACCTTTTCAATAGTTAGAATCTCTGTATAGTTTTTGTCTCTGTGCTAGAAAATCACTTTCAAGTTAATGAGATTTTGAGACTTCTCCAGCAGCCTGACACTTCATCACTTGGTGCCACACCCTTCATATGGTCAGTTTTTCAGTTTTGGAAGTATCTTAGAACTTTTTTCTCTCCATGAGTTCGTTCTTCTTCAGTTGGGTCATTAATTCCTTAAAAGGATTAATTATATATAAAACTTTATTGTTTATTCTGATAAGCTTTTTTTTTGTTTTAAGTTAGTATTCCTTGTAATTTCAAAGGTTATTGATTTTATGATTTAAGGTTTACAGCCTCACATTTTATCCTTTGTTTACTTTTATTCTCTTTTTTAGACCATTTATTCTTCTTTCTGTAACTCCAAAGTATATAAATTGTGCAGGATGCATTTAGACGTTGAAATAGAGCCTAGTTGTTTAAGTGGTCCAGAGCAACACATCTTTTAAGAAGTTTGTGTCCTTGGATGGATTTTCATCATATAAAATTGGTATTCCAACCATAACCATTAATTATCTAGAATCCCCAGGACTCATTTAATTTTTTCCTTAACTAAGACATCAGTCACTTTCCTGCCTTAATAAGTACATTGATCATAAAGTCTCTCATAGTGCCTCATAGTTAACATTCTGACCATCAATTATGATTTTATTGCTTTGTATATGTGAAAGGTATAGGAAATTAGCCTGAATGGATAGTGACATCAGGCAAGTTGTTATTTTTATATGTCACTTCTGAGAGCCAACACCAAATTCAAATATATGTATATGTATCCAGCGCCAATTAGCCCAGAACACTAATTCTCCATCTCCATTTGCCTGCTGGGCACATGTACCTCAGTGTCCCTATCCATACTACTAACTCGGCATATCTGAAACAAAACTCTTCCTCTTTTTCTTTGCTCTGCACCATCTCCGAGCTTCTCATTTCTATTGATGATATCTTCATTCCCAGTGGCCCAGTATTAAAAACCTTGAGGGAGTATGGTACAAAGAGCACTGAACTTGGACTTTAAAGAGAGGGGATGAAATCTGAGTTCTGCCACTCATTATCTATGGCACTTTGAGGATTTTTCATCTCTAAGACTTAGTTTCCTTCCCATGAAAAATAAGGAAATTGGATTCGATTATCTGTCACATGAGCTCTAACATTATATCATTTTTAACTCTTTCTTCCCCTTCACTTCCCATACTTCATCAGTTGCCAGTGTCTTTCACATATATTCCTTCATTTTCACTCATATTCCTACATGCTAATTCGTAGTGATTCAGATATTATGACCCTCATTAGACTACAAACTTCTTGAGAACAGGGGCTGTCTTTTACCTTTCTTTATGTGCCCAGTCTTATCACAGTACCTAGCACACAGTAGGTGCTTAATAAGTGTTTATTGATTCACTGACTGTCACTGGGATGAGTTGTAACTTGTTTTCCTGCCTCCAGCCCTTTACCTACTCAATTTATCCTTCACAAAAATATCCAAAAATCTTCCTAATGCACAGGTCTAACTCTGGAACTCTCTTGCTGAAATACCTTTAATGACTACCTCTTACCTGTATAATATAATATCGATCCCTAATCCTTGATTTAGTGCCTTTCAGAGCCTGGGTCCATCTTATTTTTCACATTATACCATACTTCAATCTATATCCCAACCAAATTGAACATTTAGCTTTTCCTTTGTCACTTTCTTGCATTGGCACAAGCTGTTTCTTGGATACACACCCCTTTCTTTTTTCTGCCTATTGAAATTCTTCTTTTCCTTTAAGAAACCATATCTTCCATGAATCCTTCTCTAATTTTCCTTTAGCTGGAAGCAGTCTCTCCCTTCGTACATTTTTTCTGGAGCAGTTTGCCACTCTCTCTTCCCTATCACATTTTACCTTCGATTTATTTGTGTATACATACCCAGTCTACCTTCCCCCCAAATGAGTCTAACCTCTTTGAGAGAATGTGCTATTTCATTTTTCATTTTTGTGTTGTTAGTGACCAGCATGGTGATGGTGCTTTACATGTCTTAAGCACTTCATACTTTAAATATTTTAATTAAGGAATTTATATATGCTTATTTTCTTGTAATCTGATTCTTCCTCCTCAAAGCTAAGGAATATTTCTAGATGATCATAATCTAGATTATTGTGCTATTTCATTAACATTATGATGTTACTGAGCCTTATTTTGCACCAGTCAGGAAAAGTATCATGTAAATAGTGCTTAGAATCTTAGATTTAAAGCATGAAAGGATCAGAAATATCATTGAGTCCAGTCCTTCATTTTTGCTGGTAAGAAAACTGAGAACTCTAAAGATAGTCCAGTATCATATAGGCAGTGATTGGCAGAACATTTGAAACCAAGTCCTCTGATTCCATATCTAGGACTTCAAGAAATACTTAAGCGTTCCACTAGTCAAGTGGATCAATGATCTTACGGAGTCAGAAGTTCCCTTTAATAAAGCAGATCACAGCCCATCCTGTGCCATTTTTATCTGTGTCCTCTTATCAGTTCACCACCAGGCATCCACTCAACACGCTGAATGCTTCTCCCTTGTTTTCTCCTGACATCAAGAAATGTTTGTTGATTATAATTGTCCATGGGATTTGCCTGATTTTTGGAGTCAAGTTAATTTTTCTGTTGTGAAGTATAAAGCAAGTTTGGGAAATAAATTATTGGGGAATACTTTGGAATGAGAAAGTATTTGCTTAAAGCAAATTACTATTTCCTGAAGAGCCTCTCCATAGCTTAAAACTCTCAATTAATGTACACTTACTGTGGGAAGCATTGCTTGAAATTTAATAAAGATGTACCAACAACACAATTAAGTTATTTACAAAGTTGTTTCCTACTTATAAGAATATTTTTCTCAACTGCTTCAACTTAATATTATCTTTTGTAATATTATACGTAATGTAAATAAAAATCCTTTTTTAGCTAACAAAATTTTTATAAACAGAAGTCTTGGAATCAAATATTATCTTTGCTATTTATTCTTGCAGGACCATCTAAGTCTCCTTACCTCTCTAAAGTTATGCCCTCCTATGTAAAAATGAAGGGAATGGTTGGACTAGATGACTATAATGGGCCTTTATAGCATAATCCTATTTGTCTTGACTTTATAAAGACTTCCAAATTCATTCTCTATGCAGCAACCATATACATAGAAGGCATATACAGTATAAATGGGAGATAGTCACAGAGGGAAGGTTAACAGTTGCTAGGAGTAGTTCTTAAGGCAAGGACTGGGGACAGCTAGTGAAAAGATACCAAGTCAAAAGATAGAGTGACTTGTGAAATGAGCAGCAAGAAAACCAGTGTTATTTATTGGATGTTAAAGTATGTGAATTGGTTATTCATTCTTGAATAGGACCAAAATGACATCACTATGCTAGAGTCAAGTCAACTATGGCTGATAAGACCATGTGAACATTTGGGCTGGATTCCCTGTATCTGTGTATCGTTTGTTTCTTTTGAGCTACTTCAATCCTGCTTTGCTGATAGAGTATGGCACCTTCTCTGACGAGGGCACACAGTGCTGAGCACTTCTATCCTAGTGTCTTCCATGTCTAACAATGAGTTCCAAAGTTCTTAAGAGAGACTTTGAGAGTGTCTTTGTATCACTTCTTCTGATCACTATGTGAGTGCTTGCTCTGTGTGAGTTCTCCATAAAATAGTCTTTTTGGCAAGTGTACAGTTTGCATTCAAACAAGATGGGCAGCCCACTGGAGCTGGATAAGTGTAAAATATAAGACTAGAAAATTTAACAGTTGCCAGATTGTGAAGGACTTTAAAAGCCAAATAGAAGATTTTATACTTTATCATAGAAGTAATGGGGTTGGTGGCGGGAGTGGGGGGTAATGGAGTTTGTTGAATAGGGTAGTGATGTAATCAGGTCCGCACTTGAAGAAGATCAGCCAAGTGGAAAATGGACTGGAGTGGGGAAAGATTTTCAACTGGGAGGCCAACCAGCAGGCTCTTTCAGTATTCAAGACATAAGGTGATTAGGGCTTATACGTGGTTGACCAATTTGTAATTAAATATTATGAGAGATGTTGTGAAAGTAGCCATGACAGCTCTGGGTAACAAAATGGATAGGTGGGTTGAATGAAAGTGAAGAGTCAAGAATGAGTTTGAGAACTTGAAGAAATCAGAGTCCTTGAAGAAATGGTGTCCTTGATAATATTAGGAAAGTTAAAAAACAGAGAGTATTAAGAGGAGGGGAGAAGAAGATGAGTTCCATTTTAGACATGTTCATTTTGAAATGGCTACAGGACATCCAGTTGGAGAAGTCCAGTGAACATGACAAGAGATGAAGAGAGAGGTTGGAGCAATAGATCTCTGAGTCATCCCCATAAAAATCACAGTTGACTCCAAGGAAGATGATGCGTTCTCAAAGCAGAGTATAAAAGGGCAACGGATGGTCCAATGGAGAAATACTCTGATGAGTGAGTGTGAGGTAGAGGAAGATCTTGTAAAAGAGGCTGTGAAAAAGAGTGGTCAGACACGTGGAAGGAGAACAAGGAGAAAGCAATATAAGAGAGAGAAAAAAAGAAGAGGAGAAAGAGAGTGGTCTGTGGAGTTCAAGGCTTGCATAGAGATCAAGAAGAATCAGGACTGAGAAAAGGTCCTTCGATTTGGTGATTAGGAGATCACTGGCAACTTTAGAGAGAGAAGCTTCAGTCACTTGAATGATGAAGTTGGAAGCTTTTTCAAGTTTAATTATGTGAAGGAAGAAAGATTTAGAGTGATAACTAGCAGCAATGGTTGGATCAAGTGAGGATTTTTTAAAGATAGGAATAACATGTTTGTAGACAGCCAGTAGAAAGGGAAAGTTTGAACATGAGAGGAGTAAGATAGAGGGACCAGTATGTTTGAGAAGATGGACGAGGGTTGCCTTGGCAAGGAAAAAGACCACCTTTTCTTGTGACACAAGGGTAAACCAAGTGGGAGCACAGAGTGGGGGAACATCCAAGTGATATAAGATGCAGAGCAGGAGAGAAGAAGGTGTTCTAATATAATGGTCACAATTTTTTTATTAAATGTGAAGCCATGCACTTTGTTGAGGAGAAGGGTGCTTGGAAAGTTCAAAGAAGGTTGAAATGCTTTGATTAGTAACTCTGGTGAGACAGATAGTGAATTATTAGAGGAACAGTGTAAAAGGATTGCCTTGATGCAGTTAGGATTCATTGGAAATAATGTAACAACAATGTAGCTGACCCCTCCAGTCCTTGTGATTTTGGTGATACTCCTTGAGGGAAAGTCTGGTTGTACGTAAGACTGAATAGTAATCATTCTGGCTGTAGCAACAGTGGGTGTTGAAAAGAGAGCTTTGTATGGGTAAAGAGGATCCAGATTATGAGAGGCCTTGAATGTTTGAATGAAAAGTTTTCAGTTTATTTTTAGAAAGAGAGGAGTCTTTGTAGAAACCTAAGGGAGTAATAGAAAGAAAGTAATATTTTAGGAAAATGAATCTGGAACAGGTAGGTAGGTGGTACTGCAGTGGATAGAGTGCAGGGCCTGGAGTCAGGAATGTACATCTTCCTGAGTTCAAATCTGGCCTCAAACACTTACCAGCTGTGTGACCTTGGGCAAGTCACTTCACCCTGTTTGCCTCAGTTTCCTAATCTGTCCAATGAGCTGGAGAAAGAAATGGAAAACCACTCCAGTATCTTTGTGAAGAAGACCCCAGATGGGGTGATGAAGAAGTAGACATGACTGAAAAAGACTGAATGGACAATCTGGAACAACTGTGTTGAGTTGAATTAGAAAAATACAAATCAACAAAAGTGGGAAGACCAAAGTGACAGCTGTCGCAGTGTCCTAATGTGAAATAAGTGCCTGACCTAGGATGATGGTAGTGGAAATGGACAAGAAAAGACTGACCCTGAAAGGAGAACTAACAGAATATGATGACATGGAAGATGTAGGGAATGAAGAGAGGAGTCAGTTTTGGTCATGTATTTGAAGTGTTGGCCACAAATCCAGAAAGAATACCCTGAAGACAGGGTTTCATGCTACAGAAGGGCTGTAGCAGGAGAGTGCAAGAAAACTATTGACTTGCATGTTCAGAAACAGTCTGAGGACTGTGATATCAGATGCTGGAACAGGAATTCCTTACATGGAAGTATTTCCTTTAAGAGTTAGAAGAGTGATTTAGCACAGTTGGGGATTGCATTAATTAAAAGTAATAAAGTTTTACAGTAGTTTAGTCTTAGTTGTAGGTAGAATGCTTTCTGTTACTGCTATAGCTGTCTGGGAATTACTTTCTAAGTAGCAAGCATAAGACAATTGAAAGATTGGGGGAAAGCATCAGGTGATAGAACAGGCCCCTTCCGCAGCTTTTATTGAGAAGCCTCTCTGATGGTAGCTCTTTGTTTGAGGAGTACTGAACAATTTTATCAGCTTGTAACTCCATAGGGAGCCATAAGATGAAACTGTTAATGATTGGAAAAGCTGAAAAGCATTAATGTTTTAACAAGAAGCAAATAAAAAACCTGCCAGTGTTCCAAGCCAAAGAAATTCCTGCATACTATTAGATGTTTCTCTTTACAAGAAAGGCATTTCTAATGATTTTTTTTCTTTATTTCAAAGCTTAGACTCCAAGTTCAGCTCTCATACCTGAGGAAGTGCTGTAA
Organism: Notamacropus eugenii; assembly: GCF_028372415.1. Classification (NCBI taxonomy): domain Eukaryota; kingdom Metazoa; phylum Chordata; class Mammalia; order Diprotodontia; family Macropodidae; genus Notamacropus; species Notamacropus eugenii. The sequence goes on along the minus strand of NC_092877.1, from coordinate 145,599,214 downwards.
TTGAGGGGGAGAGGGAATCTAATATGTTCTTTTTTTTTACACATCCCTAGAAAAGATATTTGCATGGTGTACTTCTAAATTTAACTAGAGCTCCTCTCCTGCCATCACATTTCATAGTAAGGTTATTGCTATTTAGTGATTGAGGGTGGGGAAACTACTTTGGATCCATTCAGTGCTGAAATTTTCTAGTGTAATTTAGAATTGTAAAAGGTACTCACAATTTCTCTGCTCCATCCTCAATCCCAGTACCAGGGGCCAAATACAGATCTAAAGAGCAGTAGTAGACTGTCACTTGAATTCAACTCTCAATTCTCTTATAGCAATGTTTTCATTTTGCTGGGAGGCTATCGCTAATGAAAAAATCTTTAATATACACTTCTGCTTGGAAACTATTGACCACAAAGTTGTAGTCAAGAGACATCAACTTTTGAACTTACATACCTCAGAGAGTGAAGACAAATGAGGAATGTGAGAAATTATCTGCTTACGGATGTAAGATAAAAGAATCAATCTTCTTAAAACACTTACATAACATTGAAGTGCATCAGACAGAATTTTATGAATAATGTTTTTATTTTATTTTTTCTCAATTCCGTGTAAATACAATTTTAACATTTGATTTTTATAATTTTTCAAAATTTTCCAAATTCTCTCTTTCCCTGTCCTCCCCCTTGAAAAGACAAGCACTTTGATATAGATGTGAACCATATTTCCGTGTAAGCCATATTGCAAAAGAGAAAGACAAAAAAGAAAAGAAAAACCAACAAAAACAAAGAAAATTTTAAAAGTATGCTTTGATCTGCATTCAGATTTCATAAGTTTTCTCTGGAGATGGATAGCATTTTTCATCATAAGTTCTTCAGAATTGTCTTGGATCGTTGCATTGCTGAGAAGAGCTAAGTCATTCACAGTTGATCATCATAAAGTATTGCTGTTACTATGTACAATGATCTCCTACCTCTGCTCACTTCACTTTGCATCAGTTCACATTATTTTTCCAAATTGTATGTAAAAATGATTTTTGATATTCATTTTTTTTACTTCCACATTCTTTCCCTCCCTCCTTGAGGCCATAAGCAATTTTACATAGGCTATAAATGTGCAATCATGCAAAAGATAGTTCCATATTAATTTTGTTGTGAAAGAAAATGAAGACCAAAAAGAAATCTTGCCAGAAGTGGAGAAAGTGACAAATACTATGCTTCAATCTTCATTCAGATGCCATCAGTCCTTTCTCTGGAGGTGGATAGCATTTTTCATCATGAGTCCTTTGTCTTGCATCATTGTATTGCTGAGAAGAGCTAAAAGTCATTCACAGTGGATCATCGTACAATATTACTGTTACTGTGTACAATGTTCTCCTGGTTTCTCTTACTTCACTTTACATCAGTTGATGTAAGTCTTTCCAGGTTTTCTGAAATCATCCTGCTTATCATTTCTTAGAGCACGGTAATATTCCATTACAATTATATGCCACAATTTGTTCAGCCATTCCCCAATTGATGGGCATCCCTCAGTTTCCAGTTCTTGCCCACCGCAAAAAGAGCTTCTGTGTGTATTTTTATACATATAGGACCTTTTTCTTTTTCTTTGACCTCTTTGGGACACAGACCTAGTTGTGGTGTTGCTGGATGAAGGGACACTGTTCCATGTTGCCATCCAGAATGGATGGATCAGTTCCAAGTTCACCATAAGTACATTAGTGTTCCAATTTATCCACAACTTCTCCAGCATTTGTCATTTTCCGTTTTTGTCATATCAGCCAGTCTGATAGGTGTGACGTGGTACCTTAGGGTTGTTTTAATGTGTGTTTCTCTAATCAGTAATGATATAGGCCATTTTTTCACATTACTATAGATAGATTTATTTCTCCTTAAAACTGTATATTCGTATTCTTTGACCACTTATCAGTTGGGGAATGGCTCATGTTCTTATACATTTGATGCAGGTCTCTATATATTTGAGAAATGAACCTTTATCAGAGAAACTTTTCCTGTTTTCCTTCTAATCTTGGCCAATTTGCTTTTGTTTGTACAAAACCTTTCTAATTAAAAGTATTCGAAATTATTCATTTTACATCTCATAATATTATCTCTTGTTTGGTCATAAATTCTTCCCTTAGCCATAGATTTCAAAGGTAAACTGTTCCATGCTCCCCTGATTTGCTCGTGACATCACCCTTTATGTCTAAATCATGTTTCCATTTTGAGATGATCTTGATATATGGTATGAGATGATGGTCTTTGCCTAGTTTCTACCAAACTGTTACCATTTTTCCCAGCAGTTGTTTTATCAAATAGTGAATTGTTTTCCCCAAAGGTTGGTTCTTTGATTTTGTCAAACATTAGATTACAATGGTCATTTACTACTGTGTATTATGTACCTAATCTATTCCACTAGTCTACCACTCTGTTTCTTAGCCGGTACAATACTGTTTTCATGATTATCACTATATATAATATAGTTTGAGATCTGGTCCAGCTAGGCTACCTTCCTTTGTAATTTTTTTATTGATTCCCTTAAAATTCCTGAGCTTTTCTTCTTTTAGATAATTTTTAATGATTTTTTTCTAGCTCTTTAAAATAATTTTTGGGTAGTTTGATATGGTACTGAATAGATAAATTGATTTAGATGAAATTGGAGTTTTTATTATATTGGCTCAGCCTACCCATTAGTAATTACTATTTCTCCAGTTATTTAGATCTGACTTTATTTGTGTGACAAGTGTCTTGTAATAGTATTCATATAATTTCTGTGTTTGAGTATTTAGACCTCCCAAGTATTTTATATTGTCTGCAGTCATTTTAAATTGCATTTCTCTTTCTGTCTCTTCCTGCTGGACATTGTTTGTAGTATATAGAAATGCTGATGATTTATGTGGGTTTATTTCATATCCTGCAACTTTGCTGAAGTTCTTAATTATTTCAACTAGCTTTTTAGTTGATTCTCCAAGATGCTTTAAATATGCCATCAGATCTTCTGCAAAGAGTGATAGAATTGATTCCTCATTGCCTATTCTAATACCTTCAAATTCTTTTTCTTCCCTTATTATTATAGCTAGCATATCTAGTACGATATTAAATAATAGTGGTGATAATGGACATCCTCGCTTCACCCATGATCTTACTGGGAAGGCTTCTAACTTATTCCTATTACAGATAATGCTTGCTGATGGTTTTAGATAGAAGCTACTTATTTTAAGGAAAGCTCCATCTATTCCTAGACTTTCTGGAGTTTTTAATAGGAATGAGTTGTATTTTTCAAAATCTTTTTCTGTACCTATTGAGGTAATCATATGATTTTTGTCATTTTTTATATTGATATGATCTTAAAGCAGATTTTAAGAAATATTTTATGAAATTTGTTTTATCAAATTATTTTATTTTTTTTTATTTTTTTTTATTATTAAATTTATTTATTTAACTTTTAACATTCATTTTCACAAAATTTTGGGTTACAAATTTTCTCCCCTTTTATCCCCTCCCCCCCCAAACACCAAGCATTCTAATTGCCCCTATGACCAATCTGCTCTCTCTTCTATCATCCCTCTCTGCCCTTGTCTCCATCTTCTCTTTTGTCCTGTAGGGGCAGATAGCTTTCTATACCCCTTTACCTGTTTTTCTTATTTCCTAGTGGCAAGAACATTACTCGACAGTTGATCCTAACACTTTGAGTTCCAACTTCTCTTCCTCCCTCCCTCCCCACCCCTTCCCTTTGGAAGGCAAGCAATTCAATATAGGCCATATCTGTGTAGTTTTGCAAATGACTTCCATAATAGTTGTGTTGTATAGGACTAACTATATTTCCCTCCATCCTATCCTGTCCCCCATTACTTCTATTCTCTTTTGATCCTATCCCTCCCCATGAGTGTCGACCTCGAATTGCACTCTCCTCCTCATGCCCTCCCTTCTATCATCCCCCCCACCCTGCTTGTCCCCTTATCCCCCACTTTCCTGTATTGTGAGATAGGTTTTCCTGCCAAAATGAGTGTGCACTTTATTCTTTTCTTTAGTGGAATGTGATGAGAGTAGACTTCATGTTTTTCTCTCACCTCCCCTCTTTATCCCTCCACTAATGAGTCTTTTGATTGCCTCTTTTATGAGAGATAATTTGCCCCATTCAATTTCTCCCTTTCTCTTCCCAATATATTTCTCTCTCACTGCTTGATTTCATTTTGTTTTAAAGATATGATCCCATCCTATTCAATTCACTCTGTGCACTCTGTCTCTATGTATGTGAGCGTGTGTGCATGTGTAATCCCACCCAGTACCCAGATACTGAAATGTTTCAAGAGTTACAAATATTGTCTTTCCATGTAGGAATGTAAATAGTTCAGCTTTAGTAAGTCCCTTATGACTTCACTTTGCTGTTCACCTTTTCATGGTTCTCTTCATTCTTGTGTTTGAAAGTCAAATTTTCTTTTCAGCTCTGGTCTTTTCATCAAGAATGCTTGGAAATCCTCTATTTCATTGAAAGACCATTTTTTCCCCTGAAGTATTATAGTCAGTTTTTCTGGGTAGGTGATTCTTGGTTTTAGTCCTAGTTCCTTTGACTTCTGGAATATACTGTTCCATGCCCTTCGATCCCTTAATGTAGAGGCTGCTAGATCTTGTGTTATCCTGATTGTATTTCCACAATACTTGAATTGTTTCTTTCTAGCTGCCTGCAGTATTTTCTCCTTGACCTGGGAACTCTGGAATTTGGCCACAATGTTCCTAGGAGTTTCTCTTTTTGGATCTCTTTCAGGCGGTGTTCTGTGGATTCCTTGAATATTTATTTTGCCCTCTGGTTCTAGAATCTCAGGGCAGTTTTCCTTGATAATTTCATGAAAGATGATGTCTAGGCTCTTCTTTTGATCATGGCTTTCAGGTAGTCCCATAATTTTTAAATTGTCTCTCCTGGATCTATTTTCCAGGTCTGTTGTTTTTCCAATGAGATATTTCACATTATCTTCCATTTTTCCATTCTTCTCTCTTTGTTCTGTGATTTCTTGGTTTTGCATAAAGTCATTAGCCTCCATCTGTGCCATTCTAATTTTGAAAGAACTATTTTCTTCAGTGAGCTTTTGAATCTCCTTTTCCATTTGGCTAATTCTGCTTTTGAAAGCATTCTTCTCCTCATTTGCTTTTTGAACCTCTTTTGCCAATTGAGTTAGGCTAGTTTTCAAGGTGTTAATTTCTTCAACATTTTTTTGGGTCTCCCTTAGCAGGGAGCTGATCTGCTGTTCATGCTTTGACTTCATGTTTCTCATTTCTCTTCCCAGCTTTTCCTCCACCTCTCTAACTTGATTTTCAAAATTCTTTTTGAGCTCTTCCATGGCCTGAGCCCATTGGGTGGGCTGGGACACAGAAGCCTTGATTTCTGTGTCTTTGCCTGATGGTAAGCATTGTTCTTCCTCATCAGAAAGGAAGGGAGGAAATGCCTGTTCGCCAAGAAAGTAACCTTCTATAGTCTTATTTCTTTTCCCTTTTCTGGGCATTTTCCCAGCCAGTGACTTGACCTCTGAATATTTTCCTCACACCCACCTTACCTCCTGATCCTCCCAGCCCGTGTTTGTGGTCTGAGATTCAAATGCTGCTTCCAGCCTCAAGGCTTTTGGCGGGAGCAGGGCTACTATTCAGTATGAGATTATGTTCTGGTGCTGAGGTCGGGGCAGGGCCACCTCTCAGGCTCAGTTCCCTCAGGGGGTTTATGCACAGACCTTCCGCAATGGATTCAGGCTCCCGCCCGCTTGGGGAGCCCCTGTCTGCAGCCGCCTCTCAGCTTCTACCTCCCGGGGGGGGGGGGCCTGAATTATGGGGGCACCCCACTCCCCTCTCGACCCGCCAAAGAGACTCTCTCACCCACCCCTGTCACCTGTGGGTGGAGGGACTTGTGCGGCCGCTGGTGATCCCGTCCCTGAAGCCTGCTCGGATCTGTTTCTCTCGGTGCCGCAGCCGTGGCTGCAGCAGGTCTGGGCTGGGCTTTGTGTCTGCAGCGCGACGGACCTTTTGCGAGAGGTTTGCAGATCCCTCTGTGGGTGGAGGGACCCGCGTGGCCGCTGGAGATCCTGTCTGTGAAGCCTGCTCGGATCTTTTCCTCTCGGTGCCGCGGCCGCGGCAGGGCTGCACTCAGCTCCCAGTCCCGGCGCCCAGTCCGCAGCGTGAAGGACCCCCCCGCGAGAGGTTTGCAGGTCTCTCTGGAACAGAAATCTCCCTCACTCCAATGTTCCGTGGCCTCTGGGTGCGGAATTCGCCGTGAGTTACTTCCTTGTAGCCATTCTATGGGTTGTGGGTTCAGAGCTATGTGTATGTGCGTCTTTCTACTCCGCCATGTTGGCTCCGCCCCCTATCAAATTATTTTATATATAAGATCTTTGTCTTATAATCAGAGGTATTTGGGAAATCAGATGTGCCCTGGATAGGCCTGTACATAAATAGAATAAATATGTGTTGAATTTAATTGAAATGATAGATATTTTGAGACAGGCCAAAAATCTCTTCCTCCCACTCATATATACTAGTAATATCTTCTTGCATTTCTTCTGCCAGTTTGGAATCAGAGGAAAGAGAAGAAAGCTAATAGATCATCAGAATTGAGTTTTAAATGGCTAGAGAGCTAGACTGTCTATTTAGCCTCTGTTTGCAAGATATTAGACTATTTTAAGTTCTAAGCTAAATGTCTAGGTGTTATGCCTGAGGTTTGAATTCACAACTCATTTTTTGCATTATGCACGAGAAGTAATTTGATCAACAGACCTCATTTCTTAATAGAGTATGGATATTGAGATGGTAAGATTTAGATATAGAAGTATCTTAGATTATTTTTTCCAATATACTTATTTTATAAATGAAACAACTAAAGCCCAGAGAGATGATACACTGTCGAGGGTCACACAAGTCATAAATAGCAGTATCATAATTAAAGTTTGTTTTTAATTTAGTTGAAAAATGATATGATTAGTGGTATCTTCTTTGCTAAAGGCCTTCTCTGATGTTTCCTTATGGCATAGAAATAAACTAACCTTTAGCAGGATTACACATTTATAGTTCAAAAGGATCTCAGAAGTGATCTAGTTCATTTTCTTTATTTTTAAGCCCCACATTTTATAGATAGGATGCTATTGATAAATAGGTAGATAGATAGATAGATAGATAGATAGACAGATAGATAGATAGATAGATAAGAAGCTCTGATGCTCAGAGAGATAAGTGCACCAAGATCACAAAGGTAGTGATTGCAGGATACAGGATTTTAACCCAAGTTCTTTGACTCTATATTTGCTCTTCATTTGACTGCTACAAATTGTTGGACCAAGGGCAGCTATGTGGTGCAGTGGATAGAGTGCTGGGCCTGTAGTTAGGATGATTTATCTTTTTGAGTTCAAATCTGGCCTCACACTTACTAGTTGTGTGAACCTGGGCAAGTCACTTTAACTTTTTTGATTCAGTTTCCTCATCTGTAAAATACATTGGATAAGGAAATGGCAGACCACTCTAATATCTTTGCCAGGAAAACTTCAAATGGAGTAGTTGGATATTACTGAAATGATTGAAGAACAATTGTTAGACCAAAGAGGTTAAGTTCCAGGATCTGAGTAATGGTAACTTTCCTGGAATTTAACCTCTTTGGTGCAGTATTTAGGTGGATTCATTCTTCTTGTCTCTTTGAGACTCAAAAATAATAGGAAGCAGCTCTTTGGACTTAAGTACCAAAACTACCAATGCAGAGAATTAAGGGGGTGGGGGGAGGGAGAGAGAGAGAGAGACAGAGAGAGAGAGAGAGCGAGAGAGAGAGAGAAGAGAGTGAGAGAAAGAGTGGAGAGAGAAAAAGAAAAGAGAGAGAGAGAAGAGAGAGTGAGGGAGAGAGAGAAAAAAAAAGAGTGAGGGAGAGGAAGAGTGAGAGAGAGAAGAATGAGAGAGAGAGAAGAGAGAGTGAGAATGAGGGAGAGAGAGCGTGCACATTTTCTCATTCTTCTATAGCTACCCTTAAACATCAGAAGGATGTTGTGCTTAGGTTGTCAAGATGATGTGACATTTTCCCTTTCTGTCTTTTTTTTCCTTTCTGTCGAAGCACTTCATCTGCAGACCAATGCCTAATTAAGTCATGGTCGGTTGCCTTTCACTTTTCTTGCTGTATAGTATCTTCTCATTTTCGGTCATAAATTACTGAGATGACATAAGTGCTGATAAATATGACCTGAAGTTATGTAAAAGTAGAAATCATAGTAAAAATAAGATCAGAGCTAATAGTAAGGAGGACTAAATTCAATTCCTGGGATCATAGATTTAGATTAGGAATACCCTCGAAGGTCATCTATTCCAAACTGCTTATTTAATAGATGAGAAAACAGAGGCCCAGAGATGGTATTAGAGATAAGTAACAGAAAATGGGCACAGGCCCTTGTCTTCTTTCTCTCACAGAACCTTGGCAAACACTTAACCTCTCTGGGGCTCAGTTTCCTCGTCCATAGAAAGAAAGCCTTGGACTAAATTCCTCTTAAGTTCTTTTTGGGTTCTGAATTTATGATCTTAGAATCTTGTGAACTGAGTTAAGAAGAAATAATAAGCTAATATTATTGTTAATAACATTAATAGAGCTTTAAAGTTTATAAAGTATTTTACATATATTATCTCCTACGTACCTGACAACAATCCTGAGAGATAGCTGCCATCATTATACCATCCATTTTACAGATGAGGAAACTGAGGCTGACATCAGTTGAGGGACTTGCACAACTTGTACAGTTGATAAGGATCTGAGGCAAGATTTCAACTGAAAGTGTTCCTTCCTCACAATCTAGCACTCTCTCCATTCTGCTACAGCACCTAATGCTTACAGTAAAAATCTAGGAGAAAAGAAAATAAATTTTACATAGAACTTGCATAAGTATTGATTTTTTTTATAGTCTTCTGTAGTATTTTAATGGTCATCTACTAAAGAAAATAGAGGTTTTTCTCAGCTATCAAAACTTTGCAGTGAAGTGGAAGGCACCTCTGAAGGTTCAAAAAAATCTCTAGAAGGTCTTTTTGGCTTAATTCAGTTTCCTTTCTCGTTGTTGAACTCAGTTTTTTTCTTAAATTTTGAATATGAATATGAATTTTTAGTAAATTGCTTTAGTAGAAAGTAGAGCTATTTGACCAACAGTGAGAAGACAGAAACAGGAAAAAAACCACCTTAAGCAGATAGTTAATATTCATTTAAGCTGTAAAAACTTATTTTTTTCTTAGAGAAAAAATCGGAAAATGAACATATCTCTGAAGAACATTTTTTGATTTAAGGCATTGAGCAATTTATAATGAGTATTGTGCAATTACTTGTGTGCCTGAAGTAAAAACAAATGTTTATCTCTTTTCTTATTTCTGAATGTAAATTAGATTTTATTTTTTTTCTTTGAGCAGTAAGTAACTGAATAAGATGATAGAGTTTTTAAATCCTCATGGACTTAAGAGAACCAAATAATTATTAAAAGAACCAAATAATAAATTAAAACCCTAGTTTGTAGAAATTAATTCAATGCAAAATATTTACTGAAAATACCAAGATAATTTTTTAAATTTATGTATAGATTATATATAGTTAATAATTGTCTTTTCAGTGAATGATTTGTAGTTTACAGAACAGAATTTATGATCATCTCTGTAATACAAAATAATTTTGTTGTAGTATGGCTTATTCACATACATTTGTAATTTGAGAATAAGGTACATTAACTCACTTTCATGAAACATGACTATGTAGAAAGGAGAAGATAGAACAGCGTCATGATATGTGAAATAGGTTATTTTAGCCTTTTCCATTTGCCAGTCTAAAGTAAAATTTTCTCTACTTCTAGGCTTAGTGTAATGAAGCTTAATTTACTGATCTCATTTTATACTATTCATTTTTTAAAAATTCATAGAGAATAATATAATTCTCTGGTGGAAAGGGATGGAAGGGGTTCTTTTAGATATTTCATATGTTTCAAATTCTTCCCTAATAGAAAAATTCCTTTTCTTAGATATCCAGTAGATGTTCTTCCAGCCTCTGCTTGGATCTACTACCTGACAGAAAGGCTGATTCTTTGTCATTCTAGTGATAACTCGGTTTCTTACTTAATGTGTTTCCTTATATATTTTCCATTTGTTGTCTCTGATTCTGCCTTTTAAACAACACAGAGCCAATCAGTGCCTCACTGGATATGGAAGCAAAGAGATCAAGGTTTAAATCCTGTCACAGATACATTAGCTGTGTAGTCATGAGCAAATTATATATATATACAGAGAGAGAGAGAGAGAGAGAGAGAGAGAGAGAGAGAGAGAGAGAGAGAGAGAGAGAGGTATAGATATATCTTGATATATCTAGATATAGTCATTGATCCTGTTTTCTTATCTGTAAAATGCAGATAACACTCTTGCGCTACTACTTCCCAAGACTGTTGCTAAAGTGCTTTTTAAACCTTAAAGTAATATATGAATGCAAATTATTATTATTTAACTAGATTACTATAATTTTCTTGATTCAAAATGCTTGTTTTCCCTTTAATAAAGCTTTCTTTTGGCATATTATGGCTGTATTGCTTTACAAATGGTAATTGGTGCCAACCTAAAAGACTGTCTGTTAGAGATTTAGCAACTTATGCAGGCAATACATTTTAGGCCTCTTTTCCTCTCATTTTGAAATAAAATACTTTGTCCTTTTTTTATCACCCTCTCAAAAAAAAATCATAGGCATATGCTAGCAAGAAAAGAGATAATTTATCCAAGCAGCCCTGGAATCTTTGCCCCCCTGACACCCAACAATTCCCTTGGTTCATTGGTCAGACCATTCCTTTTCTATATCTCTGACCCACGATTCCTAGGTAGATGCATAACAGCCAACTTGGATTTTTTAAATTTGTGTTAAGAGCAAGAAAAGATTTTTTAAAAAAGGGGATAGGTTCACTTCTTGGGATGGCTTAGATAATCATAGCAGATGACAGTGATAAGGAAAAACTTGAAGTATGTTATTTTTTTCTGTTTTCTCTTTGAAGAAAAATGATCTTTGGACAGCTAAGAACAAACAGAAATCAGTAAGAAGGAATAGAAATCAAAGTTGTAAAGAATTATGCTAATTCAGGCTACTGCAGTTGGACAAACAGCAGCCCAGAGCTTTGAAAGGAATAGCAAATGTCACTGTTGAACCTGTGTCAGCTTTGAAAAGTTGGGTAAAAAAAGACAGTGCTACAAGACCGAAGACAGCCAAATTTTTCTTTATCCAAAAAAAAAAAAAAGAAGAGAGGTAAGGTCTTCAAATTATAGATCAATGAACTTGATTTTGATTCTTGAAACATTTTTAGAATATATTATTAAAGGGATGATTTGTGACAATTTATTAAAGAAAGGGTTAACATTAAAAAAAAAGCTTCATGAAGATCAAATTATTCCAGACTAACTTCATTCCTTTTGTCACAGGATTACCTAAGTGATAGATCAGGTACATGCCGTAGACTTAATATACCTTGTTTTCAGCAAAGAATTTGGCTCTCTTTCACACTAATCTTGTAGAGAAGTTGAAGAAGTTTGGGTTGGATAATAGCACACAGTTTAAATGGATTAAGGATTTTTTTAATGTCAGAAGCAAAGAATGAATAGTGATTAAAGGATCTCTAATGGAGTGATTCCAGATCTCACCTGTCAGCACATTTTTGTCAAAAATTTTGGTGAAAACTTAGGTAGTATGTTTATCAAATTACAAATGACACAAAGTCAAAAAATATTAAGCACCTATTATGTCCCAGGCACTATGCTGGAGACACAAGGATCGAATTATGTATAAAAATGTACCAAATCAAACATATTTAAGAGGCATAAATGTGAAGTCTTATATTTGGATTCAAAAAATAATATCGACAAATATAGGATGGGTAGGCATACTTGAAAATAGTTCCTCTGGAAAAAAAATCTGGAGGTTTTATCAAGCAATAAACTCCATATTCGTCAACAGCATAACAAGATAGGCAAAAAAAAAAAGATAGCGCAATCTTTGGAGATACCACAGGCTCAAATAATATAGTTAATAATTATGTTATGCTCTGTCCTAGTCAGACCGTCTAGGAAGCATAGTCCTCAGTTCTGCGATTTTAGCTTCTCAGTTCTCCTCCATTCTCATTTTAAGCTGGAGCACTTCCAAAGGAAGGTTAACAGAATGTTGAGTACACTGAAGGCAGGGTTACCATCAGGATCACTTGAAAGAACTAGGGCTGTTTAGCCTAGGGTACTAGAGCCCTAACAGGCTTCGGGTATTTGAAGGGTCTTTCTGTGGAAGAGGGAGTAGATTTGATGTGTCTGTCCCCAGAAGGCAGAATTAGGAGCCATGGGTGGAAATCATAGAGAAGCTTAAACCCTGACCCTTCTCCAGTCCATTCTCCATGTAGCCATCAAATCGATATTTCTGAAGCACGGATATGACTCTGCCACTTTCCCTGCTCAAGAAGCTCCAATGTCTCCTATGACCTCTTAGAGAAAATAGAAACTACTCTAGTATTTAAAATCCTTGGAAACCTGTCTCCAACTAACTTGAACTAGTCTTATTGAACATTTTTCTCCTTCAATACATTTTACATTCTGCCAAGACTAACCTTTTGTTATTCTCTAAGAATGCAAGAAAATCCATCTCATAGATGCATTCCTCTGCATGAGCCATATTCCTTCTCACTGTTGACCCCTTATTACCTGGAAATTTCCGTTGAAGTGGCACATTCTACTTGAGATCTCTTCTGGTCCTCTTACTTGCTAGTGCTTTTTTCCCACCCTGTTACTTTGCATCTAGCATGCATTTGCTTTTCTATCAGTTGCTGCCCCTTGAGGGCAGGACCTATTTTCCCTTTCGTCAGTCTTTGCAGTAGCTGGTGCCTAGCCTTCAAGAGTTGCTTAAATAAGTGCCTTTTGAATAGATTGGGCAGAATTCAGTCTCTTTAATAGCTGTCTCCTCTTCACTCTGCCTCTCCTTTATAATTTTGTATCAAGAGTAAATAAACTAAGTTGGTAATGGTTCAATCTAGAGAAAAATGTTAATTAAAAAGTATATTATTTCCATAAATTGATCCAAAAGATAAACATAGTAAACAATAAAAATAGATGTATCTTTTTTCCTGACCTTCAGATACTTCATACACTGACTTAAGAAACTTGAAAAACTTAACTTCATTATCTGCCAGGTCACTTGTGTGGCCATTCTTTTCCCTTTTGGGGTCAGCAGGGTATCAGTTAAGGAAAGTCACTCTGAATGGTAAAGAGGTGGGTTCCACCCACTAGGTAGAACTCTACATTTGCTGAAGTAATACATTATGTTCTTTAAACTTTAAATGATAGCTAATGTCTTATTGTATACAATGAGGTGCCTTAGCTGTACCTCCCCAGGAGAGAGAGAGAATTGCTCACATAAACCTTTCAAACAATTTTAGCTCAATGGTGTAAACACTTTTTAAAGTGCTAGTAGCTATGGCAGTGAAATAAAAATAAAATTAGCCTTATTCTCAGCTCCATGGCAGTAGTAATAATTTGCTTAGTGGTAGTGCTTGGTAGGGGTGAGAAAGTGAGGTTCCTGTTCATTGATTAATGAATACCAGCCTTCACTCACCTTTCTCTTGCTTGTAAGAGGTGGTGCCCTGTGACTGAGTGGCAGCTTTCATTCAATCACATCTCTTTTGTTTCAGTCACTTAAATAGCATGATTTTGTTTGTGCATTTTATAGAATGCTTCATCTATCTAAGTGTTCTTACAGTTCAAAAGATCAAAACTGTTGAGCAACTGCTTGAAGTTAACATATTTGCTTATACAGGCAGCAAAGTTTGTTGGAGAATAAATGAAAGGGAGAATTACTCACAGTTCACAGATGCAGTAAATGATGTACATGTGTTGCTTTTTAGGAGCCATGTCTCTTAATGTGATGTGGAAACAACATCATAGCACATTTGATTTTTTTTAACTTGGATTGTTTTTAAAAATGTATTTTCTGCTTTTTTTTTAAAGGAAAAACATGAACCAGATCCCCAGGAGGGTATTGCAGTAATGAGTGCTGTTTAGTTTTGACTTGAGTAATGATGCTTGTAGGAGAAGTGTTGTATGATGAAAAATAACTCCCTAGATAACACCCACCATGGATGAATCTGTGTATAGTGGGGGTGAAGTGCTGGCTGTGAAGTCAGAACACTTTTGATTTCAGTCCTAGCGTCAAGGTTTCAGAAGAGCTTGATAGAACTTTAGAGGTTATCTGGTTCAACTCTTTAATTTTACAAATGTGAAAACTAAGGCTTAGAATGAATACTAAGTTGTTAGCGGTAACTAAAATCATATAGGTAAGAAGTAGCAAAGCTGAGGATTCAAATCCAAATCACCTGACTCCAAAACTTGTGATCTTTCATTGCGCTCTGCAGTCTCCATTAAGTTCCTTCTTGAAAATGGAGATGATGACAATACCTCTGTCATTTACTTCCTAGGGTTGCCATACCAAAAATGATTTGTTAACTTAAAGTGGTGGAGAAATCATTACTCCTATTAGTGGAAAATAGTAGCAGGAAAATTAATGGAAAAAAATGTGGAATGGCCTTAATACCTCCTTATCTCTTCCTTTTCTACCTTTTTTCTCTTCGTTAGGTTTTTAACGGCTTCCAAGAATAAATCCCAAATATCTTAATGGAAATAGATGGGGAAATTTGCGGTTGATATACAGAGTTTTGCTTTATAGAAATGAAATCTATTCCACATAGTAGAGAATGCCTTTATTTCAGGTTGCTTGGATGAGTAGCATCCCAATAAAATAGAAAGAGTTTGAATCTTGAGTCAGAGGACCTGAGTTTTAACTAGATCCTTTTCTTAGTAGTTTTGTGGACATGGGTAAATCAGCTGAATTCTCTGGCACTCATCTTTCTTATCAGAAAAGTTAAGAGGATTGCAACAGATAATCCCATGTGGACCTTTGATTCTATGATGCATCTGACAGAGCACACCTTACTCATCTTCTCATCTACTCTGCTTGTCCTAGTCCAGTATACTCATCAAGCTTTGCCTGATTCTTAGACTCTTTCCCTCTTTTCACAAAGCTGTCTCCCTCCCTTCCCTCTTTCTCTTTCCACCTCCTTTCCCCTTCCCTCCCCTCCTATCCTTTTTCTTCCCCTCCTTCTCTCCCACCCCCTTTGTCTCCCTCTCTCCCTGTCTTGTTCCCTCCTGGTTAAGGAGAAAATTTGACTACCATTCATGCGATTAAACATTCCAGTATAAGGTGAGTAAATAAACTTTGTCAACTGAATAAAAACAAGGGTATGTATATGCATGCGCACAAGTGATTCCCTCCTGTCATAAAGGCAGCATGCTGTAGCAATTAGAGCACTGGACTTGAAATCAGGAAAACCTGGATTCAAATGCTGTCTCAGACTGGCTGTGTGACTGTAGACAACTCACTTATCTTTCTGTGTCTCATTTTCTTTGTCTCTAAAATGACGAGATTGGTCTGGATAGCCTCTAGAGTCCTTTTGAACTATAAATCTCTGTGGTTACTGGGATCCTGTGAAATACTGACACTAATAGTTTCTTTTTTCCTTTAGTAGAGCAGTTTATTGTGGGCTTCTCATGTGCACCAGCAAGAATCATGCTGTATTTCATAATTTGTGAGGTGTTTAAGAATGTTGCTGCTATTTTAAGAATAAATTGATATTATCCTCATATGGGAGAGATTTTACAGAGTATTGTTGGCATAGTTATTGCAATGTAAAAGGCATTTATTTGTGTAATCTCAGTATATATCTGGTGTGTAATGGCTAGAAAAATAGAATTTTTTTTCCAACTCTGCATCTGATGTTCTAGAACAAAACAAAAAAATTCATAATATGGGATTTGATGTCCTGCTGAAATAAAAAGAAAAAGGTTGTTTTTCTTATCTTTCCTCAAAACACAAATTTTAGAAACAATGTTACATGCAACAATTTTATATGCAGGTGCATCACCATTATATGTACGGAATAGTGTAGGGACTGGACCTGCAGTTTCCTTGGTATAGGGAAGTCCAAAGTGAGAAAATTCCCTTTATTCATGCAGGCATCACCTTCTCTGCAATTTATAGTCTTACAGAGTTTCCTGGAGCACAAAAGTTACCGAGGATTAATCAGCCACTACGTGTCAGAATCAGGACTCAGCCCCAGGTCCTTCTGGCATCAAGGCTGATTGTTTATTCCCCATGACACATCACCTCTTACAGTTATATGTATCCATACAAAAATACCACAAAAGCTGATTACAAAGTTATTAAAAAGTGTTACTAGTAAGTGGCAATATGGGCACATGCATTTTGTTTATACCAAAAACACTAGAGAAAATTCATCTCTCTAGAATGCATACATATATATATGTATATATATGTATATATACATATATGTATGTATGTGTATATATACATATATGTATGTATGTGTATATATACATATATATACTATATATGTGCATGTGTAGATATGTGGATAAATACAGGGTGAATTGAAAACTAGTGGATAGAGAGCTGGCCTCTCAGCCAAGGAGACCTGAATCTGAGAGCTGACAGTCTTATACTGGCTATATGAACCTGAGCAGGTCAGTTAACCTATAGTACTCTAAAAAACTCTCTATGTAAGTTACAGAATTAGGTGCTGACCTGCCTTGATAAAAGGTCGTTACTTCACCTGGGAACTACCAGTGGTATCACAGGTCCAGTCCCAATCCCTATATTCGTGGCCACTAAAGCATGTGAAAAACCTTGGCTGATCCATATATAAAGCTTATTCCCTTCAGAAAGAGCTTGTAAGCTTTAAGTTTGCAGACTGACCCATCTTCAGAAGAAGGAAGACAAAGGTGAAAACTATTTGCTCTCCTTCAGATGGTCACCAATATAGAAACAAAAAACCAGCCCAAGTGACAAAAGAGATGAGTAAATGGAGAACCCTGAACCTCATGGCAAGGTGCTGCCTAAACAACTGATACTTGTGGTCTCTGAAGGAAAAGACTTCAGCGGGTTTCAAATGTACTTTACTTACCAAGCTGGCAGAAAATTAAGAGCTGAGTTAACCCCTAGACAAACACTTTTTCCCTAAACCTGGATCCAAACACTTTCCTTTCTTATCCATCCTACCCCAGCCACTCAATCATTGTAGAACCATATAGACCTTTTAACTGTGTAGTAGTAATCAAGAAGAAATAAAAATATATTTATATGTAAATACATGTAAATGTATATTGTTCCTGGAATATCAGAAACAAACAGTTACTCAGGCACCAGTGTGAAAGACTGGGTGGACCCTTGAATATTTCAGGAGCTATCTCTACCTAGTATGTTCATTGGTTCAACAAAAATATATTCAAATCATCTGTGGTCTAGAGCCATTGAATCATTGATTGAAACCTGGAAGAGACCTTAAAAGCCATCAAATTTGTTTATTCATTTTGTAGATGAGGAGATGAAGCACTGAGAAGTTGTGATCTCTTTTGGTGGGGGGCAGGGGGTAAGCCTTTAAAAATACTTTTTCTTTTTAAAATGAAATTTTTTTTCAATCAGCAAAAATTTAGTTATTCTTCCATCCCATCATTCCCCAGAAATGAGAACAGAAGAAAAATAAAAACATATTCATATTTATATATATATTTATAAATATATAAAATATATTTATATATAATGATCTCTAATATTCACATAGTGCTTACTGCTAGACACTTTACAAATATTATCTCATTTGATCCTCATAACAACCCTGAGAGGTAGGTGCTATTATTATTCTCATTTGATAAATGAGGAAACTGAGGCAAACAGAATTTATAAACACATTTTTAATTCTTTTTAAAATTCTTGCTTCATTTCTTCCAGGAAATCTAATTAAATTTGTGCCAAAACTTTATTTTACTTTGAGATTTTGCTTATAGGCATTTTGAAATTATTATCTTCTGGGTTTGTGTCTTATGTATCCATGTCACCATAATAGCTTTTTGTGGTGAGGTTCTTTTTTGGTTTGCTCATTCATCCAGCCTACTTCCTGATTTGGTCTTGATGTTTGGTGGGTCTCTGTGCCCTTCTCTGAATGGGTCCCGTGAATGCTTTCTTAGTATATTAAGTATTGTGTTATTCCATTATCTTAGGAATAGCTCAGACGGGGTCCCTGCAAGCTATCAGTACTCCCAGAGTTGCCTAATCCAGGGCTAATCGGATCACTGCCAACATAGTCTAAGCTTTGCAAGTTCCCGACATGGATTTGAGTCTGAGCAATAGTAAACTGCTGCTGGACTTAGCCACTACCAGCCACTTAGAAGGTTTTGCTGATTCCATGACAGAACTTCAAACTTAAATCCCTGGGATTGCTGCCTTAGATTTTTCTTTGTAAGCTTCAGACTGGGCTAGAAGTAGGAACTTAAGCTGTGCTCTTCTGCTGAGGCTGGAGCTATACCATAGAAGCTTACTTATGAACTTGCCCCTCTCTCCATGTACTATTCCCGTACTCCATTCCTCACTTCAGCTGCTAATTTTGTTACTTTGTATTTTATACACATATGTATATATATACACACTTACACCCATAATATATTTATATATATAGATGCATACATATCATCGTGTGTGTGTGCATATTGTCACCCTTGTATAGAATATAAGCTCACTGAAGGCAGAAACTCTTTTTTTTTTTCCTGTTGTTGGAGTCCTCATTTCTAGCATATTCCTAGCACATAGAGGTACTTTAAAAATACTTGTTGGGAGAGACAAAGACAAAGACAGAGACAGAGAGGAAGTGACAGAGACAGAGTCTGACAGAGAAAAAGAGAATATGTGTTGGGGTTAGCAGAGTGGAGAGTTGGGATGTGTGATGCAGTCATTTTAGGGAACAGGAATTACCTGTTGGAAACTCCCTCACTGATGTACTTCTAAAATTTGTAATGTATAGAGGCACTGATAAGTTAAATAACTTGTCCTGTGGTCACAGAACTAGTATATTTCAAAGTCAATACTAGAAATCAGACTCTAAGGCTAGCTCTCTACCCACTTAGACCTTACAGTTCTTGAATCTTAAATTACTTTATAAGATAAAGATGAAAGTTACTTTTCATATGACTTTTCTTTTGTTGTGTAGTTCATTGACAGTAAATATCATAGGTCCATAGATTTAAAGCAGCAGAAGGTCTTAGTGACTAACTAGTCCAATCCCCTTCATTTTACCAATAAGGAAATTTTGCCTCAGAAATGTGAAATTCTTACCTAAACTTACACAATTAACCAGTGAAGAGCCAGCTTTAAACCCAGATCTTAACTCTAAATCCAGTGATCTTTATACTTCACCATATTGTCTCCCTTCAACAGGTATGAATTACTTGCTACAGTTTTTTTGGTAAAGAACCAATTTTAAGCCCCGCGTGAAAGACAGTATGACTCAGTGAAAGACTGGCTCTGAAAATCAACTAGTTCAAATGCTACTTCTGCCTTTAACCAGTTTTTTGAGCCTGTGTAAAAATCACTTTATCTTTCAGGGTCTCAGTGGATCCTTCTTTAAAACAAAATGGTTGGATTCTGTGATCTCTAAGAAATAGATCTCATTTACATTAAAATAATTCTTTTCCGGTGGATGTTATTTTGAAGTGATTTTGAAGGTGGTATCATAAGATAACTACTGATTAGATATAAGGAGTTGTCAAAGATAACACTGAACATTGGAGTTCTGGGTCAGTACCAAAATACTATGACCATGAAGAGAAAAAAGGAATTTTGGAGCTTTTGACTCATGTCATTATCCTATAACTAGTATAAAATCCCTTCACAGGTCATCATCACCTATCACTTCCTTTCCACAAACATTTCTTCAATCCCTTTTATGTGCAAGGCACTCTGTCAGACGTTGGGGAAGATATAAGATAAATCATGTGTGTTAAATACTAAATTGTGGTAGAAATAGTAGTTATTACAGTTTTCATTTACATGGTTCTTTACATGCATTCTCTCATGTAATGTAACAACTCAATGAAATTTTTGCTATTATGATTCCCACTTTGTAGATGAAAAAACTGAGGCTGACATCTCACAGCTAGGAATTGCTTGAGCTATCATTTTAATTCAGGTCTTTCTGACTTCCAAATCTAGCATAATTCACTCTACTATATAAGATGGCCACAAATAAAAATTTAATAAATTACCACATCCAAGTCAAATACGTGTTATTGTCTCATTTTATAGCATTGAACAAAAATTCAGTCAGTTAATCATTCAGTCATTAAACGTATATTAAGTGCCTGCTGTGTGCCAGACGTTGTGCTAGAGAGCGGAGGTACAAAAAGAAGCAGAAGACGGTCTCTTTCCTCAAGGAATTTATAATCTCATGAGAGAGAGAAAATGCAGATAAATATATACAAAGTAAGCTATGTATAGGATAAAAAGGATTGTATTCATCCTTCGTTGCTGAAGACCACACCATCAGAGACATGACGACATGACTTGCACTTGACTTTGTTTTGAGTGAGGGAGGGCTGGGCAGGTCACCAGCCTCACTTCTCCTCCAGAGCCATCTGAATCCAGTGACCAGATACTCATCAGGATGACTGGAGATGACCTAGGATGCAGTGGGAGACCTTGGTCCCTTTAGGGAGCCTTTCCTTTAAGAAAAACTGGAATTAAGAGGGTTGGCTATTGTTTGTCTTTTGTACTCCAAGAGGACCAATGATATCATAATGTTGGGATCAATATATAATGTGTTTAACTGTAGCTGAACAGTTCAATATGAGCTTAGAAGGCTCTTCCCCAGGTTGGGTGTGACAGTCTGCCTGAACATTTGGGATGGAGGTGTCTCTAGCTTTGCACATCTCACATTTTCTTTGTGCTACTGTGATTTTGCTTTACTCATAGAGCATAGGACCTTCTTTGAAACAGGTATACCATGCTGAGGGATCCAATGCCAGCATCACCCATATCTCACAAATTGATACTGATGTTCTTCAGAGAGACCTTGAGAGTGTCCTTATACCACTTCTTACCTCTATGAGTATTTGTGCACACTTTTGCGAGTTCTTGGTAAAATAGGCTTTTAGGTAAACATACACTTGGAAGTTCAGCTTGAGAGAGAACCTCA
Organism: Notamacropus eugenii; assembly: GCF_028372415.1. Classification (NCBI taxonomy): domain Eukaryota; kingdom Metazoa; phylum Chordata; class Mammalia; order Diprotodontia; family Macropodidae; genus Notamacropus; species Notamacropus eugenii. The sequence goes on along the minus strand of NC_092877.1, from coordinate 145,578,156 downwards.
GGGTCTGGTACCTTATCTTACCAGGGTTTGCTGCCCAACACCTGAATGGTATAAGAATGTTGGCAGAGGCTTCTTCTAGAAGGTGGGATTCTGGAGGTCAGTAGTTAGAGGAGGAAAAGTCTTCCCACCATGAAGGACAGCCAGAGAGAATGCCCAGAGCCAAGAGATGTGGTGTCTTGTTAGCCAGCTGGAGGTGCATGCTTTTCCTCCCAGTAAAAAAGGTACAAAGCATACAAGATATGGAAATACCAATGATAAGGAATTGTCTTACATTTTCTCCTTGTAACGCCTTACTTCCTTTCACAGTTCAATACTTACTGGGAGCCCCTTGTTAATATCTATTTCTTTCTTTCTTATTTTCTTTTCTAATAATATTCAAACATAAAAATGTTTAAATACAATGTATTGATTTTCCTTATTGTGGATTGAGAAGTGTAGTATATAGCACATTTTATAACCAGGGCTATCATCAATCAGACATCTTATAATCTAATTTAAAAAGTTAATATGGTCAGCATTTTTTCCTATGTGATAGTTTTAAGAATTTAGTGGTTAAGTTCTATAGTTATTCTCCATCTTAATCTAGTGTTCCAGTTTTGGTGCTGTTTTGTATATGAACTTTGTATTTGCATCACCATTGTCTAGCCCAGTGCTCCCATATAACATATAGTAATTGCTTAATAAATGCCTGTTGAGGTTCCACTTCTAGGAGCCAACATGGTAGAGTAAGAGATAAGTTTCTCTCACCCTTTCCTATTGACTCTGAAAACCCAGAAAACATTGCCAGAGGAATATCCTTGGAATAGCTGAGCCAGGAGAAAGACAGAGCACAGCAGTCTTGTAGCCCAGGAAGCTTGGGGAACTAATGAGAAAAGCCCCTCTCACTCTAGGGAAGGGGGAGCAGCAGCACAGAATGGGAGTCATTCCAGCAAACCAGTGGCAAGCCCCACTTCAGCAAACCAGGGGGAGATCCTGAGTTCCAGGGTGGTGGAGCAGGCAAGTACCAACATCAGGACTACCCAAGTGCCTCAGTACAGGCAAGGGAACCAGCAGATGTCAGCTCGGAAAGCCACCAGTGTTCTCCCAGTTCTCCAGGAAGCACAGATCCAGGCAGCAGGCAGACATCCTCCAGCAGTCAAACGTTTGAGTGCAAAGTCTGGGTGAGCAGGAGTCAGTGCAAGATCGATGTGAGCAAGAGTCCTCCAGGGGCCAAACTCCCCATCCCATCCTAAGAGCTCCAGTGTTGCTGACCACAGCTCAGTACCAGGTATGCTGCTAGACCCCTACAGTCTCTGGCTGCCAGCTTGTGAGGCCTCAACACACAAAACCAGTCACCAGGTGCTGGGCAACCAGCAAAAGAAGCGTGGGTTGGTTCCCCCTGCACCTCCAGCAAGGGGGCTTAACTCTAAAAGCCAGGAATTAAGCAAATACCATGAGCAAAAAGCAGAAATGAACAATGACCATAGATTTTTATTGTCGGGACAGGGAAAATCAAGACACAAATTTGGAAAAGGACGTCATCATCAATATACCCATATCTGAAACCTCAAAGGGAAATATGAACTGGTCCCAAGCCAAAAAACCTTCTTAGAAGAGCTCAAGAAAGATTTTAAAAGATAAATAAGAGGTAGAAGGAAAAAATGGGAAAAGAAATGAGAGATATGCAAGAGAGAGTAAATAGCTTGGAAAAGGAAGGACAAAAATTAACTGTAGAAAGCAAGTCCTTAAAAAGTAGAATTGTACAAATGAGAAAGGAAGCACAAAAATTCACTAAAGAGAAGAACTCCTTACGGAGTAAAATGGGTTAAATGGAAAAGGAGATACAAATCCTAATAGAAGAAAACAATTCCTTAAAAATTAGAATTTGGCACATGGAAGCTAATGACTCTATGAGACATCAAGAATCAGACAAACGGAAATAAAAGAAAGAGAAAATAGAAGAAAATGTAAAAATACCTCATTAGTGAAACAACTGATCTGGAAAATAGATCCAGGAGAGACAATTTAAAAATTATTGAATCACCTCAAAGCCATGATGAAAAAAGAGCCTGGATAGCATCTTTTAGGAAATCATCAAAAAAAGTCACCCTGAGGTCCTAGAACCAGAAGGTAAAATAGTCCTGGAAAGAATACACCAATCACCTCCTGAAAGATATACTTGCTGAAAACAGCAAGGAATATTCTAGCCAAATTCCAAAATTATCAGGTCAAAATGAAAATACTGCAAGCAGCCAAAAAGAAACCATTTAAAATAGAACCACAGTCAACACAAGATCTTGCAGCTTCTACATGAAAAAATCAGAAGGCATGAAACAGAATATTCCATAACACAGAAGAGCTTGGATTACAACCAAGGATCAACTACAGAGCAGAATTGAGCATGATCATTCAGAGTAGGAGATGGACGTTGAAGAAAATATGGGACTATCAAAACTTAGTAATGAAAAGACCAGAGCTCAGCAGAAATTTGATCTTCAAATACAGGACTCAGGAGAGGCATGCAAAAGGTAAACAGGAAAGAAGGACAAGCTATTTACATCCCTAAAAGGGAAAATGACACTTGTAACTCTTGAGAACTGTATTGTTATTGCACCATTTAAAAGAGACGTAGACAGAGAGCGTAGATACAAGCTGACTGTGATGTGAAGATAAAAAGTCTGAGTGATGAAAAGGGATTGCACTGGGAGAAGAGGAAAGAAGGAGGCAGACTGGTGTAAATTGCATCACATGAAAAGGCACAAAAACATATTATAGTAGAGGGAAAAAAGGAAAGGAGATGAGCATTGTTTGAACTTCACTCTCATCAGATTTGGCTTAATGAGGAAATAACATAATCACTTAGGTATAGAAGTCCAACTTACCCTATAGGAAGTAGGAGGGGAAAGGGGAAAGAAAAGGGAGGGTGTGGATAGAAGGGAGGGAAGAAGTAGTAAGGGTAAAGGGGAAGATAAGGGAGGGAACTAATAGAAAGAGGGGCAGACTGAAGGAGGCTGTGGTTGAAAGCAAAACTCTAGTGAGGAGGGAAAGGGAGAAAGGAGAGAGAAAAGCATAAACAGGAAAAATAGGATGGAGAGAGACAGTAATCATAACTGTGAATGGGATGAACTCTCTCATAAAGTGGAAACAGATAGCAGAATGGATTGAGAACCATAATCCTGCAATATGTTGTTTACAAAAAATACATTTGAAGCAGAGGGATACAGAGAGAGTAAAGGTAAAAGGCTGGAGCAGAATGTATTATGCTTCAGCTAAAGTAAAAAAAAAAATAAAGGTAGCAATCCTGACCTCAGAAAAAGCAGAAGCAAAAATAGATTTAATTAAAAGACATAAGGAAGGGAACTACATCATACTAAAAGGTACCATAGACAGTGGAGTAATATCAATACTAAACATATATGCACCAAGTGGTATAGCATCCAAATTCTTAGAGGAGAACTTAAGGGAGCTGTAGGAAGAAATAGATAAAAAACTAAACTAGTGGGGGACCTCAACCTCCCCCTCTCAGAACTAGATAAATCTAACCATAAAAATAAACCAGAAAGAAGAAGATGATTAGAAGTTTAGAAAAGTTAGATATAGTTGATCTCTGGAGAAATTGAATGGGGATAGGAAGGAAGATGCCTTTTTCTCAGTGGCATCCACACAAAAATTGACTATGTATTAGGGCATAAAAACCTCACAATTCAGTGCAAAAAGGCAGAAAGATTAAATGCATCCTTTTCAGATGATGATGCAATAAAAATTACATGTGATAAAGGGCCATGGAAAAGATAGACTAAAATTTAATTAGAATCTAAATAATTGAATCCTAAAGAATGAGTAGGTCAAACAACAAATCATAGAAACAATCAGTAACTTCATCCAGGAGATTGACAATAATGAGACAGCATATCAAAACTTATAGGATGCAGTAAAAATGGTTCTTAGGGGAAGTTTTATATCTCTAAATGTTTAATGAATAAAATAGAGAAAGAAGAGATCAATGAATTGGGCATGCAACTAAAAAAGCTAGAAAAGGAACAAATTGAAAATCCCCCCCAACTAAATACCAAATTAAAAATTCTGAAAAGCAAAGGAGAGATTAATAAATTTGAAATTAAGAAAACTATCAAACAAATAAAACTAAGAGCTGGTTTTGTGAAAAAAAAATAGATGATCCTTTGGTTAATTTGATTTAAAAAATGAAGAAAACCAAATTACTAGCATCAGAAATAAAAAGGGTGAATTCACCACCAACGAAGAGGAAATCAAAACAATAATTAGGAGCTATTTTGCACAACTGTATGCCAACAAATATGATGCGATCTTACTGAAATGGATGAATATTTACAAAAATTGTAAATTGTTGAGATTAGCAGAAGAGTAAACAAAATACTTAAATAACCTCATTTCAGAAAAAGAAAATGAACAAGCTATCAATGAACTCCCCAAGAAGAGATAGCCAGGGCCAGATGGATTTACAAGTGAATTCTATCAAACATTTAAATAACAACTAATTCCAATACTATAGAAAGTATTTGGGAAAATAGATGAAGGACTCCCACTGAATTATTTCTGTGTTACAAATATGGTGCTGATACCTAAACCAGGAAGAGCAAAATCAGAGAAGGAAAATTATAGACCAATTTTCCTAATGAATATAAGTGTAAAAAATTTCAAAATAATATTAGCAAAGAAATTACAGCAATTTATCATGAGAATAATACATGATGACCAAGTAGATTTTGTACTGGAAATGCAGGACTGGTTCAGTATTAGGAAAATCATCATTATAATTAGCCATATCAACAACAAAATTAACATAATTTGATTGCCTCAGTATATGGAGAAAAAGCATTTGACAAAGTACAACACCCATTTCTGTTAATAAACAAGAGAATAGGAATAAGTGGAGTCTTCCTTAAAATGATAGCATCTATCTAAAACCATCAGCAAGCATTATATGTAATGGGGATAAGCTGGAAGAATTTCCAGTAAAATCAGAGGTGAAGCAAGGATGTCCATTACCACCGCTATTATTCAGTATTGTACTAGAAATGTTAGGTTTAGCAATAAGAGAAGAAAAAGAAATTGAAGGAATTAGAATAGGCAAAGAAGAAACAAAGTTCTCACTCTTGCAGGTGATATGATGGTATACTTGGAGACTCAAGTTAAAAATTGCTTTAAATAATAAACAATAGCAGAGTTGCAAGATATAAAGTGAACCCACATAAATCATTGGCATTTCCCTGTATAATTAACGATGTCCAACAGCAAGAGGGAAATTCCATTTAAAGTTACCATAAACATTAAAAAATATTTGGAAGTCTGTCTGCCAAAATGAATGCAGGAACTATATGAACACAATTACAAAACATTTTCATACAAAGAAAGTCAGATCTAAACAATTGGAAAAATATTTGTAGCTAATGAGTAGGCTGAGTACAATAAAAATGACAATTCTGCTTAAATGACTTATTCAGTGCCATACCAATCAAGTTAACAAAAAAAAATATTATTTTATAGAGTTAGAGAAAACAATAACAGAATTCATCTGAAAGAACAAAAGGTTCAGAATATCAGGGAAATTAGTGAAATGAAATGCAAGGGAAGGTAGCCTAGCTGTACCAGATCTTAAATTGTATTTTAAAGCATCGATCATCAAAGCTAGTTGGTACTGACTTACGAAATAGAATGGTGGATCAGTGGAATAGGTTAGGTATTCAAGACACAGCAGTTAATGACTATAGTGGTCTACTGTTTGATAAACTCAAAGACTCCAGCTTCTGGCATAAGAACTCACTATTTAACAAAAACTGCTGGGAAAACTGGAAAATAGTATGGCAGAAACTAGGCAGAGACCAACATCTTACACCCTATACCAAGATAAAGTCAGAATGGGTACATGAGTTAGTTATAACGACTGATACTATAAGCAAACTAGGAGAGCAAGGAATAGTTTCTCTGCCATATCTATGGAGAAGGGAAGAATTTATGACCAAACAAGAGATAGAGAACATTATGAAGTGCAAAATGGATGATTTTGATTATATAAAATTGAAAAGTTTTTGGGCAGACAAAGCCAATGCAACTAAGAAAGGAAGCAGAAAGCTGGGGAACAACTTTTACAGCCAGTGTCTCTGATAAAGGCCTCATTTCTAAAATACATAGAGAACTGAGTCTAATTTATTAGAATACAAGTCATTCCCCAATTGGTAAATGCTCAAAGATTATGAACAGACAATTTTCAAGTGACAAAATTAAAGCTATCTTTAATTATATGAAAAAATGCCCCAAATCACTGTTAATTAGAGAAATTCAAATTAAAATGACTGAGATACCACATCACAATTTTACATTGACTAACATGACAAAGCAGAAAATGGTAAATGTTGGTGAAGATGTGGGAAAATTGAAACACTAGTGATTGTTGGAGATGTCAATTCATCTAACCATTCTGGAGAACAATTTGGAATTATGCCAAAAGGGCTATAAAATTGTGCACACACATTGAACCAGCAATACCTTTTCTACACTTGTATCTCAAAGAAATCATACAAAAGGGAAAAGGACCGACATGTAAAAAAATATTTATAGCAGCTCTTTTTGTAGTAGCAAAGAATTGGAAATTTGAGGGGATGTCTATCATTTGGGGAATGGCTGAACAAGTTCTTGTATATGAATGTAATTGAATACTATTTTGCTATAAAAAATGATGAGCCAGAGGGACTTCAGAAAAACTTGGAAAGACTTGTTCTGATGCAGAGTGAAATGAGCAGATCCAGGAGAGCATTTCACACAGTAACAGCCATATTTTGTGATGAGTGACCTTGACAGACTTAGCCCTTCCCAGCAATGCAAAGGTCTAAGAAAACTACAAAAGACTAATGATGGAAAATGCTATCTACATCCAGAGAAAGAATTTTGGAGTCGAATGCAGATGGAAGCATACTATTTGCTCTCCTTTTCTTTTATTATTTTCCTTCTTCTTTCTTGTGTTTCCTCTTATTCATTCTAACTTCTTTACATTATGGCTAATGTGAAAGTAAATTTAATAAAAATTTATAAGTAGAGCCTCTATCAGATTACACTCCATCTTGGGGAGGGAAGAGAATAAAGCAGGGCATAAAATTCAAAACTCAGAATTGTGTGGAAGAGAATGTTAGCTAAAAATAAATTAATTATTTTAAAAATAAGTGCTTATTGAGTGAATATCTGTGATTTTGTTCTTGAAGATTAAGTTAACAGAGCACAAGTTCTGACAGGCATCTCCAAGAGAGAAGGGTTTCAAATGCAAGACTGGCAATAAATTACATTTCTCTTTCAAGGACCTTTCTTCTTTTATGGAGAAACTTGTCATCAGACTGGCTGCAAGATGAGGAACCTTTGGCCGCCAAATCCTCTTAAGAGACTTTATTAAGGCATTTGAAAGAGCTCCAGGCTGAGAAACAACATCTTCTTTAAATAAGCAGTGCCTATGTTTCTTGATCAAATTATGTCAAATATATTTAAAGTATTTTGCAAAACATAAATACATATTATATTAAATATGTCAGTTATTATTATAAGCTATTTTCATTGTGGCCACATTTTCTGAACCCAGAGCCTGCGAATGTTTTTCTTATTTTTGAATTTATAATCTTACAAAATTATAACTCTCTAATTTAGTAATTCATTTTACTAAACATCCATTTTGTGAATGAATGAAATTATATTTAAAGTTTTCTGCAGAAATGCTATTTACTACAACATTTGCATTACTGTTTTTGTCTCTTATCTGCTATTGTTCATCAGTAATTATTAAAAGAGCTTCATTCTTAGTAATTTCTTGTTCTAAATTCTTTCAGACATCTCTTTAGCAAAGTCTCTGACTAGCACATTTAGATCATGGCATGATTTTTGCAGCTTCAGTGGTCATCCACAAAGGTTGTTCATCAGTGAAAATAATCACTCATGTATAGAGCTGATATCTGGCAGTGAGATAATGAATTTACACTTTTTCTTTATGCTCAAACTCAAGATGATATGCTTTGTTGATATACCAAGTTCATTTAAATAACAAATTAGCATTAAAATGTAATTTTTTTGAACCCAAGCTTCATTAAAAATATAATCCTACAACCAAATAGGAATAGCATCTTTGAAAAATTTCCATGTCTTTTGTAGTTCATTCCAGGCATAGTCTTCAGCCCTGAGTCCAGGATAATTAATAGCAGCTATCAATACTTACCTTTCAAATGACCAAATTAACAAGAACCCTTTACTTTTCGCATCAGACCTACATTTCAGCAAATTCTATCATTATTACTTTTCTTACATAATCAATTACTTTCATTACTCAAAATTGCTGCATTTGTTATAAAATGTTACACATGGACTGTCATGTTTCTTGGCAAAGGGGTTATTTTTGAGAATATTTTATTGCCTTCTCTACTCATTTTGAGAAAATAAAATACAATTTTCTAATATTCATTTAGCAAGCATTTGTTAAACACCTACTGCGTGTGTACATCTTTGTGCAGAGAGATGCAGGCACTCAGTCAACAGGCATTTACTAAGTGCCAACCCTATGTCAGACATTGTTCTAAGTACTATGGACACAAAGAAAGGCAAAAACACAGCACCTCTCCTCAAGAAAGCTGTTTTCAACTATTTCTCCATCAGCAAAATAGGGGTAATAATAATAGTATCTACCTCACAAAAGTAAGATATTACTTAAGATCAAATGAAATAATGCATATAAAGTGCTTTGTGAAGTTATGCACACACATATGACAATGATACAAGGAAAGATAAGTCTAACATGAAGTAGAACAAGTTGCTTATCCTTCTTGGGCATGAATTTTTCATCTATAAAATAATAGGAGTTAGACTAGAGAGCCTCTGAAATCCATCCCAATTCTAGATTTATGTTCCTATGATAAAAGCAAAGGGGCGATCTGGATGAAATGCTCTGGGTGTATTGGATAGAGGAAAGGATGCTTTCAGTTGAGGGCATGTTTGAGAAAAGGAGAGAGATCAAAGAAGGCTAAGGAAAAGAAAGAATTAAAAAACACATATAAATGTCATACTCCTGGCAAAGTAGTCACCTACCATAGTACCTGAAAAATTTTACCATCATTTATCATATCAGTCAACTTAGTTTTTAATATAGATACACATAATGTAGCATGCAAGGGCTTTTGATAAACAGTATGGCAGACAATCACTTCCCTTGTGTTCTACTAATATTGAATTGCTTACATGTGAACTGTGTACATAATGACAGAAATATACAGAATCGCTGGGCTAACTCTTCAGTTTACATATGAGGAAACAGCCTCTGAGACCTTAATTGATCTGTCCAAGATCACATAGAAAGTAACAGAGCCAAAGTTCAGATCAAAGTCTCAGGACTGCAAATCTAGGTCTCTTTCTATCACATTGCACTCTGTTCCAGCCATGTTTTCCTCATGTAAGTTAAATATATCACTGCTTATACACAATAACTATGGCACATTCATCCGCCACAGTGTAATCATCTACTGTATTACCCACCTGAAAGTTATTCCCTTTAGTTTGAAATTTTGTGCCACCATATGTGTGTATGTATACACACATGCTCGTATATACATACACACACATATACATACGTAAAAGATCTTTTCCTCTTTTGTTATGAAATTCCATTATGCTTTAAGAAATAAAGAATTAGATGATTTCAAAGAGATTTTCTGAAAAGTTGTTTGAACTAATGCAGCATGAGTGGAGTAGAACCAGACAATTTATTCTACAACATCGATGTTATAAAAATTTACAGGCTTAATGATGTATAAACTGATGTGAAATGAGGAGGACCAGGAGAACAAATTATCACATTTCACTGTAGAATCACCACAAATTTTATGACAAAGTTTTTGCCAAAAAAAAAAAATGTGGTACAACCATTATATGAAGCATTTTTTTAAAAAATTGTGCCAGTATTCCTTAAAAATCATTTATTACTAAACTGTCTGGTGCAAGATTAGGATGGACAGAATACTTGTGAATGAATATACATTAAAATTGAATACTGACAATGTTCATGCTCTGAGAATTCTGGGCTCACAGCTCACAGTGCGAAAGAGAGAACTGCATATCCATATGCCACTGATGAATACATTACTGTTCTGTTTACCTTTTAAGTGGCATGATGAACAGGATTATACCATGTGATGATTATACAATGAAAGGTTATAAATCAGTTTTTGGACTGGGGAAAAGACAGGGTGCGACAGTTACTCAGTGGTGATGATTATGCAGTGAAATACAGTATACAATAAAATCTAAAAACGAACACCTTTGAAAATATCTTCTTATAACTGTAAAAACAATGATGATCTTGATTCCAGAGGACCCAGTGATGAAACTCCCCTGGTCCTATTTTTTTTTTTATAATTCAAACCAAAAACATTTAATGAATATAATAGTAACGTGTGTTTGTGTGTGTGTAATAGAACATTCCTGCCTTACCCTATAAATCTAAGGCATGTTCTTTTTTTGTTTTTTTTGTTAACTTGTTTTCTGTTTTCTACAATCACTTTCATAAGCTTTAGATATTCTCTCTCTCCACTCCCTCCCCAAGACAGCATGCAATCTTATATGGTTTCTATACATACATTCTTATTAAGCACATTTTCACATTAGTCATGTTGTATAAAGGAATTAAAATGGAGGAAATTATGAGAAAAAAATACACCAAAACCTATCACAGGAGAAAATATTCTGCTTCATTCTGTGTTCCATTTCTACAGTTCTTTCTCTGGATGTAGATGGCATTTTGCCTCAAGAGTCCTTTCGGAATGTTTTAGGTCCTTGCATTGCTATGGAGGGCTAAATCTACCAGAAAAATTCTTCATACACTGGGGTTGTTACTGTGTACAAAGTTCTCCTGGTTCTGCTCATTTCACTCAGCATCAGTTCATATAGGTCCTTCCAGGCTTCTCTGAAATCTTGCTCATCATTTCTTATGGTGCCGTAGTATTCCATTATATTCATGTACCACAACTAGTTCAGTCATTCCCCAATTGATGGGCATCCCCTTGATGTCCAGTTCTTGGCCACCACAAAGAGAGTTGCTATAAATACTTTTGTACATGTGGGACCCTTTCCCAGTTTTATAATCTCTTGGGGATACAGTTCTAGAAGCGATATTTCCGGGTCAAAGGGTATGCATATTTTTGTAGCCCTTAATTTCTGTAGAGGGTATAATCAGATTCCTTCAATCCTCTCATCCAGAGTTACCAGATCTTATCACTTCTAATTCCACAATACACTTCACTTCCATTTCTCTTCCTCCACTCATACAACCAGTTTATCACCTCTCACCAAGACTGTTAAAAATAACCTCCCAGTTGGCTTCCCAGCCCCTATGGCTCTCCTATCTTGTCTCAATCCACCTACTGAAGTGTAATATTAATATTTATAAGTTACAGATCTGACTGTGTCACTCCTTATGCCTAAGATGCTTCATATTTCCTTCTTGAATCAAGGATAAAAATTTTGTCTTTTAAAGCTGTTCACAGTTTGACTCCAGCTTACTTCTCTTAGCTTATTGTATGTTTTTTTTTCTTTCATGGAAACAACTTTCCAGCCAAATTGGCCTATTTGTGGCTCCTCACACATGACATTTTATCTCTTAACTTTTCCTCAGACTGCCTCCCCCCACTCCCATGACTGGAATGCCCTCCCTGCTTCCCTCTGCCTCATAGAATCTCTATCTTCCTTCACAATTCAACTCATCTTCCCCTGTTGCAGGAAGCCTGTTTCCAGGTGCTAGTGCCCTCTCCTTGGAAATGACTCTGTATGTCCTTCAAATTTAATTTTCTGTGTTGTTTCATTCCATTAGAATGTAATCTTAAAAGCAAGGACAGTGCCCTACTAGCCAGAAGTAACACGTTCTTTATTCTTCTGAAGTTATAAGTAATGATTTTCTGTAAAAATAAATCTATCTACGTCCTCTGTCTCCTGAAAGCTGTCAGCGAGTCTTCCTCATCTTATACCATTGTATCCAGCTGTTTTGCCTCTTATGGCTACTACTCAGTGAATATCTGTTGAGGCACGTGAGCCTCGGTTTAGCTGAGTTTGTTCATCATATTAATTTAATAATGATTGCTAGCATTAATATAGCGCTTTAAGGTTTGCCAAGGACTTTGCAGCTTTCATTTCATTCTCACATTTACTGGGATGAAGAAGCTGTTGTCTCCATTTTACAGATGAGCAAACAGAAAAGCAGAGGTTGAGCGTCTTGCTCAGGGTCACAGGGTTAGAATGGATCTAAGACTAGATTGGATGTCGGGTCTTCCTGACTTCAGATGCAGTACTCTATCTACTGGTCCACGTAAGCAAGGTAACTTGCCATTATTAGTGTGAAAAGGGAAGAATGGATTCTCTTGAACAAAGCCTTCGTCACACTAACTAACTAATAATAATAAATCATTTTTGATAGTTTTTTTTTTGAATGACTATCTTCACTTTTTGAATTGTGTCCCATGATTTGGCATAATTCATCATTGATGATGACCTTGATACAGTGTGAAAAATCTTGGAGCATCTGCTTTTTTTTTACTGTGTTGAAATTGCCATTTATTTTGTCTTGTATTCTGTTTCTTTTTGATTAGGGTAAATTGGGGAGGGGAAGCAATTGACACCTTTGGCAACTCACTCTTGCTATCTTTTACTACCCAGTCCTTTCCTGCTCTGAAGGAGGCAAAACTATTTTTGCTTTTTAGTAACATCATCATGGATGGTTATTGTCAACCTTCCCACTTTCTTACAGATGACCCAAGTCAACAGAAGATGTTTTGGATTTATAGTTGCAATCTGGTGGTAAAAATCAACTAGTGGAAAATAACTTTCTGGCTTTGGGGAGAAGAATTATGAGAAATAATCTAAGCTTGGTTATTTCCATCAGTGACTGCACCAAATTTTGTGCTTGGTGGAATTTTAGATAACTCGTTAGCTCTGCATTCTCCTTCATATACAGGTTATGCACAAAAGTAACTGAACACCCTTAGTCAGTGTACCTGAAATTAACACCCTTGTTTCACATAGTCATTGATTTGTGATTCCTGTAGGACACTTAAAATTATGGTAGAATTTTTTCTAAATGAATCAAAATAAAAAGCTCTTTTCAATAACAGTTGTAGTTATCCATCAAGAGAAGAAAATAACATTTTATTCTTGGGACAACAAACCCTGGTTATAATGATCAGGGAAGAAAGTTATATTTAGTTATTGTATTTAAGTACCTATGCATCTTTCTTAAAAATTGGTTAGCTTGTCTTTGTGTCTAGTGGATACAAGTATAAGCATTAGTGTATAACACCTTGGCATTCAGTATTTAAAATATTATGCCAGTAATAGAATTCTTGACCTTTTTTTTTTAAGTTGGATGTCTATTTTAATTCCCTTATTTTACCTATGAGGGGTTAAAGGCCTAGAGATTGATTTGCCTAAGATCACAAAACTAGTCAGTGGTAGAACTTGGCTTTGCAGGCAGGAGGTACTTAACAAATGGATCCTGAATGAATAAATGAATGAACTCTAGAAATAGAGTTGAGGTCTTGTGACACCCAGTAGAGTGTTCTTTCCTCTCTATTTCACTAAATTCTATAATGTCTTTGGGTTTAGTAGCCAAAAAACATTTTTTGTAGCATTTATATATCACTTTTCCCCCCAACTAGGTCTTAAAAACATTCAGGTATAATTTCTCTAGTTTATTATTAACATACAATATAATATATTTTTTTCCATTTATTAGAGGTAAATAATGCAGTTTTAAGAAGTGCTTTTGGTAAGCACAAATCTTAGTCTAAAACTCTTTATATTAATGTCCTATATTTTAATATTATGAATTTCAGTCTAACTTTTAAAATGCTAATAATCACTATCCTTGCACATAAAACAACAAAAAGATTTCCCTTAGGTTTTGTTGCAATTTTTACTCTTTGTGGGGTCATCGTTACACTGCTTTAGGCTGTGAATACATGTGTTTGGACTATCTATTGTGACGTATTTCATTTTAATCCATGTATCAAAGTATACTGTTGGCACAGTATACCTGTTTTTTACTAGTAATTTTTCAAAGAGTGGAGGATCCCTGGGGGAAAAAAAGAAAATAAGTGAACCAATCCTAGTATTATGTTTACATAATGCACATGTTCTAAGTAATATTTAACATAGTGCCTTAGTACATAGTAGGTACTTAATATGTGCTAGTTGAGGAATAAGTGCTAGGTGATGGAATAACAAGTCAAAAGCTTAAAGCCTTACACAGATTCTTTGCTTACTAAAATGTAGGTTAAATGGTAGAACATCAGTTTCATTAGGGAAGGGACTGGTTTGTTATTTTTTCTTCATTTTTTTGTCCTTGTATGACAACCTCCTCTGTAGTGCATTGTAATGTGGTAGGTACTTTTAAATATAAATGTTGATTAGAAATGAATGGGTATAAGATTGGGAGTAAATCCACTAGGCATGGAAAGCAATGCCTTGTTTATTTGGCTTTCTCTTAATACCTAAGAAGATTATAATAAAATATATTTTCCAAAAAGAATTGATTTTAAGCAAAATTTTCTTTTCTTCGCTCTTAAATTTGTTTGCATTCTGAAATCCAGAATTTGTTGTTTATTGTGGTGACAAGTTCTTTTCAGTTGTAGGTCTTCATTAAATTATCTAAAACTTTTTAAAACATCACTCCCAAAGCTACTTTGTAATAATTGCATGATTGAAATCATTATAATATTATGGATTTTTAAATCTTCAGAATTATTTATTAATATTTAATAAGTTATGAAACCTTCTAATAACTTTGTAAATTGGAATGTTGCCCCTACAACAAATAGTGATTGTTCTGTATGTGATGAAAATAAATATTAGCTGAAATCAAAATGAATAATATTTGGACACTTAAATTACAAGGTTCTAAATGTTAAATTTGATGTTAATTTCACATGGATAAAATATTTGGTTAAAAAAAGAAAACAAAACAATGGCAATTACTGAGGAGTTTCTTATTTTGATAAATGTAACTTAGATAGTCTTGCCCCCTGCTGGGCTACTGAAGCTTTCTAAAAATACCAGATGTCTTCAGACTGAGTCTTGTGAATCGTGGTTAAACTTATATAATCTTATATTTTTTGAGCATTTGGGTTATTATTTTGTTAGCAGTGATGATAATGGTGGTAGTACTGGTGGTGATTGTTAGTTGCCAGCTATGTACATACCCACTAAGATCCAATTAGAGAGAAAGAAACAAAAGAATATTTAATGTACTAGTTTCAGATGCAACCTTCAAGTATTGCAGAATGGTCTTTCCTTAAGAATTCCAGGAATGTCTTAATTTTAGGAACTTTTTAGGCATTACTAATGTCTGTCAGCTATAAAGATGTCGAAAAGCTTCCACATTTCATCAAAAAATAAACCTTGTTTCAAAAATGAATTTTGAAAAGAAAAGGCAGTGCCAGCTAGTATGCTCAGTAGAGAGGTATTTCCATGAAAATACATTTCAAAGGACAGTGACTATAAGGGAATGGCTTGCTTTGAGTGTCTGCAACTCAGGTGATAATTTGGCCTTGGAAAGGTGTGGAAGGGGAAAGGACAGAGGAAAGGACAAGATTAGTTTACTTCAAACCAACATAAGTAAATAAAGATATTTCAAAATATGCTATTGAATATTTGGATTTTTTTACACAAAAGAAAAGAAATTATTTACAGCTATGTACTTGGAAGCATAGCAACAATAAATTCTGACTAGTCTAGTCTTAGGAACCTCAGAGTCTATTAAAATCTACTCCATTGACTATTTATGTATATATACTGCCTTTCAACAAGAGAGCTGTTGCAAAAGGGGCAAGAAAGGGCAGCTTTATAGTTTTTTTATCTGGTAGGGGAAGAGGTATTGATTGTGTGATAAGAAGAAACAGTATGAATTTGTGTTGTAACTTCATAATAGCAAAGTTGTTGGTAGATGCTAATGCTCCAAGATTCATAACTAATTTTCTGATAATAAGACAGGGCACATGAGTCAAGAACTCTTAGGTTGAACTATAAATTTAATAAGAATTAATAAATTATTTATTAGTCAGTATTAAAGACGTGTCTCTCATCTTTTGCCCCTCATTTTGTACTATCACATTTTATAGTGACTTAATTTTTCCCTCTGAGAATAATCCCTCTTTTCTGCTTCTTAAAAAAAACTTTGTATGAATGAAAGAATAACATTTATTAAGCTCTTGCTACGTGACCAGCATTGAGGATACCAAGGCATGACAATCCCTTCCTCAAGGAGGTTGCATCCTAATGAGGAGACAACATATTTTAGAAAGTGGTGATTAAGGAGAGGTGTTTTATAAATGTGTGTATGATATATGTGCATATATTATATATATTTATATTTTGGGGGTTGGAAAGGTGTGGAAGAGTAGTTCACCTCAAACCAATTTAAGTAAAGAAAGTTATTTTAAAATGTCATTGAATATCTGGATTTTTTTCAAAGGTAACCTTCAAATTTTGCAAAATGAACCATCTTTAAGAATTCCAAGATCGTCAGAACTTTTAGGCACTGCTAGTATCTGTCAGCTGTAAAGATGTGGAAAAGTTTCTGTATACATACATACATACATACATACGCACGCACATATACACATATATTCATGCACACATAAAAATTGTTCGATACCCCAAAGAGTTTTTGTTCATGTGGATTCTATCTTTTGGTATATACCATGTTAGAAATTGAAAGTGATGAATTATAATTAATTGAAAACTAACAGTAATAAACCTATTACATAACAGAAATGACATTTTTATGAAAAAACTATATTTACAAATGATTTAGAAAAGTGGCGTTGCTTTTACATATTTTTGTAAATCTCTTTAATTCTTGACTTAAAAGACAACTAGATTCTCATATCTGCTTCATTGAATCTGTTGCAATATGTTGTCTTTGCTGAGGTATATGAAGAAAACTTGACCTCACACAAATATATAATTGTAAGAGGGATGTTATTTTAATAGGCAGATAATATCTCAGTATCGTTATGAAAATAGGTTTGACCTTACTGTGTCTGGAAGAATCTAGGGAATACCTAAAGGTCCATACCCTATCTAGCATGAGTGAACCCAGGCACTTTTGTATCTAATGACTTTTGAGCAGCTAAATATGACACAGTCAGAGCTTGGCAAAAAATGTTTGGGTCAAGTAGTTTCACTTCAGGATTTGTACTTCGGCAGTTTGTATATCCCCGTCTTCCTCTCTGGGAATGGGCCTAGTTTTCTTAGACTGCTTGAATGTTCTTTTAAAAAAGAGTTTTACCAAAAGTGATTGTGATACAGCCAGAATTGTAAGTGGATATGTTTTCTAAATAGCCTGCGTTATTCATTTAAGCTTTAAAGCTATTATATTTTTACATTTTCTTTTTCAAGGCTTACTTTTTATATCATACTGTGGCATGAATTTAAGAAGGCAGAATGATTATAATCCTCTATGATGTTCTCAGTTAGCAGTACTTCTGTAGGGGAGTTTCTTACTGAGTCCAAGAAGAAAGACGTCTTGGATATTTATATAATCTAACTGATATTTTCTGCAACTGTTTAAAAAAAAAAACTACTATTATTACTGTCCATTCCTACTTACTTTTATCTTAGTCCTCTTCTCAACCATACTACCATCAGTGTTCTTCTGGCAGTTCTTTAATGCCTTACTTAAACTCATTATATTCTATATAAAAAGCCCTCAACTAGCAGATTAGTCTACTGGAGATCTTGAAACCTTACTTCAAGGAGCTCAAAACCAGTTTTTGTATGCCCCATTCTTACTAAGTTCAGAGGCTTTTCTGTCCCCCTTTTCCTGCCAAAATAGTCTCAAGACTTTAGGGAAATGAAAAGTGGCCTTTCTTTACAAAAAGAATGAAGCTTTCTGTTCTTTTCATGTTAAAGTCAACCATGTATAATAATAGTTCGGTTAATCTCATGGGTTCAGTCCCCATATGGGTCATTTAGCTTTCTTTTTT
Source organism: Notamacropus eugenii (assembly GCF_028372415.1). Lineage (NCBI taxonomy): Eukaryota > Metazoa > Chordata > Mammalia > Diprotodontia > Macropodidae > Notamacropus > Notamacropus eugenii. The sequence goes on along the minus strand of NC_092877.1, from coordinate 145,560,145 downwards.
CACCATGGCAACAAGCTGCTGTCATGGCCTTAGCTAGCCATTTTGCAAATGCAAATTGGAGTTGAATATGAGACTATGGATGGTTCTGTGGTACAGGGGGAATAGGGCTTGTAGACAATTTATAGCAAATGTCCCTTTGATGGTAGGTTTATAGCACCATCTTCAAATAAAAGATGTCATATGTTTATTTGTAAATTACACTTTTGGGTGTAGATATAAGATCTTATCCAGGTAAGATTTGGCTGTTAAAACAACTTCCTTTTTATCTATAGAAGATATGAATAAATGTTTTAATTCAGCTTTATTTGATACAATATGGTGTTTTTATGCAAGCTGTATATTTCCAAAACTCTTCAAGGCTTAAATACAGTTGAATTAAAACCAAAACATAATTTGTACAAAGATCTAGCATCCAGCCATGTGTAGGAAATAGAAATTAATTTATAGGTACAGAATCAGTCAAGTAGAATATTGCAGCTCACCTTTTTCAGAGACTGTGGTAAAATGATGATAATAGCTTTGCGTAATATATCATCTTTGTCCAAGGCACTTTTATGTGTAATGTCTTATTTTATCTATTTATGTAAGTAGAACAAATAGTATTTATAATATATTAAAGATTAGGGAATTTAAAAAACTTACCAGAAAGTCATGATGGTACGTATCAGAACTAGGAGTAAAATGCGTCATTACTTTCTAGTTTAAAACTTTTCTAGCACTTCTAACTTGGGTTAGAAATTTAAAGAGGGATAGAGTTGGAATTTTTGATTTTTCCAAGAATATGCACAAAGTAGTATAAGAATCAAACCAACCCTTAAAGTGTATGATTTTAAGATATATGTTAAGGCTTCTTTTTTTTTTTTGCAATGTGAAAATATATTTTAAAAATCATTGAACTGTAAAATTACCCTGTGACTCAGGAATTAGCCAGAAAAGTCAGAGACAGATGGAAAGGTCCTATTCCACAAAAAATATGTGAAGCTGAACTTTCTGTACTAGCAAAAAGTGGAAGTAAAGTGGTTTCCCATTGATTGGTGAATGGATGAATAAATTGTAAAAATCATGGTATATGAAAGTAATGAAATATCAGTATTATTTTGCCATGAAAAGTAATGAATATAATGAATGTGGAGAAATTTGAGAAGGCTTGCAAGAACAGCTAAGTGAACAGACTCCATGAATCCCTTAATGATATAAAGTAAAACGATATTGAAAGAACTCAGCACTCTGGTCCACATAGTAGCTTCAGAGGACTGATTATGGAGAATGTCTCTTGTTCTCTCAGCAGTAAAGTGGTGTAATGAGGCATACATTTTCTGTCTTAAACAGTGTGATTTGTTTTGTTTGGCTGTGCTTGTTTGTTGCGAGGGAGGAGTGTATTCTATATATTATCAGACTCAGTTGATGTATTGATTAGTTTTACTGGTGTCTTTTTTTCTTCATATGTACTTTATGTTACAAAGGATGACATGCTAGGTAAGGGATTGGGAAGGGATATGTTCTTAAATGACAGTGATATAAAGAGAAATTTCTACCATAGGGCACTGAGTCTTCATTTATATTTATATCATGAAATGATACTCAAGAGTGAGGCACAAAAAAAAAAAAAAAGAAAGATGACAGAAACTTGATCTACAAAGACAATTATATTGAAATTGATTAGAAATTGGAACTCTTATATCGGCTTTTGGAAGAACTAATTCCATGAAGAACATGAAGAATCTGAAGATGGAAGAAATAAGACTACAGACCATTAATCAAGTAATGAAAGCCCACATAAAGACCTTCTCCACCCATTAATGGGCCTGCCCATTAAGGGAAGCTTGGTTAGGGGAGGTCCATACCTTTTGTTAATTTTGTAGTAAAGCACTGCTTCTCAAGGGTTGTGATGCACTGTGACTCTGAAAACTGTATAAGTACTATGAGATGAGGTTTTACTTTGGGGCTTACTGATTGGAAGTGTTTGTCTGGCCAGATGAGACTCTGGGCAGCCACTTAGGAGTCCCCAGGCTTTGAAAACCCAGATGTTGGTGCTTCTGTCTCTGGTAACTCTGTATGTACAGTCAGACAGTTATCTATCTGTTGATCTGTGATGTATGTAGTGCTTATGTGTAAGGCAGCTGGAATCACTCTCTGTTGATCTTGATTTCTCTGTATTTTCTCTGAAGTTCAGGATGCTGACTTTTTCCCCTGAACTAAGTAAATGATACATGTGCTTGATTAAGGTGATTGTTGATCCCTCAAGTTGCTTTCCTTTTAGAAAAGCAGATCAAAGAACCTGTGATAGCAGGCCCTCCTGTGTATGTCAGAGTCCTTGATTTTATATGAACTACTTAAAAAATAGTAAGAAAATGATGTTAGGGAGAAGAGGAGGAATTTTTACTTAATCACTTAACTAAGGGGAGGAGGAAAAGAGAGGAAGAATTAGCTGACTAAATAAATTAAAAGAAGTCAGTAAAATAAGTAAAACTAAAAAATTATGGATAGAATTCATAAACAGGTGGGGCAGAAGTTGAAAATGGAGAAGAGAGCTTATGGAAATTGGATTGACTCAAAATAGATTAAGTAAAACTCATAATAGGGACAAAGTACTGACTTAAAAGAGGAAGAGAAACCCAAAAAGATTTTAATTAAGAAACCCCCCCTCCTCCAAAATCAGAAACACAGAGGTGAATATAACAGCTGGCCTGAAACTTAACATGAGGGGCAAACAACTAAGATCTTGTCTCCTTCTACCACCTCCTGGCAAATCGAAAAGAAATGGAAGCAGTGTCAGATTTTTTATTCCCAGGCTCAAAGATCATCGCAGACAGTGACTGCAGCCATGAAGTTAAAAGATATTTTCTCCTTTGAAGGAAAGCTGTGGCAGATTCAGACAGCATACTAAAAAGCAGAGATATCATCTTGCCAGCAAAGATCCATGTAATCAAAACTATGTTTTTTCCAGTAGTAATGTATGGCTCTGAGAGTTGGATTATAAGGAAAGCTGAGTACCGTCCTTTCGAATTGTAGTCCTGGAGAAGACTTTTGAGAGTCTCTTGGACAGCAAGGAGGTAAAATCAATCAGTGCTTAAACTAATTCAGGCTATTCATTGGAAGGACAAATACTGAAACTGAAGTTTAAATACTTTGGCCACATAATGAGAAGATGGGGTTCATTGGGAAAGACCCTGATGTTGGGAAAAATTAAAGTCAGAAGGAAAAGGAGAGGATAGAAGATGAGATGCATAGATAATGTCATTGAAACAACAAACATGAACTTGGACAGACTTTGAGAAATAGTGGAAGATAAAAAGGCCTGGAGTGCTATGGTCCATGAGATCACAAAGAGCCAGACATGACTGAATGACTGACAACAAAAAGGGAAATCCAAAGTCAGAGATGAAGAGGGAGAGCATTCCAGACAGAGTGGATGATCAGTGAAAACTCCAAGAGATTAGAGATGGATTGGGAGAAACTTGTATAAGAAATCTTGAGTGAGAAACATCAGGAGGCAAGTATCACTGAATTGCAGAGTTTGTTTGGACAAAGCAACTCATAGGATATATCTCCCTTAACCCATAAGTGTATTTGTGCACCACATTGACAATCTTTCTCCTTCATGGAAACATCTGCAGTATTTCTGAGTTACCAAAGACAATCAAAATATCAAAATAAAGTTGTTCTATACACTGGATGGTTTCTAGGAAATTAAGAATTAGAATTCATAATTAAACATAAGAGAAGAGGAAGGAAGGCAGCAAGCATTTATTAAGTACTTAACTGTGTTCCAGGCATTGTGCTGAGAGCTTTACAAGTATTATCCCCCTTGATTTGCAAATCTCAAAATATCTCATATCTGCAAACTTTCCAAAAGTCTATACCAGTCACATTACTGTTATTTTTAAAAATAAATTAATAAGCACTTTAATGCCAAAAATGGAAAGCAACATATCCTAAAATGTTACATGAATGAATTAGTACTTCAAGCATAGATCTCACAGATGAAATCAGATAATCATTTTTTTATCCAAGAAATCAGAGTTGAATCAAAATTATTCCACATGAATGGCTAATAGGAGAAGACAAAGGAGATCTCTTGACTTGCTATGGATTTTTTTTTTTTATGAAAAGTCTTATAATGTCTTAGGGCTGGATGTAATCATCAAAAACAAGAGTATATGGAAAACCTCACCCTCTATTAGGAATTGTTCTTCCATTTTGACTTTGAGCAAGATACCTTCCATCAACCTGGTCTTTGATGAGCTTCTGTTTTCTCTGTATTTGAACCAAATTCTAAAATCCAATAATATAATGAGCTGCAGATACCTAAAAACGTCAGATATTTTTAACATATTCTCATGGAAAATCAGTATTTTTGTTTCTCACAAAGTAATAGATGTCCATTCTGTGGGTAGGGTTAGAGATACAGAAAACAACAGCGGTGTGTTAGATATTTGGCCCAGTTTAAGTTAAAAAGCCAATTAATATTGACTTTCAAAATCATTAGGATTGCAGGCTCTAGATGAAGCTGCTGTTAAACTGTCATGCTGTTCATCTCATTTCCTCAATAGGATACTTTTTGTTCATCAGATTTTTCACATGGTGCTTATATTGATATATTTTGCTGTGTTTGCAACTTCTAAAGGACAGTCATTGAAAGTCTTTTTAAAAAGCACTCTTAATTATCTCAAGAAGCCAAACTGGAATTTTCACAACTTATATGTGATTTATTAGATCATGTGAGTGAAATTCAGTGTTTTTCTAAATTCATGTCTTTGACAGTTTCAGCTAAAGAAAATTAAGGGCAATTCCTCCTCCTTCCTAAGTTTATCCTATGAAAACTTGTCCTCATCGACATCTTTCTTAGGTATGATGTCATTTTATAATAGATTATCTTTGTCAGCATTAGAATGTGGAACCAGGTATATAGAGAGCTGAATAAGCGTCTTTTGAAATAGCATAACAGTGTCCTGTTTTATAGCATTCTGTTGTTTTAGTGAAAAATCACCTCCTTTACGAGGCTGTTTGTAATTTTTCTGACTTTAGTATCCCCCCACTCCAATTATTTTTTTTTCTTTATATTTATTCTTTATTATGCATATTCATTGTTCTCTTCTGTTGTGGTTTTTAATGTATGTATTTTTAAACAATTTATATTATCTCTCTTAAAGAGTACACTTCAATGATTGTTAGATATATTAGAGCCACTATTAGTGTGGAAAAATAAAGCAGTTCAAACCCATAACAAAACGGAATGAGATGTAAAAAGTACAAGGTAAAGCCTGGTCTAACATAAAAAATAGCATAAAGAACTGATGAACTATTTCTGAGTTCATGGAAACATGCACCCCACATACTGAGAAGCAGAATTGTTTTTTGAATTTACAGAAATTCGCAAATGGATATGGAGAGTATTCCATACAACACAAATTTTACAGTGCTATGCATTATGAAAGGTTATAAAATTTATCTAAGAGGTAGAAATTTTTTAAAAGTGCATCAATGGTTTGTGAACTCTACTGATTTTAAATCCATTGAAAGCCTTTGGGTTCTAATCAAAGACAGCCTTTGAAAAATGAGCTTTTAATATCCAATGTGATGAAAGTGTGGTTTCATAAAATATTTTAGAATATGTCTCAAAATCTTATGAACTGAATGCCAAAACATGTAAAATAAATGATTGGAAGATGTAGTCATTCAATATTGAAGCTTTTTTTAAAGATATAAAAAGTTGAAAGGTTTGTTTTGTAAGTGAATATATTTTATTATTTTGCTTTTGTTTGGTAATTTGCACATGGCTTTATGTACAAAAAAGACTTGTCACTTGATTATGCTTTCCTTAAAGTTTATCCTCCAGTCCTGAAATGCTTTCATATTCTTGACCACTAAGCTGTATGAGTTAGATGCAGAGAGTTGTTAAAGCTTACTTTTGTTAATTATTAGAAAGATTTCAGTTCAATCAGTCAAGATACTCACTGCCTACCAATCTAGCAATAAATAGCCTTCTACTCATCCCCACCCCTGCCATGTTAGAGTTCGAGAACATGGGGTCTATGGACTTTCATGAAATGTAATGAATACCATTGAGACCAGTCTGGAATTGGATTACAAAAACTCATTTGCATAAATCCTAGAAACCTTGTATGCCCTTATTGAGGAGGATTTCATTTTAACTTTAATCAGAACTCCCTTTAAATAATTTAAGATATTTTAGGCAGAGTGACTGACTGAAACTTGATGTATTTTTTTCCTTATATTGTAAGATTACATTGACTTATAGGTTGAGTATGTATGAGAGATCATATGATTTTGAAATACTGCATAATGCATTGCTTTAATTTTACATAAGATGGATATATTCACTATAGGATATTGTAAATATTGAAATGGAAAACTTATTTTAATCTTTATTGAACATATAATATCAAACATCATCAAGTATATCAAGGGTCAGTTTGTATACCTTACAGTTTACCCTACTTCTCAAAGAAGTATAAACATATGTTTTATGCTTTTTCTTTAACATTTTTTTTGAACAATTAAGTCAATCAAAGTTGAAATGATACTTTTTCCTCTTTGATGTCCTATGAACTTCAGCAAATAAAAATGACTCACCAATATAATTTTCTAACTTTTCTCTGACTTCATGGGATGCTTCAAATTAATCCTTCTACTTTATTGACTTATTAAATGTCACATTTTAAGGGGAATAAGTGGGTATCCATAATTTGGTTTTTTGATAATATGTACTATTAAAATATTTTCAAACCATGCTTATCTTCTTCATCTAGACCAAGGGTTCATAACCAGGACCTCCAAAGGCGCTGTGGATAAATATAAGAGAATCTGTGAATTTCAGTATTATTGGTTTCCTTTGTAATCTATGTATTTTATTTCTGCATTCAAAGCCATTATTTTGAGAAGGGGTCCAGAGGATTCACCAGACCACCAAAGGGATCCATGGTACAGAAAATGTTAAGGACTCTACATCTAGACTCATTAATTTTCTTATTCTTTCCATTGGCCACACAAAGCCAATTATATAATACAAAAATATTATACAGAAAGATTTGATGAATACATCCTCATAAAATAAAACTTCTGTGAGCATAATTTGCCTAGTTGAAGAAGATTTGGGGGTGGGGGGGATTAGTTTTCCCAGTCTTGTCTGTGAATAGCTTTTGAATCACTGGACTGGACAACTGTCATGAGAGTTATTCAACCCCTTTGATCTACCCTTTCCTATCCTTCATGCCATTCAGGCTGATTCCTATGGTTTGAAAAATTTAAAGTATGGTAGCTTCTTTCAAGAAATTAGGAATACACTACAAAGATGTCCTATGTTTCCTATATTATTTTTCTTTAGTAATGTTTTCTGATCATAAAGTGTGGATAAGCAAAACTTGGAGTCTCCACTAATAGAAGTATTGTTGTACTGTCCTTTCCTCATAATTGTATCTGACTTAGTTTCCCTAATCTCAGTAGTTCATCCAGGTCCTACCATTCCTTAAAAACTCAATTTCTACCTCAGGGATATAGAGAAGGCATTTAAAACTTTGGATTTTGGAATATGCAAACCACTGAGCTCAGAGTTGCCATTTTCTCCAAAGGTGGGATTGATCCAAAGAGCAGATTAACTCTGACTTCCACATGTTACCCTGAAAGTATTTGCTTAGCTTTCTAACTCAGTCTCAGGAGGTGGGCAGTGATTCTAGAGGAAAAGTGGAGTAAGTTGTCAATCTAGAAAATCTTGATGGATGTTTAACTACTCTTGCGCTAGTTGAATTCACTGGTCTCATTATTATATGGAACATGACCCTCACTTTGTCAACTAAGTACAAACTTTAATTAGTCATAACTAACCAGGGAATACTTTGTGTACTTTCCCAGTGACCAACTATTTCTTTGTCAGAAGACTAGGCTAACAACATTGGAAAGGCTTATTGCCATGTTGGCCACAGGGAAATTAATTTTTTAAGCCACCACATTCTAAGGGAAAAATCTCCTAAGACAGAATGGAGTTGTCATCTGTTTTGGTGAGGGAAAATCTCATATTGGCCAGTCACAGATCCTTCGAATATTGAAATATATAAGGTGTTGTGCTGGAAGTTGGAAATAACCTAGTATGGTGGCCACCCTCTGAGTTTGACTATTAGTATTCTATTATACCATGACTTCCCTTTAATGTTGTTTGATGTTGGCCTTAGTGTATAGACAGAATTAATAGCTTTATTTGTTTTTAGTAAATTGAAGAAGTTGCTACATGACATGTCACTTTATTCAGTAACACCTTAAACTTACTGTTTAAGGTTTAGAAGACTGTCTTCTCTCTTCACAACAATTAATTATTACCACTATATACACAGTCCTATCAAGAAGACAAAGATGACTGATTATAAGATCCCTGAGTAAAATTAGAGTGATGACTTTAAAATTGGTTAAACCAATTCTATCATTTAAATGACTGAAATATCAGTTAATTCAAAGTAAACCTTTTAATGATAGAATTAGATAAACAATGCTAAATTGCTTTATGTTTGCCCATTTTGTGAGTGAAAAAAACCCTGAATCATCTGAAAAATGGTTGGTTCAGTCTCACTGTCTAGACATTACTGGTGTCTGACAAATGTTAGACACCATTATTTTGACAAATGGAATACAGAGCTGGGAAAAACAGGGCTATTTCTGGCCTTACAAGCTGTATTTTGTTTACCCCCATCCTACTTCATATGGTCATGATGTAAAGCATTAATTACAGTGCAGTTCTTGCCTTCATATTCGTACAAGTGCGATCAGATCTTCTCACATCATTTCTGTATTTTCTTTGAATTAATTCACTAACTATTTATTGAGTACTAGGTACGTATATGATATTTCACACTGTAGTCAACGAGGTTTAAAGGGGTGCCCTTTGGACCTAGTTTAATGTTGGAATAAGTAAGCACAGCTGCTTTCTAAGCTGTTAAATTGAGTCTGGCACAGTCAACACAGTGGCATTGGGAAACTGGAATAGCTCTAAGAATTGGTAGTGAAATAAGAGGAAAAAGGGACAGGTGAATGGAACATAACAGAATAAGTGAGCAAAAGTGATTTAAAAATCCCCTTGAGGTAAAGGGTATGATACAGCATTTTAATTTTAATTTTCTCACAATGTAGGAGTGAAACAATCATCACCATTTTACAAATGAAAAAACTGAGGCTTAGTAATTTATCTACATAAAGGTCCAAGTCTGAGCCAGATCCACACCCAGGCTTCCCCACCCTTATATAATTGTTAGAAAGATTCTGAAAGCTTATAAGGAGGGGAGTAACACTTTTAACTTCCTGATCATTCATCTCTTCTATAAGATATAATGTGCCTTGGCAAGATGAATATTGCTTTCTACTTAGGGCTTCAAACTGGATTGAGAGTAGGAGTTCTTGGTTTAGATCCTATCTTTGACACTTATTAGTTTTGTGACCATGGACAAGTCATGAGTTTCCTTATCTGTAAAATGTAGATACCTGTATGACTCCTCTCACCAGATTGTTGAGGCTCAAATGAGATATTCTGTAGTTGTTCTTTGTCAGTTCTCATTATTTCTGAACATTACTGGTAGTAGTTGCTATTTCAGAGAGGGATTTTTACCATCAGGCTTTGAGGAAAGGGAGAATACCTTTTAGCCATTAGCCGCTACTGCTACCAAAGGGCTTAATGAGGACCCCCATATTCATATATGGGGGGAGGAAACCAATATGGATCTAGGTTGTGGTCTTCTGTCCATCTAGCATGAGGTAGTACACATAGGAAGCACTGTGTAAATATTAGCTGTCATTATAGCTGTTTTCATTCTGCCTCTGCATCCCACTGATGACTAGTACCAAAAATAAGAACACATCCACATAAACACATAGGGAGACACAGGTGACATAATGGATAATATATGGGATATGAAATCAGGAAGATCCGAGTTTGAATTCTGCTTTAAACCCTCGTTAGCTGTGTGATCCTGGCAAGTACTGACCTCTCGGTGACTAAGTTTCCTTATCTGTAAAATGGCGATAAAAATAGTACCTCCCTCACAGGGTTGTTGTGAGGATCAGATGAGTAAACTTACAAAGAACTCTGCAAACTTTAAAGTGCTATAAAAATGTTAGCTATAATTTCCCATATTTCCTAGTCATTTCATATTCTAGCAGACTGAAAATTTTTCATTAAGCATATTTAGAAATTAGGGGTAGGAGAGGATTTAAAATTATTTTTCTAGAAGATTTTTCATATAATTTCCATCTGCTTGAAAACAGTTATTACAATTAAAGTTATTACAATTCTTTTTGAGCCTAAGTTCTTAACCTTTTCTGTGTCATGGATCCCCTTCTGGTGAAGTCTGTGAACCCTTTTCCAGAATAATATTTTTAAATACATCTAATAAAATACATAGATTACAAAGGAATTCAATTACATTGAAAGTTAGCAAAATATTTTTAATTAAGTTTACAGAACCAGGTAAAGAGTTGTTTGTTTTTTTTTCTAAAGACTTGCTGAACTGAGGATAAGTGAAGTGAGCAGAACCAGGAGAACATCATATGCTGTAACAGCCACAGTGTGTGATGACAGATTTTGCTAGACTTAGCCCTTCTCAGCAAGACAGTGATCTAAATCACTTCCAAAAGACTTGTAAAGGAAAGTATCCACATCCAGAGAAAGAACTATGTAATCTGAATGCAGATTGAAGCATAAAATTATCTTTTTTTCGTTGCTTTTTTTTCATAGTTTTCCCTTTTGTTCTGATTCTTCTTTTGCAGCATTACTAAAGTGAAAATATGTTTAATATGATCATACATGTGTAGCCTGTATCAGATTGTATGCCATTTTGGGGAGGAGGGTTGGAGAAAATTTAGAACTCAAAATCTTATAAAAGTGACTGTTGAAAACTAAAAATAAATAAATGATGTTTTTTCCTAAAGAACAGATGTACAGAATAGTTGGACAGACTTTTGTGGCCTGATGAAAAATTTTGAGGTTGAAATGGGTTTTTTTGAGGGACATTTTGTCAAGATTTCTATAGTTTGAGCTCTTTTCCACTTGATAGTTGGTATTTTAGCCATTTGAAATATCAAAATTAGCTTGAAGTTTAAAATACATTGAAGTATCCATGCATAATAGATTGTATATGTGACATTCTCCTTTCTTCACTTATCAGTGCTGTCATCTGAGAAGCATTTTAAGGAAGGTAAATTCCTTAATCTGCTACTGTCTTTCCTAGCTAAGACACTAGCTTTGTAATTCTTAGCATCTTACATAGGGATAAGGATGTATTTCTGCACAGGACAGCTACCTTTCCTGTCTGTCATTAATCCATGTTTCATTTAATCCACCAGAAATTATATTTTAGACAACCTTGGACTCATTTAAGATGAAATTAATCACTGTAGTATCCTCTTGGTTGCTTTTTCATTCCTGGGTCTCAGAACATTATAGCTAGAAAGGACATTATAGACTATCTACCAGGGGTGGGGAACCTGCAGCCTTGAAGCCACATGTGACCCTCTAGGTCCTAAAGTGCAGTCCTTTGACTGAATCCAAATTTGCTGAACAAATCCTTTTACTAAACTGTGAAGTTTGGATTCAGTCAAAGGGTCACACTTGAGGACCTAGAGGGCCACATGTGGCTGAGGCTGCAGGTCCCCCACCCCGATATACCCCCATTTTGTAAATGAAGAAATTGAGTTCCAGAGAAACCTCATTCTGGTCAATGAGTAACATCATCAGCTACGACTCCTATTTCTCATTCTGGGGCTGCAGTCCTGAGACAGATCTCCTTATTTCCGCAACTGTTGGTGTGTCATGGTTTCATCATTGTTGGTTGGCCTCTGGTGGTCTAAGCATCTTGTGACTGTCTGATGCATTCTGTTTTCTTAATAGTAGTGACTTGAATTCCCTTAGATAGCTGAGGTCTTGTTACAGTGAAGTACAATGTTCTAAGAACATTAAACAAGTGACTACCATTTAATGTTCTAGGGCTTAACTGTTTCCACCTGAAAAATTTTCCTTGTTCCTTGATGTTTTTCCTTGTTGCATACCATAATAAATATTTCCAAGGTTAAATACCTTAGTGGTATCTTGCCTTTGTGAAATATTTTCTTTTCCTTTTACTCTTATATATAGAATGGCTTGGAATATTTAATTATCATGACTTTTTCAGCTTAAACTTTAGTGATTTAAAAGATGTCAAAATAAACAGCACCACATCAAAATAACAAGAATGTCCATATGAAAATTCCATTTTTGCCCACTTGGAAAGAACTTTTGAAAACTTAGAGAAAAAAAAATGCGTCATCAGATGTTAACTTCTAAAATGAATCTTGAGATCATTAAAACCCTAAATGCCAAAGATTTTTTGTTTAAAGAAAAGTGGTGTATACCTCTGAAGGATGCATTTTTCATGTCTCAGGCTCACTCATAAACTCAGCAGCAAGAGATCATTGTTCATTGCTTTTATTATGGGCAGACTGGACTGGTTTAAACTGAGCAGAGGAAGTTAATTATAAAATGTTTTAGTTGGCTCTAACAATGAATAACTACTCCTTGTCAGAGACTCACTTACTAGAGGTGCAGTATTCTTGGTAAGGGGGTGCAGGAGGTGGGTGTTGGGTTGCGGATGACGGAATATTGTCTATCAGAATCTGCACTGCAGAATTTGGTAGGACTGCCTTCCTCTGTCCCCCTGGTTGCTCCAACCAGTTCAAGAGCAGTGAAACAAGGTTATGTAATTGACATGTGATGTCGCCCAAAATAGTGACTGCAAACATAGGCTGCTGTTGCTGGGCGGTTGTCAACTATTTAAAAAAAAGTCCTTTAGCAGCACAACAAATGGACCTTTAAAAATGAAAAGGAAATATAAATTAATTTTTAAAAGGGTTGGGAAAACTGTATTTCTTACTCGGAAAAATGCGCAGTTCTTTTAGAAACAAGAATGTTTGTGCCACACTTTAATTGTGGACCTTGCTGAGTATCTTATGGATAATCTAGTGAAGAGTTCCTACTTAAAAAGAAAACCAGCAGCAACCTCAACTTTTGATTCCTTACTGAAAAGCATATTTTTCTACCCCATTTATATGTTATCGTGAGATTTATAAGGTATGATGACTTTCACAAAATATACAATACAGATAGCATTAGATTGTAAAATCTTAAATGTGTTAGCTTATTTTTCATTTAGCATCTTGCAAAACAGGGATCTGGGAAAATAATTACATTTCACATAACCTAGTAACCATGAAAGTAAGGCTTTAGATGATAGTTGATAAGATATAATGATTAAAATTCTTTGGCAAGGTTATTCCAGGAGGAAAGAAAACAGTAGAGTATTTTAACAGGAAAAAAACAAAACACTAGAAAGGTATTTCATATCACCAATAGGCATGAGCTGTGGTGTTTTAGACGTCTACAGTTCCTGGGATCATAGCATTTCCCTGGATCACAAGTTCCAGGAACTCCAATAATAGGGAGCTAGGTCAGGGATTTTTGATGCCACAAGGACCTGGGCAGCCAACCAATCAATGAGTTTAACAGCATTTATTAAGTTCCTACTGTGTGCCAGACACTGTGTGCTAGGTGCCGAGAATTAAAATATTGAGAAGATCCCTGCTTTCAAGGAGCTTTTAGAAGGCACAAGCGCAAGATCAGGTTTTGGGGTCTCAGCTTGAAGCCAGAGATCAGGGTTGGGACCTGAATCATAGACACTCAGGATTAGAAGGAGCATCAAAGTTCTTGAAATAAAACTATACCTGAGCAAGAATATTCTTATGATGTCCTTAGCAACAACCATCTATTTTCCACTTCTGTTTTTTTTAGGGATAAGGGACTCTGCCTCAGAAAGCAGCTCGTTTTACTTTTGGACAGCTCTCATGGTTCAGAAGTTTTTTCTCATATTGAGTAGAAATCTCCAGATGAGATTTCCGCAATTTCCACCTATTACTTCTTGTTCTGCCCTCCAGGATCAAGTATAACAAGGATAATCCCACTTCTGTAGCCTACTGATTTTCTTCTTTCTTCCTGACTTCCTTTGCTCTTTTCCTTTTCTAACTCAGGGCTTTCTCTAAACCTCCGTTCTTAGCAGTCTACTCTTTTTTCCCTCTTTACTCAAGTTGTTTGGACAGGGGCTACAACCATCTGACATGTGTATATTGGTAAAATGGAGTCGGCATTTGTATCTTTCAGGGTTGAGACCTATGTATATATATATATGTTATATATACCGCTAAAGTCCCAATGCCTTATGATGGCATAGATGTGATCTCTGGTTCTCAAAAGTGATGTCACTCATATAGAAGACCTGGCCAGCCCTGAGAAGCTATGGAGGAGGTTCAGATTGTATGTCTGTCATCTAAGAACCAGGCTGTCTTAAGGTCATTATAAATAATAACAATAATAAATATCATTCTCTAATGGGTGGAAAGTTTATGACCTAGAGTTATGTGGAGAGTTCCCTCTCCAGTGAAATCCTGTTTTTCTTAAAGTACCAACCAGAAGTATTGGAGGGTTTGAGAAAAAACAGAGTTATGGATCTTACGAGTCTTGGAGCCAGAGAGACTAGATGGAAATCCTAGCTTTAGCACTTAATTTCTGGGTCACCAAGGACAGTTTAGTCAACCTCTTTGAGACTGTTCCTTGGAATCTAGTTTGCAAAGTTTATAAATATCTCATTTGGTCCTCACAGCAACCCAAAGAAGTAAGTACTTTTATTATTTACACTTTACAGATAAGAAAACTGAGGCAGGCAGTGGGTAGTTGACTTGTCCAGAATCACACAGCTATTAATAGTCTGAGACTTGAGTTAAACTTAAGTTTTACAGATTCCAGGTCCAGTGCTCTACCCACTATGTCTCTCCTAGCTGCTTCATTTCATGGTTGTGAGGAAAACATTAGATCTTAGAGTGCTACTTAAATTTAAGTCATTGTGCTGTGTATACTGATGGGCTGTAAATCAGAATAATGATAACTGCATTTCTCTCCCCATTTTTTTAAAGAATTAATTTTAAATAACTTAATGTATATTCCTGACATTTTGGTACAAATGTAATTTTCTTTTAATTTTCCTGAATGAGAAAATATGTAAATTATTTGAAATGTTGCATTGGTTGTGATCTTATTATTTCCCATATCCACAAGACAGTCCTGTCCTTAAGACTCCTCTCCCTCTTATTTTTTCCAGTAGTTTTAGCACAAGCAGGTATATGAACCTGATTCTCACCAGGCAAAAGGTGTTCTGCTGTATGTATTGCTTTGCCAGCTGAATAGTCTCTTCTGCCTCCAGCTTCTGACCGAGCTTTTTCAGAAAGACCCCAAACCCTTACCTTAAATCTGCAAGCCTTTTACTTCTGCCCTCTTGGAGTCTTATCAATCATTCAATAAGCATTTAGCACCTACTCAGTGCCATGCTGTATGCTAAACAATGGGGATGCAAAAAGAGACAAAAGACAGTGCCTGTCCTCAAGAAGCTAAGGAACTCATGCAAATAAATATGTACAAAGCAAATTATCTACAGAATAAACAAGAAATGATAGAGAGAGGGCATTGGAATTAAGCAGAGTTAGGAGAGGCTTGCTGTCAAAGGTGGGACTTTAGTTGTAACTGAAAGGAAGCCAGGGAGGTCACCAGGGAGGTCAGTGGTCTGAGTAAAGAGGGAGAACATTCTAGGCAGGGGGGATAGCCAGAGAAAATACCCAGAGCTGAAGGATGGAGTGTCTTGTTTGTGGAACAGCCAGGAGGCTAGTGTCACTAAATCAGAGTACCTAGTGGGGAGAAGTAAATTGTAAGAAGATTAGAAGGTCGGAGGAGGCAGTTGAGCAGAGCATTTTATATGTTATTCTGGAGCCATTTGGGAGTCCCTGGAGTTTATTGAGTAGAGGGATGGCATGATCAGACCTGCACTTTAGGGCAGTCGCTTTGGTGACTGAATGGAAGATTTGTTGGAGTGGGAAGAGACTTAGGTAGGAATTTCTCTCCTCCCCACCCAACCCCCGCCACAGCAAACTGTTGCAATAGTCCAGGTATGAGGTGATGATGTTCTACACAAGGGCAGTGGCAGAAGAGAAGGGAGAATATGAGAGACATTGGAAGATGAAATCCACAGCCTTGGCAACAGACCGAATGGTGTGGGGGGAAGAAGACATAAGGAGAAATCTAAGATGACACCTAGGTGTGAAACTGAGGAACTGGGAAGATGGTGGTGTCTTTAATAGCAATATGGAAGTTTGTGGGGGAGGTTTTACGGAAAAAGATAATGAGTTCTATTTTAGACATATTGATTTTAAGATGTCTGTTGAACATCCAGTTTGAGATTTCTGAAAATTGTTGAGATAGGAGTCTAGAGGTCCTAGGTAGAGTGGGTGATAGGTAGGTTTGAAAATCATCAACATAGAGGTGTTAATTAAGTCCATGAAAGCTGATAAGATCACCAAGAATAGTTAGTTGTTGGTTGTTGTGTTTGTCCTTTGTTTTCGAAGAGGACCATGACATCAAGATGATGGCATGACTTGCAGTTGACTTGGATTTGAGTGAAGGAGGGCTGTGCAAGGTCACTAGCCTCACTTTCTCCTCAGACACATCTGAGTCCAATGGCCTGATACTCATCAGGATGGCTGGAGATGGCCCAAGATATAATTTGGGACGTTGGCCATTTTAGGCTAACGTCTTACCAGATTCTCATTTTGAGTGAGATACACCATTCAATGAATAGGCCTCTTTAAGTAGTTTCTCAAGGGATGGCCCCTTTTAAATAAAAAACAAACAAACAAACAAACAAACATACTGTGACAGCAAGACCCTCAGAGTTACTGGGTGGAAGAGAAACATTACTATTTAGTATTTATGTTCACTCTCTGTTGGGTGGGTGAGGACCTGTTGTCCAGTGTATGAGCTCCAGAGTAAATTGGGTTTCAGGCTTTTTCTTTGAGCAAGAATCTAAACAGTAAACCCAAAGGAAAAAAAGCAGTTTTTGGCCATGGAAGTATACCTTCCCCTAGGTAGAGTACCCCAGGCAAGGAAAGAGAGGAGAGGAGGAGCAGGAGCTGCTACTCAAAGGTATTTGTCCTTTGTTCTCCAAGAGGACCATGAAATCACAATGGTGATACAACTTGATGACTTTGATTTGAGTGAGGGAGGGCTGTGCAAGGTCACCAGTTTCACTTTCTCCTCCAAAGCCATCTGAATCCAGTGACCTGATATTCATCAGACTGGATGACTGGAGGTAGCCCAGGATGCAATGGGAGACCTTGGTCATTTTAGGCTAAGATCTTATCAGATTCTCATTTTGAGTGAGATACAAGCATAGTACTATATAGAGAAAATAGAAGAACCTCCAGGATAGAACCTTTGTAGGGTAGGGAGGCTATGGGTATTACCTAGAAGAGGATCCAGCAAAGGAGACTTGAGAAGAGTGGTCTGATAGGTAGGAGAACCAGAAGAGATCTTTATTCTGATGTCTGCTATCTCCCAAGCAGCAGAATCCTAAATCCAGTTGTCAAGCTATCTTTTTCTTCTTGAATTTCTCAACCCAGAAGGTCTCATAGCAGTGTACTTGAATTATTTTCTACTTCAGGATGAATTCAGTCACAGTTCCTATAGCCACGTGTGCTTCTACCACTGGACAACACTGCCACATTTGGGGCTTAGGGAGGGAGGAAATTTCTCCCCCTCCCTATCCCTGCCCTTCACTATATTATGCAAGAGGCATAAGTGCTCAAGACCTGAGTCCTTTCTCCATAGCCAACTCAAAGCTGAGACAACTCCTTCTTTTGAAAAGCCATTTGAGCTTCTTCAGGAAACTTTCCTGATCTTGGCAACTGCAAGGGTCCTTCGCTTCCTTAACTGCCTTGTATTTATGCTAAATATACTTATATCTGTACACATATTCTTCCCTGATAGACTGTGAATTCCTTGAAAGTATATATTGTTTATTATTATTATTGTGTATCCTCAGAGCCCACAAAGTAGCTGGCTTATAGTAGGTGCTTGATAAATGCTTATTGATTGATTATATCATTTGATCTTCCCAACTCTGTGAGGAAGGTAGTACTAGTATATTCAATTTTATAGGTGAGAAAACTGAAACTTAAAAGAGAAATGATTCAGTCAAGGGTATAGAAACAGGAAATAGAAAACCACTCCAGTATCTTTGCCAAAAAATCCCAGATGGGGTCACAAAGAGTTGGACATGACTGAACAGTGACAAACAGGAAAAGGGCTCAATCCTAAGGCCTCTAACCATAAATCTAGCATTCTTTCCACTTTTTAGCACAGCTTTAAGGTACATTGTTGTGTTTGTCCTTCATTCTCAAAGAGGACCATGACATCAGGGAGATGGTGATATGACTTGCAGTAGACTTTTTTTTCAGTGATGGAGAGCTGTGCAAGGTCGCCAGCCTCACTTTTTCCTCCAGTGCCATCTGGGTCCAGTGGCCTAATGTAATGGCCATCTAAATAGGATCTTTTGTTGTTTTTTGTTTGTGTATAATCAAGTGTCTGAATCTTGCCTTTATCAATCAAGAATCTTTACTGGGAGTAAAGTACAGAAATAAGAGTTTCTTTAACTAGAAACGGTATATGTATTTGTATTGTCAATGTGATTAAAGATCTTCCCCACCCAGTAAGGAGAGTTTGATTAGGGAAGATTTGCAGGAACACCCACAGTTTTTGTTAATGAGGCACTGGTTCTCAAGGGTTGGGATGCCCTCTGGCTCTAAAAAAGGTATAAATACTCTGAGGGTGAGGTTTTACTTTGGGGCTTAGTTTTTCTGAGAAGGTTTGAAAGCCAGATGAGGACTCTGGGAAGCCGCTAAGGTGCCCCCCCAGCTTTGAGAACCCAGATGTCATGCTTCTCTCTTTGGTAAGATGGTCAGACAGTTGGACCCCCAATTGTCTGTTGAATTCAGGCAAAAGAAGCCATGTCTGTTGATCTTTTGATTTCTCTGTATTTTCTTTGAAATTCAGGGTGCTGAACTGAGTGATATATGAACTTGCCTAAAGGAATGATATATGTGCTTGATTAAAGTAATTGTTAACCCCTTGAAAGTTGTTTTTCTTTTATGAATGCAGATCTAAGAACCTGTGATAGCAGGTCTCCTTTTGTATGTTGGGGTGCTTACAGATACACCTAATGAGATACACCCTGGCCATTTTATGCTAAGGTCTTTTCAGATTCTCACTTAGAGTGAGATATGCCCATTCAGTGAATAGACCTCTTTAAGTAGTTACTAAAGGGATGGCCACTTTAATAAAAAAAAAAAAATCTAACTGGGAAAGGAAGACCCTTAGGGATCCTGCCAAAAGAGAAGCAGTTACTATTTAGTATTTACATTCACTCTGTGCTAGAGTGCAGAATTTAGTGTGCATAATATTATCTGAAGTACTACAATTGTAATTATAGATAATTAACAGAAACTAGAAGTGAAATAATCATTTTAAGTGATAAGCACAGTCTAGTATTATGCCTTAAAACACTATAGAATTATCAGCTATCTTCTGTAAGTCACTAGAATAAGACTATTGAAACTCATGAGCCATCTATGTTGGTTTTTAGCTGTTTTTAGATGAAAAAAATCAAAGATGATACAGGTAGAATCCTATTACAGCTGCATCACCATTATACTGAAGGATTCTTACACAACAGAAGTAGAGCCAATTAGTTCAGTTTCCTGGAGAAAAAAATGTTAATGAGGCTCTGATTATAGATTCAGTCCCTTAGCTTGACTTTACTTCATATTCACAAATGGCATCCCTTACTCTTATCTGTCTCATAGATTCAGACTACTGGTCAAATAGAGGAAGAAACCAGAAAGTATGTATGGGTCAGTACAATTCTATCAGAATCACTATGTCACCACCAAAAACACATTCCCTACTTAGGTTAGGTGAGCAGCACCTTATAAAACAAAACGCCCCCCAAAATTGTTATAATCAAATGTACTATACTAAATAGGCTACATACATGTACATGTCATTATTTTCGTGTTTTTGCTTTAATGAAGCAATAAAATGATTTATCTTCATACTGTGGTTGGCTTTCTAAGTGTACCACTAGATGAACCTTACATTGGCCATGTAGCCCTCTGGGATTTGTAGATGATCTCAGTTAAGAAAGAGAGTAAACTAAGAAGGCATTGGTATAGAGTTTTGAAGAATGACAGGGTAAGGATGCTGAGGGAAGGAGTATCTTGCCTTCTGGTCTGTACTATCCCCATCTTTCCTGTCCCCCCACCTTTCTATACATGCTTCCTTCACCTCTTGTATTGGTCAGAAAGGAAGCTTTTCAGTCATTTTGCACTGCTCTACAGATCCATTCAGCATTCTCTGTTCCCAGAACTAATCTCCCCTATACACCAGTCCTTGATACATGTTGTGTCCCTCTCTTAGAATATCAACTTTTTGAGGTCAGGTACTGTCTCATTTTTATATTTACTTATATACTTGGCACCATGTACATGTATATACTTGGTACATAGTAGAGTAGGTGCTTAATAAATCAAGACAAGCCAAGAAGCATTTGTTAAATGTGCAGGCATTGTGAGAAAAAAGATAGTCTTTGCCTTCAGGAAGCTTACTTTTTAGTGGGGGAAGATAATACATAGAAGGGAGCTGAGAAGGGGAGTAGGATGAAGACAGTCTTGTGGAGATGAGTAAGCAGTGCAGCCTGGAGAGGAATGGATGCTTTCTCATTTTCTCACTTGTCCCTTCAGTCCTGACTGGGCAAAAACCAGCCAAATCTAAGAGTCCCATGCAGTAGGCATAAACAAAAAGCCCTGCCAAAAATATGGTTAGAGAGCAGTTTGTAAGAAAACATAGAGGTGATTGCAAACTCAGTAGAAATCAGCAGTCCGATCTGACTACAAGAAACATCGGCAGGGTGATAATCTCATTCTAATCGCAACTTAGAGTATCTTCTGTAGCAAAAGGCCACATTTTAATGATGGCAGGTCCATAGAAATAACTACAGAGCAAGGACACTTGGAACCATATCACTTGAGAATACTGGGAGTATTCAACCTGTAGAAGTGAATTTAAGAGGCATATGTATTTGAAAAGCTGAAGGATTAAAACGTATTCAGTATAGATACAGAAAGCAGAATGAAGACCATGCTCCTGAGGTCTTCCAATTCTGAAATTCTGTGCTTTTTTTTTCTTTTAAATTTTAGACCCCTTAATTCAGTCCTTATAGCTTCTGTGGCTTAGCTCTTCCTTTTTTCAGAGGTATTTGCAATATATAATAAAATTTTACACTTTATCCTATAGGTCCTTGACACTGAAATACATGCTAATGAGAGAGATAACAACACATGGAAAGTTTCATCTGTAAGTCAGATGGAAAAATCTTATAGTCCTTAGGGTAGAGTGGCAAAGCAGATGTTAATGAGTCTTCAATGTAATTTCCACTGATAAAATCAGGATTTTGGCAGCAAGAACTTTCCTTTCCGGTTCTTTAGTAACTGTGGCTATGGCACCTGCAGGCACAGTTTGCCAGGCTGTCTCTCCACCAGAATGGCTTGCCAGGATGATAGACTCATACACTAAATGGGAAGCATTACTATTCCCAAGGCTTTTGGGTTTAGGACCCTGGGCTGTGTCCACCAGGATCTGAAGGGAGATGATCATCAAGGTGGAAGTGGTGGTTTGGTTTTCCTGGCAAATACTGCCTCCTATTAGATGAGGAAACTAAAACCCAGACTGGTTAGTAGACTGTGAACCTTTGTCCTCTGATTACCACCATTACTCTTTCCCGGGCATCATGTTGCATCTTAATTCCATGAATTTAAAATTTTGTAAAATAGTTGCATAAAATGGATACACATACATATATAATGCAATTGGACCTTTATTTACATTGTTGGAGGTTCTGAATAAATATTTTGTAGTGAACTTAAAGAGTCAGTGCAGCTTTCCTAGAATTCCAACTTTGAGGATCTAGGTGCCATCTCTATCTGAATTACTATAATACTCAAGAATTATTGATACTTATATTATCATTAAAAACTGAAAAAGTTGAAATATCTTACATCCATATCATACTATTATGAATGTTAAAATAAATTCCTAATAATAATAATGATAGCTAGAATTTTTATAGCGTTTTAAAGTTTGCAAAGTACTTTATAGATAGCATCTCTTCATGCTCACAACTACCATTAGAGGTAGGCTGTTATTATCCACATTTTGCAGATGGGGAAACTGAAGCAGACAGGAGACCCTGCCCAGGGTTACAGAGCTAATAAGTCTTGGAGACTGGATTTGAACTCAGGTCTTCCTATCTCCAGGACTAGCCTACTGGCTTATCAAGCTGCCTTGGAGATCACATTCTGGATGAAAAAGACCATCCTTATATTGTTACTTCTGCTTATTTTAGAAAGAGTTTTCAGGAATTGAGATATCTCAATTTCAATTTCCATTCACAATTTGAATTGAATTGAACTGATTTCTGATTAAACTGAGAATCATATATTTTCAAATGACAATGGAAATTTTTAAAATTTATTTTCATGATTTTTATTTTCTTGATTCAGGGCAACACAATTACTTATGTGCTGGAAGAAATGACTGTATTATTGACAAAATTCGAAGGAAGAATTGTCCTGCCTGCAGACTTCAGAAATGTCTACAAGCTGGAATGAATTTAGGTGGTAAGTATTAATATTTTAAATTTTAATAAGAAAAATGAATAAGAATTATCTAGTGCTTTTCTGTGCTTCACATTTAAGGTGCAAAAAAGTACACAAAGATTAAATAATTCTTTTTAAATTCTAAATTATTTTGAGGAAATAGGTGTTTTGTGTTTTTAAAAAATGTGTAGAGTGAGGGTTTAGTATAAATGATTGGCAGTTTTAAGATATGTTTGGCACAGTAACATTGCTGATGTTTATAATATGAACACTAAGCCTATTTTTTGAACTCATATGGTCTGAATTAAGCTAGAAAGTTTTTAAAGTACACACACATATATTACTTGTAGAAATGCAAACACATATATAGCACAAGACTTCTACAATGCTTAAAACACATTTTAAGAATTATATTTCCAAATTGTATCAGTGGCAGCTATAATATGCAGGTTGATTTTTAACTTGCGTCTACAGTTAGCAATAAGTGGGGTTTAGATTAGTGTTTGATTTAAAATTCATGTAATTTGATGTTGGTTTCTGTACATGGCTTAGGTTTTGTGGTTTGGGTAATAGGTTCTACTAGAAAGGATTTCACTTGACTCTGCGATTAAAAATAAAGAGTGGGAAATGAGCTACATAGAAATTAATTTCTGAGAAAGTATTTTTTCTTATCTATATTAGAGTCTGTCTTTTAATTCAAACATTTGCTAGGTATAGACTTTTAGTTTTCTTTTTTAAATTATCCTATAATCATTGAATTTAAAGCTAAAGGGGGACTTTAAATATTATCTATTCCAATGTACTTATCTTAAAGATGTAAAAAAAAAAGTTAAAGGATAGAGTTGATGAAAGTTAAAAGATGATCCTATGGTGACACAGATAGCTAAGAAAAATTAGACTTAATATGAAGGTGAGAAAATATATCAGAACCTTTTCTTGTGACTTTTCTGATCTATTTATTCTGAATCTATTTTTTAAGCACTTTTTGTATAGAAAGCACTCTTCTAAGTCTGAAATTCAGAGACAAAAAAATGGAGTAGTTCCTGTCTTCAAGGAATTTAGATATGGTATTTGTAGATATAAGTAAATATAAGAGAAAGTATATAAGTAAACAGAAGTAAATTTGAAGAGAGAGAATATTAAAAGCTAAGAGTCCAAGAAAGGCTATTAATTTAAGGCTTTCGAAGTCAGTCTATGGCCCTCAGGGATTAATTTTTATTTGAATTTGACACTACCTGTCTAAACAGTAGACAGTTCTTCATCTACTTGATTTTCCCTATACATACACATATACACAAATATATACACATATATGTATGAAATATATTTAATACACATACAGTGTGTACATATATGTATAAAACTATCTTGATTTTTAAGTGGTCATCAATCTCATTGAAGAAAAATATTTTCTTTGTTCCTATGAACATGAATTATTCTGAATATTGAAAATGAAAGAACATTTCAAATGCTGCTTTCAAAAGACACTGTATTTATTATGGGTCGTATCAGTCTATTTAAACTTTATATCATATACAGAAATTCTTTAGAAATTGAAAATAGAAGTAACAAGTTCTATTATGGCAGTTTTCCTGGGTAGTGTCTATGGTAATAAAATTCAATCATATTGAAGACCTGTTTCACCTTTGCGTATTGCATGTGTTGATGACAGTAATTCAGTAATATGCTTTTGTGGGTAAAAGCGTAATTTTTCTTTAATTTTTTACAGAAAACTTGTGGTATATATTGTAACTTCACTTTTATTATTTTTAGTTTGTGCCTAGAAGAAAAAAATTGCTGGAAGTAGTAGAATAAAGTTCATTTCTTTAATACAGAATATTTTTGACCATTTAGAAAAAATGAAAAAATGTAGATTAGATTCCCCTTCTATTTCTATTTGAATATTGCCTCCCAACCTCTACTGTAGGTTGCCTTTCCCCTTCAAAGGTTTACTTTGGTCTGGCTCACATCGCTCTTGGGATATAGGCCAAAGGGGAATGGGAATTGAGTATTTTATTTAACATGGCTTTTCTAGTGGTGCAAGATAGAGAACAGGATAAATATAAAATGTCCTTTCCAGAGCTTGAAGTGGGACAGTGAGAAGTTATTCTCACCACTCTTTCCCGTTGCTCACCTTTGCCTTCCAACTCAAAATATGTTCCCCTTAACAGTCTATCCCCTTGATTCTGATGAATGAGGAAGAATTAAGTAGAGAGAAAAGAGAAACATATTACAATATTATGAAGCTTATTTAATTATATATGTATAGATATAAGCACATCTATTTCATAATAGAATTATATAAGTAAATTTAATAAACATTTGTTAAATTGAACATTTATTGGGAGAAGCCTCTTTAAACAGTGGCAGTTAAGCATTTTTGTGTCATAGACCTCTTCTCAGGTGAATATTTTTAATGCATAAAACAAAATACTTAAGATTACAAGGGAAACCAATTACATTGAAAAACAGTATTAAGAATATCTTCTTAAAAGACCAAGCTCAAATCCCAAAGGCCTATTAAACTGTACATGCCTTTTAATCCAGCATAACCACTAATAAGACCCAAAAAGTTCCCAAAAAAGGGGGGAGAAGCAACCTATTTGTACAAGGGTATTTATAACAGCTCTTTTTGTGGTGGCTAAGAATTGGAAACTGGTAGGACGTCCATCAGTTGAGGAATGACTGAACAAGTTGTGGTATACGATAATAATGGAATAGTATTATGCTATAAGAAATGATAATCAGGATGATTTCAGAAAGATCTGGACAGACTTACATCAACTGATGTAGATTGAATTGAGCAAAACCAGCAGAACATTGTATACAGTAAGAGGAATATTGTATGATAATCAACTCTCAGCAATACAGTGATTCAAGACAATTCCAAAAAACTCATGATGAAAAATGATATCCTCTTCCAGAGAAAGAACTGATGGAGTCTGAATACAGACAAACATACTATTTTTCTCTTTCTTTCATTATTTCTTTCTTTCTATCCTACTTTTCTTCCACAAAATGACTAATATGGAAATATATTTTACATGATTACACATGTATAACCTATATCAGATTATTTACCATCTCAGGAAAGCAGGGGTGGGGGAAAGGAGAGGGAGAGAATTTGGAATTCAAAATTTTAAAAGATGAATGTTAAAATTTACTCTTACATGTAATTGGGGGAAAATAAATTTTTTTTTAAAAGTTCACATACCCCAAGTTAAGAAACCCTGTCTTAGAGTGACATTGAGCCTTCTAATGAAAACTTTACCTACATCATACTCACTTCTTATCTAGATAAGCGTTGCGTTTTCATGTGTAAAAGCCCCTCAGTCTGACACACGCCCCAATTCTCCAATCTTTTTAAATACCTTCCATGTCTTCTGTACTCCAGCCAAATTAAAATACCAATGTTGCCAAAACATAGCTCGTACTTTTCTTCTCTATGCTTCTGTTCACGCTGTTCCCTATATTAGAATTTCACTTTCCTCTTTTCCCCAATTCCTATCAATTTTTTAAAGTCTAACTTCAAATTCCTATCTCCTCAGTAACCTGATCTTTCCTCTGTTGGTTAAAACCTTTTCACCCTTAGGGAAAGGAAAAGAAGATATAAACATTTTTAATGTATTAGGCACTTCGTTAAGTGCTTTTAACAAATAATCTCTCATTTGATCCTTAGACTCAACATGATATTGCTTTGCACCCTTCTAATATACTTATCGTGTATTATTGTTCACTATGACTACCTATTTAAATAGCTTTCTGTTAGACTATAATCTCCATGAGGACAGGGAACATGTCTTATCTCTACCAGTTTTAAATTAGGTGCGTGGCACAATAGTAAGCACTTAGCAAATAAATTTTGAATAACTCCATCAGTAACTTGCCTCTTAGGAGGCTCATATACTATCGGTCCTTAGAACTGAACATGCAAAACATTCAGCACGGGCAAAAGAACAGGAGTATCGTAAGCAAAGCAACAAATTGGAAAGAAATTTGTTAACTGAAGAAAAGTACCTCTGTGTTTGCTGGAAATTATTGGTGTGGCCAGTTCTTGCAAAAAAAAAAAATTCTAGTAAGAGAAAACATAGCTTGGTCCCTAGGGAGAAACTTCATTTAATACTGAAAAGCCAGTCAAAGACACATTTTTTTTCTTATCTTAAAATTCACTTAAGGAAATCCTTCAGTAGTCTGTGGTATCTGTGGGTGTTTAAAAAAACCCAAGTATAGTGATTTTTGTGAATAAGTCCCTATTCTTTACTTAGTTTCCTCTTTCCTATCCCCACCCTCAAGCTTGTGGGCTTAAAATAAATAAAATCTCAGAGTAGTCACGCTTAAATTGTGTCTAGGATAGAGAGCACAAAATAGAAAATGTAACTTTTATATAAGAGTAGAAAACTATAAATTTTCAGTCTCCAAATGCAATGTTAGAAAGATTGAATACCATATTAATACAAATTACATTTTTTCAAACATATTTCTTCAAGATTTGATATACATAAAAATGGGAACTATCCTCCTATGTGAAAGTCAACAAAGTACAACCAGTAGTGGCTTTCTGTGTGATTTGCAATATGACTTTCTGGAAAGCTTTACTCTGACTAAGATTATCAAGAAGATCATTAGAAAGGTAATTGCTATTTTAAATCATGGGAAAAAAAGTTTCAAAGATTACTTTTTAAATTGTTATCATTTTAAATAATGTAGGCTCATTTCCAGCATTATTCCAAGATCTTGAAAATAATGCAAAGTGATACAAATTAATCATGCAAATTAGTGTCATTTACTGACCAGAAAAATCTTCATGCCTGAAATGTAATCCTTGTTGTCTCCTCTTCGCAGCCTTCATCCTCATTCAGGTTTCAGCTCAATTGTCATTTTTCTCTACGAAGCCTTCCGTGAGCCCCATAGTTGTTAGCATTTTCCCATGCTTCAGATTTCCTTAAATTCTCCTTATCCATATACAGGTTGTTCCCCCTAGAATGATATATTCTCTGTGAAGCAAAGCTAGCTTCATATTTGACATAATCTGGTAGTGAGATGAGGTCCAAGATTTTTTTTTCCATTTCTTTTGTATTTTCACCTCCTTGAGAAACCACGTATTTTGGTTCCTGTTCTGACAATTTTGCTACTGCCAGTGCACATTTCCTCTCTATATTATGCTGGGTCCAATCTAGCTGTTTTTCTCATCTTTGTGTGTGTGTGTGTGTGTGTGTGTGTGTGTGTGTGTGTGTGTGTGTGTGTAAAATTTCTACTTTCTCCATATGTACATCTGGACCTGTAGTATTAGGATCCAAGTGTAGTGGTTTGAAATCATTTTTGGAAATCTCCATTTTTAATGTGTTTGGAGTCCTTCCTTTTTCATCCTTGAAAATCCATGAGATGACTTTGTTGAGTTGCTATCTTATTAAGACATCTTTAAGTAGGTTTTACTCTTTACTGCTTTTCTTAGTTGTGATGACACTGCTCATTGTTTTCCATTATCCTTCTAGGTAAGTTTTTATAAATGAGTTCGTATTCTAATCTAATGTTACCCCTGGCAGCCATCTCCCTCTGTTTGGCAAGTAAATCAGATGTTTAGGGAGTAAGGCATGTTCTAGGTTCAGTGCTGTAGCAATTAATTTATCTTGGTTAATCTTCTGGATGAAATTATAGTTGGTTTGTCATTTCTGTTTTCCCAATTTTGATTCTCAGTTAACTCTTTAGATAATTAAAGATTAGTTTGATTCAATGGCGTATCTTTATTGTTTTCTTATTGTTACTATTCTTGCTAATTGGGCTTTTAAAAATTTTTACTTCTACTGATCAAAGGTTAGGAAAAAGGGACCTAGAGAACATTAGTATCTGCTGGCCTATATGTTTCTATCCTGTCTGTACAAAGTCTTTGAAAATCATCTATACAAGAATCAAACATATCCTGGATATTAGTAGAGAAGTAGTATTCTTTCGCTAGTGATAGTCAACAGTAGACGTCTTGGCTACTCTATGCAGCAGCAGTCCATCTTTCTCCACAGTGGTCAGCTGTGACCTCTGACTGCCCAGGACCATGTCAAAGGGACCTATAGTTGGCATTGATCTTGGCACCACTTACTTCTGTGTGGGTACTCCAACATGGGAAAGTGGAGATCATTGCTAATGACCAAGGAAACAGGACCACCCCTAGCTATGTCGCCTTCACCAACACAGAATGTTTAATTGGTGATGCTGCAAAGAATCAAGTTGCAATGAGCCCCATCAACACAATTTTTGATGCCAAATGTCTGATTGGTTGCAGATTTGATGATGCAGTTGTACAGTCAGATATAAAACACTGGCCTTTTTAATGACACGGGGAGGCCTAAAGTTCAAGTGGAGTACAGTGGGGATGCCAAAAGTTTCTATCCAGAAAAAGTATCTTCTATGGTCTTGACCAAGATGAAAGAAATTGCTGAAGCTTACCTTGGGAAGACTGTCACAAATGCCATAGTCACAGTACCAGCCTTTTTCAACAATTCTCAGTGTCAGGCCACCAAAGATGCTGGAACCATCGATGGTCTGAGTGTACTCTGAATCATCAGTGAGCCAACTCCTGCTGCTACTGCTTATAGCTTCGACAAAAAGGTTGGTGCCGAGAGAAATGTGTTGATCTTTGACCTTGGAGGTGATACTTTTTGATGTCTTCATTCTTACCATCGAAGATGACATCTTTGAGGTCAAGTCCACGGCTGGGGACACCCACCTGAGTGGGGAGGACTTTGACAACCAAATGGTCAACCATTTCATTGCCGAGTTCAAGTGAAAGCACAGGAAGGGCATCAATGAGAACAAGAGGGTTGTTTGCCATTTTCACACCACTTGTGAATGTGTAAAACTCACCCTTTTCTCTAGTACTCAGGCCAGCATTGAGATTGACTCCCTCTATGAGGGTATCAACTTCTATACATCAGCCACCCAAATCTGTTTCAAAGAACTGAATGCTGATCTCTTCCATAGCACACTGGACCTGGTGGAAAAGGTTTTAAGAGATGCCAAGCTAGATAAATCACATATTCATGACATTGTCCTGGTGGGTGATTCCACTCAAATTCCCAAAATCCAGAAGCTTCTGCAAGACTTCTTCAATGGCAATGAGCTCAACAAGAGTTTTAATCCTGATGAGGCTGTTGCTTATGGTGCAGCTGTCCAGGCTACCATTTTGTCTGGAGATATATCTGAGAATGTGCAGGACTTGTTGCTGTTGGATGTCACTTCTCTTTCCCTTGGAATTGAAACTGCTGGTGGAGTTATGACTGTTCTGATCAAATGTAATACCACCATCCCCACCAAGCAGACACAGACCTTTACCACCTATGCAGACAACCAGCCTGGTATGCTTATTCAGGTTTATGAAGGTGAGAGAGCAATGACAAAGGATAACAACCCGCTTGGCAAATTTGAGCTCACAGGAATCTCCCCAGCACTCAGATTGAAGTCACAGTTGACATTGATGCAAATGGCATTCTCAATGCTTCTGCTGTGGATAAGAGCACAGGCAAGGAGAACAAGATCACCATCACCAATGATAAAGGATGTCTGAGCAAGGAAGACATTGACAGTAGGTCCAGGAGGCTGAGGATGAGAACCAGAGAGACAAGGCATCTTCCAAGAATTCTCTTGAATCTTATGCTTTCAACATGAAGGCTACCATGGAGGATGAAAGACTGCAAGGCAAAATTGGTGATGAAGACAAACAGAAGATCCTTGACAAATGTAATGAAATAGTCAACTGGCTGGATAAGAACCAGACTGCTGAGAAGGAAGAATCTGAGCATCGGCAGAAAAAATTGGAGAAAATCTGCAATCCCATCATTACCAAGCTGTACCAGAGTGCAGGGGGCACATGCCAGGAGGCATGCCTGGTGGGTTCCCAGGTGGTGGAGCAGCCCCATCTGGAGGTGCTTCTTCTGGACCCACCATTGAAGAGGTGGGCTAAACAACAGAAGAGAGAGCATTCCACACAGCTTTCCAAAAATTGAAGGACTCAAAATCTGTAGCCAAGACAGTAGCAGTTTAAAAGTAATATTTAAGCTACTGTGTAAATCTGAGCATTCTGAATACTTGAATGTATATAGAGGGAGAGAAGTGAACAACATTGCACTTTATCAGTACTGTAAACAAGCGGAAATGCCATTCTTGTCCTGGAGAATAAAAATTATTTAAAATTGGCACCATAAAAAAAAAAGACATATTGACTATTTCACAGTGATCTGAGAAATATAGGGAATATAAAATCTTACCATACCTTTAATTTGGTAAACTAAACTAATTAGTTTAGTTTGACCATAAAAAAACATTTGACTTAATTAGGCAAAATGCTGTCTTATAATAAGCTCTTTTACAACAAGTTATCTCCCAAATGGACAGAGATAGATGGTATCTGAATCATTGGAAGGACATCCATATCTCTAGCACCTAGGACAGTGATTTTTACACTGATATCAAATAAATTTTTGTGAAGTTGAAATCATAGGACTAGAAGGAAATTTGGAGATCATTTAGTACAGTTTCTTCATTTTTTATATGCAGAAAGTTGGGTCCAAAGACATTAGCAATTTGACTAAAGTCATAGGAGTTAATCTCTAAAACTCAGGTTACCTGAGGATTGTAATTAAGAAATGTTCAAGTGCATCTGAAAGGATTTGAAGAAAAATGCCAAATCTAGAATCCACATTTCCATGAAATCAGTTTGTTAGAAACAAAGAAGCCAAATGGTGAGGTTGTGATTATAATTATCACTAGTTTGATAGGTACTCCTTGCCCAGACTTATGTTCCATGGCTTAGGAAGCAGCACCAGCAAGTTCCGTGCTTATGCTCTCAGATCGAAGGGATTAGGAAATGGGGATGGAGCTCAACATATCTTATTGTCCTAAAATGTTTATTACAGAGTTATGGATTGAATTATTTTTACATATCCCTCCTTTTTTTTTCATTTTGCATATTAACTTGTTTCTACTAGTGATGACCAGACATAACTATCAGAAAAATTTCTGAACAATCAATATATTCCACAGATGCTTGGAGGTATTCAATCTGGTTTTGAGGTTTGTTTTTCTAAACTGTATAATATCTCATTTATAAATCCAATGACATCAGCTGATGTCCGCAGTTAAATTCTTTATTCTCATAGCAGTGGACATCTCCTCCTTACTTTACTCATTGTACAATGCAGAACATTTTTAAAGGCTCTTTGTTGTTGTTCGTAGCATTTTTTTTTGCAAGCTTTGTCTCATTCCAAACTTGACTTTTCTGTAGCAGTTTGGAAATACTATGGATTCAGTACCTAAGAATTTGAACTCAGCAGATGATGTTCTGCATGACCGTTTAAATGCCTCCTCCCTTTCTTTATCAAAATAGTTTGAAATTGTGTCATCAATAGAATCAGCTTTGCTATTAAAGACTTGGGCTGTGTTATCATGCTTATCTTTTTCTCTGAGTTTGTGATCTCTTCTCCTAAAGGCTTGCCTGATATATCTCTCTTAATATAAATTCTACACCACTGGAGCCAATTTCTCCCAAGGTTGCTATTTTATCAATTTGAACTGCCACTTCCTTTTTGTTGGTCAGGTCAGCAATTTTCTACAGATTGTCCTCTATCTTATGAAAAATGAAATTATTAGCAGGGTTTTGTCCATTGTCTTTTCTTAGAACTTCCTTTAGGGTTGCCTCAGGAAAATCCTCAGAATTAACTTCATAGAACTGTCATAATTAGGGTTAGGGTGGAAGTGCAGGGAAGGAAGGCCACTAATGTCTAGAATTTTTAAATGATTGTTCAAGATTTATTTCAGGAAAAGTTCATTTTTATACTTGGATTTTTAACCATCTTTCTTATTTCTCAAATTGATCTAATTTGCAAGTGAAAAAATAGATCATAGTTTCATCTCTTCCATTTAAATTTAGAGCCATAAAGTAGATTACATTAGGAAATTAAACAGAATAAATGTAAATACTAATGAGAAATTTAACATTAATTAGCTTAGGAAATTTGCATCTGATTGTATGCTCACTTATTTTTACTTTAAAATTTTAAAAGGCTAGTCCACTTACTTGATGAAAAACATTGACTCTTTTGGTAGGTTTTTATACTCGCATCTTCAAGAAGTGTGATAAGGAGAGAGTAGAAAACTCTGAACTGATCACAAGGGATGGCTGAGTCCACTCTGGTGGACAAATATTTGCCTTAATTATTTCACAAGTCTCTGCTGAGAATAAAATGACATAATGCATTTAATAAAAGTAGTTTGAAAATTGGAAAATATGATACAGATAAAAGGTACTATTATCATCTTTGCTAGAACTTACTGAGTACATATATAAAATACAAGAAGGAACACGTCCTAGAAATGCATTTTAGTGCATTCTAAAAGATTTCAGCTTCCTGAACTATTTGGTTGTTCTCCTCT
Source organism: Notamacropus eugenii (assembly GCF_028372415.1). NCBI lineage: Eukaryota > Metazoa > Chordata > Mammalia > Diprotodontia > Macropodidae > Notamacropus > Notamacropus eugenii. The sequence goes on along the minus strand of NC_092877.1, from coordinate 145,527,109 downwards.
AAACTGCTCATTTTCTCTTCTGGTTTTGGTCTGTTGGTATTATGACTTCTTAACATATTAAATTAAAAAGCCCCCTGTTCTTGACAGCTTGAGGAAGTCAGTAGAGTACATGGGCTATCCATCAATTATTCCTCACATTCAAAACATCAGCAGACCACCATTTTCTGGTCATCCATTTCCTTAATGACATCTTTTATCCCCCTTCAAGTCTGTAATTCCCACTTTGTAATGTATTACAGTATATTCACACACAGCATGCACCTTGTGAGTGATATTCATTCTCAGTTCTTTGGATACCATAGTATTCCAAGTCTTGCACCTATTCTTTTAACATGTGAACAATATTGATGTTAAAAAAGTGGGCTTTCTTTTTTTCTGGGAGAAGTTTGTGGTCATTAAAAGAATATTGCATTTTCTACAGGCAATCCAATCCAATCTTCTTGCCCTCTTTTTTTCAGCCCCAAATGAGTATTACTCCAGCATTTTAAACAAGACAAAAAATACTGTGGTTTTATTTCACTTCAGTAGTTAATAGAGTTAGCAAAAAGGAATAGTTTCCTACCTTTTTATTAATTGCTGATGTAATTGGTTGAACTATTGAATCTCTGCTCTACTTATTGGAATGATACTGTCAGAGTAACACCATCATCTAGCTAGAGTTATATTTGCTTTGGGTTTTTCATTTTGAGGTGAGTTTTTTTTAATGTTTTGGATTTTCTGGTTTAAGGTTTAATTGCTTATTTAGTACCACAATCATTATGTTCATTATCTCTAGTTAGTAGTTAGCATCTTATATTCATTCTTCCAAATTCCAGGTATAAGGCTTTTGTTTTTGTTGAAGGAATTTTTATTGTAATTAATTCAGATCTTAACTTTTGAAAAAGAAATGGAAATTGTTATTTTTTTTTAATATTTTTATTTACATTATTGTTACTATGGTTAATTAAAGTTATCAAAAAGTAGAGTGGGAATGTCTTGGGAAAGTATTCTGGAGATGCTCAATGAAACACTGAATGAGCCCCTAATTGTAGGTAATGTTTTCAAAGGGATTCCTGTTTTTGCTCTGGATTGAACTAGATGATCTCTGTGGTCCCTTTCAACCCTAAGATTTTCAAATTCCAGAAATCATAGTATTTAATTTCTTTTTTTAACTTAACCTAATAAGATCAAATTCTTTTGAGAGAGATCTAAATGGAATGTCTTCAGCAGAGACAGTCAAATATGATCTCCTTTATTTGTGCATAATTGAAAAAAATCTCACCTTGGTCAGTCAAATCATTTTTCACTCTCTTAACAGCCAGGTCACATTGATAAATAATGATTGTTCATATTTTCAAATTAATTGGAACAGAAAAGTCAATTAAGAGGAAGTAGCATGCTGGATGGAGAGGGGAGGGTGGCACTAGGGAATGGGTATCAACCAGACCTCTTTTCTTCTGCTAAGAGCGTAAAAAAAAAAAGAGGGAGAAAGATCATAAACTGCATCTTTATATGAGTTAGAATGATCTTCATAACATCAATTATAAGCCATTAAATACTTGATTTCAATGAATGATATGAAAATAGTAAATACAGAAACATAAAGTGAAGAAACATCTCACAGATCCTTGTGGAAGACTGGCTGCCAGCAGAAGTATCATTTCTTTGGTTAATGCTAAAAATTCTTTTCATATTGCATGTTCATTTAAAATACTGTCAGAAGTCAGTTTCTCCTGGGATTGATGAAAGTTCACAGGCTGCTTGATATATTAAAAATAGAAATGGTCAAATCACAGTGTCATTTTCACTACTTTTCCTAAAATACTAAATGAGGAAATAATCTTTATGCACTTTGCAATTTTTCATTCAAATTCCTTATCCAAAAAAGTTTCATTTTGATTTTAAGAGGAAACCACTAATTAGCATGTGGTATATGGTTCCTTATGGGGGAGGAGTATCCTAGAAAGCTGTTATAAGCTAATGTATTCTACATTTTCATTTCCAACCTACACATCTTTATAAATTTGTCCTTGGAAATTAGCTTTTATTTGACACCCATGATTCATCCCCCAAAAAACTAACCAGCTTTAAATGTCATTGTAAGTAATGACTTTAAATATAACTGATAAGCACTGTGGCGTTTATTATGATCATTACAGCTAATAAAACATTTTAAAAGTCACAAATGCCCTAGAGGCAGAAAGTATCAACGATGAAGATGTAATCCATGTCTTCAAGGAGTTTTCAGTCTAGATTAAATAAAGATTAAAGCTGAGACTTTCTTTTTCAGTTCAGTGATTCCACTGTTACTCTTCCATTGAATTATTATATATTAAATAAAATTATGACTGAGCTTCAAAATATTTCACAATATAATTGTTCGTTAAAATACAGGGAAACAGAATAAAAATAATTTCAAAGTAAAAATGACTTTTTATCATTTTAATCCACTCAGAATATTTCATTAATCTACTCAGCATTTATTAGATATCTACTATTAGATACCTCTTCTGTGAGGGACAGCTAGGTGGTGCAGTGGATAGAGCACCAGTGCAGGAGTCAGAAGGACTTGAGTCCAAACCTCACCTCAGATGCTTGACACTCACTAACTGTGTGACCTTGGGCAAGGCACTTAACCCCAATTGCCTCATCCTGGGTCATCTCCAGTCATCCTGATGAGTATCTGGTCACTGGATTCAGATGGCTCTGGAGGACAAGCGAGGCCGGTGACCTACGCAGCCCTCCCTCACTCAAAACAAAGTCAAGTGCAAGTCATGTCATCATTTCTCCAATGGCATGGTCTTCTTCAGCAATGAAGGACGAACACACACCTCTTTCGTGATAGAGACTGGAGAAGGTAGAATTATAACAAAAGACAGGGCCACTTTTTCCTTTAGGAGAGCACTTTAGAAATGTGAGTTTACTTTGATTAAGGTTTGCAAAATGCTTTCTTCAGAACAACCCTGTGAAGTAGGTAGTGCATGTAATGGTAACCCATTTTATAGGTGAGGATACTGTGGTTTGGAAAGGTGAAATAACTTTTCCACTGTCTTTCAATTATGTGTTCTGATGAGGGCAGAGTATAGAGAAAGTATTATAACCCTAGTTTGAAACCATATCCCTCTTTAAAAAGAAGAGGGTGATAAGAGAGGAACATTCTTAACCCATTCATCTATATTTAATGTGATTTACTTCTATTCCATCTTTTAAAAATATTTTTTCATTTATTCTTTCCCCTCTTAATGATCCACTCTCTAAAATGGAGTTTGTTTTTCTTATGACTTAAATCTATATTCTGTACTCACCCCCTCTCTCTTTTCCCTGTCCTTGTCTTATTCCCTCTTTAGTTTAATAGATTTGTACACCAAAGTGTATGTGTGCTCAACCTTCCTTTGGTTTAAATAAATCATCTAGTTCAGATGATTCTTATTTACTTTGCCCCTCCTAACCTCCTTCTCAATGTTTGCGTAGTCTGTTCACATGTCCTAATTAGATGAGATGGTAAGTTTAATTTCCCTTTCCTCCTTTCTTCCCTTATATGTTGCTTTTTTCCTTCCCTCTTTTTCTCTTAAAAATATCAAAATATAAGAAAAGTGCTTTTCCTAGGCCTTGTCATATTTATTTCCTTTATGACCGTCAAAGACAGAATTCTGAGGGGAAACTCATTTCTTCTCCCCTTTTATCACCATAAAGATCCTCCTAGTTGCTCAAAAGTATTTAGATTTCTGGGCTTCTTTTGACTCCTTTGTTTGCATTTGAAAATATCTATTCAACTCTGGCCTCTTCACCATGAATACTTGGAAGTGTTTTATTTCATTTAATCTCCATTATCCCCTCCCCTGCCACCCTCATAAGATTATCCTCACTTTTGCCAAGTGAGAAATTCTTGGTTGTAAGCCTGTGTCTTTTAGCTTTTGAAATAATCTGTTCCAAGCTAGCCTCTCTTTTATAGGCTAATATCACATTATGAAATTGGTTGTGTCTCCTGGTACTCTTTAAATGTGCCCAAATTGTATGCATTTAAATTACTTACCTGTTTGAGCCTCAGTTTCTTTACCAGTAAAATAGAAATTTTGGACTAGATGACCTCAGAGGTCCCTTCTATCCCTGAATTTATGATGTTATTATTCTATGAAATATATATTAAGAGTTTAAAAGTGTAATGTTATATCTCTATATGTATTTATATTTTAAAAGTGTCTTTGTACATATGCATACATAACATACATACACATATAATTTAAAAGTGTAACATTAGAAACATTTTCTAGTATTTTGCAGTCCAGATGGGCATGTGTGTGTGTATGTGTAGATTTTTTTTAACATCTATGCATCTTCTAGGAATTATGCATAAAAACTTCTTTTCTATATTGAGACTGTATTTCAGGACTTAAAATAAATTTCAGTGCTTCTTAATATACCTGTGTAATTTTTGTTCTTTATTTGGAAAGCATATTCATGATTTTTCTTGCTCATTCCTATAACCACCAACCACCACACCACCAACAAAGACTTTCTCTATCATATACTATTTTTAAAATTCATCTTTATTCATTTTAATTCTTTAAAAAGAAAATCTTTCTTCCTTCAGGTTCTCTATCCCTACCCTTCTGAAATTCTATGCTAATTGTTTTGTTTGTTTTTTTGTAGTCTATACTTTAACTTTTTACTCGTTTTTTTTTTTTTTTGCTACCTCACTAAGTGATCTCAAGTTTAACCGTAATATCCCTTGTATCTAGTTTTAAATGCATTTAACTTTAGTAATTTCTTTAGAGAGGCATAAATTTAAAATAGCTAAACAATAAGGACTGGACCAGTGATTTAATCATACAGAGAATCACTAAGTAAGGAAATGTCTACCAATATCTTCTATCTATATGCTTCTTTGAGCATCAAGATGTGTAGTAACTTTTCCAGGCTCGCATTACCAGCCAATATATGTTGGAGGCAAGATCTTAACTCAGATATTCCAGACCTCAATGCAGCCTCCTATCCACTCTACCATGCCAAACCTGAACTCTAGCATCCTTTCTAAGATGGCAGGAGCCCTAAAATTGTAGTCAGGCAGACAATACTTATTAAGTCTTATCCGCTGTGCTTTTTTAAAATCAGGTTCTACTATTGTTTAGGTTGCACCAGAATATATTCAATTTATAATACTTTGATACCTAAGAATATATCTTATTGGTAGTTATTTTAGATCTGAATTTTAATGATTAAATGCTTATGGATTTTTATGTAAAGTGATATAAAGCAATTGTTAGATCCCTTTCTCAAGACCATTCTTTCCTTAGGGCATCCTCTCAGTGCAGAAAGATATAGCCCTTTTCAGTCCTTTCAATTGTGTCTGTATCTTCATGACTCCATTTGGGGTTTTCTTGGCAAAGATACTGGAGTGATTTTCTATTTCCTTCTCCAGATGATTTTACAGATTAAGAAACTGGCAAACAGGGTTTAGTGACTTGTCGAGGGTCACACAGTAAGTGTCTAAGGCCAGATTTGAACTGGGGAAGATGAGTTTTCCTGACTTCACACTTGGTACTCTATCCACTGTGCCACCTCGCCACTATTTAGATAGCACATGCACAAGCCCTGTGTACCTGCTAAACAGCTAGGTACTGTCACTTAACCCCTCCAACTGCCCATTTTCTTCTTTATAAAATGAGATTTGAACAGTTGTTCTTCAAGGTTCTAAGTACTACCATCCTAGTTTATTCTGTAGTACTCACCTTCTTAATATACATCTGAGACATAGATTATGTACCATCAGCATCATAATTATGGCATTTAATCGAAATTTTGTGGGTTACTCTGAAAGATGAATGACATGAAGTTGCAAGTTGACATTCAATATATAATTATAACACTGAAATATGTAAGTAGAATACAGTACATCCCAATAGTATAGTTTCTCTGGGTCATTTACATCATGAATGGAGTATGTTACTATCCAGGGTTTGGGGGGAGGTTTGTACGGCTAATTCTGTGGATCTCGGAATCATATTAAATAACATTCTCCAGGGGGCAAGCTAAGAGCCTGTAGCATCGCTCCTTAGTCATAAGAGTTGGCAGCAAAAAATGTTTTATGTAGTATGTAACATAGAACAATATGTTCTAGCAGCTTGAAGAACATAGCAGAAACTGGCTCCATCAAAGAGCGAATAATGCACAATTGGCATTGAGTCATCACATATCTTATGCGTTGTTTGTGGGCAGCCATCCCTCTAGGATGAAATTCTCATTATCAAAAATGCTGTCAATTCGCTTTGTTGATTAGAGACATTGTCCATTCATGTAGTGATACTTACATGAGAATATTATAACAGTGATGATTATCTAGCAGTGCTTGCCTTAAATGAAAGGATACCTGCTTTTAAAACATAAACAGATAAGTAGGGATAGGGGTGGCATTTTTGTCTTTGTTTTAAAAATAGTGGTCCAACTTTGGTCGTGCTGTAGTTGACTTGATTAGGACTTTAATTATTTAGACTTGATTGACTTCAGTGTCAATGTTTTGTTTTGGTTTGAAGTGTTCACCTTATTGCTATTAACATAAATTCTGAGTTCCATAGCAATAATTTCAAAGAGGGACCCTTTAGCCATCTGTTAAGTATAAAATAAGCATATTTCCATCCCCATTCCTTTAGACCAAAAGTGTCAGGCACATAGCTCACAGCATTCCCATAGCCCAAAACAGATTAAAATGTAATTGGGAAATATTTAAGAAAACAAATAAAGCACAGAATATGTGGTTTTCTAAGTCAATATGTGACCCACAGGGATCCTCATGTATGGTTTAATGACCCCTATTTCTATTTGATTTTGACATCACTGCTGTATACCTCCTATTTTCACTCTTCTGTATCTCTTTGGACACGGAGGACTTGTTGGAGAGTATTCTTTGGTTGCCGCTACTTCAACTTCAAAGAGCAAAATGGGATAACCAAGGTTACAAGTGTTGACTAAAAGTTAAAAAGCATTTCATTAAGAATTTCATTTTTATTTAAAAAGAAAAAATGGTTTTTTAATCAGACTTTTGCTATATTTCTACTTGTACTTTTTATGTAATTCAAGAAGAAAACTGTCAAGTAAATTTTGAAAATTGAAATGGCAAGGTCTTTTCAGGAAGTTGTTTGAACTCAGTGCTGTATTGTTTTCTGAGTGACCCAAGTCATAATAGCAAATGAAAAGTAGAAGCCAACGTTATAAATAAAATTTGCTGCTCAATCATGTTTTACTTTATTTTGTTTTTAGACCTATTTTGACTTGGCTGTGATGACAGCCTTCTCTGATTCCAGGCAGTTAGGGTGTAATTCTTCAGCAGTAACCCTGTATCCATTAAGGTGAGATCAGAAGGTTATCCAGTTAATACACCACATTAGTAGACAAAATTTTACTTTAACTCACCCCAAGCTAGAAGCATCAAGGTAGCAAATGAGGAACAAACCCAGAAAATAAGTGTTTTCTTAGATGTTCCTTCAGAGAACTTAGGGGTTAAGTTGTCCTTGGGAACTTTCAGATCATTTCAATTTCTGTCTTGAGGAGATCTCAGTATGGGGTTTGTATTTGGTGAGAGAGAGTAGGATGGGGTTAGATTCACTAATATGTGCATGAATGATTATTAATAGTTATGAATTTAGCCTCAGACTATAATAATATCAGTGGAAAAAAATCCTGGAATTGTATCTGTTTAAATTTAGACTTCAGACTTTTATATTTCACAATTCCTCAGGCTTTAAAAAATATTTTTCTTTTGAATAGTGGCACCCTATTAAGTAATTCATTTGTTAAACTAATTTCTTTCATATATTGATGTTAACATATAAATATATTTTTCCCTTTTGAATATTTTTGATTTTACATATATTTGTAAATATATATGCTTATCTATATATGCTTGTGTATATACATATATATATACATCCACATGTGTATGCATGCACATATATCATTATGTATGCATTATGATGATACAAAATGGATAATGAGTTGAACTCAGATTAAAATAGGAGTAGAAGGGTAGGCTACATTATCTTCAAGAAAAAGAAGTTATTTTAATAACCCTAAACTTCTCCCAGAAATTTTGATCCATTCACAAAAATTGTCTAATTCATTATTTAGAATGGCTGGTTGTGTTTTAAAAGAGAAGAACCTTACTGATACTAAAAATTTATTCTGATAAAATCTAAATAGCACCTAAGCTTTCCTCATCTGGGAAGCATATAGAAAGTACGCTGTATTTAATTCTGAGGTTCCATTACCTCATTAAATCTAGTTTGTCTTACTAATCCAGCATACACACATACACATTCACACAAGCTCAAGAGGTTATCTAATTGTGTGGCATACTTGGGGCAACAGACATGCTTCATCCACTTGGTTTTTCCTTTGTGGATGGTTAGACTAAGCTCTTTGTGTATCTATTTACTTCTTCCATCTTTTTAGTACCAATGTTCTACCATATTTGTTGCATGGTATGAGTCATGGAACTCTGTAGTCCCTGAAGAATCAAGAATTATTCATTGAAATTCATAGTTTCTGAGTCACCCAAGTATCATGCAGAGACAGTGTGGATGTACAGAATGGCTATCAGTTGACAACATATGACAGATAAGTGTGTTGGTTCTTTGTTGCCAAAGAAGACGATACCATCAGAAAAATGATGACATGACTTGCACTTGACTTTGTTTTGAGTGAGGGAGGGCTGTGTAGGCCAGCAGCCTCACTTTTCCTCCAGAGCCATCTGCATCCAGTGACCAGATATGCATCAGGATGACTAGAGATGACCCAGGATGAGGCAATTGGGGTTAAGTGACTTGCCGAAGGTCACACAGCTAGTGAGTGTCAAGTGTCTGAGGTGAGATTTGAACTCAGGTCCTCCTGACTCCTGCACTGGTTCTCTATCCACTGCACCACCTAGCTGGCCCTCGACAGATAGGTAACTTTGAAGAAGAGCTGGTGCAAGAGTTGCTGTCTGAGAAACGTTTGAGCAGAAATAATGATGCAGAAGACAGGGTCATTGGTGGATAGCCTGTGGGCTTCGTTGGTATTCTCAGGATGTCCGAAGAAAGCAAGGAAGACATCAGGCACATTGCGTGTACTTAATATGCCATGGACAAGAATCACGCACGAGTGGTCATGCATCTGACATGATCAATGTCATTAGAAGAAACTTCCAAATCGGTGACATCACAGATTCATTTGATGATTCAGACTAAAATGAAACTGCTTCTAAGTGTTGCCTGAACGTGCTCATTTAAACCGCAATTTCAGAACTGGAAGAATAAACAATTTTAGATGGAAATCTAAGCTGTTACAGATGGGAAAAATTATTATTCCTTTAGCAAGGACGTGGATGAGCTTGAAGAATAACTAGAGGATAGTGGAAGGCCTCAAGAATCACGTTCTAGGTAGAAGGAACTAGGTATTTTTATCTTGTAGAAGGAAGGTAACTGTCTTCCAGTATTTGACAGGTTGTCACTTGCATTAGACTTCTGCTGGGCATAGAGGAAAAAGCACAGTGCACTAGGGGAGGCTGCAAAGAGGCAAATGTAAACTTGATTGGAAAGACAAGATTCCCAACAGTCTACTGTATCTGGTGGAATGGGCTGATTTGGGAGGCTGTCAATTCTGACTCACTGTCCCAAGCTGAAAACTTAATGACCCTTTATCAGACATGTTGTAGAGGCGATCCTTGTTTGGGTAGTGATTAGACAAGATGGCCCCTGAAGGTATTTTCCAACTCAGAGACTTTGTGAAATATTGTAAGTGGAAAAAATATATAGAAAAATAGTTTTTCAAAAACATTTACTTCACCAATATCCTTTCACTTTTCCTTTCTAATGATTGATGTTGATCCTTTGTTTATCCACAAGATTTAAGTCTGAAAAAACATCATCTGAACATAAAGCCAGTGTATTTGGGCCATTGGACAGGGAATCGGGAAATCCAAGCATGAAGGCTGCACGCTGCCGAGAAAATTAAATGGATTGGAAAAGGAGGAAAACATTGGAATGTCCCTTGAAGGCTGTGGATAAATGAAGTTATTATCAATATATTTTATATATAAAACACACCAAAACCTGAGAAATCTACCTTCAATAATAAACTGCAGCTCCAAAGCACTGACAATTACATGTGCTCCCCACATCCTGACAGAGGTAATGGACTCGAGATACATTTTTGGGACATGGCCAATGGGAGAGCTTTACTTGACTCTACCTAATTGCTATGACTTGGTTTTTGCTTGATTCTACCTTTTTGTTATCAGGATTTCTTCTTTTGTGTGGAGGGGTAGAAGGGAAAATAATTAATATTTGTTAACTGAAAAGAAATGAACTTAATTTAAAAAATAAATTATACTTAGAAAAGTCATTAGTTAGAGTGATTTTATGCTGTTTTTAATAAACATTATTTTTAAGGACTAAATACCCTAATTTGTCTGTTATATAAATCAATATTTTCACATATTATATTTGTCTACAGAAGGTCATTTCTACACTGATTTGCTACTCACATGTAGTTTCTCTTTATTATTGCATACCTTCAAGTCAAGGGCTTTTCTTGGTGTTTGGTGAGTTCTGAACAAGCTAACCCTGTTAAGCTGACTGATTGAACATGAAAGGCACAGTAAAAATAAGCTAGGTAATATATTTTCCAGTTCACTGCCTCTTTCTCTTGCCTTATTCACCCCTTTGACCTTGTTTGAACAGTAATGTATCTTCATACAACATTCTTAATGAGACTGTTTACCATGCATACCTAATGAGAGTGTACCTTATATAATAAATTCTCTTCTCTAGCATATTCCTCAGAAAGCAGACCCATTATCTTTTAGAAGAATTAACCTTTTGACTAGAACAGAGGTACCTCCCTTAGTGGACACAATTTTCACATTTCTTGTTTTTTAATTTTTAAGAATGTCACGTTAACATCTGGAACTTTTGCATATATACACAGATCAAGCTTGAGAATAAATATTCTCTAGGAGGAGCAGTTTGTGCCATGTTGATTTTTTAGTGTCTTTTCCCCCTTTAGAGTGCTGATTTCTCTTTTTAGACAATTTACTTATCTGTGTTAATGAGACATTAGAATATGAACTCCTTGAGGGAAGTGGTTGTATCCTTTATGTGTCCCTAGTACTTAGCACAGTGCTGGGCACATAATATGTGTTTAATAAATGTTTGTTTACTGATGTAGAGCTATCTGACAAAAAGAATAACACAGAAACTTTACAGTAGCACAGAGTGGCAAGGTCTCTTTCCTTCCCTATTTCCTTTCTTTCCCGTAAACCCTTCATAATTGCAAACAGGATAGTTTACAAATCTGGATTCCCCTGCTTTCAAAACTAGCAAGGAGAAGAAAAAGACCTGTATGATCCACAAACCGGGTAACATTTAAATAATCAAAAAACTGGCATTATCTTAGGGAAAAGAAGCAAATTGGAGATAAAAAAACCTCTTATGTCTTGGTGAGTTTTATATAACAAAATGTGCTGATTATTATGGTTTCCTACATTGCATATTTTGCTCAGTTGCAGTAGAAAGGACAGTGGGCTGTGTACCTGGTAAATGTTGTTTTGGGAGAAAGTGAAAATCACAGAAAACAAAGGAGGGTAGGAGGGTATATAAAAACGTCGGAGAATTCGTCTAAGAAGGAGAGAAATAGGCCTAGACTAAGACTTCTACCAAAGTAAAGAATCACAGAGCTGTAGAAGGAGGGGGTTGAATGTTTTTTGGTGAAGATAGCCATGGTTCTATTGGTTGTGACAGAGTAAGCATCTCTTGTGCTCTGGGAAGCTGCCACTTCCAACTTAAAGTCCAGACATGGCCTCCTGTAATCCTCAAAGCCCCACCCAAGGGGGTTATCATCTGTAATTTACTGAGGCTCACTCTGTCCCATGTTTTGCCATTTCAAGAAATTTCTTCTCAGACTCTTAACTCATAATATTCTTATATTTTCCTATATATCTGTATGCCCTAGCCAAATCTGAGCAAAACAGACTTCTACATAATTTTGAGGGTATGAAACCAGTTATATATTTAGTGTGGGGGGAAAGATTAATTCAGCTTTCAGAAGTTTATTTCAGTCTGATTGTCCATGTGGTTAAAACACTTCAAAACCTACATTCTGAGAAGTTGTATTTGGTTGAACAAATATTTGTCAGGTGCCTACTATGTGCAAAGTACTGTGCTAGGAAATGAAGATACAAAGACAAAAAAACAAAAGAGACCATGCCCCTACAGAGCTTACATGGTACCAGAAGATACACCATCCATCAAAAAGCACAAGGCCTTTGGAGAGCATGGTAGGTATAAGCAACTGTGGTGAGGAGGGAAAATATAGTGGAAGAGAAGGCATCAGAGCCAAGCCTTAAAGAGAGAGACAGACTCTGCAAGGTGGAGAAAAGACAGCAAAAAGCATTTCAGGCTTGAGTTACTACAACCTCTGCAGGATGCACATAGGTGGAATACAGATTTCAAAAAGCAATTAGTAATCCTGTTTGGCTAGAGCCCACCATGGTACAGTAGAAGGAGCTCTGCCACTACAGTTAAGACCCAGGGTTGTAATCTCCCCTCTAATACCTCCTGCCTGCCTGGCCTTAGGCTAATCAACCTTCCTGGACTTCAGGTTCCTCATCCTGATCTTTATCTCGCCACTGAATCTAGACGACTCCAGAGCAGAAGGTGAGGCTGGTGACTCCTCACAGCCCTGCCTCATTTATATCTAATTCACTTTCTAGTCATGGCAACACCTCCCTGGTGTCCTGGTTTTCTTCAGAAACCAAGGACAAACCACCACCTATAAAATGGGAGCATTAGAATAGATCTCTCTGAGGTCCCTTCAGGATCTAGATTTGTAATTCTAAAATACAGTGAATAATGTAAAATCATTATATAAAGATAAGTTGGAGCCAGATTGTGGAAAGACTTAAATTTTGCAAATTGATTTCTATGTTTATTCTTCAACCCACTATTAAAAGTATAAGAATCTTTTTAAAAAAATAGATTTTAATGAGTAGAATCAAGAGAAAGTTGAACACAGTAACAGCAGGATTGTTCTAAGAACGACTTTGAACAGCTGAGTCATTTTGAGTATTGTGAATACTCGGATCAACTACAAAGGACCTATGAAAGAAGATGCTGTCCACATTCAGAGAAAAGAACTCATAAATACAAGTATGTATGATATGGTTTTACACACACACATGCATGCACACGCACACATACATACACTTAATTATATCTAATGATAGCCTTCTCTAGGATGGTATAGAGAGGGAAGGAGGGAGGGGGAAAAAAGCACACAACAGAGAACAGAAGGAAACTTGGAAAGACATAAAAATAGGGTAGCTGAAGACAACGTGTCGTATTTGTTTATTAGTTTTTCAAAAAAAGTAAGTGTGAAATGGAAATTCATGGTTTTATCTTGAATCTTTTTATATTGTACTGGGTTCATGGAAATGAATTAAAATTTAAAAAAATGATTTTATCTTTTAATCAATTAATATCTTATTTTTATGTTAATATTGATATCTTTTGTTTTTATATTGTATGTATTTCCCCTTTTATCTTCTACCATCTTGCCTCCCAGAAAATCCTCCCTTATAAAAGCAAATCAATTTTTTTTTTTAACTTTTAGATTCATTCCTGTTATTCAGAGACACAGCTGAGGTAGGGAAAAGGTATATGATTTGCCAAGGATAGTCAGCACAAGAATTACCACGTGGAAAAACCTCCATTTCCATTATAAGTAAAATGATAGGATTATTTCAGGGTAGTGGTTGTTTTTTAAATTTCCCTTTCTCCTCCCTGCAAATCCACAGCCAATTAAGAGTGGACCAAGTGGACCCACTATGTAAGAAGTAATGTTCAAATGATGACATCTCTTCCTGATTGTGAGATTTGTCTATTGAACAAGGTTTTTATTACAGCATATTTAACTTTTCAGGGTCTCCAGTCCCAATTTTATATATCTTTCATAATTATCCTGTTGAAAAGGAAGGTCTCTGTGCTAATTGTATATAACTATACCTTCTCCTGTAGTTTATATGGGTATAGCATACACACACAATGCATACACCCTCTTATTTGGAAAAAATCGCTGTTGTTTTGGAACTGGTCTTTTTTTTTTATCCAATATCATGCCATCCACCAGAAGACCGGGATCCTATTTGGTTATCTTGCCACTACGACTCTGATATTACCCCCCTCCCTCCTCTATGTTTAAATGGAGCAGTGACTTTCCAGTCTTCAGGCAGACATCCAGAGATCATGACTCCTGCCCCAGAACTGAATTATCCCGATGGGTGAGTAAGTGAAAACTCACCTAATCTACTGTATCTACCCAACTGTCCAACCCAAACAACACTTAACATCTAGGAATCTACCAGGAAACCAGGACCTGTCCAGTCATCTTGCCACAGAAGTATCCCATTACCCACTTTCCACCTTTTGCTTTGGCTCAAACGCTTACTACCACTGCTATTGTGAAAGTTCACAACTCCCCAGATGGAAGATGTCTTCCCTTGACTCAGTACCATCACAGGTGTTGTATCCTTCATCACAACAATAATAAACTCTTTTAAGGGATTTTCTCACTTTTGCATTTGTAGCTCTTAAAACCTACTGTTGTACAATGAGTCAATAAGCCTTTATTAAATGCTTTTTATATTCCAGGCACAGTGCTAAGCACTGGAGATAATAAAGGAAAGCAAGAAAAAAAATTAGTCCCTGATGACAATAAGCTCACAGTCTAGCTAGGGAGACGACATGCAACTTTATACAAACAGAATATATACAAGACAGACTAGAGATGAGTAGCAGAGGGAAGGCACCAGCATAGTAGTAGGTGCTTAATAAGTGCTTATTCATTCATTCATCCCAGTTCCCTAAAACTCTTTTACTTATATTCCCCTACTGTAAGATAGGAATACATTCAAACCATCTTTCCTACCTTTTGTTTTTCTTAAATGTTTCCAGTGAGAGTTTTCTTATTAATGGTAATGTATTCTAGTGTCTTAGAATACTGCATTCCAAAGAACTTAGAGGAAATTCTCATAATGTCTGTGCTAAATTCCATTTACTGTAGTTTCAATCTTTTACTTCTCATGATATCCTCAAGTGGAATAGGGAACAAGTATATAATAGCAATTGTTCTGTATCTTTTCATGCTTTAGGAAATTATCATGATATTCCTCATTTCTTCTTCTCTAGAATAAATCAGCACAGTTCCTTCAGCTTTTGCTCATAGGAGAATTGTTTTGTTGTTTTTTTAAGGTAACTTTTTATCTTTCTCTAAGCTTTATGTATCCCATCAAGTATAAGACCTAGTTCTGAAAGCACTATATAATACAATTGTGAGCACCATGAACTTTAAAGGGTAGATTCTCACACAGTTACAAACTGATAGTGTACAAAACCCTAAGCCAGGATTTGTGGATAATTACAAAAGGAAGCAGCCTCTATAATCCTTCATTCAATAATCAGTAAATCAACAAGTATTTATTAAATGCTTCTCTTGCCAGACACATTGATATGCCCTATGATTATAAAGGAAAAAACTGAAATAGTCATTCACCTGAAGGTGCTTATGTCAGGTAGTTGGGAAAAGATTCATATATAAGTAAATATTGTGTAAGTAATATATAAGTAAATACAAACTGAATGCAAAATAAATGCACAGTAATTTAGGACGATGTGTCAGCAGCTTTCAACTTTTTTTTTTCTTTATTACAAATTCAGACAGGATTTCCTTTGGTTTTCCTTAATTAGTGAGATTTTCCTATTTGACCAGTTATAACAATTTATAAGTGAAATTCAACTATTTTTGTTTTCCTGACTTATTCTATCTCAGCTGTCCTACCATAAATAAAGTGATGCCTTTGGTTTCATTCTGGTTATTAATCATATTAATAATTAAATCATTTAATTTTCTTGCTTATTATGACTTTAAATATCAACAAACATGACCATTTCAATATACAAAGAACAAGAAATATTAAATATGAAACTGAACTATTATTTTTACTTATTAAACACTTTGAGATAATAAATATAAACATTTTAAATGATAAATGTAAATAGTATGAAAGAATTTATCTCATTAACTAGCTTTCTTAATTAGTATTATAATTTATATTGTGATCTTAAGAGAGGGATAACACAAAGAGACCTGCACCCCCCAAAATTTTGCCATTATAATGAAGGAGATACAGCGCAGAGTCCAACTTGAAGAGAAATTCTCTACAGATTATGAGGCACTCCGACTGCTCCTATTTATAGATGAGATTGTGCGAATTGCATAAATCCCTAGATATCTGTAATCATTCAGTAGAGTTGGGCCCAACAATCCACATAGAAAGACCAAGTGGATAAGAAATATCTATTGACAATATTATGATATGCAGTTGGATGGAATAGTAGGCATATCTAGGATAGATGCTACAAATGGACAATGAGTTGGACAGGAACATGATTAGATGGCAGCTCGCTGGCTCAATTGGATAGAATGTTAGAAGTTAAGAGTCAGAAAGACTGGAGTTCACGTATGGCTTCAGGTGCTTAATAACTGTGTAACCCTGTCATTTAACCTCTGCCCTAATTCACTGGAGAAGGGCATGGCAAATCATTTCATCATCTTTGCTAAGAAACCTCTAACTGGGGTCATGAAGAGTCAGATACAACTGAAATGAATGAACAGCAATAAGCTGCTCCATAAAATTTTGGATTCACTTAGTATTAATTTAGTGACACACAGCAAATGGTGATAAGTCCTGGAATTTCTTTATACTTTAGGTAAAATAAGCATTCTTGGGACATTTGTGACCAGAAAAGTAGGTGTAGCTAGATGGTCATTCTCTCTATATATTTTTATTTTAAGCTAATCCAGCTTTTAAAACAGGAGCCAAAAAAAAGAGACTAATAAGAGAATAGACTTTTAAAAGAATTAGTATGCACTTGTTTTTAAGCATAAGAACTGGGAATTTAGAAAAACAATTTAGCATAAACAATGAAGAAATTATCAGTGAGGTGACGGTGAGGCCTTCTTATAATGGAGAGAGATGGACTGTGGGTGTAGAGTGACCTCAGAGGGGCCAGGCATGGCCAGTTGATGGATTTATTCTTTTTAACTCCCTTTTTTATCAGGGAGGGCTCGTGTACAGGAATGGGTATTAAGCAGAATGGAGAGTCAGTGGAAGTGAGAACAGTGTAAAAAGAACACCAGTAAAACATTTAATTATTTTTAATTGTAAATATGAAGAATGCAAAGAAATATGGGAAGACATATATACAGAGCACTTAGTAAAGAAAGTAAAATGAAAACAAAATGATTCAATAGGAAGGAAAAGTGCTGGATCCAGCGTCCGAGGATCCTGGCTCTGCTGCTTACACTGTGTGACTGTGAATTGGTCACTTAAACCATGTTGGCCTTCAGTTTCCTTATCTAAAAATGAAAGGGCTGGACTAGATGATAACCTCTGAGGTCTTTTCTAGTTCTACATGTGTGAGCTAAATATAAATGCTAAGTGGGGGCCAGCTCGCTGGCCCAATGGATAGAGCGCTGTCTCTGAGCTGGGAGGACTTGATCTCAAATCTAGCCTCAGATACTTACTAGCTGTGTGACCCTGGGCAAGTCACTTAACCTCAATTACTATTCTTTCTCTCTCTCTCTCTCTCTCTTTCTCTCTCTCTCTCTCTCTCTCTTTTTCTCTCTTTCTTTCTCTCTCTCATCCTCCTATATGTGTGTGTATAGTGTATGTGTACATACACAGATTCTTACATATAATATATATGTACATATACATGCTAAGTGAAACTATGATAATAATAGCAATAAAATCAAAATAAATTCACAAAAGAGTTCAGAAGGAACATGTAAATAAGTTAAAACTCTGGATGTACAGTCACAGTAGATTGATGACCTTGCTGTACCAGTTGCTGGCAGGGTTGATTATGGGTGTCTTCGGCTCCCTGGGCCATGCTTTCCTTATCTGCAGAATGAGGAATTTGGCCCAGATCACCTGTAAACTCCAAATTCTGTGGTGCTTGGACCATTATGTAATGGAGCCTTTCAGGGGAGTATCAGGTCTATTGAAATTCCCCAGTCTCTTTGACAAGATCATAGGAGATTGGTTTTTATAGAAACGCTTCCTCTTGGAATGTGAGCAAGCCCTGCCCTGAATACCTTGCTGGTAGGACTCAGGGTACTCAAGATGATAAGCTAACTGCTGCTCATGGTGATGGACTATCTTCAAGGAGTGGCCCCTTCCCCATTGTATATTAAAAATAAGCCAAGAAACCACCTGTCTTCTGCTTCTCTAACATCTGTGTTTCTATTTGACTCTTTCTCTTTCTCTACACTTTTCCCTGACTGCCCTGCCTGTGGACAGCAAAGCACTGATGATGAGGTTGTTTGTTGTTTATTTAGAGATGGGGACAGAGTGGACCCATGCTTCATCTCTGGGAGCCCTTGGTTTTAACTTGTCATAGGAGTGCATGGCAGAGGTGGGCACCATGCTGACTCAAACTAAGAGTGTTTATGACTTCATACACAGTCCCCTTGAGGAAAATTTGATGATAGCTTAGGGCAGAGGTAAACATGAGGTTGCCTGTGACCTGAGAGGATCATAGGCAGTGTTCCTAAACAACAATTTCCTATGTAAAGAAGGAGGGATTTTTAATTTTCTGGACAGTTTGATAATGAAATTTAGTCTTCTACACAAAGAAGGGAGATGTCCTAGGAAACACCAGGTTGGAAGCTATCTCCTAGGTAACTTAAGAATTCGAGGGTACCCAAGTATAAGAGTTTGAAGATATAGATGTTTGGACAAAGCAACAGGTTTCTTGATGCATTGTGTCTCTTGGAGAAAGAAGTTAGTCCAGCTTCACATTCCTATGTGGAGCTCAAAGCCAGTGACCTACTAAGATTATATTTCCAGTGGGAATGTGATTACTTGTTCAGCACACACAAACTATTTTTGATGTCCAAGCTGATGGGTGGAGGGAAAGGGGTGATTTCTAAACCACCAGGTGGTAGAATGAGGCTTCAGGAAATAAGTTTGTAAGAGAAAGAGGTTTTATCCTAATGTGACCTATTGACAGTTCCAAAAATAGTTCCCTTCCCTAGTAATATGATGGACTACTTAAGTTCTTTATGTGTTTTTATATATCTCAGTAAACTCCTGAGTTCTTTGAATAGGCTTTTGTGAAACAAAGGCTGTCCTATGCTTGACGTACATTTGGTACTACAAATGCTTTTACTAGATGGAGCTGGTTATCCATTTTACCCACATTTGGAAAAAACCTAAACTTTGCTATATATCTTGAATCTTGGGGTCACTATTAGTAGGGGCAATGAACCAAAAAGATAAATTGACTCTCGGGATCAGCTCCCAGGCAAACCCTGTCTGAGTAAGTCTAGAGCCTTTGGAAGACTGTGAACCATGAATTACAATTAGATATTTCCCTAGACAAAAATGAAAAATTTATAAGATTATTTTACTATATTTGCATACATAATAGCAAGTCGGTTCAGGAGACTTTGACTACGTACCTATTTCAGCACAATTTTGATTCCTGACTATCCTCATAATAGAGGAGGTTCATAAATTTAATGGCATTTTTAAAAGTCTACTTGGGACAGTGTAAGGATAATTACTAATGTACTTTTCATCCCTCAGGAGCAAACAGTATCTGGAGAGCATAAGAGATGGTAGAAGAGAGCTATAGAAAATACAAATAAATTATAAATAAATAAATATGGATTATCACCTCATTATTAAATACCACAATTGTATTCAGAAAAGTATTTCATAAAGTTAAATATAACTGAGAAATTAAAAACTTCCCAGTTTTCTCTTTTGTTTGCTCTATAAATATAGGTCATAAATTTTACATGCAGCATATTATATTGATTAAAAAAAAACACTGGCTCTGGAGTCAAGGGACCTGGGATCAAATGCTGCCTCTGACCCTTATACCCTTGTATAACCTCCTTGGGGCTGAGTTTCCTCATCTATAAATGAGAGGGTTGGACCCTACCTTTGAAGTCCAGTCCAACTGTAGGTAAAAGATCTCATAAAGACTTTTGTAAATATGAGCTTCATCTTCACAGAATCTTCTAAACTTTTTTTGTGTGTATATGTAAATGAAGATCTAAGTAAACTGGAATTTAAGAATGCCTCAAAGCCCCAGGTAAATTTTTGCATCACATGACATACTTGGTCCCTCTAATGTACAAGTTGAAAACAAAAAAGAAAAACTTCCACAACAAACAGCTTAAACAAATTCAAATTATATGCAAATAATTTTAATATAAAATGTAATATAACATTTATATAGTATATATCCTATAATACACTAATACCAATGTAATTTGATATGAAATAATCAAGTGAGAAAAATAATTTAACCTGTAGCACGATGCTGGGCACATAGTAGATGCTGTATAAATATTAGTTATTATAAATGAAAGTTTTAAAAACATTACTGTCAAGTACTTATCTTCAGGCAAGTTATACTCAGTTTTGCTATTTGCTGTAAATCCTGGAAGGAGTGAGATTTTTATGAACTAGATTTCTTTAATCTTTATAAGAATAGAGAGTGTTATGGTTTTAAAAAATAAATATAGCACAGTCTCATTTATTCAGGCTTTAATATATGGGCAGCCAGATGACGCAGCAGACAAGAGCACCAGACCTGAGTTTAAATATACCCTCAGATCCTTTGTAGCTGAGTGACCCTGGTCAAATCACTTCACCTATGTTTGCCTCAGTTTCCTCATACATAAAATAGGGATCATAATAATAGCTCCTGATTTCTAGGCCTTTCGTGACGATCAGATGAGATAATGATTCTAAAGCGCTTAGCACAGTGCCAGGCACATAGGAAGCACTACATAAAAGTGAGTGATGATGATAATAGTGATGGAATTTGTTGGCAACTAAAGTAAACTTCATTTTTGGAGGTGGGAAGGATTTGTTAGGCAAATTAACTGTGCAAATAAGATTTGTAAGAATGTTGAATCACTTGACAAAAACGTGTTTCTATTATTTTAGAAACTGCCTATTGTTTAAGATTGTTAAACCGATTATAGGCCCTGCTTTGTTCCCTATAGCAATTTCAAGCATTTTTTGTTATTTCAGTTACAGTATATCTTCAAGCGGAATCATTTATTTTCTTTTAAAAACATTTTATGATTCAGAATTTTTGATAATTCAGACTAATCCCAGTTTTCCTGAATTACTAAAATACATACTAAAATACTAATATACATATATACACACACATATACACATATATACATAAATATATATATATAGCCATAATTCTAATATGTCTGCCCTTTTTTCTAATTGTTATTCAAGTAACTGTAATCCGTAGGAAGTTAAGGAACTTCATAGATCACAGAACTCATGTATCAAGCTCACCATCAGAGGATGAAGTGAACTCAGAGGTTCTACAGTTCCTCAAGAGTTTGGGGTTCTCTGACTAAGAATAAATAACTAAAGCAGGGTTCTTACCTTGTTTTGTGTCATGGTCCCCTTCTCAAAATAATGATTTCAAATGCGTGCATTCAGATGCATTACAAAGAAAACCAATTGTACTGAAATGAAGTTATCAAAATATTTTTTAAAAACCCACAACTTCAGGTTAAGAACTCTGAGCTAGAGCAAGAATGTACAGTATCCCATGGTCCCTTGGCTCCATATGATTCCAGAGTCATATGTACAACCTTTGAAGTAGTATGAACAAGGGGGAAATGCCATAAGATGTGTTGATTCTATGTTTTCAAATATTTGCCTTCTAAAATACCTGAAATGACATTGCATTTCAGCATAGCATTTATCTACTCTGTTCAGTAAATAGAAATGAATTTGGTATTTAAATTGTCCCAGATGGAAAGCCTAGAGACTAAAGAATGCATTTTCGAGTGTAGTTAGAAGGTTGAGTATCATACATTACTCTGAACAGGACCTTAATTTTCTCCTGCATTAAGAACTTCTGTAGATGCGTTAATTGGACTCTCCATTTTGTACCTTATGAGGTCTTTGCATTCATTTCTTCTTCTTGCATGTTGTCTGGCTTGGACCCCTTTGACGGTCATCCACTCGATAAAAACTTTTTTATTATATGATGTGATTAAAATATTTTCCTGGGTGGATTGAGGCATTTGTAAAAGTAGAACACTTCATCCCTGCTTTTCAGAAGCTTTTGGTGTAGTCAAGGAAACAAGAAAAACAGTATGGGAGAAAAATAACTACAGGATTTAATCAAGTACATCCTGATAATTGTCTGTGTCTTTACTCAGGAAAATCAAGGGAGATTTAGGGAAGGTTCATCAGAGTGAGCAAGAAGCACAACATATGCCATTTTTGTCTTTGTTCTTAATTCTAAGTTTAATAGAGAATGTAGAAATTGTTGGCTCTCAGGAGGTGTTTTGATTATATCTTTCATTTATCATGTATTTAATTTGTTAACTCTATGCTGTGCTCAGTTCGTTCCCAAGAGCCTGTGTCATTGAAAGCCCATAGTTCTCAGCTTTGTCACATATTGTCTCTAAACTTTAAAGAGATAGCTTCCACACTGTTATAACGTGAGGTCTGATGGTAGATGTATGCTTTAAATCTCTGTATTCAAGTGGTAAGTCTTAGAGTAAGCATTAATTGGATTCACCTTGTTATTTTGACACTTGGCGAATCTTTGACTTCCCTCTGCCTGATATAGAATGCAACCCACAAATAAATACCTGTCATTAAATCCCTTAGATCTTCCACAGAGGATCTATCCAGTATAATGGAGGCTCTCTTCTAGGTCTTTGTGCTTTGTGGGCACTGATACAGCACCTAGGGTACATCTGTTACCCCTTACCTCTGTTAGGCGAATGTTTCACCTCTTTTTCTCATTATATGTGCTTCATTGGTTTATTTGTTTTAATATTTTTATTTCTTACATCCTAATTTGAGCATCTTAGAATTATTACAGATGAAACTCCCCTCTACCTTTCGTAACAAGATCTTTCTGCTTTCAGCTCGAAAGTCAAAGAAATTAGGAAAGTTGAAAGGGATCCATGAAGAACAACAGCCTCCACAACAGGCTCCGCCACCACCTCCCCAGAGCCCAGAGGAAGGAACGACATATATTGCACCAGTAAAAGAACCCTCTGTTAATACAGCGCTTGTTCCTCAGCTCTCCACAATATCACGAGCACTGACGCCTTCTCCTTCTATGATCCTTGAAAGCATTGAACCAGAAGTTGTATATGCAGGCTATGACAGCTCCAAACCAGATACGGCAGAGAACTTGCTCTCTACCTTAAATCGCCTGGCTGGCAAGCAGATGATTCAAGTAGTAAAGTGGGCAAAGGTACTACCAGGTAGGATTTTACTTTATTATGTGATTTTCAGTCTTTACTACATAATATCTGTCCATAGATATGGGTTTAGTTTTATTTTTATTCCTATCAGATTTTCATTTTGAAAAAGATATAGCTAGTGTGAATTTCAACTTAATAAAGATGGGATATCTTCATTCATAGAGATACACAGACACACCCCTTGGGTTGATGATGAAAATGGATGGAAAGTATGTTCTTGTAAAGATAAACGAGGTAAAAAATATTTACTTTAAGAATGGAGAATCCTACCAATGAGTAAGTACAGCCCATAGGTGAAAAAGAACTCCATGTATAGTCTGTGCAGGCAGCAGCCTTGTAAAGTATAATTAAGAAACATGAAAAGTTCCACCTGTAACAAATAAATATAGTCAAGAAAAACAAATTTCCAAATTGGCCGTGTCCAGAAATGTATGAGTCATCCTGCATCTTGAATATATCATCTGTCAGAAGGTGAATAATATGTTTGTTTCTTTGTACTCTGGAATCATGGTTTGTCACAGGGGTTTTGTTTTCCTTTTTCTACAACAGAGGAGAGGTGATAG
The DNA here is from genome assembly GCF_028372415.1 of Notamacropus eugenii. NCBI lineage: Eukaryota > Metazoa > Chordata > Mammalia > Diprotodontia > Macropodidae > Notamacropus > Notamacropus eugenii. The sequence goes on along the minus strand of NC_092877.1, from coordinate 145,503,191 downwards.
GGAGAAGGAAACTAAAGGTAGGGTCCCCTTCCCCCACCCCCACAAAAAAAGAGAGAGAAAAGTGCAGTAAGAAGGCCAGAAAGAATCACAGACAGGCAGAACAGCTTTGAAAGTTATATATTGATTTTATTTTATACTTAAAAAGAAAAGCAGCTCTGTAATAGAGACATGCAATTCCATGTACAATCCTCTAGTCTTCCATAACATGTATGTAAATGCTCATTTTATTTAGTGTTTATTAAGTTTGGAATAAAAGTTAAATTAAAAAATACATCCAGTTATTCAAAAGCATTTCTGCTCAGGTTGTCATCAAACTGAGAACAGTGTCCTGCAGAATTGAGGTAGGATAAATAAAGAATAGGATCAGGATAGGTTCAGAGGTAGAGGTTGGGGTACTGCCCTGTCAAAGCAGCATGAAGTGTGTGTGTGTGTGTGTGTTATAAAAGGGGAAGTGGAACGTGGGATTGAAAGGTGATATCAAGAAAATAAAAAAGGACAGAGAAGCACTGCAAAGAAGAAGGGGGTACACCAAAAACAACTGATTTTTACTTCATAGTTCCATCAAGAATCAAATCTCTTGTTCAGATTTAGAGAAAAGTAATAAGTAAGGCTTGTTTTTAGTGTATAAAATGGATACAGTGATATTGAATTTTGTGGGATCTTGATCACAAATGCATTTTGAGTTTAGCAATTGTACACATCACTAAATAGTTAGGGTATGAGAGAATTTTCAAGATTTATCAGTTTTAAAAGTAGGGAGAAAAAAGAGTATTTTGAACCAGTAGCCAAACTGAACCACCCCAGTTAAGTTCCACTTAGATTTTACTGCCCACAATAGCTGAAGATGTTAAAAACCAATTCAGCATTGACCACGTAGATAATATTTCTTCAAGACTTGGTGAACTGAATTGAGTGGTAAAGGAGCCTTTGGGGCATCTTGTTTCATCATGGACAGCATGTGAACTGTCAAGTGCAGTACTATGATTAATTGTTCTTTTCTCCAGGATTCAAAAATTTGCCTCTTGAGGACCAAATTACCCTAATCCAGTATTCTTGGATGTGTCTGTCATCATTTGCCTTGAGCTGGAGATCTTACAAACATACGAACAGCCAATTTCTCTATTTCGCCCCAGATCTAGTCTTTAACGAGTAAGTATCTATTAATTAGCTATCACATAACAAACTCAGTAATTCTTCATTACACTCTTTGTAATTTTTAAGCAAATATAGCTGAGAAAAATTCTACTGACCCAGGTATTTTTTTTAAATTGAGGACATGAAACTACTTTTAACAAAATGATATAATGTACACTTCTAAGTATGTGGCAGTGGTCCCAAAATAAGGATGGTCTATTTGGCTCTGAAATATGACTGATACACAGCCACAATTAGTAGAAAACAGTCTTTTTTTGGTATCTACTCTATTGGAGAAGAATATCTAATTTCTAGGAAATCTGAATGTTTAAATGGCCAGTTTTTATAAGCATTCATATAATGGCTCTTTTGTTAACAGTATACAGCTGCTCAATGTGTTTTCATGACAATCATAATTATCCTTCTTTGAAATCATAAAAGAAGCCAAAATGTTTTTCTGTAGTGAAACATTCTCAGTTTTATGATGCATTAAAAGAGATTGAAAGAATCATAATGGATTCTTCCTTGGCTTTGCATTTTCTCCTATTTTAAGTTCACATTTTAGTATTGTTTGTATGCCACATTAGCAAATTTCATTTATGTTTATATCCAGTGGTATTTCTCTATAATTGTAGGGTCAAGAAACACTTAAAAAGAAAAGGAGTATTTGAATTATGATAGTGCCACAGCTTTATCCTAACAGATGGCTTTCTCTAGAGGTATGAAAATAGTGTATTTGTTAGGATAGAAAACTAAAGGGAGAAGGATTGTTGATAAAAGAGAACACAAAGGATTAAAAACAAGCAAATAGCATCAATTCTGAATTTTCTACCATTTTATACCCTTATATCAGAATAGGATTACAGCCATCAGTTGATTACTCTTATTTGTACCTGCCTTTTGGGAGCTTACTGATAAGAATGACTGTTATTTACATGATATATACCTGTTCTCAAAAATGTGAAATAAAATTAAGAGACAGCCAGCTTCAGCACTGGTTGTATGGTGAATGAATGAACAAGAGATAACCATATGCTGATGGCCGAAATGGACATTTTCACTGAGTTTTGTTTAGCTTACAGCACAAATTAACTGCCATTGAATAGTAAAATTTCTTAAATAGCTTCTGTAAATTGAAAGGAAAAAGTGATTATCAGTGATCATTATCATGCCTTTATATCCCACAGTAAGATATCAGTGCCATCAAAATGTCACCTTTGATGTTATTTGGTTTATTTTTATGTCTCTTTTGATTTTAATTAACATGTTTTCCTTTTTAATTGTTCATAAAGCCAAAGACACTCATGAACTAAAGAGTATTCAATGAAAGAATAAAAAGTTTAGTGTGTATTATTAAGTTTATTAACAAATTTATTAAATGCTTACTGTGTGCCAAGCACTGGAGATAACAAATACAAAAGCATCCCTGTTCTCAAGAAGCTCATATTCTAATAGTTTAGATAACATATATAAGACATTTTAGCTAAATGTAGGATGGAAAGGCTTGAGAATATTGGGATGCAGTAGTAAAGATAATAATGTATGTTAGGTGATATCCTTTCCATTTATAAAGTCATATCTATTTCTGATGTTATATCATTTGACAATGGTGAGGACTGTTGTGGCAAGAGCTATCTTTGGGAGGGTTATTAGCAGCTGAAAAAAATGCTTAAAATTTTGTGAAGTTGAGAAACTCCCAAACCTTGGTAGCTGGACAGTATCTTGTTGAAGTCCTCTCGAAGAAAACACAAAAAGATGAGAAACAGAAAGACATGAAAAGTTATGGTTTTTCTGTATCCTTTTGTTTCTAAAATCAGTGGAGAAAATGATTATTGAGTGAATGAATGAACAAATGAAATAAGCATTTATTAAGTGCTTACCGTGTAAAATCACCATGCCAGGTGCCAGGGAAGCAAAAAAGAAAGTCAGACAGTCTCTGCTTTCAGATGGCTCACATTATAATGGGGGAGACAGTTCATCTGGAAGGTTTCTGCTAGAAGTCACGTGGAAAGGCCCCATGGTTCTTAGGGTTCCGCAGCAAAGCAGATGGTAGTGATACTTCGTGAATGTCATTTCTACTGATAAAAATCAGTTTCTGATGTTGAACCATTTGTCAGTGCCAAGCGCTTTGGTGACAGGAACTTTCTTTTGTGGGTCTTCAGTAGCTATGGCTGTAAGAGTAGTTTCTAGGCTGTGTCTCCACAGAAGTTGCTCCCTGGGATGATGGATGAGCACTGGGCATTGCTATTTCCAAGCTGTTGGAGGTTTGAGGAGAGAACTTTATCAAGGTTGTGGTGCTTTCACCTGCCTGACACAAGCTGGCACTTGTCCCTTGTTCAGGGTGCCCTGCTATTCCAGGGAGGCTGGTTCACCTGATCCATGAGTGGCAGTTGGTTGTTAGTGCAGATTGCTGGCCCATTCCCCAGAGAAGTTGCCTCCCCAGATGATGGCCATAAGGACTGGAAGAAAAGCTGGACCAGTAGTCTGGGGGGATTCTACCACCTCTAGGGCTCCTTGAGATTATGCACAGGTTGGTAGCAATTGACCAGCAGTTATTGTTGGTGGTCATAAGGAAGATTCTCCCCTGTTTGATGGCCACAAATACTGAACTGAGAGGAGATATGATGGATTGGGAGTCATTGCTATTCCCAAGGCTTTTGGGTTCAGGGGCCTAGGCTGCTTCACAGGGTCTAAGGAGATGGTGGTCAGGGTGGTGGGTGGAAATTGTAGTGGTTTGACTTGTCTAGAACATGTTTCCTCCTGTCTCTGCCAGGGTGTTCCACTGCCAGCTAGGCTGACTTGCCAGAGCTCTAGGTGGTAGTTGGTTGGCAACTGATAGAAATCGAGTAGAAGCAGAGAAAAAGAAAAATTGTCTAATTAGACATCTTAACTTAGTATCCCCAGTCAGGTCTATCTATGAATAAATTTGGGGGAAGGGGTCCATGAATTTGGTATTTCAGTACATAATTGGTTTCCTTGTAATCTTATGTGTCTTATTTTATGAATTAAAAGCAGTACTCTGAAAATGAGTATTGCCATTTTGCAATATTAACCAAAGGGACCCATGGTACAAAAAGGTTATGAATTCTTGTCTTAGTCCATGACTCTTAAAAAAAAAAGTAATGTAAGGAGGGGGAGAAAAGTTAGAACTCAAAATCTTATGGAAGTGAATGTTGAAAACTAAAAATAAATTAACTTTTTAAAAAAAGTATGATGTGATATAAGTAGAGCTCATTAAGCTTTATTCTTAGACATTTTCAAAACACTGGAACTTAAACAAATTATTGATTTTCAAACTGTTTTCAAAACTCTGTCTTCAGATGAAGAGAACAAAGTCTAAAAGTGACCCAGTCTAATTGACTAGATTTTCTTGGTTCGAGGTATTCATTGATCATATTTGCTTACTGCAATATCTCTTTCATTTAGGTCAAATCATATCAACAAATATTTATTGAATATTTACTATATGAAAGACATGATATCTAGCACATGCAGAATCTAGGAACGAGATGCCCTGTGTGTAGGATTAGAGCATCCAACTTTAAAGCCAGGTTCATGTGGGTTTAAGTCTCACCTCTGGTAAAGACTGGCTTTTTGTCTCTGGGCAAGTCATTTAATTAACTTATGAATTTTCTATTTTCTTGTGATGGTAGCAGCATGATGAGACATTCAGAAAAGCTAACTCAGTCTTAGGATGTGCTCGTAGTTATGTAACATCCAGAATAAAGACGTTAGGTTCTCTTCTGGAGTCCTGCATTTAGTTTTTGACAATACATTTTAGGAAGGATATGGTGACCAGGATGATTAGGGGATTTGAATTCATTACATTCAAGTATCATTTGAACGAACTGGTAGAAATTAGTCTAGAATAGAGAAGGCTTAAAGGAAATATGACCACTTTCTTCAGACTGTTGAAGGGATATCATGCCAAAGAGGATATGACTTACTCCTCTTGGTTCCAAAAATCAGCACTGCTGTGCTAGGGAATAGATTGACTCTACAAAAAAGACAGACTTTTAAAATCTCCTGATGATTAGCCGCATGGGCTTTCTTGAGAGTTGTAGTGGCTGACTTCTTCCATGCACAGACTCTTAAAGTAGAAACTGGATGACTGTGTGTTCAAAATGTTATAAAAAGAGATTCACCTTTTAGCTTGGGTTGGACTAAATGATCTCTGAAGTTAAAATCTGGGATTCTTTCAAGCTACATCCAGAGCACAAAAGAAATACCTCACAAAATAGCTGGATGAGATATTGTCTGAGAGGGGACATTCCAAGGGTATCATAATCCTGTAGTCCAAAAAAGGCTTACAAGATATAGATATACATACATACATACACACATACACATACATACATATGTACATATGTAAAATATGTATAACACGTGAGTATATAAAATAATGTTAAATGGGATGAAGCATTCATGTTCATTAAGACATTTTTCAGAGTACATGATTTTGCCCTATTATGCTTTGGCTTTCTTCTTCTTTAAATTCTTTTGAATTTTAGATGGTCTATCCTAAAAATGTTTTCTACTTAGATTTCAAATTTTAGAATAACAAAGTATTATTCAAAAACGATAAAACATCTTGATGTAGTGAGAAAGAATATTGAGCTTGGGGACAGCAGGAACCTTGGTTCAAATTTGGTTACCATACGACCTTAAGCAATTCACTTAACATCTCTGAGTTTTTTCCTCTGTAAAATGAAGATAATAAAATTTGTATTACATACGTCAGCATTGTGAAGAAAATGCTATACAAATACATGAGTTGTTATGAACTCCAGGGAAACCAAACATTAAAAGTGAAACAATACCTTATCTGTAATTTTTAAAATAACACCTTTGTGAAACTTTGTTTTGTGTGTTGGAGGGTAAAAACAAAACAAAAGAAAAACCAATAACAAGCCTTTTAATTCCTAAACAGCTGTCCAACCTTTCCAGCTATATACAGCTGTGGACAGAAACCAGCCATACAAATTTCCAGTCCAAAAGACTAAATTCTCTACAGTGTTTAGAATGATTTTAATGGGGTTTTGGTATGTTTGTGATGGAATCCAGTTCCCTTACAACTGTGGAACTATGATAACATGATATTTTCTATCGTGAAATTAAAAGTGATATTATTTAACCCTTTTTGTGAGAAACCAAGAGGAAGGCCAGATAAATTTCTAATAATTTTGAAGTTCACAGGGTTCCCTTTAATGGATCAAGAAATGTTTCTTCCTTCTGTCCAGTCTAATATATTTTAGTTACTATAAGAATCTTAACCTGAGAATTCTCTGATTTTTTTGGTACTTAAATTTATGTCATAGTAATGAGGATTTAGTCCATACAGGTGAAATTAAACTTTTTTGTTTCACATATTAACAGTGGCAAATGATTTGATAAATTTTATATTCATTCAAGTCTATTACCACCTCCAGTTTGTACTTGATATTTTCATCCTGAAATAGAGTAAGGAGAGCCCATGCAGACCTCTGGGAGTTGGTCCCTTGCCCTTGTTTGGCTTTTGTAAAATGATTCAAAGAATTATAATGGAAACTATGTGAAAGTCTATGTGCCAGCTTTTTTGAGAGAGGGAGCCAATGCAAAATAATTTGCAAAGCCTTTACTTTGCCAAGTCAAAGATTACATTTAGACCTTTCTTTTCATGTTTTGTATTTTAATTCAACAAACATTTACTAAGTACCTACAGTGTACCAGAACCTATTCTAGTTGCTGAGGATACAAAGATGACAAAAACTTAGAGTCCTTCCTTTCAAAAAAAGTTTAAAGCGTGTGTATTGCAGGAGAAGGAAAACGAAGCTGGGGCAGCCTCAGTGACTCACTAAAGAACCTCAGAAAAACATTCAAGGAAACCACCAGCCACCTGGATAATGAGCATGATTTCTTACCCAAAATTCAGTACCCAGAGCCCAGAGAAAGTGGTTTGGTGGGGGGAAGGGAAGGCAGAGACAAAGAGCCAAGAGACAGCTGGATGCAGATGGAGAGTGGTGAGACCTGGCTTGTCTTTCCCCTCTGCCCATTCTGGCCAGTGGGACACAGCTGTCTGCTACTTTGTTGAACTTTTAGTACTTGGTTTGCCCTGGCATTTGACTTTTTGTGAAAAGTCTTCGCTAATGAGAGAGCTGAGTGATACCTCAGCAAATCTTTCTGAGAACTTCTTTATAATGAAATACATGCTAAAAACAGCTAACACTACAAAATTTTATAAACGCATCCCTATTCCTACAGCTTGACAATCCTGCCTCCTTTTCTAGTAATAATCCTTTAATTATATTTTAATGACACTTCTTATACACAAATCATCTTGGACAATGTAGTTCAGTTTGATGATGCTCCCAGGGTATCTTCCCATTGCCCTCTGATTCATGGACAATCTACAAGTAGGTACGGTATTAAAAGATACTGAAGGAATGCCCAAAGAACAAGAGGAAGACCTTCCACTAATTGTATAACTATTTTAAGTAGGATTAGTGGGGGAAATGGGGATTTAAAATCTAACAGGATAAAATAGTAGGGAGGGATTTTCATTTGTACCTGTGAAGGAATTTATCACACTGAGGATATCATAAATCTTTCAAGGTAGTAGTATAAATCCTACAAGACAGGCAAGCTTCTTATGACAAAAATATCTTCAAATACATCTATTTACCCATTTGGGCAGCCAGATGGTGCAATGGCTAGAAGATGGGCCCTAGAGTCAAGGGGACCTGAATTCAAATCTGGATTCAGACACTTGCTAGTTATGTGACCTTGGACAAGTCACTTAACCTCAGTTGCCTGCAAAAAAAGAAAGAAAGAAAGAAAGAAACTAGGTAAAGTTCTGTCATCTTTGAAATTTGTTTTCTGTGTCAACAGTTTCCCATTTCGATACCCTTCCCTACCCACTGGTGATATCTTCTTCTCCTTAAAGACTCTATACCCTTCTCCTCTCTTGCCCCCCGTAGAATCATAATCTTAGCATTGAAAGGGAAAGCACCTAAGCAAGCATCCTTCCCTACTTTATAGATGAAGACAGAGAAATCTAAGGTAAACTGTTCAAAGGCTGATTAGCAGTGGAGCTAAGACTAGACCTGAATGGTCTTGTGGTTTCCTGTCCAGTGTTCTTTCCATTGACACATGTTGCTTGGAGCCTAACAAAAATCGATTGCTCGGTGATTCTCCACGTTGCTTCTTCTCTTATTTTCTTCTCTTCCAACTCCTAGGGGACATCTGGTTTGTTAACCCAAGAGCATTCCCCCCCTCCCCTATAGGGACTCCAATTTAACATACAAATAACAAAGATTTCTTAAGTACTTAATTATTAATGCGTCATTGTGCCACAAGCACAAAGACAAAATAAATAGAGTCCTACTCTCAAGGACTTTATTACCAGCAAATGAAGTATTTTGTACAGACTTCAGGAAAAAGAAGGTGTTGGGATAACTATAAAACTTTTATTTTTAATTTGCTTTATTTTTCACCTTTATGTGCCTGCCCAGCACCTAGCTCTGGACTACATGCATAATAGGTGCTTAACAATATGTTTGCTGGATCCATACTGAAGGAACAAATCTACTACATCCTATTTGGAAAACAGCGCTTCCTCACCCAGGGCTTGAGTGCCAAGGCTTATCCTGTGAGTAGGGACCACAAATATAAGGTCTTTACTCCCCACAAATATTTCCACATTCACCTGCATCTTCTCCTATCAGAGTAAGGGAAACTAAAAATATTCATCATTTACCCTTATTGACTGAATATCAGCTTTTAGGATAATTATGTTTCAACCAGCAACATAATCAGCATGTTAAGCTTTTTGTCACTAACAGTGAAATAAAAGTTCTTGAAAAGAATTTCAGGGAGGAGATTTTAAGGGGGCAGAAAGACCCTTTAAGTCACAACTTCACCCCAAATAGCCCCCGTTCACATTAGAGGGAAGGGAGATCAGATACGAACTAGCCAGGCTGCAGCTATTGGGGTCCTGGCCTGTTCCCAGGAATTGCTGAAGAAAAAGGAATCTTGTTGCCACCTTCTGCTAGGGCCTGCAATCCAGCCTGTCCTTATGTGAAAGTTCCCTTCCTTTGCCTTAGGGATTCCATTCCATTTTAGTTAGTTTTTAGTAATATTTTTGTATCATAAGACCCTTTAACATGCTGGAACACATCCTTGCGCCTTTTATTTTATGGCTACCATAATAATGAAATTCTAAACAAAAAGTGTCATTGAAATTCATTCTTTCTGTTAATAGACATATTAGTATATTGAAAAACATCACAATAGTATTATGATCAAGGAATTGCTGGATATTTTGTCTTTCTTCAAAGATGAAACTAGTTGATATTTTTAAAACTCCCAAAAAGGTGCCTCTAGGGGCTGTATTTATTATATTAAAGTAGGAGAGGGAAATTGGGGAGAACGATACAAAAAAACCTTTTTTTCTTTAAATATTTTGCCCCAAATTAGGGTATAGTGAGCACTTCAGCATATGGAACCTTTCTTCTATGAAACTCAAAATCATTAACATTCATATAATTATTAACTATTTAAATTTGCTTTGAAAAGATTGTCAGAGATCACTGACAGTATTCAATTCACTTATCCATTCAAAACATATATTAGAATCTTCATATAAGCGTATAATTAATTTTTTAAACTATATTCTCCAACATAATCCCTACCTCTCCCTAAAAATCATTTTCACTGTACTTCTGCTAACTCATTCTAAGTATTTTGAAATTGAAAGTGTGTTTTAGTCTACCAGTCTTTTAGAATCTCAAGTAGCCTTCCATAATTCCCACATTGATTCCAGAACTTGTTGGGAGAGTAAAGGTAAAATTAAAATCTTTCTTGTTCGATTACTTGCAGGCTTTACTGTGGGTGTCCAAGTGTAAAGACTTCTACAGTTTTTGGAATGGAAGGGCTGACTCAACTAATTATTTTTTATTACATTTTATTGATTCCTTTTTCTTGAAGTTTCACAATCATTTCTACCACCCTCCTTGTCTCCCCCAGTAGATACAGGGATATATTCAGAAATGAATAGGATGTAAAAACAGGATAGAAACTAGGCTGGTAATTTCACTGATACGGGGAGTCCCAACATGAGGAATCTCCTTCAAATTACTTCACAATAGGTAGTCTTAAGGAATTTGCTAGAGCAGTGAGAGGTTAAATGTTTTGCCCAGTTTAATGAGTAGACCTGATTCAAGGCAGTCCTTGGATTGTTTAGGTTAGGTGTTACAATGAAATGGGACTCTGATGGATCATTCTATAATCTAAAAACAAAGATTTATTTAGCCATGTCACGGAAAAAAAATATTCAGCAGGGATGAAATGAGATATTTGTAAAGCACTTTGTAAACCTTAGTGTATGAATATGTAATAAACCTTAATATACATACATATAATAATAATTATTACTATGGCACAGAACTTAGCTTGAGTATATTTGGCCCTTTACTTCCATATGGGGGACAGCTCTGTGGTGCAGTGGATAGAGTGCCACAGTGGGTGTTGGGAAGACTCATTTTCCCAAGTTCTAATCTGGATTCAAACACTTACTAGTTTTGTGACCCTGAGCAAGTCACTTAACTCTGTGCAATTCAGTTTCGTCTTCTGTAAAATGAGTCAGAGAAAAATGTCAGTATCTTTGCCATGAAAAACCCAAATGGGTTCACAGTCAGCCACAACTGAAATGACTGAACAACTTTCGCTTGACATATCTGACCATCAGGCTAGGGAGCGGACATCTGCTGAGCCTAAAGGGCCCCTTCCTCTATGTGGGTAAGTCATTTAATGTTTTGTGGTTGTGGTTTGCCCTTAGTTCTTGAAGAGGACCATGACATCAGGGAGATGATGACATGACTTTAAGTTGAATTGGATTTGAGGGAGGGAGGGCTGTGCAAAGTCACCAGCCTCACTCTCTCCAGAGCCATCTGGTTCCAGTGTCAATGTCTAGAGATGGCCCAGCCATTTTATGTCTGTGACTAGAGACTACCAGGAATCTGGCCTTAATTTGGGGTTGGGGGTGGACTTTGAGCCTTAGCCACCTGAGCCATTAAGGTATAGGGAGACTTCCAAGGAAGCTAACCTAATTTGGATGAGGAGTGGATTTGGATATTGTTCTCAACACATCCAAGGAACATACAGCCAGTTGAGACGATGAAAAATACAGCATCAGGAAAAACAAGATAAAAATTTTTGTTTCTATCCTTTGATAACTTATCCATAGGAAATTGCTGTTAGTCATATATATTTGTGTCATTTAGACTTTTATAGAGGATTTGAAGCAAATTCTTCCACTTAACAGTCTCATACTTTCATTTATTACGTTTGTGTAAAAACGTTTTTAATAATATCAAATTTGTTGACTTCCTACCTGTGGCTCTTAAAGATAAATTTTTTAAATTAAATCAAAAGGTACTATGTTGTCTTCTCTATTTTTTTAACAATGTGATCTTTTATATTTCAAGTTTATTGTGGGAGGGAGTATAAATAACTGCTTCCACTAAACTGCTTTCCGATTTTCCCGGTAGTTCTTGTTTAATAGTATAACTGACTTAACTATTATTGGATGTTGATTTCACTTCTTATATACTCTTGAGTGGTGGTAAAGCAACTGTATAAAATGTGGAAAAACTCAACCTAACCAAGGAATTTTCAGTCTTTAAAGAAAAATAAGTTTTTATTTGAATTCTGCCTGACCAACTAATGTGTAGACATATCCTGAAAACAAAATGTTCATTCAGCTCTTGGTTGCTTTTAGAAAGTTCTCTAAGGGCTGCCATGTTTAAGAGTCCCCAAACACTAAATTCAGAGTAAATCATTGTCTTTATAGGGAACATTTATAAGTTTCACAAAGCATTTTAGTTCACTCTTTTCATCTCATAAGAACCTGTAATAGAGGTGTTTTTATTATCTCTCATTGTGGATGAGAAAACTGAGGCTGGGTGAGGTTAAATGACTTGCCCAGGGTCACGAAGCCTATTAGCGTCTAAGGCCAAATTCAAATTCAGGTCTTCCTAAGTCTGAGCTCAGTACTAAAAGTGCATTGAATCCAAGTTTTTCAGTTCTGATCGCCCCCATTCAGGACCCCTAGCTTTCACTATGATTTATTTTGGGGAAGAAGAAAAAAGAAAAAAAAAAACCTGTTCTGTGATTTAGAGATTTTGTGCCATGAATAGCTACTGTGGAACCTTCTAGCTCTAAGACTATGTTCCTATGAACTTTAAAAAAAATTTTTTTAAGGCACTATAGCTTAGTGATCCTTAAATCAAACCTGGTCCTCATACTATAGGAAAACAATAGAACTGAGTTCAAGTGGTTCCCTACTGTGCTTAGTTGTAAAAGGAATCTGTTAATGAATACTGTATATTTTCCTAGTTAAACAGTGCAAATTCACCCACTTTGTTTTATGTGTCCAACACTCTTCCATGGGATTTTCATGGAACCTGAAACCATTAAAATAATGTAATACAGAATAAGAACACAGTTACCTTTGTATGACCCTTAGATATTTAGCTATTTCCCAGCGTTCTGATTTCAGTAGTAACAGTGGTAAGGAAAAAGTACTGCAATTACGTGAATATTTAATCATTTCAGGGTGAGGGGAAATTACTATAAGAATTAATGATCTTTGTATCATGGTTAAAGCATCCTATATTACTAACATGTTCTTACTACAACCGGTTATTACTGTATTAACTTGTAGTGAGTTCATCATGTAATGAAAGGAATATGTATTCTGTTACAGAATTCTATTACAGAAATCAAAGCCATTAATTATTGTCCAGACAATTGTTGCTTTCAGTAGGTTAACATTCTGACTATACCAGTGTGTGTTCAGTTGTGTCTGATGTTTCTTTACCCCATTTGGTGTTTTCTTGACAAAGATAATGGAGTAGTTTGCCATTTTCTTTTCAAGTTCATTTTACAAATGAGGCAACTGAGGCAAACAAATTTAAGTGGCTTGCCCAGGATCACTCCAGCAGGATTTGAACTCACAAAGCTGTTGTCCTGTTTCCAGGCCCAGCACTCTATCCACTGTGCCATCTAGCTGCCCCAGGATGCCACTAATTAAATATAATTACAGAATTTGTCAAAGTGTCAGTGAATCCAGTTGATAGCCAATCTTCACTTTGGTTTCTGTTATGTCAAAACAGACCTTGAATTTATGAAATTTAAACTATTTCCTAAGTTGACATACAAATACTTTACCACACTGTGCATAGATTTACTAATACAATATCTCGTTAAAGTTAACCCAAAGTCCCTTATGAAAGGTAACTCTGTTGGCTAAAATGCTGTTGATTATGTCTACTTTATCTTGTATGTTTCTTGTTTTCATGGCATCTTCCCCATTAGACTGTGAGCTTCTTAAGAGCCGAGGCTGGTTTGTTTTGTTTGTTTTGTTGGGGGGGGGGGGCGGTGTTTGTTTTTTGGTTTTTGTGTCTTTATTTGTATCCTTAGATCCTAGCACATTATGTGACACTTAATTATTGCTTAATAAATGCAAAATTTTGTAGCCAGCCCAGTTTCCTCAGACAAAAAAGCCCAACAGAGATGTTAATTGAAACAGTGATCAGTACAGCCAAAAGTAAATAACAATAAATTCATTCATTTGGTGCAGGACAATACAGGTTGTGTTTGTCCTTCATTCTTGAAGAGGACCATGACAGCAAGATGATGACATGACTTATAGTTGATTTTGATTTGAATGAGGGAGGGCTGTGCAAGGTCACCAACCTCGCTTACTTCTCCTGAGCCATCTGGGTCTAGTGGCCTGATATTCATCAGGACAACTGGAGAAGGCTCAGGATACAATGTGGGACCTTGGTCATTTTAGGCTAAGGTCTTATCATATTCTCACTTTGACTGAGATACAACCATTCAACAAATAGACTTCTTTAAGTAGTTACTCAAGGGATGGCCCCTTTTAATAAAAGAAAAAAATCAAACTGGAAGGGGAAGAAGACCTTTAGGGTTCTTAGGTAAAAGGAGACAATATAAGAAGACAGCCAGAAGGCTGTGAGTGAGAATGTATGTGGGAAGTTTTCAGAAGCCAACTCAATGTCTAATTAATGAGGCCTGGAGGTAGCTGGATAGAGTCAGTCTTCCATGGGTCATTGTGAAGAGAAATGGGGGGGTTTGGAAAAATATGTACTTCTGGGAGCCTTCTAGAAGCCAGTAAGAGTCAAAGAAGGAGAGATCTGGCTTGGCCTCAGAGCAGCACACTCTCTGTAAGTCAGAGGTTCCTCCGGGAGACTTCGGATCAGCTGATCTCTAACAACTGGTCAGAGTCAGGCAAGCTTCTCAGAAGATGGAGCCAACTCCTGGCTGGTAATTGCTCAGATATGGAGACAGATTTGAGGACTGTTGGACCACCAAGACACAGTAGCAGAAGCCACCCATCCAAAATTAGTGACAGCAACCTTCAGATTGCAGAGGAAACATGAATAGGATTTATCCACCCCATTCAGAAACATAGGAGGATGGGAAGTCTTGCCCTGGCACAAAGTCACAATACAGAAATTGAGAGTAGGGATATGTATAACAAAGAAAACTTCAGATATAATGAAGAAATACTAAAGAGAAGCTGAGGAAGTGAATTCAAAAGAGTAATTTCACAATATGTACCAACAGAACCTCAGAAAAATAGAATGACTTAACGATTAATACTACAAGAAATGAAGAGAAAAATGAAATTTAAAAAGATGTGTGTGTGTGAGAGAGAGAAAGAGAGAGACAGACAGAGAAAGAACAAAAAATGAATTGGATATGAAGCTAAAGAAACTAAAATATTTAAAACTCAGGTAAATTCCAAATATAGAATTATGAAAATCAGAAAAATGGAATCATGAGAATCAAAAACATGACAAAACTGGGAGAAAATATTGAATTGATAAATGCAACTGGTTTTTAAACTGATAAAAAACATCTAGTTAATTTAATTACAGAAATATCAAGGAAAAACAGATGATCATATTCAAATTTGAAAATTATTAGATGTTATTTTGTCCTGTGATATACCAATAAAACTGATCAATGAAGTGGATGAATATTTATTAAAATATAAAATATCCAAATGAATAGAAAAAGAAATAGATATTGTAAAGGAACTCTGAAGTGGAAAAACAAAACTCGAAGACCAATTGGATTTACAAGTGAATTATGTCCAACATTGAAAGAACAATTTTCAAATAAGGTCTTGATACCTAAACCATGGCAAGATAAAAAGAAAGAAAAAAACCTATAGGCTGATGTTTCTCATGAATATTGATGCAAAAAATATTTACATAAAATATCAGCAAAGAGGCTATTGCAAAATATTAAAAACAATTAAGCCAAGAATGCAGGTTTAGTTCACTATTAAATACCATATTCAAAAAGAAAAAAAAAGTTTGCATTAATAGACGTACATGAAACTTCACAAAAATACAATATGTATGTTTAATTTAAAACATAGTAATTATTGGATCTTAATAGAGTAAGTGGCGTGTGTGTGTGCGTGTGTGTGTGTGTGTGTGTGTGTGTGTGTGTGTGTGTGTGTGTGTGTAGAAATAAGAGCTTGCATAAATCTGTGATGGATAATTGTTAAAGCCTTTCAAATAAATCGCAGGTGAAACTAAGATGTCCGTTGCTGCCATAGCAGCTCTAACAATAAGACAAGATTAAGAAATTGAGGGAATAAGCATAGGGGAAAAGAGTCCCTGACCCATTGATTGATACAATGATTTACTTAACTCTGGAAACTAAATTTTAAAAATTGAAATAACTTCAAAGCAATCAGCAGTCCGTGAACTGCAGCTTTTTGTTTAGTCTACCAAGCACTGTGCTAAATGCTATGGATACAAGGAAAGGCAAAAACAAAACAAAATAGTCCCTGTCCTCAAGGAGCTCATGTTCTGTTTGAGAGAGATGAGATATAAATAATTACATACATACTAGATGTATACAGAGTAAATTATAGATAATCTAAAAGAGGAGAAGAGAAGCCAAGGTGGGAGCAGACCCAGCTGTTGTGCTATCCCAGGTGGTAACCATGGATAGGATTCGACAGAATAGTACCAATTCACTTGAAACAACAAAAGCTAAAGAATTTAAAGGAAAAGAAAGGGGGAATGAGCAGCACCAGATCATAGACGGTATTGCAGAGTAGTAATAACCATTTGATATACTGGTTAAAAATTCTGTTAATTGATCAATGAAATGGATTAGGTAAGCAAGTCACAGAAACAATCAAACCATGGTAACAGTGTTCAGTAAACCCAAAGACCCCAACTGTTGGGGTAAGGATTTAATATTTGATTAAACTACTGGGGAACACTAAAAAGCAAGATTTTAGAAATTAGTTTTAAAGTAACATGTCATCCCATGGTCTGTAATAAATTCCAAATGCACACATAAACAAGATTTTTTAAAGTCTTATAAACAAATTAGAGAAATAACTATGGATAGGGGGAGAAGTCTTGACCAAACAAGGGATAGAGATGGTCCTAAGTGAGAAAATGGGCAAATTTGATAAGATAAAATTGAAAAACTTTTGCACTAAATCAGTGCTGTTAGAATTTGAAGGGGAATAGTTAGGAAAGAAAAATTTTATAGCAAATTTCTCAGAGAAAGTGGTTATATACAAGATAGAGGATTGAAACATATATAAGTATTGATTGGTTCACAGATTCACGTGATACACATATCCCTGTGGGAAGACAAATATGTGTTATTTTCACAAAATGTCTTTGAGGCTCAGCATTTTAGCTTAATAAGATGGATTTAATATTGCAGATTTATGCTAACAGAGAAAAAATTAGATACAAAGAGTATCGCTATGTGTGATTAACTCTTAATCATATGGTATGTTCAGTCGTGTACTTGAGGCTCTTCCAAAGATTTAATGATGCTAGATAACTCTTAGTACCCTATGAAATAAAATAAAAACAAGTACAATACTGCAAATGGCCTGTGCTCTCTAACTCCATATGAATTTAATTCTGTGAGATTTAATAGCAGTCACTCAGAAAACCTGTCCAAGCTTTATTGTGGATAGTTAGACAAAGATAACACTCTATTTAGGGGAAAAAAATAAAAATTTGAAAAGAGTAAAGATGTATTCTCCTTAAAAGATGTGTCCTTGATGCCAGGATACCTTTTTAAAGAAACTGTAATTAAGTTATCAATGACCTTGATCTCTTCATCTTAAAGATAAAATGAATTAAAAGGTAAATCAAAGGAGTCCATCAAATGCCTTTTCCATAACATGTTTCATTATTTATCACTCAATATGCTGAGAATTGATGGAGAGAAATTTGTTTTTCTTAAATTATTCATGTTGTCCAAGTTTTTCCTGAGATAAGAAAAACTTAGTGGAAAAAAGAGTAAGCAATTATGAAAAAGATTTCTCCAGCCACTTATATACTGATGGGGATTGAGCCTGGACCTGTGATTTCATTGGTGTAGGCAACTCCTGGATGCAGAATTTCTGTCTACCAAGGCAAGTTGACACCATGTTTGTAATTTATAGTCTCGGAGTGTGGCCTGGAGCAGAGCCCTGAGAGGGTAAAAGACTTGCCCAGAGTCAGACAGTGAATGTGGCAGAGATAGGTCTTGAACCCAGGTCTCCCTAGCTGTTAGGCTAATGTTCCGTTGCACCATGTCGTCTCTTACAGGTTTATATAGTTATAAACTATAATTATAAACTAAGATCAAGATGATACAAGTATTATGTCTTTATAGCCATCAAAGGAAATCAAGCTGAATAACTAACTGCTCATTTATGTGGCATTTACAGTTTGTCAAAGTTATATCTCTCTCCCCTATCCTCAATCCTCCAACACATCAGTCCTTATAGATAACTAAATCTGCTGTAGAATTAAAGATGGCACATCTAGGTGGTGTTGTGGATAAAGTGCCAGCCTGGAGTGAGGAAGATGAGTCTTTCCTGAGTTCAAATCCAGCCTCAGATGCTTATTAGCCATGTGATGCCTCAATTTCCTCATTTGTAACTTGAACTGGAGAAGGAAATGGCAAACTACTCCTGTGTCTTTGCCAAGAAAACCCCAAATGGAGTCATGAAAATTTGGGCGTCACTTAAACAACTCAACAAAAAGAATTAAAGCTATTGAACCACTGAGTGTCTATGAGTAGTAGTTAACCATGCAATTAGCATTTCAAAAGTCAATTCACAAAAAGACTGAGGACCTAATACTATGAAGAAATTTTTGTGGTGCAATAAAAAAATGTTGGATTGAAGTCAAAAGGTCTAGGTTCAGATTCCTGCTCTTTTATTTACTACCTGTGTGACCTTGGGCAAGTCATTAAGCCTCTATGAATGTCAGTGTATCTCATCTTTAAAGTTAGGAGGCTGAAGGAAATGATCTCTGAGGTCCCTTCCAGCTAAACACTATGTAGCGTGGTAAAATTGCATGTCTTATTTAAGGCAAAATCTTATTTAAGAATGCAAAATATGTGGTGAAGGTTCAAAGTGCTTCAGGAGTTGAAAAGAAGGGGAGAAAGTACTGCAGGTGTGAGTAGTTAGGTGAGGCAAGGACAGGGTGGATTAAAGCTTGCATGAGCGGAGTGGAAGGGGGAGAGCCTTCTAGGCAAGGCTATCTTATGAGCAGTGGCACCCAGAAAGGAGGAATGTGATAGCTAAGCAAATTACACATCATAGGTCCTAAATGATTAATTAAATCCAGTAATACTGAAGACTAGTCCTAGGAAGCAGGAAGCAGTGACAGGCTATATTGATATATAA
Source organism: Notamacropus eugenii (assembly GCF_028372415.1). Taxonomy (NCBI): domain Eukaryota; kingdom Metazoa; phylum Chordata; class Mammalia; order Diprotodontia; family Macropodidae; genus Notamacropus; species Notamacropus eugenii. The sequence goes on along the minus strand of NC_092877.1, from coordinate 145,484,314 downwards.
ACACTACAGAGAGAGAGCAAATGTTTATGTGATTATATACCTATATGTGCATATGTACGTGTGTATAGACCTCACTCTAAAACTTGAGGGGTCTTTTCTTTTTACATTCTCCCTCTTTTTCTCCTGTGTGCGTCTTCTTCTCTGGGGCTATAGGTCTCTTTGGACCTTCTTTCTCTGCCCATTCGACTTTTCTTTCATGTCCCATCCCTTCTTTACCTTTCCCTTTTTTGCTTTCTTCTTCCTGTGACTATTTCTGGCCATAACATGGAATTCTAGTGTATTTTCAAATGACTTTTGTATTTATTTGGAACTTTTCCACCATGTTGAATATCTCTCCAGGAAAAAAAAGCACAACTAGATAGTCTGGTCTCTTCAGAACAACTAAATAAAGTTGCCTTTGACTGCCTAGGGGAAGAACTTCTAGAGAAAAAAAAGTTCCCCTATCCCTTCTCTTCTTATTTACTTCACATGTAGTTACTGAAATTTCTGTTTCATATGCAAGGCTCTGGAAGAGTAACTACTTTATTATCGTCATAAACTTTTGTCTGCCTTTGTTTCCTATCAGCTATTGTTGATAGGAGGCATGTTATCCCTAGAATTTGAGCTGAGTATTTGAAGTGATTTTCTTTTTCCTAGTTCCTTTTTCTCTGACACAAACAAAATAGTTGGCAAAGGATTAGTTTATAGAAGTTCAGAATGAATAAAATTCACTCATAATGTGTACCACAGAGAGAGAAAAATATGAATTTATTAAGCACTTACTGTGTTTAGGGCATTTCATACACATATAAGCAAAGAAAACAGTCCCCCAAACCCTAGGAATCTTATATAATAATGGAGAAAGACAATAGTTAAAGGGAAGATGGAAAGAGTGCGGGAAGGGTACCCCAATAGAGGAGATGAGGAGAGAGAGAAGTCAGGAGAGAGAGAGGAAAAAGAAGATGAGGAGGAGGAGGGACACCGGCCATGAGTGAAGGCAGCATTTATAGAGGAAAGATGGCATAGTAGATAGGGCACTGGAGTTATCTGGGTTCAAATATAGACTCAATTGCTTACCCTGGGCAAGTCATTTATCCTCTCTGTGCCTCCATTTCCTAAGCTGTAAAATAATATGTTTGGACTTGATAGCATTCTAAGGTGCCTTCCATGTTTGTGTCTGTGATCTGTGAATGTAATTGCCAATGTTAGGCAGTGAGCACAGACAGCTGAAAGGATTATACATTTATTGGTTAGAGAAAAAAAAGTTTAGTGTTACTAACCCAACAACCTTAGGATCATGAGACTCCCTAAGGATTTCAGGATGGCAGTGGGGTAATCCAGTCTATTCCTCAACCACATTTATTGGCTATTTCATCTCAGCACGTGGAGTATCAGAAAAGTTTAGTGTGGAAATAGAGCAAATATCTTGGGTGTTCATTTGAAATATTACTCAGTGTATGTCTGTGCATGTGGAGAGGTTTGACGTAGTGATGTTTCAACACTATCGAAAGGTAGAAACTAGACACCTTGAAGGGGTGAGGAAGGAATTATAATATGGTTTAGATCCTAAGGAATGGCAAGTGATGTAATTGTTCACAGTGGGCCAAAAGAGGTCTGCTTTGTGGTGAATGATTATCACAATCTGTGACACAAAGGGTTCTTTTTAGAGTGTCCCGAATTAGAGTATAAAATCATCCTTTCTAGATCAAAGTAGATTTATACTCTTAAGTTATTCAGATTTTAAAAGCTTTTAAGAGGCATATCTCAAACAAAAAAACTATGCGTGATCAAAAGTAGTTAATGAGACTGTGGTCCCTGTGTATAGTCTTAGCATGAACCAATCATCTGAACTTAAAAAAAAGACTTGTAAATCTGTGAAAATAGCCACACTCTCCCCCCCCCACTAACTGCTGACATCTGAGGTATAGTAAAGGATGGAGCAAAAGCACTTCTTTGGCACAACCTAAAACCAAATTTCAAATTAAATTCCAGTAAATTAGAATTAGTACTGGAAAGAAATTGACTATTGCATTTTGGGGCATTATTTGTAATTAATTGAAGAAAAATATATACTTCCACCCCTTCTCATAATAGCAGTCTGTCTTTCTGTGATCAGGGAATTATTCAAAGGAAGCAATGTTAAATCTTGTGCTTATTTCAGAAACACCATGTTAAGGACCCTTCAAACTGCCCATCTTTACAAGGGAGACAGTTAACTGAAATTAAATAATGTACTTAAAGTTGTAGAAAGCAAGACTTAGAATAGCTACATGTTCCCAGGTCTCCTTATGAGCTACTTACCCCCTGAAACAGAAAGGAAACTGCCATCGTTTCTCAAATTCTCTACTTCAAGTATTAGATGAAGTAAAACTCTAGACCGAAAGTATGACAGGGAGAAATGGCATTCTCTGAGGGAGGAATTTACATATATATATATATATATATATATATATATATATATATATATATATTTTGTGGGAGAGTATTCTCTGAAGTAATAAAAATTCATTTCTTTTAAAGTTAGCAGTCAGTACATTTTAAGAATGAACTAGGTTTTTTCCCATTAAAAAAGTGGTATAAATTAATCTAGTCTTGAATTCTTGCTTTTAGTCATTTTTCAGTTGTGACCAACTTTCCATAACCCCATTTGGGGTTTTCTTGGCAAAAATAGAGGAGTAGTTTGCCATTTCTTTTTCCAGCTGATTTTACAGATGAGAAAACTGAGGCAGACAAAGTGAAATGACTTGCTCAGAGTCACACAGCTAATAAGTATCTGAGACCAGATCTTCCTGACTCCAGGCTCAGTTCTCTAAGCACTGTGCCGCTTAGGTGCCCAAAGTGTTGTTCAGTCTTGCGTGATCTTTGTGACCCATTTGGGGTTTTCTTGGCAAAGATACTGCAGTGATTTGCCATTTCCTTCTCTAGTTCATCTGACAGATAAAGAAACTAAGGTAAATAGGGTTAAGTGACTTGCCCAGAGTCACACAGCTCTTAAGTGTCTTGAGTCCAGATTTGAACTCAGGAAGATGAGTCTTCCTGATTCCAGGCCTGATATTTTATCCACTGCATCATCAGCTACCCTGACAAACATAGGATCTTTGAAATGGTGGGGTATCTTAACCTGAGGTCCATGTACCCCCATGGTGTCTCTGGATAGAGTTGAGGGAGTCCATGAACTTGGATGGAGAAATTCTCTCTTCATTAATGTCCAACAAATTTAGCATTTCCTTCAGTCATTTAAAAATATTGTTGAGAGAAGGGTTTCTTTAGTCTCACCAGACTGCCCAAGGGGTCCATGACATGAAAGCAATGGAGAAGCCCTGATCAAATTTGACATTTCATTCCATACAGGAATCAACTCTGTAACATCCAACCTCTTCCTGAACCCTCTAAGCGGTCCACTTTTTAAGGAAGCCTGTTCCAGCATTTGAACAACCCAACATTAAAAAAGTTTTTCCCTTATAATTCCATTTATACTCTCTGATCCTAATTCTAAGTCTGGAACAACAGAGAATGTCATCTTCCCCTCTACTTGTTAGTGCGTAAGCCGTTGGAGGAACATAATAGAGATCCTTATTTTATAAGAAAAAGTCTTAGGATTAATTATTTGTTCCGTCATCCCCCTTCTAACTATGAGTTCCAACAGCCCGTGTCCTAAAGATTCATAAAAAGGTATCTGAGCTTGCAGCTGAGGCTATGACCACCTGAGGCCTGCACGAGCATACCCCACCTACGCACTCAGGAAACACAGGCAAATAAAACAATCATTTATAGTAGTGGTTTTCTGCAGGGTACAGGAGAAAGAGAGACATTATGATGACGATAATAGATGATATTTATAAAGCACTTTTAAGATTTACAAAACCTCTACCTACATACATTATCTAATTTGATAATGTATTTATTCACCAGACACCTGCGGTGGCCCCTTTTCCCCTATAAAAATCCTTATAAGGTATTTTTAAATAAATTTACGTGAGCCTGCTTGTTGGTTCAGTTTTAAAAATCAGTTTTATAAAATGTTAATGTGAACTACATGGGGGTGTGTAGCAAATCCTAAGAAATACATGAGTATAATCAGTCAAGTCAATTCGTTTTATTCATAATTCTAACTTCACATCCTTATTAGCCCGTAGCCCCAAGGTACTGAGGTGTCATGGACACTGAACATGAAACCAGACATTGTGCTATAGAGAATAGGCCCCTCATCCTAACACAGCTGGTAGGTGACCTATGATTTTCATCCATCCATGCCAGGTATCCCATTATTGGCATGGATAATTAAGTTTTTTAATAGAAGCAGTGGGTAGAGATTCCTGGCATTGCTCCTTACAATTTATGTGACCTCGGGCAGATCACTTCATTTTTCTCTGGGCCTCAGTTTCATTGTCTGAAAGATGAGGGAGTTGGACTCAGTGAGATGTTAGTTGCTAAGTCACTGATGTTAAATGTCTGTTTTATTATTTAGTATCCATGGGTTGCACCTTTCTTTATGCAACGGATGTGTTCTTGCAATTTTAACTTAAAACTAATTTTGGTAATACAAAGAATCAGTTTGTCATATGATTGCTCGCCCACAAAATATCTTAGAAGCCTGAAGTTTTATAGCTCCTGTTTGTTTATAAGAAGTTTAGAGTAGATGATCTCTGCGATCTATCCCACTTTCAAAGCCCATGATCCTGTTAAAGGAGGCTACAGCTAACTCTCTTCTAACCCTAATCCACATGAACAGATACCCCATGCTACAGATATAAATACTAGAAAGATCCATACTGTAGGAAAAGCTGTTTCACAAAAATGGTGTAACATATAGATAAGACCTTAATATTAATACATGAAGGCTGTCTGCAATGTCGATGGTATGGCATATATCTAGCGTTAGATTTGCAAAGCACGTCACCCATTTCATTGGATCCTCACAACAATCCTGCAGGATAAGTGCTATCCTTAATATACAAAGGAGGAAACTGAGACTGAGAGAAGGTAATTGACTTACCCAGAGTCACACAACTGCTAAGTGTGTCTGAAGCAAAATTCAAACTCAGGTTTTCCTGACTCCAAGTTCAACTCACTATCCTACCTATGTTATGATTCTCCTGTAATTGTGATTCTCACCCCTTTTAGGTTTCCAGATTGTTACGTGTTATTTCTTTATATATCATACCCTTTAAGGTCAATGGAAATTCTGGTGCTAAAGATATATTGCAATTCTTTAAAAATATATCCCTTACATGATAGCACATAGATAGCCTACATTAATGGTTGCTCACTGGCTTAGTTAGGAGAGGAGAGAGGGATAGAATTTGGACTCAAAACTTTTTTTAAAAAAATGTTTAAAATTATTTTCACATGTAGTCAGGGAAAAAATATTAGTTTAAAGAAATCCCAATTAAAGTGATTGCCAAAAATTGAATTAGCTTTTAGGTAGTAGTTGAATTATATAGCACAATGTTAATAGTGTGCATGTCATAGAGACTATTGGATAACAAATCTTTCTTTTTGTGTATTAGCCCGGTAAAGGGAAATATAAAATTACCTCCACAAGTGATTCCTGGAAGTAAAGTCCAGGATCCTGCCCTTGCTGTGAATGGATGAAGTAAACACCATCAGGGATAATACCATGATAAAAACTCAAATGAGCGTAATGGTTCTCCTTCAGACATGCTTTGCTTCATCAATAAAAGAAAAATCCAGCAGACTGCTTTTTAAAATGTCAGAAGCAGTAAGCTGGATTGACTTCAGCATTTAAATTGAGGTCATTTTTATCATAAGCCATGAGACTATGTGCATACTATTTTCTAAAAAGTGAAATAAAAACATAACATACTAGAGACAGGGACCATCTGTTCTACTGACCATGCAACACAATGTTCCATTTACTCAGACATAACGATGAGGTTTGTGGGAATCAGCTGTAAGGGCTGAGGTTTTGTAGCCTTGTCCATTTTGTGTGTGGGGAGCATCATATGGAAAGGCTAAGGATCTTAGCCCATAAATTCTAATTTTGGACATGCATATATATTCAGTTATTTCCATTAATACATAAAGACAGTTAACCAAAGCCTTTCACCAAACTTATTAAGCTGCTTTATGTAGGAGCCCATCTCAATATTTCAAGGACTTCAGAGACCAGTTTTTTCCTGACCAAGAAAAACACCATCAAAGTACATGACATTAGTGTATTTCCATATTTCCAGTTGGTCTTTCCTTTGCTTTTCCTAAAATTTCATCAGATATTATCTGTTTAAAATATTCTTTATGATCTTGGACCTGTATGTTATTTCAAAAATTGATTAGAAAAAAAGATAAAATTTCTACTCTTGGAGCTTAAATTCTAAAGCTGTTGTTAACATATGCCTTCAGGCTAGTACAGGCTTTCAGTTTTTATTAACATAAGAAGAGGAAAGTGAAATAAGGATGAGGGGCAGGGTAGTTTAAAATACTAAATAATATCCACTCACCAGTGCCTCCAGCTCTTTTCTTTGGAGGTACATTTCCAGCTGCTGTGGTACATATCCATCCAGTAAGAAGTAATTAATTCTCATTCCCTGATTTATCTTTATTGTATTGTGTATGTATCAAATAACTTGATGTATATACATAAATCAGCAAAAGTGAGCACAGTATTTCCAAAGCATAAAATGACAGATTTAAGAATGGGTGCCATGTTGGGGGGAAGCCATTGTTGATCATTCAGAAGCAGAGAGTTGCCTTCTTTCTTTTTCAGACCTTCTACTTTCTTTAATAGGCAGATGTCTTGCTACACTGATCTCTCAATTTCTTTGTAATATAGGCCATAAATCTGCTGTGGTCATAGATTTAGTTTTATTTTTATAAACTGCACCATAAAATTTTACCTATTTTCCAGAATTCAGTTTAGATCATCTAGTCCAAGGGTTCTTAACTTGAAGTTTTTGAGCTTGTTTGAGATACAGGGAGAGACTGACAAAGTGATTTCCATTATTAATCCTGTGTCTTTTATTTTACATATTTAAAAACACTGTTCTGAGAAGTCCATAGGTTTGATTTCCAATATTAATCCTGTCTTTTATTTTACATATTCAAAAATGCTATTCTGAGAAGTTCATAGGTTTGATTTCCATTATGAATTCTGTGCCTTTTATTTTACGTATTTTAAAACACTATTCTGAGAAGTTCATAGGTTTCACAGCAGAGCCAGAGGGATTCATATTTCAGAATAGGTTAAAAACACCTGATCTAGTTCAACTTCTTCATTTTATATATGAGAAAACTAAGACCTAGGGATGTGAAGTGATTTATATAAGATGTCACAACTTCTTAAAATACTTAAACATAGATCTTCTGATTCCTTTCTTTTTCATCAACTACTGCATTGCAACTTTCCTTACTTGTCAGCATCTTTTACCTTATTCTGCCATTCACAATGAAACCTTGGATCATCAAAGGGATTAGGGAGATATTAAATATAAGTAACAAGAAATAGAGTAGACAGTTTAAATCCATGCAAAGCTATTAACAAGGACCAGCCATATCTGTCATTTTTCTAGTTTGAGAGTTACAGGGACAACAGCAAAATAGCCCCTGCCCTTAAAAAAGCTTTCCATTTATCAGGGGTGAGAATGTACATGTGTTTAGATTAGTACAAGGTAATCTTGGAGGAGAGGCCCTGGCAGGAGGGTGGAGGAAAGGAAAAATTAGGAAGTGTAGGTAGAAAGGGAATACATCCTAGTCCTGGTGGATAGCCAAGGCAAAGTCATGGAGATGGAACTGGGAATGTTGAGTGGAAGGAATAAATAGGAAGAAAGCTAGTTTGGCTGTGCTTTTGAGCTCATAGAGGGTAGTAGCATTTGATAAGACTGGAAAAGAAGAATGTGGTCCAGCTGGAAAGAACTTAAAGTGACACAGATATAAACAGTTTTTATTTGATGCTAGTGTCAGAAACACTGGAGTTGATGTGATGGTCAAGAGATTTGAAATGCATAATCAGACTTGCACTTTAGGAAAATCTCTGTTTGCTATGTGAAGGATGAGTAGGTGTGGGCAGAGAACTGAGGCAGGAAAACCAGTTAGGAGATTATATTGCAGGACTCTAAATGAGCAGTGATAAGGGCCTGAATTTGAATAAAGGGAAGGAGCTTTGCAGAGATGCTGCAGTGGTGAAAATGATTTGTGAGAAGTGTAATGGAGATAGAAATGATATGATTTGACTGAGTATGTGGCATATCTGAAAGTGACACAGAGGTTGTGAACCTAGGTGCCCTAATGTGTTGGTGCTCTCCTCAGGACAAGGCAAGAGTAGAAAAAGAAAAACGATGTCAGCTTTGGACATGCTGTGTACATCCATTTCAGAATGTCCAATGGGCCAACCATTGTTGATGTAGGACTAGAATGTAGAAAGGAGAATTTACTATTTAATTTGATCCAAAACATGGGGCTTAATTAGACCCAATCTGAAACTTGTTGCAATTGCCCCAACATTTTCATCCTACAAGACCATCTCAGCAGCCCACTTTTAATGGTTAATGAGAACCTCAGTAAGTTAATAGTGCTCAACATAAGCTAAAATAACTGCATTAGTTGAGGAAGAATGATTTTAGGAGTTCCAATGCTGTCTCAAAGCCTAGGAAGAGATGTCACCACCATTTTTTGTCTTTAAAAGAATGATGGCAAAGAATTTTCTCTTAAACAATGTCGCTCCTGTCAGCAAAAGATTCATCTGCTCTATATTGAGACAGGAAGAGAAACTCTGACTCAGATCTCATTTATGACATTATCTTGGCCAGTTACATTTTGGCCTGCTATTCTGGGTTTTATAATGAAGACTAAATTCCCAGGACGTTTTTCCTCTTTTCTTTTGCAGAGAGAAGATGCGTCAGTCTGCCATGTATGAACTGTGCCAAGGGATGCACCAAATCAGCCTTCAGTTTGTTCGTCTACAGCTTACATTTGAAGAGTATACCATAATGAAAGTGTTGCTGCTCCTGAGCACAAGTAAATTGATGTCCATCCCAGGACTTTTGCTTAATTTCTTTTTGTCTTCACTTTAATGCAGTATTCTAATTGCTTACAAGAATTAGGTGGGAAAAGGTTTAATTTGCGCCAGGATTAAGTTACTCTTGTACTGAGTTGTATAACTTCAGTAGCATGAAACCAAATTTATGAACTAGGCATTTCCCTTAATTAAATTTTGTTTAAAAAGCTAAAAGTATAAAGAGGCAAATGAGAGGCAGCATGTAGTAGTGGCATATTTCAAAGTGAGGAGGGGAAGGTGACATAGACTTGCAGACTTGGGGTGATTTATTATTGTGGCATCCTCAACAGAAATAGGGAAATTTAGAAGGATAATGAGGGCAGTTTAGGATTTGTTATGTTTGAGATCTCTGTGGTACATCTAACTCATGATGTTCAGTGGGCCATTGTTGCTGGACTAGAGCTCAGAAAAGAGATCTTATCACTGAGTTGGATCCAAAGTTGGATCCACAGCTTACCCTCTCTCTGCATCTCATGTAACTTGTTGCAGTCTCCCAATAGCAGTCACTTACTCTGTAACCTTGGAGCAATCACTTCCCCTCTGGTCCTTAGTTTCTTCATCTGTAGAATGGACAATTGGACTTAATCAGTGGTTCTCTAGGTGTGGTCCACTTATGGGTCCATGAGATCCTTTCGGGGGTCTATGAGATCTTGAGGCAGATAGGTGGCTCAGTGGACAGAGCACTGAACCTGGAGTCAGGAAGACCAGAGTTCAAAACCAGCCTCAGACATTTATTAGCTGTGTGCCCTTGGGCAAGTCACTTAATATTTTCTTTGCCTTAATCCCTTGGAGAAGGAAATGGCAAACCAATCCAGTATCTTTGGCAATAAAACCCCATGGACAGTATGGCATCCTATGGTCCACAGAGTCACAAAAAGTGGGACATGCCTGAACAACAACGAGGGCAGACCTATTATCGTAGTACTAAGACATTGTTTATCTATTAAAACACTCCTCCCTTTTCCAGTTACATAACTGTGTGAGGTCAGATTTTCTTCATATACCTCAGCCAAAGTTACATATCACAATAGACTAAATGAAGAAGTAGATATGAGAATCCAGCTGCTAAGGTAGACATTAAAGGGATTCACAAAAAGATATAAAAAGTTGCCACTTTTTTCATTTTTTCTTTTGGAAAAAATATTTTCATTAAAAATATGTTATTTGTTAATATGTGATGGAGTTATTTTAATGGATCAATAAATTTTTAAATGTATCAGTTTTAACTTTTAATATGGTAAATCTCAAGAGAAATAACCCACGGTAACAAAATTTTCTAGGGTTCCTCAATTACTTTTAAAATTGTAAAAGGGTCATGAGACCAAAAAGTTTAAGAACCATGGGACTAAATTGACCTTGAGGTCTCTTTTATAGACTTAGAGTAAAAAGGCGCCCTGAGAGGTCATCTGGTCCAAACCTCTCATTTTAGAGAAGGGAAAGAGTCCCAGAGATTAAGTGACTTGCCCAAGGTCACAGTAAGTGCACAGTTAGCATTTGAACTCAGATTCTCTGGTTCCAAATCCAGCCCTTTCACATCAACCTCAAGGACAGATGGTCTTCTGACTTCTACACTCAAACTTTGTGTTATTTAGACTGTACATGGTAATGCAGTAATCTTGCAGACTTTTTATTTCAAGATATGTAGTTGTGCTGCTAAAGTCTTAAAACTGTGATTCATGTTGATTTGAGAGAGTTTAAGATTACACCCTCCCAATTACCTCCTCTCTGAGACACAAACTCTCTCTCTCTCTCTCTCTCTCTCTCTCTCTCTCTCTCTCTCTCTCTCTCTCTCTCTCTCTCTCTCTCTCCCTCTCTCTCCCTCTCTCTCCCTCTCTCACTCAGGCTGCTTCTTCCACCTCTCTGGTTCATTGATTCATTTCTAATTTAACCTCCGGTAACAAGGCAGGTTTTGGAAAAATATGCCAGCATTATAGATTAACTGAATTTGCAGTGAATTTCAGTGTGCGTGATGTGTCTTTATTCCTTGACCTAGACTATTTAGTCTCAGCAAGTTGTCTAGTCCTACTTTCTCATATAAACTGATTCAGTCAAGAATAGATGATGCGTTTGTTTTCTTTTCTCCAATATTTAAGTGTCACAATTTTTAGATAAAGGAAAATAAATGGCAATAAAAGTTTCCCTAAGTTTCTCATCATAACCTATGGACAAAAGCATGAAAACTTTTCCTGATTTGGGGATACTGAAATCATATACCTCCTAGGCAATATAAAATATATTTAGGAGCATTTTATTGATGATGACATCATTTTGCTCCTTCTGCATGTAGAAGAAAGATTTTACATCTCAAGTTTTTCTTCTCTGCTCTTCTCCAGCCCATAGATTTTTGGAAGATTTCCAAGAGCGAGCCCTGCTGCATTTAATAAGTAAAATCAGAACTCTGGGCTGACATCCAAAGTGTGATGTTTTGCTTGAGTCCTCTTTATTTATGGGTTTATTTCAATTTTTGGAAAAATCTGGCTGAGAAATAGGATACATTTTAGTTTTAGCAATAAAATAAAAGTAATAATGGGAGTGGGAGGGAGACCAGACCTGTGATTTCATGGGTACAGGCAATTCCCAGTGAGGAGACTCTCCTTTCCACTGCATATCAGCACCTGCTCTGCAACTCATAGTCATAAAGAGTTGCCTGGGACCCAAGTGATCTGCCCAAATGTCAGTCAGCCAGGATGTGTCAGAGGCGGGACTCAAGCGCAGGGCTTCCTGAGACTGAACACTCTGTCCCCGTATACCATACTGCTTTTCATAAGTAGGAGTAGTTGGCATAAAGTTTAATAACTTCAGAATCAGAGTAAAACAAACATAAGAATCTGAAGGCTTAAGAAGACTGCCCAATTTGATCTAAGCAGATTTGCCAAGCATTAATGACCAAAAAGACACTACAAAGCCTCTAATAAAATGTAAGGTTTTCCCTCTTCGCTCCAGGTGATGTTACATTTAATGTACTATGAAGGAAAGCTATGGAGTTCCTTAGTGGAATTTTATAATATGAAGAAATAAGCTTCACTATGGACATGTGTGATTTAGACCTAAAGATTCTTTTTATATTAGTATTTGATTTGCACAACTTCCTAGTGCTCTTCTGAAGGTTGGACCTAATTTTATAATTCTGGATAGAAATTGAATTCACAGTTTTAGTCAGCCAGCATCCTGCATTTTTACTTTTCTGTAGTAACTGCAAAACTGATGGATATGTTGTTAACAAATGCTTGTTGACTGAACAACTTAAAGAAATAGAGAATTTATTTTTGAAAGTATGAATTTTTATGGCCAGGTTTTAAAACTATTGATCATAAATCCATCAGCAATATGGGCAGGTGCTAATAATGCATTTATCCACATTTTCTCCCCACCTCTCACTGGCAGGATATGAATTAACCCTAACCAGCAATCAAAAGCATCGTGTTCTTAAATACAAGGATGAAATCATTAACAGTGTCATAAATACATTTGCAGTATATATTCAAGATACTGATTTTATTTGGAAATTTTGTGGTATGCCTGACCACCATCACGTCTGTTCAAAAATTCTCCTTGTCTTTAGCATATATTTGAGAATACATGTGAATTTGCAATGGGTCTTCAAATTTGAGTAAGTGCATACGTATAAACCAGCAGTGAGTCACTTTTAGAACTCAGAACTTCACCCAAATGATGACATCATGATAACAAATCACACTTAAAATGAGGCATTTCACTTTAAATACAAACCATTTTGTAAAAATAGACAAAAAACCACTATATTCTAAACTTTGACAAAGGTGTACCATCCTATCATTTTTAAGTTTTTTGGATCATTAAATTTTGCCTTAGAAAAAAGACCTTCTGGTTCACCCCATCCACACCCCCACCCCACCAAACCCTCTTCGTGTGACTTTACCTCTTGCCAGTTCTTAAGATTGCTAAAATATGTCTTTATGAGAGATTGCAGCACACTTCCATACATCATGAGATCAATCACTAAATGGAAAGGGAACGCTGTGGAAATATAAGCTTGTCTCTTGGAGGTAGGGTTTGATAGGTCAACTAGAATTTTTAACCTCTGAAGTGTTGGCACAGTTAAGTAGCAAGAATTTGTAAAATGCTTTGAAGGTAAGGAATAACGATGTGATTTTAGTGCAGTACTCTTGTATGTCATTTATAATTGCCAGTATGTGAATCTTTAAATATCTAATTATGTTTATTCTAAAATAACATTCATAATATTCAGTTCATCTAAAATGAGTGCCCAGAGATTTTAGAATATTTATATGCATTAATTAATGTTTTATATACATTAACTTGTTAAATTATAAAGTAGTGTAATGTTTTATCATATCCGTGTTTTTTCAACACAGTTCCCAAGGATGGCCTCAAAAGCCAAGTTGCTTTTGAAGAAATGAGGACAAATTACATCAAAGAGCTGCGGAAAATGGTGACAAAATGTCCAAGTAACTCTGGGCAAAGCTGGCAAAGATTCTATCAGCTGACTAAGCTACTGGACTCCATGCATGATGTAAGTTTGGTTCATTAATTGACTTTTAAAACAACCATGTGGTAGTGATCTGTTACTGCTATCTTAAAATATTGAAGATATTTGAATCCCTTGTAGAAGAATCAAGCTTAAAAATTTTCATGTAGGAATAGACTTTTTTATTCCGAAGTGCTAAATGCTGATTAAGAAATTTTCATTTCAGTAAATTTGAAGAAGAAAGCAAGCACGTTGACAGCATGGGTGCGGTTTTGTTCACTTTAGAACAAGATCAGAGAACGCTCCACAGTGTTCAGACCCACAGAGTGCTCTTGGTCATGGACCTCCTTCCCATTTGCTACAGGTGTTGGATCAAATTTCACATTTTTTATTTGCAATTTAGGGAGCATTTTGTTAATAAAAATGTTTGCTTTAACATTGAATAAATAGTTGATGCTCTGGCAACTGTTAATCTTATAACTCAATCTTTGAAAAAACATTGTTAATGGTTTGGAGCCAACTTATATCACCTCAATTTTTTGCCAGATTTTGAATCCTATGTTCACTTGTTAGAGTGACTGCTTTCTTTGTCTTCTGGAAGTAGGAAGGTTGATTTGTGTATTTTGATTCCTTTCTGATGTCACATGTGCAGGTGTCAGGAGTTTTATTTTTCTGGAATAGCTGAATACAGGTTAAGATAATTCACTTTATATAACAGGGTGGCATTAAATATAAGATTTTTGTTTTATTTTATGGGCTGATCCTTAGCTTGTGACTTTTTGAAATTGTGCACAGATATACTCATTTCATTTTTCCTATTGGTGAAATCTTGGAATCTTTTTTAAGATTCATTTCAGATCTTTTGACAAACTGTTAATATTATTTATGTAAGGAATTTTTTCACAGAGGTTTTTTTGTCCTTTAAAACATTGATAAGCTTAAAGAAAGGCATGGAGAATTATTACTAATAGTTTTTCCTTTAGAGAGCAGTTTTTCCTTTGCTTGTGCCAGGGAGACGATTTCAGTGAGTGGTGAAACATGTCATTTCAAGAGGTTTATGCCAGAGATTCAAGGGTACTTCACGTAGATCTTTGCTTCCTCTCAACTTAGTACATGACATGATTACAATGCCAGGAATATGTATTCTGTAATAAAAAAGTTTAATAATTATTGAGTGTCTTATTTTCTAGAGAATATGATTTTGTGGAGGATTTTATGGCTAGATGATGACAAACAGCTTTCTGGAAGAAAATAAATTTTTCTCTCCATAGCACATTTTTGTTTTCATATGAAAGTCAATAAAGGGAAAAGTAATGTTGTTCAGTCAGAATGTTGTTTAAACAATAGATTGTCTAGTTATGGGAGTTTTCTGGTTGTAGATGACACTACCATTCCTTTTAGTGTATCTTAGAATGAGTTCATTGTTCAAAAATTGATTCTCTCTTGGTGTCAGCACAGAAGTGTAACATAAAGGTCAACCACATACCTCTAGCTAAATATCACTGTGTTCTTAGAGCCACTTAATATATTAATAAATGATATACAGTGGCAATTTTGCATTTAATTAAACTAGTCACAGGAGTTGAGAATTGTAGTTCCCTCCTAGACCCTAGCTCTTAGAGAATTTGTGTATTCAAGAATTAGCATGTCGTAATTCCTGTTTCTGTGAAATGAATTAGGACAAGTAAAGAGAGCTACCTCATTTTCAAATCCAAGTCATTTTAAGGAAACAAAAATACATTTGGTCTTCTAAGTGACCTGATGACGTCTTGAGTCCCTATTTATTTCCCCATACAGCCGGAGTATGGGGAAATACAGTGCAAGCCTAAAGGGACTTTTCTAAGGATCCTCCTTTCTCAGTATTGCAACTGCTTACAGCTTTGGAAGAGAATAGGAATCATCACATGTGGAATTGTCTCTGTGGAAGCTTAGAGCTACACAACATGAAAAGTTCTTGGACTATGCAAGTTTCTGCCTAAATAACATACAAGAGAAAGAAATTTAGGCTTTCTAGCTGTGTCTGAACACAAAGTTTGGTACTTTCATCCCTTTTCCCATATAGTAAGTACCTATATGTGCAGAAAAGTGGTCAAGGGAGCACAGGTAAAATTCTCAGAAAAGCCCGGATCAAGGATTTGATTGAGTCACAGCAGCTCAAAGCTTTGTTAAATAGAACAGGAGACTTAGAATCTGCGAGACCTTAGGGTTTGTATATGATCACGGAATCCAGCTATGTGGTCATAAATGAGTCACATAACCTCTCTCAGCCTCAATTCTTCCTCCATAAATCTCATATAATACCCCTGTAGAACCCATCTCACAGTGTTGTTTAGAGACTTGTCTGAGACGCTCTATACAAAGTACTTTTGAAATCTGACAGCTGTAACAAAGCCTCTAAATATCCATCTTTTTTTCCCGAAAGTTCAAAAGCAGAAAATAGTTGTTCTCACAAGCGTGATTTATAATCTATGTGTGTATCATGTTTAAAACATCATCAATATTAGTTTGGTAAAATACCTCTGACATACAGTTACCATTTTCTAACTCTAGGGATGAGATTTGATTTTCCTGGCTATAAAAATCACAATTCTAATGAGACCATTAGCTACTTTTATTTTTTCACAGAAGGCAGGTTCTATTTCTTTTATATTCTCTGTTGAGTGGCTAGTATAATTAGTAAGTACTAAGTGGTAATAGGGGAGTTTGGGTGGTACAGGGAGAGCTAACACCTCTGATGTGAGGGCTCACCAAAACTTTTTCAGGACTGCTTATCCACCTTTGGTGTCCACTTGATTCACCTAGCTCTCACATGTGACTCCCAAGAAACTGTCACATGTGCAGCAACCACACCCCGCTAAAACTGCCTCAGCAAACTGGCTAAACCAGGTTGAGGGTAACCCACAGGCCTCAAGCCTGTCAGTGAGTTAGGGGGATATCTACCCCAAGCATGTGAATACTTCCCCTGGCAGAATGGGCAGATGAGAACAATTTGTTCCAACAGCCACGAAGGCAGCTGCAGCAGGTTCTGTGGAGCCCTTGGAGCTTGGTTAGACGTTGAGGCATCCACAGCACCCTGGGCCACCGCCAGTTGTCCTGACTTCAGTCTTTCCACTGGACCTTGATGACTGGAAGAGAGAGTGTGGCTGACAACTTTTTGCAGCTCTACTTCACTTAAATCCAATTCACTCTTGAATTAAGACATCACCCTGTCTTTTGGTCTATTGGTACCCTTAGAAAATGAAGGAAAAACAACAAAATCAAGTGATAATAAATATAAATCCTATTTCTACTACAATTGTTTTCCTCCATAAATATATCCTTATAATTTAAACCATTTCAGTAAGTTTTATTACAAAAGCTACCATACATCCAACATTGGATTAAAATGAAATGGGTGACACAGACCTCTCTCCTCTAGGAGTTTCCACTCAGGTTGTAGAGACAATACTTACGGAGAATTATATAAAATGGAGAATAATACAAGAAAGGCAAAAGAATATGTATGATTGAGGCCCAACATTCTAGCAACTGTATATTCAGGCAATATTATCAGCAGTCTATATCTAAAAGACCATCAGGTGCGATTCCACTCCCACCCCCATTTTACTAATGTACCGGTGGGAGTCTCCTAGAGGTAATATGATTAGCCCAGGGTCACACAGCTAGTCAGTGGCGTAAAGAATGCTCTTTTCTGCTCTATCACTTTGCCCACTGTAGACATCTAGAGGGAGAGACAAGCTGCTTGCTTTACGTTGGGCTGTGTTATGCTGGTGATCAGAAAATGAACAGTTAGGAACATTAGAAACAGATGCTAGCCAAAGCTTCATTCAGATCTTTCCTGACATCTTCTGGAATGTGTTGTTTCGTGTGGGGGAGGGAACCTACATCTTGAAGTCAGCAAAAACTTGGTTTTGTATGAAAGTTAAATGCATGTTTAGCAATTCTCAAAACAAAATTTTAAGTCAGCCTCAACATAACTGATTCTGAACAGATTTTTGTTTATGAGGGATTTTGTTTCAGCATGTTATCATTCAGTTCCGTTAGCCTACCCCGAGGCCACAGGGCAGGAGCCGCTGGTGCCTGATGCTTGACTCAGTTGCCATTTTCTGCCTGACTTGAGAGGATCTTTTTGCTGAATAATTCCTGAAGGCGGTACTTAGCAACTGAAATAATTTTACCATAGGCTGAAATCTCTGAGTTAGGATGTCCCTTCTGGGAGGGGGTGAGGGGAAACTGGCACAGTACCTCTGGAGTGCAGGGAAGAGTTATGGATGTACGTGGAGACAATGAAGTTGTAAGTTTCAGTGACACAGTTAGCGAGCAGTAGAGAGAGTCATTCAAGGTTTATGCTGTAAGCAAGCCAGAGCCTTTATTCAATTATTGAAATTTCTCAGTGCTCATTTGGTTAATGGTTTCTTATGAAGTTGTGGCTTGCAGTATGATGATTTTAATAATGATTATACTGCAGGTAGACTTGAGATGAGTCACAAGTCTACTTTAAGAATTTTCTGCTGCATACCAAATGATAAAAATTTAAGTCGCAAGTTTGGTTCATCCTGCCTTATAGTCGGTTTACTTTAAGATATGATTATTGGCTCTCTATAACTATTCTGAAAAGCAGTTTAGAATTATGCAAATAAAGTCACTAATGTGTCCACACTCTTTGATCCGTAGATTCAACTCCTATGCCTATATTCTAGTATAGTCAATGACAAAAAGAATGGTTTCATATACACTAAAATATTTAAAGTTCTTTTTGTAGTATTGAAGAAACAGAAACAAAGCAAATGCCCACTGATTGAGAAATGGTTAAATAAATTGTGATACTTAAGTGTAAGGGAATATTACTGTGCTGTAGGAAACAATGAGCATGATAAATACAAAGAAATAGGAAAATGTCAATAAAGCAATGCACAGTGAAGTAAACAGATCCAGGAAAGCAACATACACAGATACTATGGCAATATACGTGGGAAAATAAAACAATAAAATGAATTTTGCAAAATTAGTAGTTGAGGATTTGACCTCAAAGAAGAGATATGAGAAGATACCTTTCCTCGTTCCTTTGCAGACGTAGTTAGGAGGTAGAGAGATCCGTGGATGTGGACCATTGACTATAATGTCTTATTTTGTTGCTATTTTAATCAACTTTGATGATTTTTTTCACTCCTTCCTCATTTTTATTTTTTAAATTTCTTTGTCCTTAAGGGATGACTCTCTTAAAATTTGGGGTTAAGGGGAAGAAGGAAAATTTAGGTGATGTAAAAAAACAAAAAAAAATCCTTAGGTTGAGATGCAAGCTCATCTTGGAAATACTGTCTTCTGAGTTTCTAGAGGGGTGTTCTCTACGCCATCTCAAAGTACCTCTGATCATAGATCTTGTAACTTATAACTTTGGGAATCATGAAAACCCCTTGAAGGCAGGGACTGTGTGATGTCTTTGAATCCCCAGGATCTGACAGGACCTTGTGAATAAATGGTAGACACTTAATAAATCACTTAAGTTGAATTGATAATGCTCTCATATTTTGCAAATGAGGAAATTTAAATACAATGAAATTAAATGAGTCAGCCAAAATCACACAAATATTATGTAGTAGAGCAAAGATTTGAATGCTGATATTGAATCCAAATCAGCTCTGTTCACCTCACCATGCTTCTTCCCCTCTACCTCTTCCTTACCTTGGACAGCACACATGTGGTTCTCACTTTCAGGGTCTTTACACTCTCAAATAATAATAGTTCATATTTCCACAACTATGCACTTTACCCAAAACAGCCCTATGAGATTGGTAGTACAAATGTTAACCCCATTTTCAGATGAGGGAGCAAAGTTTCCAAGAGACCAAATGACTTGGCCAAGATGATGTGGAAAGCAGAATCTCGATTTGACCTCAGAACTTTTGGCCCCATGCCATGCTCTTTCCTGATATCATTTAGGTGTCAGTTCAGTGATGGGAAATAAAGCTCTACTTTGCAAGTATAGAGCAGCAAAGAATTAACTAGCCATTTAAGAAGAAATAAATCCAACATAATTGAACACACACACACAAAAAATTGTAGGTCTTCTAGACCTTTATTTGAAGATTTTGTAAATCACTTAACTCTTCCTACTTGGTAAATACCAGAATATTCTAAAATAGTTAAAATTCAATTGGGGATGTATGTAAGCTATTTTTTAATTAGATAAGGAGATTAAATAATATTTTATGCTTGGAAAATGGCAGGTGGCCAGATAGATGACAGCCATGGATGACTGATATGGTAAGCTAAGAATTTTTGGTTAGGAAGGTTATCAAAGCCTTTCTTAAAAGTTGGCAAAACTGACTCATTGAGTGGAGAGAAATTTCTCTCTCTTTTTATTGTTCAGGTAATATCAAAATAAGATTATTTTGTGCTTTGTAATAAAATACCCAGCTCTGGCACTGTCCCCTGTATGGAGGACAGTTCAAGGTCATACTATACAGATTCTGCTGAACTGAATTGTTAGCAGGCCTCTGCAACTTTTCCCCTTGCAGGACCATGCGCGACGAAATAGGATTCTTAAGCATGAAGTAAGTTTTTAAAAATCATATCTTTTGAGGCACATATAACTTTAAGAAAGTCTGCCTCTTCAAAAATATGGTGCTTTGGGAAAAAAAATCTCTAGATTAGAAGCCAAGAGACCAGTGCCATTAACTAGTTGACTAATTGTGGAAAAGTCAATTTTCTCTGACCTCAGTTTCCTCATCTGTAAAACAGTAATTGTTTCTCTTTTACCCAGGAACCCTGAGGGCCTTCTCCCAGTTTGATTTTTTTTATTAAAGGAGCCATTCCTTGAGCAACTACTTAAAGAAGTCTGTTCATTGAATGGGTGTATCTCACTCAAAGTGAGAATGCTATAGGACCTTAGCCTGAGAGGGCCAGGGTCTCACCTTGTATTCTGGGCCATTTCCAGTTGTCCTGATGAATATCAGGTCACTGCACCCGGATGGCTCAGGAGAAGAAAGTGAGGTTGGTGACTTTGCACAGCCCTCCTTCACCCAAATCAAAGTCAACTGCAAGTCATATCATCACCTTGATGTCGTGGCCTTCTTCGGGGAAAAAAGGACAAAACACAAAAACAAAGGTGCTGAACAAAATGATCTGCTTGGTAGACTTCTTCCACATCTAACATTTTATGAGTCTATTGGGATAGGGATTGAAACTATGATTTTATTCCTATAAGGAACTCCCAGGTGAGGAATCTCTATTTACCAATGCAGGTTAGCACCTTCTCTGCAATTTATCATCTTAAAGAGGTTTCTAAGAAACTAATAACTCTTTGACTCTCCTTAACTGAGAAGCTAAGTGACTTGCCCAGGGTCACAGAGCCAATATGTGTCAGAGATACAATTCAGTCTATAATGGCTTTTAAAATAAATAAATGAATGTTGGCAAAGAGTCACATTTCTTTGGTCCATGAAATCAGTGGTGCTTTCATTAGCACAGATTAATTATAATAAAACCCTTTGCACTCTAACTGTAGAGGCTGCATTGAAGTTTCTGTTTAAAATTTAAAAAACTCGTTTCAAAAGGTTATCATCTGAGAGAAATGAAATATGTGTGAAAGGAATTGGCTCTATGTCTTTGGGTTTTTTCCCCCTAAAGAGTATGTTGGAAAATCTATTTGACACTTAAAAATGTTAAGGTGGGGATGGGGGGAAAGCATTGGTTAGCAAATTATGGTCTTCCAGACAGTTAGGTCAGTGGTTCTCACCCTGGGTTTATGAATTTGTTTTCCTTTTTAAAAACTATATTTGAAAAATCTTATTATTGCCAAATATAAACAAGATAGTATTAATAACTACTGACCCTTTTTATACACCTCGATATAAACCTGTCAGAACTAGCATGTGTCTTTTTTTAATAATTGTGTTTGAAGATAATTGGTTTCTTCTGTAATCCTGTATATTCTGATGCATTTGAAAGCATTCTTTTTTTTCTGAGAAGGGGGTCCGCAGGCTTTGCCAGATGACAGTCATCCATATTGAAGGCGTTGAGTGTAAATGTTTGAAACTTGGACCACAGTAGCTCATCAGATTTCACTTATGTTGAAATAACTAGGACAATACTCCAACTGGGAGAGGATGAACCTGTGACTCACCATAGAGTTAAGTGTGATATTTTTCAAGTTACTTCAACTCTCTTTACCAAATTGATAATTTGTCAGTGTCACCACAGAATTAAACTAGTAGACCTTTAGCTAAGTATAAGTAACTTTAATTGTATCTGGTGCTTCCCATTCACTTCTAATCTATTCTCATATCCTGGTAACAGCTAAATTGTTTTTCACTGTATATTTGGTGAAGAGATGGTTTTAATAACCTGGCACTTCTCATAACAGAGATTATTTTTCAGTGTCTGAAAGTATTGGAGTCTGTCATCTCAGTCACATGTTGTAAATATCCTCCAGCATTATGTGACTGAAGTTATCCTGAGCGACTAAAACCCGAGGTTTGGAGAGAACAAGTCTTGGGGTAGTGAAGAAAAATAATCACCAAAGGATAATGAGAAAAATAGCTCACATTTGCCCAGTGCTGTAGAAACATCCAAGGGCTTTCCTCACAGCAGCCTTACAGAGTCTTATTTAGATCTCTTTTATAAATGAGAGAACTGAAGCTCGTCAAGGTGAAATGACTTGGTCAGCATCACCTCTTATTGTCTAATTGCCAGATCCATTGGCTTTTTCCCTGCCCTCATTTTTCTTTGCAGCCTTTGAGACTGTTAATCATGCTCTCCTCCTCTCTGTTTTCTTGTCACTGCTATCTGGATCTCCTCCTATCTGTTCAACCACTCTTCCTCAGTTTCCTATGTAGGATCTTCATCCATATCACTTCCTCTAACCCTAGGTGTCCCCTAAGACTCTGTATTGTGGCCTCGTCTCTTTTTCCCCTATGCTTGTTCATTTGATGATCTCCTCTGGTATCATGGCTTTGTTCAGTTCAGTTATCATCTCCATGAAGATGTTTCCCAGCTATAGCCTCACACCACCAAATGCCTTTTACACATTTCAAGTCAGACACTTTCAAGATAGAACTTATTATCTTTTCCCCCAATTCTCTCAAATTTCCCTACCACCAGACAGTACCATCCTCCCACAGTCTTCTGTGTTCAAAACCTTGGTGTCTTCTTTTGCTCCTCTATGGGACTCACTCCATATGTCTAATCCATTGACAAAATCTTGTCATTTCTACTTGTGTAACTTCTCCCATATAAGTTCTTTTTTCATCACTCACAGGGATGCTACCTTAGTTTAGGTCCTTATCACCTCTTGTCTGGACCATATAAGTGGCCTCCTAATTGCTGTCCCTGTATCATTTCTCCCTTCTCCAATCTGTCCTCCACCCAATGGCCAAATAATTTTGCTAAAAGTATTGGTCTGCTTCTTTCCCTCTCTCTCTGTCTCTTTCTGTCTCTGTCTCTCTGTCTTTCTGTCTCCCTGCTCTGTCACACACATGCACGTACACACGCACATACACACACAAAAAAAAAACCAAACAATTCCTGTGGCTCTAGGATCAAATATAAATTCCACCATCTTTAGAGGCAATTAAATAGTGCAGTGGATAGACCGCTGGGCCTGAAGTCAGGAAGATTCATCTTCATGAGTTCAAATCTGGCTTCAGACATGAACCAGCTATGTGACCTTGGGCAAGTCACTTAACTCTGTTTGCCTCGGTTTCCTCATCTGTAGCTTGAGTTGGAGAAGGAAATGGCAGACCCCTGCAGAATCTTTGCCAAATGGAATCACAAAGACTTGGCCATGATTGAAACAACTGAATGACAACACAACCTGACCCCTTCTACCTTTGCAGTTTTATACTTTACTCCTTTTCGTATACTCTATAAGCCAGATATACCACCCTATTTGCCATTTCTCCCACACAATGCTTCATCTGTTGTCTTTGTGCCTTTTGTACTTGCTGTACAATCCCCATGCCTGGAATGTTCCTCCCCCCCTGCTTCCTTGACCTCTTTGTTTTTCTATAGAGCTTCAAAGGCTCATCTCAGATCCCAACTTCTTCAGGTCTTGCCCAGACTACCTCCCAGCTTCTTACTTTACCTCATGCTTAACATGTTATTGGTAGCAGAAGTGATCATAATATTGTAATTGAGTTCTTCCTTTCTCTTCCTCCTCCCCATTGAACCATCTCAGAGATTATTTAAAATGAGGTTTTTGGCTTGTCCACATGGAATGTGTTTCTAATGCTACATGGCTTCTTTTCCATTCACTTCAATTTAGCTCTGCCCTGCATCCCTAAGCTCATCTTTAAAATAGATGTCTCTAATTCCAAGGTAAACTTGGGTGAAAGACTATGGATAGATAAATACGAAATCAACACTATTGAGGACAAAACAACATGTAACTATTGGCACCACAGTGGAATGGCCTTGTTGATGTTTTAAAATTTCAGTTTAATCCTTCTTTCTATCTGCGAACAGATCTGTACATTTGCAACATTCTTCCTCTTCCAGTGGCCATGCAGATTTCTGCTTTTCTTATCAGCAGCTACAATCATTTGACAGGTGCAATCTACTCTGACCCCTTCTTTGACCTGTAACTATTGGAGAACTGTTAACAGCGCAAGAGTATATGGAAATCCTTGTGATAAAATAAACAGATTTCAAAGAGATTAAAATCCCTTCAGTAAATGATTACAAAAATAAGGTTATTGGACCTACAGCATCTTGTGAAATTTTGACTAGAGGATCCTAGGGTGCAGACCTAGACAGGACTCCAGGGATGATCTTGTTCCATCTGCTGTCTCCTGTTCTAAGAAAGTTGAAATCATGCCCTTCTGTGTTGCTGAAGTACATAGTTTGAGAAGTACATAGTTGCTGAATTTAATTGCCACATTCCACATGTATTTCTGCATAGTGCCCTGCCGTCTCTCCATCTAAAAGTCTTCTTGGAGAAGAAGGAGAAGTACTTTTACAACACCAGATACACCTTGAAAGGGTAAATACATCTTTGAAAGCACTTGATTTAATCTATATAGTAGCATTTATTAAGAATCCTGGAAGAATAGGCAATAAACATTATTTTCTACTATGATTCTTGTTGTTTTTCTATATTATGGCTTTGAGATGAAAATTTAGCAGTATTTAGTGTGATTTAGCACCTTAGATAGTAGAAAATTGTATTAATTGCCATTTCATTCAGTCTGATTCCTTAAAATTGAAGTTTTAAACACATAACCTGATCAATAAATTAAAATGACATTTAGCTGACCTTGCTGAACCTAAATCACCTAACTAGGTCAAACAACTTCTCCCAATACCGAAAGAAATTGCAGATTGGCTTAACAACTAACTTTGAAGTATTAAGTTGGAATCAAAATTATTAAGCACCTATCATATATAAAAATTGGTATGCAAAGACAAAAACAAAGACCCTACTCTCAAGTAGTCTACATTCTTTTGGGTTGGTATACAACATGCACACAAATGAACATATAATACCAATCTGTTTGAAGATGGAGAGTTAGGGTTAGGATTATTATAAGATTATTATCTAATGGTTTATTGTTTGGTATGTTTTTCTAAAAAAATGCCTAGAATCTCTTAGTTTTATTAGTTCTACAGTTTTTAAAATTTTTGTTTCTCTATTTGCCTTCTATTTTTCCAGATCTTTTCTTTTGTATTTCTGTTAAGAGTTGCTAATTTGTTTTCCATTCTCTTTTTTTCAACAAACAAAAATCATTTATTATATATGTACTGTTCTCAGCCACATAGAAAGAAAATCTGTTTAGAATATGAAGAAACTATGACACATAACTGAGTGATTGATTTCAGGCATGTAGACCTTACATTAAGAAATGGAATGTCCCATATTAGGAAGGATTTAAAAGATGTAGAGTTCCATATCTGGTGGTATGAATAAGAATGTGGGGTCAAGTAGGAGAATTGGTACAGACATGAATAAAACCCATGAAGACTTAAGCCAGGTGTAACCAGACTTCAGACTTTCCATATCTCTTTTCTTCTGGTCTCTGTGGTTATCATAATCAGGATACTTAGACTCTGCCTTTTCTTGTACTTCAGTGTTGGCTCTTATGACCAAATGAAAACTTTGAGGATATAGTAAAACAGATGGAACAAGTGAAAATGTCAAACCTGTATGGCAGAAAATTGTAACCCTTGTGTGAAATCATGTGTAAGAACACATAGAAAACAATTTATTGTTACTGTGAAAATCATTCCTAAATCAGTTGTCTGTGTACTTCAGGCATCTCACTTTTTACAAAGATCAGAATTCATATGCCACTTGAGGAAAAAATAAAGAAGAAGAAAGAATATAGCAGGTAATTGAACTAACTCAATCCTGATCTGTTCACTTAAGTTATTGATAATGAAAAATGGATTGTGGATAGGAGAAAGGACACAGACATAGATTATCATAATTTTGAAGATACATCTAAATGCTGTAAATCAGAAGAGCCTAAAGCACCTTAATCAGTAAATGTATAACTTAATTACTACATGGAGAGAGATATCATCAAAAGACAGCATGAATTTAAAATATAGATATGTTAGTAAAATCATATAAAGAAGTGTGTTGAAAGATTAAGAACTATCATCTCAGAAAACAGAAATAAGAGAGAGGGGATAAAACCTATTTAAAGAAATCTTGGTGAGAGACTCAACTAAGTCATCCCAGGTGCATTTAAGAATGCAATGGAAGGAAGACAGTAAACAGCAAAAATGGAAAAGATCTGCAAAGATTGCCTTTTATAATCAATTCTTTTCACCATCAAGGACAGTAGTGTCATTTCTTAACATCAGTCTTATCTTTTTTTATAGAAGAAGTAGAAGTGGCACTAAAAGAAACAAAAATGAGAAAAACAGCCACAGTAGACCAAGCTTACATACAGAAGAATCATGCTGAAGGCATGGAAGTAATCTCAGACTTTATTAATACTAAATCAAAAAGGTGATTAAAAATATCAATACTTATATTTTACATTCTCATAATAAATTTTTATGGGAATAATTACATATTAAAGGCCATCCTCGATGATGAAAATGCAGACTTTACCAAGTAATATTCCTGATGGTAAACTATAGTTTTACTATCATATAATTGCCTGAAAAATGTAGAGAATGCAAAAGTCCAGTGTGTTTATTATTTACTAATTTTCTTAAATGCATTTGATTTGAAAGAATAAAACGCTGCCTTAAGAGCTTTCTTCCAACAAAGTCTCACCCCTGTGCATTAAAATGATTAAATATTTCTTTAAAAAGAATAACAGAAATAAACTTGCTAAATTACCCTTTAATTATTAATATGTAAGGAAGGGATGTTTGTTGATCCATGGTGTTCACTACTGTGATGGTGGAGGTCCAGCCCAAAGCTTAAGTTGAAGAGGAATTTCCTGAGGGTGGATACTCCAGATATTCCTGTTTGTGAATGATACTATGCTGAATATATCAGAATATCAATTCTGATGTATGGTAGAGCTTCCTGGAAGACATTCATTCAAAGAATATACTCCTGTCTCTGGTGCCCCCTTATTGCTATTTTCCTTAAAAGCTCTCATTTCTATCCTTATTTGTTTTACATTTCCATTTAATTCTTCAGTTGTCCTACTGAACTGTTCTCAGTTTTCTTGTAATGGCTCCATTATCATTTCTGGGGGCTTTACAGAGTTTGTTGCAATTCCTTCCTTTGGATTTTTTTTACTGTGTTTCATTTATTGCAGAGTACTTGTTCATTGAGATAGTTTTTGTCTTCCAATGCTCATTTCTTCTCAGTTAACTTTTATTTGTCCTTGGCAATCATTTCACTTATTTTTCTTGTTTTGCTTACTATCAGCATGTTTCGTGCCACCATTACTTTCTCTTCCATGAACCCAGCCCATTGTGCCCTTCTGCCAGTCATTGTTGAAGTTGTGTTGATGTGTACCACCAGATTTGGATGAAATCCGTGACCTTCCAGGGGTGAGAATGACCAGTTGCAGGAAGCTATCAAAAAGCTATTCTGGTTGCCTTTCACATTCCTACTTTTGTGAACTCTACCCTTCTCGATGAAGTATTTTCCTTCTATTTACAGTCTAACCTATTCAGGAGCAAATTTACCTAAAGGTTCCCGAAGATAATTACTGGGAGTTAAAGAAGGGAGGATTTGAGAAGCTTTTGCTATCTTTCTCATATATTTACTGGTTTCCTCTTTCTTCTCATGCAGTACTAAATACTTATAGCCAACACTGCACTTCTGCACAGTCTTGTCATTTTTCTTCTTCATATAATTACTGATTTTTGCAGCATTTAGGGTTCTTTGTTTATGTGATTTAGTGGAATAACTGTATCCTAAATTATGTCTCATTTTGCCATGTTCTCAGGATTCCCTACGACAGATTTTTTAAGCAGAGGAGGAACAGGATCATGTCTTAAGGAATATGAATTTTGTAGTTTTGTGGAGGATAGATTTGAAGAGGGGAGAGAGAGAGTAACTAGAATTGAGATCATTTAGGGGGCTTTAGAAAGAGTTAAATTGAGAATAACGAAGGTCTGAACATTGAAAGTACGTCCTTGTGAATCAAAGAAAGAACCCAGATATGAGATAAGTTGTTGAAGTTTGGAGGAAGGGATCTAAGCTTAATTATGAGTCAAATTAGTTCAATTCATAGAGTATAATTCAAATGATGGGAAGGCCTATCCAAACCAGGATAAAATCTTAGGGTATTTTTTAAAAAATCTTTCATTGCCTTCAAATATAGACAATATGTGCTTTTTGAAAAAAATGTATTCCTGGGATCTCACAAAGTGAATTGACTTAAAGTAGATCATAGTTTCCCATAGGAACAATATTATAATTGGAGGTTTTACTTTTCAACACTCATATCAAAAACATAATAGATATAAGCAGTAATACTTCATGAAAGCCAAGCTGCAATTATAATCTTCTATTTAAATTAGTAAAATTATTCTCTAGGCCATAGAATTTTAGAGTTATAGAACTCAAGTTGAAAGTAACATTGGAAATCATACAGTTTCATCCTGTCATTTTATAGGTAGGAAACTCCCAGAGAGGTTCCTATTTGTCCAAGGTTCCATGACTAATTACTGGCTAATTCAGGATTAGTACCCAGGTCTCAGGATTTCTTGTTCAATGTTCCTTTCACTGTACTACACTATCTCAATAAAAATTTTGTTGTTCAGTCATTTCAGTCATGTCTGACTCTTCACGACTCCATTTGGGATTTTCTTGGAAAAAATACTGGAGTGGTTTGCCATTTCCTTCTCCAACTCATTTTACAGATAAGGAAACTGAGGCAAGCAGAGTAAGGAAACATAGCTAGTGTCCGAGGCCAGATCTGAACTTAGGAAAATGAGTCCTTCTGAATCTAGGCCCAGCACTCTACCCACTTTGCCATCTAGCTGCCCTCTCAGTAATATTAAGGTACATGTAAGTATGTCCATTTGATTATAAAAGGGGTCCCGATGTCCCAGCCTGTTGGGGGCAAGATCAGTTTTAATAGCTGGACCAGATTCAAGCTGGTAATTCAAGTACAAGAATAAAATTAGATGAAACACTTATAATCCGTTTACTAGTTAGCAAAATGTAGTTGCAGGAGAAGTATGTTCATCAAGGATAAAATATTGATTCAGGTGAGCGCAGCTTCCCACTCCATCGTGTTGGTTTTGCTGGTCTACCCTGAATCCTCAGATGGAGGGGAAAAGGAAGTTCCTTATGTCCTGACTGTCTTGTACATAAGTGACCAGGAAGCTACATCAATAGTCCGAGGCATTAGTCCCCTCAGTGAACCACATCTCTAAGACAATTGCATGCCTTGGGTAAAACCTAGTGCAGCTTGCATAGGACAGGAGGGATGGAGAGGGGGCAATGTTAGGACATTGCTGCCCGCAGATCTATGAAATAAAAATGTGTATATGTTTTAATACTTCCTGAAATTTAGGTCCTCATCACTATTTAGATTTTCCTCCACTAGTGTGAATCATGTTCCATATATTCTTTCTCATTCTGTCCACTTCTCATCCATTTTCTCCCCAAAATCTTCCCCAGAGAATCTACCCAATGTTCTATAAGGTGTGCACATATTACATATATATGTATACATATATGTATACATATATATGTATATATACATATATGTAAGGTCTAAATATCAGAAGCCATCACTAAGGACTTCTTAATATATATATTAAATGTGACCTTTCTAAAGCAGTTGTGTCAGTTATAGTTAATAGCTGTTAAACATTTAATCGTTTTGCCTCCTTAGAATTTAGATGGAATTTATTGTCCTCTCAAGTATACCCACTCTCTCACTTATATTCAGTCTTTCCTCATTGCTTCCCTACAGCCTATAAACATGCCTATGCTTTCTCCATCTATCCCTTCTAGCTTTCTTCCCTTATCTGTCTTTCTGTCTCTATCTGTCTCTGTCTCTGTCTCTCTGTCTTTGTCTCTCTGTCTCTCTCTCTCTCATAACACACTTCTCTACTTAATAAACTACAGTAGTTTCCCTTTTATCTCTAAGATCAAAAGTAAAAAACTTCTGCTTGATTTTCAAAGGCCTTTGCAAATTGTCCCTTTTCTATGGCACAGAGCATAGAACACTGGACCTGGAATCAGGAAGATCTGAGTTCAAATCAAGTGTCAGACCCTTACTAGCTATGTGACCCTGGCCAAGCTACTTAATTTCTATTTGCCTCAGTTTCTTCAGCTGTGAGATGGGGATAATAATAGCACCAGCTCCTAGAGTTGTTGTGAGATTCAAAGGAGATAATAATTGTAAAGTACTTAGCACAATGCCTGCCATATAGTAGACACTATAAAACTGGTTATTCCCTCTCTGCCTCTCCAGTCTTCTATACCTTATTCCCCTTCACATTGTCTCTGATCAAGTGACACTGGCCCCCTTGTCATTCCTTGAACACAACAGCCCATCTCCAGACTCCAGGCATTTCTACTGACTCTCCCCAGGACTGGAATTCTCCCTTCATCTCTGCCTCCTGGCTTCCTTCTAATCCCAACTAAAATCCCACCTTCTTTGGGAAGCCTTTCCTGATCCCCCCTTCATTCTACCGAGTGCCTTCCCTCTATCGATTATCTCCAATTTATCTTGTCTTTAGATTTTTGTGCACAGTTGTTTACATGTTGTCTCCTCTACTAAAATTGTGAGGTCCTTGAGAGTAGAAACTGCCTTTTTTCTTTCTCCAATCACCTAGTACAGTGCCTAAGACAAAGTAGGTGCTTAATAAATGTGTAGTGACTGACTGACCAACTGACTTATGTTTCTTTTTAACGCTAAGAGGACCAGACGTGCCAGTTGATGCGTTTGGTTTTTTAGTAGCTCTGAAATAAAATTTTTCATCCTACTATCTCTATTTTCTTTGCTCTGTGGATTTAGGAAATGCACCATATCAATTGTCACAGCTTGGCCCTTGGAGGCATTTTTAAATTCCAGTACTAAACTGTTTAAATAAAAAGTTTAAGGAGGTTTCAACTCATGCTCTTTATTGGAATGACATTTCTTGTAACTAGTAAAGGCCATTGTGCCATTGACATTAGAGCAGACTCAAATTTAGGATCATTCTTTTAAAAAAAATAGCTGTGATAAGGTCTAAATATCAGAAGCCATCACTAAGGACTTCTTCGTCAAATTCAGCGATCAGGAACTTCTTAAGTCTAGTCCTCTTATTTATGTTATCTCTGTTCTCTGGTGTTCTGATCCCCAACTAATATTAAGGTCAGCCATGAAAGGGAACAGAAGTCGCCAAAGGGCAAGTAGCAAATTATGTGTGGAAGTTCGGGGAGGACGTGCAAGCAGAGCCTTTCACCTTGGTGATATTACCACCTTGTTGGATATATATCAGGCTCAGGAACTGAACATCAGCCAGCAGGACCATCTCATGTATAATCACCTCTTGTCTTCTACTGACTCCTTGATTTGCCGCCTCCATGGGTTCCTGCTATAGATAGACACTTACAAACCAGTGAGTAAACTCATCAGATTTGAAGTGTTGGCAGCGGTGAACCAAGTGGTAAGAAGGCAAAGCCTTAAAAATTTAGAACTACCTGTTTTTAAGATTCTTGTTGAAATGGAGAGATAATCATTTTAAAATGTTTTACTAGTGGCTTGTTTACACCGTCATCATGTTCCAGTGGTGGTTGCCTGCCTCTCCCATCACCAACACTGTCTTCCTCTATAATAAATAAAACAATTGAGCAGAATCAGTTAACACAGTGACTCTGCCTGACAATGCAGTATTCCATACCTATAGTATGCCATCTCTCTACCTAGAGGAGAAATTTCATCAGATGACCTTTGGAACCCCGTGTGTGTGTGTGTGTGTGTGTGTGTGTGTGTACACATACATACATACATACATACACATACATACATATATGTAAAACCTCTTTTTCTCATCTGAATTCTGATGGCTTGTGGTGTTATCATTTACAGCGTTGTTGTGCTCACTGTGTATAATATTTTCCTGGTCCTGTCTTTCTCATACTTTATTTGTTCATATAAGTCTTTACATGTTCCCCTGAATTCTTGATATTCACCATTAAGGGATAATGAATAAGGAATAAATAATTGTAATGATTTGTTACACAGTTTTGTGTCTCTTAATCAGGTTTAATACTTAACATTCTTATACTTTTAATTTGCCCAACAAATTCTTTCCATAGATTGGTAGAAAGACAAATTTTACAATGGCCCCAAGCCAAGGAATTTGTGGAATCTCTATAAAGATGTTAATATACCTTTTTAGATCTTTGAAATAAATGCTTCAGTGTCAGTGGTGAAAGTAATAGATGAAAAGCTGAGCCTGTCTTATTCATTAATGTTAATATTTTCATAGCCCTTCTTAACCTTTCATTTTGGCTTATAGATTTAATTTTGGCTCTAATTAACTTCTATGTTCATCTAAGCGTCTCTGCACCACTACCATTCTCCAATCTTCCTTCTACCTATGGCTGTACCCTTCTTTAGCAGACTTAACTAGGGAGTTGGACTGGCTGCCTGGTTGAACCTATCTAAAACATTTTCAAGAGAGTTTTTAGACATCATTTCTTGAAGTGGGGAAATACATACTCATATACATATGGGCATGTTGCATTTGTACATATATGTACATATGTACATATCGTATTTTAAATGGCAGTCTTGTACTTCCTCTTTCACATGTCATTTTTTTACCCTCCTGTTGGTGGTGAATGTCAATTCTACATGTACCAGAAGAATGTTGGGAGACTTCTTATGGCTAATTCATGAAAAAGATCTACCCTAAGAAGAAATTCACAGGGTGAAAAAACCACTTAAGAAGCTGGTTTTGTTTCCTTTACTTTGTGGGTGGTATCAATAGACTCCTAATTAGCATCTGTACTTTATTCCTGTTTGAGTTATATCACTGGGAAGAATTCCTGAAAGAAAAAAACTGATTATAGAATTAGAGTCATAAAAGCCCTGTTGAGGTCATCTGCACCAAGCCTCTGGACAAGAATGTAGCTCAGTCTTAGAGTAGATACATAGTCCCTCCCTACTGACCTGTGCTTTCTTGGTATGCCCAATAAGGAACTCTCCACCACTATAAATTACATTCTTTTAGGTATCTGCAAGGAAGCTTTTTACAAATTCATGTCAGTGTCTAACAACTCTGTCTCTTTAGCATAACAATAACATGATATAACCTTGGATTTATATAATTGTGTTCTCCCTTTAAGAACCTAAAGTACTTTAGTATCATTCTAACATCCCTGTGAAGTAGGAAATAGAGGTGGTGGTGTTCTCTTTTTAGAGATTGAGAAAATAAGGTAGTTGATTCAAGTGTGCTTTCTCAGGTCTCAGAGTTTGACAGTAGCAGAGAAAATTCAGGCTACTAACCTCCTGTTCCACTTGAACATGTTTCCTTGTATACCTGTTTGCTCATGTTCTCTGAGAGAGAGAGATGGCACCTGGTATCCATCTTTACTGTAAAATAAACCTTTTACATGTGTTTTGCAATGCAATGAGAATGAAGAGAAGCATGAAGACTTATATAGGTACTGAGAAAAGAAGGGAAGAAGCAATAGATGAAACTGAAAGAGGAAGAGTTTTATTTTTGAAGCTAAGGAAGATGAGAATTGAGGGAAATAAGGAACCGTGTCAGTCAAGTAGATGGTGAAAGAGCCTCAACACTGATGAATAATTTGATGCAGAAAGTCGGCAGCGAAAGGTTTTGAGAAGAGAAGTGACATGGTTAAGTAAAAGGTTAGAAGGATGCTTTTAATAGTGAGGTTTTAAGATGAAGGTAAAAGAGGTTGGTTGAAGGGGCCAATAGCCCAGACATGAGAGAGATTGTCAAAAACGTGGTGAGGATAGAAAGTGTCCAGGATAAGAGGTGATGTAGAGAAAGAAACTGAGGGTTTTTTACCATACTTGAAATGTGAGAATTATCAGTCAAGACACTGAGAATAAGTCATTAAAGATAGGGACAGCAGAGGTCCTTCAAGAATGATGTTTGGTATTTTGTAAAGTAACAAGATGTTAGATGGAAGTGGTTATAAAGGTCATTTTGCACAGCTTCCCCACACTGTGCAAGAGTCCCCCCTGTATTTAATTTAAGATCAAAGCATCTTTTATAATACTTCTGAAAGTCCTTTTCATGCCCAAATCCAGGTCACCAAGGTCAGTTTTCTCTGTCGTTGGGTCAATAAAGGATCTCAGATTTCTCTGACATAAACTGTGTCTAAACTCATTGCCAATTGTAAGTTATTTTGCTTTTGGAGTGAGTTGAAATAAGGATTTCATGATTCTGTGTAAAATCTTACCTGATATTGAAAGGTGATAACCTGTAAACATATATCAGTTCAGATTTGTACTGCGCTGAATTCAGTGCATGTTTCCAGGGAGAATCTAGAAATATTGAAAACAAAATTAGAGAAAGTTCATACTTCTATATACGGTAACATGCCAATGCATTTCCAACCCAACCCTTTCATTAGGTTTTCTTTGTTCAGCATTGTCCTAATTATCCCTTTATCTTTAAGCTCTGCTTTCTTTTTTTCCATTCTGTCATTTTGCTTTGTGTGTTTCACATGTACAATAGACCTTATTCACAAGGAGGTGGAGCTCTGATCTCGAGCAAAGCTGGCAATACAAGGAAACTGAAACACAAGTAGAAATTAAATAAATTTAACTACCAAAAATGATACATATAAAAAGAAATTTCATCCATTTTGCTTAGCACAGCATTCTTATTGCATGTTGTAGAAAGAAGTGATTTTTACTTTTCACACACCCTAGATTGATGTTGACTTTTAAGAAATTTGGCATGAGTCTTCTATATTGAGAAACAGCATGGTATAGTAGAGATGGAGCTAACTTTAAAATCATGAAGATCTGAGTTCGAATCTTGCCTCTGGCTCTGTGACCCCGGGCAAGTCATTTAACCATTCCATGTTCTAGACAACTCTCTATGTCTGTAAGTTCCAGAGACCAGCATTAGCAAAGGAAGTTTCCTCCCTGGGAATTCCTTATGCCAGGGAAATCACAGATCAAAAACCAAACCCCATATTTCAGTTGTGATTGTGACACTGAGCACCAGGTGCATTAAAAATTTATGTGCTCCTCATTCGCATAGACTTTCTGCTGTATTTGACACTGTTGACTCTCCCATAGAATAAAGGCTTCCAGAGGACAGATAACATTCATTTCTGTCTTCGGATCACCAGCGCCAAATTCAACACCTTTGTATAAAGTTCCCCAGTAGGTCTGTGATCTGATCAGCGAGGGCTGCTTATCAGCTGTGCAACTCTTGTTCATCTCTCCCATGAGTTCTTCAATAGGGGTGCACCCGAGATGCTGGCGGTTACCTTCTAGCTATTCACATCGCATAGAGCCATTGCTTATTGACCTATATCCCCCATGACACAGGCAAACACCTTTGGTGAGGACATGTCTCTGAGTCATTTTGTACTTCTGTTAATCTTAATTATTAGAGAGTTGTCAGTTTCTGTGGTTACATTTTTTAGAGAATTCTGCGTGATTTTGACATGGAATCCTTTGTTGGAGGAATGAAGATAGCAGGTTGCTCTAGAACTCAGCTGCTTTTTGTGTAGTCAATAAGCACAGTGGGATCTTAGATCCTCTGAATCTTTCCATCAGTTGTATGACTGTAAACACATTTGCTATAGGAAGTATTTTGTGAAAGCATGTTTGTCCCTTCTCATACCTCATCAAGGATATCCTGGATAGGTTTCTCATGGAAAATACATAGAGATGCATAAGAAAAATTTTATAGAATAGGCATATGGGTCAGTAGTTGCTTATTGGGGAGGGGTATTAATAAGATTTAATGGGTTTTTTATTTTTGTTTTCTGAGCCTTTGAGGAGCCTGCCCTCTGTCAGATATCTTGAGAATCAGTGCCCCGTGGCATACATTTGTCTCCCTCCAGCACATAGCTTTCTTTTTGAGTGCTTGATCTAATCTGTCTGCTTTGCCCATTTTCATTTTCTTAAGGGTCATTTGTATTTTCTCATGCAGCATTTTGAGAAAGGTTATATTAGAGTCCAGATGGGATGATTGATGGAAATACAGTTTTGTTGTAGAAATCTTCACCTGTTTTTACGTGCTTTTTATCTATTTGTTGTCGTTTATATTCAGGATGATCTGACTTCATAGGGTATTTTTCTAAGCTGTAAGTGTGTTTCCTTCTACCACTTCCTTCTCTTTTGGGAGGTCAATGCTGCTCATAATCTTTCATCATCCTTCTCTGAAAGATTTTACTAACAACATTATATTCTAAACCAGCATTGCCCTTGGTTCCCCCATAGCAACACCTGGCAAAGAGGTCAAGAATTTGCTGGCTGGGTGATTCCTAGGCTTGGCTTCCTCGTTGCAGTAATTGATTTATATCATTTAAATTTTCTTAAGAATTATGCCTGCATGAGAAATATGATTCATAAATAAATCTCACAACAGTAACCTGACATTAATCTTGTCTTTTCTGTCTCCATAACACCCCTCATATCCATTCCCTTCTCTACTCACACAGCCGCCACCCTAGTACAGGCCCTCATCACTTGGGCTGTTTCAGTAGTCTTGTACATGTACAGTCTCACCTCTCCTCATCCGTCTTCCACACAACTGCCAAAGTGAGTTTCTCAAAGCATAGGTCTACCCATGTCACATCTCCTCCTTAGTAACTCTGTGGCCTTGCTGTTAATCTAGAATAAAATAGAAACTCCTCTGGTAGAAATATAAAGCTCTTTATAATCGGACCACTTCTTTCCTTTCTAGTCATCTTGAAAACTGATTGATTGATCTGAACATTCATGATAAGTTATTAATGTTGGAAATAGCGAACCACCAAAGGTTAATATCATGATTATATATGAACATCAGGATGGCTGTTTTGAGAAGGATAGATTCGAGAGGAAGAAACTGAAAACAGGGAGATAGTTAGAACATGAGAGTCTGAACTAAGATGGTAGCTGTGTGATGCAGAGAAGGGGACACCTACCATGTATTCTGTATTGTTCCTCGTGTAGCATGCGCTATCACCACACTTTTGCCCTAGCTGCCCTTTCACAGACTGGAATGGTGCACTCTCTCCTTATCACTGCTTCAAGGACTCTGTCATGTCCTTTAGGGCAACTCAAGTGCCATCTTCTGCAAGGAGCTTCTCCTAGTTCCCAAACTTGGTGCTTCCCTATGGTTGTCTTGTATGTATCATACACCTCCACCCATATTTATAATGTTATCTTTCCTATTAGAATGTATTCTCCCTGAGGGTTAAGAGCTGCTGTTCTTGGTTTTGTTTTTTTGTTTTGTTTTGTAGTCCTGTGACCTAACACCAAATGTAGGTAGATGTTCCCCAAGGCTTTGGCCTCACCTTTTCAACTCATTCACGCTTCCTTGGTTATCTCATTCACTCCCATGACTTCACATGTCATCACAGTTCAGATCAGTCAATCTATTAGTATTTATTAAGTGCCAGTGATGTGCCAGTCACCGTGCTAGGCATAGAGAATACAAAGATCAAAGAGTCCCATCCTCAAGGTGCTTGCATGCTATATGATGTCAAAGTGATTCCAAAATCCATATGCTCTCCTCTGAATTGCAGTCCTGCATGTGAACATCTCTAGTTGGATGTCCTTCTAGCAATAAGTTGAAAAATGAATTCGACAACTGAACACCAAAAGCCTAAGTTAAGTTTTCTATTTCTATTGATACTATTGCCATATTCCCAACCAGAAAGACTTGAAAGGGGATCTTCTTTGACTGTCTTCTCTCCTTCATCCAATTAGTTGGTGAGTCCTACTGATTCCAGATCTTTCTAAAGAGCAGCAGTGAAGATGTTCTGTTTCTTAGGCATGACGTTGTTCTCTACACTGGAGGCTTGTGCCATCTCTGATGCCTTTCGTAGACTAAACTTAGATTTGAAGAGGGACTGCTTTGGTTATGAGATTTGAGAACTCAGCAAATAACTTTTGAGAAATAATTTGCAAAAACTTGGGGTCAGGCTTCATTATGTCAAGCCTCGTGATCTTCAGTTGACTAAGTGTCTGAACCCCATACTATGCAAAGGCAGTCTGTCAAATTAGGGGAAAGTAAGCATTGTTTTTTTTGGTTTGGTTTTTATTTATTTTATTTATATATTTTGTTTTGACAGTGGACATTTTCCCACAAACACATCAACAAACTTCCCTAAAAAAGAATATTTCCTAAGAATAGTTAAGCAAACTGATGTAAAAGTGTAACTTTGGCTGATGGTATTTTTATCTTTCCATTTTTACAATTTACTGATTAATCAAATGAATTAAGGATGGGTGTTTTCACTGTGATAATATGTTAACAACCAAGACAGTATTAAGATACTAGGAAGGACCATCAGAAGCCACAAAGTCTAACACCTTCATAAGGAAACTGAGGCCAAGAGAAGTGAATTGGCATTGGCCAAGATTGCACAGTGGCAGAGGTAGGGGTTAAACATAGGTCCTCTGACTTCAGATCCATTGTGCTTTTTGCTATAACATAAATGTCTTTTTCATAGTAAATTTAATCAGTATCTTTTGTTTTTACATCATTGACATTTTCCACAATGTCCCCCTCTTGCCTCCTCCCAGAAAAGTATCTATTATAATAAGCAACAAAAGAAAGAAAAAAGAATCAGCAAAAGTAATTGCCAGATCAAACAAGTCTCATGTTATATGTGTTGTCATGTACCCATAGTTTGCAGTCTCTACAGGCGTTTTCTCATTTCTCTTCTTTGGGACTATTCATTTTTTATTGTTTTGTTGGTTTTTCCCCATCTATATTGTTATGGTGTGTGTGTTTACATACATGTCTGTATATATGTTTAGATGTATACATGTATGTTACATATGTATTCTGATATATACATCTATATGTTTTTTCCTGGTTCTTCCTACTTCATTTTGTATCAGTTCATAGAAGTCTTTTCCTGCTTCTCTGTATTCATCATATTCATTGTTTTATACAGCACAGTAATACTCATTCATTTTTATGTACCACAATTTGTTTAGCCATTCTCCAATTAATGGTGATCTACTTTGTTTCCACTTCCTTGCTGCAACCCCCCCCCCCCAAAAAAAAATCCTACTATAAGTATTTTGGTGTATAGGGAGCCTAGAAGTGCAGTCTTTAGTCAGAGGGTGTGGAAATTTTAGTCAGTCATTTCACCTAATGCTGAATTGCTTTTCAGAATGGTTAAACCAATGTGCACATCCATCAACACTGCATTAGTGGAAACTCTTTCCACAACCCTTCCAACATTAACTGTTCTCTTCCGTTATCATCTTTGCCGATTTGCTGGGTGTGAGGTGAAACCTCAAGGATGCTTTGATTTGCATTTCTTGTATTATGAGTGAACTGGAACATCTTTTTATAATGCTGTTAAAATATTGTGATTCTTTTGAGAACTGGTTGTTTATATCTTTTCATCACTTACCTGTTAGAAAATGTTGGTCAAATATGTCTTCTTTCTGTATATACTTTGGATATCAAGCCATTATTAGAGATATATGATTCAAATATTTTTTCCAATTGGACCAATTCCTTTCTTATCCTTAGTCGCCTTAATTTTGTTTCTGCAAAGGCTTTTTAATTCCATGTAATCACAGTTATCTGTGTTAACTTTTATAATCACCTCTGTCTCTTATTTAAGAATTCAGCTTCTGTTTCTAACTGTGAAATGCTTATTCTCTCTTTTAATTTTATATAGAATGAGCTTTAATATTTAGGTCATTTTTATTCATTGTAGTGTCTGGAATAAGATAATGCTCTAAACCTAATTTCTGCCGAATGTTTCCACTTTTCCCAGTCAGTCTTATCAATTGGAGAGTTCTTTCCTAAGAAACTTATGTTTTAGGGTTTATCATATCTTGCTTATAGAGATCAGTTATTTCTGATTCTTCCTTGTGTACGTACTCTGTTCCACTTATCTACTTTTTATTTTTTATCCAGTAACAGATGACTTAGATGATGATTATTTTATGACAGAGTTTGAGGTCTAGAAGTAGTTTCTATTTCATTAATAACTTTTTATTATTTATCTTGATTTTCTAGAACCTTTATCCTTCTAAGTGAATTTTGTTTTGTTTTCTTTAGTTCTGTAAAGTTACCACTTCAGTAATGTGATGAGTATGTATGATTAAAACTGTAAGTTAACTTTGCTAGTTAGCAGTAGTTAGAAGTAGTATTGCTATTTTTATGATATTGACATACCCCGTCTATTAGCTCTGAATTTCTCTTCAGATATTAACTTTTTTCCTTATTTCTTTAAGAACCGTTTTTACCTAGGCAGTGAGAATTGAGTGAGCTTTTGTGGATTAAGGATATTTTATGTATTTTTCAGCAATTTTGAATGATACTTCCTTTTATATGTCTCATAATCATCATTATGTTTCACATAGCTAGTAATCATTTCTGTGATTATTTAGGATTTCATTATTAGGTCACCATTTAGATGTGTTTCTTTTGCTTGTATGTCCACTATGGATATCTAGTTTTATTATGTTATGATCTGTAAAGGATGTTCAGTGTTTCTCCTTTTTTAAATTTATCTTCAAATTCTCTGTGCCATAAAATGTGATTTCTTTTTGTGAAACTGCCAAGTAAAGCCTAGAAATATGGATACTGTCTAATGGTCCCCTCAGAAAATGCCATAAATTGTAGCTCTTAATTCTCCAAGTTTATTCAGTTCTGTATTTTCTTTCTTGTTCACCTTTCTTTTAGGTTTGCATATAT
Organism: Notamacropus eugenii; assembly: GCF_028372415.1. Classification (NCBI taxonomy): domain Eukaryota; kingdom Metazoa; phylum Chordata; class Mammalia; order Diprotodontia; family Macropodidae; genus Notamacropus; species Notamacropus eugenii. The sequence continues at coordinate 145,443,608 of NC_092877.1, read as the reverse complement.
CTGAGAAAAATATTAAAGTCTCCTGTCATCCGTGTTACTTATCTTTTTACATTTCTATTAAATTTTCTTTTATGAATTAAGATGGCATGCCATATATTTTTATATTTATTGTTTATTTTTTAAACATAATCTAATTTCCTTATCTCTTGATACTGTGCTTATTTTTGTTTTGTTTTGATAACTTGGTTACCATTCCTGGTTTGTTTGGGTTTTTTTATTTTTTCGTGATGCATAGTAAATTTTGTTTTCCAGCCTCTCATTTTGAGTCAGTTGAGTCTTTTTGTCAATTTCGAGTCTTTGCTTTTTAGATGCAGTGTTTTTGCTTTTGTAAATAAGTGATTGTGGGCTTTTAGATTCTTTTCCATTTAGTCCATTCACATTTAAAGTTATGAGAGTTAGGTTTGTTTTTCTCTCCATCTGTGTCTCTAAGTGTTCTTTTTTTAGTTTAGAGTTTGTTTCAATTTCCTTCCTTTTTTATCCTTAAAAAGTATCAGAATTTTAAGAATACCTTGAAGGAATAAGCTACATAAATTCACACATTGTATTTTTTTTAATCTGTAAGTGAACGAAAATAAAAGATAGTAGAAAGAGAAAAATTTTTATCAGTTGACTCATCTGATCCTCTTAGGGATATGAATTTGCTTAAATTACTTTGATGCAACCCATTCCCACAGGTTTTCTTTTGCTCTTTGCTCCCCACTCCCATTTGTCAACCTTTTCCTTAGTTCTAGAGCACTGTTTAAATTAATGATTTTTCTTTCTTTTATTTACTTCGTTATTTAATTATGCCTTTCTTTTTCCCCTCATCTCAGTTCCAAATGCATTCTCTTCTCCACCCCTTCAATTTCTTATATTTATTGTGTTTTTTGTCTCTTTTAGAAATAATTTTTATTTTTTGACTCTGAACTTGATAAACACAAATGTGAGTTTCCATATAAAAAGATCGCATATAAAATCACAAACCTCTTTTTTCCTGGCATCATTTTTTGCCATATTTTTCTCTCTGATGTTTCTTTACAGTGTTATGACTATTACGTAACTGTCCTCCTGGTTTTGCGTATTTCACTGAGGATTATGTCCTGCATATTTTTCCAGGATTCTCTGAATCTGTCCTTTTTGTCATTTCATAGAGCCCATTATATTGCATTATCTTCTTTTACCTGTAATTTATTTAGCCATTCCCCAGATTGATGGGTATCCCTTAGTTTTCAATTCTTTGCTAAAAACACAAGCGGCACTATAAATATTTTTGTGCGCATAGGTCCTTCACACCTTTCTTTGATCTCTTTGGGGTGGATGCCTACTGATACATACGGATACTGATCATTACAGAGTCCAAGGGCATACATGTTTTATTTACTTTTTTGATATAGTGTTTTTGTACCTTTTTATTTAAAAAATTACTTGCTTTGTTCTCATTAATTCTCTTTTTACTGTCCGTTCTCAAATTTTCTTTTCTAATTTGTAGTCAGTATCCTTATTTCTTTTTAAATCTCTTTTGTTTTCCTCAGAGTTAAACCTTCAGAAATACTAGATATAAGATGACTTTTCTAACTGATTTCCATATCATTTCCTTTAGAGATCTTTCATTCCTTTTTTATTGTTGTGCCCCATTCTTTAAAAATAACAGGTCTTCAAGGAAATAATGTTGATTGAAGCAATGCCTCAGGGTTGGAACTACTGTTTACCAAATCACAAAACCTGTTTCTACGCCTTATGCTCATAATTATTCTTCTTACCCATGGACTTAAAAGGGGCACAGAAATCACTTGCATCCCTATAATTCACTTTTGACTCTGAAATTTCATTTATTCATCTATTGGGGCATTAGGGCAATGAGTCCATGATACTTCAGTTATATGCCTCTATGTTACCTTCTGTTTTTTTAAATTCTGTTTACAGAATTATCTGTTGTGTTTGAGGGTATGTGTTTTTTCTCTTAATGATATCTTTTTTCTTTTGTGTTTTATTTACTCCATATATCAGTTTCTTGTATTTTTCTTTATTTTATTTTGAGTTCCACATTCTTTCCTCCACACACAACTCATTGAGAAGGCAAGAAATAGGATACCCATTTTACATATGAAGTCATACAAAACATATCCACATGAGCCTTGTTGCAAATAAATAAATAGAGCAAGAAAAATAAAAGAAGAGAAAAAATGTGCTTCCATCTGCCGTCTGAGTTCATCAGTTCACTATCTGGAGGTGGATAGCATTTTTCGTCTTGCATCCTTTGGAAACATCTTGGATCATTGTTGATCAGTTAGAAGTGCTAAGAATTTCACATTATCCTTATTTCTGGTACTTTATACAATGCCTAGTTCTTACTTCACTTTCCATCAGCTCATTCCAGGATTTTTCTGAAATCATACCTTTCTTACAGCATACTAATATTATATCACAATAATATACAATAACTAGTTTAGTCATTACCCAGTTAATGAGCATCCTCTTAGTTTCTAAGTCTTTGTCACCATGAAAAATAAGCTGCCATAAATATATTATACATATGGGTCTTCTTCCTTTTCTAAAAAATTTCTTTGGGGCACTGACCCAGTGGTGGTATTGCTGGGTCAAAGCGTATATTAGTTTTATAGCTCTTTGGGCATAGTTCCTGATTCTTCTCTAGAATGGTTGGATCAGTTCACATCTTCATACCAAGATTGCATTAGTGTGTATATTTTTCCTTATCCTCCAGCATTTGTCATTTTTCTTTACTTATTATTAGCCAATCTGAGGAGTGTGGGGTAATACCTTAGAGTTGTTTTCATTTGTATTTCTCTAATTATGAGTTATTTAGAGCATTTTTCATATGAATACTGCCTGTTCGTAACCTTTGACCACTTGTCATTTGGGAAAGGGCTCTTTTTATATATTTTGCTTTTATATATTTTTGCTTCCCTATATAGTTCCCTACATATTTGAGAAATGAGGCCTTTATGAGAGAAACTTGATGTCAAAATTTCCCCCAGTTTACTGCTTTGGATTTGTTTGTACAAAAACTTTTTCATTGGAAATAAAAATACCTTCTTACCTCCCTGTCTCTTGTTGGATCATAACCTCTTCCCATTGAGTTGAAAGATAATTTTGTTGCATGCTCTTTCAATTTTCTACATCACCATTTTTGCCTAAATCATTGAGCTTATCTTGGTGCATGGTGTGAAATATTTTAGTCTATGCCTTACTACTGACAGACTGCTTTTCAGTTTTCCTGGCAGTTTTTGTCACATAGTGAGTTCTTGCCCCAATAGCTGGGTTCTTTAAGTTTATCAGAGTTGACTGGGTTACTGGGCTATTTGCTTTTGCAATATTGTGTACTAAATCCATTCCATTGATCAATGAACATTTCTTCAGTTGTGTAGATCTCTCTTTGTGTAAAGAGTATTTTGTAGTTGTGTTCATAGAGTTTTTGTATGTGTAAAATCTCCAGTAATTTATACTGGCTGCAGTTATTTTAAATTTATCTGTTCCTGCTGGGTTTTGTTGGTAATATCAGAACTGCTGATAATTTATATAGGTTTATTTTATATCCTGAACATTTGCTAAAGTTGTTTATTATTTTATCTAATTTTTTAATTGATTCTCTAAGTAAACCGTAATATCATCTGCAAAAAGGATAGCTTTTTGCTTCTACTCCTTCCTTCAATCTCCTGTTTCTTACCTGATTGCTGTAGCTAGCATTTCTAGTAAAATATTGCATAATGATGTTGATAATAGATATCCTTGCTTTGCGCCAATCTTATTGGAAAGGCTTCTAATTTGTCCTCATTCTAGATAATGCTTTCTCTTGGTTTTAGGCAGATGCTAGTTATAATTTTTAAAAGACCCATTTATTCCTATGCTTTCTGATGTTTTAAATGGACATTGTATTTTGTCAAAAGCTTTTTATGCATCTACGAATATGATGGTTGTAGTTATTGATGTGATCACTTATGCTTAGAGTTTGAACCAGCCCTGCATTCCTGGAATAAATCCAACCTGGTCCTAGTGTATAGTTATTGTAATAGATTGCTGTCATCTCTTTGTTAGTATTTAATTTAAAATTTTTGCACCAGGATTTATTAGAGCAATTGGTCTATAGTTTTGTTTCTGTATTCTGTTCTTCCTGGTTTATGTATCAAAACTATATTTATGTCTTAGAAGGAATTTGGTAGGGCTCCTTCCTTGCCTATTTTTTCAAAGTTTGTATAGTATTTGAATTAATTGTTCTTCTAATGTTTGATAAAATTTGCCTGTAAATCTGTCTGGTCCTGGGTTTGTTTTGCTTTATTTTTCCTTAAGGAACTAATTTATGGCCAATTCACTTTCTTTTTCTAAGATAGGGTTATTTAAATATTCTCTATTTCCTCATCTGTTAATCTGGGCAATTAATATTTTTGTAGATATTCATTCATTTATTTAGATTATTAGTTTTGATGGCATGAAATTGGACAAAATGGCTCCTAAAATTGCTTTAATTTCACTTTTTTTATATTGGTAATTTTGTTTTCTTCCTTTTAATTGAATGAGCCAGTTGTTTATTTTATTAATTTTTTCACAAAATCAACTCCATATTTTATTCATTAATTCAGTGCTTTTTTTAACTTTCAATTTGTTAATCTCTCCTTTGATTGAGTTGTGTTTAGAGATATAAAATTTCCCCATAAGGACTGCATTAACTGAATCCCACAATTTTGGTCTGTTGGTTGGGCTCCACTCATGTCATCAGGGGCAGGAGAGGGTGGATGTCTGGCCTGAGCTTCTGTTATGTCCTTTTATGTTTCACAGTTTGATCTGGAGGAGTGTAAGTTTTGGATGCCTCCAAAGTGTTGTGATCCAGGGAGAAGTCTTATCACTCACTCCTCTCTTGGTTTGCACTCTGTACCTTACCCAGGTAGAGACCCTGAGATCTCTTTTAGATCAGGTGTTCAGGCCCCTTACCACTTCTGCTGTGCCACTCTCTAGCCAGCTCCTACCTTGGCTTCCTCAGACTTCTCTTTCTGTCCTCCTAAGCTGCCCTGAGATGGCAACCTATAACTGTCTATGACATGTTTTTGGCTTTCCTGCTCAGAATTCTGTGTGGTGTTTTCTGTGGTCCTTCCATAGGAGAGGTTTTGACTTTTCACTTCTACATCTTAATTCCACCTCGTACTTCTTAGTTGTTTTTTTTAAAGAGATAACCAATAAACATGGGGTAATATATTTCAATATTTATTATTTCCTTGGCAATTATCTACCCCTCTTATGCTTCTGTTGTTTGAGATGTGTGTAAAAAGAGCATTCTTGGGGAGAAAAAAAACTACAAATCTCTCCTTTGAGTTGCAGTTTGAACTTCTTTGCTGTTTGCAATCCTTATTCTCTTCTGTCATATCTAGCAGACGTGAAACAATATTGTTACTCAGATTTCCTTTTCTTATACGTGAAAGCATTTCTCTCGGCCACTTGCAGAATTTAGCGGTTAGAATTCTTATATTTAACTACCATATCTTGAAGTTTGAAGCATTTTTGTTTTGCTTTATTTGGAAGGCTATCTGGATTCTTTCAGTAGGTACTGTGTGTGTGTGTGTGTGTGTGTGTGTGTGTGTGTGTGTGTGTTTCCTTCATTGCAGTGTTCAAGTTTGTTTGATCATGTTCTTTTAGGGAAGTTGTAATCCTTAAATTGTGTGCATTTGGACTTCGAGCAACGGCGTTGGCTACTATTAGAAATCATGTTTTTAAAAAGTGTCTTTTGCTTTTCTTCCAAGAGATTTCCCTCCACTTCAGTATTTTTGGGTCTCTTTGATGGGACTGTGGAGGTTGGAGTGTGAGGGAGGCTGACTGAATTTAAGAATTAGCTTTTTTCCATTGTTTTTTAACCCAGCTGGGGTTTTCTCTTTTTTTTGGCCCCCATATTTATCTGCAGTATTATATTTTATTTAGTACATGATGCTTCTTTGAGGTGTGTGTTGGTTTAAAGAATTAGTAGGGATTAAGGCAAGTGTCTAGTTAGCCATCTCTTTAGCCCCAGTTACTGTTTTAATTTAAATTCATCCTTGCATTAAACATAGGCAAGGTAACTCATAAACTCAGGCACGTTTCTAAAGAGAAACTACAGATCAGGTGGAGCTTATTCTCTGAAGGCAGTCAGCTTCGTTATAGTCCATTTTGGATATGTTACCAAGAAATGTCATAGCATTTTTATCTTTCCCTCTTTTTCATATCTGTTAGTAAGCAGCATTCTTTCTTGTATGTTTTTCCCCTCAACATTTGGGAAGAAATGGTGACACTTTAAGTTTGTCTCCTAAAATATATGTTGTCATTTTTCAGTAGTGTCTGATTCTCTGTGACCCCATTTGGGATTTTCTTTGCAGAGATACTACAGTAGTTTGTCATTTCCTTCTCCAGTTCATTTTACAGATGAGGAAACTGAGGCACACAGGGTTAAATGACTTGCCTAGTGTCACACAGCCAGTGGGTGTCTGAGGTCAGATTTGAACTCAGAAAGAAGAGTCTTCTTGAGTCCAGGTCCAGTGCTCTATGGCGCCACCTGGTTTCCCCACTAGAATGCATGCTCACAAACAAAAACCAGTCAGGTCTACAGTTGTAGCAATAGGTCCCAGTCAGATCCCATTGAGGCCTTGGTTCTTGCTCAAGTTTATCTTTATGATCAAATGTTTAAAGGAAATAATAGCTGACACTGAAAATAAGGTTGTAGGCTTTTTTGTGAACTTCTCAGATCTTCCTTGGTTCATTAGTACAGACAAGCAAACCTCACCAAGAAGATAAATACCACTTTCATATGACATTGGACTGTAGAGCTCTGAGATTAATGAGATTATTAATTAAAACTTTAATTATCGCAAGCCATTTTCAAATGTTTCAGAATGCTATTTGTGGACCAGTGGGAATGAATAATATTAGGCCTTATCTGGCTAAAGGAGAATATTAGAACTATTTTAAAAATTCTTCCAAACCCTCCAAAATAAATCTGGCAAAATTTCTGGCCTTTTAAAAATAAAGTTGTCCCCCTATCTTTTCCTTTCCCCATCTCTGATTCATCTTATCCAAAGAATCAATCCTAATTTTGTGCAGATTTTGGAAATAGCAGATCATTTCAGAGAAATTAGTACAACATACCAAACGTTTGTGGCCAGGCTTCAGTGAGATTGTTTTAAGAAGTCTGATGATCTGTCATGGTCTAAATGATTATGCAACATAACTGTTAAGCAAAGAGCAGCCTTCACCCCAAATCTGTGGCATTTGGCAGCATCCTACCCAGGCGCGGGTCCTGGGGGTCCCTGCTTATCATTTAGACTCCAGTGTGTCTTCAGTACAGCAGCAGCCACAGACGGGAGGGTGGGGGATGCCAGCTGTGCATGGCCATCGGGAGCAATGATTGAATGAATCGCAGTGGTGGAAATGTACTAATTAGAGCCTCGATACTCTCATTTGTTCGAACATGCCAAGTGCCACAGCTCTGCACTGTGACCTTGCCCGGGCTCTTCTGACTTAGCACCAGCTGGCGCCCATCAGCCTGAGATAAGTCATGCGTGGGGCTTTGCCTGACTTTCCCTTGGATTCAAGCAGATGCGTTTTGTAGAGTTAGAAGACAGAAATCTACATCTTTCTATGATGTCTAATGATACTGTATCGTTGCTGATTATAATTAGCGCTCCTGTTTGCCTTCTCAAATTGGTATCTGCCTGTAAAGGACTGCGGAAATCAATGCTGTTGCTTCACTCTCCCCCCCGCCCAACCCCCGTTCGTCTCATGGCACTGAAGGCATCCAGGTGGCAGGAAGATGGGGTAAGGGTTTTGGTTCGGGGCACTAGAACCATCTGCCTCAGCTCCTTCCTCACTACAATACATGATGATTTGAAATTTTAAAATCTGAAAAGTGGCCAGAGCATTACCCGTTTTAAGTTCTTGGGCAGGAGGAAGGCAGACATAATGTAAGTGGTGAAGGAAAATGAATAAACGCTAAATAAATGGACAGCATTAAACATGGACAAGGTTTAGTACTGATGGAGAATGCTGAGCAAGGGCCGGGGGGAAAGTGTTTATTTACATTAAGTATTTTTTGAATATTTACTTACATGCCACTAAAGCAGAAGAATTCACCTAACTCCCTTGAATTCTTTAATGCATCTAATCAACAGGGTTTTTTTATTAAGCACATAAAATATGCCATGCATGAGAAATGTAATGTACAGTATGGTTGTACATGCAAAAGTGAGAACCCTTGTCTGGGGAAACTTAAATATTCTACCAGAGGGATATAGCCTGGGATAACAGAGTTACAGATATTGAAGCTGAGGCCCAGAAAAATGGATGGCAAAGCTGAGATGTGGACCCAAGTTCTCTGACTTAAAAGCAAATGTTCTTTCCAGTATACCACATTGTCACTGTTTACAGATATGCAAATGTAGAAATAAATTCCAAATGGTTTTAGTGGAGAGGAGGCTTTTAGGCAATGCACCTTGAAGGGTACTGGAGGTGAAGGAGGAACAGCAGGGAGGCTAGTTGGGCTAGATGTAGGCTGGAAAGGAAGGCTGGAGCCAACGTGGGAAGTCCTTGAATTCCCAAACAGAAATATATGGATTTTGTTCTAGAGGCAGAGGGGAGCAACTTGTACTTGAGGAATGTCAGTCTGGCAGCTGTTTGAAAGAATGATTAGAAAAAGGAGAGATTGACTCTAGGGAACCCATGAGGAGGCCTCTATTGCAGTAATTTGCATTTAGGGCCGTTGTGGTATGAAGGGAATGGATGTGAGAGAAAAATATCCCAATATGAATCTTATTTAAGTAAAGTAAAAATTCAAATAAAAAGAATAATTCAAACCATAATTACTATCAAACAAGCACGATAGATTGCTGCACTGGGAGTCAGGACCACCCACGAGATATTAGCTGTGCAGCCCCAGACGAGTCACTGAACCACTTTCCACCTCAGGCAACTCCCTTGGATACAACTACGAAGTCAAGGAAAGCTGGTTCCTACCATGAAATATGTCCCAACATGCTATGTGATGAGTGATGGTAGAGAAGAGGGAGAAGTCACAAGGAAGACCTGCTTGAGCAATAGCTCACATTTATATAATACAACTTTCTGTGTGCAGGGAGAGTTCAAATGTTAGCCCCATTTTATAGAAGCGGAAACTGAAGTGATGACTACTGGGGGAATGAGAGCAGAGGCTTTGGGTTTCTGAGTCCAAACTTCATTCTCCCGTGCCCCACTTATATGGAAGTGGAAGCAATGGAGCTGTCTTGAAGGACAAGTGAGAACTCTACAAAAGAGATAGGGCAGTAAAACAGCTCTGGCAAAACCAAAGAGCCAGAAAAGCAGACAGCTCAAATAGCTGTCTTCTAACAAGGGATGCTTCCCACTCAATATCCATTGGCACATTGATGTCTCTCTACATGAGTCAGGCTAGGATGGGATCCTTGCTGATGCTGTGTGCCCTATTTGTGAGACCAAAAGAGTAAAAGACTACTCAGACAAACTTCACGATATCTTTTAGAGCCAAGTAGAAAACTTAAACTTTATAGATTATCTGTTGTCTACACCAGTGGGATCCAGCTCAAATAGAAACTGATCCCTGCAGGCCACTTGTTTATTTGAAGAAAAAAAAGCACAAAATAACATTATCCATGTTGTATTTTTATTTATTTTGTGAAACATTTCCCAGTTACATTTGAATCTTGTTTGGGCTTTATCCATCATTAATAGAACATGTATTCTGAATTAGAATTCCCCATAATGTTGATGGACTTGTCTTGAGCCATCCACAAACAATCCAACAGCACGTATCCGGAGGTAGTTCATTGAAGTTACAGGGATAGTCTCTAGACATGCATAACTCTGACCTGGTTGAGAACTGAAAACTTCAAAACTGTACCTTGGTAGAAACATGCTTCGAAAATGACAAAGTTCTTTTTCAGTCACAGTGTGACTTCCAATATTTGGGGGGAGTTATTTCAGTCCATCAAAAAATTCATTTTAAAATTTTGAGGGTTTTCCCCCATTATCCAGTTATATATTATTTTGTAATTCTTCTAGAATTATGGTCTTTTCCCAAAATTTGGTAGTATAAACTGCACACCAACAGCTAGGTAATGCAGGGGGATAGAGTGTTGGGCCGGGAATCAGAAGATCTGAGTTTAAATTTGTCCTCAGATACCTACTAGCTGTGTGATCTTGGATAAATCACTTAAACTTTTTGCCTCAGTTTCCACAACTGTAAAAAAAGGATAAACAGCATTTATCACTCAGGATTGTTGTGAGGATCACATGACATAATTTTGTGAAGTGCTTATTATTAGCACAATCATTGTCTCAATACTTTCCCACCATCAGCATCATTGGACATGAATTTGCATTTCTTCCATATCTGGTACTTGAATTAAGGTTCATCAATCTTAGTTATTAACACTATTATGTATTTGTCTCTTCAGACTTCACCGATTTTACCCAACTGTCCATAATAAGCTTTAGTACAGAAATTACCTAGAAGCTATGAACATTCTAGAATCTATGAACCTTGTAAGCTGTTTGTTTATGCTACCCCTCTGGGCTGCTTTGTGAATACCCTAGGTTCTACAGAACACAGTTTCAGAAACACTGAAGTAGATGATCTCTCTTAAGTGCTTTTTCAAATTGAATCTTATGAGTATGAAACATATTCATTTACATGTTACAGGAAAGTCAATAGACCTCTTGAGAAATCATTGAGAGGGAATTAAATTTGGCCATTTGTATTCGGGGAAAGAGGTCATGTTTGTCATAATATTGGACAGCAGTATTTGAACAACTGCTTTTTGATAATTTTGTCTCTTTAAAATGATAAACTCATTAAGGGGACAGGCTTTATTTAACATGACTGAATGTCCAGCATGTGGAAAGATGATTGTTTCTGATTGATAAAGGATTCAGCCCTGCTCTAATTAGCACTGCTACCTGAAGGTAGTAGTTAAAGTATGGGAGAACTGGGAGGGTAGTGCTGTTGGGTGATAAATTCTTCCTAGGAGTTGCTAATTATATTTTTTTGCTTTTTTACTTGACATATAGGGGATGGGAGTCCCTAATCCAAAAGGTCTTAGACACCAGCAATGCAGAGTAGCAGTGGAACCTTAAAGCTAGAAGAAAGGAATATGTCTTGAATGGTTCCTTAACCAAAAAGCCAGTTTTGGAAACCCAAAATTAACGAGGTTCTTAACAGCCAGAGCATGGTGCCATTGTCACTTTCGTATGCCTCCTTACAGAAATGGAAGTTCTTAATGGTTTTGCCCATTGGACATGGTTAAGTCAGGTTGTGAATAGATCATTTTCTGTCCACACTACTTTCCTTAGTAACCTTGGCACCATTACTTCTCACACACACCAGTTTCAAGCCTGAGTTCAAGTGAAACCATTTCCTGTGAATCAGCCCTTGAGGGGAATAATGACTTGTGATACTCCAGCACGTATCTGCATGAAGATTCATAGCATCATCAAATCAGCGGTAGCATTTTGTAAATGGAGAAACAGGCCTCATGAAGGGCTCAAGGTTACACATAAACCTGTATCCTCTCATCCTAAATCCAAACCTCAGTTTGAGAACTCAAAAGGATAAAGAGCCATAAAGTAGATGCTTTTAAGGATACTTTTTCTAGGAAATTTTAGACTTTTATGGGAGTCTCATCATAGGCTATGAGAACCCATCTCCTCCTTTTATAGATTTGGAAACTGAGACCCAAAGAGGGCTCATGATGATGACATATGTCATTGGGGTCAGACTCAAATAAAAAGATCCCTTGCAAGCTGCAGAGTGACTGAGAAAATCACAAATTAACAATATCTGTCATATTTTTATTTATGTTTTAAACATCTTCCTGTTACACTTTTATCTTTTTTCAGAAATATGTTGATTTTTGCATTGTAAATTTGAATATGAGGTTTATAATAGCTGTGTAACTACTGGCTTTATTAATCTATATTTCAATTAATTATACTCTATCTATTTTGTAGCTTTTTTTCCATTTTAAACATGACAAAATTGCTGAGTTTGGTTGTAGCCGGCTGTCCTTCCTCCATCCAAGGACAAACTGGTAAAATTTAATCAGGCGGAATTGTGTAACATTTAAAAATAAAATCCCTGGATGTCTATTTGTATTTTACCTTGAAGTATGGCTTACTTCCTTTTCTCCTCTGTCTTTGTATTGTAGCTGGTGAGTGACTTGTTGGAATTCTGCTTCTATACCTTCCGAGAGTCACAGGCCCTGAAAGTGGAGTTCCCAGCAATGCTGGTAGAGATCATTAGTGACCAGCTACCAAAGGTGGAATCGGGGAATGCCAAGCCCCTGTACTTCCACAGGAAGTGACAGAAAATGTCTTAATGGAAGAACTTTGCCTTAAGTTTCCCTGTGTTATTCCACACCCATGAAGGACCCAAGAAATCACATTTTTAATGTGCGATGATTCACAGTTCAGCAGTTTTTCAAGTTTAAAATCACGTCAAGGGTTTGGGGACTGGAAAGCCGTTCGACATGGATTTGGCAAGAACCGGATGATTTAAGAGCTCTTCTCCTTACCCTCAGTGCTTAGAAAATGATCCCGTTCCTCTGGATGAAAAGCCATATCTAGTCAATAACTCTTTGATTTTGATATTTTAACAGATGGAAGTTTTAAATATGCCATGTAGTTTCTGGTATTGTTTGCTTGTTGTAAAAGGGTTCAAGGACTAATGAACTTTTTAAAGCTTACCCTTGGTTTGCACATAAAACGTACAGTCAAATATGGGGCATTAATATTCTTTTTCTTATTTAAAAAAACAAAAAAGAGAAAAAACATATACAGACTCCTCTTGTGTAATAATGGAACATTTGGTGTGGAATAATCGCCTCCCTACCTGGGGCATTTGTTCTCCCATGTTATCCTCCATCACTAGTGGATGCACCCTTCGGTGTCCATTTATTATTTAATTAAGTGGATAAGATGTTAAAACAAATGCCTCAGTTTCCATTTATATTATCTATTGTGCTGGCTTTACAAATAATTTTTCGCAGTCTTTTGCTGTACTGTATATTACTGTATGTATAAATTGTGAAGGACCTGAAATAAGGTGTAAGGAACTTTTGTAAATGAGACACATAAAAAAAAATCTTTAATGGTTAATAGGATGAATGGGAAAGTATTTTTGAAAGAATTCTATTTTGCTGGAGACTATTTAAGTACTATCTTTGTCTAAACAAACAAGGTAATTTTTTTTTGTAAAGTGAAATGTTCTGCATGCCTAATGAAGCGTTTACAGTGTATTTAAGAAAGGGAAAGCTGTGCCTTTTTTTAGCATCATAGAAGATTTACCATTTTACAGTGTCTGTTGTAAATAACCACAGTTTTTCAGTTGTCTTTAAGCTTTTCTATTCTTCTGTATTCTGTTTCCCCTTTTGTCTGCCATTTGCAAGTACCTGTGAGCTGAGTACACTTTAGGACTCCAGCTTCCGCCTTCCCCAAGGTACGTTGTTGAGTTGTTTACAGCTTCATGAAGGTTTCATTTAACAAGACACATCAGACAAGGGGCTCAAGAGCCTTGGCAGCTTTAGGGCTGTAGGGAGAATCTGCCTCTTTTCTCATCCACAAGCAAAAGTAAGTCGTATGATGTTGGGACTGCGGGGGAAGCGTGGTTTAAAGGTTGCTTTACATCTATTTTATGTTTCTTTGGGAGAAAATGCAGGCAACCTCTTATCGGTTCCTCTTCCTGCTTCTGATGTAGGGGAAGGTCAAGGGATCATACGTCCTGAGAGGGAGGATCTCACCAGATTGGAATTGGCACGAGGTTGAGACTGGTAGATCACTGGTGGGGCTGACATCTTCAAAATGTAAATCTTCTAAAGCCTTCTGTAATGAAACCACAGCTCCTACCAACAAATGAAAACACCAAAAGTTCAACTCAATTCATCTGGTTCAGGCTCAGGTCTCTCTGCAGCCTAGAAGTATACATGAGCATGTATGGGGTCAGAGGTAACAGTCTGATTTCACAAGATAAACTGCTGAGAGTAGAGGCCAAAGGAATCTTTCCAAGAGTAATGATTAACGTAAGTACTAACTTACTCATGGAAATCACATCCATTTCTCCAAACTCTCCCAGCTAACACCCGAGGGAGGGAGCCGAGGTCCCTGAGAATGCAGCATTCCACTCTCACCACCCTTTCACTGCAGGCCCATCAGGCACAAGCTTCTGGGAGCACATTCACCCATGACAACATGACCCTGGTCTGTTTAGATGACATCTGCCTTATGCAATGGGAAACGTATGAAAGCTGTACTCAAGAGGGAAGGGTCTTCTTACATACTTTGCAATTTCAGGAATTTAATTTAATCAACTGATTTTTAACTACAAACTGACATGCACAGCAATATGAAAGCCACCGTGGAAGGTGATAAATACGCAGCATGCAGACTGGGGATTTCTGGAAAAGAGATGGATACAAATGCCGCTTTTTAGTTCAGACTTAATTTTTACAGAATTGGAATTGGGATGAATACAGTCTGCATCAGCTTTTTGTATTAACAAAGTTACTGGCTTTTTCTGTCTCCAGGTAACTTTGCTTGATTAAACAGCAAAGCCATATTCTAAACTCACTGTTGAATGCTTGTCCCAGTCCAAATTGTCTGTTTGCTCTTATTTTTGTACCATATGGCTCTTAAAAATCTTGGTTTGGTACAATTCATAATTCACTGAAACTTCTTCATAGAATTAAAAAAAACACACTAAATTAGTTTAAAAAAGCAATTTATATCTTTATGCAAAAACGTATGTCTGTCTTTGCAAACGACTGTAAGCAGATTACAATAAATCCTTTACTTTAATCACCTGTTGTTTTGAAAGAGTTCATTTGGATGTTTGTGGAAACACACAAATATAACATCCCGCAGAATTCTGACTCTCAGATCTCCTGCGATATGCCCAAGTTGAAATAAGTTATAATAGGCCATATGTTATCTTCTATTTTGGGAAGCTGCCATCTTCCAAGCAGTAAGATGTAGCTGTAGCACATTCACTTACCTTAACAGGGCTTGGGGGTCCCACACTGCCTGCCACTTTTGAGTTCTCCACAATGCATTCACTCAAAAACTTTTGTGACTGACAAGAAATGTGTCTCTTCAGACCCCTCCCTTCTATTTCTTCCATCAAAATGGACAAGGGAACATTTCAAGTACAATAAGCAAATTAAAATACAGAAGAAACTGGCATCTGATTCCTAGAAATTAATAAATATCACGTAGTTCGATGAGAACTGCAGCAGCCATCTCCCAACAAATCACAAGACCATGGAGCTGGGAAAGGAAGACTCAGGGCTAAAGCCCCTTTCTAAAGAGGAGTTGCCTCATCAGCTTCTTAATTAAAGGCATTCTCAGAGCTAGTGCTCCTTTTAGAATAATTTTGTTGTTGAGCTTTCTTTTTTAGAAAAAAATTTTTTTAAATAAAGGACATGCATGTACAAAGGTTTTTTTTTTTTTAAATACAAAAGCCAGAGTTCCAGATAACTGAGTGTTTTAAGAAGGAGTGATATGGTGGATCCTTGACAGTGAAACAGCCAGCTACATTCCATTGTATAGACACACATAATATACACAGTGATGCACATCTAATTAAGACTTTAAAGCTCTTTAAGTAAATAGAAATTATTTGTCCTTTCCGTTCGTGTTAGCCAGGATATGCTTTTTGAGAAGTTGTGCAAAAAGTACCTCGATTAAAATACAAGTATTTCTAGCACTTTAATGTGAACTTAGCCAGATATTTAGTACAATAATTTCTTTGGATGCCATTCTAAGCAAAATTAAGTCATTAAAACTATGTTTATTTCCATTCCTCAGGGTAGACCAAGCCATCAGAACTTCAAGCATGTGTCTCTATATCCAAAGTGAAGTGGATGGCTGGGGCAGTTACCCAGGTTTTAAAAAATTACCTTGGATACAAATAGCCAGAATAATGCCTTTTTTTAAGCACTGGGCATAGGAATCCCACCAACATTGTTCTTCATGCCCAAAGATACAAGGTATGGTCACTCTCAAACTTAATCCCTTGTGCTGTCTCTGCCAGGACTTGGACAGTCATTCTCATGAAAGATCTGATCTTGACTTTTCTAAGAGGCCATCCCTTAACCTAAAGCCACAGTCACCTTTTTCCCTTGTAAAATGACATTTCTGGGAAATGGGAGAAATTATTTTTAACCCAAGAAATCCATTTTAGGGCCAAAAGTATTACCTTATTTTGCTGGGCTTTCCCTCAAATTGAGATCCATCAGTGTACAGAGGATTAAATTTGAGAAATGGAGAACATACTTAAAAATCAAGTGAAATGCAAAACCTATCCATTCAAGGTTCTGAGATGTTCTGTGTGATGGTAGCAATCGTATCTCCTTTAAAGAGCTCCTCTTTTCAGAGGACCCCAGGACGATGAAAAAAGAAGAGTGCCTGACTGCATCAGGATTAGAAGTGAGTAAACTAATTTCAGCGTGCAGATGGAGGGAAATGGAGGACAAAGGAGTGGTGTTTTCAGTCTGGAGAACAGATCAAGCCTCATTAAGAATTAAGATTAGCAATGAGGATGAGTTTTCCCCATTATGTCAGCTTTGAAATGTTGGGCACTAAAGAGTCTGCTTTTCTGGACATCTCTTTAATATAGGGATAGAAACATGACAACATACTAGAAAGAGTGCTGGATTTTAAATTATGTGGATGTGGGTTCACATTCTGCCTTTCCTACTTGATGGCTCTATGTGACCTTGGGCATCTCTGAACCTCATATTCCTTATCTATAAAATCACTAAACTCTAGGGACCCTTCTAGTCCTTTGGTCCTAGAGTAGAATGTCGACACCACTCTCCCCCACCATCTTCCATGTGTATCCAATGGGTAGGATACTATACACTAAATGTACATTATGCTACCCGAACATTTAAGGAAAGGGAGATTATTCCTGCCACCAACAAAGTGTAGCATGTGAACTGCAGCCATTCACAATGATGTATTCTGAAGCTACCTATCTAAAGCCTAGTCAAGGAATTGAGAGGTCCTTGAAATCTATTCCAGGAAGGGAAAAAAATATTTTAAAGTTGTCCTGGTCTTGTTATAAGAAATATTAGCTATCAAAGCCTTTAAACCAGAAAGTTGAATACTTTATCACTACAGCCATTTCAGTATTCTATATCAGCTACACACAAAGAAACTGAGACAGCAGTAAATTAAAGTAGCCTTATGAGGAGGGTGGTGAAGCTTCAGTATGTCATGTGGAAGTGCTCCCTACCCCAGAGGAACCAGCCAGAGAACAAGCTAAGAACAGGCTTCTGGAAGAAGATCCAAAAGAGAATGAGAAAAGAGGCATGGGTATGGTACCCAAGAATGTTTTCGTGACATCAACCAAGCAGCATCACTTAGAGGGTTTGCATGAGTGAGGGAACAATTAAGATGAGATCACAGAGCCCTGGACCTGAAAACTGGAAGACTCCGCTTCCCGAGTTCAAATCTGGCCTCAGATGTTTTCTAGCTGTGTCCAGTATCTTTGCCAAGAAAACCTCAAACGGGGTCACGAAGAGTCAGACATCACTGAAAATGCCTGAACAAAAGCATGTCAGTCAGGGGATCCTACTCAGGACTTTGAGAAGCTGTGATTTTATATACAGAGAGTTCCCTCTACTCTACAGAAGGCAATGTTCATGGATTTCTGTGGCTACAATGTATTATCCAGTAACCAGGCTCTCTGGCCCAGACTAGTCTGGTTCGTGGACAGTAGACAATGCCCATGGCTGACTTCCCCCTGTCCCCAGAAGCTTTTTCAGTATGGTTACAAGCATCTGTTAGAGCTTGCATTTAATTGACATAACTTTATCAAACCAAGAATCACCTCCATTCTGGGATGAAGCATCACATGATAAATGGTGGCAATGGATATGAGGAAGTAGAAGCAGGAGATTCAGAAGATGGGCTGAAGGGCCAAAGAAAACTATGAAATTCAATAGGGAGGGCCAAGATATGTTTGGAGTCCATGGGAAATGACTGAGTACATGAAGGCTACACAAGAAGAAAATCAGCTAGAGAAAACCAGGAAGACTAGATAGAAATAGAACATTAAAGAAACACTTGGTATACAAGTAAAAGCGAATAAGACAGTGCCTGCTCTCAAGGAACTTATATTCTAATAGATGAAGGCACTCAAGAGAGGAAAAGGTACCAGTGTTGGGGTAGTGTGGTAACAAAACTGAAAGAATTGATGTAGATGGTCTGGTTCCCAGCAAAATAAGTAAAAGGTTTTAATAAAGTGAAAAATGACCCCAAGCACAAGTCTCAGACAGACACACACACACACACACACACACACACACACACACACACACACACACACACACACACACACACACACACACACACACACACACACACACACACACACACACACACACACACACACACACACACACTGCAGCTGCCCAGCTCTGTCAGGATGTTGTGCAGCATGTTCTGTTTTGCAGGTAAACAGACCTATACAGAGGGAGAATTTGAACGTTTCGCAGAATTGAGACAGTCCATCAGGACACTCCAGGCCAGCACTGTTACAGAAAGGCTAAACGAGCCGTAGCGCTCCACTGGCCTCCAAACAGGCCCAGAGCTGCTGCTAACTGCAGCACTTACTCCAGTCAAGTTAATTGTTAGATTTTCAGTGTAAGCACTTACACCTCAGAAATCAAGCAAAGGGAACAAAAGCAGGCCTTGATTTATTGTTTTGAATTTTTTCTAGACTTAAAGTGATGGGGAAATTGTTAATAATGAAAAATTAAACAGAAGAAGTTTAAAAAAAAGATCAAACAGAAAAGTGTATTGTGTGCATTTTTCCCTGGGAAGATTGATTGTTAAACATTTCCCAGCACACTCTTACGCACAAGGCTGGGACAGAGGGTACTAGCTGCTTATCCAATGAACACAGAGGGAAGATGGAACTCCAGACTGGGGCAGCAGAGCCCAGGGTCCGACTAAATACTCATGGACCTCGAATGACTTAGCCCCACAGACACCATCAAACTAATCCTTGAAAAATGAATGTGACCACTCAGTTCAAGAAAATATAGAATTCAGTGGCTGCTAATCTTTTCACTGCCTAAAAATTAATATCCTAGACCACAATGGGGGTTTGGGGTGGGGGACGTAGGGAAAAGTAGGAGAATAAGACTCAGTAATTCTTACTGTTGTTTTGAAGTACCCTATTGGCTCCCCACCCCCAACTGGCCCCATGGGGGCAGCTAGGGGGTGCAGTGCATAGAATTCTAGTCCTGGAGTCTGGAAGACTCCTCTTCCTGAGTTCAAATCTGGCCTAAGACACTCACTCCTTGTATGACTCTGGAGAAGTCACTTAACTCTGTCTGTCTCAGTTTCCTCATCTGTAAAATGAGCTGGAGAAGGAAATGGTAAACCACTACTGTATCTTTGCCAAGAAAACCCCAAATGAGGTCACAAAGAGTCACACATGACTGAAAAGTGACTGAACAACAACCCCTCCTCCCTCCCCCCAACACTTTCTACCATGGGGTTGACCACAAGAACAATTCGTATAGCATGATTAACTCACTTTCAAAAACTTAACTGCTTCTAACACTTCCTAGAGCTGCCTGACTGGGGTAACCTCTCTGAGCTTCAATTTCCTCACTTGTGAAATGGAGGTCAAAGCTTGTGCTATGTTATACAACAGGAAACCGATGTAAATGATACTGGGGGCTGTACTTCTCAGAGCTGTTGAGTTGGAGGCACAGGAAAGAGCAGAGGGGAGCACTGTGTATGCTGTGAAGCACTTGGTGCATATAAAAGATGATAATCATGGCCAACTCTATTGGCTTGTCATGACTTGGCTAACATTGCGGGATTTCAAAATGGCAATGCAGCTTCTAGGACCATAGAAAGGAAAGGTAGAGAGGTGCTAGTTCAACTTGAGCTGCCATGTTTGAAGCTGTAACGACCATAAGCACTGAATTACTACCTTTTTCTTACTCTTGGCTTCTCTTACGTAGGAACTCATCACCTAACTCACATGTAGAACTGCAATGAACCTTTCAAGCCACGCAGTCCCACAACCTGTTTTTACAAATGAGGAAACTGAGGTCCAGAAGGCCTAAGCAACCCAGAAACAGTAACTGGAAGAGTTGGGGTGGAAATCTAGGTTCTCTGGCTCAGATCTGCCCACTGTATTAAGCTGAGCCCTTTTCCACTCCACTGTCACATGTGGAAATCTCATCAACATAATAAATTGATATTATGGATCATGGACTAAGAATCACCTTTCCCAGCAATGGATGATATCCAAAAATTTTGACTCTCTGTAACATTAATATTCCCTGAAGTTGATTTCAAAAACCAACTTTGTATTTTCTTTTACAAATGTTAGACTTGTCCATTAATTTAAAAACCTTACACTGAATTGTTTTTACCATGTAAATTAATACTTTTCATTGGACAATTGTATTTGTCCTCTCTCTAGAGTCACCTACACTGCATACCCAAAGGACTCATCATATGAAAGTGAGCTTATCGATAATTTATCTAGAGGTGACATAAGCAGGGATGTACTCTAGCCAGCTGGAATAAAACTCATTGTTAGGTTTTCAGTAAAAAATCAGAAAAAGGGAACAAAATCAGACCTTGATTTATTGTTTTGAAGTGATGGGGAAATTGTTAATAATGAAGATTAAACAGAAAAGGGTATCCTATGCATTTTTCCTGGAAAACTGGTTGTTAAACATTTACTAGCACACTCCCAGGCACAAGGGTGAGACAGAGGGTCATTAATACAGATGATAAGCTACATTCAAACAGATAGGCTCCAAGTCTGGACTGAAGCTAACAAAAAAATGTTGACTAGGAATAGTCACATTTGGGGTGAAAAAACCAATTCAACAAAAATAAGATTAAATTCAAATATTTGAGGGCCTGTCACATCTAAGGTACCATGCTTGGGTCCGAAGAGACAAATATGAAAAACATAGTTCTCACCCTCAAGAAATTCATAATCTATTAAGGATTGTAGGAGATCACAGGGATGGTTTTATGTGTAAAAAAAGACCTGGGATTTGTGGGTATCTACGAGCTCAAAATAAGAAAATAGCATTTTGAAGATGTTTAAAAAAATTAGTGCAATCTTAAAGTTTAGTAACAGAAACCGAGGGTCATATAGTCTGGGCTAGTCAGATGACTGTGTATGGTGCTGGGTGCCATGCTTGAAAGACACTTGACCAACTGAAATGCATCCAGAGGAGAGTGATGGAGAGCCATCCAGAAGCCACATTCTATGATGAAAAATTGAAGAAACTGTTGTTTCGCCTAGGGAACAGAAAACAAAGGATGAGATGATTATTGTCAAAAAATACTGGGAAGGTCATCATATGCCAAGCCATTCGGTGAGCTTCCCCCATTGCTGAGCAGACTGTTCAATCAGAATTTGACTGAACAATTCTTAGAGATTTTCTAGAATACATTGGGTAGGAAGAGTTTGGTCTAGATAGTCTCAGGTGTCTTCTTATCCAGTGCAGGACAAGAACTCCAGAAATGGGGTTCTGAACCTGGATTTTTAATATTCTGATGACTCCCTTTCAGTAAGTGGGTTTCCTTTGTAATTCTACATAGATTATTTTATACATTAATTCTGAGCATTCATAGACTTCATCAGATTGCCAAAGGGATCCATGACACAAAAAATCCAACTTACTCTAGTAGCATCCTCTAAAGCAGGGCACAGGCTGTAGGACAACAAATCATAGTTTCCAACTTCTCTGAGATGGGGGTATGGGCTGAAATTCACCAACGTCGAAAAGAAGGCGATTATAAGTTAAGATCACTACCATGGCTCAGTTCCCCCAATGTGGCAGCCGTATTATGACTCTGCTGTCCTGGCTGTCTACAATACTAACTCCATGAAGCCAGGCAGTCCTTCCTGGTTCCACAGCGCTGCTTATACTTACAGTAAAATGCTGATTGGCTTCTCTTCCTGACAACTGGAAAGCATTTAAAAGAAAATAAGTTACACAGAATTTCTCTGTTATTCAATTCTTTTTGATATGTTTCTTTCCTCTCCTGTGAATTGGCCTGTATTACAAAACCTTCACAGTATATATGAAGTGACTGCAAAGCTGATAAATCATGACTCCAGCAGAACAGCCCAGCCTTTCAGGAAAGGCTGTTCCAACCACGTTTTAGGGCAGAATGAAACTGTTAAACAGCTAAACTTACCTGCGTCCAAGGCTTAGACCCTGTTGTAGGATCTGAAGGTTCGGAAACCCCAAGAGATGAAGCCACACCATGAAGCGCATGAGTACTTTTGTCCTGGGGTGGCTGGAGGATGGGAGACGCTCACTACCTCGCAGAGAGTAAGCTTGGGGCTTGGAAGTGGTCCACTTGGACTCTGGGAGCTAGACCGAGGCAGCCGCTGCTGAAAGCATCTGGAGATCATTTGTGCCGGCTCTGTAAGGCTAAGCTGAACAGAAGACATTTCAGATCTGACTCTGCCTTTGCAACGAAAGGCTTTCAGACATGAATGGGGGAAGGGTTCAGGTTCAGTGAGCATCAGTGGCTTCAGAGGCCCAACAGGAAAGGAATGTTCCTGAGGAGTTAGGGACACAGGTGGAAGAGCCATTTCCACCGTGGTTTCACATGCGTCTGAGGTGTTTAGATTCCGACTTGTTGCTCTCACTGCCATGGTTAGAAGTGTGACTCTTCAAGCCCCTTACCACGTGGTACGCGGAGAGTCAAGGTAAAGGTGAAAGCGCATGAGCTACTGGACAGTGTCTCCCAACTGCCCCTCTCAGGCTCAACCCTGGCTTACCCTGGATGACAAGATTAGCTTTGAGGAAGGACAGGAAGAATCTAAGATGAAGAGGAGAGGGGGGAAGAGGAGGTGGACTGGTAAGAACACAAGACATCCTGAAACGAATCCGGAAAGTTGGTTTTGGACTCATTAAGGAGACAGGGAGAAAAGTGCTAATGGCATGGTCAAACAGATCTGTTCCCACTCCTTTATTTCCTCCCAGGCCAATGAGCCTGGGAGGAAAACTGGGGCTGCAGGGGGCTCAGGAAAATTGTTAAGCAGCACTGGGGGAGGCTGCCGGTAACATGCCAGCTGTTCCTGAGGAATTCTTCCATCCCACCTACTCCCTGGGGAGCAGGAGCAGGGCTCCATGTTTACAATTTCTAAGCAGGAGCTAGTGCCAATCCCAGAGAAAAAATGAATTCAGTCAATAGGGCTTTGGGTTCATAAAACATTACAAGGATAATGAATTCCAAGTTCTCTCTCCACATCGTGACAGGCAGATCCAAGAGTAAATTAAATTTTATTTCATTTACAGAGATTTTTTGGGGGGGTGGGGGGGAGGACAGTTCCGTGTACAAATGAGATCCATGAGATATAGTGAAGCTTGCCATAAACAAATGTGTACCCTGTGTAGGGGAAGTGATTGAGAAAGCCTGCCTCCATCAGGAAAAGGTGCCTGATCCTGAGTCAGGCCTGCAGATGCCCTCTCTGCTTTCCCCTGGTTCAGCACGGATTCATCAGCTTGGTGGCAGCTCATCAAATCCAGCTTCAGGCCGCACTGACCAAAGCCTTTCTTTGGCAGAACCGAGAGACGTCTTGGTAATGTGACCATGCCTAGGATGGCGAATGGCCACCATGCAAATTTGCAGAGGCACTGTAAAGAAAGTGATTCTTCTGCATCCCAGGTAGGGGTGGCCAGCAGTTGGTGTAAAGAGGCCCAGTCCAACAAGACCACTACCTTCCCATTCAGAGGCAGGGTCATTAAAAACAAACTGCCATAATGGTTCAGGACCAGATAAGGACAGCCAGACACTCAGGCAGTCATTCTTCACCCATCCAAAACACTAAATAGTCCCATTCTCACCTACCCTTCCCTCCCCTATCCCACCCACTAATATCCCACCCCAATTAAGTTCAAAGCAGGGATCTGAATTCTTGTCTTGACAGTTTCACTGCGTGTTCCTGGTCACATAAGCATCTTCCTCCCACCCCAAGTGGGGCAAAGCAACCCTAAGGAGAGTCCATGGATACCATGGACAGTTTGTCGATGTCTGCAGGCTGTGAACTAAAGCAGCTTGACATAGTTTTGTGGGATCAGTCCTCTCTTGCCATTCAGAGTTCCTTCTAGCCAGCCAGGTTCCCTTGAAGTTTGAACTGAAAAGGAAGAGGGAAAAAAAACAGAACATCTTTACCAAGATGCCTAAAACATTCATATTCCTGTGTCCCTAATGTAGGAGGATCATGGCATCAAAGCTTCCAAACTGGAAAAGACCTTACCAGTCATTCATTCAATAAGTTTTAAGTTCCTATTATGTGTCAGGTACAGGGTTAACTGCTAGGAATGTCGAGAAGAAAATCTCATCCAGTCCCCCTTATTTATTTTATAGATGAGCAGTATGAGGCCCAGAAACATTGGGTAACTCGCTCAAGGTCATGCACGCAGGAAGTGGCAAAGATCACATTCAAACATGGTGCTGGGCACACAGTAAGTGCTTAATAAATGCTCCCTATACGTGCTAGCTTCAAGTTTTCTTCTTTACCATGGTGGTGGTACTTTAAAAGATTCCTCCAGAAAATTCCATAAAGGCAGAACCAGGGCCTGACCTTGCCATCCAAAGTTCCCTAGAGCCATTGGTGGCAGGTGGGTCAACATCAAGTGCATTTATTAAGTTGGACAGAAAATGGGCAGGGAACCCCCAGCCCAGTCTAGTAGTTCTGAGTCAGGAGTTACAGCTATAAATTAAGTGGTGTGATGATCACCAAGCTGGGGCCCAGTAAGGACTGGTGCACAAAATATTGCAAGATTGTGGGAAACAAGAGATGTCACAAGGCTGGAGGGGCACAAATACCATCCTGATTTTTTTAACAGAGGGAACAGAACGAAGTCAACAAACTATGGGCAAATGAACTTAACCTTAATTGCTAGGGAAATTCTGTACTTCATCAGGAAAGAGAGAAAGAAATGGTTATTAGACTACATGGAGCCAATATGGCTCTGGAAAGAAGAGGTCATGCCAGAATGACCTTATTCGCTCTTTGGACAGGGTTTATTTAGCTGGGAGATCAGAGAGATGCTGCGCCGGCCATTAAGGTAGGTTTTCATTTTTTTTTTCCAACTAACAAGCACTTATTTTCTCTCCTTCCTCTCATAAACTGGGGGTGCAAACGGAAAACAAAAACATAATAAAAGTGTGTAGTCGAGCAAAACAAATTCCAGCACTGACTTTGTCCAAAAACATCCATCTTACTCTGCATCAAGTCCACCGCCTCTCTGTTAGGAGAGGGCAATAAGCTGCAGCATTGGTCTCCTGGAATTATAGCTGGTCATCACATTAATCAGAGTTGGAAGAATTAATCTTCCAAAGGCATTTATTTTTACAACGTTGTTGCTAAAGTAAAACAAGGCCTTGGACAAAGCATCCAAAGTGACTTTTATGGAAAAGATGGAGAAATGTGGACCGGATAATACAATCGGATTAATTTGGAACTGTGGAATGATTAAACTCAGAAAAATCATTAATGGTTCAGGGTCAACATGATGAGAGGTCTCCAGTGGAGGACCCCAGAGATCTGTACTTGATCCTATGCTGCTTAATATTTTATTAAAATCCTGGATAAAGGTAGAGATGGCACAGATGACATGGAGGAGGGAGGGAAGGACAGCTAAATCTAATAAAATGAAATTCTTACATATGATTTTTAAAAATCAACTTGACAAGTATAGGACGTAGGAGGCATGGGACGACTATAATTCGCCTGAAGAATAGCTGGGAGCTGAAGTACGCTGCAAACTTAAGTATGAGTCAGTGTGTGGCCAAATGAGGGAAATGTAATTGGGGGCTACACTAAGAGGGGCACACTTCCAGGACTCCAGGTGAGAGTACCATGTATTCTGCCCACATTAGACTCCATCAGAAGCTCTGTGCTCACAGTTTAAGAAGAACATAGATAATCTTGAAGATAATCCAGAGAAACGTGGACAGGACAGTGCAAGGCCTTGACCTCCTGACCTGTAGGAGGATCAGTGATAGGACTTGAGGTTAGCTTCAAGAAAAGAAGGCTGTGGCAAAGTGAATATGATGGTGGTCTGCGAGTATCTGATAGGCGGCCATGGGGAAGAGATTGGATTTATTCTGTCTGACGCTCGAGGGCAGAACCAGAAGTAGTGGGTGGAAGATGAGAGAGAGGTCAAGAAGCAGTTCCCTAACCATCAGAATTCATCAGATGAGTAACTGAAGCTCAGAGGGGATGATACCAAGGACCTTCGCCTTCCAAACTGCCCTCCTCTGGACACTCCAGCTCAGTATCCTTCCCAAAGTACCGTATCCCACAGAACTGAACATCGTCCCTCAGATGATGCCCAACAACAGCAGAGAAGATGGGACAATCACTTCCTTAATGCTGGACACTGAGTCTCACTTAATGCATCCTACGATGGCAACAGGTTTTAAAGGGAGATTACGTAGAGCTGTATTTGGAGTCACTGGGGCCTAAGGAAAATCACTTAATTTCGCTAGGCCTCAATTTCCTCATGTCTAAAATGAGCGGGTTACACTGCATGACCTCTAGAACCCATTCTGGCTCTAGCTTATACAGCTCTGTTGAATCTTACCAACCTTATAGTTTACTAAAGCACCTCAGATTTTTTTTTAAATTTTTAACCCCAGACAAAATGCTAGATATATCTAACCAAACATCCTCCATCGTGTACTTATGAATTTAATTATTTTGGAATTTAAGTGTAAAGTTGTACATTTCTTCCTCATTTTATTAAAACTTAGCCACAGTCTTTTCTCAAGCCTGATTCTCAACGTAGAGGCTGGAGACACCAGGTTAGCACTCTGAACACGGGAAGACTCTTCCGCTAACACTTACTGTGTTTTTTCCCCTCTGACAAAAATAATTTCCTTGGTTCCCTGTCATTGCCTTGTCCTTCCTCAACCTTTGCTCTTAGCACCTCATTTTCTGCCTATTTCTACCTATCTGGTGTCCAAAGGCTTTGAATAAGGTCCCAACACTGCTTCTTCATACTTGTGTGACCTAAAGTGAGTCACTCCACAAACCTGGGCCTCAGTTTTCTGATCTATAAATTCAGGGTATTAGAGTTTATGGGACCTCTAAGGTCCCATCCAGCACCCCTCTGCCCCTTCTACCTTATCCCAAGCTTAGAGACACCTGTCCTCAAGGGAGAGGATTTGGCTAGTTCTTTAGTAGGTAAACTAATGGAAGCACTCTCCATTCCTGTCTACCTCTCAAAAATACTGAAATCCTGGCAACTCCATTAGCCTTCTGAAGGAAGGATCCTGGGAATCTCAGGGGGACTCAATCTCCAGAGGTCCCAGAACTAATGCTTTCCAGTAACATAAATCCCTTCTTAGGCCATTTACTACATGATGAAATTTCATATATTTAAAGATCTGACTAAATAAACCCAATGATCCTGTCTCCAGTGTTACAAGTTATGAAAGATGAACCACTTTTCAAACGAGTTCAATAGGACCACATCAAAATTCCCCACTGTCAGTGTCTCCTGCTTTGTAAGAGCCTGGAAGAGTGAAGACAGGGCCAGCCTCAGAATCAGTCCTGGGTTCAGATCTTCCCTCTAACACCTACCGTGTGGTCCTACGTATATCACATGGCCTCTCAATGTCCCCAAGCAAATCTCTAAGATTTTAGCTGCAGTACCAATTTCCATGGGTAGAGGAAGAAAGGAAATGTTCATTTTTGAAGCACCTACTATGTGCTAAATGCTTCACAAATATAATTTCATTTACAACAACCCTGGGAGAAAGGTACCATAATGATTCCCATTTTACAGTTGAGGGAATTCAGGCAAACAGAGGTTAAGTGACTGGCCCAGGGTCATACAACTACTAAGTATCTGAGGTTGGATTTGAACTCTAGCCCTCCTGATTCTGGGACTAGTGCTCTATCCACTAGATAGCTGCCTCTAGCTTCCTCTAGCTCCTAAAAAAGGAACTTCTTAATCAGTTACCTTCTGACAACACTTTCTACCTTTATATGAACGATGTATCTTCTACCTTAGAAACAAAAAATCCCTCCCAAAATACCAACCTTGTAAAGCACTGGACTTGGGGGTTAAGACCTGGGTTCAGTCCTACCTCAGACACTAACTGTGATGATGGCCAAAGCACTTGACCGTTCTGTACCTAATGTTTCCTCATCTGTCAAATAATGGGGTCGGGACTCAGTGGTCTCTGAAAACACTTTCAGCTTTCAACCTCTGATCCCATGACCTCTACTTTCTGCATCACTCAACAAACAATGACCTGGCGGATGCATGTGTGATCCACAGCTCTTAAAAACAAACATCTAGATGCTGCCATGGCTAACCCTGCCTGCCACAGACAGCTGTGGTATGTGTCTGCATTTTCTTGAATAGACTTCACACACACACTCATACACACACACTCACACTTTCTCCAAATACATCCAGGCTGGCCAAGTCAACCAGGATGCTTGCTGCCTATGGTTTCCACAAGCAATGAAAACTGATCTCACCACCATCCTCATGCCACTTACTGCTCTTACCCAAAGTGCTACTCACAGACAGCATCACTGTTACCACAGTAACAGATGCATTTCTGCATGAGTGCAGGGAATTTTTTTTTTTAAAGGGCACACACTGGACCAGAGAAGGAACCTTCTGAAGACTCCTGTGCATGAACATCAGATCAAACACTCCCATGAAAATGTGTGCCCTCCATCTGTAGGCAAAGCACCAAATATGCCATGACCTGTAGCTAGGATTGGGCTCACTGTTCAAACATGTGAGAAACACGTAATGCAGGACAGTGGGAAATCACCTTCAAGCTCGATTTCCTGAAGCATGGCACTTTTCATGGCTAAATCAGTACCAAGTAAATCTGAAGTAATAAAGGGAATTTAGGCTTGTGAGGTATAGTACATATATATATATATATATATATATATACAGTATATAATATAGCATGGTATAGTGAGTGGACAGCATTGGACTCAGGTGGGAAGACTGCCACTGCCACTTCATAGTTCTATGAGTAGGGGACGATCACTTAGCACTTCTGAGCCTCGGGCTACTCTGCAAGGCTATAAGGCTTTAGGACAGTTTTGTTCTCTATTGGCAAAGGGAGTTCTCACACTTGTGGTTCCCACACCATTAAGATTATACTAACTTAAGACTATGGAGACAGAAAAATGAAGCAAGCAAATGGGAATTAGTTCCTAGGATACCTGTAGACACTTGAGTATCCTGACATCATGTCAACACAACTAAAGAGACAGGCACTAAAACCTATCAGGAACATTTCACCTTTTTTGAGACACTGAATGAAGAGGCTCGAACCCAAAAGAGTTTGTGGAGTTTGATTCAGTAAGGATCAAAGTAGACAATTTTCACTCCAGCACTAACGCGCTACTCCACTGGCTTCTGGGTGCCTGAAGTGGGGAGCCCTGGGCTCTCAAAGCCTGTGCCCACAGACCCTTAGCAGGTCCTACAGGGTGGCAAGAATAGGCACAGAAATTAATTATCAATCTGTCATTTAAAGCCATGGCTGGATAAGACCAGAGAGGTTGAAGAAATGACTTGCCACCTCAGGTGACTTTTTTGGTCGAAGCATTTAGGGAAACTGCTTTCTGAAAGGACCAGGAGTCTCCTACGGTCTACAGAGGAGGCACACTAATGAAATCACAGGGATTTGAACCACTGAGGAACATTTCCAGTAAATAACCCATGAAAAGGACTACCAAAGTATTGTTATATCCAATTCAACAAAAATGTATTAAGTGCCTGGTCTAGGGCCACAGAGAAAGAACTAAATGAACGAAAAAAGGTCCACTGTGCTGAATACAGAAGATGGTCAGTCTACAGAGTGTCCATCAGAACAGAGATCTGAGACTGGGTACTGCAGATGGCCGCTGAATGGGGCCCAGAATGTAAGAGGAAGACAGTAGGCTGGATTCTATCTGGGAAGCTACATGCATTCTACAGTCCCAAATGGATCCTAGGAGCAGTGAGGGGAACGTTAAAAGAGGTGCATGTACGTCTGATGTCTGTTGGGAAATCTTCCTATTAGAGGTAAATCTCAAAGTGGAATGGGTTCCTTTACAAGTTTAGTCATTGCTATCAGAATTACTATCATTGCTTTATCATAGTATTATTTAATGATTGAATACATTCACAAATTTTAATAAATAATAATATGCCATATATAATATCTAATACTTATACTTTATAAATCACATAATATAATTATATGTCTCAGGTAGGTGTTGGATTAGATGTCCCTGGAGGGCCCTTCTAGGTCAAAAATTCTGTGCTGCCATCATATGAAAAAACCAAATATTTTAATATCCTCATCCCTCCTAAGGATGCTATATGGGTACATAATCTGGAAAACCACAATCTCCAAAGAATCCATATGTTGACTGTCTCAGGGTATGTGCGTATGAACATCCCTGTGAAGATGGGGCTCACCACCCCCGTACCAGTGGCCACTGGTGGGCAGGTTAGCCTGAGAACACCAAGAGCAGCAGCTTGCCAGTCCCCTATGCTGCTGCCCCTGTAGCTTTCATCCAGGGAAGCAACCTTTATGGGAATCCAATCTAGCAAAGGGCCCTGCCCCTAAAGACCCAGAAAAGAAAGTTCTCCCTGCCAAAGTCCTTAATACTGTCCGATGGCAAACTCAGTCCTTAGGAAGTCAAAGGATTAGCCCAAGTGGCAGGGGCAGGTTTGAGCCCACATGCCATAATTCAGAATCCCACAGGTTTTCCACCTCACCATCCTGCCTTTCTGGTGGAGATACTGTGGGACAGTGACTGAAGTACCAGACTTTAAGT
Organism: Notamacropus eugenii; assembly: GCF_028372415.1. NCBI lineage: Eukaryota > Metazoa > Chordata > Mammalia > Diprotodontia > Macropodidae > Notamacropus > Notamacropus eugenii. The sequence goes on along the minus strand of NC_092877.1, from coordinate 145,412,764 downwards.
CAGGGAGACCTCAGAGGCTTACTACCTGTGTGATTCTAGACAGGTCATTTAACTCCTCCAGGCTTCAGTTTCCTCTTCTGTATAACAAGCAGGTTGGCCTCCATGGCTTTGGGGATCTTTCAGAGATTTCAGTCTGCCATCCTATGCCTGTGTTCCTTACCAGGTGTTATACTCGTTTTGAGCCAGCAGAACAGAGTCCGTAATGAGCAGCTCCTGCTCATACTTACCATCTTCAAAAACTGCTCCGATTTCAAATGACAACTCAGAACTGTGCTCTGCCTCGCATGGGTAGACGGCCCGAGCCTTCCGACTGAAAACGCTGCAAAGCAAGCATTGGAGGGACAGACGGATCAGACAAGGAGGCCCTGGGAAGCAGAGTCTCCCCCCCCCCCCCCCCCAAAGCTTTCAGCAGGCATGTTCCTCCCAAACCAAAAGGGCAGGGAAGGGAAAGGAAGGGACATCAGGACAAGCCACAGTGTCTGCTTCTCTAGTCAATGATGGGTTTCAAACCCAAACCTTCACCTCAGGGAGCTCCTCCCTCCCCTCTCTCCTTGCCTCACTGGCTTTCAGTGGGCTGCTCTCCCCCTATCATCCTGTATTGTGAAAACCACAGGGGAGATTGACTTCTTAAGTGTTTCAGTTTATCTATTAGGGAAACAGAAGGCAGAGAAAGGGAGAGAGACTGATACACACTTCAGTCTCTCAGTGAGGAGTCCCTAATGCAGGTCTGTCTGAGAGGGAAATCTACTCCCTGAGCCCCAGGAGAAGCAAGGGGCCTCATCTACTGCCTCGGTCTGCCTTATTTCAAAAGACTTTCTTGCAGAGTGGCTGGGGGAGGCAGGGGCAGGATGGCCTTTCATGGTCTGACAGAGCATCCCATGGGATCTCCAGGGAAAAGAGCATCCCGGGGATGGACTCCAAACTGGGGACAGAGCTGGAGGAAGGCCAGGCTCCAAGCTCACTGGGCTAAATAGTAAGTAGCCAAAGGGGGCAGCTATGTGAGCATACCAGAGAGGGAGAAAAATCACTTAAGGAAAGGTCAGGGACTTCCTTTCCACTGCTGGCTCTGCTGGAGAGGGAACTGATGCCCTCTCTGGGGTTCAAGTTTACGTGCTTGAAAACTAAAAAGCAACGTAGCTATAGTGGGAAAAGACAGCTAGCCTCAGGAGCAGTAGGATATGGGTTCGAGTTTTCCTCCTGACACATAATGGTTGTGGGACTCCGAGCAAGACACCGACCCTCCCAGTGGCAGGTAGGCAGCACAGTGGATAGGGTGCTGGGCCTGGAATCAGGAGAACTGAGTTCAAATTCAGCCTTACTGGCCATGGGCAACTCCCTTAACCTGTGTGTGCCTCAGGTTTTCCAAACTCTAACTAATAATAGCACCTACTTCTGAGGCTCATTGTGAGGATCAAATCAGATACTAGTGGTAAAGTGTTTAACACTTTGCCTGGCACACAGCTGCTGCTAAAGAAATGGGATTTTTTCCCCTCTCATCCTCCCCTCATCCCCCATCTATGGGTCTCAAGTTTACTGGCCTTGCAATGTAAGAAAGTCATATGAAAAATAATCTGAGACAATGAGAGGCAGGGAAAATTCATGAGATGCTAAAACACAGTAAGGTCACGTCACTGAGAAGCTTGGAATCACAGTATTAGCAGAGCACCATGAGGATACTCCCATCTGAGGGAGATTAACTCAAGGAAAGGGTTCCTGAATAGGTACTAAGCATGAAGCTGAAAGAGATCCAGGTCCGAAAAGCTGACCTTGGGCTACCTCTTCCTCACAGGAGGACCAGGGAACCTAAAGCTTAAGTCTTACAGTCAAAGGTTTGGCTTTGAATGTCAACTTAGCCTTGGTTAAGTTACTTAACTGGGCTCCAGTAAAAAGGAGAGAACAATCCCCACACTACTACATACTTTCAGAGTTTGTTGGGAAGAAACCACTTGGCAGAACACCCATAATGAAGCCACATTCATTAATTTCTGCCCTTTAATATGCCCCAAACACAGGCTGTCCAACACACCTTTCTGTTGGCTTGTCAGCCACAGTGGCAGAAGGGGAGAAGGAGAAGGACGGTGACATCGGTGATGAAGGGACTGCAGCTGCGTTGGCACTCAGGCTTGTAGGAGACTGTGGGTTTAGCCACTGGACCATGGGAGGGCGGGCCTGACTTGGTCTAAGGGCAAAAGAGTGAAAGGCAGGATTTACAGAATGTTCAACAGGTGATGATAGAAACCCACCTGGCTGGAATGATGCCAGGCCTATCTCCAAATGGGGCACAACTATGGCAAAACTTGACTGGCCTTCCAAGCCCCACTCATCCTCCTTATTCTGCATTTCCTAACATCATAGAGTTCTCCTTGAGATACCACACTAAAGAACCAGATTCCCTTATGCCAGTGAATCTCAGTGAAGACTGAACTTGCTTGGGTAAGCCAAAGATGGTGGCATCCCAGGAGTGATTTAAAGAAATAAAATCCCATGGGTCTAAGAAACATCTCTTCCCTTTGGGAAGGGGGTGGGGAGGGAATACAGAGGGAAATTAAGATGATATAAACACAATAGCTATCCATAAAATGTAGTTTTTAAAATAACCCATCTGAATTTTCTCAAGTGTACAAATCAATAATTTACCAGAATTTCAGAGGCCGCTCTTCCCAGACCAGGCCCTCATCTACAGTTCCCTGAAGTCAAACGTTTAGCACTGTTAACTTTCCAAATCCTTTCCCCTCTATTTTCTCACTTGGTCTCCCACTTTTGATGATCGAGCATTTAGATCACCATTAGAAAAGGACAAAGACTGGCATTTGCCTGAGAGGGGCCCATGGTAAAATTACCCAAAGGAGGAACAAATTAACACCAGAAATTAAATATTCCATAGAATGTTCAATTTGTAAAAGACATTCTTTTGACCACTCCGAGAGAACCAATCGGTGCACACCAGTCATTCAATAAATAATTACCAAGTGGAAGTGTTTTTTTCTTAAACTCTACCCAGGTGGCATTAAAAGACCCAAGACTGGTTGTCCTTTTCCCTTAACCTCAAACCCAACCCCAAAGGGTCACAGTCAAACTCATCACCTTCCCATCAAACTCAGCTGCCTAGACCCACTTGTCCGTTTTACCTGGTGAAAAAAGGTCATTTTTTTTCAGGTTCAGAGTTCTGCATTCATCCTTTCCCACCATCCCTAAGCCCAATATGGTACCAAGTCTCTCCCCAATGGTCTCATATATTTGTCACTTCCCTACATTCCCCCTATCATGACACCGTAGAGTCCTAGGTCATTTACTCCATGCCTTAGCTACTGGGACAGCCTCTTAACCTGGTCTCCTGGTCTTTCAGACCCTACTACATTCAGTCTGATGCCCATAGCCCTTCTTTCAACATAGCTTTTACTAGGCCAATCCTCTCCTTAAGAACCATGGCTTTGTATATTTACTAAACTAGTCTACATTCCTTCTTCAGACTTTCAAGGTCCTCCATAATTAAACCAATCAATTAAGTAGTAATGAAGCTTGATATTCCTTGGTTTCCTCATCTGTAAAATAAGGATGATGGTAGTCCAACCATTCTGGAGAATAATTTGGAGCTACGCTGAAAGAGTTATGAAACACACTATACCCTTTGACTCAGCAATGTCAAGTCTCAATCCCCCCAAAAAAAAAGAAAAGAGAAAAAGAGCTAACTGAATAAACATATTTATGGCAGCTCTTTTTGTAGTGGCAAAGAACTGGAAAATCAAGGGGATGCCATCCCCTGGGGAATGGCTGAACCAGTTGTGGTACATGACTGTGACGGAATGTTCCTGTGCTGTAAGAAACAATGAGCAGGATGGTTTCAGAAAACCCAAGGAAGAATTTTATGAACTCATGGAGAGCAAAGTGAGAAGAACCAGGAGAATGCTGTACACAGTTCAGCAATATTGTAAAGACGATCAGCTGTCAAAGACTTAGCTACTCCGATCAGGACGATGATCTAAGACAGTGCCAAAGGATCTGTGATGAAAAATGGTATCCACCTTCAGAGAGAGTAATGCTGAACTCGGAAAGACAGATTGAAGCTGTGCTGGCCTCCACATGCAGGGTGTTTTACATATACCGCCTCATGACCAGGGGACTGAATGATTTTTCACCCACAACAACTGATGGGGAGTAGTCCAACCTCATTTTACAGATAAAGAATGTGTCTCATGAGTTTAGTTTCTCTCTCAAAGTCATAAAGGAAAAATGGGAAAAGTTCGACTTGAACCCAGAAATTCCTGGCTCTAAAGCTGGCCCACTAACCAAAACTCCACACTGCCTTCCTTATAGACTTAAAGGACATTTGCTACACAGAGGCAGGCAGGTAAAAGCCAAAACGTATTCTTCCATCCATCATCTTATTCTTTGAATACCTTATTTATTTCCCCATTCAGCCACACACTCATAACCAATAAAAGGGATTTCACTCAAAGCAAAGAATGCCATTAATTTAAAGGTGAGCTGTATCACCAGCTACTAAATCCTGGGATGGCCAGAGCTAGTGATTCCTTAGTGTTGACTTACTAAAAGGAAAAGGAAATTAAATTAGTGGAAATAGGAAGGGATGATCTGAGCTGAAATTTCAGGTCAAACAATAGCCCTCATGCCTCCCAGCAGTTATCCCAGGCACTCCTCAGAGAAGAGGAGGAGTTGTTCTAACACACCTCCTATCTGTTTTTCCAAGTCAGAAAGAGTCCAGGGATTCAATAACAGCCATCCATCTGCCTGGAGGGAGGACAGATAAGGCATGAAAATAAAACAGGAGAGGTTATATTTATAAGGGCCTTTCAAAGGAAAGATCTAGGGAGTTTTGCCCTTACATTCCCTGATTAATCTTCCCATCATTGAGAGGCAACTTTTATAGAACAGAAAGAGCTTGGAGGTGAAATTAGACCCTTGACACTTTGTCCCTCCCACCAAGTGACCTTGGGGAAGTCACTTCATCATACTGCAGTATCTTCCTTTCTCAAATGGGAAGAACCAATACTTGTAGCACAGCTCCCTCCCAGGGCCATCAGCGAGGGTCCAATGGATTCATCAAGAATTTACTAATCACTTAGTCTGTGTCAGACACTAGAAACACAAAGATTAAAAATAAAAGCTCCCCTGTCTTTGAGAAGTTTATATTCTGCTGCAAAAGAGACACATGTGCAGAGAATAAATATATAATACAGACAAAGAAAATGCACAACAGTGGGAAGGGGGAGGAGTAGCCCTTGATTCCACATGATATAAGGATCAAGTGAAGGAAATGAGGATGTTTAGCTTGGAAGACTCAAGGAGCACATGACAGTTGTCTACAAGCATATGAAGAGGACAGGTTATACTCACTAGGCTTTATATGAGGAAGATCTAATTAATATAGCTTGTCGTTCCTGCTCATCATGGCCCCATTTGGGGTTTCCTTGGCAAAGATCCTGGAGTGGTTGGCCATTTCCTTCTCCAGCTCATTTTACAGAGAAGGAAACTGAGGCAAACAGGGTGAAGTGATTTGCCCAAAGTTACAGTTAGTAAATGTCTGAGGCCAAAACTAAAGTCAGGTTTTCCTCATGACTGACCCAGCACTCTCTCTACTCTGCTACCTAGGTGCTCCATTAATATGTCCCAAATGGTGCGAACAGTGAATCCCTTTGAAGCGGTCACATTATTTGAATTCACACTATATATCTCCCTTCAACTGGAACCAGTTACCATATTTTATATAATTATAATTTGGGTGGGATTTTGCCCACGGGATTCACTATTCACACTAATCAGGGCTAGGATATAAATTAGTGCTACCCAACCGTGAGCTGCCTTGAGAGACAGTGGGCTCCCCTCCCCAGAGGTCTTTAAGCTGGGGCCAGATGACCACCTGTCAGATATGCTGTCATGAAGAATTCTTTTGCATTATGGAGTGAGGGGGACACTAGATGGACAATGAAGCCCCACCCAAATCTAAACTGCTGGGATTCTGTGACCTTGCTCCCTTCATTCAAGCAGCCACAAGGAACCCTGGAGGAGACATCTCTCATCCAATCTGGTGAAGTTTAACATTTATTCTAAAGCCATTCTTCCAGAGACTGGAAACCTAGGATGTAGAGCCCAGAGGGCCTCGTCCCTCAGTCAAGGAGCCATGGAACACCTCAGAGCAAATCCTGGTGGAGGCAGCTGGGTGGCCTAGTGGTTAGTGTTATGGTGGAGTCAGGGAGGACCAAGTTTATATCCCACCTCAGACTAACTTACTAGCTGACCTTATTCAAGTCATTTGACTTCTGTGTCCATTTCCCTGTCTGTGAAATGGGGTAAGAATAATGCCTACCTCACAGGACTTCTCTGAAGCTCAAATGAAGTTATATCTGCAAATCTTTTTTTAATATATTCATTTTATTTATTTTTAATGCTCTACAATCACTTCCATAAAGCTTAGTTCTGGCCCAGGGAAAAATCCCTTGACATGTTCCTGCCCTGTTGGTTCACTGATTTAGAGGCAAACAAATTCTCACTCTCACCCTCCAGGAGTCCCCATCCAATCTTATTCACCAAGAAATCATCACTCCTCTATCCGAGTCTCCGTAAACTCCACATGTCCTATACCTTTTCAAGCAAAATGCCCTCTACTACCTCCTTTTTAACATCAACCTGGCTCTCCTCGGGTTTACCATTTCCTTGAAATCTGCTCTCCTAACATTCACACCTCTTCCCATACTCTCAGACTCCAAAGTCCAGAAATAAGCAAAGATATAATAGCTGTTCCCCAAGATCTACCATGATCCCTCAAATCATCCTTCCTCTTGTGGTCCATTGATTCACCTAGACCACACTCACTCTGTCTCTCTTGCTGTCACCCAGCCTTTCTGAGGCCTCCTCCCAACCTTCTCAATAAGCCCTGAACACCTGGTCATATTCCTCCTTTCCCTTCCATCCCCTGTGTTATCCTGAGGGGCTTCAATATTCACCCTCACAGTTCATCTAGCAACCTGGATCCTCATGATGCAAGGCTTTTATCTCCCGTGATCTCCTTTGCCACCCCATACTTTTCCTCCATTTTTCTTGAATGGTAAATCATCTTACCTTAATGCCACTATTACAAAGTAACATAAAGTATAAATATATTAATTAATCTCTACATAATCAAGAGCACCCAGTACCTGAAATGCCCTCCCTCCTCATTTTCAGTTTTTAAACTCCTCTCTCTCCTTTAAAAAGTCCTTTTCAAATGTCACATTCTCTACAAGCCTTCTCTGAGCCCTTAGTGGTCAACTCCCCTCACAGACCTACCCTAGTACTTTGTTTTGAAAGTATCCAGTGCATGTATCATATAATATGGTATAGCCCCTAGGGCCATCCTCCTACTAAGCTACTGAAGCATTAAGAAGTCAGGGATTCTTGACTCATCTCCACAGCACCTCCCCCAAGCATCTTATGCACTTCACACAGTAGGTCCTTAATCAGCCAGTCAATCAGTGTCTATTAAAGTGTCTGCCATGTTCTAGGCACTTAAGAAAGGCAAAAGAAAGTCCCTGTCCTCAAGGGGACCCACAGTCTAGTGGCAGAAACAACATGGAGACCACTACGTACAAACAAGATACATACTGGAGGTAATCAGTGGAGACAAGGGACCAGCATTAAAGGGGATCAGGAAAAACTCCATCTTGTAGAAGGTGGAATTTTATCTGGGACAGGAGGGAAGTCAAGGAAGCCTGGAGGCAGAGATGAGGGAGGGAATTCTGGGCCTGGGTGATAGATGATGTAAATGCCCAAGGCATTCCAGGCCTGGGTGATAGATGGTGTAAATGCCCAGGAAGATGGAGAATCTTAACAATAAAGCCAGCATCACCAGATCAAAGTCCATGGAAGGAAAGAGGGTGTAAGAAGAAGAGAGACTGGCGGGTAGCTTGTAAAGGACTTTGAATGTACAACTTTTAATCAATATTCACACTGCCTTCCTGGAACCCAGGTATAAAGAATGCTTGAATGACCAGAGCTGGCACCGGTAAAACCCACTGATTTTATTTCAACCTGAATTGACGGTCAATTAAAAAAATAACAGCTGAAGGGCCACAAGCTTCTTAAAAGCCATGCTACAATGCTCTGTTGACTGAAAAAGGAGGTGCTTTTTTAGAAAGATTACAAAACCACATTTACCAAGAAGTAAATAAATAAGGGGACCGTTAACATATCCATTTGCTCTTCGGCATTTTTCAAATTTTGGAAGGACTGAAGGAATCCTCTTTCCTAAAGACTGAAATGAAAACAAACCATCCTGGGCAGGGGACAGAGACCTGACATAAGCATCTTCTCTGAGAAGAAATGGCAGCGCATGGCATCATCAATATGGGGCAGAAAAGACAAACGAGAGCACTGCACGGGAAATAATCTAAGGTTTTGGGGCAGATATTCCGAGACAAACTCCAGAAACGATTTTATTGTCTATTCATCAGACCGTTCCTAAGGTAACACGGCTAAAACAGAGCTGCTTGTCTCCAGGGAGAAAGTAAAAGAGGAAGGGTGTGTGTGTGTGTCTGTGTCTGTGTGTGTACATGTATGTGTGCACACATGTGCATGTACACACTAAAAAAAGGCAGCAGCTCATTTCAGAAAAGAAATTACAGAAGGGGCAACATCTATGCACACTTCACAGAGCTGCTTTGAAAAAAAACACACACATCAGCCACACGTATTTGTTCCTTCTGATCCAAACAATGATCTCCAGGGAAAGAGGTGAGGTCTAGACTTGTGGTTTCATTGGTAAAGGAAACTCTCCCTAACCAATGCACATTCAGCATTTTCTCCAAAAATTAGAGTCTGAACACAGTTGCCTGCCCTGGAGCATGGAAACATTTGACTGTCTTGCCCATGATCAGTAGATGTAAGAGATGGGACTAGAACCCAACTGTTCCTGGAATCAAGGAGAGCTTTCCATCCACTCCATCACACTGCCCACATACTTCATGAATGTGAACAAACTTTCTGGCAATGGAGGCAGGTTAAGCGGCAGGTGTCAGTTCTGTACAGATGTCTCTGGAGAAGTGAGGCTGGTGACCTGCACAGCCCTCCCTCACTCAAAACAAAGTCAAGTGCAAGTCATGTCATCATTTCTCTGATGGCGTGGTCTTCTTCCACAACAAAGGACGAACACAACAACAACAGTGTTGTACATAAGAATTCTGCAACAGCCATATTTGTGGTGGTGTGGGGAGGGAGGATGGAATACACTTCAAGAAGGGATAGGGAGAAAAGCTAAGATCACATACCATGTCCATACCCCCAGTTATCAGAATCTCTTCTACTTGAAAATACCTTAGATTATTTTTGTAAGTGGTACAGTGGATAGAGTCCTTGGCCAGGAGTCAGGAAGACTCATCCTGATGAGTTTCAAATCTGGCCTCAGATACTTCCTGGCTGTGTGATCCTGGGCAAGTCACTTAACCCTGTTTGCCTTAGTTTCCTCATCTGTCAAGTGAGCTAGAGAAGGAAATGGCAAACCACTCCCGAATCTTTGCCAAGAAAACCCCAAATGGGATCTCAGAGAGTCAGACATGACTGAAAAATGACTGAACAACACAAAGTCATATAACCCCAGTAGAACATAAACTTCTTAAGGGCAGGCCCTGTTTCCTTTTTGTCTTTGTTTCACATTACCTAGCACATAGCTGGTACTTAACACTTCATGAACTGAATGGCTCAAATTCTCCATCATATTTTAAGAGAGATGCCCTAAATATTGTGACTGATCACATTTTTTAAAAAGCTAACTATTGAAATACTGTGAGAAGATATGGGCATCAAATAAAAAACCAGAACTTAGAATAGACATTTTTAAAACCTCCCTTGTAAAGTCTCTAAGCAGAAGCTAACATATAAGTATAATGATCTTTCATGCCAGTCTGGAAAATGTGCAGCATAAGTCTAGAGCAGCTGTCCTCGGCAAAAGTGTTTGAAAATGTCAATAAAAGATAAAAAGAAATATTGTGGATCTGTATAGTATGGCATGCCTCTGCTCAAATGCATGCCATCAGCGAGTTCCTCCACAGCTAGGGAGGAGTGGTTCTGTTGGCCAAAATATATGCTGGTTCCATGAGAGATGAAAAGACTGGAAGGCAAAGGTGAGGGCTTGGGCTAAGGGAGCAACTGTAGTGTGTGGTGTGGATCAGACACTTCTGAAAGAACCTGGAATTGGGAAGACTTGGATTCAGACACCTACTGGCAGTGTGGCCTTGGGAAAGTCATTTCCTCTCTGTGCTTTAGTTTCGTCATCTATAAAATGGCAGTGTTAGATATGATGGCTTCTAAAGTCCCCGTCACCCTATATCTATGATCCTATGACCCTCTCTCTTCTTTTGGAGAATTTTCAGTCCGCATCGTGACCCAGAAGACCCTGATTCTATTGTATTCTCTCTCTCTGACTCCCATGTTTAAGAATGCTTGAGAAGTAGGTAGCACTAAGCATGGTAAAACCACAGGGCTAAAAGGTTAGGAATCAGACCTTGGCTGCTGTTTCCTTCGGGCAGTACCAGATTTAACTTATGCTCTCCTTTATCAAATGTCCAAGAGCATCCATGCCAAAAGGGGAAAAATAACATGAGGGATATAACCCAAAGAATGTGGGTGCTAAGAAAGGGTCACTGATAAACCAAAAATAGGCTGTAAAGTACAAGTGACAAACTGCCAGCCATGAAGGAGCCCACACTTCCCAGGCATCAGAAGAATCAACCAAGGAAAGCAGCAAGTGCTCAATGGTTAACTGCTGACTGGTCAACTATAAAAGTCTATAAAGTTCTGCTGTGAAAATCCCCTGGCCAGCCTCTTTAGATCCTCTAAAACTGAGAGAAGTGGAAGTGACTACCAAAAACTAAAAATTAATTAATTAATTTTTTAACATAATGGCATCAAAGTAAGATGGTTCCTAATGGAGACAAATGGGGAGAAAAACTGTGGAAAACCTTGGCTGGGGTAATGCAAAATGAAGAGAGTAGAACCAGGAAAATTCTATAGAATGATGACAATAATAAAGGACAACAATGCACAAAAGCAGCCAAAATCAGATGTCCCGCCATGATCAAATTTGGTTCCGATACATAAATGATGAAGTACATCAGTAGGGAGGTGAGGGACTGCAGGTAAGAAGTGGTACTGACATTCCAGGATGACAAATTGATCAGTTACATTCTTCCTTCATTACATGGAATAAAGAAAAAGGTAACGGGGAAATAGTACAAAATAAAACAACCAAAAAAATTACATTGATGAAAAGTTGACTGAGAAAAGGCCAAGGCTAAAGTCAATTAATAATGTGTGTGTGTGTGTGTGTACGTGTGTGTGTGTGTACACTGAAACCAAGGTCTTTAAATTATTGATAACCTTGTGTGTGTATTCCAATCAAAGTATGTAAATTATTATGCCCCCTCCCTCCCCCCCTCTCTCTCTCACACACACACACAGTTTTAAAATGCCATATTTGGGGGGAGGGGTCACTGCTCCACTCCTCTCCCTCCAAAAAAAAAATTCCTAAGAATGACAAAAAAGGGAGGCAAGCAAAGCAAACCCAGAATTAGACTGCATGCATTCACCAAGATGCAAGTGCCAGGAGATAAGAAATAAGAATGCTCTATGCCTTTCACCTCTTGAACCAATGACCACGTGGACAGGACAAACTGGGTGAAGGCTCCCACAACACAAACAAAAGGTGGGAAAGAAAAGAAGCAGCGGTTCTAAGACATCACCACGTGGGTGATCCACAGTAAGTTTGGAAAGCTTTGCTAGCACTCAAGAGACAGCTGAGAATCAAACCTCTCATGGAACAGCAGCAGTCTACACCGTTCCTGATCAGGATAAGGCATACATAAAGTCTAGCACTTTCCGTTAACAGAACAAGCCAGTGAGGTAGGCAGCACAAATAGGATAATCTCCTTTGTGTGAATGAGAAAATGAGCTAGAAGGGACCTTAGAAGTCATGAGGTCAAGCCCCATCCTTTTACAGAGCGGGAAATGAAGAACAAAACAGGGAAGTGTTTTAGCCAAGGTCAAAGAGTCTACAAAGTGCCTGATCCAGGAGTCAAACACTAGTCCTACTAACGCTAACACAACAGTGTTTCCATCATGCCACACAATGAGAAACACACCACCTACTCCCTTTCTCACCCCTCAGAAGAGAAGGAAGAGCCATCTTTGCTATTTATTGTTTTCAATCTACTAGTTCCATGAATACCAACCATGTCACTGGATGTAGCTTGGGACTGTGAGGAGTATATCAACTGCCTAGTTGTTAGAAAAAGATTTCACATTTAAAGTACCATTTCACATGCACAGACCATCTAAAAACAAGGATTCTTTACACATTCTGCCACCTTTCCCATCACTCCAACCATCATCCTCGAGGAAGGGCCAAACAGTACTGAAGGCAGCTCTGGACTGCCATAGGCCAAGCAACACTTCATCATCTGTCCAAGAAAGGCTGAAGAGCCTTCCCCACTTGGTAGAACCGGACCCATCTTATACTCAGCAAAGCACAGTCATTGGAATAAGGCTGAGAAACTTCAAGTGACTTGCCCAGAGTCAAAAAACTAGTAAGTAAGAGAGCTGGGATTTAAACTCAGTCCTCTTGCCTACAAATCCAGCATTCCTTGCACCAGAGCACAATGCTTCCTCAAACCTCTCTGTGCTAATGAAAAGATGTTTCTGGTTTTTCTTCTTTCTACACCTTCCTCTCTATGTACTGTTACAGCCCCTACACAAAACCTCATTAACATCTTCTTGGGGAAATTACAATACTCTAATTAATACAACAGGTTTTCCCATTAAGAGAGTGAAGGCCAACAGTAAAGGGGGCATTCTAGTCAAATTTTCCCAACATTCTCCTCTAAATAATGTTAAAATAATGCACCAAATAAAATTCTAAAGCAGCGTAACCAGCAAAAGGTCTAAGTGTGAGATATTTTTCTAGCCCAGAACAACTTGAAAAGGCAGAAAGAGATGTCTACAGCAGTGAGATGGGAGCTGGTCAGGACCTCAGCAAGGTAACAACACTGAAGTTCAAAATCAAAAAGCAGATGGAAAAATAACAAAGCAACAAAAACAACCTGCTATGGTGGCAGAGAAGCTCAAGACATAAACTCAAAAGACAATGATTAAAAACAAATAAAAGGAAAACCTCAAAGGAAAAAGTACAGATTGGACACAAATCCAACAAGAATTCCTAGAAGAGCTAAAGAGAGTTATTGTTGTTGTTGTTTTTAAATAACAGCAAAAAAAATTTTGAATCAAGTAAGAGCATTAGAGGAAAACTTAGGAAAGGAAATGAGAGTAATACAAGAATATTTTGTAAAAAAAATTAATAGCTTGGTAAAAGAGGAACAAAAATACTGAATAATTCCTTAAAAAACAGAATTGAACAAATGGTTAAAAAAAAAAAAAAAAAGGTACAAAACCTCAGTGAAGAAAATAACTCCTTAAAAAGCAGAATTGGCCAAGTAGAATAAAAAAGGTATAAAACCTCACTAAAAAAAATTCATTAAAAATTAAAATTGGTAAAGTGGAAGCCAATGATTTCATTAGACATCAAGAAATAATAAAACAAAATTAAGAGAATAAAAAATTAGAAGAAAATATTAAGTATCTCATGGGAAAAACAATCAATGAGATCAAGGAGGGATAATTTAAAATTTTTTGGATTCCCCGAAATCCATGATTTAAAAAAGAGTCTAGGTATTATATTTCAAGAAATTATAAAGGAAAACTTCCCAGATACCTTAGAATCAGAACGCAAAATAGAAACTGAAAGAATTCATTTGTAACTTCCTGAAAGAGATCTCACAATGAAAACTCCCAGGAATGTTATAGCCAAATTCCAGAGCTCCCAGGTCAAGAAGAAAATGTTGCAAGCAGCCTAAAAGAAACTATTCAAATACTGTAGTGCCATAGTCAGGATCACACAAGATTTAGCAGCTACTACATTAAAGAAGCAGAGAGTTTGGAATATGTTATTTTGGAAGGTAATGGAGCTAGGATTAAAACGAAGAATAACCTACTGAGAAAAACTGTGTCTAATTCTATAGGGGAAAAATGAATATTTAATGAAATAGAAGACTTCAAGACACTCCTGATTAAAAGATCAGAGCTGAATAGAAAACTTGACATTTAGGCATAAGACTTGAGTGAGGCATAAAAAGTAAACAAGAGTGAGAAAACATGAAGAATTTAATAAAATTAAATAGTTTACATTTCCAAATGGGCAGATAATACATATTATTCCCAAGAACATTATCATCATTAGGGCAGTTAGGAGTCTACTTAGAAAGAGGCATAGGAGTAAGCCTATTATGTTGGGATGATCTCAAAAGAAAAATGGAGGGGTGAAAAACGGAGATGCAGTGAGAGAAAAGGGGGGGAAGAGAAAAAATGGGGGAAATTATCTCAAATAAAAGGTGTGTAAAAGGAAGAGTGTTACAATGGAGAGAAAAAAGAGGGAGCAATAAACAGTTGAACCTGACTCTTATCTGTACTCATTCAGAGAAGTAAGAATACACAAACACACACACACACACACACACACACACTCTCACACTCAATTGGGTATAGAAATCCATCTTATCCAAGACAGAGGTAAGAGGAGAAGAGATAGGCGCAAGAGGAATGAGAGGAAGGGCATGTTAAAGAAGGCAGTAGACAGAAGCAAAACAGATTTTTTTAGGAGGGATGGAAGAGAGACAGAGAATCCACAGGAATGAGAAAGAGAAGGATTGATGGAAGAAAATAAGATGGAGGGAAATACACAATTAGGAATCATACTTGTGAAAGTGAATGGGATGAACTCACATAAAAAAGAAACAGCAGAATGGATCATAAATCAGAATCCAATAATATGTTGTTTACAAGAAACACACTTAAAACAGACATACACAGTAGCAATCAAGATTTTAGACAAAGCAAAATTAGGCCTAATGAAAAGAAATGACCAAGGAATCTACATTTTGTTACAAGAAAATATGGAAAACAGAAAATATATGCACAAAATGGCATAGCATCCAAATTCTTAAAGGAAAAGTAAAATGACTTAAATACGGACTTTAATTTACCTCTCTCAGAACTAGATAAATCTAATCATAAAATTAAGAACAAAGAATTTAAAGTCCATCTTCAAGCACATGACAGTGGGTAAATAATTTAACCTCTTCTTGCCTCAATTTCCTCATGTGCAAAATGGGGATAATAACATTACCTACCTATCAGGGTTGTTTGAGGATAAACCTAGTAAGCACTATGAAAATGCTAGCTTATTAGAAAAGGAGCTGTGATCTCATCATTGTGGGGAACTTTCACAACCAAAAGAGACTGAAGCCCATCCAGGACTTGACAGGGAAACAACGGAGTTCTAGGGAGCTACCTGAGGCACAGAAAAGTTATGTGACTTTCTCAGAGTCACACAGCTACTCAGTATTGGAGATGGCATTTCTGAATCCAAAGCAAGTGTTTTATCCACCATGCACACAGGCTCTACACACCCAGCTGCAGGTTAGAATTTGGGCACTGTAAGCAACTTAAAATTCACTTTGGGTTTTCTGATGTGGAGGGTTAGACCAATTTCTTTTTGCATTATTATTGTTCTCTGAGGAAGCATTGTTGTGTGGTGGCTGTTGTTGTGTTCATCCTTCACTGCCGAAAGCATGACTTGACTTACACTTGACTTTGTTTTGAGTGAGGGAGGCTGTGCAAGGTCACTAGCCTCATTTTCTCCTCCTGAGCCACTTGGGTCCAGTGACCAGATATTCATCAGGATGACTGGTGATGGCCCAGGATGCAGTGGGAGACCTTGGCCCCTTTAGGCCAAGCCCTATTCAGGTACTCACTTAGGGTGAGGTAAGGCCCATACAGTGAATAGGCCTGTTTAAGAAGTAGTCAGGGGATGGCCCCTTTAATGAGGCAAAGAAGTACTGTAGTGTTGGGGAAGAGATCAATTATACCATGGGTGAATGAGAACACTTGGTGAACCTTAACATAAAAAGAGAATTCCTTTTTGGACTCTGGGTAGTATTCTTCCATGACACTCCCCAACACCTTAGCTGAGGGGACATCTTCATTCCCTTCTAGACTGCACTGCGACCTTCTTCCTCCATGCCCCAGAACATCAACACCATGGAAGCTCACTCCAGTCTTGGCATCCACACACTGGAAGTCCCCTCTGTCCTTGCAGCCTCTCCCTCGGATGGGCTGCTCCTCCCTGCACCTTCATTTACAGAAGGTGCACAGGCCAGTCATGTCTTCCACTTCTCTCCAGACTGAGTTATGGACTCTTGCCTGGGTGCTACATTTCTCCCTCCCCTTTCAGCTTCCTTTTACAATGTGCCTTCTCCCATTAGAACTAAAGTTCCCTGAGAGCAGGAACCTGGAACACTTAATAAATGCTTGTTCGTGGACTTACTATAGCTATTTTACGTCTTAACTTAATGCTGAGACCCAGCCGACAGTTAAATGAATTTATCTCTGTCGTTCCAAATGTAAGAGAATATTTTATCATTTAATATTTTATATTAAAGATACATTTTGCTATATTAAATTTAAAAAATCAAAAGATATAGTAAACTCCTACATATTCTACACCTCTTGGTTCTTTGACTGAAGACACAGTTGGCTGCAGAATTTTGTCTATGAAAACTTATGCAATCCCATTTCATCAGGGATGGTCTCGTGGATAGTCACAATTTCATCTGAGATCCTATCAATTCATGCATATAATCACTTACATAAATGTTTTATATGGATGGGAAAATACGTTTATCAGTCCATAGTTATTCTTAATCACCTCTCTTTTCTTTCCTAGTGAACATCTGTTCAATGAATCAGTCTATTAATTTGAAATCTTCCCCTCAATGAGATATTTTGAAAAATCAATCCCAGAAAAGCTTTAAAATGGAGTTGCCTCCAGCACAGATTTCTCCTATAAAGCAACTGGTGAAATCTTCTTAAGGGCCCTTCCCATTTGTTCTTGTGGTACATTAGGTGGCAAGGTGGTAGGTCCACCTTCATTACTGAGATACATTGCCATGGAAACAACATCAGGTCTGTCCTACTTCATGTCTTTTTTACCATCTTTCTTCCAGCTTCCCCTGCAAATATTTGGAGACAACCTGGCTTAAATGTTTCTCAAGCAAGACTGTCCGCTCATTCCCTCCTCAATTGGTCATCATCCTGCATATAGTTTTGTAAATTAGCTGGTGATCTAAACCTATGTACTCTTTAGCTTCTCTATGTCTGTTTGTCAAACAGACAAGTATTAACTGGTTAAAATGGTTTTGAGGCTCTCCAGGCCTCCTCATTTTGGGTAGTTTGTTTGGTTAAACTTCTTTAGAATCTCATAGCTGTAAAGAATTTCAGAGGTGGTAAGATACAGCTCCCACCTGAACAACAAAACTTTGACTAGTGGTCAACCAGCCTTTGCTTGAGCACCTGTGTAGTAAGGAGAAGACTCCTACGTCCTGAGGAAACCCAATTCCATTTAAGATAAATCTCATTCTAAGAAGTTTTACCTTTATATCAAAAGCCTCTACTTGCCCCCATGTGACTTCTCACTGTTCCTGGTTCTGTTATCTAGAAGTAAGAATTTCTTCACGATATGTCCTGAAATGAGAGCCCACATAGTCTACTAGATAGGCCAGTAGACTTGGAGTGAGAAAGATCTGAGCTTCAATCCTTCCTCAGACTCTTACACCTGGGTAAACTTGTTAACATGTCACTTAATCTCTAACTTAGTTTCCTCATCTATAAAATGGAAAGGGTTGGAGGAAAGTTAGACATGATGCCTCGTAAGGTCCTTTCCAGCACTGAAACTATGGTCTTATACATATTTGTGAATAGTCATCACACTTCCCTCTTTTCCACTGTCTGCTCTACTCCTAATTATCCTCAGTTCTATTGGATGATGCTCTTACAGAATGATCTTGAGTCCTTTACAATCTTCTTCACCTTTCTACTGATATTCTCCAATTTATCCACACCTTCCCTAAAATGTGGTACCCATATATTAAAATACAATATTCAAGTATTCTCTGAATACAACAAATACAAGGATTATCACCTCCCTCACTCTGCAGTGGGTTTTTCTTTTATCCATCTTCTGTTAAGTCAACAGTCTGGAGCTGCTGTAAGGACCCACATGTAGTGTCTCTGTGTCTACGCTAAAAAAAATCTCCCAGTCTACATATCCAGTCCCAGTCTCTCTCCAGTCTTGCACCACCAACTTCCCATTCAACATTCCAAAGAGATGATCCATAGGCATCTCAAATAAAACATGTATAAAAGAGAATTCATTACATTCTTCCCCCCTACCCCCTAACTAACTTCACTTCCTAACGTCCTTATCATCTGCCACAACTGCTGACATTCTTCCCATCACCTAGGTTTATACGATGCCAGAATTATTTTCAGGTCCTCTCTCTTACTCGCCCCACATATTTGTCCAATCACCAAACCAACATTTCTCGTAGACTTCTCCTCTCCAGTCAAAGACATTGGTCTAAACGAAGCCCTCATCCCCTTTCACCTGGATCGCTGTGGCAGCCTTCTCTGTGCTTCCATTCTTTCTAATCCATCCCACACAGAGCTACTAAAGCACAGATCTATGTCAACCCCACCTTGCTCCCATGTTAAAACTCCAATGGTGCCTTATTACTTCTGGGATCAAATGTAAACTTTTCTAGCACCAAAATCCTTAATAACCTGGATCTTTCCTACCTTACCAGCCTGCTCCTGTCCAAGAACTCTGTGATCCAGTCATACTGCCTTAACTGCTGTTTCACACACAATATATCATGTCCTGTCTCCATGACTTTGCACACACACACACACACACACACACACACACACACACACACACACGTCCTTCTTCATCACCTCTGTTTCTCCAAATCCCTGGTTTCCTTCACTTCTTAGCTCAAGCACATTCTTCTACAGAAAAGTCTTTTCTCATCTAGCCAACTACTAGGTCATTCTTTCTCCAAATGTTGGATTCACTTTTTACGTATTCTGTATAAACTTACACAAGTACATGCTGTCTTTCCCATTAGAAAAATAAGCTTGTTGAAGGCAGACACTGTCTCACTTCTGTCTTTTCTCAATGGTTCCTAGGGATACTTTGCATCTGGCACATATTAGGCGCTTACTGGCTGATCTTTATCTTTACTTCTAATTGACCTTTGCTTTTATCAGTCAATGACATGACTACACATACGCAGCTGGTTTTGAAATCATTCTCAACGTCAATAACAAGGCATTTCCTGTCATTAGTCAATCTTCTTCAGATGATTCATAGCTCACACCCATTTTTGGAAATTATTCACAGCATACAGGTCTGATACTCTTACATGACATGCAAGCCTTTGACCTATTACATTTCTGGATCCCAAACTCCTACCCCCAACAGTTTTTACTCTCCTTTCCCATACCTACTTTTGCATTGAAGATACAAAATCTGTGAACTTGGCTTATGAGTTTTCTCAAGTGCTTCACAGAACTTCTCTACTTCCTCATCTTCAGCACTGGATGTTGGGTATAAGTTTCAGTCTCTTTATAGGAGATAGAGTTTGCTGATAGTGCAAAATGAGGTGACTCAGTATCCCAGGAAATGAATTTTTTTGGATTAACCAGGTAAACCAAGTCCACCAACTTCTTTTATTCTCTTCTCCCAAGAGTTACCTGTGAGTTGCCTTTCCTTTTGTCTTCCATATTTTTTCTGGTTGCATTTCTAATAAGAATGTCAACACGGATGCAGTTTGATGCCTTTAACAAAGTGTCATCTATATGATCATCAGAAAACGATCACGTTAAAAGAGTTCCAATGACTAACTTAATGCCTGAAGATAATCTACAAAACTGGGATTCCTCCTCAGGCCCATTTTACACGACTCTGCCGCTGTTACCGGGAAAGCAAAAAGCTACTCCACAGGAATTTGGAGTTTGCCCAATTTCGTGTGTCAGAGTGGCTCAAAGTGTCCATCTGCTGGTGCTCAGCCTTCTGATGATGAGCCTCTGGAGACTCGACTTCTCATTCAGTAAACACACAGTATGTCACTGGGTCCCTTTTATCAGCCTGTACTCCGGTGATGTAGCCTTAAAGAACACAGGATTTCCACAACACCCCAGAAAAGCACTGGGGAAGAACTTTTGTGGAAACCCAAGAAAGAAGTACAACCGAATTGAGACGGTAAATACTCAAGATCAGAAAGCGATTATCTGTATGGGACACTGTCTTAGATAAACAAGGAAAGCAAACATTATTCGTAAATACTTTGGGAATAGTCTCAACATGACTGTTTACTGCCTAGATCTACTCAAAATACCCAATCAAACAGCAAAAATTGCCCAACTGTTGAGAGAGAGAGAGACAGAGGGAGAGGGAGGGAGAGGGAGAGAGAGGGAGAGACAGAGAGAGAGAGACAGAGAGAGAGAGAGAGAGAATGAGAATATCAATCACATGTTCAATTATAACAATCTGTGACTTACCTATTTTACAGCAATGGAAATGGCCTCAGAGAGGCTGTGATCTGCCCAAGGTCACACAGGAAGGACAGCTCCCTGTGGACTGGACTTTCACTGAAGGTTTCATGGAAGATATGGGACTCGTAATGGGTCCTGAAGGATAAGTGAGATTTGTAGAAATGGAAGAAAACTAGGAGGGCATAGCTGGCAGTAGAAGCAGTATTATTCAATAAACATTTATTAAGCATAGATCAAAAGTTAGGATCTGTACTAAATGTTGGGGACACAAAGCAAGGAAAAAGACTCTCCCTGTTCTCAATGAACTTATAATACAAAGTGCAAAGGTGTGGATGCAAAAGGGTGCCTTTTATGTTCAATGATTGCCAAGAAATGAGGTTAGGAGAACAAACAGGATGATTCCCTGTTGGGGAGGGCCTTGAATACAAGACTAAGGACCCTAAGAAAGCTCTCTGAACAGAGGAGTGACATTATGAAAGTAATACTTTAGAGATATCCATTGGGTGGTGGAACATAGGATGAACCAGAGTGGAGAAAAGAGGGAATGTAAAGAAACCAGTGAGAGTGTCCTGAACTGGAGTGGGGGCAGCTGAACTTTAAAGAGTGATGTAGGTCTAAGAGGTAGTAAGAAAAAATGGAAGGGATATGGTAGAAAGACTCAAAGTTGGTACCAAAGTTGCAAACATGGGTGAGTAGGAGAAGAATGCTGCTACTACTGGCAGAAATAGCAAAGTCTGAAGAGGTCTGGGGGAGCATCTGAGCTCCGTATCAGACATTAAGCTTGAAATGACCATAGGATGCCCAAATGGTCATGCAGTCCAGTTGTAAGGTCAGGGCTGGAGATAAAATCTGGGTGTCCACTGCATAGAGCTGACAGGTGACAGCTGAAGCAGTAAGAGAAAGTGGTCTGAGGAAGAAACTACTGAAAATTGTGAGGGTGGAGAGGGAGAACTAGTTATAGAATAAGGAAAAGTAACTAAGGTGAATCAAAAGGATTACTTAGCGATGGAAGGAAAATCAGGATAGTTTAGTTTCAGGAAGGCCTAAGAAAGAGATTTTAAGGTGGGCTTGTGTCCAATGCTACAGAAGGAAGGAAAAAAAAGAACTGAGAAAACTCTGTGGGAATTAGCAAGAAAGAGGTCAAGTTGACCTTGAAGGGTGGAGATTTTACAGCACAGTGAGGATGCATGCCAAATTAGAGAGACTTAAGAAGGAAATAAGTGCTGAGTAAGAGCAGGCAATAGGTATAGATTGCCTGGAATGTGAAATCTATAATATGGGGCTTTCCAGGGACTCAAGAGGTTGGTAAATGGAAAGAATCTGAGCATCAAGGAATGAAGGAAGGGTCCTCAGCAGAGAAATTCTAGGAGACTTGGGAAAATGGATATGCTCCAATTTAGCACAGGCGTGTGGGTTGTATCTTCCATGTTATGCTAAGGGATTAAATTCAGACTTTATTGCTGACTCAAAAAGATATTGCAAAGTTTTGTATGGTCACATTAACTGGCTTTTCTCCTTGGAAGTCCTTCCTCACCTCCAACAAGAAAATAGTAAAAAGATGATGTGGAGCAATGGACCACCTTGACGAAAAAGCCATTTTAGTATTCCCTGAAAGGGACAAAAAAGGCATGATCTTCTGAGGAAATGTTTCTACTAAGGGACCCCAGAAATGTTGGGAGGCCAAAAGAAATACCTGAGAGGGGTTGGGGAGGAGGTCCAGGTATTTCTAAATGGGGAAATGTTTCTAAATGTTCCAGGGTTGTTGTAGCACTGTAAAAGTCCATATGGCCTTTCTCCAGAGGAGAAATGCATCTAACAAGCTATGTTCCTCGGGATGCCGCTTCAAGATCTAGAAGAAAGCAATCATCTCACATCATTCTGGAAAACATATCTATGTATCTTCAAGTGGAAAGACCCTTCCCAGAGCCATGATAAGCCAAGATTCCAACACATTCGGTTCATCATTTTTCTCTCTTGTCCAGCTCTCTGTGACACCATTTGGGGTTTTCATGGCAAAAATACTGAAGTGGTTTGCCATTTCTTTCTCAAGGAAATTTGGCAGATGAGGAAACTGAGGCAAACAGGGTAAAGTGACTTGCCCAGGATCACACAGCTGGTAAATGTCTGAAGCCAGACTTGAACTCAAAAGATGAGTTTTCCTGACTCCAGGACCAGCATTCTATCCACTGTGCCACCTAGCTGCCCTAGATTCCAATATACCTATACCTAATTCTTCAGAACACAAAAAAATAATATATACTCGCAGGGACTCAGATGAATTATGTCCAAAGCACAAAAAGCAATCCAATTGTCATAGTGGAAGAGTATCCAAAGCATACATGAAGTCTCTCTTGTCTGATTTGGTTCCATCCACCTTTCCCTCCTCTTCACCCCTCCCAAGTCCTTCTGGCCTCTCAGGGTTGCCGTTTTCCATGACGTTTTAAGATGTGAATGAAGAGGAAACCAGAGAATTCACTTAGAGTTTGATTTATGATCAAAAATTACCGAGATCTCTCTGTTTCAGGCGTGAACATTTTGAGAACTGAACTCTGGTGATAATACACTTGTCACCTTCTGCTGAAGGTCCGAAGATCCCTAACAGTAGTGTTCTCCACTGACCAACAGCAGGGGAAGAAAAAACACGCAGCACCACCAAGCACTATTGGCTTCACCTCCAAACCAAAAGAGGCTAAATTCTCTCCCATGATGAAAATGCTCGTACCCTGCTCCCTGTTGTCAGGTACTACTACACTGAGCTTTTAGTGTAAGAGGGTGGTAACAATAATAACAGTCCTTTATACAGTGCTTCAAGGCTTAAAAGGGGCTTGGCACACAGTATCTCCTTCGAGCCTCAAAAAAACCTTACAATTAGGTCGTATTATTATTCCCAAGAAACTGAGGCTGAGAGAGAAATTTAAGTTGATTTTTCCAGGGTCGCATGACTATATAGTGCCTGAGGAAGATGGACTCTGTATACAGACTGACACATCTTATGTGTTTTCTATGTTTATTTTTCTTGCTCTTTTTTTCTTGCTATAACATGGCTAATATGGAAATATTTTGCATGATTTCACATGGTTATCACATTTTTTTGCTTCTAAATTGGGGGGAGGGAGGGAGGAAGAAAAAGAGAAAGAGAGAGAGAGGGAGGCACTGAAAATTTAAGAAATTTTTTTTAAAAATGTCTAAGATTCAAACTCAAGTCTTCCTGACTCCAAATAAAACATATTATCCTCTACACCACCTAACTGACTAACTCTCTATCCAACTGACAATCTCTGTGAAAGATTTTTTAAAAAAATTCAGAACAGCAAATGTAGTTTTAAATGAATCATGTGTAATCTACATGTACAGTAGATACATGACTTTTGTAGACACGGGATATGTGACAATAATGCCCACAAACATATGTAACAAGAGTGGCGGATGAATGATGAAGAGATTTGGGATTCCACTTGGGATTCCATAGGCAACATGGAGAGAATGCGAAGAAGGTCCCCAGTGCATCAAATAGAATCCCCTGTGAAGAATCCTGGGCAGTACATAGACAACAGTCTCATAGGATGTTAAGGCATAGATAGGTGACCATCTGCATCACTAAAGGAAAAATGCACCACAGTAAGATCACAGGTCCACTGGAGAATTCAAGAGGCAATGAGGCTTCATGAAAAGGACACGGAATTGGGAGTCAGTTCATAGGCAGACTCAGCCAATTCCTACCCATACGTCCTCAAATGAGGGATGAAATTCTTATCAGGAAAGTAAAGAGGTTGGATAGATGACCTTCCAAATCCCTTTCCAGCTCTAAATCTAGGAACAATCTGGAGTAAAAATTATTACCTGGATGGTTTAATTACATATTTTAGATCCAAATTAGTCTTAGAGTTAGATCTTTTTTTAATTTTCAGGTCAACTATAACCAAGTTGAATTTATACTGGCAATGAAGGGCTGGTTCAATATTGGAAAAATTATTAATATAACTGACCATATTTTAACAAAACAACAAAATCTTATGATTACATCAAGAGATCAAGAAAAAGACGTGAAAAGATCCATATTCATTCCTGTTAAATTTTTCAGATCAATAAATAAAGGTTCCCTGAGGGGTTAAAATTGTATCTTATTCTGTCTTTGGCCAGTACTTGAATGCGTGTGTGTGTATACATATATATATATATATATATATATATACACACGTATGTTTAAGCATAAATGTGCATGTGTATATACATATTTTGTTACTGTTCAGCCACTTTAGTTGTCTCTGATTCTTTGTGACTCCACATTTGGGGTTTTATTGGCAAAGATACTGGAGTGGTTTTGCATTTCCTTTCTCCAGCTCATTTTACAGACCAAGAAACTGAGACAAACAGGGTGAAGAGACTTGCCCAGCATCACACAGCTAGAAAGTATGTGAGGCTAGATTTGAACTCAGATTTTCCTGACTCCAGACCTGACCCTCTATCCACTGCACCACCCACATGCACCAGAATACATGCATCTATAAATATGTGGGAGTATTTCAGTTCCAAATATAAGCATATTTGGAACTGAAAATAAAAATTAAAATGAAATATTTTAAAGTATCTGAAATAAGATTCAAACATGTTATCCACCATAAATCTATTACTCATTATCCATATAAATCTATATTATATTTACAGATAAATACTATATTTTTCTACAAATAAATTTACATAAAATGTTATATATTTATATATCATTCATCTATCAATATATTTACACACATATGCATATGTGTATGTGTAAGTGTGTGTGATTGTGTATATATTTATAAATAATGTATATGTATATATACATATGTATATGTATATGAGTGTGTGTATATGCTGTTGTTCCATCTTTTTCAGTTGTGCCCAACTCATCATGACCCCATTCGAGGTTTTGGCAAAGCCACTGGAGTTGTCATTTCTTTCTCCAGCTCATTTTCCAGTTGAGGAAACTGAGGTAAACATAGTTAAGTGACTTGCTCAAGGTTACCCAGCTAGAAGTATGTGAGGCTGGATTTGAACTCAGGAAGGGGAGTCTTCCTGACTCCAGGCCCCACCCTCTAACCACTGAGCAACCTAGGGGGAGAGACTGGAGCAACATCTGGAACGATGGTTTCACTGGTTTAGGGAAGATCTGCTACAGAAATTTCTACCAATGGCATTTCCTTCTCCTCTGTAGTTTATTGTCTTAGGCACATGGGGCATTAAGAAAGTTAAATGACTTACCCACTGCCACACAGCACGTCTGCTTCTGGAGCAGGCCACAAACCTAGGTTTTCCAGACTTGAAGGTCAACCTTCTAACCACTATACCACATGGCCTGTCACAGGAGTCTCACAAATAATCAATAACAAAAATACCTAATAATAATATCTAACAATAATACTTAACAATAATATCTAACAATAAAACTTAATAATAATATCTCACAATAATACCTGATAATAATATCTAATGATAATACCTAACAATATCTAACAATAATCCCTAATAATAATATCTAACAATGACACTATCTAACATTTATCTAGGGTTAACTATGTGCCAGACAGTGTTAATAATCTCTTTACAATTATTATCTCATTAGATCCTCACAGCAACCCTGGGAAGTAGGTACCATCATTTCCCCCATTTTACGGATGAGGAAACTGAGGAAGACAGAGGTTAAATGACTTGCCCTGCGTCACATGAGATTCCTGGGCAGAGGAGTGATCTAGTCAGGTCTGTGCTTTGGGAACAGCATTCTGGGAGCTGTGTAAAGACGGATTCGGGGTGGGGAGGCTCAAAGCAGGAAGGCAAATAAGGGAGAATACTGCAGCAGTCTCTGTAAGAGCTGAGGGAAGAGAGAAGAGGGCAGATGGGATATATGAATGTAGAATCAAAAAGACTGGATATGGAAGGAAAAGAGAGTGAATGAAGGCTTTATATGACTGAGAGCTATGAATCTTGGGAACTAGGACATTGGTGGCACCTGATAAAAATAGGCAAGTTAGGAGAAAAGGAAGGAGGACAATAAGTTCCATTTTGGCCAAGCTGAGTTTGAGATGCCTATGGGAATTCCATTCCCAAATGGGCCAGCAGACAGTTGGTGATAACAGGGCTGGAGATCTCACTCAGGAGAGAGACTACAGTAGACTTTTTGGAACTGTCAGTACATTGTTGACAACTACACTTGGGGGAGGTTCAATTAAGATAAAATCCTGGAAAGCAGAAAAGAGGGCCCAGGCCAGAGCCTTGAGGAACACACCTTCCAAGAAAAAGAGAAGGCAATGAAAGGAGAACAAAGAGAAGTCAGTATCAGAGAAGAAATAAACAGGAGGGGAAGACAGACCACAGCATCAGACACTGTAGAAATGTCAGGAAGTATGCAGATTGAGAAAAAGCCATCAGAATGAAGGAGTGCTGGCTTTGGAGCAAGTAACTTCAATAGAGAAATGAGGTCAGAATCCAGACTGCTGGGGGAGAGGAAGCAGACAGAGCTCATGTAGCCATTAAAAAGAGATGCAGAATGCTCTCTGGACAAGAAGCCAAGGTCAAGCAAGGAAGATGGGGAAGCCTGTTAGTAAACCTGTTTGTAGGCAGCGGGGACGGGGGTCTGAGACTTGACAGGGGATGTTCTCTCTTTTCTCACTACAGTATATAGTGAAGTCCTAGAAGACAGTCCAAAAGCCTTAAGGAAAAAAGAAAAGGCTTAAAAATATCTGTTGTGGGAAATGGGATAAAGAGTAAATCAAGAAAGAGGAAAAGAACTGACTTGCCAGCTTAGGAGCCAGCTGAGAGGAGATCTCGTTCATCTGTATCAGACTTGGTTGATGCTTCCTAGGGTACTGTTCAGCCACACCTAAGTAGGGGGTGGAGTCTGGTGAGGCGAGACCAAACCACTGGATAGGAGGACAAGAGACTTGAGAGTAGAGGACAGTGTAAAGCCAAGGAGTGGGAAGGGAATATCTCAAAGTCATAGCTGGAAAGATGGCCCAAAAGACACTGAGAGGTGGAAGGAAAAGAGTCACGGTAAGAATAAAGAACGGTGAGGCAACAAAGAAAAGTGAGATAAAAAGTGGATAAAATCTGGAATTTGATTGTATGAGTACAACATTTGCAGGTGATGGTAAGATCAAGGGTTTATTGAGATTTCTTAAAAATGCACTGCAATTGATGCCATGTGGTCTTTTGAAGTTTTCTTACATTCCAGCTTTTCTACTGTTAACTAGAAGGCAAGGCTGCTTGCATGCTGAATGGGTAGATGAATCTGCCTACCAAATTTTCACCAGCGTCTCACATACCTATGCCACAATGCTCATATATGGATGTAGCAAGCATCTGAGGGAAAAAATAAGTCAAGTTTGAGAAGCATAAGATACATTCTCCTTTTCCATTGGTAAGGTGAAATTTAACTCCAAGAGGCCAGAGAAAGCCTTATAACATGAGGCTTTTTGTGTTAACTTTCCAAGGTCCCCTCTGGTCTCCTCTAACAGCTGTTAAAAGAAAAGATTCTTGTTTCCTAGGTAAGAGATCACTAGGCAAATATAGTTCCCCTAAATGGTCAGACATTCCCCATAGTATAACCCTCACTTAACTAAGCTCATCTGTATGTCTGGCCTAAAAAGTGAGCCAAGTCATTGAAAATTAGATCAGATATTTCAACAGCCAATTCTCAACTATCTATTATAACAAGAGATTAAACAGGGGAGAAGCCAGCAATCACTAAAAATACCAATAATGAAAAGCACATGCTATTAACACTTTCTGTGTTATGAAGCTTTGGCAGTCTTAGTGAAGTTTAAGGCCCCCTTCTAAGAATAATCTTTTTATGTAATTGAAGAAAATAATAAATTTCAGTTGGAAGTTGAAAAATGAAGATGTATTTTTTTTCATATCCAAATTCATGGAACCCCTAAAATTTATCAACAGGGCTTGATGGCCCTCAGTGTACAAACCTCCCTAAGATGAGTGTCTTAGGATCAGTTCAGTCAGAAACATATACATCCTACTTTCACAATTACTTTGCACATCTGACAAGAGAACATCTTAAGCGGACTAGAACAAAAGTTTTCCTCTTATGACCCGAACCTCCCATGCACACTCTAACCTCATACCGACTTGGATCCTTTTTCTCCCCAAGGATATTGGGAAAACCATCCAAAAAAACTCTTTTTCAAATTTCTCTCCCTTGTTGGAGAGTACAACTGGTACCAAGGAAAGTTAAAAACAAACCTAATGAAGTCATCTTCAGTCTGATAACTCCCAAATTTTGACTGTTTTTAATGATATTTTTTTCAATTAACAAGCATTTATTTTCTTTCCCATCCACAGGAAGGAAGGAAGAAAGGAAGGACGGAAGAAAGAAAGAAAAAAAGAAAGAATGAAACAAAGTAACAAAGAAAAAGAAAGAAAAAGAAAGAAAAAGGAAGAAAGAAAGAGGCCTAGTCATGCAAAATAAGCTTCCAAGTTATCCAAAAATGTGTCTCATTTGGCGTCGTGGGTCCCTTAACGTCTTTGTCAAGCAATGGGTAGCATATTTCTAAATCCTCTAGAATTACAGCTGATCGTCTCACTGATCAGAATTTTTAGGTCTTTTGGAACTGTTCATTTTGACAGTGCTGTCATCATATTATAAACTGTTCTCCTGGATATACTCACTTCACTGTGCTCCAATTCATGTAAGTCTTATGAAACTGCCCCCTTTATTATTTCTTAGAGCAAAATCATACTGCAATATACTCAGATATCACAACTTGGTTAGCCATGCCCCAACTCATAGGCATCCCCCTTCAGTTTTTATATCTTTGTTGCCCCCAAAAGAACTTTTATAAATACTTCTATACATGCAGGACTTTTTGTTCATTCTTTGATCTCATTTAAAGAACAAATTTAAACTTGGTTATCCTTCCTTCACTTTCGTATCCTCAAACAGAGAAATTATTACTTACTGGTTAGATGCCCAGTCCACCAATTCTCCTCCATCTGTAAGGAGGTGGTTTTTTTCTGGTCCTGGAGAACTACTCAAAATGGCAGGTGTAGGAGAGTGTGAAGAAAGTGAGTCGAGGCTGCCCGTTGGGGTGTCCTCTTTGGGAGGGCTAGGATTGTCAGCTAGGAGAAATAAAAGGGAGATGAGGATTTAAAGAAATGCTATTTTAAAAAAAGGCACACCACGAACAATCAGCGTTACTTGATTAGTCAATCAAACTTCATCTTAAAATTACATTTATAATTCAGGCTGTGACTATTTGGGTCTCCTGTCTTAAATGGTGGTGGTTGTTTTTGAAACCAAAGACTCCTAAAATAAACCATCTGAAATCGCAAAGGAAGAAGTATTCTCTCACAAGATAAAATGCTAATCAAAATCCAATCAGATAAAAACAATGTGGTCTTTTCAGTGGCCACAATGATACTCCAATTCATAAGAATACAATAGCTACAGGCCAATGAAAACCTCATGGACAACAGAGGAGAGAGAAGCATTCTTGCGGCCTGACCTTCATTTCCTTGTTGCCTGATGGCTGTCCAAGCTACTCCCAGATCATACATATGTATACAATTACATTAAGAAATCATAAGGCACGCCATGTTCATAGTTTTCATCTTAGACCCTCAATCCACCTCTCAATCACGAAAAGTTCCAAAGTAAATCTCTTATTTCTCTGAGAACACTAAGGAAGGATGTTAGAAAAGTCTAGGCTACTATAACGACTAGGAAGGAAAGTTTAATCCAAACTGAAAAGTATTTTCAAGATGCATGTGCTCAAAGAGGATCATTGTATTAAAAATATTTAGGATTATTTATATACGCTATGGGCTGGAGTAAAGAACTCAGAATGGGAAACAAATCAATCAGTTGTTTTCCTTTCTTTATTTTTATTGCAACTATTCTGCTCTCTAAATAAACAAAAAAGCATTTATTAAACGCGTACTATGTGGCAACCACAGTGCTAAGTGTGAGGGATACAGCTTGCTGCATACTTAGAAGTCAGCTTCTGCTCTCAAGCAAAAAGGGGAAAAGATCATCCATTAAACTAAGAGCTCCTCAAGGACTGCCTTTTGTCTTTCTTTCTATCTTCAGGACTCAGCATACTGCCTGGCATATAGTAGGTGCTTAATTAATGTTCACTGACTCAGTGATGACACATGTGGAAGAGGTGAATTGCAGGGTAGACAGAAAGGCCTGGAAGTTCGAAAAGAGAACAACAGGGATGATGCCAAGGCCAGGAGTCTTCAGAATGCACCTTGGGGTCTGCCTCTCAGGAAAACCATTGGGAAGTGGGAATGGGCCTGCAGGTCATGGTAGAAAAGAGTTTCTGGGGTCCCTCTAGCAGGGGTGATGAGGAGAAGGATATTGAGAGTCAGCATCCTGCAAGGAGGGGAAAGGGACTTGGCCAGGAAATTTGGAGATTGATTCCCAGACATTCTTGCAACCACCACAACCTTTAAAACAGTCTCACAGGACTCTGAACGCTGATCTAAATTCACAGTTCTCCTCCCTTCTTGTTTATTCAGAAAACACAAAGAACTAGCACTGTGCTGAGTTAATGATGTCATACTATGTAAATACTTTTTCAGCACAGGTTTGATAAGTTTGAAATCAGTTTTAAGCCTGATTCACAATCTAAGTATCTCACCTGGTAAGCCACAAAGTCAGGTAGGGAGAAACATATCTGCCTAGACCTGGGTCATGGTTACAGAGCATCCAGGAATAGCAAAGCCCATGACCACAAAAAAACAGACATGGAATCAAACTTCACTGATGAGATGAAGAAAAAAATACTGGACACTAAATGAAGTTAGATCCTAACATGCTCATGTTCCAAAGGACCACAAGGGACTCTGACTCAGTCTCCTGTCCTGGTTTCAACCAGCGCTGGACTCAAATTCTGTACGTCCCTAATACTTGTCAGATTCCCCCAGCCTAACCACCAGTGAAACAAGAAAAGACCTAACTTATCAATGACAGAGGCACCACATGGCCAACCATGGCGGAACTAACACTAGATGCACAACTAGAACAGAAAATCTTGGAAAAGAGAACTCATGGAATCGTTTTTAAGTGATGAGTAGTAGAATTCAGGCCAAGGGGTGATGGTAAATGCTCAACAGCTGGCTCTTCTACCACCCCCCCCCCAAAATATGTGCTTGCAATTCACTTTTAAGTTTAATCTACATTAACATTCTCTCCATCTTCTTTTCAGTGTGTGCACATATATATATATATATATATATATATATATACATATATATGTATATATATAATATATAAATGAAAAAGACAAGAATCAAGCTCTTGTTTCACTTAGCATTGGCTGAGATGTAAATGAAATTTAACTGAAATTTAACATTTAGCTCTTCTAAACTGGTTCATGCTGGGAGAAAAAAAGGTTCTGGTGTGTCCAGGTAGCATTGGTTGATAGAAATCTAGCCTTGCTCATGTAAGAACCAGATTCCAGTTCTGCCTCAGACACACGCTGGCTGTGTGATCCTGGGTAGGTCACTTAACCTTTCACTGTTTCAGGACATTCACTAAGGTGGCAGAATACAGAGATTGCTGGTCCTGAAGTCAAAGAGACTCGAATTCAAATTCTGCCTCAGACACTCACTAGCTGTTTGGCCTCAGGCAAATTACTCCACCCTTGCCTGTTCTCAGTTTCTTTAACTATAAAACAGAGCATATACCTCATTGTTGTGAGGACCAAAGGAGGTCCTTTTTATGAAGCACAATGCCTGACACAGAGTGGGCATTATATAAACCCTAGTTACTCTTCATTATCATTTTTTTGTTGTTAAGTTGTTGTTATGTAGCAGGGGCACATGCGCATGGATGAGAGTTCTCTATATCACATGGAACTACAAGTCTGGTCCAAAGAAGAGGAGGATAAAGAAAATAGAGTCTGCCTGGAGACAGTGAGGCAGTGGGATCAAGGTGAACGCTCCCAACTGGATCCAATAACCATTTTATTAAACATCCACAATTTGTAGGGCATGGGGACTGGGTGCCAAGGATACAAAGACAAAATAAAACAGTCCCTACTCGAGAAGCTTACATTCATTGGGAACACACACACAAGAGAAATGAAGCATATGCCAACTGATCTCAAGACTAGAGATCACCAAAGACACTAGAGAAGGATTAAGGCTTAGATGAGCTCTGCTCTGAAGAGTGATATTGACTCCAGGAGAAAGAAGGGCTGAATATGGCTTGAGGTAATTTTTTTAATAAGTTAGGGTGCAGGAGAAAGACTCAATGAATGGAAAGGGCATTATTGGTGGAAGTCACCCATGAAAAGCCCTGAAATTCATCTCAGGACATCACCACCACAGGCAGAAACAAGAGGGTGATTCCCCCAACAACAGTCATTTTTTCCACAGCCCTTCACCACAAGATACTTTAGCTAACTGGTGTAATTCAACTCCCCAACAAAAGAGCCAATTTTCAGGCAAATGAACCAGAACCCACTGATTGACCACCGCTAGGATTCCTTCTGATTTATTTTCTTTTTTGAACGTGGTCCACCCAGCGGGGAATGAAAATCCTGCTCTGCTTTGTGACAGCTCAGCCTTAGCCAGTGGTCTTTTTTTTTTAATTCTCTCCCTCACTAAAGGGCACCAAAGAGGAACAGGCAGAAAATATCACATTCTCAGGCCTCTCCTCCCCCTCCCTCAGGAATCAGGACAGTTGGACTTCCTCAGGACACAGAACAGAACAGGAGCACATAATCTCCACATTCACCTGCAGTACAGCTGTTCAGCTGAGGCCACTCGGGATGACTTGGCCAGATGCAACAAAACCCAATGGGTTTTTGAGGCAGAGCAGTGCTAACCTCAAGTATGAGTCAGACGTAATCTAGCCAGATGCTGCGCCTTCCAACAGCAGCTCCTGGCTTTCAGTGGGATGGGAGCCGGCCTCCATTAATCTTTAGATGCTGCCTTCCCTGTCTGCAGGGCACGACCCAGCACAAGCAGCGAACATGAGGGCCAGGACCTACTAAGTCACTGTCTCATTCCAGCCAAGGAGGAGCCCGTCAGAAGCAAACAGGAGCTCATGGGAAGCAGAGCGGCCTGGATGCTTCAAAAATGAGATATGCTAAGTCCTACTCCACATTCCCCCGCCCAATCCACCCCTACCCCCACCCCATGCAGTTCCCCAGCATACTGATGCAGCAGCACTGACTGTCATTCAGCATCTTAAATCATGTTCTATTAGGAGGATGTCTCCTCCTGCCAAACCTCAGCCATCAGAAGCCACCAAGTGAAAATGCCATCTGCAGAAGTACAGAGATGTATGCAGACAGACCAAGCAGAAAGATGGCTCCCAATGTACTTTCTAAGTGAAGACAATGTAGTTTCCTTTCTGCCGTGTAGGAATTAATACAGACTGGACACAGGCACAGAATCCAAGAAAACATCAAAATCCTTGGGGGTGAGGAGATGCATGTATTTGTGTGCATGACTATACACACAAATACATATATACACTTACACATGCCTATACATACACACATATATGCATGCACCTATATGCCCACATATAATATAATATATACATATATACACATATATATACATGTGTGTGCATTTCTATGTTATGTATGTATGTATACATATATATGCAAGCACACACATATATGTGTGTATATGTACACATATATACATATATATACGTGTGTGTATACATAAAACCCAAAATAATGACAATCATTTACCATTTCTGGTACTAAGTCCTTTAAAAACAATCAAATTAGAATTAAAAAAACCTAAATAGGTCTTTTTTTAAAATTTCACTCAGAACACTAGGGGATTTCTGGATTTAAAAACAGCAACACAATTTTGTGAAATAGGGGGAATCGAGGCACTGGCTATGTGACCTTGGGTACTCAGCCTTAGTTTCCTCATGTATAAGATGAAGCTTTACAGTTCCTTCCAGCTCTAGAACTATGACTTAAGGACACCGATCCTCCATTCTACTGACATTCTACACTAACAACCACTGAGGGCATTGATGATGCTTTTCTGACAGCTCCAACAGCAGGGCATGGAAGGCCAAATTCAGCTTCCGGAAAGGAAAAGGCTGTTGTGGGGGCTGGCCCGTCATGGACAGGTCTCAAGCATGGAAGCCCATTCCTAACAAACACCAGCCCTGAAAAACGGAGGTGTTTTATAGGCTGTCCCTCTCCAGGCCTGGCCCCAAGGCCTTACTCCTCTCCAAAGCCTGCTCCATTTTGTCAGAGCGTTCCACATCACAGCAGTGGTTTATCACAGAATCACAGACTTTGACCTCTTTTTCACACATGAGAAAAGTGAGGCTAAAACACATGGAGTGACCTGCCCAAGGTCACCCAGCCCGTGCCCTGACTTCTCCTATTCCATAAAACTGCCTCATTGAGTTGTCCCTCTCCTCCCCACCCCAATTCTCTTGTAGTATCTCTTTTACATGAATCCTCTGTACCTACACATCATCTCTTCCTGCTAGAGTTGGAAGAGACCTTAAAGGCCATTAATACGCATCTTCTTATAGGAAACTCAGGCCAAAACAGGTTTGCTGACTTGCTCAGAGTCACACAGCTGTGAATTCCAATAAACAGCCCAACGATGAACTGCCCAAGAACCCACAGATATGGGGTAGGAAAGCTACTGAGACTCCCAGTACTGTCCCTTTTTTCATTCAGCCATCATCATTAGGATCTCTTGAGTTCCAACACCCTGCAGATGTTGATGGTAAAGAGAACACTGAATTCAGCGCATCAAACAGAACCTTATTCATCACACAGCATCTACTCAGCAGAAGGAAACTACCTGTGAAAGAAACAAAGGGAAAGCAAAGTCTTCTCCCAGGAGGGGTCAAAGAGAAGAACAGACAGAGCTATCTGGAACACACGATCAGGGAGGAAGTTCCACATCTAGAGTCTGTCAGCATGACTTTGGAAAAGCTACTTAATCTCTTTCAGAATTAATTTTGCCTTTTGTAAAATGGGTATAGTAATATTTCCAACACATTTCACAGGATTGAGGAGAATTCAATTCAATAAAAAATTTAGTAAGTCACTACTATGTGCCAGGCTTTAATCCCACCTAAGACTCCAGGTGAGTTTTTGTTAAATGCCCAACCTATTCCCATTCTTTAAATGATCAACAAACATTGATTAAGTACCTACTATGTGGGAAACATTAAGGCTACAAAGAGAAAAAAAATGGAAAACTCAAAGCTCATAGGGTGGTGGATACAGCACTGGGCGTAGAGTCAGGAAGACCTGAGACCCAAGGCAGCCTCCCGACACTTACTAGCTGTGTGACCCTGGCCAAGTTAACCTCTGTCAGTCTCATTTTTCTCAACTGTAAAATAGGGATAAAAATAATACCAACCTCCCAAGGTTGTGTTAGGATCAAAGGAGATATTTGCAATGTACTTAGCATAGTAACCTGGCCAACTAAGAGGTAGAGTGGATAGAGTGCTGAGCTTGGAATCAGACTCATCTTCCTGAGTTCAAATCTGGTCTAAGACACTTACTAGCTGGGTGACCCTGAGCAAGTCACTTAACCCTATTTGCCTCAGTTTCTTCATCTGTAAAATGAGCTGGAGAAGGAAATGCCAAACCACTCCAGTATCTCTTCCAAGAAAACACCAAACAGGGTCAAGACTGATGGCACCCTTCACATAGCAGGTACTTAATAGATTCCTACTCCTTCACCCCCCATACACGATCAGCTGCCAAATCTGCTTGATTCTATCTCTACAATATGTCTCACATCTGCCCCTTTTCCTCCATTCACAATGGCACTCTCTAGTTCAAGCCCTCATTATCCTCTGAAAAAGTACATAGGCATCCTTGTCAGGTCTCTCTAATACGTTTCAGAATAAACATCCCTCTTTCTAGTTTCTCCCCTTTCCTTAATCTATCCTCCCCACAGCTGCCACCAGTCCATCCCTTCCACGAATCTTCTAGCTCTTAGTCATCTGGTGCCCATCTCCCTTCCCACAACCACCCTCTTCTCCATTGCTTTCTTTCCCACTTTGATCTTCATGTTCCTCACACCACCTTACATCTCCATCTGATGCCTGGAATGACCTCCCCTCCCCTACTCCAGTCCTTTAAAATTCTTCCTTCAAGGCTCAGCTCACAGGCTCCCTTCTACAAACAGCCTTTCTAACTCTCACACTTTTTAGCTAGCATTCCTCCCCTGAGATGTTCTATTTACTCAGTTGTATTCAGGTTATCTCCTCCCACTGGCATAAAGGTTCCTAGAAGGCAGGGACTCTTTTTTGTGCCAAATACAGTATCTATATGTGTTGCTGTTGGTCAGTCTTTTCAGTCCTGTCTGACTCTTCGTGACCCCATCTGGGGTTTTCTTGGCAAAGATACCAGGGTGGCTTGTGAAATCATTTCCTTCTCGTTCATTTTGCAGATGAGGAAACTGAGGCAAACAGGGTAAAGTGACTTGCCCAGGGTCACCCAGCTAGTAAGTGTCTGAGGTCACATTTTAATTCAAGAAGATAAGTCTTCCTGACTCTAGCAAATAAGTGCTCACCGAATAAAAATGAATTAAAGAGAACATAACATAACTTTTCTCAGGATAATGTGCTAAGTATAATTGTTCTGGTTTTTTCCCAATGCAATCCTACAAGGCAAAGGAAGCTCCTTTTGTCCCCCACAGGGCAGTCAATGGAAGCCTGGGAGTTCATGCGGAAAACTGAACTATTTGATAATGGACTCAAGTCTTCAATCAGAGACAAACACTCTCTTTGGCTTATATTAGAAGGGAAAAAGGAGGAAAGAAATTAGAACTGTCACTGCCCATTAAGGAGACAAAGCTAATTATGTTTCTCAGTAGTGGGAGGTGTACTGGGAAACAGAATAGAATTACCAAGTGCAAGGAAAAGGTCCCCATGTCCCACTTACCCCAATTCACAGCTCTACTGGCAGTGACGGGAGGGTGAGGCTGGGGTACGGCAAGAAAGCCCACCTCATTTCATCTCACCCTCTCAAAACAGGAGACACATAATGAAGGTAAATGGCTAACAGATTAAAGACAATCACATGCAAGAGAAAACTATTTCAACTAGAAATAAAATGTCTTTTATCTGAAATCTGGCCTAAGAGATGGTAGCCTGAATTTCATGAGTTTTTTCTTCCTTTTTAATGATTTTTTTTAAAAATTGAATTTTACAGGTTTACTATTCAAAGCATATAACCCCTCATCTCATTGAGACAAACACCAAACTGAAGGAGAACATCTCCCTGGGCAAATTGAATAAGATAAAAAAAGTCCTTGATGAATCATAAATTACAATTTGGGGGATTAAGGAAATGAAAAGAAAGTAACAATGTTTCAAAGGAAAACAAAAAAGTAGCTTATTGAACAACTGTTCTTGTTCAATACTACCTGTGTGACTTTGGACAAGTCACTTAACTGGGGCAGGCCTCAGTGCCCTCCTGCCAAAGGAAAAGGACTGGTGGTGATAAATCTATGATCCATAACACAGTCTTGTGACCTTTGATGGGCAAAAATTAAATATGGTGACCATCCCTAGCAAACACAAGGAAGAGCTAAAGTAGACTACAAGAAAAGATATGACAGGTCAATCTGTTGGGTTATAATACCACTTTAGTTGAAGAGAATCATGCAATGTGATGGAGAGACCATATTACTACATCAGTAGCAGCTAATGGACAACATATTACAGCTACAAAAACCACCTTGACTGCCAAGGGCAATGGCTGTCTCTGGCAATTCAATAATGGTATGAATGGGGCCATATTGTTGCACCATTAACAAAAGTCAGAGCAAATTTCCTTATACTGCCAAACAGAACATTTATACCATTAGCAGAGTCAAGGGTCAATATATTTGAAGACTGGACTTTAGGTTTCCAAATAGAAACTCAAAGGCTGAATCAAATGGTGATCTTCCATACCCTTCTGAAATAATAAGCCACTTAGAAAATATTAAATTAGGAATTCTGTTTTCCAAGCTGACCTGTGGAGACTGTGACCGTTCATTACAATTTCAAGCAATCTAAGTGTACTTTTTAATTTAATGAGCCATTGTAAAGGAGCATGTTTTGCCCTAATGATAGAGCGATTGGAAAATGGTCATCACAACTGCTATTCAACTAAAACCAGGAAGGCCACTGCTCAAGTCACCCCCTTCTGCAACTTTTCTGTCCCATGTCCTTCCATCGTGTAGTGGAAATCTTTGACTAAAGACTTCAGCAGAGATCAGACGGGGGTGGGGGGAGGGGTGTCCTACGAAATGATGACCAGAATATCTGGAAATTCTAACAAGTCCATGGTCTCCAAGGAGGCATGCTAGAAAGATCTGTGATTTCCTCAGCATGAGCAAGTCCCAGTGAGAACTCACTTCAAAGGAAAAAGGTGAAAAGTCTTTCCGTCATCCATCCATTTAGTAGTTAAGTCCTAAGGAAGAGCCTAGGGGAACGGAGAGATTAAACGATGCCCACTGAGTCACAAAGGCAGTAAACGTCAGAAGCAGAATTTGAATTCAGGTTTCCCTGGCTCCAAACCTGGTGTTGTTGTTACTATAACAGTGTTCTCCAAAGAAGGGGTCATGGAATGTGGCTTGATCCTAAAGGATATGGGATCAACTATTCAGAAAGAAAAAGATGCATCACACCCCTAGCTCTCAACCCTCCTCCAAAAGTCAACCCCTATGAAATAGGGAGTGCAAGTATCATCCCCTTTTTACAGCTGAGGAAAAAGTTCAGAGGAGCTACATGAATCGTCTAGAGACAAACAGCTAGAAAGGGACAGAGCCGAGACTCCTGGCTTACGCATGGTGGTTTTTCTCCTACATTGCACGCACATCTCAATCATTTCCTCTTCTTGGCTAGTCAAGGCCCTTCCCAATATGGCTCCGACCTAAGCAAATGACGCTAAGCAAATTGATCTATGCATTTTCTCCCATTCTTTTAAAAGACAAATGACAAAAAGGAGGGGGAAAAGACACCTTCCACTGCAGTCAGTCTAGGGTTCCACCCATGCACCACACTCATATTAACCCTAAGACGTTTCTCTTACCTCACCTCATACCCTCTCACCACCCCATGGTCCCTAAATGACTGCTCTTCTGCCTTTCCAAATCATCCCTGGTCCTTGACATATAGCTCAAATTTCACCAATGAAGCCTTGCACTAATCATGCCGGTCCATCTCAACTATCTCACCTGTTGTCTCCCCACTCCAGTCTATCCAACAAAGAGCTGGCAAAGTTATTTTCTCCACATACAGATTTTCATGGGATTCTACTACTCCACCACCTCTAAAGACTCCCTATGTTCTCTAGGTTACAACATAAAGTCCTCTGTTTGGCTTTAAAACACTTTACACCTGACTCCAATCTGTCTTTCCAGATTCCTAGGGTATTACTCCTACTCCCACACTCTGCAACCCCGTTACTGGGCCTGCTCTGTTCCTCACACAGGTCACTCCATGCCTTTGCCACATTCAGCTCCCACACCTAGAGTGTACTTTCCCCTTCCCTCCATCACATATAGAGTACCTGTCTTTTTCCAAGGTGCAGCTCAGGGACTATTTTCTGTATGAAGCTTTTCCTGATCTTCTCCCCCTACTCCAGGTAGGACCCCCCCCCAACTGCTCTGTATTTATTTTGTATATGTTTATATTCACTTTATATTTATGTTGCACATATATATATGTATCTTTGTGCTTGAAAATATAATTTATATATTTTATATATATATATATATATACACAAAAGGATACACATATACATACACACACATACATATGTGGCCTTGTCTCCTTCATTGGGGCAGGAAGGTGATACA
The DNA here is from genome assembly GCF_028372415.1 of Notamacropus eugenii. Lineage (NCBI taxonomy): Eukaryota > Metazoa > Chordata > Mammalia > Diprotodontia > Macropodidae > Notamacropus > Notamacropus eugenii. Next base: position 145,372,468 of record NC_092877.1, on the reverse strand, counting down.
GCGGATAGTGCCAGGCCTGAAGTCAAGAAGGCCTGAGTTCAAATCCAGCCCCAGACACTTACTAGCTGTGCGATCCTGGGCAAGTCACTTCACCCTGTTTGCCTCCGTTCCCTCACCTGTAAAATTAGTTTGAGAAGGAAATGGAAAACCACTCCAATATCTTTCCCAAGAAAACCCCAAATGGAACAATGAAGAGTTAGACATGACCAAACAACACCAACAACTCCTTCATTAGAAATGTTAGCTTCTTAAGAGCATGGATTGCTTCATTTTTTGTGCTTGTATCTGAAACCTAACAGAGCACCTGGGACAGCATAGATGCTTAACAGAAGTTTGCTGATATCAGTAATACCCAATTTGGAAATTATTTGCTCATTCTGATCTAAGTGCATGGAATCCAAAGCCCAGTTTCTTACTTTGTATTACAAAACTGTGATACCTATGTTAAAATTCACCAAATGTTATTACCACAAGAGATGAGTGCCACTTAAAATCATTCTGGAAGTGGTTTTTTTTTATAATTATAAACCTTAAAAAGTTTTAGTCATTTCAAGATTTTCTCTGAAACAAAGACCTATCAGATTTTGATACCAATAGCCTTCAGATACTCTATCACTGTGAGTAACAGAACTGAGATCAAGAATCACCCAAAAGGGATGGCACCCAGTAAGGAACACAGAGCTGCAACACACCCTGAACAAAGAAAATCAGTACAAAAAAAAAAAAACCAAAATGAACAATATGTGAGCAGCTCTTTTCATCCTTGTAGAAAAATAAATATTAAGAAGGTATCCACCTCTTAAGGAATAGTTGAAGAAATTGTGGTATAAGATTGAAATAGAATGTGTTATGCCATAAGAAATGACCCAACAAACACTTTCAGAGTCAATTGGGAGGATACATATCAACAGAGTCAAGGTGAAGGGAGCAGAACCAGAGGGATCATTCATACAGTGACAGATATTGTGAAGAAAAATAACTTTGAAGGACTTGGGAACTCAGATTGGTGCAATGACAAACCATGACTGCAGGGACTGAAAGACCAAGCATGTCAGAAAGGTGACAGATTTAAAACGCTAAATGAAATGTACACTACAGGACATGGCCAAAGTAGGAATTTGGTTTATCAACAAACATTTGTTGAGAGTTTTCTTTTTCTTTTCTCTTTATCTGTTATTACTCAATTGAAATGGTAAGTATCAAGGAGATAGCCTAAAATGGCCAGGGTCTCCCATTGCATCCTGGGCCATCTCCAGTCTCCCTGATGAATATCTGGCCACTGGACCAAGATGGCTCCAGAGGAGAAAGTGAGGCTGGTGACCTTGCACGGCCCTCCCTCACTCAAATCAAAGTCAATGGCAAGTCATGTCATCATCTTGATGTCATGGTCCTCTTCGAGAATGATGGACAAACACAACACAATAAAGGAGAGAAAATAAATGTTTTTATTATAAAAATAATTAATTAGAAAAAAACGTAGGAGTTGAAAAGAAGAGGCAGGATGACAAAGTAAAGGAACATGTTGACCTTGCAGTTAAAGGACCTATGTTCAAATCCTAGATCTACTACTGATTAGCAGTGTGGTCTTGGGAAAGTCTTTTAATTTCCAAAGGTCTCAGTTCCTTTATCTATAAAATTCAGAGGCTGGACTAAAAGAACTTTGTGGCCAGGTCTAAATCTAGGCTCCCATGATCCTGATAGGGTATAAGGAAGAGACCAAAAATTTCACTGCTATTCTGGAAATGTGAAGAAAGCAAAACATTTTTTGGTGCCCTTCCCCATGGAAAATGTATGCGAAGACACAAATGAGAATCACCTAAGATGGACACGGATGAATGAATTGGGATTTGTCCCTCTAGAAGGAGTACCCACAGTGATAAGATCAAAGATCCATTAGACTATTTCTGAAAGAAAAAAAATAAACATCAACTATGTGCTATGTTTATTAAGAGGAACTTGCATTAATGAGTTAAAGAAAGCAGAGGGAGATCATTGCAGCTTCAAATGTTCCCAAATCAGAAAACTCAAGGAAAAGAGAAACTATATATTCAAGAAGTTCCATAGATCAAAGACTGATTTAGTACAACTGCAGAGGGAAATTTTTCTAATTATCAAGTCTGATCATCACTGACATTAGGATCTGTCAATCCATCTCAATGAAATGCCAATAAACAAGAACGAAAGGGTAGCAATGGAATGCAGAGAGAAATTTATCCAGTCTTCTGCCCCTCAAATGCACATCATGCAACTGTACAAACAAACAAGGTGAAAAAGTGTCACTTCTACATTTGCTCTTCAGACAGCCACCTTCTGATTGCATCAAGCTCAGCAGAGTTGTGGATGACAAAGCTCATTTGGATCATGGCCTCTTTCCTGCATTTCCTGATTCTCCCCAGTTTCTAGTCAGCTCTCCCTGATGAAATCACGTTGTATTTATTTATCTGTGTTGACGTTGTTTCACATTCATACACACACACACACACACACACACACACACACACACACATACACACACCCCATCTTCTTGACTCCAAGTAAGATATATAAACTCAGAGGAAGCAGAGACTTCTGTTACTGTCTTTGTATAGCCTGGTACTTAACATAAATGCTTAATAAACAGTTGCATAATTCACTTGCATTGTTCAGTTCTTATGCAGTGGCATCACACTCTTTACGATCCTATTTGGTGTTTTCTTGGCAAAGATACTAAAGTAGTTTGTCATTGCCTTCTCCAGCTCATTTTGCAGATAAGGAAACTGAGGCAAAGAGGATTAAGTGACTTGCCCAAAGTCACACAGTTAATATATGTCTGAGGCCAGATTTGAACTCAGGGAGATGAGCTTTCCTGCCTCCAGGCCCTGGCACTATCCACTGTACCACCCAGCTGCCCATACTGATGCACAAAAAAAAAGGTAAGTATTAAACACTAATTATTAAACATATTCACAAGAATTTACTAAGCCTCCTTTATGCTACTGGCATTGTGCACACCAAGATAAAAACAGCTTCTGCCTTCAATGAGTTTACCTTCTACCTGAGGAAAACAACATGTATAACAGAAGTAAATACAAAATACAAATTAATTTTTGAGCCGCAGGATGGGGAGAATGTTAAAATGTGTGCACACAATTTGTAAGAAACGGAAAATGAGAGTAACTGATACAACATACTTTGAAATGTATAAATGTCATAAAAATATGAGGCATGTTACTATTCATGGATGCAAAGGATTTGTAAAGGATGGTGAGAAAAATTCTGTGAATACTTAACTAGCTTTTGTAATTAGAAAAAAAGATGAAGCAATCCTAAAAGATACCAAATTGTGCACAGAAATAAGTGAGATGCCAAGGTACATCATGGCAGGTCAGCCGCTGTCGATTAGGGAACAGTCACTGCAGCTTTATTTTGACTTCCAGAAATGTCTCCTATTTTTCAAGCATCCTGGTTATAGAGTGGATAATTTCCAGGCTCGATCCTTGATTAAAATAATAATACTAATAATGACTTGAAAGAAATTGGATGTATCCCTGATTGATTCATTTGCACATTAACTCATCAAAATCTATGGTTTAACTCAATCTTCACTCCGCCCCCCACCAAAAGAAATATGCTTTTTTTATTACAAAAAAAAAAAGGAACTGAGTTTTACCTTTCCACAACAAAATGCCCCTCCTAGGAAAAGCTCACCACTGCCAAACTCAGCAGTATGCTACTAAATCTAGCCTTGACTGACACTACTCATTCCTCCGGCTGGAAAGTGGAGTACCAAACTTCTCCCAATATCTGTCTTTATAGTGAGCATGGTTGGATGCACCTGCTACTCTACATGGTTTGAATTCCACAAAACAAGATGCCCCCATGCCAGGTAGCAACTGGTGTCCCATCTCTTCCCCCACCACAGCTTTCTTGCCTCCTTTAGTGTATTTTCTCCCCTATCAGATGATAAGATCCATAAAGGCAGGGACTGTCTTCCTTTTTATTAGCTGTATGCCCAGAGCTTAGCACATTATCTGGCATATAGTAAGAACTTAATAAATGCTTATTGAAAATAGAAGTCTCAGTGGTAGCAAAAAAAACCAAACTGGAAACCACATGGATGTCTGCCATTCAGGGGACGGATGAATAAATTGCAGTATATAACATTAATGGAATGGATAAGAATATATGATACCTATATTCTTATCACAACATAAGAAATAACCAATGTGAGGAATTTATAGAAACAAGGGAAGATGGTGATAAATTAATTCAGCATGAAGCCATGAGTCAAAAATCCAAAATAGAAAATGACTAGGATCATGTAAATCAAAAGAATACTAAAACAAGACAAATTAAATGCACTGACCAATCTTTGTCCAGGAGAAGACATGATATGAAGCTTCCCTTCTCTGGGTACAGAGTTAAGGAGACTATGGAATATGTCATATGCTTTCTGACACAGTATAGCAGGACTATGCCCCCTCCTTCTTCTTGGACATGACGATTCTCTGGACCATCAAAAATGCATTCTCTTTCTTGGCCACTTCATCACACTGCAAACTTATGCTAAGTTTGTGAGCCACTAAAACCCCTCAGATCTTTTTCCAGGCTATCTAGCCCTACACATTTCCACATCTTTTACTTAAGATGTTTTTTGTGAAAAATGTGGCCTATTACATGGCCATTTCCAATATAGCAATGTTTCAACCAAAGATGAGAACCATCTACTCTCTTCCTGCTGGCCCTGCATACTCACAGCAGTAACTTAACAGCTGTCCCTATTATGGGCAGAGATCCATTTAGAAAGGACCATGCAGAAAGCATAATTTCGAATGCTGAATCAATCTTGTATAGTTTTTGAATCACCAGTGGATTATGAATTTGAAGACTTAAGTTCAAACTCCTTCATCTGTCATTTCCAAAATCTGTAACCTTGGTCAAATGATTTCACTGCTGTGGATTCACCTTCTTTTATCTGTATAAATGTGGGTTAGTAGAGGAGATCTAAATTCCTTTCCAGCACTAAACTTATTACTTTCTTATTCATCTACTATTAAGGAGCTAGTCAGGAATGTGGAATCAATGAAATGCAATTTCAATATGTCAACGACGCAATAATTTTCATAATGATCAGGGAAGTTTTCTCTATACCACAGAGGGCAGAATTTGTGATTAGCTTTATTAAGGCATCACATCCCTTCTTAAATGTTGCCACTTGTCAATCTGTCTTCCAAAAGCCACCAACCAAACTATTTGCTCCTGACAGCCTTAAACATTTCAATGAATTCAGGATAAATCACCCCTTCAGCTGGTTTGGTGAAATGTTTCTTAGACAGCCCAGCTTACCTCCTACACAGTCAAAGTTTCAAAGAGGGCTGTAGAGAGAATGACAGCTGCTTGAATTCTGAACTACAAATTAAAATAAATGCTATGGGAAGGGAAGAAAACATACACATGCCACAGGAATCAAATCTTCCAAGATTTTTTTCCTGGTACTAAATTTTAATTACATTCCATGAACTTCTTTTCATCATGAAAAGAGTTGATATTTATGGTTTTGAAAAGAGTTCAGTGAGATTCTTTTTTTTTTCTTTTGAAAAAGAAAACAAAAAAAAAGCTCATCCCACATGGATAGGTTCAGTCAAGAACACGCACAGTGTTGTTGCACCCCATGTGAGTTGAGTCTTGTGGCTCACTGAGACAAAGCCTTGGAGAAGGCCTCTGGTGAGATGTCATGGGAATGCTAGGATGCCATTTTAACAGCAGAATTCCCTTTGAATTCACTTGTCTCACTATCCCAAAAGCAAACTTAGAAAGAGCTAGATTTCATGACTTGGGTGCATTTGGGATGTCAGTAAGGTGGATTCTGTCTCCACTCATCAAGACCGAAGTCATCTTTTGTGGTTCAGTTGTTTTCAGTTGAGTCTGACTCTTCATGACCCATTTTGGGTTTTCTTGGCAAAGATACTGGAATGATTTTCCATTTCCTTCTCTAACTCATTTGACAGACAAGGAACCTGAGGCAAATGGGCTTAAGTGACTTACTCAGTGACTTGATACAGCTACTGAATTTCTGAGGCTGGATTTGAACTCATTAAGACGAGTCTTCCTAACTCTAGGCCCGGCATTCTATCCACCGCACCACCTAGCTCCCCTTAAAGCCTTCTGTGACTCCTCATTTTTGAATCAGTGTTTGCATAGGACCATAAATTTAGTGCTAGAAAGGATTTTGGCTCATCTACTCCAGAGGTGTCAAACATCATGGCCTGAAAGAGCACTGTCTAGGGGAACCAGATTAAAATATTGGGAAATATTTAACAAAAAAAAATACAACAGAATATAGGAAACCACATTTCGAAGTCAATGTTCTAGCCACAGGGATCTTTAGGTACAGTTTAGCATCCTTACTTCTATTTGAGTTTGACACTGATATCTAGTCTAACTTCCTCCTTTTACAAAGGAGACAACTGAGGCAGAAAGTAGATAGATGGTTCACCCAAGATGGTAAATGGCAGAGCCAGGTTCCCAATCCAGGGCCTCTGATGCCCTATCCAGCACACTTTGTACTGCACCATAAATACTCAGAGATTTGAAACTTGGCTGGACCTTGGAAATCAATTCTAACCCCTTCATTTTATGTAGGTTCACTGAGATGACTTGTCCAAGGTCATGTATATTTAAGTAAGCAACAGAACTAGGATTTGACCCCAGGACCTCTGACTCCAAATCTATTGCTCTTTTCAGTATATCAGACTATTAAACTAACTACTGCCAACTCTATTAATGATGAATCCATTAAATAATAATCCTGTTTTTTTCTGAAGAGATTATTAGAGGCCTTAGTGTTGAAGAAGTGACTATATTACACTAGATAGGTATGCTAGTCAATGATTGGGGGGCTGAAAGAGAGGTGGGGAAAAGAGGCAGGAAATACTAACAAGTATACTCTTGTTAAGTAAATTCTCTACTTCCTTAACTCTAGAAATCAACAAGGAACAAATCAAACTAATTTGCAGCACTTGCCAATTTCCAAAGTGTACATGCTTCCTAAGAAGATATATCAATCAGCTCTGTGCTTCAAGCTGGCTCTAACACACCCCAGCTCTAGACCTTGTATCTCTGAGCCTCTACCAAGAAAAGGAAAAAGAAAAAAAAAAAAGAAAGGGGTCAGGGACAGGGAGCAAAGGAGACAGAGGGAGAGACGAAAGCTTATCAGTTCACTGTGGCGCTTTTATGACAAATTGAAAGGATTATTCTAAGATGACATTCTGAATACATTATTTGTAGAATTACTGGAACCCTAATCTCAATCCCAATCTTGTATCCCCACTGTTATAATGTTAGGGAACGAAAACACCCATTGGCCAGAGCAGACTCTTTCATGAATCGCTTTCCAAAGAATTTTCTTCGCAGACGGAGGTTAACACACCCATAAGTGGCATGAAAGGAGGCATATATCAATGATTTTCACCACCAGAGTTAATGATTTTTAGGTTGTCAAACCGTGTTTGAGATGTGTCCATGCAAGAATGTGTTAGGATAGGACGGGAAAAAAGTTTTCTTATGAACAGCTTTTCTGAAAAGGATAGCGGTCTTGTACCAGAAGTGAAGAGCTCTTAAGATATCAGCTCCATCCCGCTCTGTAAGGCATTCTTTCCACTAACATGTATCATGTTGATAATCATATATTCCTGAACTTACCTTCCAGATCGTTATAAAAGCCAATGCCATAAGAAGACTGAAATTAGAAAAGTGTGCATGTATGTGCTGGGAGGGATTGGGGAAGGTCACATCATCAAGGGCCACTACCCAAATAACACAGGACTTGGAGATAAATACTTATCAGCCATTTGACACTGGGTCATGTAATTTCTGTAAGCTTAGGTTTCCTGATCTATATAAGGGGAATAATTATGTTTGTAATGCCTACTTCACAGGATTTTATGTAATGGGTTAGATAAATGTGAATTATAATTTTCATTATTATTCCCTAAAGCCGCCAAATAATTGCAGATTCAAGAAAAGGTCCTGTGGCAAAAGTAAGGAGATTAAGAATTAAAAATGTTCACAATTTTATTTATTGCCCTTACAAAGAATGTTTGGTATTCTGGCCTTCATTTGGGGAATTATCTATGTGGTTATTAGAAAAACTGAATCCTCCATATTGACTAGTCACTTTCAAATGGTCAATTCTGCTTTAACTCTCTCTGATCTATAAACAACTGTCAATTTCTCCTATATGTTATGTCCATCTCTTTTTCTCTATTTTCAGTGATGACACACCCAGATCAAGCTGCTGCTACTACTTCACACCTAGGTTACTCTTCTAGTGTTCTGGGAGATCTCTCTGAATCCAGGTTGCTGTCCAAAATTAATCCTGGATACTCTTGACAGATAAAGACGTCCTACATATGGGCCTTTCATTATACCACTGCACTGCTCAAGACTCTTCAGTGGCTCCATCTCGCCTCTAAGAATAAATATAAAACTTCAACCTGGCATCATAAGCCCTCCATAATCTAATTACAATCTATCTACCTCACATTACTCCCCTGCAAGTCCTCTAGGTTCCAGCCAAACTGGGCAACTAGTTGTTCCTAACATTCAACATTACATCTCTTGCCACTGTGAATATGCCACGTCTAGATTACATTCTTCCTTTATTTCTACCTCACAGAGTCCTCATCTTATTTCATTTCCCAGCTCATGTCCCTAGCTCCTTTGGAAAGCCTTCCCAGACCTCACTAGTGACCACTGAGTCTTTGTTCTCTTTCTCCTCAAATTACTTTCTGTTTTCTTAAACAAGCTAACTCTTCTCAGTGCAATGTCAGCTCCCTGAAGGCAGCAATGGTTTCACCCTGCACAGAGTCAGCACCCTGAACAGAATCTATTTCTGTATTACCCACACTTGTGCCCAATGTTGTATGAATATCAGGAGTGGCGTAATTATGTGTCCAGTGAGGTCCTTCTCCTCTAAATATATACATATTTAAAAAAAAAAAAAAGCAGAAAACACCAAATTCTTAATGATGACAAAGTCTTATCCCCTATGTTAATGAAATGAGTTCTATTTATTTTTTTCCTCATTTCTAGTAATACTAAGATAATTAGACGAAAACATTGCTTTGCTCCATTAGACGTATAAAGTATGTGCTAGTCACTGTACTACCACTGTTTCCTAATTATTCCAATTTCTCATTCATATTTTCCCTGGAAAAAAAAAAGTACCATGCCTTAAAAATACATTTTCATTTTTATACAACACAGAGTAACAACTTAATAAATGCTTGCTGATTGAGTCAGTGGAATTAGTTCACAGAGATAACCTAAGTATGTACCATTTACAATTCTCAAACTATAGAAAATGATCTACATCAGAGCAGAATCACACAACAAAAACAAAGAAAATGTCCATGACCTCAGGAAGGAATGAGCTCTTCCTGGCTAATCTGGCTCATTCTGGTCATAGCATATATCAGAAAGGAACCATTTGCTAGGCAGAACCTGTGCTTACTCCTATGCATTTAACTCAATGACCAAAAAGCATGGCGTTGCAGGTGAAATGTCAACCAGGAATGAAAGCTGGCAGCAAACTACATTAATAAAACTCCAGGGGGGAGACAGGAGCGGAGCCAAGATGGCAGAGTAGAGAGATGCTCTTCCCCCACAGCCCATAAAATACCTGTAAAGAAAGACCCTCAACAAATTCTAGAGTAGCAAAAGTCACAGAACAAAGGAGTGGAAGAGATTTCCAGCCCAAGGTGACCTGAAAGGCCAATGGGAAAGGTCTATCACACCAGATGGGGAGCAGAGCCCAGCCCAGCCTTGGCCTAGCAGCACAGTGCTGAGAGAAGGACACAAGCAGGCTTTGGAGGCAGAATCCCCAGCAGCAGTAGGTGGTTTGCAGATCCCTCAACCTATAGGCGCCAAAGGTCAGTGAGAGGGTTTTTTCAGCTGGCCGAGAAGGGAACAGGATCTTCCCATAGCTCTGGCCTCAGGCGGCAGCAGAGGCCTCATGGGATGACAGCAGCTCCCACAGCAGCCCACATCCATTGTTGCATGGTAAAACCTCTGGGGGAAATGAGCAGCTGATTTTTACTTCAGCCCTGTGTGGAGGCCCTGCCCCCACCTAATGCTCCTGGAGGAATTGAGCAGCTGATCTTTATCTCATACTGAATGGTGGCCCTGGCCCTGACCCTGACCCTATCTAAAGCTCCTGGGGGAACTGAGCAGCCTATCTGAATCTCAGCTCCCAGTGCTGGCTTGGTGGAACTAGAGGCCATGTGGTTGTGGAGAGGAAACTCTACCACTCACAGATTCTGGGCACAAAAGTTTCTGGTTGCTCCCAGAACAGTGTACATGATTGACTGTGCCACCTTAGAGGAACTGAGATCTTACAGATCCCCAGAGTATACCCTACTCTTGACAAAGGACCCAAAAGTCAAGTAATTGGTTGGGAAAATGCCCAAAAAAGGGAAAAAAATAAGACTATAGAAAGTTACTTTCTTGGTGAACAGATATCTTCTCCCATCTTTTCAGATAAGGAAGAATAATGCTTACCCATCATGGAAAGACATAAAAGTCAAGCCTTCTGTATCCCAAATTAAATATCCCAAAATAAATATTCAATGCTCTCAGGCCATGGAAGAGCTCAAAAAGGATTTGAAAATCAAGTAAGAGAGGTGCAGGAAAAATTGGGAAGACAAATGAGAGAGATGCAAGAAAAGCGTGAAAAGCAGGTCAACAACTTGCTAAAGGAGACACAAAAAAATGCTGAAGAAAATAAAACCTTTAAAAATAGGCTAACTCAATTGGCAAAAGAGGTTCAAAAAGCCAATGAGAAGAAGAATGCTTTCAAAAGCAGAATTAGCCAAATGGAAAAGGAGGTTCAAAAGCTCACTGAAGAAAACAGTTTTTTCAAAATTAGAATAGAACAGATAGAGGCTAATGACTTTATGAGAAACCAGGAAATCACAAAACAAAACCAAAAGAATGAAAAAATGGAAGATAATGTGAAATATCTCATTGGAAAAACAACTGACCTGGAAAATAGATCCTAGAGAGACAATTTAAAAATTATAGGCTACCTGAAAGTCATGACCAAAAAAGAGCCTAGACATCATCTTTCATGAAATGATCAAGGAAAACTGCCCTGATATTCTAGAATCAGAGGGTAAAATAAATACTGACAGAATTCACTGATCACCTCCTGAAAGAGATCCAAAAAGAGAAACTCCTAGGAACATTGTTGCCAAATTCCAGAGTTACCAGGTCAAGGAGAAAATATTGCAAGCAGCTAGAAGAAACAATTTGAGTATTGTGGAAATACAATCAGGATAACACAAGATCTAGTGGCTTCTACATTAATGGGATCAAAGGACGTGGAATATGATATTCCAGAAGTCAAAGGAAATAGGACTAAAACCAAGAATCACCTACTCAGCAAAACTGAATATAATACTTCAGGGGAAAAAATGGTCTTTCAATGAAATAGAGGACTTTCAAGGATTCTTGATGAAAAGATCACAGCTGAATAGAAAATTTGTCTTTCAAACACAAGAATCAAGAAAAGCATGAAAAGGTAAACAGGAAAGAGAAATCATAAGGGACTTACTAAAGTTGACCTGTTTACATTTCCACATGGAAAGACAATATTTGTAACTCTTGAAATTTTTTTCATTATCTGGGTAGTTGATGGGATTATACACACACACACACACACACACACACACAGAGCACAGGGCAAGTTGAATAGGAAGGGATCATATCTTAAAAATGAAATTAAAGGGTAAGAGAGGAATATATTGGGAGGAGAAAGGGAGAAATGGAATGGGGCAAACTATTTCTCATAAAAGAGGCAAGAAAAAGCCTTTGCAATGGATGGAAAAAGAGGGGAGGTGAGAGGGAAAACATGAAGTTTATTCTCATCATATTTGACTCAAGGAAGGAATAAAATGCACACTCATTTTGGTATGAAAACCTATCTTATAATACAAGAAAGTGGGGTAGAAGGGGATAAGTGGGGGGGGAGGGGGATGATGGAAGGGAGGGCAATGGGAGAAGGGACCAATTAGAAGTCAACACTCTTGGGCAGGGACAAGGTCAAATCAGAGAACAGAAGAAATGGGGGGCAGGATAGGATGGAGGGAAATATAGTTAGTCTTACACAACATGACTATTATGGAAATCATTTGCAAAATTACACATGTATAGCCTATATTGAATTGTTTGCCTTCCCAATGGGGATGGGTGGGGAGGGAGGAAGGAGGAGAAGTTGGAACTCAAAGTTTCAGCAACAACTGTTGAGTATTGTTCTTGCATACAACTGGGAAACAAGAAATCCAGATAATGGGGTATAGAAATTTATCTTGCCCTACAGGACAAAAGAGAAGATAGGGATAAGGCAAGGGAGGGCAGATTGGCAATATGGTAATTAGAATGCTCAGCACTTTGAGGTGGGAGGAGGGGAGAGATGGGGAGAAAATTTGGAACTCAAAATTTTGTGGAAATGAATGTTGTCAAATTAATTTTAAAAAATACAACTACCAGCTGCCTCCTGAACTGTATGAGAAACTCGCGTAAGCAGTTGTAAACCTCATGTCAAACTTTTTTAGATGATCCATGTTTGTGGTACATATCATGAGAAGTTAGTTTATAAAACAGGTAATGATACTATTGTGCTATAAGAAATGACGAACAAGAGGACTTCAGAAATACCTGGAAAGACATATACGAACCAATGCTGACTGAAATGAGCAGAGCCAGGAGAATATCACACATAGTAACAACCACAGTGTGTGAGGACTGTTTCTGATACACTCAGCCCTTCACAGCAATGCAAGAACCTAAAACATTCCCAGAGGACTCATGATGCAAAATGCCATCCACATCCAGAAAGAAAACTATGGAGTCAGAACACAGAATGAAGCAGACTCAGTTTCTCTTTTGTTATGTTTGGTTTTGTTTAGTCTTATTCATGCTTTCTCCCATTCATTGTAATTCTTCTATGCAACATGACTAATGTGAAAATGTGTTTAATAAGAATGCATGTGTAGAGCCCACATAAGACTGCATGCCATCTTGGGAAGGGAGGGGAGAGGGAGGGGGAGAAAATTTAAAACTTATGGAAGTGGTGGCTGAAAACTGAAAACAAATAAATAAATTTGGAGGACATTAAAACAAAACAAAATAAAATAGAACAGGTAACATTCATTCTGGAAAAGAGAATGCTAAGGAGAGATTTGACAATTGTTTTCAAGCATTTTAAGGGAAGTCAATTAGAAGGAAGATTACATTTGCTCTGATTGGCCCCAAGGAGCACAACTAATTCAACTCAATTCAATAAATATTTATTAAGTGCCTACTATGTGTCAGACACTGTGCTATGTACTGGGGATACAAAAAGAGGCAAAAGGTGGACCCTGAGCCTGCCTTCAAGGAGCTTATGCTCTAATGGGGGAAACAATGCACAAACAAATACATGTGTGTAAAGTATGCTATATACAAGATAAATAGAAAATAACTGACAGAGGGAAGGTACTAGAATTAAGAAGAGTAGAGAAGGCTTCCTGCAGGAGGTGGGATTTTAGGTGGGACTTAGAGAGGAGGAGGGACAGCATTTCAGGAATGGGGGACAGCCAGAGAGAACAGATGCAAAGGGAGCCAACACTAGAACTATCCCAATGTGTAATGAGTTAACCTTTGAAGTTCCTTTTCATTGGAGGTCTTTAAGCAAAGGGGGGATGATCAATTACTGGCTATACTATAGGGTCATCATAAATAGAACCCTTCTTTTTACATGAGGGTTGAACTAGGTGGCCACTGAAGCAGCCAACTCTAATAATCTTAATAACATCCCAAATCGAGTTAAGTGTGGTGAGTGTGAACAGCTCCCAGGTCTAGAATAAGAGAGCTCAGTTCTAATCCTGAAATGTCACTAGCTACTAAAGTTACTCTGGACCCATACCTCCCCTTCCCTTGACCTCATCTTAATCTAAATAACCGTTAGGTGACATTTAAGGGTCTGACTTTGTCTCACCCTGTTCTTTTCCCTTGCTTCAGCAAAGACAAGATGCTCCAGTTATGATCTTCTACAAAGCCTGAACTTAATGGACATACTGTCCTTTCCCACACACTCTCTTCTTTTAATGTTTGATGCATATTGTTTAAAATTTTCTTTTGCATCCTTAAGCTGTAGGAGTTGTAATTGAAAGCTATGATTCCCTAGCTGGTTCAGATGTTTAATAAAATTTTGAATAATCTGACTTGCTAACTAGAGGATAGTCTGAATTCCAAGGCAATCTGTTTACTTCTAAAATGAAGGGTTTAACCAGGGATGGGGAACCTGAGGCCTCACGGTCATGTGTGACCCTCTAGGTCCTCAAGAGTGGTTCTTTGACTGAATCCAAACTTCACAGTATAAATTCCCTTAATAAAAGGATTTGTTCTATAAAACTTGGACTCAATCAAAAGGTTATAATCAAGGACCTAGAAGGCCTTGAGACCACAGGTTCCCTACCTCTAGTTTAAACTAAATGATATCTAGGGTTCTTTGAGCCCCAAAACTCAGTGATTCTAATAATCAATACAAGTGAGGATAAGCACCCTGCAATTCTAAGCAACATACTACACAATATAAAATGGTAACAAAACCTCACTTGCTAATTTCTTGTTATGTCTATGCCATTTGGTTAATGTTTACAGAGAAGGGGGATTTATTTCAGAATGCAAAAGCTAAGTTTTCCCTTTTCCCCCACCTTTGGAGGGTATAGTGAATAGAGTGAATTCTGGACCTGGATTCAAGAAAACGGGTTCAACTGCCATCTCTGCCACTCACTAGTTTTATGACCTACGACAAGCTAACCTACCTTATCTCAGTTCTCTACCACAGACAGGCTGCAATCTGTCTAGATGAATAAGTTTTCCTTCATTGATAAGATCATAGATTCTTCAGGAATTTGTGATTTATGTGGCTGAAATATAAGAAAAATTCATTCCACCTCCATTAGTCACTTGAATTTGCTAGGTATTGGGGAAACTTGCAGTTACTACTATATAGCAGCTTATATTTTAAAGGAACAGGTTCTAGGAATATACATTTGTGATATGTATAAACATTACATGCATATGAAATTTTCCTCTAGTCATGTCACCTCAACATGCGCTTACCAATTAAAAATAAAATAGTAAAACGAGAATGGGATGTGAAGAAATCAGCTTCTTTTTTTTTTAAATCATCTCTCTGTTAGTGGCTCACACGCTATCAACATGTATTTGGGTGCCTCCATAAATACTATTTTACAATAATACATTGAATCAACTTCTCCTCTGCTCTGGAGTTTGGGAGAATAGTAAGTGCTATTGACTAGAATGGTGTCTCCGGAAAAAGGGATTCCATTCAGCCAGAATTCCTTGGCATCCAATTTAAGCAAGGAATTATGCTAGGTGCTGTGGGATTCCAATACACACCACACACACACACACACACACACACACACACACACACACACACACAATGACACAAGCCTCACAAGGGGCTTATATTCTACTGGAAAAGATAAACAAATACAAAAACTATGCAAAGTTACTCTGTAAATTTATAAAGTTTATACATAGTATAAACAAAGTGTTTAAATCATAACACAAAGTTTATACATTGTTTTTTAATTCAAAGATTGGAGTAGAACATTAATAAATGGTGCGGTTAAGTGGCATTGGCCAAGAAGTGGCACGTGAGTAATCTTAAAGGGAGTCAGAGATGAGAAAGAACAGCAGTGCAGGCAGTGGGCACAGACAACAGAAATGCATGGAGGCAGAAGACGGAATGTTGCATATGGGGAACAGTGAGCAGGAATGGAGAAAGTATGAAGAACAAGGACAGAATATCGAGCTAGCACAATAGTAAGGAGTCGGATTGTAAAGGGCTTTAAATGCCACAGAGGGGTGTGTATCTTATCCTAGATAAAACAAGGAGCCATGGAAGCCTCATGAGCAGGGGAATAAAAAAAAAACAGAGCAAAATATAAGTGACGCCAAAGATTTAATAACTGCTATACCACGGTAAATATACTTCATTATGGTAGCTGAGTTCACATTAACCAGAAATAAAAATCTCTGGAGTAGTCACAATATTTTCTAAATTCTTGATAATCACCTAACCTCCATTTACAAAAAAGATGAATATTCTATCAGAAAGTGCCATAAATTAATATTTAAACATCCATGAAGAACCCTCACCAAAGAGAGAGAAACAATTTCTTTGGCCCAACCAAGTTGTTGGACATCATTTTTAAAAAAAATAAAAGTTCTGGATACAAGAATAAAAATCATAACTACCCCCATTCTTTTCTTTTCCATTTCTTCTTCATAGAAAGCCAAAATCATACTGAAGCTTATATGGAAAAACAAGCTGGCAAGACTGCTAAGGGATATGGTTAAACAGAAAACTGAAGAAGGGGGTCATGAGCTTTCAAACATGCTGCAAAACCATCTGTTACAGGGAGAAATAGATCAATGGATAGAAACTGATATACCAGACATCCAACTAAATAAGTAAAAAAAAATCAGGGTTTGACAAGGTTTGGAAAATAAAAATTAGGGAAAAGATTTATTATTATTTATTTATTATTGTTATTGAACACCGCACATCACTTTGACAGTGAAGGAATTTGGATCCACACCACGTGCCATATATTCAAGTTAATTAAAATTAAATAGTACAAAATAGAATGCATTCACTATCACTCAGGGGTAATGAATTTTTTGAAATTTAAAAATAGAAGAAATTATTAGAAACAAGATAGAGTTACCAAAATGTATTACTTTTTAAACTTCACACAAATAAAAATAGACAAAAAAAGAATGCTTGAACAAAGTATTTATGGTAAGTTTAATAAATAAAAACTTGATACTTAAAAATTTTAAGGAATAATCGAAACCTCACTATTTCCAACTCATAGTTGAAAGACATGAAGACCATTTTCAAAGGAGGAAAATTCATTTATTAATAGCCGCATGAAATAATGTTCCACTTCATCCCTATAATCAAAGAGATGAAAATAAAGATAACTTTAATATAGCATCTCAAATCCATCAAATTGACAAAAAATAATATCAGTGGAATTTGACTGAAAGATTGGAGAAAAATAGGTGTATGTATTCGGTGCTGGTGTCATAAATTCTAGATTCTGGAGACAATGTGGCTACACAAATAAGACCAATAAAAGTGATTATACCCTTTGACTTTTTCTATTATTAGAAATATGATCTGTCAATGTTTTCAGAAACAATAGCGAAGGAAAATGTCTTTCCCCAGTGCATTGTACATAATTGCAAGTGAAGTATAATTGCAAGTAAAGCAACAAGCATTTGTTAAGTGCTTACCATGGGCCAAGAACTAGGGTATGTGCTGGGGCTTACGTTCTGATGGCAGAGACCCAACACCAAGTACATGCACGTAAATATACTATGCAAACTGGAGGCAATCTCAGAGAGAAGGCAGGAAAGGGCTATGGGAAACGCTTCTTATGGAAGGTAGGATTTCAGCTGAGTTTTGAAGGAAGCCATGGAAGCCAGGAAGTGGAGACAAGGAGGGAGAGCTTTCTAGACACAGGGACAGCCAGTTAAAAGACAGGAAGTCAAGAGATGGAACATTGTTTGATAGGAATAGCAAAAAAGCCAGAATATATGGAAAGGAGTATGTGTGTGCGTTCGTCCTTTATAGCCGAAGAAGAGTATGCCATCAAAGAAATAACGACATGACTTGTATTTGACTTTGTTTGGAATGAGAGAGGGCTGTGCAGGTTACCAGCCTCACTTCTCCTCCAGAGCCATCTGAATCCAGTGACCAGATCTTCATCAGGATGACTGGAGATGACCCAGGATGAGGCAAGTGGGGTTAAGTGACTTGCCCAAGGTCACACAGCTAGTGAGTGTCAAGTGTCTGAGGTGAGATTTGAACTCAGGTCCTCCTGACTCCTGCACTGCTGCTCTATCTACTGCACCACCTAGTTGCCCCTATGGAAAGGAGTAAAGTAGAAGAAGAATGCATCAGCCTTGGTATGCCACCTCATCACTACTCTCTACCTTTCTTGACTGGGGGATGGGCACATGAACTCTACTTAAGGAGAGAGATCAGCCAGGGTATCTCACTTGCATGCACTACTTTAAGGCTTCTCTGACTGACTGCTCCATCATGTCTGCCATGTTGGGGTGGCTGCACCACACTTCCTCCTTTCTTTAGTATGCTATCTTCCTACATTTGAATGTAAATACTTTGAGGATGGAGATTGTCTTTCTCCTTTGGTATTTATTTCCTTATCACAGTGGATAACACACAGTAGGTCCTTAATAAATGTTAACTGACTTAACTGACTAGCAAGGCACCAGAGTGAAGGACTTCAAAAGCCAGATTTTCTGTCTGATGCTGGAGATAATAGGGAGCTACTGGAGGTTACCAAGGAGGACCTGGTTTTTAGGAGGATCAACTTGGCAGCTAAGTGGGAGATGGCTTGGAGCAGGGAAACCAATAAGAAAGCTATTGTAGTAGTCCAGGAATAAGATGAGGAGTTCCTTTACTCGGTGGTCTGAGTAGCAGCAGCAGCAGCAGCAACAGTATTTATATAATACTTACCATGCGCCAGGCACTGTGCTAAGTACTTTGCAAATATTATTTCATCTAATCCTGACAACTACCCTGCTATTAGTATATCCATCTTTACAGTTGAAGAAACTGAGGCAAACAGAGGTTAGTCAATTTGTCCAAAGTCACAAAATAAATGAGGCAGGATTTTGACTTAGGTCCTTCCGACTCCAGGCCCAGCAACCTTGCCACCCAGCTGCCTATAACTAGAGAAACGTGTATAGGAGATGCAGAAAAGGTGAAATTGAGAGAACTGGGCAAAATATTAAATATGAGGGCACAGGGAAGGAAGGAATTGAAGATGATGTCTTGGTTGCAAGTCTGAGTAACCATCAGTAATAGAGAAATTCAGAAGGGATAGGAAGAAATACAATGAGTTTAATTTGGGATATATTGAGTTTTTGTGAGGAGAGATGAAAAGGTTTGGAACAGTCACTAATACGACAGTAAGTCAAACTGTAGAAACAAAACAAAAAAGCTTGAAACAATCTAAATGCCTAACAATATGGGAACGATTAACTAGGGTGTGTTAATGTCATAGCACACTATGTAGGAATTAAGATGGACAAATAGGAGGAAGAAAAAGATCGGAGAAGATCTTTATGGGAAAAACCCCCAAGAATGTAACATATACTAACGACTTTTAGGAGGAAAGGGGAAAGAGAATGGACAGAAAATCTAATTGGGGACTTAGAGAGAGAGAAGTTATGATAATTTTTTTTTAAAGTGTTATGATAATTTATGTATTGAAATCAAGTAAATTAAATATAGTCATTAAGCAAGTATACGTGTTTGTATTAGTAATTGACACTAACATTTCATTTTTAAAAAGAATAAAAAATTTCAGTTTTGGGACTTGCAAGTCACAGAGTAGTGCTCATGCTCTTCTACTCGCCTTGGCTGGTGAACAGTTAAAGAGCTGACTCCAAAAATTTCCTACTGATCCTTTAGCTTTTTTCAGTCCAAGATGAAACTCTAGTTGCTTTTTAATATGGCCTATTGTCACTAGATTCTGCACACTTGCATGCTTTTCAAGACAGAAATATATTCCACAAGCAGATCACTTAATAAATACCAAATTTTTTAAATGTCACCCCATATTTGTCCTCAGAGCACAGAAGGATATATAACTACTATTTTATTTATAAACATATTTGTGATATATTTCTTGGATTTCACACATCTAAGCCTTGAAGAAGGCTCCCCAATCCTCAACTTGGACTATTTTCAGTAAGAGATGGTATTCCAGCATAAATGTCTTTCATACTCATGTACACAATGGACACAATCTAATAAAAATAGTTATAACACATTGGCTAATTAACCCAAATTAGTAAACATAAAATAAATGATTTTCCCCAGCCCCAAATACCAAAAAAAAAAAACAAAACCAACAACTAAAAACATATATAGTAAAACAGCTGTTGGAAACTTTTGGGTTGATTAGATTAGTAGACAATTAGGCTATTAGAATATATATTTAAGGCTCAGTTGACAAAAATAGATTTTTAACTACTCTGATGACTCACTGCTACTAAGCCCGGTTTTTTGTCATGCTAAGTGATAGCTTCAGCTAGTTTTTTTTTAATCTCTCCCTCAACAAATCTTGATGAAATTTCAAATCTCCACTTGATACTTTTGTCCCCCTAACTGGTCTTTTAATATCTCTTCCTAATGATAATGAGGGGAATAGAGGACATTTTCATTTACGTATTTTTTTCTTCTCTTAATGATTTATCATTTACCCTTCCATAAAAGTCCCATTCCAATATTTCATTGTGGTGTGAAGACAACTCGGGGTTCCTGAAAACCGTTCAGATGGAACACAATCCTTGTTATAAGAGTTTGCCAGGTTACAATGGCTTCAAATACAGGACTGCCTCCTCCCTCCCGCAAAGACAAACTATGTCTCTGCTGTTCCACAACCAAACTAGGAAGAGAGAGGGTCACTACCAAATTGGCCACCATGTAAAGAATTTGGGGGCTGTGATAATGCAAAATAGATAAAAGCACAAAAAGACTCTTGGTCTTCTCTTATCCCTTTCCATCCCACTACAGTAAACTGCACAAAGGCAAAAAAAAAAAATAGATCCCATGGTTTTGAAATCATCCACAAACAACCATGACCCTTTTAACGCAGATGATCTTTTTCCAACAACCAAGAAGCTGACATCTCTGCCCAGAAGTGAACTATATTAACATGATCATTACAAATGAAACCAAAGGTTGTAGCTAAGTGACCAGATGGTGGCTGAAGATAAAGGGGGTGGTGGAATTGGTTCACACTGTACAAGCAGAAAGCCAATAAAAAACAGCGCTTGTTAGAACACTTCTGGTGACCTTGCCCTTTGGAGTTAATGACAATGGTAGGCAAACATCACAAAAAGCCATGTTTAAAGGTTCTCGGGAGCCGATTTACAAAACTTCTCAGAGACAGGCCTCCAAAAGAATGGGGGAAACGACAGAAGATATCTTTGCAGAATTGTTTTAAGTGACTTAAGGAAACATTAGTGACAACTGAACTAAATACTTCTTTTCTTACCTTCATAAAACCTGAGCATGGTCTATGTACCTGGGTGAAAAAATTGAAACCAGTTTTTCTATGGCAAACAACGTATCACAGTCACATAACCGACTTAGACGTACAGACAACCTAATTATGACCGTATTATACCTACTGCTTATTGATTTCCTAAAAACAGTCTGGCTTGGCATATGCTTCTCCTCAAAGCATCTCCTATGTATGTAAATCTGACAATCGAGTCAACAAGAATTTAAGTGCCTACTACATGTTAGGCACTGTACTAAGTGCTGGAAATACAAGCAAAGGCCAAAACCATCCCTGTCCTCAAGGGCCTTTTTGACTGCAGAGAATTTTATTTAATCAGTCACTGAATACAGACCTCAATCAAGGACACAAACAAGTAAATATACGTTATTCTAACATGGGCTGGTGTCATAGAAGATGTCCTATAGATAGTCTAAAAAATAAAAAGGGATTTCTAATCAAAAGCTAGGATCTCAAAATAGTCTGAGATGATACTATACTGGAGTGGTTTGCCACTTCCTTCTCCAGCTCATTTTACAGATGAGGAAACTGAGGCAAAAAGGGTGAAGTGACCTGCCTGGGGTCACTAAAAAGTGTCTGAGGTAAAAGAAGAAAACACAATAAAAGAAGGTCTCCAGCACACTGGAGGCATCTTTTAGGAAGAAATAATTTCAGAAAGATATGAACAAAGAAAACCTAAAAAAGGTCTACAAAAGAATTTCAATCTTCAACCCTCATACTTAGGCCACAGAACCATAAACGTATCTGAGCATAACATGTAGCCGCTTGATAAGTAATTCTTGTAATTAAGAGGCATCAAAGACAACTGACAGTACAAACACTCATCAAGGATTTCAAGATTATCAACTGTCCTACTGAATGACTCCAAACCAACTCTGGCACAGTAAATACACAGATAGCCTACGTGATCTAAAATGAAAGAGTTTGAAAGTGATTTCTCTTCATTTCATAATGTAATTCACTACTTTATGTTAGCATCCTTTCATGTCAAAGAGAGAGATGACTCCATTGCCAAAACAATGGAAAAAGAGATCCCAGGCTAGGCTGGCTCTAGCAATAATGCTGCAAGTTACTGTGCCCGTCTGGCCTCAATTTCTTCGTCTGGCAAATGACTCCTCTCCTAATACTGCTTGTCAAGAAGAGTCAATAAAATGATCTTAGCAAAGCAAAAGAAAAAAAGGGAACAAACACCAGCTAAATAATAAAAATGCCAAGAGAGATTCAAGCAGATAAATATTTGGCAACAGTTTTCTTTCTTTGAAACAAAATGACCTTATTGTTAGAAAAGTGATATCACCTGAAAATTGGAATATTTGTGGTTGGACGCAGATCTGAAATGTTGCCACAGGAAACGCTCGGACCGCTTCAGCAACGAAGACATTGGCCCGCTCTGCCAGATGGCATTGGCTTCACGCCGCTGGACCATTTCTTCCAATATCTGTCAATCTGCACATCGGTACACATACATGTGTGTGTGTGTGTGTGTGTGTGTGTGTGTGTGTATCAGATTAGGTCCTGCTCGATATTCTCCAAAATACTTCAAACACATGGCTTTAAGAGCAGATAACATTTTATTGCTCGACGTTTCTGTTGTTTGGTGCGGCTTTCATAAAAAGATATCTACTCAAGGCGGAATCACTTACAGATTGTCATTCCTTTGGAGTCCTCCTACGGTCCAACTTCAGATTCTTAAATTTCCCCACCCCCCACAAATGTAAATTCAAACTACTCTTTCCCTCAAAAGCTAATATTTTTTTAAAACGTTTACCAGTGTTGGATGGAAATAAAAATTGAAGAAAACCAAGTAGTTCAAATTTTCAATGCTGGAATCAGGAAGATCAGAGTTCAAATCCAGCCTTAGACACTAACGAGCTGTGTGACCCTGCACAAATCATTTAATCCTGCTTGCCTCAGTTTCCCCATCTACAAAATGAGCTGAAGAAGAAAATGGCAAGCCACTCCATTATATCTGCCAAGAAAATCCCAAATGAGGCCATGAAGAGACAGACTTGACTAAAACTAAATAACAACCACCAATGCTATCTCTTTGAAAAAAAATTTAACTTTTAAAAGCTTTCAACCTTCTAGGCTTACCATCTATGGAAAACCCATCTAACAACAAAGTTACATAGGACAAGAAGGCATGGATCGGGATTGGGATAAGCATCCACTGAGGGAAATTCACACGTTGGTTAGACTATGGATCCAGTAATAAACAACGGTAAGTATAAGTCTTCTGAAAAATCAAGACTTTGCAGCAATGCTCACACCCTTTAAAAAATTCTATTTATCTTTGCTTAAGTTAACTGTTGAAACACAACATCTCATCTCCCCAGGATGCTAAAGTAAAGAAGATGTGTTGAGTTCTCTTGAAGACATGCCACAGAGTCAGCTGTCTCATTCAGTAATACTGAAGGCTTTTGTAACTTGTGTTTGCTGCAGGGGTGGTGAGCTTTGCATCTTCAGTAAAATGGAGACAGGTGATTAAATAGCGCCTTACTGTGAAGTCCAATAATAACACACTGGTTTTCATCCTCAGCCCTTCCTACCCATGGACGGCAATCAAATATTTTCATAGTCACATGAGCTCAGAGTCTTGCAAATATGAAAAATAGCATTCAAAAGGTAGGAAGTAGAACATCAGTGAAACTGAAGACTAATTACCCATCTAAGAAAAACACATCAGAGGGCTCCTAAAAACAGCCCTGCAGACAAAACCATCACAGCCCTTTCTGGAAATGAATAAGAGGTATAAGGTACTATGCATGCAACACCCCACTGACCACAGAGTTCTGACAGTCAGATACAATGAACTTCAGCCCATGGCAGTAAGGAGTTCATCCTGGGTCTATGCTTTGTAAAAGAAGTCAAAGAAAGACCACATGGCTTAATTAGAGATATCCAAGGAGGCAAGAGGGAGGGACAACCAAAGAAGGTCATTGGGGCAACCCATTGAGTCTTTCACAATGAGGTCACAGTAGATACCTCTGAATATTTATCGGACATATATTACTGGAAAGATAACCTTGAAGGTATGAGTTAGACTAGATGGTCAAAGAGGTCACTTCTAACTCTCCAGTTCTGTGATTCTGCTTCTTCTGTCTTCGGAACAGACCAGAACAATAATGCTCTACTCAGTTATGCTTAATGCAAATAAGATACAATAGTAGCACTGTTTTCCTATGGGTTGGATGGATTCTCCATGAGAGATTTATGAGAAGATAAGGAGATGCAGGCAGAACACATGGAAGGAGCTCCCACACTGATGAAATCAAATACCCAAAGTATTCAAATAAGGGTGGTCAGCTCCCTTCATCCATATAAAGGTAACAATGACCTGAATCCTGAAATGAAGCATTAGGCTTCCTAATAGAGATCTGCTTGAATTCTAGCTGTCTCTACCACTGAGTATTGGGAGTCCCTGGGTAAATCACTTTCTCTGTGCCTGTTTCCTTATTTGCAAAATAAGATGAACTATATGATTTCTAAGATCAGGTCCCTTCTAGCTCCAAGTGAAAAATCAGGTTGTTCATTCTACTTCTTTCTCCATTTATTTCTTGGTTGTGTAATCTCAATGGACATCACATGCCTATCTTCCAAAAAAAAATCTAAATGATAGCTGAAGAAAAGAAAGGAAAGAAGGAAGTTAGAAAGGAAGGAAGTTAGGAAGGAAGGAAAGAAGTTAGGAAAGAAGAGAAAAGGAGAGGACGAAAAGAAGGAGATAAGATGCCCCTAATTTTCCCCAATCCTTTCAATTAAAGTGGCTTTCTAAATATAACAAGGGTAGGATAGGGGGAGAAAGAAATGAAAATACAAGGAAAATTACTTGAGATGGTCATGATGACCATACAATCTGCAATGCTATCAAGTAATGTGATGAACATCTTACCGTCTTCCAGCTCAAGACAAAGATTGTATACAGCTACAGGTCTTTTATTACGCTGCCCCTGTCTCTTCGATTGCCTTGGTGGAGCATTTGGAGGAGATGCTGACATAGCAACTGGTTCAGGGAGGGTGGCATCGGGCGTGGTCCTGAAAATCTATGATCAAAAACATAAAAGACACTAATTATTTACCCCAAACCTGTATGTAATTCAACTATAAGTCATCATCAAACAACATTTGTTCTGGATTTCATTCAAGGGGAGGCAGAGCCAACAATCCATTTCTTCAAGTTTTGGGAATTTGCCTTGGGTCTTACTTAAAGAAGGAAACAAAAATCAAAATCCTAATCAATTAAAATTAAACAAACAAAAACAATACATGTACATTAACTGTTCTTCAAAGAAATTAACCCCAAATGCAAATATGTACAATATTTCTGCTATCTATGGGTCACTCCCATTTCCCTTTTCCAAAAAGAAATTGAATAATCCAGTTGTACAGGTTGATTAGGGGAGTACTACCAATCAATTTGACTATTACACTTCTCTCCATTATGAAATATGGACACGACTGCTGGTTCTTTGTTAAAAGGACAAGTTCTTTGGAGCTGCCCATAAGATAACTGACTAAGTAGACTATTAGAAAGAAGGCCTCTGGTCAGAGGAAGAATCTCTCTGTGTCTGTTTATAAAAGAAAGCTAACAGAGGAGGCTGATGCATTCTACTGCTTGCTCTGGACAGGGAAAAGGTGAAGAGGGAGAGAGCAGTTTAGAAAGTTCATTTTTACAGGCCATTGCAAAGGGCTGAGTTCTCACACAAAAAAATCCATCCTACTGAGAGCCCTAGTCAACCAATTTTAGGGGCACCAGTCAACTGGCAATCAATTAGGAGATTGCCATACTCTGCAAGTATGTCTATTCTCTTTATGGTAAAAGGATGCTTGCTCCATCAGTAAGCACATATTAGGACCTTCTATGTGCCAGGTACCATGGATTGAAATACAAGGAATAAAAGCATTCCTGCTTCCAAAGAGCTTATATTCTATCATAAAGTTAATTGCAGAACTGCCCCGTGCAACACTCCTTACACTTACACACACCAATATGCCAACGTTTTACTTACTATATATTAGAACCTCTCAAGGTCTCTCTCAAGAACTTTGGATTTGACTGTACAACATGGGAGACACTGGCACAGGACCGCTCAGCATGGCGTGCCCACATAATAAAAGGTGCTGTGCTCTTTGAGCAAAGCAGAATTATGACAGCACAAAGAACACGCAGGATGTACAAATCTGGAATATCCACCCCAAATTTTCACAGGGACTATGTGTGCCCAACCTGTGGTAGAGCATTCCGAGCTTGTATTGGTCTGATCAGCCACAGTCAGACACACTGAAATTTCACTTTATAAGGCAATGTCATTTTGATCCTCTTCAAGGGCAGCAACCAACCATATTAGAACCTCCATCTTGACTTTAGCTATAGGATTACTCCTCAAAATTAGTCACATTTTGAATGAGCCTGTTTTTAGGACGTTTCCCCACTTAAAGTACATCTTCATTTGTATTAGACATTATTTTAAATTTTGCACACTTCATTAATCCACTTGAGGGAGAGCAGACAGTAATGTACAGAACACCTGCCATCCAATTAGGTCACTAGCTGCAATTCATACAGGCTACATAGAACCTCACAGTG
Organism: Notamacropus eugenii; assembly: GCF_028372415.1. Taxonomy (NCBI): domain Eukaryota; kingdom Metazoa; phylum Chordata; class Mammalia; order Diprotodontia; family Macropodidae; genus Notamacropus; species Notamacropus eugenii. The sequence goes on along the minus strand of NC_092877.1, from coordinate 145,345,696 downwards.
CCCCAGATAATTCTCTAATATTATAAAATTGCAGAGATGGTGCCAGTCTACACTAGGACTTTCCTCACCAGAAGTTCCTTAACTGCCAATGAACTCACAAGCCCAGTTCGCATCCCATACGGCACCTTCCCCCCCAAAAAAAATTTATCCATTTAAGACTCACAGAAGAATCAAGCAAATTCCTCCTTGAGCATTTTCCCTCATGTTTATGAACTCTACAATTTTAGCACCATGATTTATCTCTAATTTCATTCCTTCCTCAGCATAGCAACATTAATTAAAACATGGTGTTTCTTTGCTGGCAATTCTTTGGAGAAAAAAGCAAAGCTGTATTCTCAAGAGAAGACACAGATGATTGATAATGAAACATCAATGGCTCCCAGAAACCAGGGCTGGGAAACCTTCTGACCCACAGAGTTTTGCAAAGAACAGCCTTGAAAAGACTTCAGTCTTCAATGGAAAACACTGGATAATCACATATTTAAAACGACCACACAACAGATACTGCATTTCCTCGAGAGTGAACATGCCTCAGGTGGCAGCAGAAGCTGGCTAACTTGTCATAAATGCAGAACTCCGAATTCAAGGCCCTGAATGGAGAGGTTCTTGCACTAGAACAAATTTATGCAAGCCAATCAAGAAAGCTGCCCAGTAATGAACAAGGAAGGACTATTGTTTCCAGACAGCAGATAACGAAGGTAACAACTGGCGCCTCGGAAAACTTTTAATTGAACAGAGCCTATATGTTTTTGCACAAAATCTATCATACCCAAATAAATATAAAATATTATTTCAACAGAAGGTATTTGCAAATAGTACCATACTGCCCCCTTATGTGTCAACTCATTAAGAATGGTTTAAATTTCTGTGGACAAATATTTGCTGGTGAAAAATTAATTTGGGACTCCAAATGCTAGCCCAACACCAGATTTCCAGGGAATCTGTTGGCGTATGCATCAGTTCAGCTCTCTGGTAAATAGCAACCTACTTAGCAGTCTCAAAGGTTCTCGGCTGCCTCGGCTGCTGTCCACATCTGTATTTATTCCTTTTTGCCTTTGATCAAATTGGAAAAGATTTGAGAAGAAACAATTAAGAAAGTAATTAGGTGGAGAGAAGAGAGCTGGGAAATCAGAAGGAGGAGATGTGGTAGGTAAAGGATGCGCTAAAAGGAAAATCTCACTGGGACTATGATGTGTTGACATTTGAAATATCTCCTTGATTCATTATTTTTGACCCTCTACAAATCAGACAACATGCCCTGGGTAAAGTTTTGAGGAGAAATGAAATAATCCATAACCCAAAACTTAAAAACATTAGAAAAATCATAACCAAAAAAACTGCCACTGGATTCTCTCTCCCTAGAAAAACAATTCTCCACTAAAATATTACTCAAGGGAATTGGGGTGACTGAGTCTTCAAAAGTCATGCTAATAACGCACAAAAACTGGTTGAACCTGCCAATGAGAAAAGTTTTGAGAAAGTGATAATGTCTCCTGCAGAAGACTGAGCCTCTAGGGAGACTCATCACCAGGAGAGCTACAAAGGTCTATAGAGAGTCTCACAGGGCCCCTTCAAAAGCATTGAAGAGTTTCGTGGTCTAAGAACCAACCATCCAATGAAACCAATTATCCTTAAAGAGGTAGTGTGGTGCAGTGAGTAGAGAGAGATCTGGCTTTCAGGTCAAGTCCTGCCTTTGACACTTTCACATGAGCATAGGCAAGTTAGTCAACCTGTCAGTGCCCAGGACAACTACAGAATCCTAAAAGTCACAAAGAGGGTGCTGACATACATATGTGCATGTGTGCGTGCATACGTGTGTGTATGTGTGTGTGTGTGCAGGGAGGGAGAAGTGTGTATCACACATACATAAGTACATATAAATATGCACATATACATGTACATTTTACACAGTCTATATTATACATGTACACATACATACATACAGAAATAAATGTTACACAATTACTATGTATGTGTATATGAATATTCACATATACATATAATACACATGATGAGATAGAAAGGGGCACTCGAGGCAGATGGAGCAAGCAGGATGTGAGATGTAAGGTAAGATGGAGGATGTGACCAGACAGAAAAGTGATCAAGAAGACGATACACTGAAGCCCCCCACCATGGACTTATCTGTGAGCTCTTACAAAGCAACCCCCAATTACCTGACGTTCCTGAGCAACAGTCCCCGTCCCTTCTCTGGTGCCCTCTGCCATTTTCTTAAACTTCCCCCCTCGCCCAGTCTTGTTAAACTATATACAGACCAGACACACAACGTGGCTCAGTGCTCTGCCTCCCACAGGGAGCTTCGCCCCAATAAATGCCTTTAACTTAGAGACAGTCTGAGCTACTTCATTCAAGTCACTGGAAACCACACATCTATTCCTCATCATTCTGGTGTACCCAAACAACACAGGATACCCCGTGTACCCCAACAACACAGGATGCCCTGTGTACCTCAACACATGTGTTTTATATAGTTATATATTATGTGTGCATATGGGGGAATGTGTGTTATACAATACATACGTGTATATATACACATAACATGTTTGTGTATTTAAATATTATATGTATGTTTTGAGAGAAATTATTATTTCTCCCTTGTATTAATAACTAATTATTGAATTATGATGAAGGCTTTTCCCCTTTACTATTTCCTCATCCAGAAACCAACCAGTGCAGGAAATCTTTCTCAAAGACTTACCCAGAAATCCTAAGTTTAGGCTAATGGATGGATTCCTTCTCATTCTATTTCTTTAGACAGATCTGGGAAAATGCGGATTCTCCCTTTTCTTACCTGATATGTAAATAGATAAGATTCTTAGACCAAGCCTTGAGTGATCAAAGTCACTTACCTCAAGACTCTCATTGAAATATACGCCACCTCTCATTGTAATATTCATTCTCTCATTAATTGTTAACCAATCAGAGCTGATTACCACTTTCAAGAACACTCACCCTTCGAAGGGCAGATGAACTCTGAGCCTACTGCCAGGAGGGGTTTTTGGCATTCTAGAGTGCCACTGACTTCTGTTATTAATAACCTGCTAGCCTTATTAATAAAATGATTAAGTTAACTAGAAACTATGTCTCTCAAACTTTTAAAATATCACAGCATACAGAGGGGGGAATATATGTGTGTTAAACAATACATATGCATATGTGTATAGAAACAAGAGAAAACATATTTATACATTATTTGTATGTATACAGAGAGAGGAATATATGTGTATTATTATACAACACATGCATATATAATATGTATGTGTATATGCAGTCCTAAAGTACTGAAAATGATAACAAAGGCGTTACCACATGGAGACCAGTCCCTAAGCATGTTCTAGTCACCTCATGATCCCTTGAAGACTGTAAGGCTAGACACCTGGAGCAGGAGGATTAGGTAGAAAGCTAATGAACTCCTCCTCAGAGTTCACAGGATGACAGATTGAGAGCTGCCAAAGACCTCAGACCATCTAGTTTAACTGCCTCATTAGAAGGAACCTGGGTTCTATTTCAGAGACCCATCGCCTCACTGCAAGGGCTTAGAGCCTTCTGGGTCATCTCTAGCTCAGAGCTCCAGGCTCAGCCTAAAAGGGGTGGATCTCTTAAATATCATTCATTTGAAGGTCCTCCACATTTAGCACTGACACAAGTCAATGCTAAAACACTGAAAAATAATATTCAAAGAACCGAAATAATCTTCTTTCTCTTCTGAACCTCTAATTAGGTATAAGTTTTTCCAAAAATACTAGTTACCAGGGATCCCTTTCAATTCCCACAACACAAAATTTTATCAGTCACTCAAATGACTGAGATGGCATCCAGATGAATTCTCATAACAAATTACAAATGCCAGGTTGGTTGAGAAATTCACTTCTTCTCTCCATTTTGCTCACACATGAACTTCATCTCCCCTTCCACATTCCCACCCCACTCCCACTGCAAAAAAGAAATCAGACAGTTCTGCCCTTCCTCTACTAGGTAAACAGAAATTTTGATAGAAAGTAATAATTCATTTAGCTCATAAATAAGCCTTCAACTTATTTCCACAAGGATGGCTTCCCATTAACACAGTCAAGGTTCCTTCCTATCATGCCAAAACCTCACCAGAAGAAGTCCTGATCCTCAGGGGTCAGGAGAAAGGTAATGAAAATAGGATCCTGAGGACAACTGTCCCTCACCATACCAGTGGGCAAAGGTCATAAGGAAATGGAGAATACTGTCTAGAATGCATGATGATGAAGGAGTCCAATCCAAATAGAGCAACTAGTGGTAAATAATTTTAAGCAAGCATTTCTTCATTTCAGTAACAGTAAACATGTCAATGAGCAGTTGCTGGGTTTTTTTAAAGGCCAGTCCTTGGCAAAATAAATTTCTATCATCTATTTTAGACCTAAGAATTATCAAACGGTCAAGCCAAGAATTACACATAAATTCTTTTTTTCAATCTTCTTTAAATACATGGGAATTTCAGAACATAATACTCACTGCTGTTTGCAATTCTAAACTGAATTTTGTAACATAGGCAGAAATGGCCTAAGACATCATTAACATGGGTTGATATCTAAGTTCTAAAGTCATGTGTTATTTATTTGTAGTCAAAATTGTGCTTTGGGGTCAGCTCTATTCTCCCAGAGCTGCCTTTGTTGGCTTTTTTTATTTGAAACATACATAATTTTGAATTAGATGAAGCAACACAATCTTTTACGAAAAGACCTCTCTTCTGCTGCCTGAGAGAGGAAGCCAAACCTGCAGTTCATCCTGTGCTCTTGGAATCGCTATGATTTGTGCTGTCTTTCAAAATGGCACAGATCTGTGCACTCTAAAAAACGTTTTTGGACACAGGCATATGAATCTCTGTGTCTCTCCGACAGCTGGTCTTTCATACTGGTTTGGATATTCTTTGTGTGGATATACTTATCTTAAACATCACTGGATATCAAGGCACATCTTTTCATGTTGCGTATAAATGTTATGCTCCATCAGCATACTAAAGAGCAAGAAAATATAAAGCCAGGCAGCCAAGAAAAAGCAAACAACATTTGTAGAGCCCTACCACGGGACATCCACTGAGGAAGAAGAGCTTATTCACATGTTCTCCTAGCAGTGCTAACACAAACAGAAATCTGGTACCACTGTGAGATGCTATAAATTCTACAAGTGCAACAAAAGAGATAACATCTCTTTAGATAAGGCCAAGAAAGGATCTATAGGATTCAGTCATAATTGTTAACATTTTCTTCAAGCAGGTCCTGTAGTTTAAAGTGCCCACCAATGAGACAAATGCCCAAAGACCCAGAGAAGCAAACAAGGGGGCTTCTGCTTGTCACTACTGTTAGAACTGGGATGTTACTGCTGTCAGTTGTGAGTGGACACCCTAGTTACTATCACCACATCCCCATCCCCAACTCAACATATGGGCCCTAGGTCTCCTAGTACTGTTTCCTGGCTTATGATGTACTGATACAGAAGTAGAGCAAAAATGGTCCAGATCTAATCGAGGCCCAGAACTAGACACCAAGTTTCTCACTTCTATTATCAAACTCATCCAAGACCAAAGTCTCAGATCATGCCATTCCCCTGCAGGAACTGAGACTCAGCCACTCAGCCCTCACCTCTAAGAGAACCATGCCTCAGGCACCAGATCTCTTGCCATCAGAGTCTCGCTGAAGAGTAGGGCCTCCAATCTCAGACCAATCTCCAATCTTTCAATGCTACCCTCTGCTTTCAGAAGACCTGGCAGGGTTGGATCCAGGGTGGGGCCCAGAGAGGCCAATTGTTAAATTTTCAATGGAACCCTTTACACCTCATAAATCCACCAACATTGCAAATCAAGGTACGATTTACTCTTTTAGTGACTGTTGAGAGTAGAGGTCAGCAAACAATGTTGAGGGTTATGCCTAATGTCTGCTTCTGAAAGGTCTGGCAAGGCAAAAATAAATGATTTTTTTATATTCATAAATATTATTGTAGTGAAGAAATACAAAAATTAGTCTTTGTTAACAGACTATTATAAAAGTAATCAGACGACTAGATTTGGTTTAGAGGCCACAACATGCCCAAACTTTGGTCTAAACTTAAGAAAGTAATGGAGAAGATATCAATATTACATATTAAATTAAAAAGTGACACAAACTTTGAAGGAGCTGGTTGTTAAACCAACTTTACAAGCATATCACTGGTATGTCATGTATGGTAGTCATATGGGAATCCTATCCTATGGCTACCAACCTCTCCATCTTCCAACTCCAGGGAATCAGGGTAGTCAGTTGCTAGATTTGAAAAATAAAATAAAATAATAAAGCACCTTCAAACACCATTCCCTACTTCTGCATCCTTCTACAATCCCCATTTTACTCACTAATAGGGATTATTTTTTGCCTTTCTTTGTATTCCCAGATTTTAGCCCAGTGCTTAGCATACTGCATAATTACTAATTGACTGAATTCCCCCAAACGATGTTTATATTAAAATGTAAGCCCTTTGAGGGCAGGGACTTTGTTTTGGGTGTGTCTAATACCCAGCACATATCAGGTGCTTAATAAATGCTTTGGACTGGTTCCTTTCCTCTAAGACCGTTCCCCCTCTTGCAGAAGTTGGGCCATATGCTTGAAATACTTTTAATCTGCCTCTAAAAATCCCTAGTGTTCCTGCCTTCGAGGTTCACTTCCAGTAGAAGGCTTTTCTCATTAGGGCACCCAGTAGCGCCTTCTCTATCATGATATTACTTTATATTTATCTATATCCAATTCTGTATCCCCCAGTAAAACATGTTTGTTTGGAGCAGGGAGTATTTAATTTCATCTTTCTATCCCCCACCTAGCACTTAATCAGTACTTAATACCCTTTTGCTCAATTGAATCATATTTTTGTCCAGGAATACTCAATCACTTCCCAGAAACTGATTCTCTCTGATAATAGTATACCTCAGCTATGGTGCTGCTGTTTAGTCATTTTCAGTTGCGTCCAACTCTTTGTGAGCTCGTTTGGGGTTTTCTTGGGAAAGATACTGGAGTGCTTTGCCATTTCCTTCTCCAGATCATTTGACAGATGAGAACACCGAGGCAAACAGGGTTAAGTCACTTGCCCAGGATCACACAGCTAGAGGCTGGATTTGAACTCAAGAAAAGGAGTCCTTCCAACTCCAGTCCTAGTCCTCTATCTACTATGCCACCGAGCTGCCCCTACCTTAGCTATGGTTTATGTAATAACATGAGAGGTACTGTGACCAAACACAGATTTAACTTAAATTGGATTAAATTACTGAAAGTCATGCTGACTCGGTGAACCATTGTTCCCAGACCTGCCTGTCAATCAGTGTTGGGGGCATGTTTCACCAAGTCTCTGCCATTTGTCACGTAGTCAAGATACCCCCTACTTGTATGGACCTGAAAACTGTCACAAACTTGTGACCTAAGGGAAGACCTGAGATACAAGGGCCCAACCCTGTCTTTCATTAGGAAAGTTATCAACAAAAGCTGGTCCCACCTTGAAGCCACTGGTGCTCTCCAGTAACTAGCCAGTCGACCTTGATCTACTTAATGATAAACTCCTTTTAACTCCCTTTGCCCTGAGTTTTGCCTCCTCAATCAGGGTGAAAAGCCCAAACAAAAAAAATCTCCTTTTCAACAACAGGCATTTCTCTTCTTGGTTGACTGTGGGAAGGGGGAAAAAAGAGAAAGAGAAGGGAATGGAAGAGATTGAACAGGCAAGAAGTGAAATTGTCTGCCTTCTTTAGGGAAAAGAATGATGGAAGAATTACTGAATACTATTTTCAGCCCCAGGGTCTCCAGTGTCACTATCCACTCACTCCCCAACACTGTGCAGCTCCACTTGGAGAAGTTTTGACTTGCCAAGTATGATGCAAGGCAATCACTTTAAGAAATAATGATCTGATTCCATTTAGTAGTTCAAACCTCAGAACTACAGGATAACCTCGGGGTTTAGCTAAAGTGTGTATTGTTCTTATGGAGCTTTCGACAATTATCTTTGGTTGAATTAGCAGCTCTGTGGACACATTCTCCATCAGACTGCCAGCAGATCTGATGAAGAGGGTTTAGCTAAAATAACCACCTGGACTGCAAATGAAAACACTGATTTTGCTCTGGTTCAGTGGTAATTTCCATTGAATAGGCGGTCCCTCTGCCAACACAGATTATAATCCCTCTATAAATTAGTAAAGGGTCTTCATGAATTGCTACATCATCAAATCCATTACCCTGGGGCCATCTTGTTGGAGAGTCCTCTTCAAACATGTTAGGCTGGCCACTGGACAGCCAACCTAGTCTCTTTTCAGTGGGTTCTTTTGCAGGTATCACAGCCACATCATAGATGTAAAGTTGGAAGCCATATTCCAAGCTGCTCATGTTACAGATGAGGAAACTGTGGCCTAAGAAAGTGGCCTGCCCAAGGTCACATAGATAGGAAGTATCAGAGGCTAGATTTGAACCCAGGTTCTCTGACTCCAAAGTCAGTGCTCTTTCCATTGTATTAAGATAGCATTTGAACTCTGCCATAAAGGATGTATAGGATTCCAACAGGCAGGTAATGGCATCAGTGGGCCAAAGCACCTTCCATCCATGTAGATGATATGGGCTGCTTTTGCTTCAGTTGTATCCAACTGGGTAATTCCATTTGGTATTTTCTTGGGAGAGATACTGGAGTGCTCTGCCATTTCCTTCTCCAGCTCATTTGACAGATGAGAACACTGAAGCAAACAGGGCTGAGTCACTTGCCCAGGATCACACAGCTAGTAAGTGTCTGAGGCTGGATTTGAATTCAGGAAGAGGAGACTTCCTGACTCTAGGCCCAGCACTCTATCTACTGGGCCACCTCAGAAAGTAGAAAATTTGGTAAATGTTTGAGAAATGGTAAGCAGAGTTTCTGGTTCAATAGCTTTAAAATTGGAGGCAGCTAGGTGGAGTATTGGACAAAGTCCTGGATTCAGAATCACAAAGACCTGAGTTCAGATCCAGCCTCAGAATCTTCCTAGCTGTGTGACCTTGGGCAAGTCCCTTAACCTATGTTTGCCAGTGGATTAGTTCTTCACTGGAAAAGGAATGACAAACCACATCTTTGCTAAGAAGAATCCATGGACAGAGGTCAACAGGGTCATAAAGAGTTGAACACAACTGAATGACTGAACAGACTTTAAAAATATATTGCTTTTAAGCAATATATTCAGTTAAGACAAAAAAAGACTTAAGACTTCGGTTAAGACCAAAAAAAAAGGAACTTTAATATAGGACCATAGAAATCTTCTAGTCAAATCCTTGCTATTTAAGCTAAAGAAGTTTACAAAATGAATCGACAAGCCTTTCCAACACCTGCCAGGCCCTGCTTCAGAAGGCACTGAATTCCTTCTGCTTCTTTAGAGAAAGGTGTGGAGCCGAATCTCACACCAAGGCCTTGCCCGACTCCTCCCACTTTCAGTCTCACAGACTGTAAATTCAATTAGTCACACCCTATTAGGGGTGTCAGCTCACTTTTAGCCTCTGGGCAATATAATGTCCCTCAGGTCAACGTGATCTCATTTTCCATTGGTTTATGGGGTTTATATCAGATGAAAAGTTACAATTACAGTAGCCTGGAGCCCCCAGGAATATTCATAAACATTAAGACAGAAGTCTGGCTTTCTGCTCCAATTTAAATTTCTTGTGTTTCTGTGGCTCCTCCTTAGCTAGCCTCTCTTTATTTGAAGCAAAATGAGGTTACAGGAAACTTTTAAAGGAGATGAATGGAGTATATGATGATGTTTATCACTGGATAAGGACATGGAGGGGAATTTGGGGAAAGCACAGATCTTCTGTGGGAAATGCCCTCAGTACTTGAAAAAGAGACACAAGGGGTAGCTTTGGCTGGAATCCTCTGTCCTAAGACACCTGTAGGACATGCAGCATTAGTTCACTCAGTTTCTCCTTTCACCTAAGAACCCTCTTCCCTTCCCCCCCCCCCCGAATCTTTTCTAGGATGACTCCTTATATTCTGGATGAATCTCCTCCCTACCTCTTCTCAGTTCTCTCACAGGCTGTTTCTTGGTCAATCAACGAGAATTTATTAAAGATTCAATCTGTGTCCTTTACTATGTAAATGCTGCCAATACAAAGAGAGGCAAAAAAAAAAAATCCACCAAAAACCAAAACAACAAAGCAACCCAGGTCCTCCTCGGAAGGAGTTCACAGTCTAAGAGCCAAGAAGAATGTTTCTCTCTTTTAAAAACTCCCAGGCATGATTCAAAACCCTGCTTTGCCTCCAAAGTCATGACTATTTCAAACTGCTCTCCGCACTGTAAGGACTTGCCTGTCTGGACTGTACAAATCCAAGAAGGCCAAACCATTATTTATTAAGTGCCTACTATATGCTGGGCGTTGGTTCCAAAAAGGCAGGTTATTGGCCCAAGGCTGACAGGACTAGGATGTAAATCCAAGGCTCATACCTTCTCTCTCTCTCCCAATTGGTGGTATTTGACTTTTTCTTTTTGAATCCCTCCCTCCACTCCATGGCCCACTTCCTGTTCCCCCTGCCTTCCTACAGGAACCTCCTAAATATGAGCCTAATTATTACTATCCTCCCTCCCACTTAAAATGACTACAGTAAATATACTTTGTAATTACTAGGTAATAACAACAAAAATCATTTTGCTGGCGTTTATAGAGTGTCTTCTAAGGACCCAGTGCTAACGGCCTTACAAGTATTACCTCACTGATCCTTACAACAGCTCTGGGAGGTAGGATCAGTTCTGAACTAAAATCCCAGTAGAGGAGGAATGAGATAAGGAACATTCCTGTCTCCTTACAGGGAAGGCCTGGTTCACTGTAAAAGAAAGAAGCGTAGGTCCTTACTCGAGAAGACGAATGAGACTTTTTTCTCTTTAGATATTCTGAATTAGAGATCAGGGTATGGAGGTGGCCCTGGCTCTTGGGGTCCATGCCAAGACAGTACAAGCTCTAGTAGGTCCAACCAACCTAGAAAGATGTCTTATGTGGTCCTGGTGATAGAGACAGTGCCTACTGACCAGTCTAGCTAAAGAAAGGTTCAACACTTGTGGCTTAGTCACTAAGAAATTCGTTACCATGGTGATCCAACAAAATAAAGGTTATCCCAAAAATATTAGAACAGATTTTAAGTTATTAAAGGAAAATTTATAAACCACCAAAAAAAATGAGACTGACAAAAATTTATCTATGCCGTAAACATGGCTGATATCACTTTATACAAAGTTAGAACTTAGGGAGGATAAAAACGTTAAATGAAACTTCGGGGGATAGACCAACTTAAACAATCTTGGTATAGGAGGCACAGAACTGGATTTAAGCAAAGCCAAGTTCAAATTCTGCCTCGGACATTTGCCTGGCTCTATCTCAGTCTTGATTTCTTTATTTGGAAAAAAAGGGGGCTGGAAATACTTATACTTTATTGCAGGAGCTGAGGTACAAAAACCCAGTAGATAGTCAGTCAGTCTTGGAGCTGGGTTTGGGGCCTGCCTCTGACAAATACTACATGGCCGTGAAATGTCCCAGTTTAGCTCTCAGATGCTGAGACAACTCTCTAAGGCTTTTAACTGAAGATAAGTTCCTGATCTGGTGGAAGACACTTCCACACTAACCATTCCCTATACTCAAGAGCCCATGCCCTGCCCTTCCCACCGTCCTCTCAAAAACCTTGTGTCAGTTGTGGAACCCACATGACAGTGCACATGATGCATTTTACAAATCATTAAACGTCATGTAAATATCAACTATTATTAGCATTAAGAATATAGATATTTTCATCTGGTGATTTAACTAGAGTCAAGTCACCCTACCGGCTAAATCTGAGCAGTGACTTCTGCTTCTGATAAGTGCAAGCCTCCCCTTAGGTCAGATTCCAGTAGCTCCTAGCTCATTCCTAGCTCATTCCTGACCCTATTTGCTAGGCTCTCCTCCTCCTCCATACTTAGTCACTTTCTCCCTTCTCTCAGGGTCCCAATCACACCCACACACCCCCTTCTAGTTGTCACTCTCCACGTTGAAACGATTCTAGTACAGGACTCAAGAAAAATCCCTGCCCACATTTTTAGAGCCTTCAGTCAAAGCTTTCACCCCCACCCCTCTCCAACTCAAGATATGCCCAACATAGGCACAGTTCATTCATCATGAGCCCTAATGCTCCTTCTGCAGAATCAGACCGGCTCTAAGCCGTGAATACACCGGAATGTCCAAGCCAAAGAAACACGAAGCTGTGCCAGCCACTAAGCCTACAAATGAACAGCACAAGCACCAAAGGTTAACACATGGATTCTTGGCTCCCTCGGGAATCTAGAACTTGCTGATTTGGCTGATTCCGGAAGCTCTAGGCCACATGCCAAGAAGGTGGCTTCCTCTCTGGAGGACTTGCCCCAGCATCTGAGCACTTCCTGACACAAATGTTCCCAATCACAACTAACAGGGAGATGATGAGCTGTCTCAGGTTCATTTGTTTCACTGGGAAGAAAAATCAACATGTCAGGATAAAACACTGAGATCTCGGTGCTCAGACTGGAGTAGAAACCCTAAGATCCAATTCCTTCTGACACTCTGACGAATTCTTTTTTTTTTTAAACTACGTGCATCAATGAGATCTTGAAACAAAGTACTTATTCCTTGCCCCAGTGAGTCACTTCAACCATCCTGTTGCGATGCTCGGCACACACTTTACCTGTATGCTTCGTAACAGTCATGACAATAACAACTGACATTTACGCAGCACTTTAAAGTTTACATACATTATCCTAGAACATACATCCTACATCCATATGCTGAGTTGTAGGAGAGCCCTCCAAGGTGGGTGCGATTATTGTGATGGGAAGTAGGTAGCTAGGTGGTCCAGTAGAAGGAACACAGAGCCTGGAGTCAAAAAGAGCAGAATTCAAATTCAGCCTCATATACTTATTAGCTGCATGACCTTGGGCAAGTCACTTAAAACAAACAAACAAAAAAAAAAAAAACACCTGTTTGCCTCAGTTTCCTCATCTGCAAAATGGGGGTAATAATAGCACCAACCTCCCAGACTTATTGTGAGGATCAAATGAGACACGTAGTAGGCACCATGCCAATGTTTTGTGATTTAGTTGTTTCAGGAGTGTCCAACTCTCTGTGACCATGTTTGGGGTTTTCTAGGCAAAGACGCTGGAGTGGTTTACCACTTCTTTCTCAAGTTCATTTTACAGGTGAGAAAACTGAGGCAAACAGGATAAATGACTTGCCCAGGGTCACACAGTTACTAAGTGGCTGAGGCTGGATTTGAAGTCGTGAAAATGAGTCTTCCTGACTCCAGGCCCCAAATTCTGTCTTCTGCACCATCCAGCGGCTGAATTTATAGACTTTACTTATTATTACAGAGGCAAACTAAGTGGCAGAATGGACAGAATGTCAGGCCTAAGGTGTGGAAAACTCATCTTCCTGAATTCAAATCTGGCCTCAGACACTTTTTAGCTGCTTGAACCTGGACAAGACGTTTAACCCTATTGGTCTCAGTTTCCTCATCTGTAAAATGACTTGGAGAAGGAAATGGCAAACCACTCCTGCATCTCTGCCAAGAAAACCTCAAAGGGGTAACAAAGAGTTGGACACAACTGAACCAACAACAATGTTAACTAAGCCAGTTACTGAATCAGGCTCTGGGACAACAAAGACAAGATAAAATAGGATCTGCTCTCAAGGAGCTGATATCCTACAAATCTTAAATTCACCTCTAGTTGACCAAGTACAAGGGGCACCATATCTTCCTCTTCTCCAAACTGTACAAAACTCAAGTTTCCCTTATATTACACAACTCCACAAAATGGAATTTCCAAATTCACTGAGTCATTCATTCCAAGGAGCTGCACTTGCCCTCCCATACAGGAGGAAGAGCTAGCCTTCAAGGTGTACAAAGTGATTTGCATGCAGTATCTCATCTGAGTCTCCAAGCAGTCCTGTGAGGTTACTAAAGTAATCCCCATTTTACAGGTGGAAAAGCTAAGGCTCAGCTGCCAATGTAGAATGAGCCATGACTCTGCCAGTAGAAGTCCTGTCCAAATCCTGGTTTTGCCACCCATGTGGCTTTTGGCAAATCACTTCAACACTCCAGGCTTCAAGTTCATTCCCTGTAAAATGAAGGCATTGGACTCGGCATCCTCTGAGGTCCCTTCCAACTCTGATTCTGTGGGGGATTTGCCCAAGGTTTCTGGCATCAGGGGAGTCAGAACCTAGGTTTCTCTTGTCTCATTTCCAACACCCCTACTATTGTACCACACTACCTCCTCCTCACTCCTTTTTCAGCCGCTTTCCATTACTCTAAGCTTAAGTTGAAATCATTTAGAGTTTCTGCAGTGTTGTCCTTCTCTCACCCTGATCTCATGCCCATCACTGCCACTGTCTGGAGTATCAGTGAGAGTCAGCTGCCCTTACTCTGGCACAGTTAAACAGCAATTACTGGATCTGAAGGCTGAACAAAAATCATTTCAGATGGCCCCCAACAAGGAAAGCAGCCTTCAACCAGACCAGCAAACCAGTCGTTTAGGAACAGAATCTTAACCAAGTACAACCTACTCATTTATTATCATCCAGAATATACACACACAAACAAAAGTTTGTTGAGGGTAAGACAAATGGTGCGGGGAGAGACAGTGTTTGGAGACTGACAGCTGAGATGTATTTAAGGACAGTAATAAACCTCTCTGTACTCTCAAGTGTCTGGCCTTTAGTGTGCGTACTGTACAATGAGGGCTGACAAGAACAAACAAGGTAAGGCAGTTGAAGGGGTTATTCTCAGCTCCATGAGCATAATGAATCATTGTCTCCACACCCATCCCCAGCCCCACTGGCACACACCCAGTAGGCTGACCTGACACTTCCTTCAGCTGGTCAGGTCGCCCTTTCCCCTAAGCAAGGGCCAGAGACACTCTGACCAAGCTGGGAATCAAGTTCTATTTAGGACATTCTTACACCCCAAGGAGTACATCCCTCAACGCGATCATTTATACACCAGAAGGTTGTCTCTGATTTCTTCAGAGTGCCTGCACAAGTTGATTTTCTTCTTTTATTTGGATCAAGACTAGGATTTCACTGGGGGGAATTCTTGGTGTGGGAACTCATCTGGGACTTCTAGTCAGAGTCGCATGGGGCAGCAAGATGTTACATGACTCACAGGGAGGGTCACTGGGCAATAGCAGAACGATGACCTGAGCCCAAATTTCCCAGACTTTGAGGCTGCATCCCTAGTCACCAGGACTTGCTGCCACTTCTCCAAGTCTGTATCTCCTCCATGATGTTAGCCTTTCTAGTAAAAGAAGGCATCTCTGCCCCCTTCTTTGTGCCCTTGCCTTGTTCCAATACTTGTTTTTCAGAAGCCAAGAGAAGAATGTGTGTGTGTGTGTGTGTGCATCTCTCTCTCTTTGGCTGTCTCTTCACAAATAATAATATGACAGACATTTGTTGAGCCCTACTTATGTGCCAGGCACTGTGCTAAATTAAGTACCAGGATTATGAAGGAAGACCATTTTAAGGAAGGCCATTTATGTGGTTTCGATGCACAGAATAACCCAATCAAGTACGGACTATTACTATCCCCATTTTGCAGATAAGGAGGAAGGGGATCAGAGAGGGCAGGTGACTTGCCAGTGGGCACACAAACACTAAAGGATAAGGATTTAAGTCTGTCTCCACTTCCGCTCCACTGCTCTTTTCTCCAACTTATGCAGCCTTTCTTATCTGTGGGCACTACTTTGTTTTTTTCTGGTTTAGTTTTCTTTTTAAAAAATGGATGTATTTTAACAGGACCTTTACTTCTAGATATATGATTACTCCTTCCACCCTTCACAGGAAGTCATGCCTCATAAAGAAGGGAAAATAAAACAATCTGACAAAACTAAGCCACGTATTACTGGGCAGCTGCGTGGTGCAGCAGATAGTGCGCTGGGCCTGGTGGCAGGATGACTCGAATTCAAATCTAGAGTCAGACATTTACTGCTTATCTGTGACTCTAGGCAAGAAACTTAACCCTGTTTGCCTCAGTTTTCTCATCTGTCAAATAAGCTGGAGAAGGACATGGCAAACAAACTCAGTATCTTCACCACGAAAACCCCAAATGGGGTCATAAAGAGTCAGATATGACTGATCAATAATAAGCAATATATTAGTTGGGTCTAATAGTATATACATTGTTCTATACCAAGAGTACCCCACTTGAAGTCAAAAAGAGAGAAAAGTACATTTTAACCTCTTTTCTTTGGGAAGAAATTTGCTCCTTTTAATTAACTAGTATCTAGAGTTTTGGTTGTTGTTTCTTCCCACTTCTATTATTGTCAATGTATAAACTGTTTTCCTGGTTCTGCTTAATTCACTTTACATCTAACTGTTCCAACATTCTTTATATTTAGCATTTCCTATTGCTCTGTAATAGTATACCACATTCCTGTACCACAGTTTACTTGGCCATTCCCCAAACGATGGGCACGTACTTTGTTTCCAGTTACTTCGTCCTACAAAAGAAGAGCCTTTGCTAAAGGTATTTATAGTCATTTTTAGTTTTTTTATATTAATGCCAAATTCCTTCCTTAAATATTTTTAACTGTACAAATATCCTATACCCAACACATTTAGAGACTGGAGAGGAAGTAGAAAATAATCACTTAGCTAGAAAAATCAGAAGCCACCATGAGGTCTGAGGCTGTCATCAAATTTATTAATTTTGGTCAAATTATTTTGCCAAATGAGTAAAGACTAAGGATTGGTAGAAAGGGGTTTTCTCATCAACTGGATATCTTTCACCAGATACTCAGCAGTCATTGGTTAGTACACATAAAGGGATTATTCCTCACAAAATGGGTTGGGATACATGCGAAGTTTACCAGGGCACACAGAATAACAGGCCTCTGCCAATAAAACACGTTTTCTCTGCCTCTTTAAGTCTCGAGAATACTACAGTTATTATTATCATGCTTCTTAGAAGGGTGCTTAATAAAATATTTCTTAATCTGGAAGTCTTTCCTTCATGCTAAACAGAGCTGTTGTTTTTTTTTCAACATGACTCTAATAACCTATGTGGATACTTATATCAATACTTATATTGATAACCAAAAACAGTTGTCAGCTACATATTCCCGAAGAAGACTGCCTCTTACAAAATTTTTTCCATGCCACATACTTTTATAGGACACGAAAAGATCCTAAAATCTATTTCACCTAGATTAATGGCTAGTCCTAAAAGTACTACAAAGAGAAGTTAAGGTAGGTTTTCCTCATTTTATTTTTTTCTGGGGACTTCTCTATTCCTGGTTATTTTTTGCTACTAGAGTACAGCAGACTTCAATGCTGGGAATGCGGATCCCCAAAAAGCCTCAATTGGGAGACATAGACGTAGAAATGCTGACACCAGTGATTTGAAATAAGACAATCATTACTGAAAGGAATTGTTGTTCAGTCGTGACCCCATTTAGGGTTTTCTTGGCAAAGATACTGCAGTGGTTTGCATTTCTTTCTCCAGCTCATTTTACAGATGAAGAAACTGAGGCAAACAGGGTTAAGTGACTTGTCTGGGGTCTCGAGGAAGTGTGTGAGGCCAGATGTGAACTCAGGTCTTCCTGACTCCAGGCATGGCACTCTATCCACTGGGCCACCTAACTTCCTATCCAAATCTGTGGATCATAGGAATCACAGGTGTGAACCTGGGAGGGACATCTGGATCTCTTCTATCTACTAGTATAGGGGTTCTCAAACTTTTTGCTAGTAGAGTACCTTTATACTCTTAAAAATCTATTAAGGACCCCAAAGAGCTTTGATTTGGGTTGTATCTCTTAATACTGACCATATTAGATGTTAAAACATCATAGTATTCTTGTGAAAAAGAGTTTTGACCTCACAGACTCTCAGCGGTCCTCAAACACACATTGAGAACCACCAGACCCTGGTCCAAACCTCTTTATTTTACAATTAAGGGAACTCTAGGCTGGAGAGGTCAAGTACGTAACCCAAGGACACACAGAGAGCAGTAAAAAGCAGAAGTCTGACTGAATGCAGATCTTCTGGACTTGAAACTCCAGTCTCTCCACTATACCTATATAATACTATATATTCTGTGTCCTAAATGCGGCTCTTTCAGGGAATCCTAATACCTTTTATATATTATAGAAGTTACTTAGAAGTTATAGAAGTACTGATTAATCACCTAAACTGTTCTTCCACTTCAAGCAAAATGAAATTGCTATTCAATAGTAATCAGGTGTTTGTTGATTTCATTTTCCTAGTGGGAAAAAAAGTTTTCACTCTTCTTTTCTGCTTAGGAATAAAATACATAGCAAGAAAAATTATATCCAAATGGGCTTTCAAAACTCATCTCAAGTGCTGACTCCTACAGGATGTCTTTCCTGCTTCCCTTAGTTACTGGTATTCTCTCCCTCCTCACATTTTATTGATCTCTTTAAATGTTTTTATTCTCCTGGGAGAAAGATTTCTAACCTCAGGTACTACCACACAGGGTATAAGAAATTTGTCACAGGAGTAATTTTTCTTTATGGATAATTAATCCTTATTTTATTTCTCCCACTTACATGCATAGTGAACTCCAGGATTTAGCTCATATTCACACTGAAAAGGGGCACAGTAAGATCTACTGAAAACCACAGAGTACAGAAACCAGGAAGTGTTGAGAACTCCTGGTCTACTGCTGCTCAAGAACAGGGATGATTTCATTTTTGTCTCTGAACCCACAACAGCCAGCACAATACCTTTGATCTTTGTGTTTCCAGCCCCTAGCACAGATCTCCCCACATGGTAGGTCCTTTATAAAAGCTTCTTGAATTGAACTAAAACCTAGAAAACTCCATTTTTCAGCTATAAAGGCAAAACAGACAAAGAGGGAAAAGTAGGCATGCTGGCAAATTCGTTTGTTTTGTCTTCATTACATAAACATATACAGAATCTCTATCATCTATAGAGGATTAGACACCATTTACATGCCTAATCACCCAATTGCTTCAGAGACACGGCCTGGCATAATATACAGATTGTAGCCCATGTGCACTTGGGATAATTAAGAATGAGTAATAATAATTACAAACAGCAGACCAGCTGTGCAATAATTAATAAGAAGAATTTTCTAAGGCCCACAACTCTTCCCTGGTATGCGTGGTTTGGGGGACTAGAGAAAGCCTCTGACCTTCAAAAACCAAACACAAGGATTTCCGGCGTTACTCCCACAGATTCTGACAGACACACATAAGCACTTCTCTGCCAATTCTACTTCTAACTGGAGCCAGCCAATGGCTGCTACTAAGTAAACATGGTGTCGAATTTGTGTAAAAAGCTTGCCCGCGCCATGCCTGCAAAGGCGGTAAGTAGCCCAGACAACGGTGCTGTCATGCAATAAAGAATTTACTGACAAGCTATGTCCCTTTGTGATCCGATTCCCGGGTGTCCATCTCCTCAACTCAACAGTAAGTTTCTGGAGGCAGATGCTCCCTGTTCTTCGGTGTTCTCTCACAGTGTGATACACAAGGCAGATCGGTGTCCAGTAAATGCCGAAAGAAAGAATAAACAGCAGTTATACATTGTTTATTCATATTGAGGAAAAGACCTCTAAATCTAGCAATGACTCCCTTGCCTCCAAGCTCAAAGGAACAGGCAAAGAGTATATAGTGTCTCTATCTCCTGTGAACTTCTCATTCTGCTCTGTAATGGGATTGGCAACATGGCAGACCTTAGTGGATAGAACACAGGAAATCTGGGAGTTTGCATCTCACCTCAAACATCTACTCCCTGGGTGACCTCTGGAAAATCTTATTAGGTGTCTAAGTTCTAGATTTTCCTCATCTGTGAAATGATGGTCCTCATTTACAACATTGCCAAGAGGACCAAAGAGACAATGCATGGAAAAGACATGGAATCAATCTGACCTACTACTGAAGCTGCTCACGTTTCCTCACAATGACTCTGACGTAGTAAGGACAAATATGATCCTCGTTTTACAGATGAGGACAGTGACACTCACAAGGTCATATGAGCTAAGTGGCAGAGCTGAGATTTGGACCCAAATTTCCTGACACCAAGGCCAGTGCTCCTTCCATAATAGTTTTTTATAAGGTGTCATCTCATCTATCTAACTATGAGATAGAAAAAGAATTTACAAAGCTCTTGGTGGGATTCTTGGAATAATACAACCTACTCAGGTCTTAAGTGGCTTTGAGAGGAACATTTTTTCCCCCAGAACTATGGCTGCACCTGAGATTCATTCAGAAAGGACCTTGTTTTTGGTCAAGAGGTCCATTAATTTATGTATTAAATTGAGGCAGGCTGGGTTCAATGAATATGCTATATAACTATGTGATGGCTCTCCTACCCCACCTTGTCTCAAGCTGTCTCAACCCCAAACTTGAGGTTATCAGATCTTCCTTCTTTCTCACTTCTTACAGCCAACCAGTCATCAACTTCTGTCAAATCCCCCTCTATGGCAGTTATACCACCACCTTGGCATAGGTTCTTATTAACAGATGACTCAAATATTATAATATCTCTGTCCCCTTAGAGGTCTTCCCAACTCTAATCTCTCCTTTGGTGCATGAATCCTTCATACTATTGTTAAATCCATCTTTCTTGCTCCTTAGTAAAGTCTGGATACATTTAGAACCATCCAGCCCTTATAGTCTCGCCTCATATGGCCAATTTATATATGCAGAACTCCAAAGGGCTTCAGGGGTCATGTAGTCCAATTCCTTCTTCTTACAGATGGGGACGCTGAAGCCCAGAATACCCAAGGTCATTTAAATAGTAACAATCAGAAGTGAGATTTGAATTTAAGTTTCCTGATTCCAAAGCTGGTGTTCTTTGCATGGCACTCCATTACCTCATGGTATGGATGATCACTTGGAGTTATTGTAGGGAAGATTCCTGCCCAGCATGGATTACCCTAAACTGTTTCCATGATCCTACGAGGCCCAATCCAACACAGTGCCTGGCACATAGTAGGCACTTAATAAATGCTTATTGACTAACATGGGGACTGTTTGCCACCTACATGAAATAGTCAGGCAAGATTTATGTTATCTCCCATACCTGCACCTTCAACTACAAAGCCATCTAAGCACTAGCAGGGAAGGATGTGGTAGGACAAGGTAATGTGGAGTGGTTATCCTGGTCAAGTCTTCTCCCATTAAAAAGTAAGCATTTAGAGGATAAGGACTATTTTTCTGCCTGCCTGTGTTTGTATTCCCAGCACTTAGCACAGTACCTGGCACACAGAGAGTCCTTAAAAAATGCATGACTGACTGACTGACTGTCTGACTCATCAGCGCTGTGGGGAGCAGGGTCAGAAGGAAAGAGACGGTGATACAGAGGGCTGGACCGTGTGACCTTCCAACTGGATAGCTATGACCTGGGAGCAGCATCTGTTTTGTCACTCATCGTATGTGTGCCAGATAATGTCATGCATTGTTATCTCTTTGGTATCTTATTGGTCTCCTAGATTCTAAAGTCCATGTGACAGGAACCATACATTATCTACAATCTGTATCTTCTCCAGCTGTTTGCTTTATGTAGCTTAATTTCATTATCTCTGGGCCTTCTGCTGCTAACCATCATCAAAACAGAAACATTCCAAAGAAGAGTTGCAAGGAACCTTAACTATCATGTTGTTCAGCACTCTAAAGATGAGAGAAGGAAGGCAACTTTCCAAAGGTTTTATAGGTAAATGAGAATCTGATCCTGCATCATGGGCCTTGGTATCCAGAGTTCTTTCCACTACACCACACTGCCACCTAGACACTAATAACCAAATGACAGCACAAGAGAGCATAGGTTTCTTTATGGGACTCCAGGGAGACTGGAATGCTTAATAGCTAAAGATAGCAGCTAGCATTTATATGACACTTTAAGGTTGCCTGGTGTTTTACATATATTATATCATTTTATCTTCACAACAAACCCTAGGAGGGAGGTGCTGTCTCCATCTTGCAGATAAAAAAAGGTTATGTGGCAAAAAAAAGTTTAAGTGACTTGGCCAGGATTTGAACCCAGGCATCATTTCTGACCCCAATTCCAATACTCTGACCATTGCCCCACCTCGCTGCCTCAAACATGAAAAGTTAACTGAGGAGAAAGATGGGCAGTAAAAAAGAAAAAGGAGGGAAGAACTGTGGGGCAAAAACAAGAAAAAGAAAGAACAGCGAGAAGATGAGAGTGGAGACAGGTATTTTGAGGCATTTCAACTAGGAGTTAGGTTCCAAAAAAGTTTCCATTTGGGTTCCATGTCAAAAGTGAACCATGTGAGGGAGAAGCATGAGCCAAAAAGAGCCCAAGAAAAGTGGTCATTTGAGACAATCAGCCTTGGAGGATTTCTCCTACCCTATTATTAACCAGGGTAGAAAAAGCATTTGATTATTTCTTCTCTTACACACTGAATACCAACAACGGGAGTGACAACAGTCATCAACTGGCAGGCTCTTTCTTAAAGGATATTGGAATTTCTAAAAGGGAAAGGAAGAGGGAAAAGAAGAGGAAGAAAGAATTACAATGAGCATTTATACAGGCAATCCTGCTTTTCTAGACAACCTATTAAGGTATGCTGATTTTCATAAAGGAGACCCAAATGTGATACTGATGCAGAGAAACAAGTTAAGGGGGACTGGAAGATGGCACCATCAGCTGAGGGGCAAGTCCTGAGGATGCTCTAGAGACAAACAACCTATTTCTCCATCTTTGTGCACCAATCCTCCAGAGTGACCTTTTATAGGTTATTTTGCCCTTCAAGAGTCGCCTTGAAATGATCCAAGGATGGAAAGAACAAATCAAAGACACACAAAAAGAGTAAATCCAAAAGATGCCAGCTCTCCAAAACCCTACTGACTAAAGGACTTCGAATATTTTTTTCAAAAAAAATTTTTTACAAATTTTTCAAATATGTAGTTATACCACAATGGTGATTTTTTAAAAATGACAGTGGGGAAGAATGACCCCAAATTTGAGAAAATTGGAGCATCATTCCAAGGTTACCAGGATGAATGTTTCTGCTTGCTATAGGGAATTTTATCCAGAGAAAATGAAGCTTTTGATTCAAGCTCCCTAGACCCCTAACCTTCACATTTCTTTGCAGTTGCAGGACCATGGGTAATGGGCACTGCATACTGCAGACTTTTTCAATATGTTAGTTAGTTTTGCTGACCTTTTCCCTTTTTATTCTCTGTTATAAAGAATGACTTTCTAGGACAAAAAGAGAAGGATATGCTGTAAAATATAACTACCGAAAAAACAAAGATATTGATAAAAACATTTTTTAAGAAAAGAGAGATGTGCTATTCAAACCACATGGGAAAAGGAAGGCCTCCTATATTCTAAGAAGAGATGCGAAATTATTACTAATTAAATATTCCCTAGAGCAAGCACATGAGTTTTAGAAAGACCATATTTTGATAAATGAGTTGTAATCCATGGGACTATTAATTCTTTATAGATCAACTGGACCTTCTGTAAATTATGTACAGTACATTTCAATTGATTTTACAGAACTAGAGTAAACATTCTCGATTTTAATTAAAAAGCTACATAGGTATACTTTTACTTTGTGACTTGTTGATTTCCTGGTCTTAGGATTTATTTCACAAAGAAGACTTGGTCAAAGAATTTGGAAGGCACTGCAGAGGTCACCTAACCCAAGCTCCCATGCAAGGCAAGATTCTGGTTCCTATAACCTCCCTGACATATGGTCACGTTTACTCCACTTGGACACTTCTGGGAACAGGAAGTCTGTCCAGTCAATTGTTAGAATGGTTATAAATTCCACCTATTAGCTCTCATTCCACCCTCTGCAACAACAAAGAAGCCTACTCCCTTTTCAACATGGTAAAAATTCCGCATGTTGTTTACCTATATAAGGCTTTTTTTCTGAGGATTCAAATCCCCACTACAAGACAAGATTATCTGAACATGCTGCTAAAGGGGGAGGCCACAGGAAGTCACTGCATCATTTTATACTTCAGAAAACAGGAGAATCTGATGGGGAAGAGTGACTGGAAGGCATTTGGTCCTACTCTACTGATGAACTGTTTTCTGCAAAGATTTCAAAGCCTCACCTGAACAGAGGATTCTGAACTCTGCCTTCCCCAAGCTGCCTTAGGAGTACTGGAGCTTGGATCATCTTGACTATTCAATTCAACCTGCCAAACATTTATGAAGCACCTACAATATCAAAATCACAACGCAGTGGTTGGAGATCTGGCCTCCAAGGCAGGATGACTTCTACTTTTATGTGGCCTCTGGAAGAGAAGGGATGAGAAGGGACAAGACAGAGAGGGACTCCTCCATTAGAGTGCATGAAAGAAACTGCTGTGTTTTTTTTCTCCCCAGTGCTTAGCACAGGACCTAGGACATAATAAGCATTTAATAAAAAAAACTTCTTGATTGACTGATTTCCAAACCTCATGCTAAGTAGTTGAAGGGGCTTCAAGATTAGAATAAGGTTTCAGTAATGCTAACCTCAAGGTGGCTGACAGTAGCATAGAATTGGGGGATCAGCGGTTTTCTTAGAAGGCCACCTAGTCCGACATCCATGTACAGCAAGCATCCCTTCCAGAGCACCCCAGAGAGACAGTCATCCAATCTCTGCTTAAATACCTCTAGCAATAGAAGCTCATTACCTAACAAAATAGACCACTTCATTACTATTCTAATTATTAGGAAGTATAACTTCCATTCATTGACCTAGTTCTGCTCTCTGAAAGAAAAGTACAGCTAGCATCTACATTGTGTTTTATGATGTGCAAAGTCTATGCTACTGGCTCTCAAACCATTGGGTGACTGTAATTAGTTTTTTGTTTTTTTCTTTTGCAAAATATGATGTTTGTTGTTTTTTTCCTTTTCTATCAACCAAACTTCCTGTTGCTACAGCTATTGCCATTATAAATGGGAGTCTGTGCCAGCTGAATGGACTGTCCAAAGCTGAGATCTTCTCGGGTTTCTGGGTGGTAGCCTGAGCCAGAAGAAATGTGACATCCCCATAAAGAAATATGAACCCTTCATGCCCCAGACATGTGTGTGTGACACAAGGGTCACATAGATGACTAGCATCCAAATATACACAGCCTCCTCCCATTACAAAAGAATGTAAAAGGAAGTAAACTGAGAAAGGGATATACGTCTTCAAGTCCAAGATAAGGATGATCACTGACGCATAGAATTTCTGGACTTGTGAGGGGTGACCCACACCTAAGTAAGAATTCTCCCTACAGGATTCTGGCTTAAACACCTTCTATGTAAATGAGAGGAAGTTAGACTCGATCATTTCTAAGCTATCTTTCCTTATGATCCTGTGGGAAACTCACTATTGCTTTTGAAGCACCTCATCACATTTTCTGATTGCTCAGCTAGACAACTCTTACAGACCATTCCATGCAGAAGGGGCGGGGGAAATTAGACTTTTTCTGCTTTTCCCCAGAAGACAGCACTATGATCAGATGAAATAATCAAGTATAGGATCTTAATATTCAAAAGGCTTCTTTCAGTAGAACACAGGACCTTTGAAGGCAGAAAGGGCTTCATTTTTGTCTTTACATCTACCATCCTTAAATATAGTGGGAACGCAGTAACTGTTTCATGTTTGTGGTTTGTTTTTTTTAACTGAGTCTCCCCATCTTGCCCCAGTCCTAACTGCAGCAGCCATTCACTGGCCAATCTCAGCATTTTATTTTATTACTCAATTACATGTTAAAAGTTTTTAACATTTTTTAAAGTGTTGAGGGTCCAAATTCTGCCTCTCCTTCCCTCCCCCCACAAGATGCTAAACAATCTTATGTATGTTACACATGTGCAATTAGGTAAAACATTTCCACATGAGTCATTTTGTCCAAGAAGACAGGAAGGAAAGGAGGAAAAAAGGAAGAAAGGAAGGAAGGAAGGGAGGAAGGAAGGAAGGAAGGAAGGAAGGAAGGAAGGAAGGAAGGAAGGAAGGAAGGAAGGAAGGAAGGAAGGAAAAATAGTATGCTTCAGTCTGTATTCAGACATCAGTTCTTTCTCTGGAGGTAGATAGCATTTTTCATCATGGGTCCTTTGAGATTGTCAAGGATCAATGTATTGCTAAGAATCGCTAATTCTTCATCATATAATCCTATTGTTTCTGTGTACAAGAGTCTCCTGGTTCTACTCACTTCACTCTACATCACTTCATGTAAGCGTTTCTGGATTTTTATGAAATCATCCTAATTGACATTTTGTATGGCACAATAATACTCCATGACAATCATATACCTTAACTTGTTCAACCATTCCCCAATTGATGGGCATCCCTTCAATTTCCAATTCTTGTCATCACAAAAAAGAGATGCTATAAATATTTTTGTGTGAGTAGGTCCTTTTCCCATTTTTAAAAATCTCTTTGGGATACAGACATAGCAATAGGTATGCACAGTTTGATTTGTTCTTTGGGCTTCTTTCCAAATTGCTCTCCAGAATGGTTGGATTAGTTCACAACTCCACCAACAATTCATTAGTGTCCGGATTTTTGTACATCCTCTTCAATATATGTCATTTTCTTTTTCTGTCATATTAGCTAATCTGATACGTGTGAGGTAGTACCTCAAAGTTGTTTTAATTTGCTTTTTTCTAATCAATAGTGATAGTTTTGATTTCTTTGTCTGAAAATTACCTGTTCCTATCTTTTGGCCAGTTATCAATTGGGGAATGACTTGGATTCTTATAAATTTTGAATCAATTCTCTATATATTTTGAGAAATGGGGCTTTTATCAGAAATACTTGTGCAAAAATTGCTTTTTTAATTTTTCTGTTCTAGTTTTGGTTGCATTGATTTTGTTTGTGCAAAATTTTTAAAATTTAATATAATCAATATTATCTATTTTACATGTTGCAATGTTCTCTATATATTTTTGGTCCCAAATTCTTCCCTTATCCACAGATCTGACAGGTAAACTATTCCCTCCACTACTAATATGCTTACAGTATAATCCTTTATGTGTAAAATCATGTACCCATTTTGACCTTATCTTGGTACAGGGTGTGAGATGCTGCTCGATACCTAGTTTCTGCAGTAATATTTTCTAGTTTTCCCAGTTTTTGTAACAAAAACAAGAGAGTTTTTGTTTCAAAAGTCTGGATTACTATGGTCATTTACTATAAATGTTTTGTATAACTAATCTATTCCCCTGATCCACCACTCTGTTTCTTAGCCAGTATTAGAAGGCTTTGGTAATGACCACTTTACTGTCTGAGATCTGGTAGGGCTACAACACCTCCCTTCACATTTTTTTTCATTAATTCCTTTGATATGTTTGACCTTTTGTTCTTCCTGTTGAGTTTTGTAATGATTTTTTTTCTAGCTTTGGTAGTCTGATTGTTATGGCACTGAAGAAATAGATTAATTTAGGTAGAACTGTCATTTTATTATATTGGCTCAGCCTACCCACGAGCAATTAATATTTTTCCATTTGTTTAGATCTGATGCTATCTGTGTGAAGTGTTTTGTAGTTGTGTTCATGTAGTTCCTGCAATCTCAATACTTTGTTAGGCATCCTAGTTGTGTTCCACTCTCAGAGGCTTACCATATTGGTAACAGACTTGGTGCAGACTCTAGACAGTATACGGCCCTACCACAACTCAGACCTCCAGAACTCATGAGATCCACCAGCCTCAGTCTCCCTACAGCGGTGACTACCAGCATATACCACCACACACCACCACACCAAGTGATAACTGCTTTTAATTGAAGTGACCTCAGAAGCCATTTAGTCAACTTCTGCCCAAACCAAAGGATCAGAAATTTATAGAGCGGGAAGGGACTTCAGAAGTCAACAAGTATAGCTCCTTGATTTCAGAGGTAAGCAAAGTGAGGGTCAGAGAGGTTAAATTTCAGTCACACAAGTAGTGAACCCATATCCTCTAACTCCAGAACCAGGACTCTTTTCATTATATAATGCTCCTTTATGAATAACCTTTACAAAATTCTTAACAAATAATCAAATAACCAACCACTTCCTCAACAGCTCCAGCAACACTATCTGATCTCCACCACACCAAGGCAGCTTATTCCTAATAATAATAGTTAGCATTTATATAGTGTCTTAAGGTTTGCAAAGCACTTTACAAATATTATTTCATTAGATCCTCAGTACAACTCTGGGAGATAGATGCTATTATTATCCCCATTTTACAGATGATGAAACTGGGGGAGTCAGGGGTTAACTGAATTGTCCAAGTCATATAGCTAATAAGAATCTGAGGCAAGATTTCAACTCACATCTTCCTGACTCCAGGTCTAGTGTTCCATCCACTGAGCCACCTAACTGGCTCTAATACCTCTATGAAACAGCTAGAAAATTTAAGAACTCTTCTTCAAGTAGATTTTAAATCTGTTACCCTATACTGTCCATCCAACAGTGCTGGAAGACTGCCTGAATATCCCCCATTAAGATTTCTCTTCTCCAGGAGCACAATACTTCATCTCTGAGAAAGTAGGATTCCTGGTTTGGTAAAGAGAAGAATTTGCTTTTATTTTTATGCAGAAATAAAGAAGAAGATGCTACTGGCTCATGATTCAGCTTCTCTCTAAAGAACATTCAGAATGCTTTCCGATTTCTAACTGCTCACAGCCCCATTTTTCGAAGCCCCAGAAAACATAAGGGCTTACTGAGATGAACATGACTGCAAAAGAAGATTACAGAGAGAGGCCAAAGGAGCCATCTTTCCTGCAAATTCTTGGGGGGTGGCGGGGGAAATAGCTGGGCCTTTGTCAAAACACTGGCTATGGGGCAGTGACTTCTATACTGCAGAGTCGCTCACTAAGGTAACATAAAGCTTCCTGAATTTTTTTTAAAAAGAGATTTATTTTCCCACATCTGAAAATCGACAGTGCTGTTGCTTGGCAACCTGGTGTCTGCTCCGTGGTATCAAGGAGAATTCAGGCTAGTCTATTTGACAACTGCTCTCCATTCTCTTTCTCTCTTTAAAAAAAAAAGACTTTTGAAAGCACTAAGTTGCTGATTCCTGATGGAAAGAAGCTTGCCCAGGAATTAAATCTGTTGTGTCTCGTGTGAAAATGACAGCCCTCCTCCTGTCAGTGGGGCCCTGAGCCCAGGGACCTTCTGCTGTTTGGAGTGATGGATTCTGACGGAACCTCCACATACTCTCACTCAGAATTCCTGGTGTTGCAATATCCCACACAAACCTGGCCCCTCTTAGGGCTATTGCACATTGCTGAACAACAGGCATAAGCAATTTATGACATGTTCTGTGAAGTCAGATTTTCCCTCACGTTCATCAGGGCTGGGCAGAGCATAGTTCCACTAGGCTTTCCAAAGGTTAATGATTGTCAAGCCATTCCAAGTTGTTAAGCCCTCTGCAGGTGAGTGTGATTTCATATTCTGGAGCTTGTGTGGGACACATGGTTAGAAACAGAGATCCCTTTCTCACCTTCCCTCCTTCTATAATAGGAGGAGGCATAACTGTGTGCAAAGAAGCATCTGCTGAAAAAAGAACTGTAAAATAAAGCTGGATGCCTGGGTTGTAAACACCCTTTCTTGCTAAGAAAGACCTTGATTAAGCTGCCAAAAAAATCTGCCAGAAGGTAAGCCCTTTGAGGGAAGAGACTATTTTTCATTTTATCTTTTTATTTCAAGGGCCTAGCCCAAAGAAGTTTCCTAATTAATGTCTGTAGGATGGAATTGTCTCATTTTTCCCTTCAGTATGCAGAAAAAATGAAGTAGAAACGGGAGAACAACTCACCCGACCATCACAGTAGTTTAAAAGAAATCATGATGGAAGACAAGAGAACCCTGATCGATGAAATGACCAGTGGTGACTGCAGAGGTCTAACAGAGGCCTAACGTGTCTCTGGCCTCTTTTCAGAGAGGTAGCAGAATACAGGTACAGGTGCAGAATGAGGCATACATCATTAGATACAGCCAGTGAGTTGATTCGGTTTGCTTGACATGTCTTTGTCACACAAGAGTAGTGTGGGTATTTGGAGGGGGGAGTTACTGGGAAATGACAGCGACGTTTATTTTTAATTTAATTTTTTTTCAATTAACAACAATCTATTTTCTCTCTCTCCTACCTCCCCTCCTCATTAGAAAAAAAAAAGAAAAGAAAAACAAAACCCTGCTAACAAATATGCAAAGTCAAGAAAAACAAATTTCACACATGGCTCCATGTACAAAAAAACATCTATCTCCTTCTGCACCCTGAGTCAGCAAGGATTTCCTTCAGTTCCGGCAGAAGCCTCCTCTCGTTCTGCACTCCTGGGGCTTTTGCTCGGGGGCCTGCCATCTCCCAAGCAAGAAAGGAGAGTGCAGGGTCAAGTGCTCAAGTCAATACTCTTTAGGCTTAACGCTTTCTTGGCTATCCAGTGTTTGCTTCGTGGTATCAAGGAGAATTCAGGCTAGTCTAACCTAACAGCAATAGGGGAGGGGGTGGGAGGATTGGGGAGAGGAGAGGAAGGAACAGGAGAAGAGCCACAACAAAATCTTTTCTAAAAGAGCTTTGATTTTGAAAATCTCATCATTAATATGGTATAATTTCTTGCCACCTCTGCATTCTTCACATAGTGTTTATTTTAGTAGAGTGCTTTGAATCCCCGGCAAGAGATGTAGAAATATATGCCCTCCTTACATCAGCACCTTCTAAAGCCTCTTGTTTTCTTCAATCAATCAATGCACTGATTCCTTCAGGAAGCCTTTCCCATCTCCCTAGTTATCAGTGCTCCTTCCTCATCTTCCAACAACCATGCATTTGCAAACAAACTTATCTATTTACAAGTTTCATCTCTCCAAATGAATGTAAGTCCCTTGAGGTCCAGAATTGAGTGTGTGTGCATATGCACATATATGTGCATGTCTACTTTCTGCAGCTTAACATAATATCCTGTACAGAGAGGTACTAAATAAATGCTTGTCAGATTGAAATGAATATGAAAAAATTATGCACTGCTTTCATTATCATCTCAGGATTGAGAGATGCACACAAGAACTGTAACAACTGAAATTTCCAAAGCTGCTGACTATCACACAAAAATACTGAAACTGCAGTGACAGATGGAGACAAGCAGCCTGGAACATTCATTACCCAAAGTTGAGGTCAATCTATAGCACCATATTTTGAATACTGTATCAAAAAATCCAATTAAAATATTTAAATACCTAACAATCTGACCATGAAAACAGCACCCAAAAAGGAAGGGAGTGGAAGAAGGAAGGAAGCAAGAAAAGAAGGAGGGAAGGAAGGAAGGAAAGAAGAGAGAGAGAAAGGAAGGAAGGAAGGAAGGAAGGAAGGAAGGAAGGAAGGAAGGAAGGAAGGAAGAAAGAAAGAGCCCTCTCCCATTTACCTATAAGGTCTTCTGGTTAATGAAACCATATACGCATGATATAAGAAGTATCTATTTTAAAAAATTATAGACCATAAATAATCCTAATCATAATTTTGATAGTACTTTAAGGTTTGCAAACGGCTTTATGCACATTATCTCATTTGGTGCTCACAACAACCCTACGAAAAACGTTACTCCAGATTGTGGGATCACAGATGAAGAGACAGAATTTCAGAGACAATTCAGCACTTCTTAAACTGCAGGTCATGAGCCCCAGTTTAAGAAGCACTAAAGGGGTCATGAGTGGAAAATACTGACTCATTTTACAGATAAGGAAGCTTAGACCCAAAGTAGTTAGATGACCTGCTCCAGCTCACACAAGTAGTAAGGGTTTGAACCTCCACTCTTTGACTCCCAATTCAGAGATCTTTCCATTGGGTAACAACTGGAGGAAATAGCAGGATGAGGAAACTGATTGTCCTTGTAAGTATCAGAATCTGAATCCAGGTCCAACCCTTCAGCAACAAGACCACACTGACACTTTCCATAAATTACAATGTTTATGTAGCTTCATATCCTCTCTTTCACTATTCAGGGGGAAGCCTTGGGATCATCACTAATGAACAGTGATATGAACTTTAATTCTCACTGAAGACAAAAAAAGAAGGAGAGGAAGGTGCTAACTCACTAACTCAGTGAAAGAGTGCTGGATTTGAAATCAGAAGACCCAAGTTTAGATCACATTTCTATCTTGTCACCTGTTTGACTCTGGGCAAGTTGCTTAAGCCCTTCTCTGGTGCCTAGTTTCCCCACCTCTAAAATGTGGGTTTGGAATAGAAGATATCTAAGATCCCTCCCAAATCTAAATCTGACATCATACTCTCCAGTCGATGCTTTTTAAAAACATCACTGAGAAGTAAACAGAACCAGGAGAACGATAATATAAGGAATATAGTACGGTAAACAAAAACAACACTCCAGAGTGACAACTCAAAGCAACCTGGATCTGGAGAACAGACAATGAAACATCCTCCCTTCCAGTAAAGAGGCAGGGCATTCTGGGAGAGGAGGGTCACATGCACTGTTCAACTTGGTCATTTTGTTGATTTGTCTGAATTTCTTTTTGTTACTAGTGAATGGGGTAGGGGCAGAGTATACTAGGAAATAACCATGGTATAAAATACAAAAGGAACCAAGTGATATTTTTTGCTGTTCAGTCATTTCAGTATGTCCAACTCTCTGCAACCCTGGATTTTTTTTGGAAAAGACACTGGAATGAATGGTTTGCCATTTCCTTCTCCAGCTCATTTTACAGATAAGGAAACTGTGGAAAACATGGTTCAATGACTTGCCCAGAGTCACGCAGCTAGTGGGTGCCCTGAGTCTGGATTTCAATTCAGGTCTTCCTGACTCCAGTGCTAAAGACACTATGGCACCTAACTGCCCTCAACCAATGTAACTCAAAATAAATAGAAAAAGTTAACTCCCCAATAAAGGCTTGCCTTTTTCATTTGTTTTATAAAGTGTAAGGAAAAATCCAGGTGTGATAAAAAATAACAATAACTGGTATTGACACAGCATTTTAAGGTATGGGAAGGACTTGACATGTGCTACCTCACTGGATCTTCACAAAAACCTTGTACAGTAGGTCCCATAGGTATTATCATTCCTATTTTACAGAGATAGCCTTATAAAGGTTAAATCATGTGTCTATGACCACACAGCCAGTAATGCTGGTGACAAGATCTGAATTTGGAACTTCCTGATTCCAAGTCCAGCTTTCTGGTCATTGACTTCTGTAGAAATATATTCTCAGTTCATCAGACACTTGATTATGCTGCACAGTCAGGGTGTGCAAGATGTACTCTGCCGAGAAAAGAACTCATGTAAACTTCATGGATTCTGAGTTTCTGGCCAAATTCAAAATCCCTAGGGGTTCAAGGTATTGTTTTCTCCTGGGACACACACAATTTCCTGGTTTGCAAAGGAAAGAAAGACCTCGAAAATGTTTTTGGCCCTCTGATAGTTCTTGTAAAACAAGATCTTAATGTGTTATGTATAAATGAAACCAAAACATATGGATTAAGTTTCTTCCAAAGTACATGTGGATTTAATAAAAATGGGAAAGGAGTTAGGGTAAATTGTGCTTTGGATTTTACCAAACCTTAAACATTTGCAAAATAGTTTGAGATCTTTTTCAAGCTCAAAATTCATCTAGAGTTGTTACTTTTAATTATATATTTTTTTCAATTACCATCTCTTTCTTTAGTGCTTTTCCCAGCTAGAGTTCACATTTTCCATAATTGTTGGAAGGAACAAAAACAAAAGGAAAGAAAGACTTCTTCCTTCTTTCTGTCTGTGTTCTCATATTCTCATTCTCTCTCTCTCTCTCTCTCTCTCTCTCTCTCTCTCTCTCTCTCTCTCTTTCTCTCTCTCTCTCTCCCCTCATCTTTGCCTCTGCAGGGCTCTGGCCTCTTTCCCTCCTCTCAGGTTTTTCTTTTCTAATTCCAGGGGTAGGGGGGAAGGGGTGTTCTCTCTCCATTTTATTTTTACCATTTCTCCTTGATATTTTGTCCCTCTCTGTTGCAATTTTTTTCATTTTCTTTGAACAGTTCATAAACAAAACTCCATTGTTCTCTCTCTCTCTTTTAATCCAAAGTCTAAGGCACCTGTAACACTGATTATAAATTGGAGTACAAGGAAACCCATGCCTCCCGTCACCAAGGTCATGAGAAGTTTTCTTGTACAATACTCACAACTTACCATTGTCACAGTAAACTGTCTTCTCTCAAAAGAATCCACAGAGTTAAGACTTTGTTGAGAAAAGAACAGCAAGAACAGGAGGTGGAAGAAGAGAAGAAAGAAACGACAAACAAAAAAAAGAAGGAAGAGAAAGAATTAAGAACAGTGAAACACTGAGGGAAAAAAATGCTAAGATACCTGAGACTAGAAAAGGATGGCGGTGGCCTTCCAGGTGAGTGTGTTACCCTCTCTCTCTCCATTCTCAGCCCCAAACACACATTAGTTTTGGTTAATTTTATTGAAGGGATTACTTCTACCTTTTGACTTTTATGCCACAGTCATTTCCCTATATTTTTACCAACTCACATAAAAAAAAAAGTTCCTGATCTCATATCTTCACTTCTAACAAAATATTGAGTAAAACCTATAGAATTGACTATAACTCAGAAACACAGAAATTTAGTAGCTAAATGATTGTTTGAGACCAGCTAACGAAACCCATAGCCACAAAAGAATGCCCTCTACAACACAATTGGTCAAATGGTCCCCAGCCTCTGCTCAAAGACCTCTAATGGGGAAGACAGGAAGGGGAGAGAGAGCCACCACTATCCAGAGTAATACATTCCACTGCTAGATGCCTCTAACTGTTAGCAAGTTCTTGTTTACTTAAAACATCAATCAACCTCTCTTCAACTTCTACCCATTTTTCATCCCTCTGGGGCAAAATTGATGAAGCCAACCCCTCTTCCATACAGCAACTCTTGAAGACATCAGCATACGGAATATTTCCCAGCCTACTAGCATCCACAGAACCTATCGGTTCTGACAGTCTTTTGAGGCTTTACATTTACAACACTCCACTCCACTTGGTTTTTTTTCCTACAACCCATAGTTCTTTAATATCAATTTTCTAGTCATAAACAGCTACAGCAGTTAAGAGATGCGAAATGGAAATTTCTCTGCTTAGTTTCTGGACTGTATGAGCAAGCCTACTGGCACATATACTATGATTATTTAATTAGCTCCTCATTGCCATTTGGAAACACTTGTAAGATCTGTCAAAAGGTAAAGGTGGTATTTACTTCCTAGTTGAAAAATATGGATTTCTCTGCCAAGAATAAAATTAGGAAAAGAGAAAGGAAAAAGGGAGAGGAAGGAAAGAAAGGAAGAGAGGAAGGAAAGGAAGGGAAAGGAAGGAGGGAGGAAGGTAGAAGAAAGAAAGAGAAACAAAGAGAGGAAGGAAGGGAGGAAGGATGGAAGGATGGAAGGAAGGAAGGAAGGAAGGAAGGAAGGAAGGAAGGAAGGAAGGAAGGAAGGAAGGAAGGAAGGAAGGAAGGAAGGAACGAAGGAACGAAGGAACGAAGGAACGAAGGAACGAAGGAACGAAGGAAGGAAAGAAGGGTGCTACATTAAGCTGTGATCCTTTTATCCAAGGGCAAGCCCCAGAGCCAATATTTTTCACAAATATATTGCATTAAAGTTCCTTAATTGGGATTTAATCGAATGATGGCTGAGCTACTGTACCAGCATCTCAAAGCCTGTAGCCTAATTATTTCTCTTTCTACAAATGAATAGCAGCTATCGTCCACCAGAGCTGTCTCAACAGCTTCGTGCGCACTAATGAGGTTTAATGACAGTTTGACAGCACCATAAAGGGAGGCAGAGATTCATGACTGGTTGTGGAGTGAAATCTCCTAGGCTGATCACCAAGCTATTTTTACAACTGGGCTAAAGAAAATAACCAAAGCCCTTCTTTAGCCACTAAAATTTCACAGTACAGATTTTCATCTCCATTTTTTCTGAGGAGAATTCAGAATTCACATAAGGAAGTGCTGATCTGGAAAATGGTGCAAATGGTCGGCACTCAGGCAGTGACTAAGACCACTGGACACAAGAGAACCTGTGAGGCTGCTCCTTTACTTACTTAAAACTGGTTTCTTCTGAGGAGAAAAAGAAACTATTAGCAAGGGCACTGTTATGCAGTGAATATAATAAGACTAATTTGTGTTCTAATTTTAGACTTCAATATGGGCTGCCTTAACTTTATTGCTTATGTTTCTTTATATTTTCCCTTTCTTTTGAAACTTTACTCTGAAATGAAAGATTAAATAAGCTCTTGGAGTGGTGAGCCATAGTAGATAGAATGGTGGTACACAGAGGCAGAAATTTATATTTAACTTCTTTCTTGGGCACCTATTAGTGGGTGACCCTAAGCCACATCACTACACCATGTTCTTCATGCAACTTCTTGCAATTTATTGGCTAATTCATGGACAGGTTGAGCCCTGCATCACTGGAGAAAGTTCCCTACATTCAAAATCACAAATCTATTGGATACTTATACATAATTTGTATAAGCAGAAGTAGCAAAATGTAGGTCTATAGAAAAGCTTATTCAATCTATGTAAAGAAAAATTTCTAAAACCAAAAGAACCCCACATTATTTTGCTTAAGAATAAATTGTTTTCCATTACCCATGTGCTTTCTCCTGCAACGGCTATATGAACAGATGCAAAATTTATTTTGAAAAAGAAAGGAAAGGCAGGGGAGGGAAAGAGAACAGTCACCTTTGAGGGAGGGGTATGGGAAAATCTACAATGACCACCACAGACACACATTGACATGGTCACTGGCTCCCCATTTTATACTGACAGTCATCCAATTTAAACAAGGACACTAGCCACTGAAATTCCTGAGTCAGAAAGGAATCTTGCATGGATATCTCAAAAAAAAAAAAAACAACAACAAAAACCTTATGAGAAAGCTGAGTTGGCTAACATTTGGTCGAGCTGTAGTAAGGCCATCCACCATGCCAACACTGCACAGTCCATAATGGTGTGATTATGGAATCCTAACATCTTAGGATCACAAGGGATCTTGGGGGTCACCTCGTCTATTCCCTGACTTTAGGCAGGACCATATCAAAATAATAAGAGAGACATTCAATTTTTGAGGTCAACACAAAAGTAGCTTTTATAACCTCCCTCAGTGTCTCAGCATAACATCAAAAATGATGATAATACCAGTTCTCTTTAAAACAGCACTTGAAGGTTTGTAAAACACTTTCTTCACAACTACCTATAAGGTAGATAGAGCAAGCATCAGTACCCCCATTTTACAGATGAGGAAACTGAGGCAGAATACGGTTATATGACAATAGTCACAAGCCAATAAACATTACACAACGTGTAAGAACGAGAATGTGCTGGTAAAGATTTCACAACTAAATCTCCATGTGCACAACACACTTCTAGGTTTAATCTGCATTATTAACATTTTCTCCATCACTTTTTTAAAGTCTAGAAATCAACAAAACAAGAAATCAAGGCTTGATTTGCAGCATTTGTCCATTTCTGAGATGTCAACGCTCGCACTGAAAATTTAACAAAAGGCCCACTGGGGCAGGCTCCAGCCCAGCCCCGTTTGTATCACCCCCGTTTGTATCACCATTAGATGACTGACAAATATGCCAAGTCCTCTGCACATGCAGTGCTGGTGACTGGAGATGGAGGACAAATCCAAGTACCCAGTGCAAAGTGTTTACATTGTAAAATGATTCAGCATCGTCTTTTAACCAAAGAGCTAGAATATATTTAACTGCATTTCTCTGGTCCGGGAGAAAAAACAATTGATTAAAGTTTGTTACCTTTTCATGGTTTTCTATAAGGATTTCCACTACAATATTCTGAAACTTCAAGTCCATAATGGCAGCAACCGTTTCTTCCTGTGGCCTCATCAGTGTTGGTCCAAACACCACTCCCAGGTTGGCAACTGTCATGAGATTTTGCTTAGCATGGTTTGAAACACTTATTGTGACAAAAGGAGAAAGAAAAAAGAAAAAAAAATTCAAGCTGCCATCATCTTGGAATGCAGAATGTGTTTTCACATTTAACACCAACATTCACGGAACTCTTGGAAAATGGCCTGATCTGGAGGCAAAGAACATGAGTTCAAATCCCCACTCTGAGCCTTGCAAGTTGTATAACCTCAAGTACACCCCTTAACCTCACTGGGATTCCACTTTGATCAAATGTAAGAACAGGACCAGAAGATCTCTTCCCATATCTATGATCTAATGGAGTCACATACAAGTTTTAGAGGGTATTTATCTAAAAGTCTGAATTCTGAACTAAGTGGCTATGCAAATTGGAGTAAAATTACTTTCCCAGTAAAATGAGGGAGTTGGATGAGATCAGAGGTTCTTAACCTGGGATGCATGAACTTGGTATGTTTGTAAATATATACATATATATATATACACACACACACACATATATAATGTATGTATAATAGAACAATATATACACATATAAAATATAATATATACACACACATACAGATACATGTGTGTACCTATATATAAACATAGATACATGTATGTATCTATACATATTATGATAACTATAATTTCAGTTACATATTTAATGTTACATAGTTCAATATACATACAGATATGATTTATATATATATTTGATAACTATAATTTCAGCATAATATGCATAGATACACATATCTATAGACAGATAGACAGATAGATGGACAGACAGACAACTATAATTTCAATATAATCGGTTTCCTTTGTAGTCTTATTTCATTCATACATTTAAAAAACCTTTTGGAGAAGGGGTCCAGAGGCTTCACTAAACTCTCAGAGGGAACCCACAAAAAAGATGAAGAATTCCTAGAGCAGATTATTTCTAAGGTCTCTTCCAGATCTAAAAATTCATGTTTCTAAGTCACTCACGTTAACATCTCCATCAAATTTTATATTGTTTAAAGATGACAAATAAAACTGGGGTGAAAAAATTACAGATGACAATGGTACAAGATACTCCTTTGTAATGAAAAAGAACAAATGTGAAGAACGCAAAGACATATGGAAAGACTTAAAACAACATAGTACAAGATTAGCAGGATGAGAATATATATAGTGACTAGAGACATATTTTAAGGAACAAAAGGAAGAAAACTGCTAAGACTGCAGAAGATTCAGAAAGGACAGAGAACAAGTGAAGTGTTATTTTTCTTACGGCCACTGATTTATAACTGGAAGGAATCTAAGAAATGATCTGGTCCAACTCCCTCATTTTAAAGACCCTACAGAAGTAGATTGTGACTTGCCCAAGGTCACACAGGTGGGTAAGGTGCAAAGCCCACATCTCTGATTGCAAATGTACTGGTCTAACCAGATACTGAGCTACTTTCTAATACTACTCTTCTAATGTTAAATTTCATACTCTCATCATTTTAATCAAATTTAAAGGTTTTATTTGCTGATTTACATTACATTTAGCTTATTTATTCAGAGTATTGAGTAGCAGGAGTAGTAATTATGATAACAGAATAAGACAAAGAAAAACTGGGGTCCCTTGGAGAAACTTTTCCTAACTGGACTGGAAATGTTCAATGCCATATACTTCAGCCTGTACTTATGCAGGTGTAAAACTAACCTAAACTGCTAAGAAGTCTTTATGCCTCAGTCAGTCTGAATCAGTCAAGGAGGAAAAAAGTATCCTATTCCTTTTCCTACCTTCAAACCAAACCCTATGTTGCTGGCAATGTCCTTAAGTAAATAATTATACAAATTCATGAAATATTAGATTTCAGCACTCTTCTCCAAAACACACACTGTGAGTCACACTTCCAGCCTGCTTTTACAGGTTTGATTCCTGGTACTGTGTACATCAGCCACAGTTCTACTTGCTACAAACACAGCTCACCAGGATCACAATCCATCTCCTACAACACACGGAGAAAAGGAATTTCAAAATTAAAAAAGAAGAAGAAGGGGCTTACTTGGTTAAGTGTTTCACCAAAATGTCCAACATTTCTTTATTTTTCTCTGGGAGTCTGTGGACCAGGAAATGGATAGCATTGACTCGAGATTCTGGGCTGCCACACTCTTGAAAAATAAATAAGATAGTCAGTAAAAATATACCAGACCAAAAATACCCCTAAAATCAACATCGCATGCACCAGTTTTGTTTTCCACATTAGGTTATTTCCAAATGGGGAAGATATGAAGTTGTTTCTTAACTATTCAAACTGATCCTGCTCTCTTCTACTACCATGGTTGAAATCACGCCCCTCCTTGTACTGTGCAGTAAATGCAGGGTGATGGGGAAGGAGGGAGGAATTGAAAACCAGTGCCTTCCCCCCTCCAGGTTATATTTTTAAAAGACAGCTGCTGCCATTTTTTCCCTTTTGCTGCACATACTTAGTTTCTGATCAGAAGTAGGCTGAAATCTCATGCCTCGATCACTGGTCCAAGATATGAAAGACAAAAGCAACAAAGGAATATCCTCTTGCTCCTTCTGCACTAATCAGCCTCTACCAAGACTTAGGACCTGCTGACAGCGTAGCACATCACTCCCTTCCAAAATTCCCCTAGGATATCACACTGGGTCTCAGGAAGGTTAAAGTCAATAATAATAACATGACACTTCTAGAGCTCCTGAGGGTTTGCAAAGCACTTTCTCCAAAGCATTTCATTATAGCCTCATAATAGCCCTATAAGGTAGGGGCTATCATTATACATGGATTAACCAACCAATTCAGAGGATCACAGACTGAGAGCTGGAAGGGCCCTGAGGGGTTTATCAGTGCTTTA
The DNA here is from genome assembly GCF_028372415.1 of Notamacropus eugenii. Taxonomy (NCBI): domain Eukaryota; kingdom Metazoa; phylum Chordata; class Mammalia; order Diprotodontia; family Macropodidae; genus Notamacropus; species Notamacropus eugenii. The sequence goes on along the minus strand of NC_092877.1, from coordinate 145,305,038 downwards.
ACATGCTATTTCCTCAGAGAAGAATATAAGCTCCCCGAGGGCAGAAGCTATTTCATTTCTTTCTTTACATCCCAACCACCTAGTATGTAGGAAAAAAACTTTTAAAATACAAGTAAATGGTAGTTAAATAGAAATTAACCAGGTCCAAACCATCATTTTACAAGTGAGGAAATTAAGGCAGAGGAAGGCCAAATGACTTCTCCAGATCACATAGATGGCAACTGGATAAGAAATTGCAGAGAAGGGAGTTTGAACCCAAGATTCTAGACTCCAAAAACCCAAGGTTCTTTTTCCTTGGCATCTACCAGTAAGGCTATCATGGAACATGTCAAGACACACCAAATGAATAAATACAACTTAGAAATAAGCTTAATTCATCCCTGGCTACAACAGTAAAATTAACAGAGCAGTTGAGTCATTAAAAAAAGAAATATCAACAAATAAATTCTCAATCTGGAGTGAAATCAGCCACTCTGTGCACAAGAGTGTCACATGTTAAATAGATGTTGAGAAACCTGAGGGGAGCGAGGCTTAAGCAGCTGTTATAAACTGTTGTCCTTCAGAGTGATGACTTTTTTTTTTTAAAAGAACTCATAAGATGGACTGAAAAAAATCCCCCCAAATACTACAGAAATATGAAATTCCATGTACTACAGTTACAAACAAATCTGAAAAATTGGGCAAAGAAGGTACATTTCATCCATATATATTTCCTTATCAATTGTTAATTTACATGTATATCTGATATATGTAAATTTCAAATTACTTATTCATTAAAAACATAAGATGGGATAATACCCACATATTCACTATACACACTATGGATATGATTCATTGAAAAATAATTAAAAATTAACTTTTTACAAGAGTCACCTCCTCCTTCCCTCGAAATGCTTTCGTATATACCAGTTTTTTCCACCTATTGGGGAAAACAATTTAGACTTAAAGTTGGCATTTTAATTATCCTTAACCTTCTGTTTCTAGAGCTTGCCATTACAATATAAAAGATTCTCACAATGCTACCTGAGTCACTAAAAGGTCCTCCTTCTTAAACAAAAATGCACTGAATTATGTTCTGTCTACTTTTCCCCTCCATTCTAATTGCTTATCACTGGTTTAACCTTAAGAGAGTGACAACCTCCCTGAGACATAGTTGCTTCATTTGTAAAATGAATAGCTGGCACCTGACTTCCCTTTCAGATTGATTTTATCTTATCTCAACATGGCTCATGGGTGTCATGCAGAAACAGGCTCTCAAAGGTGCTCATACCAAGCTGGAAAGGTTTAAAATATGGACCCGGGGTGAACCTAGACTACTCTTGGAAGGCAAAGCCACAACCTACACTGATTTTGCCTGGGGTAAAAAAAAAAAAAAAAAAAGATGGGGAGAGATGGCAGTTGCTTACGAAGACCACCTTGGCCCACCCTAGGACAGTTACAGGTCTCAGAGAGAGGTTCACCACAAAAAGCTGACTCCATGAGGACTTATCAACCAAGGCACAGAAGAGGTATTCATCTGTTTCCCTGGATAGACAAAGTGAAGCAATGAAATTGTGTCTCTCCTGAAATGCTGAAGTATATAGGTTTAGCATTAAACAGATATAATCTGTCCATTTTTTGCAGGTGCACATTACATGTATGGTATATAATTAACAAATCAATAAAACAGTGTGTCTCCTGAAATAGTGAAGTATATAGGTTTAGTGTTAAACCTATTTTATTTGTCAATTTTTTGAAGGCATACAATACACATATGGCATCTATACTAACACATATCCAGAAGACTCCATTCCTGGAGCTTCCTAGATTTATTGTGCCAGTAATGTTTTTATTATTTTAATAGTAAAAAAATAAAATCTTCCAAAGCATTAATTGTGCTTCTATCTGTGTATGAGAAGGAGGAGAAGGAGAACTTGGAGCAGGATACCAGCATTGCCCAATACTAAGACATACATGGTCTCCACCTTCCTCACTTAAATGAGGTTCAAATGAGATGACATTTTAGAAGCACTCAGCAGAGTTCCTGTCACATATTAGGCACTTATCAAATGTTGGTTTCTTTTCTTTCTTCCTTCAAGAGAAATTTGGACACAGCTAACCAAGAAGTACAAAGTTAGAAGGGAACCTCATCAGATTAATTAATCCACTGAGGAATAAGTTTTTGGTTACATAGCTTCTCCTTGAACATCTCCAGTGTCAGGAAACTCACTCCTTTCCAAGGAAGGGAAATTCATTTGAACAAGTCAAGCTTCTACTTGAGTTAACAACTACCTCTTTGTAACTTCCATTCACTGGTTCTAATTTGGGGCCTCTCTCCTTCCTCTCCCCCAAGTCCATGAAATTCCACATGACCAACCTTTCAAACACAAGGTGTTCCAAAAGTCTTAGTGAGGTTTTAAGTTATTAAAGCTTAACAATGAACCAAGATTTCTGGGACAACCTGCGTAGATTTCTTTAACCAATATTCGTAGAAGTTTCTACACCATCCAAGATCCACCCTCCCAAAAGAGTGAAATTAAACAAAACTACTCCTCATCCCCACCAATTGGCACTAGGTTCCAGTATTTTTTAAGACAAATAAGTGGATAATTTATTTTCTTTTTCATGGTGTCAGAAAAGACAGAAAGAAATGTTGATCATATTGAGACGAAGAACGATACACAAAGCAATTCTCAGATTCTCATCTAAAGCTCCAGACTTCTCTGTGTGTGCATGTGTGGGCGTGCATGCATGTACATGTGTGTGTATGTGTGTGTGTGCATGCATCTGTGTACTGAGGAGACAGAGGAGAAAAGAGGAGGTTTGGGGAGAGATCCAAGAGAATCTTTTGGAACTCTGAGAGCGGACATGATCTCAACACCAAAAGAACTGACTGGACGTGGCCACGAATGGCCAAGAAGGCTGTGGAGACATCAGACAGTGTCTATTCCCTTGGCTGGGCTAATGGAACCTTCAGCACAATAAGATGGTCTCCATAACTAAGTGAAAAAAAGACTGATCAAGCTTAACTTTAAATTTTTTAAAACTCTGTAAAAGGTGATGATGCTCTTGCCAATTTTGCCCAGCCAATGACAGTCACTGTTTCATTCACTGAGTAAACACAGTCTGAATATATGTGTATGTATATATGGAAAATTATTACATTATTATATAATACTTTGTATATTACATATAATATATTATAGCATAATATAGTATAATATGTCTTATTACGATATTATACATTGTATATTATATGTGTATTATATACATATATATACATATATACACTCAAGAATTTTTTTAAAAAGTGTACAAGCATGAAGGGTAAGAAGAGACAAGATGGCTATCACAAAAAATAATTCAAATAGATGAACACCAACATTTAAAATCAGAGGTTGCTTTCTAAATTTCGCCCGTTAAACTATACTGCTAACGCGCGTGGTTTTTCTTGTTAAAAAGTTTATGAGAGATATCATTCCAACCATAACTCCTCTTAGTTATAAATCCATGCCAAATACTACACTAGGGAGAGTGCTTCTTTGAGACTGGAAATGAGATTTCATTTCCTGGCCTTATTGCTCTTCCAATCAGCCTGCAGTCTCCTTTAAAATGTCACCAAAAAGTCGGTGGGAGAAGCTTTTCTCACAATCACAGAACTTCGGGAGATGGAAAGGATCTCCCACAGAAACTAAAATAATGTTCCAAAAGCTCAGGTCACCAGCCAGATCAAGGGCCTCTAGCAGCTCTCATCGCAGTTAAGACAAAACATAACCTCTTCAGCTTGATCTTTCTAGCCCACCCAGCTCTAAACCTTCTCTCACATTACTCTCCCCTTCACACGCAATGTTTCAGCCAAACTGGCCTGTTTTCTGTTCTGTGAACTTGGCTTCCCATCTCCCAGTATGCACAGGAAATTGAAACACTAGAAATATACTCCTTTTCCTCTGTACTTCTTAGAAGATTTAGCTCCTTTTAAGATTCAGGGACAGGTCAAAAGATATCAATTTTTTAAAAATTTATGTCTCAAAGAAGGGGTCACCTCCTAAAGCAGAAGGTTCTTAACTTGAGATCTGTAGACTTATTTTTTTCAAATGTTTTGACAACTGTATTTCAATATAATTGCTTTCCTTGTCATTTTGTGTGTTTTATTTTATGCATTAAAAAAAATCCTCCTGAGAAGGGGTCTGTTGGCTTTCCTAGAATGCCAAGCTGGAAGCCATGACACATAAAAAGATAAGAAGCCTTCTCACAGAGGAATTTTTTTTCCCCAGATCTCTCCTAGTTAAGCGAGCTCTTCAAATTATCTCACACTTGCTCATCCAAGTAAATGTTTTATCCACCAAGAGAAAGTAAGCTCCATAAAGGTCAAAGGCTGTTCCTCTTCTGTTCTTTATACTGCCAACACCCAGCACAAAGCCTTACACATGGTAAGTGTTTCACAAGGACTTGCTGAATTGAATCAAGTTCTGGGAGGTCGATGCACTTGTATAATGTCTCTCTATGAGCATGCCAAAGACTCCTACAGGAGAATTCTTGTAATCCGTCATTTAGACTATCATCCTCACTTAACTACCCCTCATGGGATCTAACCTTTGAGGATGCTTTATCTATGGAAAGCACAGCAAACTAACTGTTCTGAGGTCACCCAAAACAAAGAAGTGGACAAGCCTTGCTCACAATTAACATATGGAGCTCCTGGTAACTCCAAGCTTTGCCCTGTGACCATTCTTTTTTCAACTCCCAAAGTATGATGGACCAGACCTGGTGCCCTTCTGCTCTTTCCAGTCTCTAAGGCAAACAAGACAGAACCACTCTCTTCCAAGTCAAGTTGAATTTTCTATTCGCCTGGTTTGCCAAAAGTGCCACAGGGTAGAAAATCAAAACGACCAACCATGTGTTGGAATTTCTTCCAAGAGAACTCTCCCTCCTCTCCCTCCTACAACTTCTCTCCCAAAACCCTCAATTCCCATGTGGAAACACATGGCCAAACAGAACTATATTCCTACCTTGTTCAAACATCTATTTTAAGTGGTACATTCTAATGAGGCTGGCGAATTCCTTTCCTACTGTAATATACCAGGAACCTTGGGGCTTGACCTGGATGCAAACCTCACAAAGAGAACTTGAAGGAGCTCTTCTGAAGTGAGGTTTGGGTAACAGGAAGACTTAGTCAAAAAGCTCGGGAGGATATTATGCTAGGAAACAAAAATAACACCAAAGCAAGCCTGCAGATTTAGTTCTATGGATCCCTAGTGTTTCGGATACTGTGAGCAGGGGGCCTGGTAGGAAAATGTGTATATGCTGCTGGTATTTTTCACATGAAATGAAATTACAGATAGACAAGTTTTGTATGAGAACACACTCAACTTACTCGCTTTTCTCTTCCAAAATTTCTCATGACCCCCTTTCATCTCCAGGGTAATCCCACATGCCTGAACAATCACTTGTGAGTTTTTCAGTGCCCTTCAAACTTCAGGGCACTTGGAGAGCTGGGGTCTTGAATTCTACAGCTAGTGTTAAGCTATCTGGTCTGTTACTTGTCTATGTTAGGCCTCAGTTTCCTTAATCTATGAAGCTATTAACACTAATCTTCTTCCAGTGGCCAGGGTGACTGTTAAGCACTCATCCAATGTCCACAGGAGGGGTGCAAAGTAATAAAAAAAAACTAATCCAAGAATTCCCAGGATGGAAATAGAATATAGAGTAATGGAACCCTGCAAATTCACCTGTCTCCTTCTATATTATTCTCCCTGATAGATGCTTTTACACATACAACTGTTTTTTAAAAATAAAATTAATCCTCACAAAATAATAGGAGATTCCTATGCTGATCTGTAGTATATCATAACAGGCTAATTTCTTCCACACAAGTATCAACTATTTTTCTTAAACCATGAACACTCTTCACTCAATATACTACGTAGGGCATTTGTTAAATTCCACCTAGGCTCTTCTTTTTTTTAGGTGCTCATAGAGCATAATCCATGGGGAAAACAGTTTGTGTAAACCACCACCTCCTACAGGGAGTCTTTCTTTCTGATCCATGCAAGACTTTCCCATACCAACAAAAACACTCTGTACTAATTTTCATCTATGCCAATGTTTCTTTGCCCAATAAAACATAAGCTTACTGAGGGTAGGGACTGGTCTGCTCTTTTGGTTTTTGTCTCTATGACTCGAAGGCTCTCACTAGCTACTCAATAAATGCCTGTTGAATGACTGAATGCTTACAAGTACTTACTGGCAGGAATGATGAACTCTCCATGCAAATCGTATGTCATAAGGGGCTCTGGAAGACTTCTGTTAAAAACAAATAAAAGGACATCAAGTAACCAAAAGCAACCTCACATACAACAGATATCTCTGGGTTTATTACAGAAAAGGTTTTCAATGGCTAGGATGCCCAATTCAAATGGTTCACCTTATTAAGAGTTATTTGTGTGAAGTGCCATACAAAAGCTAACGACTGGCAAATTCCTGCCTAAATTAAACCAATGATACCAGACAATCAATTTTGGTGAAGATAATTTAGAATAAACGGATTTGTTTTTTTAAAAAAAGCATAAATTGATAAATAGGACAGATTACCAACCCAAAACTGTTTTTAGAAAGATTAGAAATTAGGAGGAAAAAATGAGCATTCTGGACAATGATAGTGAAATGGCATTTCAAATCTATCTACAGATAATTACGCAAAGATATTAAAAAATGAGATGTTTAAAGAAATCAAAAGAAGCAGTATTTTCTTCCTTTTCACAAATTGCTTTGAAGAGACGTATAAAATTCTTGAATTGGGTGCATTAAAATAATAAAAGAAAGCAAAAAATACTAGTAATGGCAAAAATTCAAAAACATTCACTTCCTGTACTCCTAACCAAAAAATACAAAATGGCCACAAGAATGGCTTTCCCTCTGCTGGAGGCAAAGGGCTCAAACCGCCCCATTTCCTCTTTCTCTTTCAAACTAATGTAAAACCTCAGTGAATCTCTTATCATTAATATTAGGAGCACCTTCTAAAGCTTACATCACTATTAAAGGAAAGCCACTAGCTTCTTGCCTCCTTCTCTCTCACCTGTGTCCCTTCTACCTGCCCATCACCTTAACATACATATTATATAGGACACAAGACCATTAGTTTAAAGCTATAAGGTCATCTAATCCAACCATCTCATTTTTACAGATAAGAAAACTGAGGCTGAAAGAGGTCAGTGAAGTCCAGTATCACCCAGTTAGCACCTATGAGAGGCAAGATTTGAACCCATTCCAAATACAGTGCTATACCTACTATGGAGACTCTAGGAGGCACAATGGACCTGAAGTCATGAAGACCTGAGTGTGAATCCTGACTCAGTAACTTACTGTGTGACACCAGACAAGTCATTTAATCGTTCTATGCCTCAGTTTCCCCACTTGTAAAATGGTACGATGCTAATAATAATAACTACCCTATACCTCACAGGGATATTGTGAGGATCAAATATGAAAGATGCTCGTTGACTGTTGTCCTTCATTGTCAAAGAGGACCAAAATGACATCACCATATCAGGGTCTAGACACAGTGTGTCCCACTGTGGCTGATCAGACTACTACGAGCCAGGAAGGCTCTATTACAGGTCAGGCACAAATGGTCCACATGAACCTCTGGAGTGGAGATGTCTCTAAATCTGTACATCTCATGTTTCTTTTGTGCTGCTGAAATTGTGCTTTGCTCCCAGAGCACCTCTCCTTCTTTGATGTGGGCACACCATGTTGGGCAGTCCTGTACCATGTAAAGTGAGTCAAGTGCTTTAATAAAGCATAGAGCACTTTCTATATGTTAGCTATATACCATGATGCCTACTCATTTAGCCTATAAAACATTATTCAGAGCCTCTAATTCATGAGGAAAGGAAGAGTTTAAACATAGAGAAAAAATTCATAAACCCTGGAATTCACATCAACAAACATTAGTCATTTTTCAGTCATGTCCAACTCCTCATGACCCCATTTGAGGTTTTCTTGGCAAAGATACTGGAGTGATTTGCCAGGTCATTTTACAGATGAGGAAACTGAGGCAAACAGAGTTAAGTGATTTTCCCGGGATCACACAGCTAGTAAGTATCTGGGGCTGGATTTGAACATAGGAAGAGAAGTCTCCCTGACTTCTGGGCATTTGCAAGAAGCGGTATGGCAAATAAGACCTGGGTTCAAGTTTCTACACACACACACACACACACACACACACACACACACACACACACACACACACACACACACACACACACACTGTAACCCTAGAGACAAGTTTTTAGGTTCAAAATGCCCTAAGCAAATCATGAAGACTAGAGGCTAAAGAGAAAGTGCCCAAAAAAAATGTTAGAAGGAGTTTCCTCACCTGGAAACTGGGGGTCCCTCATGCCAAAGAAATCACAGGTCCATTTCCCATCCCTATCTCTACTATATGCAAGGTATCATGCTATCTAAAGAAATTACATAATCCTTGCCCCCCAAGAGCTTATATTACATGCAGCTACATGACACAGCAGATAAAGCACTGAGCCTGAGGTCAGGAAGAGTCAAGTTCGAATCAGGCTGTGTGACCCTGAGAAGTCACTGAACCTGTATCTTCCTCAGTAAAATGGGGATAATAAAGCATCTACCTCACAAGATGGTTATGGGGATCAAATGAGATCATACTTGTAAGGCATAGTGGAGACCTTAAAGTGCTAAATAAATGCCATTATTATTATTAATTATTGTTATTACTATCACACTCTACTGATACTATGTTCTTTCAGAATAAGCAGACAAGAAATAGTTAAGAAAAGGTACATTCTTGTGTAAGAAGAGCTAGAAAATACTAACAGAAAAAACGAGGAGGTTTGAGGGAAACAGGGGGCAGACAGCACCAGGAGGGTTTTAATTCCAGTGCTGATGAAACATATTCACCACTTTTTCCACAGAGTGTGCAACCTAGAACATAAGATCACAGTAACCGCTTTTACATCATGCATAATAAAGACTTCTAATGCTGGGGCAGCTCAAATCAAAATGCCAACTGTTATAAATAGACTTTCCACTTGCTGTTTGACGGCATCCCCCGACTTCCCTCCCAATATGCTTCTGGATCACATCATCCTATTACAACAGGATGTAGAATAAGACTGAGAATCTACCCTCTGATTTGTAGGACAGGTAACATATCCTATCAGTCACAAGTGGGGATGAGGGAGACAGAATCAGACCACAGGTAAAATTCCATTGCAACCAATTAAAAAGAATAAGCATGGCTAGAAAGAAAAGCTAGGCAAGGAAATAAGCCCTTTGAGGAGATGACAGGCCCAGTGAGTGTCCCACGGTGCACCTTTTGGGATTTTTCCAATGTATTGTTAGGTTTGTGCTGATATCTTCCTCCTTTTTTTTCATCTTTAAGAAATAGTATTTATTATATGGGATGGATCTCTGGGAAGTGGGGAAGGAAAGGGATGCTAGGGGACTATGGTGATGTAAAAAAAAAAAAAGACATCCATAAAGCTTATTTTAAAAAAATACATTACAACAAACATGAAAAGGGAGGCACTATAGGACAGTGAAAAGAATACTTTATGATCCTCCACCTGGGCTCCCACCCTTCACAACCAGGCTGGACCTTAAGAATCTGGTCCCTCCAGCATCTGGAAAAGTTAAGCCACTTATCTGGGGATATCCTGCCCTAAGAAGCTCAACCCAGATGACTGGTGAGAGTAACTGCAAATGAGCCTCCTTGTGTCATTATGTGTACTGCCTGGCCCAGCAAGAGACTTCATGTCCTATCCCTATTCCAATGTAACCTCTCGTAGAGTAAGAACTCCTATCCAATTTGTACATTTCCCACTTAGTCTAACGCCTGTCACTTAATCCTTTTTCATTCCCTCATTCCTACAAACCCCCATTTCCCGTACAGTGGAAATCTTTTATAATTTATACACTGCTGAAAGTGGAATTTATAGTCTAATAAGAAATGAAACAGTTGGCACCTGATGACTGTAACCGAGTAGAGGGGTGGGGAAAGGGCTCTGAACCCAGGAGGGGAAAGAGGAGGCACAGGACGAACCACATCCTTTTCCTTCTCTGAGCTCTTGGACTCTCTTTTATTTTGGTATGTGGTTTCCAAGTTAAGGTGGGCTTTTTCTGGCTGAGATGCTTGTGGCATCAGAGGAGGGCGAGGTGACATGGGCTGGGGGGGAATGGCTTTCCCAACAGAATCCACATTCATTCCCTTGAATGACTACACCGACATTTTTATCGGCTGAACTCATTTTCTTAGGCAAAAACTCCACAGGCAAAATGAAAGTGGACAAGCAAACTCAACTGTGTCCTCTGCAGGGTCTCACCAGAAAACTTGTCAGCAATGGCTAATTCTAACTACAGTTATCTCAGCTATAAATAATGCCAGGAAAAGAGAGCTGACACTAAGCAGAGCGTTTTGAAAGTAGATTTTTCAAAGTAACCAAGACATGGGCAATCTTCTCAAGGAGAGACATCATATCTATACTGAACACTTCATTGTATCTAACTATCCGTAATCTATATATGTAGGAGTGAAAAGAGATGAAACTCACCCAGACAAATGCTTCCTCTATGCTAATTGTTCAAAACAACATGAAACCTAACAGGTCAAAGTAAGATAATGAAAATAATGTTGGAAGGAGTAACAACGGTCGGAGGCCAAGCTGTATATCACAGAGTACCATGAGCTAGACAGCAAATAGGTGGCAATAACTAAAACGATCCTTTGGTTTCAACTGTAATCTTCTCTAACAAGAAACAAGGGAGAGAAACAAAAAAGCAAAGGATTTTTAATACCAGTGGAGCAAGGAAATTAATAATAATTGAAAACGTTCACCCAGTAAACTTGGAAAATTATAATAGCTAGTTTGCTTCTATTTGTTTACATCTTCGGCCATGCTTGCACATATACCCTGGTAGCAGAGGCAGCCTGGGATAGTAGAAAGAGTACTTAACTGGCAAGTCACAGTACTTGGGATCAAGTCTTGAATCCAACACTTACTGTACAACCATAAATGTGGTTTAAGATTCTCGGACCTTAAGATTCTCACCTACAAAATGGAGCTGAGAATATCTGTACTATCTGCTCCACAAGGTCAATGGGAGTCAAATCTCATGCAAAATCATATGGCACTATGGAAATATTTCTTATTATTTTTAATCAATCTTTTTGCTTGCTTTGGTACAGGGGACTCCAAGTCTCAGAGTAAGCCAGCTCCCTCTTACCAACACGGACCAGCTCCTGCTTTACATGACCAGGAACCTCTTTTTCCTGTCGTAGGGATAGGCATAGGTACAAGAGTTATGATATCACTGACATGGTACCAGTAGTTCTCAAACATTTTGGTTTCAGAAATCCTTTAGGTTCTTAAAAATGACTCCAGGGACTTTGATGTGGATTATACTTACTGATATTTACTGTACTAGGAATTAAAACATCCTAATATTATTATGAAAAGAATTTTGATGTCATGAACTCCATGGAAAGATCTTGGGGACTCCAGGGGACTCTAGGAGAGGATGCTCCCAATAAGCTGTTTGACATGACAGGCCCATTCAGTATCCTACTTTGGATTTTTCCAGTCTATTGTTAGGTTTGTGCTGAATTTTTTCCTCCTCTTTTTCTTTTTTCCATCTCTAAGAAATAGTATTTGCTAGACAGGATGGCTCTCTGGGAGGTTGGGAAGAGAAGGGATACTAGGGGAAACTATGGTGATGTAAAAAACAAAAAACATCGATAAAAATTTATTTTAAAAAAATTACATTGCAACAAACATCGAAAAAGAGGCATCATAGGACCTTGAAAAGAATATTTTCAGGACTACTGGTATGGGGAATTTCCAGGTGAAGAAACTCCCTCTACTAAAGCTAACTGGCACCTTCTCTTCAATTTGTAGTCTTATAAGAGAATTTCCCAGAAAAGGTTGTGATTTATATGTCAGAAGTAGAACTTGAGCCAAGTTATTTATGACTGAAGCTGGATCTCTATCAACTACCCCAAGCTGTATTTATTTATTATTTCTACTTTTATTTATTATTACTTTTAGTTATTTATTATTTATTTATTTGTGATTACTGCTGGTACTTCTAGTATTAGTAATATTACTACCACTACTATCACCACCACCACCACCACCAGCACTACCATTGCTATTATCTGGATGATGGCTCCAGAATAATTATGATCATGTCTATCATTTAAATGAAGCACTTACATGATTGTATAACAGAATCCTGAAAGTACTGGGTGTGTTGGTATGGTCCAAGGCCAACTATCTACAACTTAGTGATAACAATGATAACATAGACCATAGGTTACTGAAATCCAAGGGGGAAAAAAAAGTATCACTGCTTCTGTTAGTATGAGAAGTTCCTAATATGGTAATTCCCTCCACTAATACAGATTACAACCTGTGTTTCAGGATGTAGATTCTAAAGTGTTACCTGAGGCACATCAAGGTTAAATGATGTGCCTCTGGTCATTCAGCTACCAAATTTACATAAGAGGATGGATTCGAACCCACAGTTTCCTGATGCCATTGTGCTCAGGCTTTTAAGTAGTATGCCAAACAGCCTCTAGTTCACAGGTTACTTACAGAGAAATCTCCAAAAAATAGTCGTGACCTGTACTCCTTTAAACTATCAATGCTTTTAAGGCATCTGAATTCAATAATTGAGTCTTTTAAAAAACTATGCCTAGCAAAATCAAAAGTTCTATCTACTTGGAGAGAAATATAAAGCCTGTTTTAAAATAACATTAATAACATTATTTTTTACAAAATCATGAGGCCCTATTCTGACCACAGGGTGTGGACCATGATCATAATTCTCAGCCCTTCTATTCTCTTATTTCTCCTTCTGCCCCAGGCTGCATATGTACAGGCTAATTCCATAATCGTAAACCTAATCCTACTGAATTACAGCTCTCTTTTTTAAAGCAACTCAGCTCATAAAAAATTTATGTGTTTTTCCCCATAACTTTGTCTCCAATTAGAAAAATTATTTAACAAAATAGAGTTTTTCCTCTTTAAATCCCACATTTCTACTCTCTTTTCCTTTCTTCCCATTCTTTTGACATTTTGTGCACAGGCTATGAAGCTCAACTGTGTTGAGAAAGCTTATCAAATCAAAGTTCCTTCTCAGTTTTGTGCGGAAAAGTTCTAGCGGCTTCACACACCCATGGTGGTTACGTGGTTCTCCTCTCCGTGTTTTAAGTCAGTAAAAACCCTGAGCTTTGATGTTTAATTTACAAACATAATTTGGGCGTTCCCAAGTTCTAAAAGCAACATTTGAAAAATCTCAAGAGGTCCCACCTTCCTTTCTGAACTCTTGTTGTTGGCAGTAACTCAAGTCACATGACAGGTGCTCTGATTTTGACATGAAGAATGATTTAAAAGCCAATTATGTGCGGAAAAATCCGTTTAATTATCAGGCAAAAAAATCAATGTTTTCTTTCCCCCCATGAGGACACACTTAAGTGTTGAGGCTTGGCATAGACTCCAATGTTAAAATAGCTAGGAAGAGGGGGATAATTTAGATAAATGAAGGGAAAATACACAACTCTTCTTAAACTCTCCATGAGTCTCTCCCAGATTCAGTGAATTCACTGACCCATCCTCATTACTTCCTATAACCTCAACTTTATATATCCATCTGTCTTTAGGAAAATAAATCACTAAGTGTCACAGCACTGACAGGCAAGACTTAGTCTTCCCCAGAATGAGTTCTCCATCAACTTTCTGAACACTTGAAGCCTGACCAAAACTTAATTTTAACTTAGGAAAGTTTCATGAAACAGAACATATGCATGAACTTTTCTTAAATTTCATCTTGAAGTCCACATACAGCACTGGCTTCCACACAGTTAATATTCCATTTCCCAAAAAATCCATCCATTCCAACTGAAGTTCGAATCTCCAGCTTACCTCAAATACTGTTTTAGAGCACTCGTTATAGTCTTCACTTCCCAATCCAAGGAATTTTCAAGGTCCACTTCATTACATGTTTTGGCATCTAATGAGCAAAAATAGAAATGAAAAAAGTTAAACTTCATAGAACCAGAGAAACTCCGTACCAGAGCATAAATCATCAATTCTTATAAGACTAAAGTCATAGTAGTTAACTCCCTATTCAACTACAAATGCATTAAATATCAATTCTTAACAGGGTATAAGATATGAATTATTAAAAACCTCTTAGTAATAGCATCACAGGTAAAATTTAGACTAGTGTTACCAAGTTATCTGAAGGAAGAGGGTGGTCACTGACACTAAACACAAGATGAAAGAGGAAAATAGGAATGATTTAGCCACTGTATTACAGTGAAAAGAATGGATAAAGAAGTCTTCAGACCTAAGTTCAAATCCTATCTCTACTACATTCTATGCAAAGATCTCAGAGAATTAAATTAACCTCTCTGGATCCCAGTTCTTCATCCGTAAAATGAGGGAGCTGACTGAATGGATTCTAAAGTCCTTTTCAAGTCTAAATCTATGACTCTAGGACCTTTCATAGACTGACAACTGTCAACTAAAGCAACTTTCCTTTTATGGAGAAATGCACTAACAATGACTGTGGCCAAAAGAATATAGTGTGTTTATATGAACTGTTTTTATCTGAGAAAGCCACTCAGAGAGGTGGCATTAAAGTTCCCATCCCTGGTAACCTGATGGGAAACTCAAGTAAAGAGAACACAGCCTTTCTGTACGTCATCTACTCAACAGCAAACACATGAGGAGAACTTGATTCTGTAGTTTAGAGCACAACCCATTCCATAGACCACTCTTCTTTTTTGAGGACTTTAAGACAAATGGATCGTAGATAAGGCAATGCTTCCATCTATATATAAGCCAATAAAGTCCCTGTAACAAGAGACAGTATGGCATCATAGTGTGCCAACATTAGAATCAGGAAAACCAGGGTGCAAAACCCCTCTGACATTTACTGGTTGGGTGACCTGCCTTATCTCCACCTTTCCCCAGGCAATTCTCTGAGACCCACCGTAACAGACAAGTTGCTGATATGTACTGCGTGAGGGATGAAGTAACATGGGACAGTACACAAAGCACTGGATTTGATGCCAGAGAACCTGGCTCCATATCCTTGCTCAATCATTCATTATCTATGTAACCCTTAATCTCTTTGGGGCTTAGTTTCCTCATCAGTAAAATGAGAGGGTGATCTTGATGAAATGAGGTGATCAAACATCTGAGGTCCTTTCTAGAACTAAATCTATCAGAGATCTGGACATCACCCAAAACAGTTTTTACAAGTGTTGCTATTTCCATTTTTTTCTTATGAAAATAGGTCTTCCTACCTCACCCAGCATTCCAGGACCCTACCACTGACTGGTACAGAAATTATGACTGACCTGCATCAGTTTACCTTTTCTTGGGCCATCTGATTGCCCCCTACTCCCAGGAGCTCACCATATTTGGCTCTGGACTTAATGACAACACCTGTTTGCTTTAGCTCTTTGGGCAGCTCTGAACTCCTCAAGTGACTCACCAGGCTCAGTCTCCCCTGGTAACAGCAATTACAGGCATGCACCACCATACCTGTTATTTCCATATTAATGTTACTGCTACTCGTTCATGCAATAAACATTTTTGAGTACCTACCACACTGGAAATCAAATTTATATTCCTCCCCACCCTACATCACATTTTGTCATCATTCATTATCTAATTTGTTTTATGAGTGGCATGATTAAACTGGCTCTTCCTTTAATGAACTTTAATGAAGTGTGTGCTCGACCCATCACCCCCCCCCAAAAAAATAAATGTTCTTTTATATAAACCTTTTGAGTTTTGAATAAAAAGACATCCATGGCAATAAACAACACAAATAAATTAAGTCTGGGGGAAAATAACCCAACAGCAAATGAAAATAAAGGTAGAAATGAAGGAGGACAAAAGAGAATGTCACAACTCCATAGCAGTAATTTTTTTCATTAAAATGTGTAAGTACAAATTATACCAGGCTGTCGTCACGCTACTGGGTGTGTAGATAAAGCTGAAAGTGAATATTAACTGAGCCACGGGGAGAGATGACAAGTAGCCTACTGAGAACCAGCAAACTTATCTCCTACATTGTTGTCTCATCGAGGGAAACAGAATTCCATGAAAGAAATGACATTTTTCCCCTAAAGACTGCTGGACTTGTACTTAGGAGGACCAGGGTTCAAAACCTGTCTTTGACATTTATTAGCTGTGCGGCCATAAGGAACTCATTAACCTCAGTTAGCCTTAGGGTCCTCATCTGTAAAAAAGGAGTAATAATAATTCCTTATAATATCCACCTCAAAAAGTTGTTGTGAGGATGAAATGAGAGATCTATCAAGTGCTTCACACAATCTGATGAGCTAACAAAAATATTAACTTTTTGATTTTTTTTTGACAATATTTTTGGTTTCAAAGAAACCAAATCATTTTATATGTTTTTTTTAACTGATGGAATATAGGGAAAACAAGACTTCTGCAGGGTAAAGAAAGAATACTACAGAAATGGAAGAGGGTTTTGGTCTTGGGGCAAAACTGAAAGGATACCCACTCAATGTCATGCCTTGGCATTTCGAAAGTGAAATGAAACAGGAAGTGATGATTGTTTTACAGCCAAAATATCATACACATAAGGTCAACTGCTCATGACTCCAGTGACTGTTTAAAGCACTTCAGCCTTTCTGGATTCCAGCAACTGACAAGCAATATGCAATAAAATACAACAATGGTAATTGACACTGATTACATCTTTGATCAGTTCATACAATTCAGAACTCATTTGTTACTGAGCTTGTCAGACACACCAGAGATACATTTAAAAAATCAAATTAAGCCCCCTGATTGAAGGTGCAGTCCTTTATAACTAGGACTAAATAATTCTGTTCTAAAGGCTTTGCCAACCAATTACTTCTGTAACTGAATATTCTCCCTCTCATTAAATCAATTATTTAAATCTCATTTTAACATACAAGTCAGATAACACTTTCAATCAGCTAGCTACCAGCAAATCACCATCTCAAGGTCCAAAAAAGTTTCTAAAAAGGAATCTTTTATATGATGTTCAGCTAAGAAGTTATCTTTCTGTTTGGTTTTGAGAACCATGGTATTTCTATGGAAAAAATAAGCCTTCCTCTTGACTTCCTGGAATAAAAAGCAGCTGTCACATCAGCAGCTAATGACTACATGGTATCTATGCTGCTAATCCACTATTAAATTTTCACTGTTTTCAAATAACTCAATCATTACCATCTCTCCTTTACAGTAAGAGGCTGCATTTGGCTAGGTGGAATTTGTTGATAACATATTTGGAAGCTTTGAAATACATTCTAAGCAATCACTCAGAAAGTATGTTTTGCTTTTTCAAAAAAAAGAGAGAAAAATGATCTCATTCCATTTCTTGAAGAGAACCCCAACTTAAAAGAAGAAGGAGGAAACTAAAATAATACGCACGACAAATCAATTTGCAGGTCCTCAAACTGAGCATATCTGAGAACTAGTTCCATGCTTGTAATTAACATGATCATTCCAAGGGATGTGGAGATTGTATGATTACTCTGCCTATGTAGCCGTCTCCGATCACAGCCACCATTGACATTTATCCCATCCTGAAGAACTCAAGAAGGCCACTGACTTGAGGTATTAGAAAAACAAGCTTTATGATCCAAAACCTCAGATATGAGTCAGCTGGGGTTTCTTCCAAAGCCCACTGCTATATTTCACCTCTGCTATATCTGGGGCTGGGATTTTTAAAAGTAAGCAGGGTCATTCTTTTTAAATAAAGAACCTCCGCTAAATTACTTTGGCTTTTCTTTATAGCATCTTTTCTATTCCCCCCTCCAAAAAAAAATCCATCCTAAACTTTCTGCCCCTCAGTTTTAGAAACACACAGAATTCACCAGGATGCATGCTATTATTTTATTTTGTCACATAAGTTTGTACCTTCTCACCAAAACTCTTCCTTGATTTTTTTTCAAGCCAAAGGGAGGAAGAGGAGAAGAGAAATGAAGAGGAAGAAATATATTTATTACTCAAGCATCTTATTCTTACTCTACTTTATCATTCTTCTCATTTTCACATTTACCAAAAATGGTGACTCACTGAGAGCTACAAAGAGCTAATATTTCTTTTCTCGGCAAATGGTTCAGTATTTAGAATAAACATGGGTTTCAAGTGAGGATGTAGGAGAAGCAGATGTGAGGGAAAAGGGAACAGGGGATGATGTGAAAGCAAATAGAAGGGGATGTTCATATCTAAGGCTCAGTCGTCTTCAATGAGAGAGATGAAGGACCAGGCAGTTACTGCCACCCCCAGTCTTACTCATGACAACAGAATTGTTTGTGGTAGCAACCAAGGGAATGGAACAGCCTATTCAGGAGAAGAAGGAACAAAGACAAAGTGGGAGAGAGTACTGAGTAAGTTGGGTAGAAATTGAGTAATGAATGGGGTCCAGCTACTTTTCTCCTTTCCCTCCCCTCACTTCTATCCTTCTCCCCAACTACTGGCAAGCAGTTCGACAACTTTACCTTTATAGAAGGCTACCAAGAACAGCAATTGCTGTTTTAAATAGGGGAGAAAGGGGCAGTTAAAAAATAAAGTGGAGATGAGAGAAACAGATATTTCTCCTGATTTTATTCTAAAAATGTAAATGAGGAAACATATACAAGGGCCATCAGGGACATATAAGTAAATTCAGCATTCCTCTCCATCTATAAATTACTGTAAGTATTCATATATGGTACCCAAGGCACCTAAAACATTTAAACTAAGCTATATGCAAATACAATAACTTATGCTGAAAGAGTCAGGAGTCAGACCTAAGTAAAATGGTAAGCACTCTCAATGGGTATAAGCTGGTTATTAGGAATAAAAAGGAAACTAAATAAAATACTTCACTTTTATGAGATGCATACGGCCATGTGGTTTATCTATGTCTCATTAAATAACTGGTGAAAACTGTGTGTTTCTTCAAAGAAAAAAAAAACATTCTAACAACAAACAAATAATATCCACTGTGAAAATGCAAACTTGAAATCATATTTTAAAGGAAGAAATGTCCAAAAATACAATGGCATAGTGTCATAAAGATCACAGACAAATTCATCAAGATTAATTTGGTCAGTGTATAATTCTTTGCTTAGTTTAGGGTTAAAAGCCAATAATCTGACTGGTACTCCTCTCCACAACTTTTTACTTAAAATAAAATAAATTCAAAAAGATGCACATGATGAAGGGAATTGGTGGGAATCAGTGGGAGTCAAGGAGAAAATAAATCCACTAATATCTACTGGAGAGAAGTAAAAGGGAAAAGAAATCCTAAGGAACTGAAATTAGATAGCAGATATATTAATACATGAGTTTATTTTGAGAGGCAGCTAGATGGCTCAGTGGATAGAGCGCTGAGCCTGGAGTCAGAAATTCCTGAGTTCAAATCTGCCCTTAGACACTTACTAGCTGTGTGACCCTGGGCAAGCCATTTAACCATTTGCCTCAGTTTCCTCATCTGTAAAATTAAGTGGAGAAGGAAATGGCAAACCACTCTAGTATCTTTGCCAAGAAAACCCCAAATCGGGTTCAAGAAAAGTTGGATATGATTGAAAAACAACTGAACAAGAATTCTTAATCAATACAATGGTAAGGACTTTAGTTCAACCTGAAAACAAATTCTTCTAATGTTAATGCTTCCCAAATACTAAGGAACCTATATTTTTCCCACAGTCCTAAATGAAAACAGAATAGCAAAGTGGCAAAAACATTGGACTTAGAAGTAGGAGATCTTATTTAAGTCCCATTTTAGATATGTGCTAGTTTTGTGACAATAAACAAGACATTTAAGCCTTTGGGTCCTAATTTCCTCATCTGTAAAATGGGATAATAGTAGCACATATCTCACAGGTCTGTTATGAAGATTAAGTCAGATAATACATGGAAAGCACTTTCCAAACCTTAAAGAAGTATGGAAATGTCCAATGTAACTGTGTTGCCCAGTGAATCTGGATTTAGGAAGACCTATTTACAAGTCCTTGGAGGCTGCAAGGTGGCACAGTGGATAGCGTGCTGAGCCTGGAACCTGAGTTCAGATCCACCTCGGACACTTACTAGCTGTGTGATCCTGGGCAAGTCACTTAACCTCTGTTTGTCTTAATCCATTAGAGAATAAAATAGCAAACCAACCCTGTATCTTTGCCAAGAATACTCCAGAGACTTCCTTGACATGCTATGACCCACAGGTCACACAGTCAAAAAGGATCCAACACCAGCAACAACTTTTAAATCCTGTCTTTGATACTCACTAGCTATGTAACCCTGAGCAAGGTGCTTAACTTATCTTAGCCTTGGTTTCCTCATCTGAAAAATGGTGACTCCCAGAGTCACTATGAGGCTCAATGAAGATAATCTATGTGATAAACTTTGTAAATTTTAAAGAGACACATAATGTCAACTAAAAGCAACCTAATCTAGCCTGCTTCCTGTTACTACACTGAC
The DNA here is from genome assembly GCF_028372415.1 of Notamacropus eugenii. Taxonomy (NCBI): domain Eukaryota; kingdom Metazoa; phylum Chordata; class Mammalia; order Diprotodontia; family Macropodidae; genus Notamacropus; species Notamacropus eugenii. The sequence goes on along the minus strand of NC_092877.1, from coordinate 145,284,546 downwards.
TCCCTAACATCTTTGCCATTTGAAGAATGAGGTTAACGAAAAGTTTCTCCAATAGCATGACGGAGTCTTGTGTCATCCCTTTGGTTTCTGGCTTCACAACTCTGTAGCTCAAAAACAATAAAGTTTCTTCACTTACCCAATTTGTGGAGGATTATTAGGGATGGCAAAGGCATACACACACTAACACTGCCCACTACCACACCAAAATACCTGATAAGCTACACACTGCTCTTGAGGGTGCTTCATATGAGGAAATGATATGGCCAAGGGAGGTTAGGGAGACAGAGAGAAATTAATCACAGATTTTGTGACAACTTGACACTCCTGGGAGACTGAAAAGAAATCTTTGTTCAGACCATACTTGAACATGAGGAACTAAGTAATAAAACCTGCTGAGGTTATTGTGACGGATTTAATCCACTGCCTAGGCAGAGAGCGACTTGCATACAGATGGTGCTTAATAAATGCTGGCCAAACCGAAAACAGGGGGAGACTAGGAACCTCTGGGTCTCAGTGGCATGTTTTTTGTCCAACATTTCTTTCTGTTTTGATACCAGTATAATCTTCCACTTTGAATCCTTAGAACACAAATCTTAGAAATGAGGAAAAAGTGTTTCTAATTTTAAAATTAAGCAAAAGCAGATGCTGAAATCCCCATTAAACTCTTCCAGCTGCTACTGAACCACTGGCAACCTGAGTTCTATTTAATTTGGAGACCGCTGATGGTAAACGGGGAACACCAGCCTGCCAAAACCGTATGCCCAAGTCAGACCAGAGAATCCAAAAATGAAAACAGCCCCCGAAAGCAGACAGCACATTATTGTAACACAACTGTCCAACTGGAGGACAAGTAAGTCTACCTTGTGTTGAAAGCCTCAGGGGAAAAAAAAAGACTGTTGCTTATGATATTTTTCATGCAACACGACCAACGTTATCTATAAGGTGCTGGGTACTTTTTCACTCCTCTTGGGTGAAGCATCCTCCCACAGAATCTTTGCTACAAGTCTGTACAATGCAGGCAGATTTAAATGCACTGACAGAATACCTGAGGGCGTTGTTAATATTGATTAATTAAAGTGAGATATCATATAAATTAATATTTAGCAAGGTCATTATGACAGATTGATGTGACACATAGGCCCTCAAGCCTTATGCCTTATCATCACTCCAGAAGAGACAGCCTGTTTAAGGAGGTGGGGAAGGGGGAGGGTGGGCAGGAGGGTGGTCGTACAGGTGGCATTGAATTGACAGTGGCATCTAATATAAAAAGCACTTTGTCATTCACATAATGTCTTAGGTAATAAAATGAATTCACTTTCTGGTTTCCTCTAGCCTACCGTGCCAAAGAACACCGTGTTATCAGCACAGATGGAGCGTGCTTGGATCTGGAGAAGAGCCTGGTGCAAACTGCATACAAGCCACTCTGAATACCAATGAAGCCCCAAGAATCAGCCCCTTGCTGTCGGAGTGACAGGTTTGGAAGCTCCATAAAAATGAACTAATCCCAGAGGTCTTGTCGAACTTCATGTACTGTGAGGACTCTGGCCAGGCAATCTGGAAACCAGGCAGATATTAGAGCCTGGGATGCTGGGCAGCAATGAATTTCCATATGGAAGGTCAGAGTCCTGGGTTCAGATCCCACCTCTACTACTGTGTGACCTTGGACAGGTTGTTTAACGCCTCTAGCCTTCACTTTCCTCATCTGTGAAATGAGAAGGTTGGACCTTCTGGATCTAAGGCTACCAACTCAGAGAGAAAGCATGGTGCACTAGAGAGTAACAGATTTAGAGTCAAGGTACCGAGTTCAAATGGCACTCCTGTCCCTTACCAAAAAACCTTGGAACACTTTGGCCTTTAGCTCTTCCTCTGTAAAATGAAGAACTAGACTACATGGCTCCTTAACGTCCCTATCAACCTGAAATCTAGAATCCTAAGATCCTGTTATTTTGGTACAACAGGGAAGGGAAGGAAGGCACCTAACCCATGGACCCAAATTAGTCTTCTAACCTAAAAGGTGAAGGAGCAGGGAAAATACTCCATTGATATAAACATTAATACTTCCCTCTAGTAACCAATACATCACTGATCAGGAATAAATGTGCCTAGACTCTAGGAGTAATGAATGACTTTGCAAATACAAATTCTATGACCATAGAAGATATTACAAAATTAAATGAATAGAAACAAATAATGCATGGTAAAAAAAAAAAAAAAAGGATTATAAAAGAGGCATACCCATCAACACACTCAGAAGTCTCTGGACCTTTGAACTCACCCCCACAACTCTGTACAGTCCTTGATCATTTATACCTAAATGGGAGACAAAAAACAAGTTAGCAAGAATATATTATATAATCTCTCTACATTTTTAAAAGACCAAAACACTTCCATCGCTAAATAATTAATTCCAGAACATCAAACACTAGCAAAACTTTGTCAAGTCTCTGAAAACAAGGCATGTGATGAAAACAGCTGTCTAGCAATAGTACTGGGCCATAAACTGTGATAGGAAAATCACCTCCTATTTTTAAAAAATGATTCATCCTTTCTCCTCATCTTCCTCCTTGATATCATAAGCCCATAGATTGGACAACATTAGGCTCCTGCCCAAGCTCCACTTAAGGGCTGTTTTCAGGGACCCTCCTGGCTTAAGAGTGATTATCAATAGTAACTGTTGTGGTTTCCCTCCCAGCCTGAGGTATTTTTCTTTGCCTCATTAAAGGGGCTGTCCCTTGACTACTTCTTAAACAGGTCTATTCACTGAATGGGTATTACCTCACCCTAAGTGAGTGCCTCAATAGGCCTTGGCCTAAAGGGGCCAAGGTCTCCCAGTGCATCCTGGGTCATCTCCAGTCATCCTGATGAATATCTGGTCACTGGATTCAGATGGCTCAGGAGGAGAAGTGAGGCTGGTGACCTGCACAGCCCTCCCTCACTCAAACCAAAGTCAAGTGCAAGTCATGTCATTATCTCTCTGATGGCATGGTCTTCTTCGGCAATGAAGGGCGAACACAAGAACAACAACAAACCCCCTTGATATTATCCCACACCATTTCCTCCTCTTTTGTTTCTAAGGAGTACATGGCTCTTCTTGCTAAAGTGAATGTGCACTCCTGAGGATAGTGTAATCAACAGCCATCCTGTATTCTCCAACAGATGGTCCCTACCATTAGACCACATCTCCTCAACTTTTAAAAATTCTTACTACTAAATTCTTACCACGTTTGCTTGAGCTCTCCTCCCTTCTTTAGGACAAATTCTTTGAAAAATCTATCGTCACTACCTTCACTTCCTCTCCTCTCACTCCCTTCTGACCAACAGTAGTCTAATTTACAACCACATCACTCAAATTAAACTTCTCGCTTTATAGTTATCAATGATCTCTTACCTGATCAATCTAATGGCCTCTTCTAAATCCTCATCCTTCTTGACCTCTGCATTATATAACACTGGTGATGATCCTACCCTCTGAGATACTCTCCTCTCTGAGTTTTGGGGACACTCTCCCTCTCTTGGTTTTCCTATCTTTCATCTTCTTTGCTCCCTCATTATAGAGATCATTCCCACTAAACAGGGGAATACCCTAGGTTCATCTCTGGTCCCTCCCCTCTTTATGCCAACAACTTCCAGATCCATAGATCGACCCTAGTATGTCTCATGACCTCAGTCCCATATCACCAAATGTCAACTGCCCATTCCAAAGTGATCATCCTGTAGGCATCTCAAACTCAACATAACTGAAACAGAATTCATTATTGTTTACCCCAAACCCACTCCATTTCTATATTACTGTCAAGGGCACTTCATACTTCCTGTCAAGCAGGTCTGAAAATTGGTGTCATTCTCAACTCTTAACTCCCCCCCACCCCCAGATATTCAGCCAGCTGCCAAAGCTTGTCATTTCTACCTGCATTTCACGTCCACCTCCTTCCAGCTAACACCCTAGTTCAGAACCTCATCACTTCTCACCTGGACTCCTGCAATAATCAGCTCTCTTCTTCTCTCTCCCTATTTTTAGCTCAAGCCCCTCTCAACCCTAATTCAGCTTCCACACAGCTGCCAAAGTGATTTACTAAAATGAAGGTTTGAAAGAGTCACTCCCATATTCCGTGACCTCCAGGGGCTCCCTATTACCTCTAACAACAAATAAAAGCTCCTTTGTTTGGCATTTAAATCTCTCTGCAGCCTGGTTCTTTAGTTCTCTCATCCTCCTCCATACATATACTCTGCAATCAAACCATACAACTTTTCATCTTCCTTCTCTAGCCTTGGGACCAGTTGTCCTTTATGTTTGAAATTCCTCCTCCCCTCGCTGTCATAGGATCTCTGGTTTCCTTCATGCCTCAGTTCAAGTGCTACCTTAAAGAGTTCTTTGGGGCCCTTAAAAGGTTCATTGATATGTCCATGATCACAAAGTCAATATAAGGTAAGACTTTGGAACAGGTCTTCCTGACAATGAAGCTAGCCCTCTATCCAACGGGTAATAATATGTCTACTACTTTGGGAAGGAGACTGGACCTACAATTTCATTAGGATGTAGATAGAATCCCTGATGTCAGACACTCAAAAATCATTTACTAAGCACCTATTATGTGCCAAGCTCTGCATGTGAAAACTACTTCTGATGAGGTACAAGCCCAAGCTAAGACCTTCTCCCCTTGGATCAGGAGGGCTTTTGTCCCATTTGTCTGAAGGATTCGCGGAAAGTCTAGCTTTTCAGAGAACTCCTTGGATTCCCCTTCCATTTCTGTCAGGCCAGATACTCCCCATCTCCTATTTAGCATTCTTTTGATATTCCTCCCTTTGATCCTATTACCAGCCAGTCCCATAGAGTCTATCTGTATTCACCCCAGGGTATCAGTCATTCCCATACTGCCCCATCAAGACCATTCCTGGGGCCCCAGACTAGTTGGTAGTACCTGGATTCTTCCCTCAGTCTTTTTCTGTATTTAAGGTCCACCTCACCTCCATGAAGGCACTCAGATTCAATCCAGCACACACTGTCTAGCTGAGATTCTATCTGGCCCCCTTGTGAATACAAGCGTTACAAATGCTTAGGCTCCTTTAAGAGTCAACCCAGTATGGCGAATCTTTAATGAACTTTGTTTTTCTCTGGCTTTAAGAAAGCTTGTGTGGAATTCATTTGAACAGGACTCAGTGTGTCAGTATTTCGGAGTCCCCAGCATACCCCTGAACCTCATCACCTCTACCAGTGCAGATCAGACCCTGCTCTACAACTTAAGTGCCTGAAAAGATTGAAGGGGTGACTGCGTTTGCTCAGTCACATGTGCCAGAGAAGGAATTCATCTCATTTATCCCAATTCTGAGGCCAACCTTCTCTGTCCTTTATAACATCCCACTTTTCCCATGTCATCCCACATGTTATATCAAAAACTAAACCAAGGCCCATAGGCAAGGATTATTAATATCTCAGATCACACACAATCTATAGACAATTTGTTACTACGCTCTCTTGTAAATAAAATCTGATTTTGAAAAAGTTGAGGGGATGTTGGGATTTATAAACTAGTGAACTAGGAGAAGTCATTGTATGGATAACTCCCACGAGAATATCCACAGAGTAGAACAGAGAAGAATCAAAGTCACCTCCCAAGAACACCCAAACACAAATTCTTTCAAGTCCAAAAAGGAGCCATAATGCTTCTTCAAGAATATTTACACAACATTCCCACTGAGAAATGCTAACACTTTAAAGACACCTCAAATTTCGGCTTAACTGAACCACATCATGGAAGCTGCCACCATCTCTAACCAAAAAGCAAGCAACTCAAAGTACAACAGGGAAAAAAAAGAGGCAACTGGAAAAAAAATTAAAGTCAAAAATAACTTCCTATTTTTACTTTTCTAAAGATTGGCAGCTTTTAAGCAGCACATTTATTTTCTAAGAGGCTGATGTCATCTCTAACAAAAACACCAAGGCTGCCTGGCAAGGTAGGTGATGGTACATTTAACCCTTAACCTTTCCAAAATAAGAAGAATTGGTTTAGGTAATTTAGATAATTTCTCCTCCCTTGTGTTACTTCCTTACAAACATAACTATTGTCTTCTTTTCTTACGTTTTACTGAGCGTGTCCATGTCACACAAGCTCCCATTTCTCCAGGGTCACAACTGGGTTTTTTTCCCCTCTATCTCTTTCAATTACTTCACTAAAATTCACAGAACCAGGACAAAGGAAGCTAATCTATTGCTCTGCTTATGTCTCTGAAAAAAGTCAGAGTCTCTGAAATGATGTGCAAGCCAGGACAAGCTAAGAGTTTTGTTTTGTTTTAAATACAAACAGATGGTCAATGGGCAGGAGATTAAGCTTTCGGAAACTAGGTTAAGAGTGGAGAATACAACAAAATATTTGTGGCATCACATCCTGTGGTAAAAAAAAAAAAAACAACAACTAGAAACCAAATGAGCACCAAGTAACTGAATATTAATGAATAAATGGTGGTATAGGAATGCAATGGAATAACACTGTGTGTAGGAAGACATAACAAACACGAGGAATTCAGAGAAACATGAGAAGACTTCTACAAACAGATGCAGAGTGAGACCCGGAAGAACAAAATACGCAACGTCTACACTAAAGTACAGGAAGAGAACACAAGTGTAGACAAGCTAAGACTACCTGCAATTGTCCTGGTTCTAAGAGAACAAATGATGAAAATCTCTCAGGAGACAGGAGGAGGGATTAGAGGATGACACATACACCGTCCAATACAGCTGCTCTGAACTTTTTTTACTTCGCTTTTTCTAAATTACAAGAGAGTGTTGAATGAAGGACAGGAGCCTATCAGGGAAGGCCAGGGTTTTTTTTTTTTTAAGACATCCATTTTGTAAAAAGAAGAGAAAACAAAGGACCCTAATTTATTCCTATAGATACAATTTGTTGACAGTTTAAAATTTTAAAAGTCTTAAAGTGCTTTTGAGAAAATTTAGAGAAAGGGGCCCCCAACATGAGGAACTTAAAATAACTTGATCAGAATGAAAGAAGTCAAATCTCTAAGTCACGTTGCACAGTCAAACAAATTGCGCTGCTGTGAAAAAACATCTAAAATACCTGTATTATTGAAACAAGGATGTTACTTTTGCAATAATAATCACTGTGCTGGTAATTACTATCAGATAATTGATCAAGTTCAAATTCATCAGGCTGAGAGAAGCAAAGTTAATTGCTAATGCATAATGAGAGGTGCTGGGGGGAATTAATGCAGCTCAACATGGTTTTTACTTTTTAATGAAATTTAAATAAACCACTTACAACAGCAATCTGGAAATGTTATTTAAAAAGCACAGGATCAAAGAACTGGGAACTACACTGGAGGTCATGTAGTCCAACTCAGTCATTTTCCAGATAATGAAACGGAGGCACAGTCCAAAGCTCTTTCCACTGAACCACACTGCCTCCATACTATATTTGAGTGTTATAGAACTTTCAGTCTTCCTGTATTATCAAAGAACCTCGGACCAAGAAACTATAGAGGAAAGCATACTTTCTGTAGCTATGAATGTACAGATCCAGAACCTGGACAAGGAGAACTACAGGCCCATAGATATATGCCACAGAAGTCCTGACAACATCCTCCAACACCAACCCATTTCTCCCAGCTTCTCCAGACCTGCACAGCACTACCAAAATAAGCATGCTAAGATACTGCGACAATATGTAATCTTCCTGAACATGAACTGACAATCATTCTTTATCACCTATTGAATAAAAATCTAAAATCCTGGAGCCACTGATCAATCAGCATTTATTAAGCACCTATTACTTGCAAAACACTGGAGATACAAAAAAAATTTTTTCAAATGAAAAGATCTCTGCTCTCAAGGAGTTTGTACTCAATCAGGGGAAACTGCATGTGCATATGTTACACAAAATAAAAATGTAAATTTTGGAGAGGAAGAAACACTAGCAGCTTGGGAGGAAGGGGGTGTGAAAAGTTGAAGTTCAGGAAAGTTTTCATATAGAAGCTAGCATTTGATCAGAGTTTTACAGGGAAGGGAGAAGGGAAAGGATTTAACATTTATGTGGGCCTACTATGTGCCAGGCACTGTACTAAGTATTTTACAAATACCTCCAATTCAATTCAATTAAGTGTCAACTATGTGTAAGTACTGTGCAAAAAGAGGCAAAAGACAGTCCCTTCCCTCAAGGAGCTTATAATCTAATGGAGAAGGAAATGTAAACAATATATACAAAGCAAGCTAAATGATTAACAAGAGGGAAGGCAAGGCAATTAAGTGAGGTTGGGTAAGGGAGATAGAGTTTTAGTGGAGACTTAAAGGAAGTCAAGGCAGTCAAATGATCCTCACAAGAACCTTTTGAGATAAGCATTGTTATTATCCCGATTTTACAGATAAGGAAATTAAGATGGATAGAGGTTATAAGTTTGCCCAGGGTCATTTGCTGTTTTGCTGCGTGGTTTTGTCTAACTTTTCCTGACCTCATTTGGGGTTTTCTGGGCAGATACTGGAGTGGTTTGCCATTTCCTCCTCCAGCTCATTTTACGGTGGAGAAAACTGAGGCAAACAGACTTAAGGGGATTGCCCAGGGTCACTTGCCCAGCTACAGAAAGTATGCTTTCCTCTACAGTTTCTTGGTTTGAGGTTCTTTGATAACACAGGAAGATTGAAAGTTCTACAACACTCAAATATAGTATGGAGGCAGTAGGGTGAGCTAGTTAAGTATGTGAGGCCAGATTGGAACTTCAGGTCTTCCTGACTTCAAGTTCAGTGCTCTATCCACTGAGCCACCTAGCTGCCTGTAACGAAGGAAAACAAGGGATTCTAAGAAACAGAGGTAAAGAGGGAGGCCTAGGTGACAAACTGTGTAAAGGTACTCAGGCCGAAGATGGAGCATCCTGTTCAATAAACAAGAAATTCAGTTTGGTTAGATGGGCAGCACGCAGGAAAGGGAGAAATATATAAAGAAAATTGTGGGCAAGTAGGGAAGGGTTTTAAAAGTCAAAGAGCATAGCTTATATCTGATCCCAGAGGCAACAGAGAACCTCTGGAGTTTATGGAGTAGGAGAGTGACATGGGCAGGTGTAAACTTTAAAAAAATTCATTCTGACAGATGTGTTCAGGATAGCTCCAAGCAAAGCACAGACTTGAGACAAAGGGACCAATTTAGAAGGTGATGGCCATCACCACGTGAGAGGTGATAAATACCTGAATGAGAGTTGTGGGCAGGTGAGAAAAGAGAGGGGTTCATGAGGGTAAAAATGGCAAGAGTTGGCAATAAATTGGATATGTAGGGTGAGAAGAATGAGAGAAGGGAAATAAGCCAAGGTTGAAAACCTGGTGACTAGACAGTTAGGAAACATTAAAGAGGATGTAAACAGAATGAATTCAGTGTGGATATAATGGTTTGGATATACCTATGGGACATCCAATTTGAAATATTTAATAGGCAGTTGGAGATATGTGACTGGAGCTCAGGAGAGAGGCTAGGCTTGGATTCATAGACTTGAGAGTCCTCTTCATAGAAATAATTAAACCCTTGGGAGCTGATTTAGTCACCAAGTGAAAGAATGTAGAGAGATTAGAAGGCTCAAAACTGAGCCCTGGGACACACTCAAAGTCAGGGGTCATCATATGAATGATGAATCAACAAACACTGAAAAGAGTGGTCGGTAAGTAGGAGGAGAATTAAGAAAAATCAGTGTCACAAAAACCCAGAAAGCAAAAAGGAAAGGTCAACAGTTTCAAACACTGCAGAGAAGTTGAGAAGGAGGAGAGCTGAAAACGAGCCATCAGATTTGGTAATTAGAGATCACTGGTAATTATGGAGAGAGCAATTGATCATTTAGGACCCCTGTCAGCCATAGGTTCCATCTTACCCAGCTAACACTCTTCTCTAACACAAGCCCTCTACCCAGTCAGATCTTCCATACTCCCTCTTCCCCACCCCTGCCCCAGATATAAAAAAACACTCCAGTCTAACCTCTCTTCTTGCTGTATATCCTCCCAAGAATGTCCACCAACCTAAGTGGACTTCATTCAAGTCCTTTTTTGTTTTTGTTGTAAATTGTTTCACTTGCATCTGACTCTTCATGATTCCATTTGGGGTTTTCTTGGCAGAGATACTGGAGTGATTTGACATTTCCTTCTCCAGCTCATTTTTACAGATGAGGAAACTGAGGCAAAGAAGGTAAAGTGACTTGTCCAGGGTCAGATTTGAACTCAAAGGTGAACTTCTGACTTCAGGCCAGAGCTCTATTCACTGAGCCACCTAACTGCCCATTCATTCAAATCCTACCCTTAACCACTGCCCTACCCCACCAAAAAAAGCCTTCCCTGAGTCCCTGATTTTCTTCTCTGAATTCCTATGGAACTTATCATCTACAATATACCACATAACAACAACTGATACATGCACAATGCTTGCAAGTTTGCAAAGCAGTTTGCATACATTATCTCCCTTGACACTTGCCATAGTCCTTTGGGGACAGATATTACAACTATTAATCCCAATTTTAAACATAAGTTAACAGAAGCTTGGAGAGTGACTTGCCCATGCACAGTTAGTAAATGTCACAGATTGAATATAAACCCGGATTTTTCCTGACATCAAGTCCTATATTTTTATCCACTATCTCAAACTGTCAATATCATTCTCAATTGCACCCTGCTGTTTCTAATTCTCATTGCGTCCTTCCTATGACAGTAAAAGCTACATTAAGCACAAAGATTCTGGTCTTCAACATTTTGGATTTTTTTTTTTGGCCTACCACAGAGTGCTAAGCACACATTGCTAAAATTAATTTCAAACCAAATCAAAATAACAAGGATTTAGTAGTTTAGAACTATAAGAACAAGGTCTGAAGAAATTGGATTGGGTTTCAGGAAGGAGATTCTAGACAAGTTAGAACTGAAAAAGTCTTCCATAGAACTCTACTTCAATAATTACTAAAAACACTAGAAATAAGCAAAACGGCAAAAATACTTAAAGGGCAATGGACTGAAACCGACTAGACAAACTGACATGACTTGCTACATGATGCAAGGTAGGATGACCAGAAAGACTTTGCTGCTCTTTGAAAAAGAGATAAGTTGTTAAGTGCGATAGGCTTGGGTGTGGGAAGAGGCTGGAAAGGAGAATTGGTGGGAGAGGTGAGAAAGTCAAGAGCCCTTCATCTCACGAACTCCTTAGCTCCTACCCTACTTGCCTATACCCTCAATCTTTGAAACTGCTGTGGTCTGCATTGCCTGCCTCCAAACAGGTCCCAAACAGAGAGAGAAGTGGCCCAAATCCAAACAGACTGATATCACAATGCACTATGATGAGTACTGGACTTGGCAGTCAAAGGACCTGAACTCCTGAGCTCCAAAAATGTTGCTAGAGCAGAAGCCTCTTCTCTGCCTCAGTTGTAAAAATAAATTAATTTCAATGGGGAGATTAGGGGGAGGGGCAGCCTCCCCCTAATTTGGGGAAATGCCCAAACCCAAAGGAAAATACCAGGCAGAGAATATTTAGAAAATATGAGTAGGACTGCTTAGCCAGGAGGGAAGTTGACTAAAGAGGGATGAGGAGTCACTGAGAAACGACACCATCAGAATGATACGTGTACAATTAAGGAATAAAGGGGAAGAAATGTCTGAAAAGTTAATAAGGAAATGAAGTTGGCCTAAAGGTCATAATTTTTTTTGGTTTTGACACCAATAAAGTTATGGTAAAGGATTTTTGCAGCACTGTACTAGAAATAAAGCATTACATTCTATGATTTCGTAAAACTGAAACTTACACCAGTTTTACTTTAGGTCAGCACTTTGCCTTTCCTTCCAAATCCATGTCAACATTTTAAGAGCATTAATATTCATACTAATTAAAGAAATATTCATGTTCTTGAGAAAAATCTGACATTTAAAATAAGTACTTAAATGTATGCATATGCATATATCCATTGTATATTTGGACTATAGATATAACACTGGTGTGTGTACACACATGTATATATATATGTATGTGTGTATATGTATATGTACACACATATACAGATATACATATATAGTTTTACACGTTTCATAGGCATTGCAAAGACAACCCCTCCCCTACGGCCTATGCAATGTACAAACACACAAATATGCATGCATATATAAATATTAATCAGCATTCAAAGTATCTGTTTGTAATTATAAAATTAACTGATTTAATTGCTGGAAAGATTTTTGAAAGTAAGATAAAACGGAAAAGGATGATAAGTAATCACTGTAGGAAAAGAGTTGAGGAACAGCTATAAAAGAGAAGCCAAGAATACTATATCATATAAAAGTGATAACTCAATGAATAGAAAAGAAATTTTAATTATTCTGATCAGGTCACAGGCTGAACTAATATAATGATAGTGAAGATTAATTAAAAATAAATATAACAAAAACTGCAGTATATTTTTGGTTTTGAATGTATATGTTACAGATTTCACAGATGATTTGGCATCACTAGGATATAGAAAAATAAATATTAATACAGGTACATAGAGCACACATGCCCTTCCATTTTCATTAACACTTTACAGCTTTTCAAATTTTAGGTTAAAAAAAAAAGTACAATGAGATTAAATCAGCAGTAATGGTAAGGCACTGAAACCAAAAATGATTAACTTTTGACAGATCAAAAGAGCTATCACTCATCCTTATGAACACCCTATTTTATTTGAACCATCTCTGTAGTTAGGAAAGAGAATCAGTTCTTTTTATTTAGCACTGATAGCATACTAAGCACTATTTTTAAAAAAAGAGGAAAGAGGAAGAAGAGAAGGAAGGAAGGAAGGAAGGAAGGAAGGAAGGAAGGAAGGAAGGAAGGAAGGAAGGAAGGAAGGAAGGAAGGAAGGAAGATTACTAAAAATATAAGCATTATTAAATAGTAGGAGCTTGTAAATAGTTCTAAGTAGGTGGAGTGATCAAAGCTCTTACCAAGGATGCCAAAATTTGGACAATTTGTAATCACACTTCCAGTTCTTCAGGAAAAGGAAAATCAATTGAGCTTAATACCTACTTAGCAAAAATTAGTTAAAATATGAATCTACCAATGCCTCTAGGTGGTGACTTCCTCTGTTACCTCGGACTCTGGAGACAAGAAACCTTAGTGAACTTCTTACAGGGCCGGCTTTGCCCCTGGCATCTACTCAAAGAGTAGTTACTTTCAAAAATAACCATGAAGTGTTCCAGGGTCTCTACTATCCCCCACCCCGAGACCGAAAAAAAGAATTAGGGACATAATTTAAGTTTGGTTTTTTTTTTTTATCTCAGGCATAAAAATTACTAGTCACTGCCCTCAAAACAGTTTCAATCTTAAATTAAGCAAAACCTGTTTTGAATCTTTGTGTTCAATCCATGCATTATCTGTGCAACCTTAGGAAATTTGCATAATTTCTTTTGGCCTCAGTTTCCTCATCTGTAAAGTTATGTGGTCAATCTACTTACCTATCCCACAGGTTCTAGATCTAAATACAGAGTGCATCATCTTATTGCCATCCCAAGTGATCTCCATCTGTTTAATATCTTAGCTTCCTCATTTCTTTCTTCAAAGGATGCAACAGAACTATAAGCTTCTTTTAAGCTATAAGATTCTAAACACATTAATATAGTTGTGGTTGGTGATTACACAGATGAGAGACTTCTAACTTGTTTAAGCCACGAGGCAACTGGATAGTGTCCCTGGAGGGAAACATCAACAGAATTTGGCACATGGAAGATGTGTTAGAAGGAGTCAAGATATTCCCAAGGTTTAGAGTGAGATGGCTTAGGCAGGGGTGGGGAACCTACAGCCCCAAGGCCACAGGTTCCCCACCCCTGGCTGAGTGGATAAACTGATGAGGCTAGAGTCAGAAAGAACTGATTTCAAATCCTGCCTCATGACTATGAGCAAGTCATTTAGACTGTATGCCTCAGTTTCCTCAACTGTAAAATGGGGATAATGAAAGCATCTATTTCTCATGATGATCAATTAAGATGTTTGTAGAGTGCTTAGCACAGTTTCTGAATTGTAGTAGTTCTTAATAAATTCTTTCTTCCTTCCATGTAGCCTTTGGCAATCTAGGGAAGCCTATGGATCTTTCATCAAATAATGATTATAAATAGCTAAAGGAAATGCTCAGTTTCAATAGAGTTTAGTGAAATAAGCAAACAAATAAATAAATGGCATAAAAAAATGAATGAGTGAGTGAATGAATGAATGAATGAATAAGTAAATAAAGTAAAAATCTTTTTTTTTTCCATTTGACTTGAGAAACAACCTGAAATCTCCACAGATCTAGCTGGGGTCTATGGACTTCTGGTTAAGCATCCTCACTTTAGAGGGTCAAAGGGAAGGACTAAGTCCTTTAACTACAGAAATATGATCCTATAATCTTCACGTCAGACTGCTTTGTCCAGCTATAGAAATCAAAACAGGAATGAGGAAGGAACAGAGACTAGATGCTTCGTAAGCCAAGAGTCTTGAGGCTGACTTCTCATGGTTTAGGGAATGTGAGGTTGAATGAGTAAGGCAGATGTCTGAGGAAGGGCGCCATCAAGAAATGCTTCCATCCAATATATGGGAGCAGAGAAAGAAGGGATCACCCGTCAAATCAGATCAATGGTGGGAAAGAGGAGGATTTCTATGACTGAGGTCAATCTTTTCCATTTGTGTTTGTAAAGCAGTCAACAAAACTTGACAAATACACTTTACCAGGAAACAAAGCTAAGAGAAGCCAACATGAGCCTGTCCCAACCTCAGGGTAAACCCAAACTGCTGCCCTTCTTAGGATTTCTTTCCATTAGTTCTATTAAGACCATACCAGTTACAAATGAGGAACTCTAGAACCATGTCTCACTGCTGCCATCTGTCTCCATGTCTGCCTAAAGCCAGCAGCATCAGTCAAGTACTGAAAAACAATTTTGTATGGTACACTTCACCTTGAGTTATAAAAGCACAGGTTATACACACCGAGATTACATATACCATTTACTACTTTTCTTTGGTCTCCCCCTTTTGTTAATTGCCTTTTGATTATTTCAATGCTCAAGAACACTTCAATTGGAAGCTGAGAAAGGGAATGCTGAGTTTCAAATAAACCACTTAATGCTACTGTTTGTTTAGTATCTCAGGCTGGGGAAATGATCAAGGTAATGGGTGAGAAATGTTGACTGGATTTTGGCTTTGAAAATACACTGCTGCACTGATGCCCTGTGAGCTGGCCCAGATATTTTAGAAATTGCTTTGAAATGAACAAGAAAAGTTGCTTAATTGTCTATTCTCTTTGACCTAGTGATTTCACTCCTAGGTATATACCTCAAGGAAGCTGGGGGCAGAAAGGTCCTACACAGGCTAAAATATTCTCTATGGTAGCAAAAACAATGGTGGTGAGAGTGGATGTTTATTAATTAAGGAATGACTGAACGAAGGGTGGTATCAAATACAATGAAATATTGGATAGGAATCAGCTCTAAAGTTAGACAAATTTCTAAATATGAAGAATTGAGAGAAACATGATCAACTGTGTATGAACTAACATAGTGAAGAAATAAGAACCAGGAGAACCACAAAACAAAATGAATATAATAGAATTAAAACCACATCAAAGTCCATCAGATCACAGATTATATATAATGTTTATTCTGTATCCCAGAAAACCGATAGTAAAATGCATTTCCTTCATTAGGGAGGTCATGAAGGACAGATGAAGATAATTACTGATGTTCTTACAGGATCATCAATTCAAGGGTGAAAGGTAACTTAGAGGCCACTGAGTAGGATGAATAATTGAGGATAGTTAAGGAAATTCTCCTCGGTCAAGTTGAAAATCCAGCACTCTTTTCCACTACAGAGTTAGGTCGAGTTGTTTTGCTTAGTTGAGTTCTTGTTTTGCAGACACTAACAAGAGAGGATTCCATTTGGGATGGCAGGAGGAGAAAGATGTATTGATAAAGTAACAGCAAAGTATGAAAAGGCTTCAGTAAAACTTTTAAGCAACAGGTAAATGAGAGACTTGGGTTATTTCCTTACACAATTCCAGCACCACCAGTAACATAAACGATTGTGAAAGAAGAATTTAGCTATACCCAGGTTAGTAACCAATATTGGCAATTTAAAAATAACACTGATTTTTCTGTCACGGCTCACCTCAATGGACAGGTTTACCTCCTTTGGCCTCTCAATACCAGAGTTTGAAAGCACCTTTTTCTGGTTACACACCCAGTTTCTAAATCCTGGAATTCAGTGGCATGTGAAATCGGCACTTTTTTTCCTTTCTAAATACAGAACTAGAGCTTTCTGAAATCATACAGTTGTCATCCTCCTCCCACTTCAATCACACCAAGTAACAAGATAGTTTCATGTAATGACTACATGCAGCCCTATTATCTTTCTCTCTCCTTATACACCTTCTAAAGAACTCAAGAGGTAGAAAAAAATGGGAAGCAGTAGGAGACAGAAAAGGGACTTAGGATGGAGCCTAGAAAATCCACACCCAAATAAAACCAGCCCCCACACATCAGAGTTGACTGTAATCACAAACCACAATCTCAGGGATTGTCAGAGAATTACAACAATAGAGAAGGTTTCTTTGCTGTCAATTTGCCGCAGGAACCTGTATGAAAGTTAAAGGCTTTTCAGACTTTTTTTTTTTTTTAAAGAAAGCAAAACTACCAGAGAAAATGAATATTCACTTCATGACTTGCCAGGATTGGTTATCTGTTTTACATTTGCATTTTTGCAGACACTATAAGACTCTTCTCAGTTTCCACCCACATAAGACTGTCCTCTATTTCCACCCACACTCACCTCACACCTAGTCTGATGATTTTTTAAAAAGACTTATAGAGGGAAAATGGACTCCAGAGACAGTGAATCTCAGGAGACAGCTGTCCTTTATTTTCCTGATTTCGCATGTAATTTGCCCTTGGGCAACTTAAGATTAATGTGTAATCATAGTAAAATATGTTACAAGTTCAGTTTAAATGTCTTTTAAAAAAATGATAAATATTGAGACTAAGAGATAATTCTCCATCAGCATTCACCTTGAGCTTCTACCCAGGACAGAAGTATTTGAGAGGGAGACAAGTCTGTAAGCAAATTCCAAAATATTTTTAAAAATTACTGAAGGCTCTCCTTTTGAAAAAAGAAGGAAGCCTAGCTCTGGAGACTTAGGGTACGCAAAGATCATCCTAACTTCTACTGTTATGGGACTTTCTAGTCTTATCTCATCAATTCATTTGAATTTAATTTAAATTCTGCATTTGATAGTTGACAGCTTGCCCAGACAAACATTTTAATTCCATACCCTAGAAATGAAAGTGGATATTCAAATTCTTTACATATGGAAGATTTTCTAAAAGAGATAAACTTCATAAACAAGAGGCATAACAAATTTAATTTCTGTGAAGATGTGCATTTGTTTGTTTGTTTTAACAGCCATAAAGAGACGTATTTTTGCATACTTTCCAATGAATGCACATCAAATTGACCAGGTGCCTGCACTTCCAGGCGACTACAATTTCCTGGTCTTGGAGGTAGGGCAGGAGGGGTATGCCTAGAAATATCGAGAATGCCCTCCAAATCCTGAAACTTCCCCAGAGACATTACGTTTTATCATTATCATGGAAAGATCACAAAATAAAGATCGAAAGAGCTCAAACCCAGTCCCAGATACACTTTTTATAAAGCCTGGTGATTGCTGGGTCTGGAAGTAGAGAGACAGTTACTGACTTCACTATTTGATGGGTTTCACTTCTGGTGTAACTGAAAGACCTTGTGAAGGTTTGAATTTTAGCCCTGCCACTAATAAGTTGGGTGCCACGTGACCCCAAGTAATAAAGTCATACTCTCTGGAGCCTCTGCATCCTAATCTGTATAATGGGGATAATAATACTCACGTTCCCATCTCACTCAAATGCTATGAATATTAAATAATTGAATACTGAATAACTGAACAATTCAATATCAATTACTGAATAATTAACCATGAATTATTCAATATGGATAATGAATTTACTCAAGTGCTATATGAATATAATATCAAAAGTATAGCTATTATCATATATAGTATATACATATCAATTGCATTGATTTATATTTTATATATTTATATATAAAATTTGTATATTTCATAACATTTACATATTTATATATTTCATAACAAAAATTATACATCACAAGGGAAGATATTTACAAGCCAATTTCTTGATGGGGGGGTGGTTTGGACTGGAACTGGATCTGGAAATCATTTCTATATTATAATTGGGTGTGCTACATATTATTACACAACAATCTGAATAATTACTCAAAAAACAAGTCTTTATTGAACAAGATTTCAACACTACTTGCTAAGGAAGATAGAATCAATGACAAGATTGGATCCCTGGCTCCCTAGCGGGCAGTTTAAAACTTAGGAGTAAAATTAAGGGGCAGCTAGGTGGCAAAGTAATACACCGCTGGTCTTGGAGTCAGGGAGACTGATCTTTGTGAGTTCAAATCCAGCCTCAGATACTTACTGTGTGACCCCAGGCAAATCACTTAACCTTGCTTGCCTCCGTTTCTCATTTGTAAAATGAGCAGGATAAGGACATGGCAAACCACCCTAGTATCTCTGCCAAGAAAACCGCAAATGAGATCCAAAACAGTTTGATACAATTAAATACCATCACCACCACCAAAAAGTAAAAATAAGGCAGGCCTATGAAAAGTGGGAAACCTAAATTACTAAGGTATCTGTTGTGTATTTAAAATTGAGGACTAATGCTGTCACGGTGTCCTTGGTCTCCACTTGAATCTCAGACTCAACCTTAGTTTTATGGTTGTCAAAATTCAGAGAGTATCTTTTGCTCACAGTTTGACTGACCACAGCAAGAAAGGCAGTAGCTTCAGTTTTTGAGAAGACAAATTTCCCTCAAGGGCATGCCCACATGACCACCATTCACCCTGCAAAAGAATTCAAAAATCTTTACTGAAAGCTGTATTTTGGGGGGGAGGTGGGGAGGTTGTTGCTGGAGAATTTCTGCATCTTCTGTTCCATGATTATTTTTGTTTCTGTTAGAATATAAATGCCTTGAGGTTAAGGAATGCTTCACATTTTATTTTTTTATCTCAAGGGCTTAGCACATAGGAGGTGCTAAATATGTTTGTTGATAGATTGATTGCCAAGCAAAGACTACTACGGATGACCTGAATATGGCTTAAGTAGGAGGGTTTTCTGGTTAGCAGGAGAAACTGTTGGTCAAAATCTGTTTCTGAGCAAACTGCAGCTATGTTAATAACTGTGTCTCACAGACTCTAACTAAATCCAGGGCTTGTTTGTGTCTCACACACTCTAGCTAAATACGTAGCTTGTTTGTCTTTCACAATATGAATAATTAAACAATTCCAAAAAGGCTAACTTCAATATCAAAGGAGCAATTTGGACAATAAATGCTTCCCTAGAGGAGAAGGGTGTGAGCTGGGTCTTGCAACATGGGTAGGACTTGAAAAGGGGAAGACAAGGCTGGAGGAAGCACATGGAATGGGATGATAGGATGACCCACAGAGCCAGAAGGTACCTTGAAGGTCATGAGGTCTGACTCCTTTTATTCTACAATAGGGAATTCACCGGAGACATTAAATGATTTGCCCAAAGTTACACAGGCAATTAAATAAATGGTAGAGCCAGTAGCTGAATGTGGGCCCTATAATTCCAACTCTTACACCCTGGGAGGCATGCCTGTAAAGAAAGGAGGACATCAGGAGACTTCTGAAAGGTCATGGAAGGAAAGCTGAGAGGTACGAACAGGCTCAGAGCGGGATGAGCCTTGAATGCTAAGGCTTTTTAACTTGATCTAGCAAGCAATGCAGATTCTGAGCAGGAAGGGAGGAGCTTAAGAAATATTTGACAGAATACTGTCGTTCTTTCTTACACAATCACTCTTTTTAAAAATAGTTAAAGTAGTAGTAGAGTAATATGAATTGGAAGAAGAGATTGGATGCAGAAAGACCAATCCGAAGGCCACTGCAATAGCTCATATGTACATGGGTACATACATGTGTGTCTATATGTGTATACATGTGTATATATGTGTGTACACATATATAGGATAGATATTTAATACTGCATGTATTGTATAATCTATTTCTCGATACCACCTCATAACATAAAATGTATAAACATGATACAAAATATCTATTATATAAATATACATTTATTACATGAATGTATAAGTTTGCATTTATTATATAAATATATATTATATATGTTTCTATGTAGCACCTTATAGCCTAGGCTATATAAAATATGTGTATTTATGGAATATATTATATACTTATGTCCCTTAATATGTTATTATATAATGTATATCTCTATAATATATTATTTTATAATATATATATTATATATATTTAAAATATTATATATCTTCATATGTATCACCTTATGCCTGGGTTACTGAGGTAGCCAAGTGGTCTTTCTGTATACACACACGCACACACACACACACGCACACACACACACACACACACACACACACACACACACTCTCCTTCAATGACTCCCTGTTGCCTCTAGAACAAAATATAAACCCTTGTGTTTGCCATAGAAAGCCATGTATGATCTGACTACAGAAGGCCTTTGCAGGTTTATTAAACATTACTTCCCTTTATATATTTCAGAGTCCAGCCAAAGTGGCCTACTTAATATTCTTTATACATGACATTCCATTTCCCACCTCCAAACTGGTGCCAAGGTATTCCATTTGCCTGAAATATACTTTCTCCTCACCTTAGAATCTGTAGCTTTAATTAAGTATGAGTCACATTTCTTCCCAGACTTGCCTCTCAGTGTGTAGGATACGGAATTACAGGACTCAGGTTCAACTACTAGCTCCACCATTTAAGTGCCTGTGAAACTCTGTGCAAACTGTTTAATGTCTCTGGGTCTTTAATTTCCTACTGTGGAATGAAAGGAATCAGCCCCCATGACCTCGTTTCTTCCTTCATTTCTTTAGGGATATCTCTGTTCATCTCTCTAATTGCTACATGTTCTCTCTCTCCACAACACACACATGCACATGCACACACACACACACATTTCCATGTTGCATCTCCTGAAGACAATGTACGCTACTGGAGGGAGGCAGTAGCTTACATTTCTGATTTCTGGTTTCATCTTTGTATTCCTATCTCTCAGCACAATGCTTTCCACATATCAAATACTTGGTCAGTGTTTACTGGATCCTACTGGACACGGCAAATGAAGCAATAGAAAGGAGTCTAATGTGATTTTCCAAAAGAAATGGGAAGATGGGGAGATGGGAGATAAGTTCAGTTTGAGATATGCTCAATTTCATATTAAAGCAAACCAATCATGCAAAAATGGAAGTTAGAAATAGAGGACAAAAACTTAGGAAAAATCTGAAGCTTAGAGACAGAGAACTGGGCATCAATTATCTATGTCAGGTCACTGGAATGGCCAAGATACCTGAGAGGGATAAACAAGGAGCAGAGAACTGAACCTTGGGAGAAGCTCATGTGTAGAGAGTGAGAAGGAAAAAAGGAACACAAAGAAGATAGGACTGGTCAGAAAAACAGAAGGAAAAACAGAAACGTATTTTCATATAAGCTAAAGGAAGAAGGAGTTTCAAAGAAGGAAGGGACAATTAATAGTTTTGTATGCTGAAAGATCAAGGAGAGAGAAGACCAAGGAAAAACTAACATGTGTCAATTAACATGTGAAAGAGAATGTTCAGCAAACTGAATGGGGGAGGAGGCAGAGTATAGCAAGTTAAATGTGATGAGAAAATGAAAACCTCATTCAAAAATCTTGACCAAAAGAAGAAAACAGAAACTGAATACTGTCTGGAGAGTGCTACAGGGACATAATTTTTTTTCAAAGACAGAGGACCTTGTATCATCTTTAAAAAACAAAGAAACAGGTGATGGAGAAGAGAATGAAACTGAAAAAAGACAAAGAATTTTTTGATTTTCTGATATAAGTGGGAGAGGGTAAGACCAAAACACAAATTTATGGGCTATGGAAAGGAGAAGGAAAAAAAAATTCCTCTGAAAGAAGGAAGAAAAAAGAGAAGATAGATTTGAAGATCTATATTTAGGGAAATAGAGGAAGGACAACAGGGAAGGGAAACTCATGCCTGATGAGATATAGAGGAAGGAAAGTGGTAAAGGCAAGCATGAGGGTGATTCACAGTCTTAACTCAACAGGGCAGATGCAGCTAAAGGTTACCAGGACAAGGGATCTCGGCTAGCAGTACGAATAACAATGAAGCATCTAAGCAGTTGAGGCTGGGGATAGTGTCCAAGAAAGATGGAACAATCAAGAACTAGGAGAAGGCAGACACCACGGACACCACACGCTCCTCCCAGAGTCTGAAGGAACAACATACACAAGGCTTAGAAGGAGGAAGGCTGCAGAGGATTGGGTGTCTTTAAGATAAAGTAAAATCTAATTATGTAAAAGAGGAAAATAAAACACAAAAGGAAAAACCACTTAGGACAAAGCAGACTGTGAGTACTAAGAGGTACATTTAAAGAAAGGAGTTGATGAAAGACAAGGGAGTGAATAAGTATGGTAGAAGTGGAAGAGAGTTAGAATAACCAGAGTGGCTTGAAATTTGCCTCATGAACTCTAACATGAAACAAAAATATCTTAATACTTGTACACATTTTAAATTCAACAGGCTCAAACTCATTTATCTTTCCCCCAAAACCCTATCCCTCTTTCAAACTTTCGAGTTACTGTCAAGAGCACCACCATCCTCGCAGTCAGCCCACTTGCAACCTAGGTGTCATCCTCAACTCAATCTGCTGCTAAGTCCTGTTGATTCCATCTTGAAAAACTCCTCTGTAAATATATTCCATAGTCTCCTTCAGCACTGCCTCAACTCTGGTGCTGACCCTCATGACTTTACATCTTAACTATTACAATAGTCTGCCTGTTGGTCTCCCTCCAGTCCAGTACAACCTCCACAAAGCTGTCAACGTGTAGGTTTGACCTCTTCAGCCCCCAACCCAGCTCAATAAACTCCAGTGGCTCCCTATTGACTCCAGGATCCAATCTTTTAAAGCCCTGCATAACATGGCTCTTTCCAGTCTTCTTACACCTTATTCACCTGCACGTGATCTACAATACAGAGACAATGGTCTTATTGTCCTTCAAACAAGACACTCCATCTTCGGATTCCAGGCATTTTCACTGGAATTTGTTCCCACCTCACCTCTGCCTTCTTTCAAGCTTCCACTATAAGCCTACCTTCTGCAAGGAGCCTTCCATAACATTAGTACCTTCCCACTGAGATTATCTCCAATTTATTGATATTTATACATAGTTGTTTGCATGTTGTTCCCTTCATAAAACTGTGAGCTTCTTGATGGCAGAAGTTAGTTTGCCTTTCTTTGTATTCCCAGTTCTTAGAACAATGACCAGTATAATATAATGCTTGATAAATACTGGTTCCTTGTTGACATGAATGTCCTTGGTTTCTTGGACCTTCAAACCATGGTTCACCCACATCTAACCACACTTTTTGTGACTCCCACATTTTTTTCCTCTTCCCATTACTCTTCATAGGTAGCCCCTTTCCTCCACATTTCTCCCTTTTCTCTCCCCTCCTCCCCTACCACAAGCTCTGTGGGTCTAGACCCACAGCAATGTCAAAGCAAGGGTGAAATGAGGGTTACAAAACACAAGCTAGCTTGTCCTATTTGTATCCCCAGTACAGAGCGTGACATATAGAAAGTACTTAATAAGTTGTTCATTCATTCATAGGTACAAAATTAATAAATTGCAATGTTAAAATCTAAACTCAGATCCTTTGTCTCCAGATCCAATGTTCTTTCCACTACTCCAAACATTTAGTAGATAAACAGAGACCTATAGAGATCAAGTGACTTGTCCAATACTATCTGAAAATAAAAGGGATGACCTCCTTCCTCCCTCCTGCCAAACCCTACTCTTCTTTTCTGTTCAATCAAGGCTTACCTAACAGCTTTCTCCAGCTGGCCCCAGCTATCCTCCAATCTGACAACAATCCAATTCACTGTTCTTAACACAGTTTTGTAACATACATTTTAATACTGAACTCCTTCTTTTGATGCAAATGAAAAATTTGTCTATAACTTCTATTAGAGAGATGTCTGTGGCATCGAGTTTAAGGGACTTGCCTAGTCATATACAACAAATGTGAATCAAAGGCAGGACTTAAATCCAGGTGTCCCTGACTACAAAGGCTATCATCCCCCAATCCATCAGACTATATTTCATTGCACTGATAGAAGAAGCTAAATAGTAAGAATTTAATAAATTAAGCGTTGTCTCCTATGCAACCATGGGCAAATCACCTAACTTCTCTGGGCATTTAGAGACTTCATCTGTAAAGTAAGCTTAGACTAGAGAGCCTCTGAGGACCCCTGCACCTCAGTAAATCTATGGCTCTATGATGCCATATTATTATAAAAAAGTACTAGGAAAGGGAATAATCAGGGTAATTAGAATTAGAATTATTTCAATACACAGGGCTAGCATGCACAGAACAGCATACAGGTGACACTCAATAAACGACTCTGGTGATGAAAGAAAAAGGGCGCACTAGGACTGAGGCCGAGAATGAAATTTACAGAAGCATAACACACGATGGAGAATGGCCATGACACTGCTGAACAGGGTGGGGGGAATGGGGACACCAGAAAGACATTTCAAAGTTGTAGGACAAGTGAATGACTGGCTGTCCTTTAAGGTCTTTCACATTTTAAAAGGGATTACTACCTAGTCATGAACTCTTCTCTCCCATCTTCTTACTACATCCGTACTCACAATAATTTTGAGGATTCAGTAAGATAATGCTTGTAAAATACCTAGCACAGTGCCTGGCACATAGTAGGGGTTTAATTCCTTCCCTTGTTACCCATTGTTCCCTCTCTTTCTATCAAAAGCAACAGCTTATTGTAACAAGAAAAAAAAACTTTGGAATCAGAAGGATGGAGAAGGAAAACATATTTGTTTTTTAAAAAAATAAACATCTCATAAGAGATTTGTAAAAATGTATTTTTCTCTAAAAAAAAAAATCCCCAAATGGTACACAAACTTACTTATGTCTAGTCATTGCAAGACATACTGTCCTCTGATAAAATGTACACACCCATAAGGAGGCGCAAGAGAAGGAGGTACTTTATCTCTATATACATAAACTTTTAACTAGAAAGTATAAAAGTCCCCTTTGGAGAAGGATGTCCTTTTCATTTTTAACTGAAAAACAAACACATACAAAGGAGAAGATGAAAATCTGTCCATTTACTAGCTGTGAACCACAACAACAGAAATGAAGACTGCATTGTGATTAGCATCTGAAAACTGGTTTAAAACTTTACAGAAATCTGATAAGACCAGGGAAAGGAAAGGAAAGTTGTATTGTCCTATCCTATGCAGCCAGAAATGAATGAAAATTCTTCAGCCTGTATCGCTCCTTAAAGAGTCAGAAAGAAAAGGCTTTCTGAAATTTGGGGTTTTCTTGTGAATGGGCATGTACCCAAATCACAAAGCAACTTGTATGTCCATTATCAGCATTCTAATTTCACAGGTGGCAGTCTTGGCTTTATGACAAAGGCTTGGTTTCACAGAAAATCTGACTGTCTGCCTGTCCCCTGTGATGTTTTCTAAGTCCAGAGGAACAGGGATGTACAATACGGGAGTAAGTCAAACATTCTGCTTATCCCTACCCTGCAAAGTCTCTGGACAAATAGGACTTCAACCTCTAATGAAGCAGGCCTTTCCAAAACAGTCAATTTCACAATGGCCAAATGTTTGGATTCCCTCAGTTTGCTTACATGGTGGACAAAGTACAAGGACCTTCTTATAGCGTAGAGAATCCAGGCGTTCCCATGGATGGTGGGAGAGAGTGTTTTTTTTTTTTTTTTAAGAGTACAGGGAGGAGTATAAAAGCAGATTACATACTGGTAGCTAAAAACTATGGTGACCCAAAATAATCTTTCAACACTACTTATTTGGTTTCCCTTCATATTGCTCACCATGCCCCAGTCCCATTCTGCCTCTCTAGTCTCTACACATGTGCACACAACAGGTCCTAAACCTGAGAATGGTTCTTCCATCATCACCACCTTTTAAAATCCTTTTCTTTCATCAAGGTCAAATGCCAAGTCTTCACTCTCATCCCAAGATCAGTCCATCTTCTTTTCTGATCTGACATTTCTTTGATGACATCTTCACTTGGATGCTTTGCAGCCCCTCATTTGTTATATATTGCCTGATGACCCCCCACCATATGTATTTCCACTGTTCACTGAATCAGATTCAGTGGTCTTGGGAGAGTATAGTCCCCCATGACTCTCAGCCTTGCAGTCAAGGACACTTGCCTATTTATTCCATCTACTCTGACGCATTTAAATCAATATTCCCTGTCCTTTACAAAAACAGAGTGCATTCTCAATGCATATCAGATCTTTTAAATACGCATATCCTTTAATGAATAAAAGAATCAGGCACACAGTCATGTTACCTCGGGTTTCAACTGCACGGATGCATTTTCTGAGAATTGTGAATCCAATCTTATCCAGTTGTGCACCTAAAAGGAAAATGTTAAGCACATCATGAATTATACACATTTTCCTCCCTACAAAGCTGGAAAAATAACATCTGGGCTCATTTTGACGGAACCATTTCTTTTTTAAAGGCCACATGTTGAGCTACAACAGTGATCTACGCTGATGATCTTAGTATATTCACTGAAGCACACATTCAGAATAACAGTATATTTACTGTTAACAACAACTTAAAATGCTAAAGAAGGTTGTTAACTGAGCATCCATCTTCTTCCACACTGAAAAACAAATAGATAAAAAACTCTTCAAGAAAAACTTATCCCCGAATGGCTGAGTATATTTTGTACAAAATTCCAACAAGAGCTCTGGAGAAAATTAGGAGAAGAAAATGAGCATGTTAAATGTTCCTAAAAAAAAAAGCCATGCCCTCAATGTGGTTCAGGGGCAAATATCATTCATCTTTTTTCTCAATTTTGCAAATCATAAAGTTGGCTCAGAAAAGCAAGTTGTCTGAATTTTTTTAAATAAAAGCTCATGTTATGGAAGTCATGTTTCATATCACTTTTCTAAATTTTTTAAATCATTTTAATACTAAATCTAAAAATCATTTGATAGGCAGGTTACAATAATCTAAATATGACAAGTATATCTAGATATATGGATAATCTAGAATATGCCAATAATCTCCTTTCCTTCAACATAAGCATTTGTCTTTACAAAGGAGAGTACATTTTGTGTCCCAACTGAGATCAGTCCTAAAGATTCTGAGCAAATCAGCACAGGTGGGTATGGGCAGCCACTCCCCATCTATTAAATAGATAATAAGACAGTAATACAATAAGGCATCAGCATTTCATCTCAGTACTTAAAAATCAAAGCCTGGCACATGGGTCGGGATCCATGTGGGGTTTTCATTGTAGGTTTCTCCACCATGCAGACCTGGCTGGGGATTTAATGAGGGGGTCAGCAGGGATAATTAGCCCACCCATTGTCTACTATCATTTCAGAGTGCCAAAACATATAAATTGGTCATGAACCATTACTATCCCATTCACATGAGAAGGCTCTGTTCTTCAAAATGACAATTAGAAATGTTCATGTCACAGAGATTCTTAAGTTCATAACTGGAAAACACTGCGTTTTATTCATCTTTGTATGTGGCCCCATCCCCTCAAACCAATCCCTAGAAGATACAGAATACAGAGCTGTTGAATGAATAAGTGATATAACGATCAGAGAACCCACTATAATAAACCTGTGAACTGAAGCAATTTGATGCATCTCAATCCCGTTCAGGGTGGAAGGCTCATCTGAACATGGAACTTTTTATGTTGATTATGCAGCAGAACATGGAAACTCTCCAAGTTCAAAATTCAGTCATTCACACTTTAAACACCTTCCAATCTTACAACAATCATATTTAAAATGAAATCTGCAAACAATTCCCAGTTGCTAAATCAAGAGTACACAATCAATCAATATCACTGTTCACATTTCTCTCTCTCAGCTGAGCACACTGTTTGTATGGAGACGTCCCATTCTAGATGACATGGTTTAGTATAATATTCATTTTTAGTTTGGTGGTTTGTTGTTATTTTAATTGAAAGACACATTCCCTCTTCCTCAAGATATCTGAATATCCACTCTGTGCCTAGACTCTGTGTGGGGAGTGGAAAAAGATACCAAAAAAGTCTTACTCATGGACCTTGGTCATCTGGGAGCTGATAATTCTCTTTGAGAAGATAACATTTAAAACAGATACACTTCTGACTGTGAAGGAATAATGCAAAACAGAATATAATGAAATGTCAAAATGGTTGGTCCAGACAGTGAGTACTATTTCAGAGGCAAAGGAGGTCCAAGTGGGAAATAGTAGCCAATAAGAACCTGAGTCAAGCCCTAGCAACTTGGGTAGAAACCAGGTAAGTAAAGAGGAAAGGAGAAGAGCATGAGCCACATTTTAGAGGCAATAATGAGCCCTGTGTATTCAGACAATGAAGAGCAAACAAGATTTAGCACTTACCTCCTTCCCGTCTTAAGTTGGCTCGGTTCAAACTGGGAAGCAGCTAAACATATATTTAAAAAAAAAAGAAAAAGAAACAGGAAAAATACTTCAGTCATGGGTCCATATTGAGCAAACACAATAAAGACATAGCTCCTTTTTTTATCAGTAAGGATGGCTACAGATGAAGCAGCAGAAGGTCAACAGAGCCAAAACCATGCACAAAAAGGCAAATTGCTTTAGTCAATGCTTTAGACAGCATACAGCTCTATGTAAGGCAGCTTTATAACCCTCACTTTGATCTCCACATAAAGCAAGCAGCAACAAGACCTGAGAGAAAGGTGGGTAGTGTGGGATTTGATAATGAATCTTACAGACCAAGTCAAAGGTTTTGCAAATCTGAAATATTCATGCAAAGAGCCTTTAACTCCCACCTCTTACTTTCATTGACTTTCTTCAGGTCTCAGCTTCTGTCTGCAAGGGGCCTAGTGTCTTCCCCTCTGAGATCACTTTCCCAGTTCCCTGCACTGCTAGTGCCTTCCCCTCTAAGATAACATGCATATGTCTAGTATGTAAATAGTCATTTTCAAGTATTTTCTTTCAGTTTATATGCATTGTATTCTTTCACTCATCATGTATTACTAATGTATTTTTTTTTTTGCATAATGGGAAGATCTGTCCCCTCCATTAATAGACCCATGTGACCTTCTTGAGTCACATGGAAGACTGAGATACATGAGTCTGTGGTAGGAGGAGCTTGCCGAATGGGTGGAACAGAGCTGAGAAGAAGTTGGATACAGCAGCTAGAGCTGAGGGAGAGAGAGGAAGCAAGCAGTGAGCTGTGAGTGTTCGTTTGTAGGAAGGCTTGGGGATAGTGGTGCCTCCTGCATTGTTAATGTGTATCAATTTCTTTGTTGCTATGATGGATTTGGCTTTCTGGTGTTTGGATTTGGCTTATTGGTGTTTGAAGAAATGTATTGGTTCTGTCTTCCATGTGCAGAGTCTATTATATTTTGTGATTCAGAATTATACTGGCATATTCATAGCCACCATAGGCACTGTGAATATTGTGTTGGCACTACACACACACACCACTGGCATTAAAAAATCAAAAACAAAACCCTCGTAACAAATGCATAGTCAAAACAAATTCTCTTTTTGGATACATCCAAAAAGGTGTGTTTCATTTGGTAAAATTAATTCTCACATCTCTGTTTGGAGATAGGCAGTGATCTTCATCATTGGTTGTGTCTATTTATTTACAAGTTGTTGTGTGTTTCTTTCCCCAATGTAAGCTCCTTAAGGGCAGGGATTTTTTTTTTTTTGGTCTTTTTTTTCTATCTCCAGCACTTAACACAGGTTCTAGAACATAATAAATACTTGCTGACTGATTGACCATGGCTCAAACAGCTGGATGGCATCTCTTGCAAAGGTCAACCTATCACTAAGCATTTATTTCGTACCTACTAAGTGCAAAGTGGAGCAGCAAGGTGGTGCCACAGTGCATACAGCACTGGATTTGGAATCAGGAAGACTCATCCTCATGAATTCAAATCTGTTCTCAGATACCTTCTAGCTGTGGACCCTGGGCAAGTCACTTCACCCTGTCTGCCTCAGTTTTCTCATCTGTTAAATGAGCTGGAGGAGGAAATGGCAAGAAAACCTCAAAACAGTCCCAAAGAGTCAGATACAACTGAAACAACTCAACAACAATAAAGTACAAAGCACCTTCAACATGTGTTGGCTGTATGACCCTGAGCAAATTTCTTAACCTTACCATGCTAAGGACAGCAAATGACTGACTGATAAATTGCAGAGAAGGGGCTAATCTATATTAGTAGAGGGAGTTTTTTCATGTAAGGAACTTCCAATACCAATGAAAATCCAAGGTCCAGTCCCCATCCTTATCTCACTGTAAGTAGAATGGACGGCCTCAGGAGATAGTAGATTCCTTCCCCTTGGAGCAAAAAGTAGCTAAAATATAACTTCTCAAGTCTTTTGTAGAAGGGATCTTTTCCCCAAATAAGCGCTTGACTAGAAGGCCTGGGGTCCTTCTCACCTCTGATTTTCTAGAATTAGAAGACGCAAGAACAGAGTAGACAGGGCATCAGAACCGGAGTCTGAAAGTTGTTTATTCAAATCTCATCTCAGGCTCAGTAACACCAGCTGTGTTACTTCACTTAGGTTGCTCCCAGCTCTAAACCTTTTAAGCCTATGATTCTGATCCCATAAGTGCATCCAATTTTCCTTTCCCTCCTTCACACTGTCCTTCAGCATTTTCTCTGCTCCAGGTCCAGTTATTCTTCCTACCCTGAACAGCGAAGGCAGAAACATCTCCTGACAACAGAACTGGGCTATCATCAAGTAGTCTGGCAGAAGTGTGATCAAGAAAATTCTCACTGGAGTCCTAGAACAGAGCTCTTTTTCTGGCTACACCAAGAATGGAATGGTATCTCTCACCCAAGGACAACATAATTTATATAATTCCATCTGAAATAGGAGAATTCTGACTCTAGGAAGCAACTTAAAGATCTTTGGCCACTGGCTCATTATTCTACAGGCACACTACCTTTACAAACATGCCCTGCCTATGCTTCCTCACACAAATAGCTAGCAGGACTTTTAATATTTGGAGGTCTTGCTGATGTTCGCTTATCTCTGGGCTTTACTATTTACTCTGAAAGAAAAGTCAGGCTAGGTATCTCAAGGTCACAGTGCCACTGGTGACAAATTGATTTCCCAGGGATGCAGCAGGTAAGCTTCTCTATGTAAAATGACTTTTAAATAGACCTCTTTATTCACTGGGGAGAGATGCCCATAGTCTTAGCTTTACCTTGACAATAGAGGATTAGTGGCTTGCTTTGGAATCTCAGTTACATGTGGTGTTGTCAAAGAAAAGATCAGTCCCTCTCGACCTCACTAAAAACCTCAAGGGCATATTAAGAACAAACAGACAGTGGAGAGAGGACTCATTTACCAATGCTAACACTGAAGTTCTCAAGTACACATATCAATGAATGAATCTAGTCATAGGACTATGAGCAGGAATGATCCAGTCCAAGACCCCATTTTAGAAATGAGGGATCTGAGGACCATAGGGGAGAAGACACTTGCTCAAGTTCAACCAGGCCTTCTGATTTCAATTTCCATGTTCTTTCCACTTTCTACCAGCCTGGTAATGGGGAAACAACACTGGCTCTGGAATCAGAGAATGAGGTTCCAAATCTCACCTCTGACACTGACTACATGTGTAACCGCCCTGACCCTCAGGTCCTCACCTATAAGATGAAAAGTCTGAACTTGACAGCCTCCAGGGTCCCTAAAAGTTATAGCTCTCTGATCCTGTAATTCCTCTAATGCCATCATTCTCCAGATGAGAAGACTAAGGATTCAGGAGGGGAAGGGAATTCCCCAAAATCCAACAAATACAGTACTTAGGAGATGTGGGTTCCAGGTCTGGCCCCTTCTACCACACCCTGTTGTCTTCATATTGATCCAGGATGACATTCCACTATTCTTAATGACCAGAGCTTTTTCCACTTACATTTTCCATTATTTTCAGATAATACCCACAAGCACTAAAAAATAGGCCAACCACTCTGTGTCCATAGGACTTAGTTTTTTTATCTGTAAAAGGAGAAGGAGAACTAGACTGTCCTCTTCCATCTCTAAATCCTATAACACTAATACAGCACTGGATTTGGAATTATGAAGATTCATCCTCATGAGTTCAAATCTGTTCTCAGACACCTACTACCTGTGGACACTGAGCAAGTCATTTCACCCTGTCTGCCTCAGTTTCCTCATCTGTAAAATGAGCTGGAGAAGGAAATGGCAAACCACTCCAGTAACTTTGCCAAGAAAACATCAAAATGGATCACAAAGACTCAGATACAACTGAAACAACTCAACAACAAAGTACAAAGCACCTTCAACATGTGTTAGCTGTGTGACCCTGAGCAAGCTTCTTAACCTTACCATGCTATGGACAGCAACTGACTAATAAATTTCAGAGAAAGAGCTAATCAATATTGGTAGAGAAGTGAATGTGATTGCCCAGAGTCATAACTAATATATTCCTACTGAACAAATGACAGAAAGTGGGAACAGTATGAATTTTCTCTGTTTGTTGTATGCTGGTGGTGGCCTTTGTTTTAGTAAATTAGTGATCACTTCCAGTACATTTACAAAGATAGGGCGAAGTAGATTGGTGGGAATGAACTTTTTTAACAATGTAATTAATAAACATCTTCTGCATGAAGAAATAAAGCACAGACATCAGAAATAGCTATAATAAGTAAGGCTCCTATGAAAATAAGCCATACAAGGATAAAACTGCTCAGAGGCAGGTAAATCTCTCCCCTGTCACATCTACCCAGTACTTAGCAGAGGGCCTGGCACTCAGTCAGTGCTTAATCAATGCTTGCTGACTTGACCAGTTATCTCCTCCTTGATGAAAAGTTCAATGGTGTCACTATGCATTTCGTCCTCTAAATGATGATGGAGTGTTATTTATATAACACTATAAGGTTTGTAAAAACCTTACATGTGTTATCCCATTTGATCCTCATAACAATCCTGTGAATCAAGTGCTTTTAGTATTCCCAATTCACAGATGAAGAAACTAAGAGAGACGGAGTGATGGGACCAGAGTTAAACAACTAGGCAGTGTCTGAGACAGGATTTGAAATCATGTTTTCCTGACTCTAAATTTAGCATTCGATTTACTAAGCCACCTAGTTATAAACTTGGGGGTGCTCTCGACCCTTTCTAATATATCTCCTATGTATCAAAATCTGTTGACGGTAGCCCTCCCTCCAGATATTTCCTAAAATTGACCATGTCCATCCATAATAATCACACTGGTCCAGGATCCGAAGGCTTTCGACTGGTTCTGCAGAACCTTTCTCCCTGATCAGCCTCTTCCATCCAATAACACAAAAAATAACAAGAATTCTTCTTCTTTATTGTCTTGGTCATGGCACTCTCCTCCTAAGATGCTACACAGGGCAGCAGTCAACTCATACGTAACACTAAGGTCCTGTTCACAGTTTTCAAGGAGCTCATCCTACTAATCACTCTCTGCTCTCTTTTATCCAGCTGTCTTTTTCCCCATGCCTGAGATAAGAAATGCCACATTAATTCAACAGGTCATTTCTGCATACTCCACTTTCTTAACACTAAACGATGCTCCTTTCTCATTTCTAAACTCTGCCAGTCTATCTATCCCAAAATCCATTCTTTATAAGTCCACAGAAAACTGCAATGGGAGATGTGAAGACAGCATGAAGCTATCAACTGATTTATCCACTCTCATAGACTACAGAATCAGGACCTGAGCTGAGAATCTTAGAGGTTATACACAGTATATAATGTCACATGAACGAGTAAGAATCAGTTGAGATATTGGTAATAATGATGGCGTTAATGATAACAACAATAATAGTAATATTCACAGGTGATAGCTGTGTTGAACTGGTAATTTTATGGATAACCTCAAGTTCAGACCACGTGAATTTCTAAAGTCATGTGAATTATATAAAGCCATAACACATTCTATCGGGCTTGTTTCTAATAAATCATTCTACATAATGACAGCAGTCACCCGTGGTCCTTCAGCTTTCCCTTCAAGCTCTCTTAGGAGGGAGAACCTGCTCTAACCAAAGCAGCTCATTCCCCTTTTAAATTATTTTATCATTTAATTGGTCTCTTCCTTACATCAAACCAAAATTTGTCTCTTTGTAACTTATACCCACTTTTCCTAGTTCTACCCCCAGAAGCTGAGCAGAAAAAAATAAGCTCATCATTCTTAGTTTCGTTCACTGTTGCACTGTTGAGTCATATTTCAGTCATGTCCAACTCTTCATAACCCCATTTGGGATTTTTTTTGGCAAAGATACTGGAGTGGTTTGCCATTTCCTTCCCAATTCACTTTAGAGATGAAGAAAATGAGGCAAGAGGTGAAGTGACTTGCCCAGGGTCACAGCTAATTGTGTCTGAGGCTGAATTTGAATTTGAATTCAAGAAGAGGAGTCTTCCTGACTTCAGCCTGGTGCTCTATCCATTGTGCCACCTAGCTGTGCCCCTTCAGTTCCTTCAATCTATCCTCAATTGACAAACTTCAGACCCTTTGCCATCCTGGTTGCCCACTTCTACACGCTCTCCAGTTTTATTGTGTTCTTCCTAAAATGGAGCGTACAACCCAAATCTAGCAAGGAAAAGGTGGATGACTGAGCCAAGCCCATCACATCAACAGCACTCACACATAACTAGGAATAATGCCCATCCCCCCCAAGACTCAGTTATAGTCTTCAAACAGGACACATACAGAGAGAGAGAGAGAGAGAGAGAGAAGAAGAGAGGAGAGGAGAGGAGAGGAGAGGAGAGGAGAGGAGAGGAGAGGAGAGAGAGAGAGAGAGAGAGAGAGAGAGAGAGAGAGAGAGAGAGAAAGAAAAATAGAGAAATAAGAATAAAGTAAAAGTAACTAGAGGTAACTCTCTAGCACTTGGAAGTATTTTTCACGGAGCCACTGATAAATCCTTACAGCTTCTTTTCCTCCCAGAGCTTCCATCCACTGCTTCCTTTCTTCTTCTGAAAATGCCTGCATAGTCACAGGAATTCCAGGTCTGAAAATGAAGAAGGAAAAAAAGGAACAAAAGCATATTAGTCACTGAGAAGTAAAAAGAGCCGTCCTCACAGCCCCTGGTCACCACGGCCAAGTCAAACTGCTTTCTTCTAGACCAAGTCCATCCACAAATGGAAGGAAAGTCTGCCTGGTGATTCCAGTGATTGGAAAAGGCTGAGGAGTGGGAGGTGAGGAGAATCCTTATCATCACTTATGATTTACTTTTCAAATAATGAGACATCTTTTTTGTTTACTTTATCAAAAGAGAAAAATGAAACTATCTCACAAAGAAATCTTGTTTTGTTGTTGTTGTGTTCGTCCTTTGTTGCCAAAGAAGACCACGCCATCAGAGAAATGATGACATGACTTGTACTTGACTTTGTTTTGAGTGAGGGAGGGCTGTGCAGGTCACCAGCCTCACTTCTCCTCCAGAGTCATCTGAATCCAGTGACCAGATATTCATCAAGATGACTGGAGATGACACCCAGGATGCAATGGAAGACAAAGGAAAGGGAAAGGAAAAAGGAAAAGGAAAGGGAAAGGGGAAGGGGAAGGGGAAGGGGAAAGGGAAGGGGAAGGGGAAGGGGAAGGGGAAGGGGAAGGGAAGGGAAGGGAAGGGAAGGGAAGGGAAGGGAAGGGAAGGGAAGGGAAGGGAAGGGAAGGGAAGGGAAGGGAAGGGAAGGAATCTAGCCAGTAAAACCCAAGTTAACTGGGCATCTTCTGGTCATTCAAATTTACCTTCCTTTGGAGAGGAGAAGGAAGGGGAGGGGGAGCAGACAGCAGAGGAGGAGCTGAGTTACCAATAGTAGTAACAAAGAAATCTACAATAAAAGGACAAGAGAAAATGCCAAATTAAGATGAAAGATGGTGAAACTAAACTGATTTTCCATTGATAAAGACTATGTTTTAGCTGTGTTTTTTCCTTTCCTTTGGGTGGAAGTTGCTTCCACCAATGTAGAGACATAGTTCATCTTTAACATGGCTTCCTGGAGCACTGGAAGTTTTAAGTGATTTACTCAGGGTTACTAAGTGAGTATGTGTCAGAGACAGGACTTAGAAGTCAAGTCTTTCCAACACCAAATCAGGCCCTTTATCAGTTCTGCCCTCCTGGCTCTTCACAAAGTTCCTATTTATGTAATACTGCTTCAGTCCCTTTTCAATTCTGAATAATACCACAATAAAGGTGAATTTTGCGAATGGCACTGTGGGCCAATAATCACAGACATTCTCAGAGAATGATTTTAATCTTGAAAATCTCTTCAACTGGATTTTCAAGTTGTTCTATCAATACTCATCCACATATCACAGACAATGATGCTGAAGTATAAAAAGGTTAAGTTATTGGTGCAAGGTTAATTAAGAAACCAGTATTAGGAATTGTTATATAATTTTGTGACTCCAGACCGCACAGCAACATCTATTTGCAGATCTCCATTTGTCCATGCCAAACATCATTCACCAATAGGGAATGTTTTTGCAGTATAATAAGACAGAGTCAGAAAAGGGCAGGGTTCGAATTGTCTCTTATATTTAATAGCTGTGTGGCCACAAGCAAAGACCTTTACCCTAACTTGACTCATCTATAAAATGGGTGATAAAGCCTGTAGTGCCAACCTCATAGGACTGTTGAAAAGATCAAGTGAGTAAATACAAATAAAATCCTTTAAAGACATTACAGATTTTTAGTCGTTATTGCTGTTTTCATTTCTCTCACTTTTTTAGACTCACACCTACTTTTTAAAAAATTTCTCAAATTGTTTGGACTCTACTCAAAACATTACTTTGGCATCATACATCTGAAAATAGAGAGTTTAACCACCTCCAGTTCTGTAGCTCATAGGGTCCTTTGGGAAGATAGCAGGAAAGCAAAATATTTAGCCCATCAAACTAGGCTAAAAAGCACTTGCCTTAGATTTTTAAATTCTGGCCCTTATTCAGAGTAAGCCACACCAGGCTCAGGGGAGTTCATTATAATTACAGGAAAGAACATTTTTCTTCACGTCAATTAAATGAGAACATGAAATTAGACTATTTACATGTGGAGACTCATAGTGCAGAGAATGTTACCATATAGCATCTTGGATGGCAGATAAATTAATCTAGAAAGGAAATTTCCCCAAAACGTTATGATTTTCTTCCCCATATAGGACTGAATCAGACTTCAAAGCATAGTAAAATAAAGGATGAGAGATGGCATTTTAGTCAGATTCTCTGGTGACATGTGATTGGACAAACAGTACAAAACGTGCTGGGCAGATAGTACAAAATGTCCACAGGACTTCAAATACAAATTCAATTCAGACAGAGTTGGAGAGGCCCCAGGAAGCTTCCCAGTAGTGTGGAAGGAATACTATGGCCCCTGTGAGGATGCATTAGGGGGTAGAGGAAATGTGCTCCAATAGCTTCTTCTTTTAACTAATTAATATATCTTGCTATAATAATAATCTTGCTAATTAGGTGTATTAAGCTCATTTGTTCCCACTGTACTCAAGGACTCCAAGTGTTATCAATGCCCTCTGAATTCAGCAACCTAGAGTAATACCCTAATTACCCCCACCGTTGTAGTGGCTCTTGGCAAAATGAAAATTACAAAAGAAAATTAGGTCTAGAATACATTTTTTTTTGTCCAAAGGAACTTTAAAATGAGCAAAATATAGCAACTGGCACCCAGCAAATCGAAACAGGATTGAGTACCAAAAGAAAATGATGACAAGATACACAGATTGACAGACTCTGGATATCAGGTCAATTCCAAAAATTATTAGAAAAAAATAAGAAAGCGTGCCAAAGAAATTTCATATCCCTTTTTTATATCCCATGAGATTGGTTTTCCATTCACATTTTTGTGATGAAATGGTACAGGTAACATAGAGCAGGCTAAGGTGGAGGCTGGCCTGAAATTCTAATGTTCACAAAGGAGGAATTTCCACAAGTTAATCAAGGATAGCTGAAGAATGAGCATCAGAGTTTCAATGTGGCTTTCTTTAATTTTCAACTTTCCTGACTGCCCACAATTTTTATTTCCACTCTCTGCTCCCTGAAGAAGATGCCCATGGTGGTTGGTGTAAATGTGTTTTTTACATACATAAAGGTCACTCTCTGACCTAAAGACAAACTTAAAACTTAAGAAATTTGTGATAAGTGAATGTCCTGGATTATGGCCACTGACGGGACAAACATAAATACAAGATGGGATTGGTTAGAAGAAAAGAGGGTAACCTCGTCATTTAAAATTTGGGAGGTACTAATTTTGAAAAGTGTAAAGGAGGGGGGTGGAGCCAAGAAGGCGGAGTAGAAAGACGCACATACACATAGCTCCGAACCCACAACCCATAGAACATCTACAAATAAGTAACTCACGGCGAATTCTGCACCCAGAGGCCACAGAAAATTGGAGCGAGGGAGATTTCTGTTCCAGAGAGACCTGCAAATCTCTCTCAAAAGGTCCTTCGCACCGCGGACTGGGCGCCGGGACTGGGAGCTGAGTACAGCCCTGCCGCGGCTGTGGCACTGAGAGGAAAAGATCCGAGCGGGCTTCAGGGACGGGATCTCCAGCGGCCACGCGGGTCTCTCCACCCACAGGTGACTGGGGTGGGTGAGAAGGTCTCTTTGGTGGGTCGAGAGGGGAGTGGGGTGCCCCCATACTCAGGCCCCCTCGGAAGGCAACAGCAGAGGCGGGAGCATACCGGGGCTCCCCAAGCAGGCAGGAGCCCGGATCCATTGTTGAAGGTCTCTGCATAAACCCCCTGAGGGAACTGAGCCCGTGAGGCGGCCCTGCCCCGACCCGGGCAGCTGAACTTGATCTCACACTGAATAGCAGCCCTGCCCCTGCTGAAGCCCCAAGGCTGGGAGCAGCATTTGATTCTCAGACCCCCAAGCACGGGCTGGGAGGATCCGGAGGCGAGGTGGGGGTGAGGAGAATATTCAGAGCTCAAGTCACTGGCTGGGAAAATGCCCAGAAAAGGGAAAAAAACCAAGACTATTGAGGGTTACTTTCTCGGTGAGCAGGTTTCTCCTCCCCTCCCTTCTGATGAGGAAGAGCGGTGCTCACCATCAGGGGAAGACACGGAAGTCAGTGCTTCTACATCCCAGCCCACTCAATGGGATCAGTTCTGGGAAAAGGTCTTAAAGAGCCCAAACAATTTTCAAAATCATGATAGAGAGGTGGAGGAAAAACTGGGAAGAGTAATAAAAGACTTGCAAGCAAAGTATGAACAACAAATCAGCACCCTGCTAAAGGAGACCCAAAAAATGCGGAAGAAAATAACACCCTGAAAAATAGGCTTACTCAATTGGCAAAGGAGGTTCAATAAGCCAAGGAGGAGAAGAATGCTTTCAAAAGCAGAATTAGCCAAATGGAAAAGGAGAATCAAAAGCTCACTGAAGAAAATAGTTCTTTCAAAATTAGAATGGAACAGATGGAGGCTAATGACTTTATGAGAAAGCAAGAAATCACAAAACAAAACAAAAAGAATGAAAAAAATGGAAGATAATGTGAAATATCTCATTGGAAAAACAACTGACCTGGAGAATAAATCCAGGAGAGACAATTTAAAAATTATGGGCCTACCTGAAAGCCAGGATCAAAAAAAGAGCCTAGACATCATCTTTCACAAAATTATCAAGGAAAACTGCCCTGAGATTCTAGAACCAGAGGGCAAAATAAATATTCAAGGAATCCACAGATCGCCGCCTGAAAGAGATCCAAAAAGAGAAACTCCTAGGAACATTGTGGCCAAATTCCAGAGTTCCCAGATCAAGGAGAAAATATTGCAAGCAGCTAGAAAGAAACAATTCAAGTATTGTGGAAATACAATCAGGATAACACAAGATCTAGCAGCTTCCACATTAAGGAATCGAAGGGCATGGAATAGGATATTCCAGAAGTCAAAGGAACTAGGACTAAAACCAAGAATTACCTACCCAGCAAAACTGAATATAATACTTCAGGGGAAAAATTGGTCTTTCAATGAAATAGAGGACTTTCAAGCATTCTTGATGAAAAGACCAGAGCTGAAAAGAAAATTTGACTTTCAAACACAAGAATGAAGAGAAGCATGAAAAAGTAAATAGCAAAGAGAAGTCATAAGGGACTTTGCAAAAGTTGAACTGTTTACATTCCTACATGGAAAGACAATATTTGTAACTCTTGAAACTATTCAGCATCTGGGTACAGGGTGGGATAACACACACACACATGCACACACACACGCTCACACACATAGAGACAGAGTGCACAGAGTGAACTGAAGAGGAGGGGATCATATCTTAAAAAAAAAAAATGAAATCAAGCAGTGAGAGAGAAATATATTGGGAGGAGAAAGGGAGAAATGGAATGGGGCAAATTATCTCTCATAAAAGAGGCAAGCAAAAGACTTTTTAGTGAAGGGAAAAAGAAGGGAGGTGAGAGAAAAACATGAAGTTTACTCTCATCACATTCCACTAAAGGAAGGAATAAAATGCACAGTCATTTTGGTATGAAAACCTATCTTACAATACAGGAAAGTGGGGGATAAGGGGATAAGCAGGGCGGGGGGGGGGGGCATGGGGAGGAGGGAGCAATTTGAGGTCAGCACTCATGGGGAGGGACAGGATCAAAAGAGAGAACAGAAGTAATGGGGGACAGGATAGGATGGAGGGAAATATAATTAGTTCTTACACAACACTACTATTATGGAAGTCATTTGCAAAACTACACAGATCTGGCCTATACTGAATTGCTTGCCTTCCAAAGGGAAGGGGTGGGGAGGGAGGGAGGGCAGATTGGCAGACAGGGACAATTAGAACGCTCGGTGTTTTGGGGTGGGGGGAGGGGACAAAAGGGGAGAAAATGTGGAACCCAAAATTTTGTGGAAATGAATATTAAAAGTTAAATAAATTAATAACAAAAAAAAAAAAGAATTTGTGACTGCTCCACAATAAGGGATGCTAACATGAGTCTTCTAACTCTGAGGCCCACATAGTTCTACCATACCAAAACCACTCCAATAAATCCCTGCCAAGGGGATAAATCTACTTGATACTGAACAGAGAACTCCAAGTTGGCATAAATAGCCTTAACCAAGGACAATAAGGGTTAATAAACCTCTCAAAGTCTTTAAAGAATACCAGTGATTTGGTACCCATGGTACCCGTTTAACTTTTAGTGTTTATTTACACTAATTATGCAATGTTTTTCTATTGCTGTCAATTTCCTATAATTTTGAAGAATAAGTCATCTCTCAAACAGAGCATAAATAGGAATCAAAGAACCGTAATATCTCTGAGTTGGAAGGGCCTGAGAAATTATTTTATCTAGATGTAGCTGAACAGGAATCTTATCTGCCATGTTCCCTTCAGAGTGCTCCACTTGCCTCTGCTTTAAGATTGTCAGCATTGGGAAATTGAGTATCTCTCAAGGCAGTTAGTTCATCCTGCCTTGCACAACACTATTTATTAGGAAGTTTTTCCTTATGTCAGTCCTAAATCTGCCTCTCTTTAATTTCCACTTATTGCTTCTGTTTCTATGAGGAGATGGAGAGGGAGAAGGCTTCACAAAAACAAAATAGATCTAATCCTGTGACTGCATGAGAACTGGGGTGTGCTGAAGCCAGATCGACCCAGCTTGTGAGAGCCAACTGTTAAATCTTCAGCAGGAGCATTCACATCTTAGAAATCAACAAACTTACAAATTGGGGAGGGATTGATTTATTATTTTGTTGATTATTGATTTGTAGACAATAAAGTGATGGAGAAAATGTTTAAAATGGAGATTAAACTTAAAAGTGTGTCCTAGGTGCATTTTTTTTGGAGAACTGCTAATGATAACTCTTCAGGACTTGTTGCTCTAGCCATCATATCCCATCCTCACCCCTAAATCTTCTTTTCTCTGGACTAAAATATTTCCAGTTATATAAATCCTTTTATTCCATGAAAAAAAAAAAAAGAAAAGTGTAAAGGATCTGGGACTCTAATCAGTGCTTCTTAAACTGTGGATCGAGACCCCATATGGTCTCAGTCTACAGTTTAAAAGGCACTGAAGGGATCAAGAGTGGAAAAAGTTTAAAAAGCCCGCTCTAAATACTAATTCTCCCTGGTGTAGGGAGGTGGGGAGAGAAGGAACTACAGCTAGTAATTTGGGATAAAGTTACCACCATATGTGGCAGTAGTTAAATATCAAAGCAAGACAAAAACCGGATGACGATGATGACGACGATGATGAGGACACAGCCAGTACTCAGATGAAAGCCAATGACACAGTATGAGTTGATGAAATAAATCATACAAGTGTATATGTAATACAGTCTGATTATGCAACAGAAATCCATCTTTGATGTGGAAACAAGTACAATTTAGCTCTACTATGACAACTACAATTTGTAATCTATTCAAAATAAATGAATCATGGGAAGAAGAGGTCTGAGTGTTCACTTTTTAATTTAGATCACATTCTCTAAAGTCTCCCATTGATGCCTCCTTGTCGCGTGGAGGTGGCCCTGCATTCTCAAAGGTCATCAAAATGATTTGCAGGCTCTAAAAGGACCTGCACTGGGCCAGAAATGCTCTAAGTATAGGCATGGTAACTAACTGTATGTCTGGCCCAAAAGGCCAAGCCTAACTAAATTTAATGGGCAGCAAGGTGGTACGGTGGATAGAACACTGGGTTTAGAGTCAGGAAGACTCATCTTCCTGAGTTCATCTCCAGACTCAGAAATGTACTACACACACGTACCGTGTGATCCTGGGTTTGCCTCACTTTCCTCACCTATAAAACGAGTTGGAAAAGTGAATGGCAATCACTCCAGTATCTTTGCTAAGAAAACCCTAAATGGGGTCATGAAGAGTTGGAAGTGACTGAAAGATGGCTCAATAAGAACAAAACTAAATTTAAAGAGGTTGGCCATAGCGATCAAT
Organism: Notamacropus eugenii; assembly: GCF_028372415.1. Taxonomy (NCBI): domain Eukaryota; kingdom Metazoa; phylum Chordata; class Mammalia; order Diprotodontia; family Macropodidae; genus Notamacropus; species Notamacropus eugenii. Next base: position 145,241,498 of record NC_092877.1, on the reverse strand, counting down.
ATTCCAGCCACAGGATCTCTCTAAAGACTGTCATTTAACATTTAGAGAAGTTACCATCTACTTGATGGAAAAAAATTGTGACACAGTCCTTGAAATCTTGAAACTGAGCAATATGTGATCACAATTTTCTTAATTAGAACTTGTTATGAGAGTGGCTTAGTAACCTGGAATATCATCACAGGATCAGAAATCTTGAAGTGCAGGGGATCTTTGTCCAAAACCCCCATTTTACAGATGAGTTAAAGTGACTTGACCAAGAATAGTCAATTGTATTGAGATCCAACAACCTCAGTAGTCCATTCTATTGAGACTTTGTACTTAACCTGTTGACTGTGGAATTCACACTTCAAAGGAAATGAGTGGGGAAGAAAGAAGAGTGCAGAATTATTCATCAAAATGAATTACCCTAAGGAAAAATTCATCCTTTGAAGTCTCCAACTTTTTAGACATTTTATTAAAAAAAAATCAATCCCATGGGAATCATTATTATGCAAAATTATAACTGTGTGTATGGAAGGGGAGGCACATTTGGAAATTCAGCACTGATATTATCTTGATGAAAATCCAATTTACAGATATTTGAGCTGATATTCCTAATATGAGGCATATTCCATTAACGCAACTCTCTGCTCATGTAAGACAACACAGTACAGTGCGCCCATAGCCTGCACCACAGCATTCCCAGCTGTGCAGGGAATACTGTTTGAAAAGTGTAAACAATCTGAGAATCTAAATAGTAATTCTCCCTGGAGCAGAATGGGGTAACGGGAGGGAGAAGTACTCTCATTTCTGAGGACTGAAAAGAATGGAGAGTATACCTTGTCTTATGGTGTTGATAATGTGGAAAGATATTAGTGATAGCCCAAACAACCATCAAATCCACTCATGTGCCTGTGCTTAGAATTCAGAAATACAGACTGAGCTATGCTGCCTTGACAAATCGTTACATAGGATCAGCCTGGGAAGGTTTGTCCTTGTCCGAAAATACTAAGCCCTCAGGGCCACAATTTATTCTGGGTTCAGTAGTAAAGAATGTTGGTTCTAATAATGTAATTACCCCTATTATTTCCATGAAGGAAAGGAGCTAGGTATAAAACACACACATGCACACACACACAACACACACACCCTCATAGGAGAAATAATCTTTGGTCCTTTGCAGCCCACCTTTCTTTCTGCCATGAAGGATGCATGTTGGTGGAAAGGAAGGCAGAAGTGTTAAGAATCACACATAAGATATTTTATCACATTTATAAGAATCACACAATTCTCGCAATTCCATGAGCATTTTACCACTGGCGCTATGGACAAGGGCAAAGGCTTGGCATAAAGCCGTAATTCAGGGTCGTGATTTAGATGATGATTTAGCAAAGGAGAGGAATCTGAAAAGTAAGAAACCCAAGAGGAGTTTAACAGAATATCCCTGAAGGGAGAGTGTATCCAACAGGAAAGAGTGGTTCAAGTCTCTGACACCTACTGACTGTATGACCCTAGGCAAGTCATGTAACCTCTAAGCAACTATCTGAGAGGATGAGTTGCAAAAAGGTGGCAATCTGAATGGTAAAGGGAGTTTCCTCCATCTGGAGTTCCCAATCTTATGAGATCACAGGTTCAGTGCTTAAGCCTATGACAGGTGAGCTGGTCAAGGAAAAGATAACAGTTGCAAATTCTGAGCACTGCCCTAGTGCCCACAAGAAATGACAGGTCCCCAGTGGAAGATTTATCAGAGAATATGAACAAACTCATCCGAGATGAAAAGGTGAGATTTCCATGCACAAGGGAGAACCTTACACAAGAGACTGCATATCAATTTAAATACTTAGGTATTCACTCATTCATAAACTCCATTTATTCATTAGCACTGGGTGAGCACTGGGAGGTTACAAAGACAATTAAGTCATATAGTCTTGGCCCTCCAAAACTGCATTCCTTAGCTACCTATCCATTAAGACAGCCAGGTAGCATATTAGACCCAGAACTGTTCTTGGAGTAAGAAAGATAAGAGTTCACATCCTGCCTAAACACCTAAGCACCAGGACTCTGGACAACAGACTTAACCTCCATGTGCCTCAATTTCCACATTGGTAAAGTGCAGATGAAAATTACAGCTACTTCCTAGGGTAGTTAGTGATAATCAAATGAGATAACATGTAAAGCATTCTGCAAACCCTAAAATGAAATAGAAGCTAATCATTACTATCTAACAAATGCTTGCTATTAGACAAACTCTGAAGGAAGAAAAATCCACTAAAGAAATCCTACAATACCCAGGGAAACAAATATTCTCACTCTAATCTGCTTTTGGAGCGTCTTTTCCATGTCTCACATTTGCTCTGGGTACTCATCTTGCAATAATAACCAATGAGCTTTTTTGGTTGTTGCTGAAAATTATTACGCTAACAAAATATGGCAAAAGGGCAATATGTGCTGGATACAGCCCCACAGAAGGGAATCAGTGGGAGAGGATCCATGAATATTCAAAGGGAGACTCAAAGAGTTAGCAGAGAATTGCAGTCAAGAAAATACACAGAAAGATGACACGACTCCAGAGGCCTTCTCGAGAAGGTTGGGTACTCTGAAATGAAAAGAAGTCAAGTACAAGCAAGGAGCGTTGAGTAGCAGCTGGCAGCCACCGTTGTAATAAAATAAGGAGAAATGTGATCAGCTGTTGAGAGAACTGGGAGGAAGGCAGGCAACTTGGAAATTTCAAAAAATAATATTAACTAACAAGAAGGAGCAGCATGGTATAGTGGAAACAGCACAGCATGTGAAGTCAGAAGACCGAGTTTAAATCTTTGGTTTGCATCTGAAAAAAAAAATTACTTTATGTCTGTGGATCTCATTTTCTTCACATCTCAATTGAAGGGATTAGGCTAGATGAGAGGCTCCTAACCTGTGGTCTATAAATTCTTTTACAAAAGTATTTAGTTAACTCTTTCAATCTACCTGCGTTTACTTTGTAATCTTATGCACTTTGTTTTGTGCATTTTAAAACATCTTTGTGGGAAGATTGCCAAAGGAGTATCTGGCACAAACTTCTGGACTAAACAAATCCCAAGATCCTTTATGTCTTAAAATCTACTACACTAACTACACATCTGGGTCACAAGCATTACGCAAGATCTCACTGGGAGATGGAGGAATAACGCAGCACACAAAAAAACTGGATTTAAATCCAAAACCATTTTTAGTATCTTTCTTTCCAAAACTTCCCTTCTTCTGTCAAGGGCAGGACAGCCATTATTCCAATCACACGGGATCATAACTTAAGAATCATCTCAAACTCATCACTCTCTTTCCATTTTAGGTCTAATCAGTGATCAAGTCTAGTCAACTCTTAGTGGATAGACTGCTGGGCTTGGAATCAGGAAGATGAGAATTTAAATCTAGCCTGAGACATTGCTACTATGTGAGCCTGGGCAAGTCACCTAACTTATGTTTATCTCAGCTTTCTCAACTGAAAAACGCAGATAATAATGGTAAAGTCCTCCCAGAGTTGTTATATGTTATGTACTATTTGTAAGGTGTTTAGCACAGTGCCTGGCACAGAACAGCCAGGTAATAAACATTTCTTTTCTTCCTTATTGCTTCCATAGCATCTTTCACCTTTGACTGCTGCTACCTCCATTCACATTTAATCATCCTAGTTGATCATCGAGCTGATATCTACTGGCAGTGTTACCCTAGAAAAGTCACTTAACTTCTCTGTGTCCATGAAACAACACTTGAGATCAGTAAGTTGAAGAGAAGGTAAAAATTGGTAGAGAGAGTTCCCTGTATTAATGCAACAAGTTTAGTCTTTTTTTCTGAGCAGTATCTGAATATGACATGTGGGCAAATGTTACAGAATCAAAGTGATTTTTCCAAGTATTCAAGTATGGTATTTACAGAGTACAAGACACTGGGAGAGAATGATATGGGACACAATCCCTGGCTTTGTGGAACTTACAGTAAGATAAACCAAACATTAGCCACTAACTCCACGTCTTGTTCACATTTTTCAGGTTAAAAACAAAACAAAAATAAATCCTTCTTACAGCAATAGACTGAAATGTTCACCAACACCAAGAACTTGAGAACAAAAACTGAAGACAAGCAAAAAAAAAAAGGAAGGCGAGGCACACTTACTTAAAAATTATATCTATGAAACAGTCAGCTGTTTCAAGGCTTAACAGATGGATGTGTAAATCTGACTGTGCAGACGCTATGTACTAATTTTGCTCTTATTTAAGCACATCCCAATGATCACATGACAATGACCTCGAGAGGATATGTGGAAGAGATTCCTGATGTCTTAGAATTTAAGCTTCAATTCCAGCTTGCTTTTCTACTTCTGTAGCCTTGGGAAAAGTCACTTCCATTCTCCAGTCCTCCAATTTTTCAACAGTAAAATGGCGGGGGGAGAGAATGGGGAGATGAGATGACCTCTAAAGTCACTGCCAGCTCTAAATCTGCAGTCTTGTGACCACAGAACAATGGAGACAATGGGCAAGGCATTTATTCACGTAAACAAAACATGGCACTGTCAGCACCTGGATGGGTAAGACTACAGGAAGTTGCTTTTATCTTTGTCTCCAATGCTTCCCACAGTATCTACCACATAACAGGTACATGACAAATGGTCACTGAATGGACTGAATGAATGGACACCATTGTCCTCATCCACAGAATTGGAATATTAGATGAGATGGTCTCCAAAGTCTCTTCCAAGTCTCAGTTTTATGATCCTGTGACTCTTAATTACTCTGAGTAACTTGGAATAAGAACCACATGAATAGCTAAAATCCAACCTCCCCTCTCCCCACAATTCTGTTACCAAAAACCACCAGGTATATGGATGATAGTAACAGCAGACCCTTTTTATTACATTTCAAGGTTTCTAAAGCACTTTGAATTATCTCATTTGTTACTGCTGTCCAATGACCCCAAGAACGAAGTGCTACAGGTGTGTTTTTACAGAGCATTGGACCTTTAATTTCACTGGCATACAAAAATGCCAGTGAAGAAACTCCCTCTCCCTCTTTCAATCAAGATGGGTGTTTTAGATGCCTGGGACGCTGAGGTCAAGCGAGTTGTATAGAAAGTATTTTTTTGGAAGTAAGACCTCAGATACAAGTCATCTTGACTCCAAGGTCATCTCTGTATATGACAGATTTTATATACATATATATAATAATTACATGTATTATACATAATATATGATATACTATATCATATTATAATTCTATATAATATAAATAATTATCTATTATTTATAATTATATATAATATATTATTATATATTATATGCATATAATATGCATATAATATGTATATAATATATAAATATGTGATAATATATTATTATAATATAATATATTATATATAACATATATTATAATGTAATATTATAATTATATATTATATATATAATCTGTCATATAGAGAGATATGTGTGTGTATATATACACACATGTGCACACATATGTGATTGTGTGTGTGTGTGTGTGTGTGTGATCAATTCTATATCGGACTGCTTCTGCTATGGATATTATTATCCAGATTTTACAGAGGGGAAAATGAAGCCAACAGAAAGGAAATGGCCTGCCCAGCTTTACACAGCATCAGAAGTAGAATGTGAACCTTGACCTTCTCACATCTGACTTTAACTCTCTATCCATTAGGGGACACTGTCTTTCAAGCAAATAAAAAGATACAAAGGATGAGTCAGAAAGCCTCAGACCCAGCCATGGCTAGGCTACTCACTAGCTATGTGATCTTTGGAAAACCACGTCATATTCCTAGAACTCTTTTTCCTCATCTATGAAAGGAAGAGGTTTGTATACATGTTGAATTTGTTGTTGCTGTACCTTTTTTCAGTTGTGTCTGACTCTTCATGACCCCATCTGGGGTCTTCTTAGCAAAGACACTGGGGTGGTTTGCCATTTTCTTCTACAGCTTAAGGGATTTGCCCAAGGTCACACAGCTAGTAAGTGTCTGAGGCCAGATTTGAACTCAGGAAGATGAGCCTTCTCAACTCCAGGCCCAGCAATCTATCCACTGTGCTACCTAGATCCCCATACATATTGTTTACAACCATATCAATGGGAAAGTATATATAGATATGGGAGATAGGAGAGCAAACAATGAACAAAAGGGAAAAGGATGAATCACTGACAAGGTGTAGACAACTACATAATGATATTCAATTTTAATCTACACATCTTTAGAATAAATGCCTGTTGAATTTAACTGAATTATAAATGAGGTTAATAGTTCCTTGGTCGGCTGAGGTTATAAGTTCAAATCAAATTAAATATAAATAAAATGAACTCAGACGATCAGAGCAGTCTCTTGGAGCTTGTGTAATTCTAAAATCTGTGATTCTACTAACACACTGTCATCTGTATCTAAAGATAACCCTGTTCATCCATCACTAATGGGAATGTCTTGGAGAAGCAAATTGTCCAGTAATGACATCCAAGTACACGATATTGACAATAACTACAAGTGAATTCCAAAGCAGCCAGATTTAGTTCAGTTTTCACTTCCTCTATCCTTTTTATAAAAGGTACTATGAGCAATCAAATGTCCCAAAACTAGACAACAGTCTCCTGTTGAAGCTAAGGTCTCTTCTGAGAGCAAAATATAAATTGAATGGTCTCATTTCCAGTGGCTAAGAGTTTACGATATAAGAGCACCCTAAGAATTTGGCAAGTCTATGTACTGGAAAAGAGGCTCTTCATAGCCAGAAGACCAAGTGCTGCCTTATATGCACTGATAAAAGGGCTAAAATCAAGGGTATAAATTAGCAGGGAACTATTTTAAGTTACCACATGTAAAAGTCACAAGCGTGTAGTAGCAAAGTATATACCACATTAGCTGGAAAGGAAGCACAGGCTGGTTTAGTAACATGATGCACCAGCAATCACAATCCTGCCAATATCAAAAGCTTCCTACATAGGAACACGCATTAAAATCCACAAAGGGACAGCTCCAAACTTTGCCTAAATTGATCTCCTGCTAATCAACATCACTGTGAATACAGAGATGCTGGGAAATGAATGCATATGTCTCAAGTGGAAGTTCCTAATGGTTTTTCACAGCCAAAGGGATTGGGCTACAATGTATGTTTTATATTTCAAGGGGCAGTGATGAAGCCAAGGTGGGAATTCCCCTTAATTGATAGAAATTATAAACTCTCTAAAAGATAATCGGATGGTCTCAGACAGTGGCTGGAAAAGCAGTAACCCTATGGCAAAGCTGGGGACTAGGCTCTCCTTCCTCAGCTAGAAGGGCATCCAGGACAACACGTTCCATCCAGGTCCACAGTAAGGTTAGATCCAATGTTACAACCAGAGAGAAAAAAAACCATATTGGAACAGATGTGCGATTCACTGGACTATTAACTTAACTCCTTTGGAAATCTGGGGAAAGCTATGAACCCCCTCTCAGAGTAATGCTTTTCAAAAATTAAAGAAATGCTAAATTTCAGTTAGATGTTAGTGAAAATGAAGATGTATTTTTTCCCCATGCAAGTTCTCAGATCCCCTGCAAAAGATCCATATTCTATGCATTCCTGGTTAAGAATCTCTAGTTTATAGCAATGATGTCAAATGAAAGGAGAAATGAGAACCACTACTCTGGAGACACATAAGGATCTGTGCAGTCCATATATTGACCAAGTTTTAGAATGTGTGTATTTTATTGTATTTTTATTTAATTGGTTAAATATTTCTCAATTACATTTTAGTTTGGTTCAGACAAAAGTAGGGAATACTGAAGATCACATGTAGGGCATGGGCCATGTGTTTGATACCTCTAGTCTAGAGAATTCTCAATGAATCACCCCCCCTTTACCAAAGCAGACTGGCATCAACTCTACAATTATGGTGTGCTGTCTGGAACAGTGAAAAGTGACATGATTTGTCTAGGGTCACACAACCAGTAAATATCCAAAAGTAGCACTTGACCCCATTTCTGGATGAGGTTCTCTATCCCCCAGAGCAGGCTCTCTCTCATACATAACTATTAAGAATAAAAATGACACAATCATGGATGTTTCTCTGGTATCAAAGAAAGTGAAATGCTCTTTTTAGCATGTCCTGTAATTTAGATAACTTACTTGTCTGCTGCTTCCACATCAAAACAGAACCGTCTGTCAATGGAGTCAGTATGCCTTTTGGTACATTCTTTCAAAGAGAAGACTTCTCCATCACCCTGTTATAATGAGGAGGGAAAGTATTCTTAGAATCAAAATATGAAATTTCAAAAGAAACCAACTATAACTAAGACAATGACCTATATCAGAAAACAAAGCTACACATTTTTCCTGAACATGTCTTCCCCATCCTCTCAAAAATCACTTCTGTCCAATGTGGCTATTTCTCTTAGTGTCCCTCCCTCCTTCCCACTCACTTAGATTCCCAATCTCACCTCATCTTGAACTCTTTCCATTTTAATCTGACCAACATCCAATGAGATGCCAAATCCTATGAGATTCTACCTCGGAAACATTCTTCAACTCTTTCTATCTATTCTTAAAACCACTACCCTAGTTCAGCACCCTACCTCTCTCTAGAGCATTCCAATCACCACCTTATTGACCTATCTGCCTCTATACTCTCCCTTCTCCAATGCCTCCTTTGATAAAGCTGCTTAATGTATAAACAATTTCAACCCCTGCTCAAAAATTTTAGGGGTTCCCTTAGCTTGGCATTTAAGGGCCACCCCAATTTAGCATGAACTGATTTTTTTCCCCCAGTTCTCATTTTCTCTCTCTCAAAACTGGACTATTAGGATTTCCCTACTCCCATCCTACATTCTACTGCCTTCTTGCAAGGCTCTCCTTTTGCCTGGAGTACTCTGTCTTTCTCTCCACCTACTGAAACCCTGATTTTCCTTCTAAGTCCAGCCTTCAGGTATCCTTATCTCTACGAAGTATTTCCTGATTCTTCTATCTAAAGGAAATCTTCCACCTGGGGTAGCTAGGTGGTGCAGTGGATAGAGGCCCAGTGCAGGAATCAGGAGGACTTGAGTTCAAATCTCATCTCAGACACCTGACAGTCACTAGCTGTGTGATCTTTGGCAAGTCACTTAACCCCAATTGCCTCATCCTGGGTCATCTCCAGTCATCCTGATGAATATCTGGTCACTGGATTCAGATGGCTCTGGAGGAGAAGTGAGGCTGGTGACCTGCACAGTGACCTCCCTCACTTAAAACAAAGTCAAGTGCAAGTTATGTCATTATTTCTCTGATCTCTGATGATGAAAACCATGGTCTTCTTCAGCAACGAAGGACAAACACACACAGAATCTTCCACCTAAAATTTTCTTATAGGACTTTACACAGATCTCTCCTTCACTTCTATCACACTATTTTCGATTATATGTATTTACTTACATCTTATATTCCTTTTTTAGGCTTTAGGTTCCTCGATTGTGAGGAATGGTATCATTTTTCACCTCTGTCTCCCTCACACCTTTCAAAACTGCTGCCACACATTAGCTGCTTAAATATCTGGTAAACTAAAATCCATTCTTCTCAACCTAGTCTTTTTTTTAAGAGTCAGAATACAGTTCCTTTAGTGTTCCCCACTACCACTCAGGATTCATTACCCAAAAACACAATCAGCTCTCTTCTCCTTAGGCCTTCAAAATTTTTCCCTACATTGTATTCCAGTGACGACAATGCATCGGGCATCGCTTACCAATGCCAACTAGAAAGGGATTACAGATGGGTTGTATCACCCTCCCCACACGTTTCACTTTTCTTTGTGAAGTATAACAATATACTTACAATCTTGCCCCCTGATCGATGTTCAAATGGAATCATGGTAAACTTCTTTGCCGCTTTCCTATACATGCAGTAGTGTTTAACCCAGCTGGAGCCAAATGGAGCAGGCCCTGAAGCAAAAGAACAGTTTTATCCTTTTAAAATGATGAAAGAAAACAAGGGAAGGGAAGGGAAGGGAAGGGAAGGGAAGGGAAGGGAAGGGAAGGGAAGGGAAGGGAAGGGAAGGGAAGGGAAGGGAAAGGAAGGGAAAGGAAGGGAGGGGAAGGAAGGGAGGGGAAGGAGCATTCTCAAATATGTCAGCAATATTGCCCATACAAGTGAATGAGTCAAGCTCTTCTCCTTTGAAATGCACTCTGGATTTTATTCTCATTTATATTTGATATCTTTGAGGGGAAAAAATATTTACAGTAAATGTAACATTGTTCTCTTTAACCCCAACACTACCAGGCAAGTGTAGGACCATGCAAGGACTTGACTTGACAGTGAATAATGCCAAAAACCATCAGAAGGAGAGGGAACTAGATATGGTGAATACAAATGGAGGGCCTTGGAGTCCAGAGGGCCAGGATTCAATATATACTGATGCATCCCAGGCGGTGTGGCTATGGGTGAATCACTTAAACCTTTCGTTGCTAAGATACAGATGAAGGGTCAATCTGTACCACTGGAGAGAAGTTCAATTGTAGGAATATCCTACACTAAGAAAATAACAGCAGTAGAGCACACCTCATTAGGTATTCGTTCAGCAACATATATTCATTTAAGGACCAGGTTTAAAAATAATTTAATAACTATTAATCAAATACTTTATATAAACTGAAAGTAGTTCTCTTCTCTTTGCCTTGAGTTCTTGAGGTCTATGAATATTTCAACTGGATGATTTTATAATGTGTGGTCTTTATTGTGAAATTATATGGATCAGAGTTTTAAATCTAGAATGATAAAAGTAATAACCACCAGCATCTATACAGTATTTTAAGGTTATCAAGGAGGCACAATGGATAGAACTCCAGCCCTGGAGTCAGGAGGACCTGCATTCAAACCAGCCTCAAACACTTGACACTTACTAGTTGTGTGACTCTGGGCAAGTCACTTAACCCCAACTGCCTCAGAGGGAAAAAAGTTTGCAAAGCATTTTACAAATATTATCTCATTTTATCTTTAACACATATATATTGTACACACATATATAGCTTTAACACATACATATTTAACAGTTTCTGATCTGGGTAAGATATACACTGGATAAGAACAAATTTTTCCAACAGCCATAAAGATGGCTGAAGCAGGCATCTAAGACACTAAGGTCATCCACCGCATTTTGGACAAGTCATCCTGACTTTTGTCCTGCTGTTGGACTTTGATGATTCAGGAAGAGAAAGGATGATGATTTTGCCCAATTCCACCTTGCTTAAATTTAATTCAAGAGCAAGTCAAGACATCACCAATAATGCCACTCTCAAAAATGAAGGATGAACATCAACAACTACCTCTACATATTAAAAAAATCCAGAACTAAAGATGAAGGATAATGTGGCAAGTATAAGAAAAAAATAAAAATCATCATGAGACTGAACTGGTTCCTTCTGGAACCCAGCGTCCTTTTTTGTGCCTTCTGAAAACAATACTTTCACACTCTAATACAGCACATACATCAGAGCACCTAAGAGGCCATATGTAGACCAATGACAGCTAGGAACTGGTGATGCTCTCTCCCCACTACAAAAGAAAATCTAAGAATAAGGCACTTAGAACATCATTTTAGTCTAATTCCTATTAAGTCTTTTAAGGCCAAAGGGAACCTACAAGAACTTTTCTCACTCTTGATCATCTGGTCCCTTGCTTCTAAAAGTTTTAAAAGTTCTGATTTACACACCCTGGATTTTCAGACTCTTCACATAAATTCACTAGACATGACAGCTTCATCAAGATAGATCATCAATGGCTTTTCAAAAGACTGTGATTGATTCCTTGGAGACTTTTTTCCCCAAAAACTGCACAACTCGGCCAACCTGACTGCAAAACTCAATCTGAATCTAAATATCTGCAAATGAAAGAAAAGTGGCACTTGCTAGTTGATGAGATAGTTTCCCTACATCAGTTTGATATTTCATCCAAAGTGTGGTGGATATTTAACTGCCTCTGGAGTCTTCTACGCTGTTAAATTGGTCAGTTAAACTGAAGTGCTACAAATCAGTCATAAATGGTAAGTGAAAGGAAGGTTTGTGAGCTGCTCTGATTACAGTCAACAGGAGGAGAGGGAGAGACTGTAAATAAGGAACATTCTCATGCTTCCCTCATTTGTCTTGTACCACCAGCAATCAGTTTCATAGGTGAAGAAGGAAGGCTCTGATCTCAGCAGTTAAATGATACTCAGCAGTTAAGATCTGATTGGATCTGGAGATTTCTGAATCTCCAACTCATAAACGAACCACATCACAGAAACACAGGTATAGTGAGTACAGTCTTGCCATTTCGTGGGAAATAAGGTAGGATGCTATTTGGAACAGAATGCCTGGAATGGTAACACATCCTGGGAGTAGGTGACAGGCTGGTGGACTGCTTGAGCTCAGGAGTTCTTAGCTGAAGTTGGCTAGGCAAATCAAACATTCTCACCAAATCTGGTATCAACATGGTAAGCCCACAGGAATGGACAGAATGCCTTAGGTAAGGCAAACTGACCCACATCACAAACAGAGCAGGTCAAAGCTCCCTAGATGATCAAGAATGGGGTTGGACCCATAATGGTCCTCAACCTAGGTAAGGTAGGGGGACTCAGTCTCCAAAAAAAGGGAAAGGGAGGTTACTTCCAAACGACTTCTGAGTCATCCTAGCACATGGAGCACACCCACATCCACTAACCCATCCCACTTGCCACCTCCTCCTAGCTCAGAATGTAAGTTCTGGAGCCTAGAGGCTCTCTTGTTTACTTGTTTTCATATCTCTAATGCCTAAAAAACAAAGAGTGTGTGCTCAATAAATGTTCTATCAATCTATTAACCGATTTATCCTTGGGCTATTTTTCGTACTACTAGGATAGGAAGGGGGTAAAGACAAACGATAGAGAGAAAGGCTCAAATATTCAAACACATTACCTATAAAAACAAGTCACTCGATCATTGGACAGAGCCCGAAGGTACCTTGGAAAGCCTCTCATCCTACCCTTTATGTGACTAGATCAGAGACTTTTTTTAGGTAAGCTGGTATTGGGGGCAGAGATGGGTAAAAGAGAATTCCACAAGAACTCATCATATTAAAGTTCAGCTTGGCGATCCTCTTACTCTTTTCCTGGACATAGAGGTAGCCTTCCACCGCAAACTGGCTTGCTCTCTTATGCTCCTTGGGATTCTGTCTGATTTTATTCATGAGATCTTCCACTTCAGACCTGGTGCCTTCAAAACGATTCCTTGTCTAAAATGAAGGAAAGGCAAACATTAAGAGACTTTAAATGTTGGCATTTGGAGCAAAACGGAAAAACCAAGATCAATTCTCTGGAAAAGCAAAGGTTTTAATCAGGTCCTCTGTACATTTATTCATCTATCCTTCATCTTTTAGATCATCTTTATGGTGTTTCTTGTTGAAAGGAAAAAAAAATCTGAAAGCTAAATAACAGAGGAAAGGAAGCCAAAAACTAACGGTCGTAAGGTTTTTTAAAGCTGTATATGGCTGTATTGCCAAATGCATAGTCACTAGCATTAGGTGCCAGACACAGTAAAAATCAATCAAGTCTTAAGCCAATAGTTAAGCCACAAAGCCCACATACAAATGTTTCCACCCACTCAAAAAAAAATAGATTATATTTAGTTCATGTGGGATATGGAATAAAGGGGTATTTGCAAACATGGAAATAATAAGTTGAGTTTAAATGCAAGGAATATAAAAATGCAAGATGGCGGAGGAGAGAAAACTGAGTTCTCCCAACCTTCCCTTACAAACAACTTTGAAAATAACACTTCAAATTGAATTCTGGAGTGGCAGAGTCAATGAAAGGTCAGAGTGAGACATTCTTCCAGACCAAGAAAACTTAGGAGGTTAGAAAGGTTATCTGTGACAGGGGGAGAAGGTTGGCCTGGAGCCCATGTGGATGAAATATCAGTGGTGGAACTGGGTGATGGTGAGAGAAACAGCAGCAGCTTTGGGAGCTCTCAAGTCAGGAGCCCTGGCAACTGATTACAGGGGAATCCTGTGCTAGCACTGGACACAGGACCAGACATTGTTTGGCTACTCCACTTCTGGGTCATGGTTCAAGAAGGGAACCCTTTTGGTTAAGAGGGAGAGAAAGCCCAGAGGGGCAGTACCCTTTCTGGTCCCAAGGGAAGAGGGGCTCAAGGAGAAGTGCTGATTGCAATTCCAAGGGATCAAAGGCCTTTTCTGGGTAAGGACCAGATTACAGACCAAGAAAGCAGTGACCACACCTCTCCTCAAATCAGGTCACCTTGGGAGAACCAAAAACTTCCAAACTCCCAGAACTAGCTCTGAAAACAGCAGTGAAAAAAAACCCTGTGGCTTGAGAGAGCCTCTTTCCCCTGCCACCCAAGCTGAGAAGAAAGTCTAATATTAACATAAAGTTCCAAATCAAGAAACAGGGAAGAAAAATGACCAAACAACCACAAAAAACAAAAGAACTTGACCATAAAAAGCTACTATGGTGACAGTAAAAATAAATATACAAACTCAAAAGAAAACAAAGTTGCTAAAACAGCTATAAGCAAAGAACCAGAGAAAAATGTAAATTGGTTTCCATGATACCACATCCTTCTTATCCTCTTACAAGAAGAGAGGACTGACCACTTTTTCTCATTTTTCTCCATGGGCTCATCTCCCTCCTTTATCTATCCACATGAAAATATCCCCCAAAGTATGGTCCTCAGCCTTCATCCCTTTCCTTCTCTATACACTCTCTTCTGACAAGTTCATGTATTCCCATAGTTTCATTCATTACCTTTATGCAGAGGATTAACCAATCTATGTATCCAGTCACAAGTTATCTTTTCAGTGCTAGTAACACATTTTCAATTGCCTGAGGGACATGTCCACCTAGACATCCTGACAATACTTCAAACATAGTACGTTCAAAATTGGGTTCATTATCTTATTCTTTAAATGGATCCATTCCTCAAAACTTCTCTATTTCTGTTAATAGCACTATCCCAAGGCAATCAATTATTTTTGAATCTCTCTCCTCTATCACTTTCCACATTTGAACTGATTGTCAGGGCAGGTGGATCCTATATTACCTCTCACCTCCACTCCCTCTTACCCATTCATTGGTCTCATTCCTAGCCCAGACCCACACTACTTCTCAACCAGACCATTATAATAGTTTCCCAACCCATCTATCCTACCTCAAGTCTCTTTACTATCCAATCCTTTTCACAGCTAAAAAAAACAGTCCTCTTATTTAAACAAGCTTAAATATGTCATGTCAACCCTGATTTTCAATGGTACCTCTCTGCCTATAGGATAGGATAAAAGTATTGCCTATAGGATAAAAGAATTACCTCTGAAGTCTGGCAGGAAATTATAAGAACCTTATTAATACCCCCTTCCCCAATGTGGCTCCTAAGCTAGACTTTGAGTTCTTGTCCTATCACTTCCGACCTCTATGAATTATTACAGGCTATTATCCCCACATCCTATGTCCTCAGCACCACCTTCAGAAATGTTTCTCATCGTTTAAGACTTAACTGAAGTGTGTGTGTGTGTGTGTGTGTGTGTGTGTGTGTACACAGCATATATTATGTATATGTATATACAGACATATATATTCTCTGTCTGTCTCTTACTCTGTATGTCTGTCTTCCATAATCTCCAAAACTCAGTGATTCCCTTACCTCCTCAAATTTCTTACAAGGCTGGCCATGCCAAGACCTCTCCTCTGCACTTATCACATGCTACCTCAGATTTTATTTATTTGTATTAATCTCTCATTCTATCCTCCACACAGCTGTCAACATAAGATACAAGTCGGTCCGAACTACTCAAGAAGCTCTAGTAAGTCCTAGCAACAAACACTAGCCTCACTTTGGCATTGAAAGCCCTTCACAATCTGGCTTTAACCCATCTTTCCTGACTAACTCTACCATACTAACACCTCACAAATTCCTTGTTTCAGAAAACTGACTTCTTTGCTATTTCTAATATATTATATTTCATCTCTTGCCTCAGTGCCCCCATTCATCTGTATCACTGTCCCCGTCCCCATTCCCATACCTACAGAATCCCTCACTCCTTACCTCTCTGCCCCTTGGAAGCCAGCGATCCCCATACTAAGACTCAGTTTAACAAGTAACTCCCACATAGGGCCTTTCCCTGTTCTTTAGATCTGAGGAAGCGACAAATTGAGGGATAGCTTGTGTGTATTTTAAACATTCCCCTTTAAATAAACTCCAGGGTTGGGACAAAATTAGTCAAGAGAAAGACAAGGTCTCTTCTTGGGTCATACTTCTAGATCCGACCAATCTGCTACAAGTTCAGAGTCTCGGTGGGTCCTGGTTCTACAGCTCTAATATCTTTAAAGGCAGGAATTCTTTTTGTATTCTCCTCAGTACATCACAGGCACTTCACAATGCTTGTTGGATCAAACGGTTTTCCTTCATAAATTTGAGATTCCTTGAGGGCAGGGACTTGGCTGTTTTTTAATCTCTGTATCCTTAGCAGGAAGCCTAATGCATTGTACATCAGTCATTTAACAAAGGTTTGTTGAGTTAAATTTAATTCATGGAAGAACCGCTGATAAAAAACTGTGACAAACTTCAAGTGAAAAATTACTACTATGCATTTTCCCCTCCCTCCTCCCACAGTAGACTGTCACAGGAAGCTTATCACAGGAATGGTACATTTCTATAGGCCTGATAAAAGCAATATTGGAAAGGAAACTAATTTGTAAAGGCCTATTATAAAACAAATGAACAACCTATGTAAGGGGATTTTAAATCAATTCCTAACTTTAAAAAAAAAAAAAAAAGGACTAAGTTCCTCTGGTCACAAAGAAGGCCAGAATGCAGCACCACCCTCCCTTTCTTATTCTTCTTCCTTTCTCTCCCCAATCTTTCCCTCCTGACCTCTCTCCATTTTTCAACCCATTTCCCTCTTTGTTTCTCCAACCCCAGGACCTTCCAATTTCTTACCCTCCTCTCCTTTCCTCAACTTCACTACTCACCTTAACCCACCTTACATAACTAGCAGCCCACACCCAAGCAATATTGCAACGGAAGCTCAAAAAACACCAGATTTACTACCACCGAGCAACTGTCTAGTTACTAATTCCTCTGCAATGCCTTTCAACAGCTTTGAAAATGGAGGATGACATAAACCATGCATCTGTCACACGCTGAAATTTAATCACCTTGCTAGATTATACAAAAATCAGTAGCTGGCCTACAAGTGAGAGAAGCTGGAAGGGAACTTAGATGCCACTGAGTCTAACACACTCCTTTGACGGATGAGGAAACCAAGGCTGAGAGAGGTCAAGCGACTTGCTCAGAGTCACACAGCTAGTATCTAAAGCAGGATTTGAACTGAGATTCTCCTGACACATCTCCCTGTCTATCTACCACTTCACCGCCTGAGAAGTTCCATATCACTCTGGATGGATACAACCGTGGCCTAGAGTCCATGACACAGCACAGTTTTCCCTGCCATGCCAACGTATCTTAAAGGGAAAAGTCCATAATTACGTAGGCTGCAAATTATGTTCTAGGAATTACAATAACATCACCTCAAATATCTTAAAGTTTGAAAGTATTTTATATCTCTTCACCGATCCTCATAAAAACTCTATGAGGGAGGTTCGTAGGGGCTCCAGGGGGGTGGGGTTTTACGTTATCAGTTGAACTCTCCAACCAATAGTCTTTGAAAGCTGCCTGGGAGCATAAAGAAATTAAATGTCTTGCCCAGAGATACACAGTTAACAGGTCAGGATGAGGGTTTGAACCTGGGACTTCCTAACTAAAAAGCTGACATGATCCACTACATCATAAAGGTATTTATTCTCAGACCCATTTTAGAGGGGATTAAATGACTTGTCCTCAGTTCACACATCTAACAGGTATCAAAGGTAAGATTTAAATTGAAGAAAGAAGATGAGTTGGCCACCTTGTTTACCTTTCTTTGTACCCAGCAGCTAGTAGTACCAGGATACAGTAAGTGCTAAATAAATGCTTCCTAAGTCAAAAGCAAACAAGAATGGTACTCAGCATCTTGGTTTAACTACAGCGTAAGATGGATCCTCAGGGGGTCATTTAGGGACTCAGAGAAGAGTGCGTGGGTAAGAGTTGCACAAGACAGACAGGCATGAATGAGTCAGGATGTACATGACCAGAAGAGATACCCACCATCAATGAAATCATAACTCCCCTGAAGTATCTCAGTTACAGTGTTGCTGGGGATTTTTTAAAGGTCACATTCCTTTATGATCATATTTCATATGAAGTTACATCTTAAATTTAAAAAATGAAAGTGACCTTCCCCTGCTCAAATGCCTACTCGTTGATCCAATGCTCTCATGAAATAACTTCCATCAGGTCCCACAGGCTTAACTTTCATCTCGATATGGATGACTCCCAAATTTGAATATCTAGTCCCATTAGGCATTCAAACTATAAATATTAGACAGTTTAAACTCAAAAGTCCAAAATTAAACTCATTATTTTCTCCCCAAATCCTCTTTTAAGTTTTCAAAGTTATGATTATGCCTCCAGTTTCCCATATCCACGCTCTTGACATGACCTTGCATTACCTCCCTTTCCCTCACCCCATCCATCTAATCAGTTGCCAAATCTCGCTACTTTCTATTTTCTCATAACATCTCTAGCACCCAAACCCTTCTCTGTATCCACAAAGCTACCACCTTAATTCTGGAACACAGCTTACCAACTGGGTTCCCTGCCTTAAGTCTCTCCCAGTTCCCATCCTTCCTACACACTGCTACCAAGGTCATGTTCCTTAAGGGCAGATCTGACTCCGTTACTCTCCTGATCAATTTTCCTATTGCCTTAGGATTAGCTAAAAAACAAATCTATATTCAAACCATCATTCCAGCCTTGCTGGACATTACTCCAAGCCAACCAAACCGAACTTCCCTCTGTCCCTCATGTAAAATCTCCTTTTACAATGCCTATTTTTCCTTACCTCCACCTTACAGAGTACCTCTCTTTTGTTTAGATACAGCCCATAGCTGTATCCCAAAGAGATCATAAAAATGGGGAAAGGACCCACATATAAAAAAATAGTTATAGCAGCTCTTCTGGTGGTGGCCAAGACCTAGAAATTAAGGGAATGCCTATCTGTTGGGGAATGGCTCAATAAGTCATGTATATGAATGTGATGGAATACTATTGTGCTATTAGAAATGATGAACAGGAAAACTTCAGAAAATCCTGAAAAGACTTTAATGAACTGATGCTGAGTGACTGGAGCAGAATGGGTAGAACATTGTGCATAGTAAGAGCCATGTTGTACAATGACTTAGCTCTTCTTAGCAATGAAATGACCTAAAGCAACTCGTAATGAGAAATGCCATCCATATCCAGAGAGTCTGAATGCAGATCTAAGCAGGCTATTTGCTCTTTTTTTGTTTTTCCTTTCTCATGGCTCCTCCCACTCATTCTAATTCTAATACATAACATGACTAATGTGAAAATATGTTTAATAAGAATGTATACGTAGAGCCTATATCAGATTGGATGCAACCTTGGGGATGGAGAAGGGGAGGGAGGCCAATTTAAAACTTATGGAAGTAGATGTTGAAATAAATAAATTATTTTTTAAAAAGATGCAGCCCACATACTGCTTTTTACATGAAGCTTCTCCTAATCCCCTCACTTACTAGAGTGCATCCTCCCTCTCTACTTTAAAATTAACTACTTTGTATTTTACTGTCCTTACAACTATTTACAAGTATTCACACTCTTCACAATTAATCTGCATATACTTATGTCTGTACCTGTTGTCTCCTTAGGAATAAGGACTGCTTCATTATTTACATTTCCATCCCCAGCATCTCATTAATTTGAATTGAAAATTGAATAAAAAGACTGTACTTGGGATAGACAGATAGTCTAAAGAGACTGGGAAGTAGCTCAATATATTTTAATGATCTCCAAATAAATGGGCCAACTAACAGGCAATTTTTTTCATAACACTAAATATAAAACCAGGGCAACCATTTAAAGTTCAAAGTATTCCTAGGAATATTACTGGACACCACTAGGTGTCAGAGTTTGCTTAACCCTCAGCTACTATACAACAGCTTTATGTTATACCACGGACTACCCAGAAGATGGCAGTGTGTCCTCAAAATTTCCACATAGTACTTAGAAATAGTCTAGGCCAGTGCGTTGACATTACATTCATATTTATACAATAAAATGGCACAAATACACATTTTTAAGAAGCCATGCATGTCTTATTAGTGAAAATTCCAAGCATCTATTTAATGGATAAGGCTTACATTCTGAATGTTGATCTGAAGCTCCATCTTGTAGTGGTTGAAGTCTTTAGCAAGTTCATGGCCCTGATGATAGAAGGTGAACATTCCTTGGAAGAATGACAGCATCTGTGGCAAACACACACACACACACACACACACACACACACACACACACACACACACACACACACACACACCCCAAAAAAAAAAAACCAGGCTTCATTAGCACAGGAAGGAAACCCACACAATTTGGGAATTTTAGTAAAATTGGCTTTTTACTAAAGAAGATACATCCAAGGACATGCAGGAAAACAATGCTAATGCTAAAATTAATGATAAAACAAGCCACCTGAGAAGAGGGGGAATACAGTTACAGAATGCCACATACCCTGCCAGATGTGATCATGTTTTGAGTTCTTCTGATTAGAGTTGAAGACAGAGTTCAAAGGGAGTGAGGGGAAAGAAATAGTAAAAAAAAAAACAAAAACAAACCTATATTTTTTAAAGTTATCAAGAAATAAAGACATTGCATAGAAGAATCAGATTTCCTCTCTCAAATCCTTTTGTTTCCTTCTACCATCCCCAACTGACCCATTATTTTATTTTTTTCAAAAAAGGAATGGGGACTTATCCTGAGGTTTTATTGGCAGAGATCTCCCTGTTAAAGTAACTCTCTACCACCATAGCTCTGTACCTTGTCTGCAACTTATAGCCTTAGAGGGCATGGAAATGGCTTAAAGGATATGCTTAGGGTCACATCCACTGGATTCTGAGCGGGACTGAAATTCATGTCCTCCTAGCATTGAGGTCTGCTCTCTAGACATTGGGCCAAGCTACCTCTAGCTGAAAATAATTGGACCAGACCTAAAAACTCCTTATTGTCCAAAGGATAGTCTCAGATGGGGTTCTTGAAGAGTTAGGAATACCTGAATACTAACCCTGCCTCCAACATTTACCAACCATATGAAGCTAACTAGCAAGTCATTCATCATCTTTGAATATAATAACATTTCCCTCACCTAAAAAACTGGGATAATACCTATGGAAACTGCCTGGAAAAGTTGTTTTAAGGCTATGAACTATTCATACCTCTAACTTCTATTGGACTTGTCAAATCTTCAGAATGCTAAGTCAATGATAAAAAGGACAGAGAGTCACAGAAGGTCAGAAAATCTGAAATCTAGTCCTAGACCTTGAAGAAGCCATCACCTGTCTTGAACCTCAATGCCTTCATTTGTAAAATGAGGGGGCTAGAAGAGATCACAGACCTTAAATGTGAAAGGAGCTCTATAAATTCGATGACCCAATACTATAATTTTACAGATAAAGAAACTGAGGCCCCAGGAGTTTAAATTACTTGCTCAAAGTCATAAATTTCAGTTATTGTTCAGTCATTTCAGTCATGTCCAACTCTTCATGACCCCATTTAGGGTTTTCTTGGCAAAGATACTGGAGTGGTTTGCCATTTCCTTCTCCAGTTCATTTTACAGATGAGGAAGCTGAGGCAAACAGGACTAAGTGACTTGCCAGGGTCACACAGCTAGTGTCTGAGGCCAGATTTGAACTTGGTAAGATGAATCTTTCCAACACCAGACCTAGCACTCTGCGTGCTGTGGCACCACCAAGTTGCCCCTTCTATGTCATAAATCAGTTAGTGGCAAAGCCAGGACTTAAACCCTCTAGATTTCCAAGGTACTTCAATGCTACTTCCACTAATAGTGCTGCTACCTTCCCCTTCTCCTCTACACTCTTTTCTGTTCCTTCCATGGATCATGGTCTCTCCTGTGAAAGGTAATTCAGCCAGTTCCATCTCCAGTCAAATACAGTCCAAAGAATACAAACTCTTGAGTCAGATACTCTGGGCTTAAACCTTTCCTATGATGCTTGCTTACTGCCTGTCAGAAAGTCAGGCAGGCCACTTAACCTTGGCAAGGTCCCTTCCAAATGTAGACCAATGGCACTATGAAAACTCTTACCTACCTTCCGTTCCAC
Organism: Notamacropus eugenii; assembly: GCF_028372415.1. Taxonomy (NCBI): domain Eukaryota; kingdom Metazoa; phylum Chordata; class Mammalia; order Diprotodontia; family Macropodidae; genus Notamacropus; species Notamacropus eugenii. Next base: position 145,219,299 of record NC_092877.1, on the reverse strand, counting down.
TTTGCACCTGCTGCCCCACTTGGTTTCAACTCCACAAAAACAGATGCAGCCACACCAGGGCAGCTAGATGGCAAAACGGACCTAGAGCTAGGAAGGACTGAGTTCAAATCCAGCCTCAGACACTATGGGACCCTGGGAAAGTCACTTTAATCTGTTTGCCTCTGTTTCCTCATCTGTAGAACGAGTTGGAGAATAAAATGGCAAGCTACCACAGGATCTTTGCCAAGAAAACCCTAAATGGGGTCACAGAGAGGACTGAAAACAACTTATAACAACACACCAGGGTACTTCCCGGTATTCCTCTCACTCCTTTCCTGCCTCCTTTTAAATGCTATCTCTTTTTCCATTGTAAGATTCTTGAGGGCAAGGACTGTCTTTTTTTAAATTATTAACTGTATGCCCAGGGTTTGCCACAATGCCTGGCACACAGCAAGTGCATATTAGGCATTTATTTGATTGGACCTTGACTTTGGAAACACTGTCCAAAGCGCACGCAGGGCAGTAAGATTCAGGCAGTGATCTGCCCCATTTGAAATCAGTCAAGGACTCTTGAAGGAAGCCTATGTTTGGGAAGCAAAGGAAAGTCAGATCTGATTGAGAGCCAATGATTTCACCTGGCTCAAGGTGATCAACCCTGGCACATAGGAGCGTCCTTGTTGCTCCTATCAATGACGTACACATTTGCTCCCAATGGGACAAACAAGGTCAAAATTAGTTTTGGTCCCTGCGCTGACCAGAGTCTAATGTCAACATATAATCAACAATTAGGATTTTTCTCAATGTGACAATCTCTCAATGACACAAAATGGTGCAGTGGGGAGAATCAGGGAGGAGGCTCTGCCTGGCTCTGCCACTTTTACCTGTATGTCCCAGGGGCAGCTCACTTAATTTCTCTGGGTCTCACTCTCCTTAATCTGAAAAATTAAGGTGCTGGAATCAATGTCCCCAAAGATCCCTTCCTGCTATACAGTTGGGATCCTAGTGTTACTATCACGTGAGGAGGGATGGTGATAGGAATAGAACCTGTGATGTCACTGGTGCAGGGAACTCCATGGTAAGGAAGCTCCATCAGCTTACAATTTGAGAGAGCTGCCTAGAATAGTGATGTCAAAACTCAAACAGAGAATGGGAGGGGAGGCAAGGAAGGGGGAAGAGGAGGAGAATGGAGTGGGGAGGAGGACAGGAGGGATATTATTTCTCTCTTTTGCTCTTGTCCAGCTGTTTCAATTCTGTCCACCTCTTTGTGACCCCATTTGGGGTTTTCTTGACAGATACTGGAGTGATTTGCCATCTTTCTCCAGTTCATTTTACATTTTACAACTGAGGCAAATAGAGTTAAATGACATGCCTAGGGTCACACAGCTAGTGCGTATCTGAGGCCAGATTTGAATTTAGGAAGATGACTGACTCCAGGCTTAGCACTCTATCCACTATGCCACCTAGCTACCCATACTGGAAAATGTAGATAATGTAAAATTAAGATAGCAATAAAAATTAATTTACCAAAATGTAAATATACATGCATATATGTATATATATATACATATATTTACATATGCTTACCGGTTCCACAAACTCAAACTTTTTTCTTTCTTGGATTTCTTGAAGCTTGCACACATATTCGAGAGACAACTCATAGAAGTGTTTTCGATTCTGTTCCACTTGGATGTCTGCCTGTATTCAAAGAATGCAGATGGGTAAAATTACAGGCGCTGGAAAGATGTTCTCCATATGATAAGGTGGACTGACTATACGGGGCTTTTTTTTCTTAAAGACTGAACAAGAAGCCTCCAGGCATCAGAGAAACAGTCTTATAAATAAAACACCCAGTCCTTCTGTAAACGTGAAAATCACATACCTCAATTAACCAATGCTCTGAAGACAAAGCTTCTTTTAGCAAAGCTAGCCTGGGTGTGGAAAAGAGTGAGGGATGCCAGGGAGTGGTTGCGATGGCACTGTCCCAGTTATAATCCACTTGTGGGCAAATAAGGCTCTGCCGAAGGATGAGTGAACTCCCAGACATCTGGTCCTCCTTCACTCCCCCCTGCTGTGACTGACTTGGGAGATTATTTCCCTTCTAGTCTGCACATATCATTTTCATAGTATTTTATTTTTCTAATTGCATATAAAGATAAATTCTAACACTCATTTGAAAATTTTTTGAGTTCCACATTTTCTCCTTCCCTTCCTTCCCTCTCCCTCCCTAAGATGGTAAGGAATTTGAAATAGGCCGTATGTAAGCAATCATGTAAAACATATTTCCATATTAGTCACATTGTGAAAGAAGAAACAGACACAAAGAAAAATACATCCACACAAATAAAGTGAAAATAATATGCTGCAATTTGCATTCAGGTTGCATCAGTTCTTCTCTGGATATGAAAAGTATTTTTCCTCGAGTCTTTTGGAATTGTCTTAGACCGTTCTATTGCTGGGAATAGCTAAGTCATCCATAGGTGATCCTTTTACAATACTGCTATGACGGTGTGTACAATGCTCATTTCACTTTGTATCAATTCATGTAAGTCTTTCCATGTTTTCCTGAAATCTACCTGCTCATCATTTCTTATAGCACAATAATATTCCATTCATATACCATTCAGCCACTCTCCAATTGAAATCCATCCCCTCCAATTCTTTGCCACAAAAAGAGCTGCTATAAATATTTTCATATATACAGGTCCTTTCTACTCCCTCTTCCCCTTTTTAAAATTTCTTTGGGATACAGACCTAGTAGCGCTATTGCTGAGTCAAAGGGTATGCAGAGTTTGCTTGCCCTCTGAGCACAGCTCCACATTGCTTTCCAGAATGGCTGGATCAGTTCACAACTCCAACAATGCATTAATCTTCCAATTTTCTCACATCCCCTCCAATGTTCATTTTCCTTTTCTGTCAATTACTCAATCTGATAGGAAGGAGGTGGTATCTCAGAGTTGTTTTAATTTGAATTTCTCTAATCAATAATGATTTGTAACATTTTTTCATATAACTCTAGACAGCTATTATTTCTTTGTCTGAAAACTTCCTGCATATATCCTTTGACCATCTATCAATTGGAGAATGACTTGTATTCTTACAAATTTGATTCAGTTCTCTATATATTTGAATACTGAGGCCTTTATCAGAGAGGTCTGCTGTAAAAATTGTTTCCCAGCTTTCTGATTTCCTTCTAATATTCATTATATTGGTTATGTTTGTGCAAAATCTTTTTCATTTGACATAATCAAATTATCCAGTTTACATTTCATAATGCTCTTTATCTCATTTGCTCATAAATTCTTCCCTCCTCCATAGATCTGACAGGTAATTTCTTCCTAATTTGCTTATGCTATCACCCTTCATGTCTAAATCATTTTGACCCATTTTGACCTTATTTTGGTATATGGCGCATGTTGATCCAAACCTTCTTTGTCATACTGTTTTCCCAGCAGTTTTTGTCAAATAGTGAGTTTCTATCCCAGAAGCTGGAGTCTTTGGGTTTATCAAACACTAGATTACTATGGTCATTTACCACTGTGTCTTGTGCACCTAATCTATTCCACTGATCCACCATTCTGTCTCTTAGCCAGTATCAGATAGCTTTGATGGTTATTATTCTGAATATATCTTATATATATATATATGAGTACAGTACCTTGCCCATAATTGGCTCTTAGTAAATGCTAAACTGAAATGCAAAGTGATACCCAAAACAAAATCCAGTATTCCAGGGTTAGTCTGACCTGGGCCCCTCCAATGTCAACTGACTGTTCTAGACACCATTCTCCAATTCAGTGCATCCAGGGATCACATTCATGTTTTAGACAGCCACATCACGCTGCAGACCTTTGGAGTCAGATGATGATGCTACTGCCAAAGCACCTTGGTGGCTACAGTGGACAGAGCTCTGACCTGGAGACACGAGGGCCAGAGTTCAAATCTGGCCTCAGACATCTGTTACCTGTGGGACTCTGGGCAGAACACTCACCCTGTGCCTACCTCAGTTTTTTCAGCTGTACAATGGAGGTACAATACAATACAGTATAATACAGTACAGTATCATAAAGTACAGTATAGTATAATATAGTGTAGTATAACACAGAATTATATAGTATAATATAGTATAATACAGTATAATATGATAATGGTATGGTACAGTATAATGTATACTATAGTACAGCATAGTATAATATAGCATAGCATAATATATAATTTGATACTGATACAAAATAATACAATAATAATCTAACTCCCAGGGCTGTTGTGAGAATAAAATGAGGGATTATTAGTAAAGTACTTAGCACGGTGCCGGGCATACAGGAGGTGCTTAATAAATATTTCTCTGATTATAGACATTTCTCTGACTCACTGATTCAACAAGCATGCATTAACTACAAAACCTTTAACAAATAATATCTCATTTCATCCCCTCAAGGACCCTACAAAAGGAGTGTTTTTATTATTATCCCCATTGCACAGGTGAGGAAACCGAGGCAGACAAATGCTAAGGGACTTGCCTAAGGCTACTGACTGAGGTTTTCCTGACTCCAGTTCAGCCCTCTATCCAACAAGTGGCCAGGTTCTCTCTTGCCATCGTCGGCAACCATTCTGAGTGCCAGCATTGCCCTTCCTAGTATGGAGGATATTGCTCCTGACAGAGAAGATGGAAGCATAATAGCATGTGAACAGATGTTTTCTTTCTCTTATCCATCAGCTGCCATTAATCTCTCTGCCCTGAGCAATAGGTCTGACCCTTCTTTTTTCCTCTTCTTCCATCTAATACTCTCCCAATTCCTCTTGATCAATCTGCCTGTCCTTTAGCTTCTCTGGATATACCAAAGAAGTGACTGATATATGAACAAAAACTAATACTAAGCATTTATTTATGCTTTAAGGTTTATAAAGCACTTTACATACCTCATTTAATCTTCCCACAAACACTGTGAGGGAGGTTCGTATTTTATCCCCATTTCACAGCGAGGAAACTGAGGTAGAGAGAGGCTAACTGACCTATCCAGGGCCAAACACCTAGTAAGCGTCTAAGACAGGATGTGAACTCAGGTCTTCCTTAGTCTAAGTCCAACTTTATCCACTGAGCCACTTAGCTGACTAAGCCATATCCCTGGTAGTGATACCAGCCCAACACACACACAGTTCTTCATTCCCTGGAACAAACCACCTCCCAAGTCCAGTTCAACTCAGTCAGAGATCCTGCCAAAGGAACCACCAAAACAGGCTTAAAACAGAGGAAAAGTCTTGTTGCCACTATCTGATGTGCAGGGAGAGGAAAGTAGAAGCTGAGGCCAAGGCAGAAAGTAGGAGACGGGCTCTCGATATTTCCTGACAAAAACAAAATGCTAATAATGATGAGGCTATTAACCCCACCTACAACACTGCTTCCTTGAGAAAATACATTCTCAGTCTCAAATGACTCACATTAACTTTTAAAACACAAGTCATTTAAGTCATTAGGGACTAGTTGGCTAGGCATGTGCAAAGAGTGTATATTGTATGATGCTGAAAAGAGACTGATCAATAATAATATTTTTTCATAAAGCACAAATTATTATGGGAGACAATATCTGAGTTATGAAATAATAAGCATCTACTTTAAAATGCACTAATGAAAATAACAGGATAAAGAGAATGGGCTTTTTCACTTTTAATCCAAGTTATTCCTGTTCTTGTTCAACTCATTTCAAGTAAATCAACTTACGTTATTGAGGAAGCATGGCAGGGGGAGGGGAGTGAAAATACTGCTGAGACTAAGGTGAGGAAAGCTATTAACTCATTTGTTTTAAAATCTTTTTGTAATCATCTCTTTTGTTACTGTGGGTGAAGATATTTTTTCACATTATAATTTATAAGAATTAAATTGCACACAGGTAATAATAGTCAGAATTTCTTTGGCAGTACGACTAAATTATATTGTATTGAAGATGATTAAAATACAATTCTAAAACTCAATTGAATGACTACAAATAGTTTCCAATGTCTGTAGAATGGGCATAGAAACTTTTCAAAATGAGAATGTCTGGGCACAGGCTCTTGGTGCTTTATACTCCCATGATAGAACTTCAGAATTCTGATCTAAGCATCTATATAAACACAGACATGAATTTTTTCTTTCCCAAATTAAGGTATACATATACATTTGGTTTACACAGTGTATGTTGAGAGTTGGGAAGTGCTGTGCACTTCATTCCCTGGAACAAACCAGGGATTAACTGAGTCAGGATTTAGGTTTAAATTCTGGCCATGCCACTTCATCTCCCCTCATCCCATGAGGGAAGTTAACAAACCTTTCCAGGTTTCCGTCAAACAAGCAGATTATTCAATACCCTCTGAGGTCCTTCATTCCAAGGAAGTCACTTATGTCACAAAAATGAAACCTTGAGAAATTAGGCCGAGTATGCCTAAATACATCTTATCATCTTGGTATTTTAAAAGAAAGCGTGTTGATGGAATGTGTATGTATAAATATAAAAATGATACATATCAAAAGGAAGAAAACTAAGAGTTATTTCCTTAGTCTTTAAATATGGCCTTTGTCTCCAACAAGTCTAAGAAACATCTAGTCTACATCTTCTCATACATTATTTATGGTGCTTTCAAAAAAAAAAAAAAGAGCTGACAAAAGTTAGAAAGAACCCCTGAGGGGGACTTGAAAGTCTGCCAAGAAACTTAAAGCCCGATATTTAAGCTGTAAATGATGACAACCAGCAACTTCTCTACATTTTCTGGAGAATCATATGATACAAGGTTTTGCACCCCTTTAGAAAAAAATTGCTGGTGAAGAAGCTGGAGATTTGACAGCTCACTGGATTTCCTCATTTGATAGATTTTCTAAAATTCAAGTTACAACTGAGTTTTATACAAACACAAAGAGCACCACTTGACAAATAACACTTAGGTGCACCTACAGTGGGGACAGGATCAAACAAGGCTACACTGAGAGTTGAAAGGGACTTTAGTCAAGGACGCTCCAACCCTTTCATTTTACCTGGAAGGACAGAGAGGTTATGTAACTGGCAATAACTGGGAGAGCTGAGATTCGTTCTCGATGTCTTTCTGGAAATTCCAAAAGAAAAAAAATTTCCCCTTAGGGAAGCAAAACAACTTGGTTGTTATGGAATTGATGCTCACCAGTTGGCTTCAGAGTCAGGAAAAATTGGCTTCCAATGCCATTTCTGACACATAGGAGTCATGTGACAGTGAGCAAGTCGCTTCCCCTCTTGGTGCCCCCAGGAAATTCTCTATGATTAAGAAATTCAAAGAGAAGGAATTTCTTCACTGGGAATTGGTTCTCCATACCAGTGAAATCTCGAGTTCGATCCCCACACAAAAAAATGAAGCATGAAATGAGGAAGCAATTAATAGAAAAAAATTAAAAGGTATTAGTACAAAAAATGTTTATTTAAGTGTTTGAAAGGTTTAAGAAAAATATTTATGATGCACATTCTAACCAAATCTTAAGTGACAGGGGAAACAATTATTGAGCAAGAAATCAAAAACATTAGTAAAATATCTTCTGTTTTTTCCCATTGAAGTATTCAAAAATTTAAGAAAAATATTTCCAATACACATTCTAACCAAATCTGTCAAAGAGGCAGTGGGAAACAATGATCAGGTAAGAAATCAAAAGCATTAGTATTTTTTTTCTTTTTCCATTTAAGTGGAAAAAACGTTTTTAAAAAGTATTTCCAATACATGCTCTAACAATCTTTCAAAGGGGAAAAGGAAGAAACAAAAACTATGAGCAAATTTTTTTCTATATAAGTACTAAAAACTTTTTAAAAACATACTTCTAATACATACCCTTACCAAATCTTTCCAAAGGGAAGGAGGAGGGGAGAAACACAAAAACTCCCTCCAGATGATGGAAATTGTTTTAGCTTTATCTCTTAATGGGGAACTATCTTTGAACCCTTTGGCAGCTCCCCAGATTTCAAAGTCAAACACTAAAACATGAAAAGAGAAAATAGAGATGACTTGGAAGATGAAAAGAAAATGGTAGAAACAAAAACAGAGGTTAGTTTTTATTCCCCTAAAAGCTTCACTTAATTCTGGCTGCTGCCTTGGGCTTCAGGTCATGGAGAATTTCTCATGACTAGCACCCGAAATACTAGTTATTGCTCCTCCTGTTCTAGTTAATCATGAAAGACGAATGTTCTCAGAGACTTCAGGTAAAGATGGCACCACGACAATTAATACAGACAAGCCCAGCTCTATCACACAGACTCCAGCAATGATCCAAAAAGGGCATCAGGTCACATGAGCATCAAGAAATGCAAAGAGAAATATCCTCTGGGTTAGAGCTTCACCCAAAAACAGACGTAAGCCATCAGCGATGGAAGGAGTGTCTTGAAAGCTAGAGAAAATCGACAGCTGTGCCATGACTGGTACATGATATACAAAAGAATATTCATATAACTCTTAAATTTTTTAAAAAGAATATTTTTTCTTAGTGGCTATAGCTCTTGAATCCTAAAAATCATTCTATTAATCAATCAATAAACATTTATTAAGTACGTACTATGGGTCAGGCATTGTGCTAAGCACTAGGGATATAAAAAGACACAAAAGACATCTCCCTGCCCTCAAGGAGCTTACACTCTAACAGGGGAGATAACATGCCAACCAATATACACAAGACAAGCTAAATATAAGATAAATAAGAAATAATTAGCTGAAGGAAGGCACTGGAATTTGGAGCATTTTAGGTTGATTTCCTTATAAACACATCTTGAGAGGCTGTTTACTGGGCCATTTCATAAAACATCATTGTATCTTTTCTTTCAACCTAATGGCCTCTAAATTTATTTTTATTTTGAAAAACACCCAGCATAACCAGTATTTTCCTTCTTTGTAAACGTACATAAGTACTGGCAGGGTTAAGCACAAAATGTTCTACAGATTTATGTGGCGTCCTCTTTCCCCTGAAAAAGACATTCCTCTTTTTCTGTCCCTGGTGATGACTCATTAATGACAGCCTGAAGTTTTCGTATCATCTACACATTTATAGTTCTAAGCACTGGGAAAGGTTTATTTTATTTTGAAAAGAAAAATCACACACAGAAATAACAGACTCATAAAGTTTGTTTAGTTCTCGGAATACCCTGGGAAAGAAATGAAGAAATAAATACCTCTTGCAAATGAGCATCTTTCTTTTTAGCTGAAAGGTTCAAATGCTTATCCAAAAGGCTATAGTTCTTTTCTGTCTCTTTGTCAAACTTCTTTTTTTCCTCCTATAAATAAGAAGAGAGAGAGAGAGAAAGAGGAGAGGGAGGGGGAGAGAGAGAGAGAGAGAGAGAGAGAGAGAGAGAGAGAGAGAGAGAGAGAGAGAGAGAGAGAGAGAGAGATGAGGACAAATAAGTAATTTTAAAAAAAAACAATCCAATCCACCACAGAACTAGAAATGTAAAATATCTAAAAATAAAGCATGACCAAAGATGATGAAGGTTGCTGCAAATCATTTGGAGAATATTTATTTTTACTGAAGTCTTGGATAATCTATCACCAACAACTCTAGAACTGAATGTCTTACTATTCTTTAAGGAGGCTTCTTTTTACATGTTAACCAATGGTGTTTATCAGTTCACCTTCCTTCCACTTAAACCTGACCATGATATTTCAGTGTGGCATAGAGGTGACACTAAATTCTTCAAGATTTGGCAATAGAGTCTAAGATTTCACAGGAGCTACCAAAGCTCAAAGGGCTTTCAGAGAACGGACCAGGTGACAAGTTGTATATCCATCATCCAAGGACCTGTTTAGCTAAGTCAGAAAGGATTGCTACCAAACTTGCCTCAGCGAATGGGATGAAGAAATTTTAGGGCATTATCAATTTAGGTAGCCATGGGTTGTAATAGAAAGAACAATGGGCCTGGACTCAGGAAGATCTGAGCTTAAATCCTGCCTCAGATACCTACAAACTGTGTGGCTCTAGGAAAGCGACGTAACCTCTTTGCCTCTGTTTGCTCATCTGTAAAATGTGGATAAGAACAGTACCTACCCCAATGAGTTATTGTGTGAATCAATTAAGATAATATTTTTAAAGCATTTAATAAACTTTAAAGTGATATGTAGATGCCAAATAACTACTAAAGACCAGTTTTGAAAATACAGTGGGCTCACATTCTGTTATTGGAGACATGAATGTTCCAACACCAACAAAATTACAGATAACTTCAAATACGAACAAAAAAATGAGGTTCTGTTCTACTTACAAAATCACAAAATTCAGGACAGACAAGACTAGACCCTAGGGGCCATATAGTGCAGCCCTTTCAATTTACAGATTAAGAAACTGGAGACCATAGAGAGTCATGATTGTTCAAGGGTCATGCAAGAAGTAATAAGCAGAGATAGAATTTGGACTCAACGTTTCTTAGACTCTGAACCCCACAGTGCCTCCTCTGCTCTTATGGTCCTCACACCATGTAAAAATGAATTTACTGTACATTATAATCAACAGTCAATCAACACTATTTATTAAGTACTGAACACTGGGGATTCAAAGACCCTGCCCTGGACCTTACATTAACAAAAACAAACTTTGTGCAGATAGGAAACAAAAATAAGATTGATTTAAAATGAAAAGTGATTTTATTGGTTACGTGTGACCTGTCCTCTCTCACTTCCTCATTTACACAAAAGGGATGATGATTAATACCTCAAGTCCCTAACTTTCCAAAGCTGCTATGAAGTTCAAATGAAATAATATAAATTAAATATTTAACAAAAAATAAAGCACCGTACAGATATGTTTCAAAAAAGTGAAAAAGTTATAGGAAACATTTTTTAAAAATTACTCTCATAAAAGTCAGGTGAGAACACAGTTGATGTTGTTCAGTTGTTTTTTCAGTTACATCTGATTCTGTGTGATCCCATTTGAGGTTTTCTTGGCAGAGATATTGGGGCAGTTGTCCAGCTCATTTTATAGATGAGGAAACAGGCAAATAGGGTTAAGTGACTTGCTCAGGGTCCCACAACTTGTGTCTGAGACCAGATTTGAATTCAGGAAGATGTTAGGTTAGGTGTTCTATCCACTGAGACACCACAACTGCATACAAACATACAAAGGGTCCACAATTTCCTCAGATCTCCTTCCACTTACAACTTATAATTTAGCAATTCAATCTTACCTTGTTGCCCGATATTCAGACTGAGCATCCTGTTCTAAGAAGTGTTAAGGAAGGAATCTTGCCTCTGAGGCTACTAGCCCTGAAATGTCCTTGCAATACAGTTAACAGTACACCCAAATATAGGAACAAGTGAATTAATGAATAAATTAAAAAGCATTTATAAAGTGCTTACTGTGAGCAAGAGCTGTGCCAAGTACCTAAAATACAATTAGGAAATTTAAAAAAAAAAAAAAAAGGACAAGCCATATTCTCAAAAAACTCCCTCTCTAATTGAGGGAGACGACATGAAACAGATCAGTTGTAGAGCAAGGGAAAAGGCTCGTTAGTCTCAAGAATTCAGCAGAGGTCTGTCTGGTGCACCAGCAGCTCAGACAACAGGCCCTAGAAGTGTGAGCAGCTCTAGGTCATGTGTAAAGATCCTGAGGACTGCAGGATGCACAGTCTCTTGATTGATGAACCCTAAGCCATCCTTCCCTCTTGATCTCGCCTTTGATATTTTCTGCAATACGTGAAGCCAGAGGACAGAATGTCCAAATGTTTAGTGACACTTCCAAATGTGTACTGACTATTGATACAGTTACAAAAATTATCCAGGTATTGCCCAGAGACAGCATTAGGATTTTAGTTAAATGTGACCCCTTTAAGGGAAAACAGAATAAGAAAGTGAACTGTTAAAATACACAGACAGGCCTTCCCTACAGTTGCTTGCTCTGTACAACTTATTATTAGTTTTAATAAACATTTATCAAACACCAAGGAGGGTGTTGTGTTCCTCATGTTTTCAAAACATTCCTTTGACTTTAACCCATCTTATAACATTTCCAGGAATACAGAACATTCTCTTCCTTATTTTCAATCTTCTACTTTCCTAACTCAAAATAAAAAGCTATTCCAACCTTTCCTGGATTGATTTCTCTTTCGTGTGCTAGCCAATTTCTGGATTTTAGTCCTATTTTTTCTCTTTATTTCTTTATCTAACAATGGGGAAGGAGAGGAATAGGGAAGGAAATAAGGGGGAAAAGCATTTATTAAGCTCCTACGATGCGACAGGCACTGTGCTAAATGGAAGGGAGGTGACAAGGTCAGATCTACATTTTAGGACGACACGGGTGAGAGATGAATTAAAGAGAGAAAAGACTTGGGGTAGACAGGATGACCGGCAAGCTACTGAAACAGTCCAGGCATAAGGGAACGAGAGCCTGTATCAGAGTGGTCACAGCATCAGAACAGAGAAGGGGGCTTGGACAATAGATATTACTAAGGTAAAACTGATAGACCTCAGCAAGAGACTGGATATGCAGGAAGATAAGAATGGGGAATTTAGAATGTCACCTAAGCCACAAGCCTGAAAAATAACAAGAGAGATTAGGAAGAAAGCAAGATTTGAGGAAAAGGATAATGAGTTCAATTTTGGACATGCTGAGTTTAAGATATCTATAGGACATTGTAATGATAATGGGATTTAAGATCTTCCCCGCCTATTAATAGGCCTCATCTGGAGCTTAAGGGAAACTTGCCTAGGGGAGACTTGCTTGTAAGGAAGGCTTTCACATCTTTCGCCAACTTCTAATTAAGCACTGAGTCAAGAAGGCTGTGATGCCTTCTGGCTCTCAGAAGTGGAAATATACTCTGAGAAGTGTACAAATACTCTCAGGTGAGTATATTTGCTTTGGGGCTCATTTATGAGAGGACCTTGTGATTCCAACTCTGAGTAGCTGTATGTTCAGATCCCAGATTGCTCAGATGCAAAGGTTCTCTCGATTCAGGGATGTATGTAAAGTGTATAGCAATACTGCTTTGATTCAGGCAACCAGAGTCCTGTCTGTTGGTCTTTATTTCTCTACTTGTATTGTTTCATCATATTGGCTAACATGACAGAAAAGGTAAATGACAAATGCTGGAGGGGATATGGGAAAATTGGGACACTAATGCACTGCTGGTGGAGTTGTGAACTGGCCCTACCATTCTGGAGAACAATTTGGAACTAAGCCCAAGGGGCTATAAAACAAAACGATGCATACTCTTTGACTCAAAAATAGCACTACTAGGTGTGTATCCCAAAGATAACAAAGAAAAGGGGAATGGACCTGTTGGTACAAAAATATTTATAGTAAGGTTTTTTTGGTAGTGGCAAAGAATTGTAAATTGAGGAGATACCCATCAATTGGGAAACGGCTGAACAAGTTGTGATACACGATTGTGATGGAATACTATGGCACTATAAGAAATGATAAACAGACTGACTTTACAAAAATATGAGAAAACTTGCATAAAATAATGAAAAGTGAATCATTTAAAGAGTAACTGTGAATGACTAAGCCATTCTGAGTAATATATATGAATATTCAAATCAACTACAAAGGATTCATAAAGGAAGCTGCTATCCACCTCCAGAGAAAGAACTGATACATGGAAGTACCTATTGTATGGTTTTACATATATATCTATGTCAAATGTTGGACTTCTCTAATGCAGGCTTGGGAGGGAGACAGTTCAGAACTCAAAAAGTAACATGGATGGATGGATGGATGGATGGATGGATGGATGGATGGATGGATGGAAGGAAGAATAAATGACTTTCACTGAGTCTTTCCTCCTTCTCCCCAAAAAAGAAAAAAAGAAATGATGAGCAGGCTGGTTTCAGAAAAATCTGGGATAATTTATATGAACTCATGCAAAGTGAAATGAGCAGAACCAGGAAAACACTGTACACAGTAACAGCAATATTATAAGGATGATCAACTGCAAGAGACTTAGCTACTACAATCAAGATAACGATCCAAAACAATTCCAAAAGACCCACAATGAAAAATGCTAACCACCTCCAGAAAGAGAACTAATGAACTCTGAAAGCCAATTGAAGCTGACTTTTTTATTTTCTTTTTCGGTCTACATTTTATTTTACATCATGACTTAATATGGAAATGTTTTACATATATATAATCAGTATCAAATTGCTTGTCTTCTCAAAGAAGGAAAGGAGGCAGAGACATAATATGGATCTCAAAATTTTAAAAAGGTTAGAAAACTTTACATGTAATTGGGAAATATTTAATGAAATAAATAAAAATATATTAATAAAGAAAGGGGAGTGTCTTGCCAATCAGTAGACAACAACTACCAAAATTCTGACTGAGAAGCAGAGATATAGAAAGAGCGAACCTCAAATCAGGAGAGGTTTCTCTTGCTGTGTTTGTCCTTTGCTCTCCAAGAGGACAATGACATCAAGATGATGACATGACTTGCACTTGACTTTGATTTGAGGGAGGGAGGGCTGTGGTAGAGGGAGAGCCTGAGCTAACAATGGGGAGCAAAGAATACTCCAACTTTTCCACCTCAACCAGGGAAATGGGGAACATTTATGAAAGTGCAACTAGGGCTAAAGAGTTTGACTAGACAGGCTCTGTCATCAGGAGGGAGTCAGGTCTTGGTGAAAGCCAAAATATGAAAGGAGTGAAAAAGGAAAAGATGTAAAATGAAAGCAACTTTGTTACCCATGGAGCTCATATTCCAAATGGAAAGCCTAGGCATCTTTAGAGTGGGACATTAAGCCTGCAGGGGCTTGAAAGGAATGGGCAGTGAGGGAAGAAAAGGGAATTTGTATAATGACAGATGGGGTTCAGAATCTCTGGGCTGTAACCAAGTAGGAGTTTGTTAATCATTTCCTAATGACTTCAAGAAGGTTAACATCTCTGCAAGTTTGGCCTCAGGGTGGTGTCCTCTCAGGGTTTTCAGAAGCTCAGACACCAGACTAGTGAAGGAAGCTGATGGAGTATCATTTCTCTCCTATCCCTGAAGGCATGCCAGGCTGGGAGAGGACAAAGGAGGAAGGAGTGGCATCTCCCTACCCCTGTAGGCAGGGTCCTGTGCAAAAGGAAAGAAGCTAGTGAAGGGGACAGACAGGTGATGGAATGGGGTCTCTCTGACCTCCTGCCACTTAACATTAACAAGACACAACTTGAACCATTTTATGGACATTACGCTTGGGTCCTTCTTAATAAGTATTTCACTGTTAGGAGTGTAATTTGAACCCGAACACTATATCCCTAGACTAGCAGTACATAAGTGAACATATAGATAAAATTCTAGCCCTGTACCCCCTCTTTCTGAGGAGTGCAAAATGGCTAGCCAATGACCATTCCAACCTCCTATTGGCTCTCCCTGCAGTAATTAAAGTCACACTTGGAGAAGGTAGTGGAGATGAGATACTACAGATGGATCTATTCCTGTCTCCCTTTGAGCCACACATGACACCCCCTTGCAATACCTGAATTTACATTCCCAGTGCTCAGCACTCTGCCAGATACATAATAAGCTCTTAATAAATACTTGCTGACCTGATGTCTGTGATGCTGGGCAAATCACTTCACCTTTCTCTGCCTCAGTTTCCTCATCTGTAAATGAGGATAACATAACACCCACCACCCAAGGTTGCTGTTAGGATGAAATGAGATCATGTACGCAATATACTCTGCAGACTTTAAAGTGCTGCATGAATGCTCGCTATTGTTACCATCATCATAAATATCTTACTACCTTTTTTAATGTCACTGTCTTTGTCAACTTTATCAAGCACACATTAAAAATTGACATAAAGGTAAGTTTTCTCTCATGGCTGCTCACCTGAGTAAAATAAAATTGTCTAACCAACTGGGATTCTAAAGGATGGATGAGGTAACATGCTATCCACCTTCTAACAGACAGATAATGAACTCAAGCTACAGAATGTAACATTATTTATTGAATATGGCTAATGTAGGAATTAGTTTCTCTTGGTTAAGCACATTTGTTACGAGGGTCTTGATTTCCCTTTGTTTTTTTCTTTTCCCAATAGGAGAGGAGTAGGAATAAACAGATTTCTGTTAATTGAAAAAACAAAATTTAAAAGTAAATAAAATTAGCAAGACTTAGCATGACTTTCTAAGCAAATTCATGACCCCTATAGCTCAGTAATTAGTGGAAATCATTTAAAGATGTGTATTCTCTCAGTCAATTTCCGGTGTAGCACAGAATCGGAGAACCCAGGGACACTGACATCAGCAAACAAAACACTTGACCAATTCAATGAAAGTATTATGTATGCATGAAAATGAAATTAATAAGGGTAGGATTGGGAAAGTAACCGATGACATCAAGTCTTTGGAAACAAAGAATTTAGCCAAGGGACAATATCCCGCCCACTAAGTGAAGCAGAAATACTTGCTCTCACCCATGGAATGCTATAGGACAAATGCCACTGTGTTTTGGCACAGGGTTCCAAAGTCTGAGATATAATTACTCCTTCTTTCCATCTGCACTTCATGCAGTGATGGGACACAGTTTGCTGAGCAGCAGTGAGGGCCCAGCAGAGGTTAAACAGCAAGCAAATGTAAATGTCACTGGTGACAACAGCATACATTAGTAGTGGGGCCGATGGGGACGGCTTCATGATTTTTCCCCAGCAACGCTGGGCAAGCCTGGAGCAGAAAGAGAAGCTGGAGACTTAGCTTTTCTCAGCAATGCAAGGACCTAAAACAACTGCAAGGGACTCGTGGTGGAAAATGCCATCCACACCCAGAGAAAGAACCATGCAGTCTGAAGGAAGATCAAAATAGACTATTTGCTCCCTCTCTTTTTTTTGTATTGTCTGTTTTGTTTTTTCTTTTTCATGGGTTCTTCCATCCATTCTAATTCTTCTGTACAACAAATTCATTGCAGGCCATCTTGTGGAGGGGGGAAGGAAGGGAGTCCGAGAAAATTTAAAACTTACAGAAGTGAATGTTAAAAACTAAAAATAAATTCATTTAAAAAATGAAAGAAAAAGAAAAAGCAGCTGGCATGAGCATCCTCAAACAGGGAAAGGCAGTAATCAGTGCTGACTCTAGACATAGGCCACTTCTTACCTATGTCACCTTGGCAAAGTCACTTAATCTCCCTGGGCCTCAGTTTCCTCTTCTGTAAAATGAAGAGGTCAGGTTAGTGATCTCCAAGTTTCCTTCCAGCTCTAGTTGTAATATGTTTAACTGACATGGAGGAAGTCAAAGGGGACTAATGTTATAGGATATGAACAAAAGTACTGAAATAGCTGATTCTTTAGAATCATGCCCAGGAAAACCTCAAGACTAGTGAGAGAAGGGAGGACCAAAAGGTAAAAGCTAGAGGCAGGGATGAAGATAAAGAAGGCAGAAACTGGCTTTCATTGATTCAGTCCTTATATCCCCAATACTAAGCATAGAGTCTTCCACACTAGAATGTCTACTGAATTAAACTTACTGTGATAGGTAGCACTACAGGGACTGTGGTCAGAGAGGAAAATTTCAGATGGAAACATTAAAAGGTAGAACAAATCCAAGGGAAAACAACATGGCACCATGAGTCAAAATGCTGGATCTAGAGCATGAAGAACAAGATACAAATTCTGCCACACTGTGCAATCCTAAACAAGTCACTTAAAATTCTCATCTGTAAAATGAGAAGACTGGACAGGATGACTCCTAGGGTACCTCTCAAAATTCTAAATCTACAGGCCTATGATAGTGAGTTCCAAGGCATGGTCAGTGTTAGAGTACTGGGAGATGATGATGATAACTAAAATTTATATAGTGCTTACTATGTGCCAAGCACTGTGCTAGGAACTTTGCAATTCTAATCTCATCTGATCCTCAAAACAGGGAGATTGGTGCTATTATTATCCACATTTTACAGATGAGGAAACTGAGGCAAAGAAGGGTTAGATGACCTGCCCAAAGTCACACAACCAGTAAATGTCTGAGGCAGAACTGTACTTCCTGACTCCAAATCTAACACTTTTGAATTATATTACTGTGCTGGCTAAGGAGATATGAAGTCAGGGTCCGAGATGGATAATCAAAGTAGATGATAACTGCCCAAGGATGATGTCAGAAGAGGAAGGCGGGTGAATGTCCTGGAGGAAAGGAGACTGTCTACAAGCAGCATGAGTGAACAAGTCCCTAGTCCTCAGGATGTGAGGTAAGGGGGTAGCC
Organism: Notamacropus eugenii; assembly: GCF_028372415.1. Classification (NCBI taxonomy): domain Eukaryota; kingdom Metazoa; phylum Chordata; class Mammalia; order Diprotodontia; family Macropodidae; genus Notamacropus; species Notamacropus eugenii. The sequence continues at coordinate 145,201,190 of NC_092877.1, read as the reverse complement.
TCCTATATTGGAGTAACTTACAAAGAAAGAATTATCATCAAAGAAACAATAAGAAATGGACACAAAGCTTGTGAAGAAAGTTGAGAATATAAGGGAGTTTGCCTGTGCCAGAATGGATGTTCCATAAAGCACTGGTTTGATTGAAAAAAAAAACCATTTATATCCTATCTTACAAATGTATAATATCCTTGTAAGGCATACAGTACAAGATTTATTTTACTCCCATTTTACAGATGAGAAGAAAAAGGCTTAAAGGTCAAAGTGATAGATGCAATTAGGTTAATGAGAGAGCTAGGGTTTAAACTGACTTCAAATCCAGAGATCTTTCTACAATACTTCAATGGGTCAGGACTGAGGACCAAATCCTGGGCAGGACTCTATCTACACTGGTCAGAGATGAGACTCCCAGATGAGGAAAGGATAGGGCTGTATACTGTGTCATGTATAGTACTTAGAGATGACCAAAATGAGGCATGTGAGAGGCTGACAGAGACACAATAAGCCCAGGAGGAAAACAGCTACTGAAGGAATGGAGAGGACCAATCGACCTTACGGTTCTAACTCAAGTGTTTAAAGATGATGTGTCACTTGGAAAGCTCGACAGGCTCTGGTCAATGTCTCCTGGTGGTGGTGTATGGGGGAACAATTTACACAAGCCAAGTGACCATCAACACTTCCATGTTCCGTACCTCCCTTGAATTGTCTTCCTTGGCAAGCCTATCCATTCCTCTGATTTCAATCATCACTTCTACGTAGATAACTCCTCCCAAAATCCTATCAAAAGCTTCAAACTGAGCTATGACTCCAAATTTCTGTCTGCCTACTAGATAGCTTCACATTAGATGTCTTGTGTGTGTGTTCGTCCTTCATTGCCGAAGAAGACCATGCCATCAGAGAAATAATGACATGACCTGCACTTGATTTTGTTTTGAATGAGGGAGGGCTGTGCAGGTCACCAGCCTCACTTCTCCAGAGCCATCTGAATCCAGTGACCAGATATTCATCAGGATGACTGAAGATGACCCAAGATGGGACAACTGGGATTAAGTGACTTGCCTAAGGTCACACAGCTAGTGAGTGTCAGGTGTCTGAGGTGAGATTTGAACTCAGGTCCTCCTGACTCCTGCACTGGTGCTCTATCCACTGCACCATCTAGCTGCCCGTTAGATATCTTACAGAAACTTAAAACCTAACATATTCCTTATAGCACTAGAAGATTAGGTTTTATTATGCACAGATGTAGTTTATTCATATGTATTCATATAAATGTATGTTCTATATATGCATATGTATATATGTGTGTGTGTGTATGTATGTATGTATGTATGTAAGTGTAAATAAATAATAAAATGATCCAGTGACCAGGGGTCCTCTCTTGCTCTCCATCTCCCAACTAGCTGTGTCCCATGCCTGGAATATCTTCCCTCCTCACCTCCACACCTCATGACTTCCTCCAACACTCAGCTCAAATCCCACCTTCTGCAAGAGGCCTTTCCTAGACCTATGTCACCCCACTGCTGGGGCCTTCCTTTGGAAATTATTTCCCATTTACACTGCATCTTTACATATGTGGTGGCTTCTATGTTGTCTCCTCCATCAGGATGTGAGCTCCCAGAAGGTAGGGCCTGCTGTTTTGACTTCTCTTAGATCCTCATGCTTCAGCACAGAGCCCAGCACAAAGTAAGTACATAATAAAGCTTGATGACTGACAGATATTGGGAAGTCACCCCTCTCTCAAAACCTTTTGATGGTTCCCTAAGGTCCATGGAACAAAATTCAGACCAGCTAACCTGGCATTCAAAGACTTCCACAATCTACCTCTCTCATCCTCCTCCTCCTTTTACTTGGTCTAGCACATACTATAATCCTGTTCTCATCCCAACATATAGAGTCCAAGTTTCATCAACCCTATGCTTCTGGCATGCTGTTTCCCCATGCCTAGAATAACCTTCTACCTATACCTGTCAAAATCCTATCCATTCTTTAAGGCCTGAATACTGCTTCTTCAAGGCAATCCCTGATCCCTATGCCATCTTGGTAACAATCTTTCTCCCTTACAAATCTTTCAAAGGATCTTATGTACACATCATGGCATAATGGAAAGAGAACTGGACTTGGAGACATCGACTCCAACCCACGATTAAACAATTAGTAACTATGGAACCCCAGACAAATCATTTAGTCCAGTCTATTTTCTCATCCATAAAATAAGCAAAATAGGACTTCCATATCTATCTCCCAGTGTTGTTTTGAGAAAAGGTAAATGTCATACAGTGGGGACGGCATTGACCCTGATGTCAGCAAAACCAGACTCAAGTCTGGCCTCTAATATCTACTATGAGACACTTTTCCTTGAATATAAACTTCCTCACTTGTAAAATGAGGGGGCTGACCTAGATGTCCACCTCTAGACTGACCGAGGATCCCATGACCTTAGAACTCTATTCAAATGTGAGTTATTTATTCCCTTCTTGTGTGCTTATCTTACATTATTCTGTATCATATTTCTTTGGGTAGATTTATACATTCTCCTAATAAGATTGTAAGTTCCATGAGGGTAGGCACTATTAACTTGTCTAGAATTTCTATTCCCTCCAGGACTTGGCATGATGTTCTCCACATAACAGACATTTAATAAATGTTTGCTGAAATGAGTTTAAAGGGTGGAGGGATTTAGAGATTTCTGCTTTTGTGTTTAATGGCTTTTTTTTAAATCTTGACAATATCCCATTAACAGAAATCACTTAGCAATTCAAAGTCAGAAAAAGCCAAGCTTATGTACATGACTGTGGCTCCAGGAATGGAAGAAATCATGATTAAACAGAACTGAAACAGATGGTAGAAAATAGCCTTAGTCTAAAAAAGGGAATAACGATACTAGATGGGACAAAGGGGAGGGAAGGGGATGACTAGAAATGCTGATATTCTTGTGTGGAAAAACTCCAATAAGATCATCTGTTTACCTACCCTCCATCCCTCTTCCGTTGCCAAAATCATTTAATCCTCATGTGAAAATTGAATGTTTGGTCAGATATTTTGGGATGTGATGGAAAGAAATGGGTGCAGCAATGAACTGGGACCAGGAAACATTAGTTTGTTCTGGTTCTGACATGACCTATGTGAGCTTGGCCAAGACACATGCCCTCTCTAGACCTCAATTTCCTCATCTGTCAAATCGAAGTTTTGGCTATATGTCCTCTAAAGTACCTCTCAGTTCTAAGTCAGGTTTTAAGGGTTCAAAACAGGTCAATTAGCCAGAAACAAAACAAGATTTTTTTTCTAAACAAATGAAAAGGTATTTGGCTTCACAAAGCAATTCAATATCCGAATTCTCAGGCTATCTCTGGTTCCCGGGAACAATCTTATTTACTTTAAGAAGGTAAACAACAATTCCACAGAGGTTCTAATGTGAGAATTACTGTAGGGTATTTTAGCAATAAAGTACCCCCATTCTCACCCCATCATCAACTCCCCTGGTAAACTAGCTTTCTTACTGGAGAAAGAATCAATGAGGAGACTCACTATTCACTCAGAGGCCAAAGTAGACAAAAGGGCTCTGTGAACTAGCTCTAACCTGTGGAGGAAGGCAGTCAGAGGGAAAACTGAGTAAGTAAGTAAATAAGTAAGGGAGAAAACAGGGAGCCAGGTGTAGCATCCAAACAGAATTGTTTATTTTGTAAAGGGCTCTGTGATACTTCTTGACAAGTATTAACTTTCTCAGTGAAGGGAGACCAGGCGTATTTGGCAAAAGGAGTGAAAGACAGAAGACAAATATATCAGAGATATTATTGTGGAAAAAAAACAACCAACTTGGAAACAAGTTATGAGTACAAATCCTATCTGTTCCACTTACCATCTATGGGACCTTGGGCAAGTCCCTTTACCTCTACTGGGCATCATTTCAGTAAAATGAAAGGATTGGACTGAATACCCTCCACCATTCTTTCTAGCTCTAAATCTAACCTATGATCCTATAAATGAAAGTACAGAAAAAAAGAAGTTAATTAAATGAATGACAGACATAATGAGATACATTCATCTTTTAAAAGTCACTCTTGAGTCTTCAGTTTTGAAACAGAACTTTTCATTTAAGTTCTAATTTAAAAAGAAGAAAAAATTCAATTCATAGACTGAAATAAGAATACCTGTTGTGAATGAAGAGATCTATACATAAAATCTACCTGTATAAAACCTGATTATAAAATCTGGGGAAATGAACATGAGAAATCATTATGGTGTAAAAAACAATGTTATCCCATGAAAGCCAAATATATAATGGATCTAGAGATGCATGTATGTAATTTTAAAATATGTGAGATAAATGTGTGTATATATACACATATATACATATACACATACACAACATATACATACATATATGTCTGCGTCTACGTCTACATATACATATACATACACATTAGTGTGGAGGTACTGTCCGTATGGAAATTCTCTTTACCCACAGAGTTTATGGGGCATAACTTTAGAAGGGTAAGTCGAAAAAAGGCACTTGCCCTAACAGGGTTAAATAACATCTAAAGCCACACAGCTGGTAAGGGTCAGACAAGTTAAAACAAGGTCCTCTCAGCTCCAAGTCCAGTCCTCTACATGACTACAGTGCCGTACATTGAGAATTTAACCAAAACACCCAACTCCAGGTTTAAGTGTTCAGTTTAAAGCAAATGCACAGGGCTCTAAACAATAGAGATTTTGACCATCCTTCCCAGGAATCTGCATTTGCACTCATATTTACCCCAAAGGAAGGAAATTCCCACAAACTGTAAAGGAGGAGCTCTCCAAGTTTCCAAACGTAGGTAAACCAGCATTATGAAACAGCAAGACAAGTTCTGTTTACAAGTACACTCCAACAAGGAACAAACCTTTACAGCTCCAAGCTTCTCTTTCCTGAATTTTTCCAAAGGCTTAATCAGGGTCTCCGTTACACTTAATGCCTAGAGAACAAGGGTGATAACAAAAGGGCAGAGTGTTAGATTCCCACGGAGGAAAAAGTGAGCATTACATTTCCATCCACCCCACCCCAAGCTCAAGTGAGTAACATAATTAAAGCTTCATCTCATCCTGCCAACAAACTGATCCCTTCTCCACTTCAGAAAGCACCAGAACTTTTTTAAGAGTGGTGAAGGAAGACAAGAGTGGGGGGAAACTTGACTAAAATATGCAATATTTCTCTCTCCTTTCTTCAAGGGAGGACTCAGAGAGCCATCTCTCTCATAACAAAGGGGTCTATCACCTATATCAACAAAACACTTCTGTTTGAGATTTTCTCCCCCCCAAAATTTAAATTTACCACATTCCTTTTTTGGTAATCAGATTAAATTATCTATAGGCCTATAATTGTGGCTGAAGTCGGAACCCACAAGATTCATTGGTTAATACAACTGCCCATTCTACCCAACAAATATTCTATTGTATTTTATTTTTTATGGCCCATATCAGATTAAAATATAATTGAGAAATATTTAACAAATGAACAAAGATACAAAATGAATAACAAAATAAAAAATTAAGAAAAAAGTAAAACAGAATATTACATTTAAAAACTAAGTCAACGTGTGGCCTTTAGGGATCCTCATGCACAGATTAGTGGCCTCCTTTCTATTTGAGTTTGACTCCACTGATCTAGACATTTTGCAGATGAAGAAACTGAACCCAGAAGTTTAGTGACTTGCCCAAGGTCACACAGACAATAAGTAGCACAACTAGTTTTTGACCAATAAATACTTTATAATATATCAAGAAAGAATCTAGCATGGTGCATTGAGGGCTGAACCAGGAGTCAGGAAGACCTGAATTCAAATTCCAGCTCTGAGACTTACTACCTGGATAACCTTGGGCAAGTAGCCCCAAGTAACTCAGTTTCCTCGTCTTTGAAAGTGCAGATGATAAACAGGAGCTGCAGTACCAACAGGACTGTGGTAAGGCTCGTATGAGAACATGTGTAAAGTACTTGGCAAACTCCCAAGTACTAGAAAAGTATGTATTATCAGCACTGGACTGCGGGTTTCTTTGGTGTAAGCAAACTCTCCCAAAGAGTAAACACCTTCTAACAATGCAAGTCATCATCTTCTCGGTAACTTAACAGTCTTAGAGAATTTCCTACAATAAAATCACATGGCCATTCCTTATGCCTATTACCAAAGCATGGCTATTTCTAAGGTTAGCAGAAGATATTAATACACCAAAAACATTATGTGGTTGGTGGGGAGAGGAGGGTTATGTCACACTGCACCCTCAGCTTACAACATCAAAAGGAAAAAACTTATATGGGAAAAAGGTTGGCCCCAGAATAGCATCTCCCAGTAATCTCAACTTGTGGACCTTGCCCAAAATGATGCGCATCACCCAGAGAATTAAAGGGACAAAGGCAGAGCCAGATCCTGTTAGATACTTAAGATATGATTCAATTTACAAACAAAACTTATCAGAAATTCATCCTCATGTGAACAATGATTTATACCTATCCTTGCTCTCTGTAACCTTTCCTAGATTCTCGAGTCCTAATTTAGCAGAGGGCTTGTTTTTGTTTTTTGGTGGTTTTCTCAGAAAACCAGAAAGATAATAAAACTTCTGTGGAGGTCACAGCACTCTAGAAAGATAGGAACCTTGCCTGTTGGATGCTGCCAGTAACGTACCTTCCTTGGACCATGACTGACTTGCTGCCAAGTTGCTGAACTAATAACATTAACAAAATCAATTTTAAAATTAAATGTTATTTTTACCATTCAAGCAGCTGAGGCAGATGAGATTAAAATTATCATTAACGTCATTAATATTAATACTATTACTTACACCATACAGCACCTTAAAGTTTGCAAAGCATCAAACAAACCTCATCTCATACAAGCCCCTCAAACTTATGAAGTAAGGTACCATCATGTCAAATCAAGGAGCATTTATTAAGTACTTACTATGCTCCAGTCATCAAGGTGACACAGTGGATAGAGTGCCAGGCCTGGAGGCAGGAAGACTCATCTTCAAGAGTTCTAATCCAGCCTCAGATACTTATTAGCTGTGTGTCCCTGAGCAAGTCACTTAACCTTTTATGCCTCGGTTTCCTCAATGAGCTGGAGAAGGAAATGACAAACCACTCCAGTATCTTTGCCAAGAAAACACCAAATGGCTGTTTTCACCAAATGAAAGAGTCAGACACAACTGAACAAAAATGCCCCAGGCACTGTGCTAAACTCTAAGGTGTAATCATTAACCAATAAAGGAAGACTTCCACAAGTTAGGCAGCTTGCCTATGGTCATACTGCTAATGTCAAAAGTGAGATTTGAACTTGGGTCATCCTGACTCCAAGACCAAACACCCTATCACCTCAACTACAGTGCCTCTCACAATGAGAGGGGTGCTAAGTCCCCCAGTAAATCCCAATATCTAGGGGCAGATAAGTAGCACAGTGAATACGGATGAAGTCGGGCAGATTCAAATTGGAATCCTGCCTCAGATTCATCTGCAAGAATTAAAAACTTGAAAGTCTAATTTTCCCCACTTGGATATATGAGTGTGTGTATGTAAAGATACACATACACACACACTGAATTGTTCACAATGTCTCTGAAATGTTGCAGTATACCACACACACACACACACACACACACACACACACACACACACACACACACACACACACACACACACTTTGTATTACGATTCAGCAGACCTGGATTTTGGTCCAGGCTCTGACAACCTTAGCTGCTGTCCTCTTGACAGGAGTTAGTAGGAAGGGCTAAGGCTACAGAACATTGCATGTGCTGTTAGGATATTGCATAAGTTAGCTGGCTTTGTTATAGTGTGTTTCTTTGTTACACGAACTTTGTTCAGCCCTGTGTGTGGGATGCAGCATATCAGAAATGACTGTTTTTTTTTAAATCACAATAAAACTATTGCAAAAATTACATAATGATTTAAAAAGAGGAGAGAGCAAAAAAAGCACAGTTAAGGAAGGGAGTAAGTGATAACGACGTTAAGCAGAGAGGCAACAGTAGGGCCAGAAAAGATGAGAAAAAGGAATGCTGACCAGCTCTCACCAACAGCCCTCACTACTGAGGGAATTTTCACAAGTCACCTGTCCTCCCTGGGTCTCAGTTTCCTAACTTGTAAAATAAGGGAGTTGAACCAGATGGCCTCTGCATTCCCTTCCAGCTCTGATACAATGAATGACAATTCTTAGAATGCTTAATATCTGAAGGACTCATCATCTTTATGTTTAAGCCATTTTCATCTTCCTCTTCCTCCAGTAAAGAGCTCAGCAAGTTCCTTGTGGCACGCACATGAGCCAGAGTTCTTGAAGACTGTACCTGTACAGCATCAGCTCTGGCAGGTCCCAGGGCGTCTGCCTGTCATCCAAGTACCACCCCCTCTCCCCAGCTATGTTTGGAAAAACCTATCATGTTGGCAGCTGGGGCAAATCTACTGAAGTGAAGACAGTTTTGGATCTTGGGTTGGGGAAGATTGCCCTCCCTAATGAAACCACAAGTCCTTGAAGTACTTAAAAATCTGCCTATTACTAACAAATTAAAGTTCCTTAAGGGCTGTGACAGCTTCCACCACCCCCTCCATTCTGAGCACAGAGGTAGCCTAGTGGAGTGGATAGGGAAGTCAGGAAGTCCTGGGTTCATTTCCTGCCGTCTGACACATGGCAGCTGTGTGACCCTGGGCAAATGATACAATCTCTCAGGGCACCAAGAGACTCTCTAAGGATAGAGGTTACAGAACAGGAGCCAAGATGCATTTGCAGAGGGGAATTCCTCATCAACAGTACCCTCAACCAACGAAATCATGGAGGGGTGGAGAGAGGGGGAGGAAGGAAAGGAGAAAAGGAGGAAAAGGGTGGAAGGAAGGACAGAAAAGAAAGAAGAAAAAGAAGGTGAAAAGAATGGAAAGAGAAGGAAGGAAGGAAGGAAGGAAGGAAGGAAGGAAGGAAGGAAGGAAGGAAGGAAGGAAGGAAGGAAGGAAGGAAGGAAGGAAGGAAGGAAGAAGAGGAGAAGGGAAGAAAGGGTCACATAGCTACTAAGATGTATCAGAAGCAGGATTTAAACTCAGGTCTTCCTGACTCCAGATCCAGTGTTCCATCCACTGTGACACCCAACTATTTGAAGACTGATTGTGATGCGCTTTAAATGAGGAGGAAGACTTTAAACAAGGGAGTCTGTTTTAATCTAAAGACAATGGGGAGCCACTGAGTCACCTTAACAAGAGTGTGACGGCACCTAGTCTTTATCACTAGTAGTTGGCAATGCCACTTTTTTTTCTGTAGCTATCAAGAGATGTTTGGACAGTGGTTCTCTTTGTTTCCTCATAAATCTGAAAATTGCAAACAATATTACCTTCAACTAGTCACTGAACTTTTAAAACTCTTAAAATATTTGGATCCATCTTGTCAATACAAAAAAAAGTATTCACTCGATGAAATGGCTTCTGCCAACTGTTTTCATTGTGAAGCTTTCTGGATCAACCTTGAACTCAGAAGTTTCCTTTTTTTGTTCTGCAATCTTTGTAGCTCATTCAGATCCTCATTCAGAATGTTCATTTGGATTTTTTTCAGAATTCTTCACATGAAGAAATTCACATAATGTGAATTTATGAAAAGTAAGAACTGTCTATATATACTTCTTACCACTTTCTTCCATCCAGGAGAATTAACTATCTCAAGGACTGAACCCAAGACAATAAACAATTCCAAATTTATGCATACCCATTATCTCTTCCTTTCTGTCTTTTACAGAGAGAGAAAAATAAAAAGACTGCTAAGCAGCTCTTTTTGTAGTAGCTAAGAATTAGAAATTGAGAGGATGTCCATCAAATGGTGAATGGCTGAACTAGTTGTGATATATGATTGGAATGGAATATTATTGTGCTATAAGAAATGGTGAGCACTATGATTTCAGAAAAACCTGGTAAGACTTACATGAACTGATACAGAGTGAAGTGAGCAGAACCAGAAGAACACTGTATACGGTAACAGCAATACTGCACAATAATCAACTGTGAATGATTTAGCTAATCTACAATGATCCAAGACAATCCCAAACAGCTCATGATGAAAAATGCTATCCACCCCTAGAGAAAGAACTGATGCCGTCTGAATATAGATGGAAGCATAATTACTTTTCACATTCTTTGTTCTTTTGCTTTCTTGCACAAAATGACTGATATGGAAATGTTTTACAGACTATACTTGTATAACTTATATCAGAATGTTAATCATCTCAAGTAGGGGGGGAGAGGAGAAAGAGTGGAATTTGGAACTCAAAACTAAAAAAAGAAATGTTAAAAATTGTTTTTACATGTAACTGGGGAAAAAATAAAATATTATTATTTTAAAATTTTAAAAAAGCCTCATAAGGCTAATCATTCTATCCATGCTCTACCTGTCTCCAATAAAACTTTCTAGCCATCATCACTTTCTTCTCATGCATCTTCAACCTCTCCTTTCCTGTGTATGTATGTGTGCATACGCTCAGGTATCCCCAATAATTATTTTTTAAAAGCTTTATGTTGATCTTTCAAACTTATACAGCCACTGTCCACATTTCTCTGGTACCATACTTGCTTAAAAAGTTGTCCATACTCCAGGCTTCCATTTCATGTTCCTTTCACTCTCTCCTTATGCCCTGAACAACTGGGGCTTCTTTCCACACCTTTTTAGTGAAATAGCTCTCTAAAGACTAGCCTTTTCTAATCATCAAATCTAATGACTTATTTTCTCAATCCTTATCCTATTTTTCTTCTGTAAAAAAGTTACAGTGATGACTGTTCTCCATTTCTAGATCTCTTACTTTCCTTGGCCTCTACTGGTTCTCCACCACCCTCTACTGGTTCTGAATGAATGAATGAATGAATGAACACTTATTAAGCATTTATTTTGTGCCAAACTCTGCAAATACAAATTGAAAACAATGAGACAAGTTCTCAAGCAGCTCACAGTACAAATGGGGACCTGCGGCTCATAAAAGAAAGTTCAGCTGCAAAGCAGATGGAAAGGGTCAGAAATTCTGCATAGCATGTAGAAAGGTCTAGACTTCCTTAAGTTATATAACTAAGTGAAATGACCACTCATACTGCTCCTTCTCCATTTCTGTTGCTAACCCCTCACCTTTCCCATGCTGGAAGGCTTGCTATTAGCATTCTAGGTTCTCCAAAATCTAGTGGCATCCTACTTGTCCAAACCTCAGCTCCCCCTATTCCCTATCTGTACTAGTCCCTGATTCCAACTTTTTCAATGAGTAATTTACTTTTAAAGCCCAAAACAAATGTCATGTCCCTCAAATCCTTCCCTGACCCATGAGTCAGTAACCTCCAAATTGATCTCCCTGCATCCAGTTTCTCCCTTCTCCAAACCATGTGCCCTATAGTTGCCAAAGTGATATTCCTAAAACATAGGTCTGGTGCCACTCTCCTTTTAAGATGATTCAGTGGCTCCCAATTGGCCGTTAGGTTAAACCAAACTCCTTTATTCAAAGTCTTCCTCCTCATTTATAGACCTTCACGATCAGCCTCATCAGTCACTTGGATGGCACAGTGAGTGGAGCGATGAACCTGGAGTCAGGAAGACCTGAGTTCAGACCCTGATTCTGATATATTCTGTGACCATAAGCAACCTCACTTAGCCTCTGTCTGCCTTATGTTCCTCATCTGTAAAATGGAGATGATAACTGCACCTACTTGCCAGGGTTGTTGTTAGGGTCAAATGAGATATCTGTAAAGTGCTTTACAAACCTTAAAAAACTTTGTAAATGCTAGCTATTACAGGTTGATTATACCTGACTAGGCTGCAGTCATACCTGGACCTGACCTTCCATTCCTGACCTGGAGTTTTTGCACAGGCTGTCTCCTACGTGTGGAATGCTCTTTCTCATCGCCTCACAGTTTCATGGAACTTTTAGATCGCTTCAAAGTTCTGGCCCAGTCCCATTTCTTGGTTTTTCTAATTACCCCAGATTTAGTGCCCTTCTCAATCACTGTGGTTTTTTTTTTTATATTTCATATATCTGAATGTATTATCTCCCTCTACTACAGGGGATCTTAATATTGGAGGGATATCCTTAGAGATTGGTGTTATGGATATATACACTTAGATGTGGGAAAAATGTACATCCTAATCTTCACTAACCTCTAAATGAGCATTTCCTTGAATTATGAATTTGGTAACAAACAAAAAGAGCATTAGAACTCATCAGAATGTCCCAAAAAAATGTTAGGAACCCTTGTTTTATTAGAATCTGAACTGCTTAGAGGAAGAGGCTCTCAATTCTATATTTGTATCCTGCTCATCTACCACACTCCCCAGTTCTTAATAAATGCTGGACCATTGAACTGATGACACATTCCCTCAAGCCACACACAGCATTTAGCCTGTGCCTGTCGTACTCATCTGTCATACATTATTTTGGACTACAGTTAATCATGTATGTGTCATATCCTATACACACACTTTTGTGGTTCAGCTGTTTCAGTCCTGTCTGACTCTCCATGACCCCATTTGAGGTTTTCTTGACAAAGACACTGGAGTAGTTTGCCATTTCCTTCTCCAATTCACTTTACAGATGAGGAAACTGAGGGAGACAAGTTTAAGTAACTTGCCCAGGACTGCATAGCTAGTATCTGAGGCCAGATTTGAACTCAGGTCTTCCTGATTCCAGGACTAGTGCTTTACATCCACCGTGCCACCTAGCCGCCCCCTATACACACATACTACATTACAAATTCTGGGAGCACAAGGGTCAAGTTAATTTAAACTTTATATCTCCTGCAGTGGCAAGTAAAGTACAAACAACAGTCACTTAATAAGTATTTGTTAAAATGATGTAAAAATCATTTCACATGACGGTGAAATGAGAGTGACAATATCTCCAAAGGAGGGAAAGCAGACGGAGAAGAGAAAGCTAACGTGTTCTATCTTCGATTTCCATGAACTTGAACCTTGTGGAAACCAGAGATGAACTGAGTTGAACGGGGGAGGAGGAAAGGAGAAGGTGAGAAAAAATCAGTTTAGGACAGGACCAAGGAAACAACAGGAGAAAAGAGGGGTGACTTTTGTTTGTTTGTTATAAAGGATGGGCAAAAGTGCCTAAAATGCCTGACCTAGAACTCCAAATGTTCTTTAAGTGAAATGCATCCATTATACATAAGTGAGATGCAGTCCACAGCTGGAAGGAGATAAAGTCCACAATTGTGTCTCATGCACAGGAACCTTGGAACTCCTCTCTTCAGAAAGAGTTCTCTATCCTAAACCATGCTTTTTAAACAATGGCTCACAAAATTATACATGGCCTTTCCACAAAGACCCAGTATTACACAAGAGCAATTATAGGTCATTACACTTGTCTGGTATACAGAAATAATTTAATGCTATTTTTGTCTACCCAGAGGGATACAACTGGTGTGGGAAAGGAGTAAAAGAAATTTCTGATACATACATTGTATCTTAAATAACAGGTTTACATAAAGAAACAGAAAAGTGGGAAAACAGAAAGACCACGAATCAATTAGCCTTCACTACATTAAGGGGAAAAAAAACAAAAACATTAAAACTCAACCTTATGTGCCTTCTTATCAATCACTGTAAAATTCTGAAAGGCTTAGAAGATTATTGAGAAGTCATATAGTTCAACGTGATCAAAAATCCTCTATAACATCTCCAACAAGTGGATATCCAGTCTCTATCTGAAGACATCCAATGAGGGAGAACCCACCACCAACCAAGTCGGATTCTGGACAGCTCCGTCACAAAGCTTCCACCAAAGCAAAACCTGCCATTCTATGACTCAGAAGAGATACACAGAAATCTGTCATGTAAACAAAATGATCAAATGTCTAAAAACCAAGAACTGTTACAGGAAGGTCAAAGAGTTAAGACTATCTTGGAGCTTCTCTTTAACATGGCCAATTATAGAACAAGAGATAATACTTACTGCCAAACAATCTAGAAGCTCCTTTTCACACTATTTCTCCTACACAAAAAACAAAGATCATATTAGCTTGCTCTACAAGCTCAGAGTAGACGAGGGTAAAAACAACTTTAATAACTTTTTAAATGCATAAAAAGTTGAGAATAACTCAGCACATATTTACACTGTAGATAAGATAAAGTTGTGCTATGTAATAACAAGCTCAAGAACTAGGTCGGACAGAGGGAAAAAACTGATATTAAAAGCAATCATTAATTGTGTCTATGACCTTGAGCAAGTTAATTCAATTCCACTGTCTTTTAGGAATTATAACTTTTTTGCTTTATATGTATGCTTTATTATCATACTCTAATTAGCTACAAAATTACATATTGTTAGAATGAGTAATTACATGAGTAACACTTCTCACATGAGCTCTTTTTTGTGATTACCTCACTATTCTTAAATAGAATTATATTTCTACACACTTTATTCCACACATGACCATAGTAATTTAATAAGTAATAAATCTATCACCCAGGTAAATGATGTTGAAGCCAACATGACACATGAACACCCATGATGATTTTTCCTTGTATTTCTGTCAAAATAGTAGAATCCATAAAATCCCTCATTTCATATAAGAAAAAATGTACACACATATATAATATCTAATACATATTATGCATATTATATATATGTGTGTGTATATAGACATACATGTGTATATATGTGTATATATACACACCAAAAAAGAATTATAAAATGCATTGGGAATGAGTTTTCCTTTTTTAATATTATTTTTTCCAATTTCATGTGTAAACCATTTTTAGCCTTTTTTAAAATTGTGAGTTCCAAATTCTCTCCCTCCCTCACAACACTCCCCCCTATTTGAAGAGATAAGTAATTTGATACAGATTATATATGGGCAGTCATGAAAAAATGTATTTCATAATAGTCATGTTGTAAAAGAAAACAGACAAAAACTAAAATTTTTTAAAAGTATGCTTCGATCTGCCTCCATCAGTTGTTTCTCTGGAGGTGAACAGCATTTTTCATCAGAAATACTTCAGTCTTAGATCACTATATGGCTGAGAATAGCTAACTCATTCAGTTAAGCATCATACAATATTGTTATTACTCTGTACAGCTCTCTTTGTACTATGTACAAGTTCACTTTATATCAGTTCACATAAGACCTTCCAGATTTTTCTGAAACCACTCTGCTTACTGTTTCTTATAGAACAACAGTACTCCATCACAATCATATACCATAACTTGTCCAGTCATTCCCCAACTGATGGACATTCCCTCAATTTCCAATTCTTTGCCACCACAAAAAGAACTGCTATAAATATTTTTATACAAGTACGTCCTTTTTCCTTTTTTACTTCTTTAGGATACAAACCTAGTAGTGGTATTGCTGAGTCAAAGTGAGCATAGTTCCAAATTGCTCTCCAGAATGACTGGATCAGTTCACAACTCTACCAGTGTCCCAATTTTCCCACATTCCCTTCAATATTTGTCATTTTCCTTTTCTATTATATTATCCAATCTGATAGGTCCAAAGTGGTACCTCGGAGTTGTTTTAATCTGTATTTCTCCAAGCAATATTGATTTAGAACATCTTTTCATATGACTATGCATGTCTTTGATTTCTTCATCTAAAAACTTCCTCTTAATATCCTTTGACCATTTATCAATTGAGGAATGACTTGTATTCTCATAAATTTGAATCAGTTCTCCACATATTTGAGAAATTAAAAATTTAGAAGAGAAACTTGCTATAAATTTTCACCACAGTTTTCTGATTTCCTTCTAACCTTGGCTGCACTGGTTTTGTTTGTGCAAATGCTATCAAGCTTATCCATTTTACATGTTGTTAAGCTCTCTGTCTTTTGTTATGTAATAAATTCTTCCCTTCTCCATAGATCTGACAGGCATACTATTCCATGCTACCCTAACTTTTCTATGGTATCACCCTTTATGTCTAAATAATGCACCCATTTTGACCCTATCTTACTATGCAGTTTGAGATATTGCTCTATAACTACTTTCTGTCAAACTGCTTTTCAGTTTTCCTAGTAGTTTTTGTCAAATAGTGAGTTCTTGTCCCAAAAGCTTGGCTCTTCAGGTTTATCAAACACTAAATTACTATGGTCATTGACTACTGTGTACCTAATCTACTCCACTGATCCACCATTCTATTTCTCAGTCAGTATCAGATGATTACCACTTTATAATATAGTTTGTGATTTGGTGTGGTGAGGACACCTCCCTTCATCTGTTTTTTTCATTTATTCCCTTGATGTTCTTCACCTTTTGCTCTTCAAGATGAATTTTATTATTTTTTCCAGTTAAAAGTAATTTTGAATAGTTTGATTGACATGGCACTAAATAAGTAAATTAATTTTTGCAGAACCATCACTTTTATTATGTTGGCTTGGCCTATCCATGAGCAATTAATATTTTTTTCAGTTGTTCAGATCTGACTTGGAGAATGATTCTCTAAGAGCTTTTTTTAAAAAAACACCTAAACAATTGTCTTCTTCATCAGAAGCAAATTCATGCTCATCACACAAGAGTGAAGACCAATTAATCAATATCTATCAATTCTAACTATGTGCCAGGTACTGTGCTAAGTGCTGGTGATAAAAAGGGGGAGGGTATGTCAGGAAACAATCCCTGTCCTCAAGAAACTTGCAATCTAATGAGGGAGAAAATATGCATAGGCACAAGATAAATGGGAAATAATTAACAGAAGGAAGGCATTAAAATTAAGAGGAGTTGGAGAAGCTTTCCAATAGAAGGTGGGGTTTTACCTGGGATTTAAAGGACACCAAGAAGGTCAGTAGCTGGAGTAGAGAGAGAGAGCAGTACAAGTACAGGGGATAGCCAGAGAAAATGCCTGGTGTGGAGAGAAGGGTGAAATAGCAAAAACTCTTACACACAGGAATAATGGTTACCTAATTTCACAAAGTTGCCATATAATCATCTAACTTCAAAGAAATATGGATCGATGTTGAGAAAAGCATTCATCTAACATTGGAACATTGTCAATCAATGATTTCAAATTGGTAGAAGCCAAAAATGATCTCTTTAGAAGTCTTTAGATATGACCTTGTAAAAGCTGTGGATCTCCATCCTGGAAATTCTTCAGTTCTTCTTTTGGCGGGGACCAGCCTCCAGGAAATTAAGAGGTGACTGGATGAGAAACCTAACCCAAATAGGATTAAAGGATTAATGTCAACCTGGAGAGGTTTCTAGTAGTCCAGGGCTCTGTACCAATAAACTCTGTCCTAGTCAACAGATCAACAACTTGAATGAAGACCTAAGAGAGATACACATCAAATGTACAGGCTGAAAAGAAAAGAAAGAAGAATGGAAGGGAAAAAAAGCTAGTAGGGATAGCAAATACTTTAGATGTCACAATCAACATTTTTTTAAACCTCAATAGTCTGGGACAACAGGACAAAACTAACAAAAAGAAATTTAATGGAGATTCATGGAATGTCCTACAATTGGGTCCAAAGGCTCAACTGTACAAGTAGAGGATAGGAAGGACCTGTTTTAACAGTTCATGTGAAAAAGGCTTCGAGATCTGCTTGCCTTTGCCAAGCTGCTGCTCAAGTCTGGGCTGCCCTCTCGCCTCCCCTCTTCCACAGTTTAAAATCCCTGGTTTCTGTCCAGACTTAGCAGAAGCACCCCCTTTTCCCTTAATCCTATCTTACTCCCTCCAGCTCCTAGAGCCTTCCCTTGCAAAGTTATCTTACATCTATTCTGTATATGCCTATCTATATACACACATTGCCCCTCTATTCAACTATAAGCTCCTTGACTGCAGGGAGCACTTCATTGTTATCTTTGCACCAGAAGTACCTTAGTGTGATGCCTGGCAACTGGGCTGAGTAAGCCACCTAGGAAGCAGAGGTGAAGACAGAGTACAGTCCAGGCATGGGGACAGCTCGGATAAACGCACCAAAGTGGGAGAATACTGAATGTAGAGAGAAGTTAGTAGTTCAGTTAGGCTGGAATGGAGAAAATGCAAAGGGAGAGTCATCCGACATAAGACTGGAAGGTAGGTTGGAGGAATTCAGGAAGACACAGTAGAAAGCAGTAGCAGAAAATAGGTACGGCGCAGGGAAGTTCAAGGCTGAAGATGGGCAAAAGAACGGCAGAACATCCAGCTGAATGAGGGGCGGACCTTTGAGAAGAAGGGAGTACCACAATGCAGCGGGCGACCCTGTGTGCACAGCAAGCTTCCACTGCTGGAAGCAGTCAACCACAGGTGACTCCATTGGCAGAATGGAAATGAGGGGACTCCTGTTTTAGGAAGGAGGGTAGACTACAGCACCTCTCTGGCCCACTGCAACGCTAAGGTTGTATGATTCCAGGTATGTGTGTGGGGATCAGTGCTGGAAGAGGAGAAAGAGAAGAGGCCTCATGTAGAATGTGGCCTTTTCCCTGAGATTTCAAGGCAACTAAGCATTCTGAGAGGTGGGGCTGAGAAGGGGGTGCAATCTGGACACCACAAATATGTAAGGTGGAGTTGTCACTTATGAGGAACAACAAGTAAGTGCATTTGGGTTGAACCGGAGAGTTCATGAAAGAAAGAAAACATGCATTTATTAAGCACCTACTATGTGTCAGGCCCTGCACTAAGTGCTTTACAATTGTTCTCTTATTGGTTTCTCACAACAACCCTGGGAGGTAGGTGCTATTATATTTCCCATTTTACACCTTGGGAAACAGAGGTAAACAAAAGTTAAGGGACTTGCCCAGGATCACACAGCCAGTAAATGTCTGAGGTCAAATTTGAATACAGTTTGTCCTGATGCCAGAGCTGGTGATCTAGTCACTGTACCACCTTTAATTCAAGAATAACTCATGATTCAGGGACCCCAATAGCATATATGAATGATATAGCCCATGAGTTTTTTCCCCCCTATATGGTACAACATTTGGGGGGGGGGGCAGGGTGTAAGCATGAGAATGGGAGAAAATAAAAATATTATGTTTTTATGAATTAAAAGAATAAGAAAATATCCTAATCTAATAATAACCACTAATTATATAGGCCATTTTAAGTATTATAGCAAATTTTGATCAATTGATGACCAATCAACACGTTCCCCACCTCCTGCCTGAAATGCAATGGTATTGAGATACAGAGAGAGGCACACATTCCGGACATGGACAACGTGAACATTTGTTTTGCTATGCACTAACTGACACAAGGGCTTTCTTTTCTTTTTCTTTTTCTTTTTCCAGTGGTGGGGTGAGGAGGTAGAGAAGATGAGAGGTACCAGGGCAGGCGTGGGGAACCTGCCACCTCAAGGCCCCATGTGGTCCTCAAGTGGGGCCCTTTGACTGAATCCAAACTTCACAGAATCCCCTTAACAAAAAGATTTATTCAAATTACACACCGTCTTGGGGTGCAGGGAGGTGAAAAAATTGGGAACTCAAAAATCTTATGGAAGTGAATGTTGAAAACTAAAAAAAAAAGAAATGATGTCAATTTGAAAAAACATTAAAGGGTTAAAGAAAGTTAAAAAACAAACAAACAACAGATTTGTTCTGCAAAACTTGGACTCAATCAAAAAGACGCACCCAAGGACGTAAAAGGCCAAATGTGGCCTTAAGGTCCCAGGTTCTACACCCTGTACTAGGAGATAGGATAGTTCAGGAAAAAAGAGAAATAAAAGAGAGTCATTGAAGTATTGATTTTAAAGTACACAAAAGTGAAGCAGGACCAGAGAGAATCACAGATAAGGAGTTCTCTCTTTATAGCCACAACGCAGAAGTCTTCTCTTCTACAATCTAATGAATCCTCTCACCTCTGGTTGAATGCTTCTAGCAATGTGAGTTCAGAAAGTTATATGTTGAATTCATCACATGTTTTAAAAAGAAAAGAAAGCTGTTATGTAAGAGACAACTGCAACTTTATGAACAATCTGTTTTTTACGTTCTATTAATTTATGTTTAATAGTTCAAAATTGCATTAAAACTTTTGGGACACATATCAACAGAAAACAAGGAATATATAAATTTTAAATTAAAACCTTATCTCAATCAACAAACACTTATTATGTACCGACTGTGAGCTCCTTGAGAGACAGACTGAACTCTGCAGCTTTTCTATTTGCATCTTGCTTTCTTATGACAGTACCTGGCATACAATAAGTGGTTGACAAGTGCTTATTCATTCATCTATAAAATAGGGAGAACAATACCCCTAACACTTAAGTTTCACAGGGTTACTATAAAGGTCAAATGAGAAAAAATATATTCAAAGTGCTAGATTTACTAAATATTTTGTACACATTAACTCATTCTACTTCAGTGACCAAGTAATTGAAAGAAAAGTCTCCAAATATCACACATATGTGTGACCCTGGCCAAGTCACTTAATCCTGATTGCCTCAGTTTCCTCATCTGTAAAATAAGCTGGAGAAGGAAATGACAAGCCATTCCAGTATCTTTGGGGTCACAAAGAGTCAGACACAACTGAACAACAATCATTTAACTAGCTATGATTTGTACCAAATACATGTTTAGAAATATTCAGGAGGGGTTACAATTTAACCACATCAATCCTCCTCCTGAATTTAAGGAACTATGGCTAACCTCCAAGTAGTTCAAAACTTAAAGCATCCATTAGAATAGAATCCTCCAGATCCCTAATGAATGTGTAACCTGAGAGCTAAGAAGAATTCTCACGGTCCCCATGACAGTTCCCATTCTAATCCAGGCTAAAGTTATACTCAAGATAATAATTTCTTCTAAAAAGGAATGAGAAGAGGCAAATTCATCTACTCCAAATGTTCCCTGAATAACAGGGCAGGGTCTCTATAATAACAGCCAAAGAATTACAAGGAAAGTTCAGAACTCAGAAAGTCGACCTCTACTATAATAACCATGGGAAAGTGTGTTGCATCTCAAATCACAGGTACTAGGTTCAAATCTTACCTCTGATACTTACTACCTTTATGACCTCATACAAAGTCTCGTAACCTCCCTAGGCTTTGTTTTCTTCATCTATAAAAATAAGAGGACAGCAAGGGGGCACAGTGGATAGAGTGTTAGACCTAGAGTCAGGAGGACCCAAGCTCAAATCTGGTCTCAGACACTTACTGACTGGTTTGTGACCCTGGGTAAGTCACTTAACCCTGTTTGCCTCAGTTTCCTCATCTGCAAAATAAGCTGGAGAAGGAAATGGCAAACCACTCCAGTATCTCTGCCAATAAAACCCCAAATGGGTCACAGAGAGTTGGACACAACTGATGACAATTTTCCCATCATTAATATGAAAAGAAAAGAAACATACTGGATTTAGGTGAGGACAGAGTTCTTTAGAGGAGGATAAATAAATTCCACTATTAGATTATTTTTAGCTTTAACATAATACAGAAGTGTTAATCCATTTTATAAAACCAAATAGACTGGAGTTTAAGATTTAATAATGTACCTATAATCCATAAATATCAGCAGAGAAGTTTCTGATAAAATCTTAAGAGAGTCTTAATAACATCCAATGAGAAGTGCCAAATTTATTGCTGTAGAATTTAGTCCTAAATGTATCCAGTCGATGAATAATACATCTTCTCTCTCCCTGATTCAGATCATCATCTCCTTTAAGAGATTTTACTCTTTAAAAAGACCCACTTCTGGTTTTCATTCCAGTGGCCCCAGCAATGCAAGGTCTTAAGAGTCTGCTCTGATCTTCCAGTCTGTGACTAGAAAGAATTTATTTAGAGCTAGAAGAAACCTTAGAACCAGTCTTCATTTTACCAGGGAAGAAACCGGGATCCTCAGAAGTTAAATGTCTTTCCCAAAGTGGCAGGATCAGAATGTAAATGTAGTCTCAAACACCAAATAAAGGTCTATTTTCATTCTATCCTTCTCCCTCTACTAAAGTAATAGCCATGGCTCATGATCAGGCAGCATCTTCTAGCATCTGGTCTCCCCCTGCCCTGAACTTCAATTTTTGTCCTAACTCTCATAAAAACATTATGAAAAGCTGCACTAACTCTGCACCCTCCCCTTCAATAATTCTGAAATCAAAATGTAACTTAACTAACCAAGTGGAAGTAGTGCTATACTCTCAAAGTGGATCTATCCCAAGACGTGAACCTTGGTCAAGCTTTACAAAGGGTCTAGATTCCATTTTGGGGACAAATTTGTCATTAGAACATTGAGATTTATTTAAGCCCTATGGAGAGTAGGGCCATAAACTATACTTCTAAAAGGTTGGGTCAGACCCTTGAAGTTTCTATGGAAAAAAATGGTGGGGGTGGGGGTGAGAAAGTAAGAGACTAGACAGAAGGATATTTTCCCAAAAATGGAAAAAAGAGTTATTGTGGCATGTTTTTAATGCTAGAAAAGAACAGAAGGTTCTGTGGAGAAAGATAAAGATAACATTGAAACAAAACCATTTAATTTATAACATTCTTTTAAGATGTAAGTTGTACATAATATAGATTTGCAGGTACAACCCTTTTTTCTATATTTCTGGGTATACAGAAATACTCATGTTAGATAATGTTTGTCAAATACAGAACACTGAGGGAGGGAGGGAATGGGAAAGGTGGGGAAGAGGGGAGAAGAGAGAGAGAGAGAGAGAGAGAGGGAGAGAGAGAGAGAGGGAGAGAGAGAGAGGGAGAGAGAGAGAGAGGGAGAGAGAGAGAGAGAGAGAGAGAGAAGAAAAAATTCCCTAGCTATAGATTAAATTCTGTAATATTCTCAACCTCTTTATTTAAAGCTTTGTCAACAGTAAGTATTTTACTACATGACTCCTCAACCCCTCTACTATTTATTACTATCAGACCTACTATTATCATTACTTAGAAGTCTTAACTCTGGACATGAATTAACAAAGCACTCTCTTCACAACAACCCTTTGAAGTAGGTGAGTGTTTTTAGCCAGATTTAAGTTTTTATTGGTCTATAACAAGGAACTCCCAATGAGGTAACTCCCTCTATCAATGCAGGTTGGCACCTGTTCTTGAGAGAATAACCCGGGAGGTTAAGTCAGGGAGCCAAAGGCAGTATGGACCAAAGGTAGGATTAGAATCCAGGGTTCCTGATTCTAAGGCCCCTATCCACTACGCTATGACAAAGCAGATGATATTATTTCCCCCATTTTACAGGTAAGGAGATTGAGGCTCAAAGAGCAAGACTTTCCCACCATTATAAAGCTCCATCCCAGGTTTTCAGTCTCCATGTCAGCGTACTGTTCTTCAGTTTTAAAATTGAACTATGGGGGGAAAGTTCTAAGGAAATCCTATTACAATCTGCTTCCTTACCAAATTTGGATTTCTTTTGTTAAAAATGAATAACAATTTAAGAGCGTGGAGGAAGAAGGGATAAATAGTTCAATAAGATTTCCGAAGTGAGAAGTCCGTTTACTGTAAGGCAGCAAGGGGGTATGGTAGACAAAGCACTGGGCCTGCAGTCAGGGGGACCGAAGTTCACATTGGAACCTCAAATGCTTATTAGCTATGTCACCTTTGAAAAGGTATTTAACATGCGTCTATTCAACTTCCCTGCTTATAAAATGAGAGTAACAACGGCCACATATAAGAACTATGTGGGGAAAATGAGATACTATTTGTCAAGTGTTTTGCAAACCTTACAGTGCCTATAAAAATGATATTCCTTATTATATCACACTTATTAAAGTATATGTTTCATTTTAGATTAAAAGAGAAGCATGGAAATTATACCCTACTACATACATACATATAAGTAGTTACCCAATAAATCACTATTGACTGAAACATCTGAGTTCCCAAGGTCAACAATCAGAAAAAAGGCAAAATTGTCTTTTCTAACTCTAAAATATACTTCTCCTAATCCCTCTGCGAAGGGGGAGCTAGGCAGACAATATTTACATGCAGGAATGAGAAAAAGGAGGCAGTTGATCTCCACAACATCTCCCCACCTCACCCCCACACACCAGCACCCACACACTAACAAAACTTATTTTTTGAAAATCAGGTTCCTTCTGAAAATTAGAATTTAGCCCATGTGAGCTCGATAAATAAATGCTTCACTCTTCTCTTTCATACGGATGTCAGAAGTCTCTCCATCCCATTCAGTCCTTTCTCATTTAACTATCCTCAGTGGTTCCTTATCACTTACCAAATTAAGTTCTAACCGCTGTCAAAGGCCTCTCCAACCTGAAGCCATCCAACCTAGCCTCAACTCCTACTACTACCCTTAATAAATGCAATGCTCAGGTCAAATTCTACAGCCTGAACACAAAATGAGTCCTCCAGCCTCTGGAGTGTTTTTTTCCTCATTTTTTGAGATAATTGTGGTTAAGTGATTTACCCAGGGTCACAAAGCTAGTGTCTGAGACCAGATTTGAACTCAGGTCTTCCTGACTCTAGGGCCAGTGGCTCTATCCAATCCACTGCACCATGTAGCTGCACCCTCAATAGCCTTTTTCAAAGGCTTCCCTATGCATGTCTGAAATGCCCTCCCCAATTCAAATGCCACCTTTCCCCCTAATATCTCATCTGTTTGGTAACTCAAATCCCTTTATTATTTACAGCTCTTGAATTGCCCGTCCCACTTCAGACATTTTGCGGCTTCATAACCCTGAGTAAGTCAATTGCAACTCTCCATGACCATAAATTGAAAAAAAAAAGTTGCCACTGCATTGGTAGAGGGATTTTCCTCCTCTGGGAGTTCCCTATACCAAAGAAATACCAGGTCTGGTCCCTATCTCCCACCACACACACATATACATATATATACATATATATATACACACATACAGCAACATACACACACGCATGTACATATATATACATCCAGGTGAAATGTATGTTTATACAGGCACTTTAAGATTTATAAAATTCCCTCCTGATAACCCAGTCGGGAAGGTAATGCGAATATCACTGTAGATAGCTAGATGACATGGAGCACTGGACCTGGAGTGTGGAAGACCCAAATTAAAATCCAGCCTCTGACACTGACTCCAGAAAAATCACTTAACCTCCCTCTGTTTCAGTTTCTTCTTCAGCTGTAAAAGGAGCTGGAAAGGGGAACAGCCAACACTCCAGCGTCTTTGCCAAGAAAACTCCAACAGGAGCCACAAGGAGTCAGGCAAGACTGAAAATCAACTCCACACAAGATAGCAGATCCCGCTGTCTCAGCATTTATTAAGCACCTACTTTGTCCTCAGCACCACGCTTAAGGGCTTAGTAGAGCTATATCCCTCTCCATCTCATTCTCATATCTTCTACCTCCTACAATGCCCTATCAATCCGCCAGCAAGTATTTATTAAGCCCATGTTCTGTGCCAGATATCGCGTTAGGCATGGAGGAAACAACTCCTGAGTCCTCAAGGAGGTTGGTGTATAGCAAGACAAAGGGATTGGGGAGAGAACAATGTGTGTCCCAAAAGTCTCAGTGCCATTTTAAGCTTAAAACTGCACTGAAGCTTTTCAGGACACCATATAGAGATATACATAAAGGAGATGTGGGATGATTTGGAAGAGAAGGCACTAGCAACTTGGAAAGGCAGCAAAGGTTTCACGTGAAGGACTGATTGCACCAGAACTGGGCCATGAAACAAGCCAGACATTCTCAGTGATGAAGGCGAAGAGGGAAAGCATTTTTCCTGCATAGGAGACAGTTGGTGAATAGTTATTGAGGAGGGAAGGGAAGCTGTATGTAGAAGAACTGCTAAGGTCAGCTGAGCTGGATCTCAGGGTAGGTGGAGCAAAGTAATGTACAAGCGATTCAGTTTCTTCTACACCACCTTGTATTGCACGTCAGCTGGGAGAGGAGAAAGATCTCTTCTCGTCCCACTGGTACAGATAAAGCTAACAGATTAGTTGGCTTGGAAGGCCCAGAGAAAAAGGCCCTGAGAGAATGAAAAACAGGAAAGGTAAGTTTCACTAGCAGGAGGAAAGTGGAACACGGCAGGAAGAAACTGAGGAGCTACCAAAAGGATGACAGAAGTAGGTGAAGGGTCCTTGGAAGCCCAGTGACATGAACTTGATGGACCATGGGAGGGTAAGATGTCTGTCTGTCTGTTCAGCAGGATGTCAGAGACAAACAACCTCCTGGGAACCCTCTCAGGTTGATGGTAACAATTATCTCTGGGGTTTTAGGGAGGTGATTTAAAAAAAAATTTCCCCCAATTTATTTACTTTTCGTTTTCAACATTCATTTTTATAAGAATTTAAGTTCTAAATTTTTCCTCCTCCCAGCTCTCTCTCCTCCCCAAGACAGCATGCAATCTGATATAAGCTATATATGTACAATCATATTAAATATATTTCCTCATTAGTCATGTTGTGAAAGAAGAATCAGAGCAAAGGGGAAAAACCACAAGAAAGAAAAAAACAAAAGAGAGAGAGAAAATAGTATCTACTTTGATCTGCATTCAGACGCCACAGCTCTTTCTCTGGATGTGGACAGCATTTTCTATCATGAGTCTTTTGGACTCATGAGACTTTTGAACAAAATTTGGCAGTAGGTAGCAGTCAAAATTCTTCCAGCCTTGGTAGGTTAGACTAGAAACAGATTTATATGACAAACAGGCAAGTTCGAAGAGACAACCCTACATTTTTCCCTGGCCCCCTGAAGTGGCCCCCAAGCCATATATTGTGTAGACCTGCATTGCTGAAAAGTCTATCAAAGTTGGTCATCACACAACGTTGCTGTTAATGTGAACAATGCTCTCCCGGTTCGGCTCATTTTACTCAGCATCAGTTCATATAAGCCTTCCCAAGTTTTTCTGGTCTGTCTGCTCATCATTTCTTAGAGCACAACAGTATTCCATTACATTCATATACTACAATTTGCTCAGCCATTCCTCAATTGATGGGCATCCCCTCAAAGTTCTTGGTTACCACAAAAAAAAAAAAACAACTGCTACAAAGATGTTTGCACATGTGGGTCCTTTTCCCTTTTTTTATGCTCTCTTTGGGATACAGACCTAGCAGTGGTATCTCTGGATCAAAAGGTATACAGTTTTGTAGCCCTTTGGGCACAGTTCCAAATTCAGGTGATTTTTTTAAATTAAAGAACTGAAAAAACATCCCCCCCAAAAATACTATCTAAATTTTTAATAGAAAAACTATTTTATCACAATTTAAGTGTCAGTTCAAGAAAGGAAGTCTCCATTGATGGCTGCTGGACATTTAAGTCAATGAAACTCAACATAAAATGTGGAAAACTGCTGAAAAAATTCAAAATGGCTCATTACTAAAAAAAAAAAAACTGCTCTGATTTATAATTTGTTTAAAAGGAAACTATGGATTCCAAAAGGCAGAACTGAGGAGGAAGAGCATTCCAGGCATGGGAAACACCCAGTGCAAAGGCTAAGAGATAACATGATATGGGGAATGTAGTCACCAGGTATAACACTGGTGAAAATATGTCTTGCATTCCAGCTAACTTGAAGGTTTTTCAAATTTAATTTGCTTTCTCTCTATCTCATTTCCCTCAACAACCACCCTTGTAACAAACGTGCAAAGTACATCTCTTATTGGTCATGTCCATATCCATATTCATATGTGTATATGTATATGTGTGTGTGTGTATATATATATAGTATGTGTATATATATGTATGTATATATGTGTGTGTGTATATATATGTATGTGTGTGTGCATGAAATTCTGCATCCAGAATCTAACACCTGTCTGTTAAAAGATGAGTGTGTGTCTCATATCTGGTCCCCAGTAACCACGGCAGGGTATTGCACTGATGAGTGTTCTTAAGTCTTTCAAAGTTAGTTGTCTTTATTAAACTGTGATTGTACATATGGGTTCTGCTTACTTCACACACGATTTGCAGATGCTTTCCAGGTTTCTTTGAAACTATTCCTTTCATCATTTCTTCTAGCACAATACCATTTCCCAATTGATCATCCTCTTAAAATCCAGTTCTTTACAACTACTAAAAGAACTGGAATAATTACTTTTATGCATATAAGTCCTCTTCCTCTGATATTTTTTAGTAACCCTAGTGATTAACACAGTACTAAAGAAGACAAATTAATGACTAGACAAAACTAAACTAACTAGTTTTGAGAAGCCTAGCAGTGATAATGTTGTGCACAGCTTTAGTGCCTTTGAGAGAGGAGTTAGAAATTGTTTTCCAGAATCCAAATGGAAGGACATACCTTAGTGTGTTAATATGCCTGTCTGCTAGCACCCCCTCCAATGTTTTGCTTGGAATAAGGGTTTTGATTTTATAATATTTTATCTCAAGAATGAGAGGCTAGAGGGAAAGAAAATGTTTCTTAATTGAAGAAAAAAATCATTTAAAAATATATCCGTTGAAGAAACAGAGTAACTACATGGTGCAATGGTGAGACTGCTGAATTGGAAGTAGGAGTCTTGGGTCACAGCTGACCTCGGTCAAGGCACTGATCTCCAGGCCTCTGCTTCCTCGTCTGTATTCAGAAAGGCTGGGTTAGATGACCCTCTAAGGGCCTTTCCAGATGCAAGACTAGTGATGCTTTCAGTCTATTCTACGGACGCTCACACTTGTACTTTGCATCGAGTGGAAATTCACACTTGTGGAAAAACTAAACTACAAGTATGATCCTTTAATGCAACTGGAGACTTAAATTTGACAGACATTAAATAAATAACAGGCACGAACGGAGCCCAATGCAAGCAGATTTAATTAACCACCAAGACATCACAAACGGAAGCCCCTTTAGAAAGAAAAGCTCAAACCTTTCAAGAATTTAAAGAGATGCCTGCCTTGTAATTAGCCAAGAGTCACTGTTAAATTTAAAGGGACAGGAAATTTCAAAGGATACATCTTAAAGGTGAAGGAAGTTAGCCCTAAAGTAACCATTACACATGGAGACCAGAACAGTCAAGAATACACATACCACTTTCTAGCTATGTGACCCCGGCCAAGTCATTCATCTCTCTCAGTTTTAATTTCCTCACCTGTAAAACTGCAACAATAATATTGCATTATATATTACAGTATTATAGTAATATCTCACAAATGAGAGAAATGTATAAATATATAAATTATATGTTATATAATAGATTTATTTTATTATTTGTCTTATAGTATATATTTGTTATATATAAAATATGTAAATAGAAAATAAATATACTAATATGTTACATAAACATGTAAATGCATAGCACCTATAATAAGCACTATATACATGTACTGTTGTTACTATGATATTCTGCAGAACCAAGGAGATTATGCAAATAAAACACTTCGTAAACATTAACGCATTATATACACACGTGCTTCTATATTGGATCACCTTATCTATCTTTCATTATCTTAAAGAATATTATAAAATTGTAAAATTCACAAATTTACAAATGAACTTTTAAAGTTCACTTTCATTTTAAAAATCAATGTCTTTCAACATTTTGGAAGTAAGAGAGGTGTTTGGGGGTGGGGAGGGACAAAAACTAAGATTATAGAAACTCAGGAAAAGTGGACAATCACTGCCCTTTGGAGGCAGCTAGAGGAGGCAACGGATAGAGCTGGAATCAAGCAGACGCAAGTTCAAATTTGGCCTCAGACACTAGCTGTGTGGCCCCGGGAACGTCAGGTAACCCCTTTTGTCTCATTTTTCCCATCTGTAAAACGGAGATAATAAGAGCACCTCCTTTAGAGCTGTTGTGAGAGTCAAATGAGATAGTCATTACAAAGAGCTATTTAAATGTCAGCTATCCTAAGCATTACTAGCTGCACAAACCTCGGCAAAGCCACTGACCTGCCCGCCTCAGTGTCTTCATCTATACAACAGAGACCATAACAGCACCTGTCTCATCAAATGAGATATATGTAAAAGTTCTTAGTACAAGGCCCAGTACACAGGAGGCACTTAATAAATGCTCATTTCCTTCCCTCCTAAGATGGGGATATCCCAGTCCACCAGAGACTTGAAATAAAGAAGGGAAATCACATCAACCAGGAGTAAGACGATCTGAACTCAAGGCTCACCTGCCACACTTACTTCTTATATGACCTTGGACAAATCAGTTAACCTCTGCGGGCTTCCATTTCCTCAGCTGTAAAATAAAGGGACTGGACCAGATGGCCTTTGAGGCCCTTTGCAGCTCTAGATCTATGATCTTTATAGAAAGAAGGACACAAATGTGAAGGCTGCATGTTGACTTAGCTTTCAAATGTAATCTGTTCCATCATATTTTTATTTTGTTAAATATCTCCCAAGAGCATCTTAATCAGCTTCAACACTACTCAGAAGCACTGAACACGGCCTCTGTGTATCTGCTGTCACAGCAAACATTTTTAAGATTTTATCCCTTTCAAGTAATAAGCATTTATTAGTTCTTATGATAGACTACATAAATATAAAGGAAAAAAATTTTATTCCCTGCCCTCAAGAAGCTTATATTGGAATTGGAGGATACAAAGCACCCATTGACAAGTATATACCAGACACATACAGAAAACATAAGCTGATCTTGGAGGGGAGAGGCATTAGCAGTTGGGAGAGCCTGGAAAGGCCTAGTTTGTTTTGGAGTTGTTTTTAACATCTGCATCCCTGCGTCTAGCCCCGTGGCCTTCCATATCCAATGAAAGAACTATGGAATTGGATCACAGAATGAAGCATATCATCTCAGGGAGGGAGGAGGGAGGAAGAGGGAGGGAGGGGGAAAGTGTGGGAGGAAGGGGGGAAAAATCTAAGCTATATGGAAGTGACTGTAGAAAATGGAAAACAAATTAATTAATTAATTTTTAGAAAATGCCAAGGGGCTGTATTCTGTGTGACTTCTCTCGGACTTTTAATACTGGCAAATAATAATCATTTCATTATATTAATTTAAGGCCAAGGGCAGCCTTGATGTTGGGTAGGAGGGTTTGGTGGAGGGAAAGAATTTCTGGAAAAGCAAGGGAATACATTCTCCAAAGGATATTGTGAAGCCTGAACGCTGTGTGAGAATAGGGGCAGTCAGTGGCCAGTCCTCAGATCACTACATCTATATCCTGGTTATGGAAAGAGTTGGGGGAAGTGAAGAGAGTGAGAGGGAGGAAAGGATAGTGTGTGCAGAAATACATGAGGACTTCAATCTCTACTTCTCTCTCCTGACAATTTTTTTTTCCTGTTTACTGCCTTCTCCCTCCTCCTCATGTAAATGCCTAGGAATTTCTAGCTCCCTGGTTCCCAGGCAAGGATCGCTATTTGCCATATCCCAGAAATAGCTGATCAAAAACTTCCAACAATCTTTTCAGCAGGGAAAAAATAGCCTTATGAAAGGGGGTAGAGGAATACCCAATGAAGTTCTTTTAAAATAGCATCCGAATCACCAGAGTACTATTTTGGAAGTCCTTAAATTCTTGGACTGTCGCCCAAGTTCAAGAGTACAGTATGTACTCTTGTATGACTAACCTCACTCATTACTTCCCTTAGATGTAAACTGGCAAAGCATGGAAATGGGAGATTTGGGACTTCTATTTAATGGGCATTTCTTTGGTCCACTTTGCATTTATTTTCTATGTCTTCTGCACATAGTTATATATGTTCATGCTGTATCTACTGAGAGGATGTGAATTCCTGGAGAGGAAAGATTGTTTCCCATTCCTTGTACTTTTATCCTAAGAACCAAGCACAAATGTTTCATCAATGCTCGTTTGTGTTGTCATCAATGACATTTATGTTACAAGGTGTTTTGCATCCTCCTATAAAAGTTGAAAACTGATTTTGGCCATGGGGAATGCGTGGTCTGATCAGCCTTAACTAAATGCTGATGATTTGCAGAAACAAAATGGTAACTTAGTGGGAACGTGTCAAAACAGAAATAAACTTGGTCTGGGATTTTAGCATTATCAGAGTGGCTGAGAGGTGGGGAGGAAGCAACCTTCTTAAGACAGTAGTTTTTGTTGATAATGGCACTAAAAGCAAATTCCATGAGAAGAATCATCACTGAACTGCCTTTTCTCCATCTTTATCCTCTTTGACATGTGCAGCCTTTGAGCTGACCATTTCTGGACCTCTTCTCCCTGGACCCTCATGCTATAATACTCTCATCTTCCTCCTCAGCATGTTTTGCTGCAGACTCCTTTTTAAAAGCATAATTAGTATGGTGAATGGACAGCTGGATCTGACGTCAGTAAGACCTGAGTTCAAATTTGGCCTTAAGACACTTACAGGCCTTGTGAACCTGTCCCCCAAATCTCCATGTTTTTGTACAAGTTTAACCACGATTCCTAGAATATCCTCCCCACTCACCTCCATCTAATAGAATCACTATGAAAATTCAGTTGAAGGGTCACCCTCTACGTGAAGTCTTTCCTGATTTCCCCTCCCTGCTCCAACTGCTAGGACCTTCACCCCGACACGCCATTGTGATGTTGACTTGTCTGGGATGGATGCTTCAGGTACAAGTTGGCTTGGTACAAGTTGACCTTTGAGATCCCTTTGTACTTTATGAGCCCCATGTAGGCTATGCCATCCCTCTCTAGAAGCTCATGACATTCTGTAGGCATCATCTTTTGATGGATCACATCACTTCTGTAACTAAATCCCTGAACTTCTCACCCAGATGTCTCGAAATCAGAAAACCAGGCCAGCAACCTTCATAGCCAGGATGTAAATAGGTACGTAAGCTAACAATAATTCCATCCACCTGGCCATATCAGATAGACCAGAAGTAACCCTGCAGGCTTGTTCTTCCCTTTCTAATTTCTTGACCTAGCTCATTCACCTCAAGAAACATAAAATTAAAAACAGGTAAAGTCAAGAAAGACAACAACAGAATAGTATTTTTGCACAGCCAAAGAGTCCTGTGATTTTGCAGTCTGACAGACAAACATTTGTCTGTGTGTCCAAGTTTCTAAGAAAGGAACTGGAGATTAACTGAGAAGCTACACACGCACTAATGGAATTTTACAATTCATTCTGGTTCCTAATCACTTGCTTTCACTAACCCAAAGAGAAATAATAATCCATTGGTCTCTTCTCTACTCTCTCCACAACCACACCCTACTTCAGGCTACGATCTCTCACCAGAGAGATTAGGAGATCCTATTAACAGTTTCCCTAGTGTTAAGTCTCTCTTCATTCCAGTTTATCCTCCTCATGGCTACCAACATTATTTTCCTAAAATATAAGTTTAACCACTTCACTCCTCAGATCGATAAACTCCAGTGAT
Source organism: Notamacropus eugenii (assembly GCF_028372415.1). Lineage (NCBI taxonomy): Eukaryota > Metazoa > Chordata > Mammalia > Diprotodontia > Macropodidae > Notamacropus > Notamacropus eugenii. The sequence continues at coordinate 145,168,143 of NC_092877.1, read as the reverse complement.
TCTGTATTAGATTAAAACAAAAAAAAACAAAAAAACCAGCTGTTTGAAATGTAAAGTCCCTCACAAACTCCAAACGATCTTTTCTAACTTAGGTATTACTCCCCCTCATGCACTCTTCAGGACAGTTAAACTGACCTTCCCACTGTTCTTCACCATTGATGATCCCTCTCCAGCCTCTAGACCTTTGGTCAAGCTACCCCTCTGGCCTAGAACACCCTTCCTTATCATCTCCACCTCTCAGAATCCCTTGTTTCCTTTAAAGCTCAACTCAAACAACTTCTACATGAAGCCTTTCTCTGATCCCTCTTTGTAAGTACCTTCCTTCCCCATAAAATTATCTTGAATGTCCTGAAGCATGGAAGCCTGGGATTCAAGTCCCATGTCTGACACGCTATCTGGGTGACCCTGAGCATGTCACTTACTTAATCTCTAAAGACCATGCACAGCTCACTAAGACTATAAATTGCCGAGGTGCCAACCTGCATTGGTAGAGTTTCCCCACCAAAAATTCCCTATGCAAGGGAAATCCACAGGTCCAATTCATATCCATATTAATTGCATGTGCACATGTTGTTTCTACCAACAGAATCTAATATCCTTGAGGGCAGGGACTCTCATTTTTGTGTTTTGCATCCCTCATGCTTACAGAGTATCTACAAGATAGCAGATGCTTTTATTAAAGAAAGGTAAAGACATCATACACAAGAATAAAGTCCAAATGGGTACACGATCCAAGTATAAAGATTGATACCATGAACAAACTGGAGGAGCAAGAAACAGTGTATTTATCAGATTTATGGAGAAGGGAAGAATTTTTTACTAAAGAAGAGATAGAAAGCATTATGAAAAGCAAGATGGATAACTTTGATTACCTTAAACTGAAAAGTTTTGCACAACCAAACCCAATGCAACCAAAATTCAGAGGGATGTAGTAAATTGGGAAAGAATTTTTACAGCTAATCTTGGGAATAAAGGCCTCATTTCTGGAATATATAGAGAACTCAGTCAAATGTATAACAATACAAGTCATTCCCCAATTGATAAAATGGTCAAAGGATATAAATAGGCAATTTTCAGAGGAGGAAATTAAAAATATCTATAATCATATGAAAAAATGCTCTAAATTACTTTTGATTAGAGAGATGCAAATCAAAACAACTCTGAGATACCACATCACACCTATAAGATTGGCAAACATGACAGAACAGGAAAATGATAAATGTTGGAGAGGATGTGGGAGAGTTGGAACACTAATTCATTGTTGGTGGAGCTGTGAGCTCAATCCAACCATTCTGGAGAGCAATTTGGAACTATGCCCAAAGGGCAACAAAAATGTGCATACCCTTTGACCCAGCAATATTGCTACTAGGACTGTATCCCCAAGAGATCATAAAAATGGTAAAGGGTCCCACATATACAAAACTATTTATAGCAGTACTCTCTGTGGTGGCCAAGAACTGGAAATCAAGGGGATGCCCATCAACTGGGGAAAGGCTGAATAAGTTGTGGAATATGAATGTAATGGAGTACTATTGTGCCATAAGAAATGATGAACAAGAAGACTTCAGAGAGGCCTGGAAGGACTTATATGATCTCATGCTGAGCGAAAGGAGCAGAACCAGGAGAACTTTGCGCACAGCAACGACCACAGTGTGCGAGAGTTTTTTCTGGTAGACTTGGAACTTCGTAATAATGCAAGAACTTAAAAAAAATAATTATTCCCAATGGTTTTCTAAGACAAAATGTCTTCCACACTCAGAGAAAGAAATATGGAATTCATCTGCAGAATGTAGCAGATCATGTTTGTATATGTGTGTGTGTATTATGTTTTGACTTGTTATATGATTTCTTCCATTTATTTTAGTTCGTCTACATAGCAAGACTATAGTGAAAACGTATTCAATAGGAAAGTATATGTAGATCCTATATAGAATTGTATGGCGTCTAGGGGAGGGAGGGGGGTGGTGCGGGGTACGTGGGGGAGTAAAAATCTAAGTTTTTTGGTAGTGATTGTAGAACATTAAAAAATAAATAAAGAAATTTTTTTTAAAAATAGTAATCTAGATAAAGGAATCATTTCTACCCAGAAAAAAAAAAAAGAAAGGTAAAATAATTTTGTAATTACATAAAGACCCACACCAAGACTATGTGCCTCCTATTCCTTTGGAAACTCAGGATGATAAGGTCATACAGTTAGGGTGGAAAGACCCTTACAAATGAGAAAACTAGCTCAGAAATGTGGAACAATTTGCCAAAAGTCAAACAGGTAATGAATGGTAGAGTCAGGATTTGAACCCAGACCCTATGACTCCAAATCCAATGTTCTTTTTTGTTGTTGTTGACTCTTTGTGACCCCACTTCAGGTTTTCTTGGCAGACATACTGGAGTGGTCTGCCATTTCCTTCTCCAGCTCATTTTACAGATGAAGAAACAGAGGCAAACAGTTAAATGACTTTCCCGGGGTCACACAGCTGGTAAGAATCCAAGGTCAAATTTGAACTCCCGTCTTCCTGACTCCAGATCCAGTATTCTATCCTAGCTTGTTCCCCCTCCCACCAGCGTTCTTTGCATTGTTCCAAAAAGGCCCTTTTTGTTTCTATCAGTCTTCTACCACACATCTCCATTGTTTATCCTCTGCCTCAATGCTAAAGAACAGAACTGCCCATTACAGTATCATTGCCATTTATAGTCTTTGCAAAGGCATCACACACACACACATACACACACACACACACACACATGCCTCCCTTTACAACTACTTCTAATAATAAACCACTTTATAAACCTTGAATTGTTACATAAACGTAAGTTAAGGTAATTCTATTAGAACAGGATAAGAACATCCAGTTCCTCAAGGAACAGAAAGAACAAAGGACACATGGGGAAAAAAATCCCAACTATTCAAAGTCATGTCTCAGCAGCAGCTCCTACTATCTTTAAAATTATTTTTATATTTTATTTATATGTATATATTATATTTGATAGTATTAATAATACAATAAACATTACTTCAGACCCTCTTATTTTACAGATGAGACCCTGGAGCCTCAGAGAGGGTAAGTGACCAGACCAAAGTCACACAGCAAGTCATTCCTGACAAGCCCCCCAAAACTAGAACCTAGATCTTTCTTGTTTCTGCCCCACTACATAGGTATACTGACTCTCTGATAATAAAATGAAGCAAATTATTTCTGTTAAAAAAAAAATTGAAACCCAAATCTCCAACATTTAGCATCCTGACTGATCACTCTCATCTCTAACTCACCATGATTTCTCTCTGTTCTTCCAAATTCCTTAGGAAGTTTGAAAACTCTCGGAGTGAAGCATCTACAAAGGTAAAGAGAAGCAGCTTGTTTAATTAAGAAAGAAAAAAACAAGAGAATTTGTCAACACAATATTGCAAACAAAATTGAACACAAATATGATTGACTAAACTTACTTTGTAACTTTCTTCTGGGCCTTGGACCTGTGATATCACTGGTACTGAAACTCCTAATAAGGGGAACACCTCCTACCAATACAGATGGAGATGTGCTCTAAAACTTAGCAGTCACAGACAGCTGCTAGGAGGCAGTGATTTGCTAAGGGCCACCAAGTCATTATGGGTCAGAGAAAGGACTGGAACCTTGGTCTTCCTGATTCCAAGACTAACTCTCTAGACACTATGCAACAGTAGCTCCTCATTTTGTAACTATTCACAATTAAAAAATGAAACTGATACCATAAAACAGTCTGAATTCTATTTTATTGTGTTTTACGTAAGGATTCTTTGTCCATTACTCTTATTCATATTTCCTCTCGTATGTTTGTAGTTCATATGATTGATATATCTCCCAGGCTGGCTTTTTTTCATTCACCATTACCTAATCCAGTTTTCTCTATATTTTCCTATATTACTTATATTTCTCAATTCTAACTGCATAGTAGTATTCCACTGCATTAATCAAGCATCAATTAATGACATGTACCAATTAACATGAGTACACAATTTAACTATTCCCCTACTGTGCTGACATACCTATACATCGCTCATCATCAGTCTCAGCATCACCAATGAACTCAAATTTGAAGTCTCTTAGTGAATGGGCAAATTTCCTCTGGGCCAAAGACAGATCTAAAAGAAGAAAAAATTATGATTGATACTCAATTCAAATCCAGGTCTTTAGCAAATTTATTATACCAGAAACATGGAGCACCACTGAGACCTTCCACATAAAGAATAAGTCAGACCATATGCATGTATTAAACATTTGCTATGTACCAGAAAGTATGCTTAAGAAACATAACTGAAATGTGAAAATGTGTTTGTTTATTAAGAATGTATGTGGAGAAGATGGCGAAGTAGAAAGACGCACATACACATAGCTCCGAACCCACAAACCACAGAACGGCTAGAGGGGACCAAGCCAGGGCGAATTCTGCACCCAGAGACCACGGAGTATTGGAGCGAGGGAGATTTCTGCTCCGGAGAGACCTGCGGACCTCTCGCAGGGGGTCCTTCGCGCCGCGGACTGGGCGCTGGGACGGGGAGCGGAGTGCGGCCCTGCCACTGCCGCGACACCGAGGGGAGGAGATCCGAGAGGGCTATGGGGACGGGATCTCCAGCGGCCACGCGGGTCCCCCCACCCACAGAGGGACCTGCAAACCTCTCGCAAAAGGTCCGTTGCGCTGCAGACGCGGAGCCCAGCCCGGACCTGCGGCGGCGGTCACAGCTCCGAGAGGCACAGATCTGAGAGGGCTCCAGAGGCGGGATCTTCAGCGGTGGCACAAGCCCCCCCACCAACAGGTGACTGACGGGGGTGGGTGAGAGAGTCTCTTTGGCAGGTTGAGAGGGGAGCGGGGTGCCTCCATGGCTCGGGCCCCTCTGGGAGGTGGGGGCTGAGAGGCGGCTGCGGACGGGGGGCTCCCCAAGCAGGCAGGAACCTGGATCCATTGTGGAAGGTCTGTGCATAAACCCCCTGAGGGAACTGAGCCAGAGAGGCGGCCCTGCCCCTGACCTCAACACCTGAGCCTAATTTAACACTGAATAACAGCCCTGCCCCCGCCAAAAACCCTAAGGCGGGAAGCAGCATTTGAATCTCAGTCCTCAAACGCTGGCTGGGAGGACCAGGAGGCGAGGTGGGTGTGAGGAGAACATTCAGAGGTCAGGCCACTGGTTGGAGAAAATGCCAAGAAAAGGGAAAAGAAATAAAACTATTGAAGGGTACTTTATCGGAGAAAAGACACTTCCTCCCTTCCTTTCTGATGGGGAGGAACAATGCTTGCCATCAGGCAAAGACACAGAAATCGAGGATTCTGTGTCCCAGCCCACCCAATGGGCTCGGGCCATGGAAGAGCTCAAGAGGAATTTTGAAAATCAAGTTAGAGAGGTGGAGGAAAGACTGGGAAGGGAAATGAGAGGGATGAGGGAGAAGCATGAAAAGCAGATCAGCTCCCTGCTAAAGGAGAACCAGAAAAATCTTGAAGAAATTGGCACCTTGAGAACTAGCCTAACTCAGTTGGCAAGGGAGGTGCAAGGGGCCAATGAGGAGAAGAATGCTTTCAAAAGCAGAATTAACCAAATGGAAAAGGAGATTCAAAAGCTCACTGAAGAAAATAGATCTTTCAAAACTGGAATGGTACGGATGGACGCTAAGGACTTTATGAGAAAGACAGATATCTCAGAACATACCGCGCAGATTCGAAAAATGGAAGATAATGTGAAATATCTTATTGGAAAAACAACTGACCTGGAAAATAGAATCAGGAGAGACAATGTAAAAATTCTGGGACTACCTGAAAACCATGATCAAAAGAAGAGCCTAGACATCATCTTCCATGAAATTATCAAGGAAAACTGCCCTGAGATTCTAGAACCAGAAGGCAAAATAAATATTCAAGGAATCCGCAGAACACCGCATGAAAGAGATCCAAAAAGAGAAACTCCTAGGAGCATTGTGGCCAAATTCCAGAATTCCCAGGTGAAAGAGAAAATATTGCAAGCAGCTAGAAAGAAACAATTCAAGTATTGTGGAAATACAATCAGGATAGCACAAGATCTGGCACCCTCTACATTGAGGGATAGAAGGGAATGGAATAGGATATTCCAGAAGTCAAAGGAACTAGGACTGAAGCCAAGAATCACCTACCCAGCAAAACTGAGTATAATACTTCAGGAGAAAAAATGGTCTTCAATGAAATAGAGGACTTTTAAATTTTCCTGATGAAAAGACCAGAGCTGGAAAGAAAATTTGACTTTCTAACACAAGAATGAAGAGAACCATGAAAAGGTGAACAGCAAAGAGAAGTCATAAGGGACTTACTAAAGTTGAACTGTTTACATTCCTACATGGAAAGACAATATTTATAACTCTTGAAACATTTCAGTATCTGGGCACTGGGTGGGAGTACACACACACACACATGCACACACGCACACATACATAGAGACAGAGTGCACAGAGTGAATTGAAGAGGATGGGATCATATCTTAAAAAAAAATGAAATCAAGCAGTGAGAGAGAAATATTGGGAGGAGAAAGGGAGAAGTTATATGGGGCAAATTATCTCTCATAAAAGAGGCAAGCAAAAGACTTATTAGTGGTGGGATAAAGAGGGGAGGCAAGAGAAAAACATGAGGTCTACTCTCATCACATTCCACTAAAGGAAAGAATATAATGCACACTCATTTTGATAGGAAAACCTATCTCATAATACAGAAGAGTGGGGGACAGGGGCACAAGCAGGGTGGGGGGAGGATGGAGGGGAGGGCATGGGGAGGGAATGCAATCCGAGGTCGACACTCATGGGGAGGGAAAGGACCATAAGAAAATAGAAGTAAAGGGGGACAGGATAGGATGGAGGGAAATAATAGTTAGTCCTGAACAACACAACTAGTATGGAAATCATTTGCAAAACTAAACAGATATGGCCTATATTGAATTGCCTGCCTTCCAAGGGGAAGGGGTGGAGAGGGAGGGAGCTAAAGAAGTTGGAACTCAAAGTGTTAGGACCAAATGTAATGTTCTTACCACTGGGTAACAAGAAATACAGGTTAAGGGGTCAAGAAAGCTATCTGGCCCTACAGGACAAAAGAGAAGACGGAGACAAGGGCAGGGAGGGAGGATAGAGGAGAGAGCAGATAGGTCACAGGGGCAATTAGAAAGCTCGGGTTTGGGGGGGGGGAGGGGATAAAAGGGGAGAAAATTTGTAACCCAAAATTGTGTGAAAATAAATGTTAAAAATTAAAAAAAAAAAAAGAATGTATGTGGAGAACATACAAAAGATTGCATGCTGTCATGGAGAGGGAGAGGGAGAAAAATTTAAAACTTATGGAAGTGATTGTTGAAAACTGAAAGCAAATTAATTATTAAAAAAAGAAACATAATCGAGTGCTTCAGAAAACAATCTATCTGATTTACAAAGAAGAGGAAATATCTTGGAAGGAATCACCCACCATCCTCGTGGGTCAGTCCCTTAAAATCAAGTATAAAGGTCAGGAGTGAAGACATGCCAAGTTGAGATTCTGTTACATGTTTCATTCAGTCCCATGACTGTCAAGTTTTCTTTTTCATGAAAACCAAGGAAGAGTTTGAATTGTAGTGTGTACTACACAACACACCATTACTGGAGACAGAAAAAGCTCCAACTCAATCAACCAGAGGTCTTTACTTCATAACCTTTTAACAAAGCAAAGTAACCTTGAGTTTTCAGGAACCATCAGGATCAGCCAGATGGCAAAGTGGATAGAGTACTGAGCCTGGAATCAGGAAGATTCATTTTACTGAGTTCAAATCTGGACTGAGTCACTTACTAGCTATGTAAGCTGGGCAAGTCACTTTAACCTGTTTGCCTCAGTTTCCTCATCTGTAAAACCAACTAGAGAAGGAAATGGTAAACCACTCCAGTATCGTTTCCAAGAAAATCCCAAATGGGGTTTCAAAGAGTTGGACACTACTGAACAACAAAAGCTCAACAGTCTACTGATCTTAGAAGAATATGGCAGCTAGCCAGCACAAGACCTGAGTTCAAATCTGTTCTCTGACACGTCCCAGTCATGTGACTCCAGGAAAGTAGATTAACCTCGTTTGCTTCAGCTTTCTCAAATATAAAATGATAATAACAGCACCCACCTCAAGAGCTGTTGTGAGGATCAAATGAGAAAATATTTATAAAGTGCTTAATTAGCACAGTACCTGTCATAGGAGGTGCTAAATAACTACTTATTCCTTCCTTTCCCTTACTCCCATGGGAGCTCTGCGGTTGCTGGTTGCTGGATCTTTCAGCTGAGATATACAGCTGAAAGCTACTTCGGATGCTGCGTCCATAAGCAGAGGACCATGGATTTACAGCTGGAAGTGCTCTCTAGCCTCCAAAGCCTTTATTTTACAGAGGAGGAACTTGATAAATCACAAATGCCAGGCTCAAGCAAATGCTGCCATCTCCCACCTTCTCTAAGTGGAGACGAAAGCCCAACGCCTCCTCTCACAGCACAGCACAAGGAAGTCTTGTATGACTCGTATTTGGTTTTGTTTTACTAATACTTCATGTGACTGAGAAGGCTTTTAAAAAAACTGAAAACAATGACTGCCCCAAATACCCAAATGAAAAAGAAGGGGGAAGTAATAAAACATTCATTACGTTACACTAGAAAACATAGTAACTTTACATCATTACACCACCTCTTCTTTAAACAACGTAACTAAGAGAAAGAAATGCAGACATCAAATATACTATACGCAGTGAACATCAAAAATATTTGGTCCTGGATAAAACAATAAAAAGCAAAGTAAGTTACTGGAGCAGACTGGAGCCAGAATCAGAAGGCACTGACCTCAATAGCCCAGTGTTGGATCAACCTGACACTACATGTTTATTGGGAGAAGAACTCCTTCTCCTATCTCTTATCTGCAAGGAAAACTGGAAAGCAGACTGGAAACCCCATGAAAGCAGGGACACTCTTTTGCCTTCCTGTGTATCCCCAGAACAGTATCACAGTGCTTGACACATAGTAGGTGCTTAGGTAAATACTGACTGGCAGAAATTAGATTTAGACCAACATCTTCTACCATATACCACAATAAGCTCAAAACAGATACTCAACATGAAAACTGAAGGTCAGACCATAAAAAAAAAAATAGAAGAAAACCGCAAGGTACCTTTCATAGTTATGGTTGGACTGATGCTAATATCAATCAATCCCAATGGGTAAATTTACATATTAAATTTACAAAAAATAAAACAGCTAATTCTGATTACATGAAATTAGAAAGGGGGGATTACAGAATCATAGATGGAGAGTCTCAAAGTACCTTAGGACAAATTATTATTAGCTGTTATTTATATTAGGTCAAAACCCTCTGTTTTATAGATAAGGAAACAAAAGCACTGGTAAGTGAATTACTTAGTCATGATCTAGTAAATGTCTGATGTAGGATTTGAACCCAGGTCTTTCTGACCTCAAATCCAGCATTCTTCTATCCTTGGGGTGATTTTTAAAAAATCAAGAATTTTCAACTGTTCCCCCCACCTTTGCTTTTTAGAACAAGTTCCTTCCCCTCATAATACCTTCTACTATTTCTCTCATTACTCTCTTTATTCTCATTCAACCTTTATTAATTCTAAAGACAGTAATTAGAGGGCCCCTGAGGCTGTAAAATTAAAGAGTTGGACAAGATGATTCCTAAGGGTCCTTTGCAATTGTAACATATTTTAAGGTGATTTTTTTGGGGGGGAGGAAAGGAAGTAAATTAGCTTAAGCTCTCTTTCAGCCATTCCCCTACCCAAAAGCATTTGTTTATTTTAAGAGTTACTAATTCCAGCCCCATTCTCCTGCAGTCAGATGCTTTCAATGCCATATGTGAAGGATCCCCTGATTTCAGCACCCAATGATCCAGAATAATAGCTAAAGTAGAATGTTGACAAATGGCTTAGTTGAAAAAGGGTTGGGCTCCTGGCAGACAGGTAATCTTCCAAAAAATAATGTTGTGGTGTACCCTTGTCTCTGCCTCCCCCCCACAAAGGGCCTGCCTACACACCCACAACCACATACACACACATACACACACACACACACACACCCCTAATGGCACCTTTCATGCCACTGGCTCCACATACAAAAATTCCTAGTTATTATACTGATCTTATAACTACTTTGACCAAATTTTTACATCCTCCATCTTTCTCTTCTCTCACCTTTTTTAATTTGCTCTTTCCTCCAAGGAGGCCTAATCAATATACAATATCCTTAGTTAAAGGAAAACTGACAGTTCTAAGAACATGAACAACTAAGAAAGCTCCACAGGGTAAGGCCCAAACTACATTTCATTCCAAGATTCTATCTGTACAAGAGGAAGATAATGGTTTTACAACTTTATTTGTGTTCCACAATTCTGAATTCATTTGCATTTTATGTAGGCAGCTGGGGGCTTGGGCTTGGAGTCGGAAAGAGAATACCATTCACAGCCCATTGGCCATATAGAAAGAGTCAACAGGCCAGACTGGGCCCACGGGCCATTGTTTGTTGACCTCTGCTCTATAGGATCAGGGCCGAACCCACTTCTTCCTCTTCTGTGGAGGAGGGCCTAGCCTAGCTCTGGACAACTGCTTGTTGGACCATCTCATAAATGCCAGCCACCCCACTATATTAAGTCCTGAAAAAAGTCCCTGAGGGAACATTAATGTGTTCGTTGTACATGCTGCCCAAACCAAAATGTAAACGGGAAAATATCTGACAAAACAAAGACACAATAAAACACAGATAATATTAACATGCAGTTTGCAAAGTCAATATGCGGCCCACAGGAATCATTAGGTATAGTGGTTTAGTGGGCCCTGTTTCTAAGAGTTTAATACCAATTTAGACCAAATTAGAACACAAATTAATATCATCTAGGTTGTTCTATATTATTATTTATTTTGCTAAATATTTCCCAATTATATTTTAATTCAGCTCAGTTTGCACTAGGGAGTTTTGACACCTCTGTTCCAGATTCTCAGTGACCCAAAACAAGTTTCTCAACTTCTCTCATACAATTTCTCTAACATGAGGGCAACAAAGTGTATAAAGATTCAAAATTGTTTTTTAATAGGGAATAAGTAATAGAGCAAGGTAGTAAAAATTATCTTAAAAATATAAATTCTTGATAATAGGGGTAATAATTATAAGGTATGGCTCTCTATTATCTTCAGATAAGCTTCTCTCCATGAAAGATAAATCTAATAAGTAAGTGTGACTACAATCCCTATAACTGTATTAATCTCAAAATTTACTTAAGATATACAAAGTATACACTTCGGTAACTAACCTTCAATTCTGATTTTCTGAGGATATGCTATCTCAGGAGATATGTCATGTTATTGCTAATAACAAACAAAAACCACTAACTGATCGCACTTTAAGATGTACACAGAGCTTCAGAGACATGACCTCATTTGACTCTCACAATGACTCTATAAAACAGAAGTGCAAGAATGATCCATTTTATAGATGAAGACACTGAGACTGAGAGGTTCACACATGGAAAAGGATTTCAGTCCTCTCTTCACTACGCTATGATGTGTCACCCTCTGTCTTCTGCTCCAGCAAAAACCGAATGCTTCTCTGGCAGTTGGGAAGATCTACTATCGAAATTATGTCTCCACATGTTTTACCATCTTATAGCCAGGACAATAACCACCACCAATATTTTACTGGATCTTAGCTGTGCAAATCTTTACCCAGGAAGATATTCAAAGCAACTCACAAAGCTATTGTATTTTTTAAAATAATGTCTATCACCATGATTTAATCTAACCTGGCACTTTTGATCTGTAGGGCACAGTTCCAAGAACTGAAACTGCTCATTTTCATCATGATTTAGAATTGTCTTCATGATCACAAAGACCATTAATCATGGAAGCCCATCTCAACTCCTGGAAAACCGTGCTATGTGTCCTCTCAATAACAATGCCATCACCATCTAATATGAAGCAGGACTTAAGTTCGGGGGCTGGGGAGCTCCCTTGAAGTATGGATGTGCTGTAACTAAGCTTACTGGACAGAATATCTAAAGTGATGAGACCATGGGCTCTTCTGAGTATATTCCCAATGTCTAACAGTGCACTGAATAAAGATCAATAATTGCTTCAGTGGAATTGCTGAACATAAAGGTAGTATGGGAGGCCATTATCACTCAGATATCAACCAACTGAAGACGCTGCAGTGAGGTAAAACAGGCAAACGTGTGGATATTGATTTCCAGCCTTGAAACAAAGGAAGCTTTGCGGAGAAGACAGGCTTTTGAAAGACACCTTTAAAGGAACCAAAATTCCTGAGACTGGGTGTTGGAAATAAGAAAAAAAATTTCTCTCTCTAGCTTCTCTGCATGCTTTTTGGGCATTGGAAAACATGGCTTCAGCTAGCCCTAGTGACATGGTACTTTGGCCCCAGAACTGAATAACAAAGATCAGGGATCTTGCTACTGATTCAGTTAACAAGGAGAAAATGGGCAATATCATGGAATATATTCCACCTACTCACAAGAACATATTTGGGATTAAAATTCAATATACTATTAACAAATGCTTAACGGTGTATTTAGCACTGTGCAAGAGACTGAGGACAATAATGGTCATGGCAACTGTCATTGTGGTTCATCCTTCCTTCTCAAAGAGGACCAATGACTTCAGAAGGGCAACGTATTAACTTGCAAGTGAATTGGATTTAAGTGAGGCAGGATTTAAAGTTATCAGCCTCACTCCTCCAGAGTCATCTGAGTCCAGTGGCAAGCCCTAGGTCAGGACAACTGGAGATGGATATATACCATGTTAAGATTTTACAAATAAAAAAATTAATAAAGCATCTATTAAGTGCTTTTGATGTGCTAAGCACCACAGATACCAAGTAGAAAGGCAGCCCCCTTCCTGTCAAGTTGCTCACATCCTAACTGGGAAGATAACACAGACAGGAAATTTCAGCTCAAATCACATGGAAAGATCCCAGGGTTAGAGTGCAGCAGCAAAGCAGGTAAGAATACCTCTTCTTTAATACCATTTGCACAGATACTATATAAGATCATCCAGATTTCCAATACTGAATATTCGACAGGGACAGGGACTTAAGTGACCAGAATTTTTCCAGGTCTTCCGCAGCTATAGCTGTTGCACCAATGGGAGTGGCTGTCAGGTTGTACAATCCATAGGATTTGCTTTCCAGGAGAATGACTATGGGCACTGGACTGGAAGTACAGTTCTTCCCAAAGTTCCAGGGTTCCAGGTCCCAGATTGTCTCTATCTAAATCTAAAGAGAGACTGTGGTCAAGACAGTGATGGGGATTTGATTTCCCTAGCCCAAGCTGCCTGCTTTCTCTCCCTCAGGGAGTTCTGTTTGCTGTTTTAAACAGGCTGGCTTACCTAACCCCACCGCATGTGAGGCAATTTTTGGTGGGAAGGACTGATTCTTTTTCAACAGGGGCTGCTCCCCCAGATGATGACTATGAGGACTGGGCTAGAAGCAGGATCACATATCTGAAGGATGCTGCCAATCCCAGGACTTTTGTACATTATATATACCTACTGGATTCTTACCACAACCCTGCCAAGGTAAGTTGTACAGTTATGATTAGCCCATTTTATGAGAAAAAGAAACAAACTCAGAGAGATGATCCTCCACAGTGCTGCTCAAACGATATCTGATTTCTACAGAACAGGTCTGACCATGTTACTCTCTTGCTCAAGAGGCTTGCTTCAGGGCTCCCTAATGCCCATCAGATTAAAAATTTTCTGGAATTCCACCACTTTTTCACAATCTGGCTCCAAATTGACTTTCCATTTCCAACTCATGCACAAACTAACCGATATGATGCTCACTATATGCAACGCTCAATCTCCTATTTTCATGTCTTTGCACAGACCATTCCTCTGCTTTGTATGCCCTCTCTCCTCATTTTGGCCTCTTATAATCACTAGGTCCGTTAAAGGCTTATCCTACATGTAGCCCCTTTGAAAGGCCCTTCTTGATCTTACCACTGATCAACATTGTCCTTTCACAGAAGGACCTTACCTTTGCTTTGAGCATATTCTATTTTTGTGCCTATATGTACCCCTTCTTGATAGAATGCGTGCTCCTTGGGGCCAGGAATCATTATCATTTATGTCTCTGCATGGCAGGTAACAGAATCCTAAAAAATGTTTGTCATATTGAACTGAATTACCTGTGGTCACGCAGATACATGTCAAAGGCAAAGTTACAGCCCAGGTTGCTCCCAATTCCAAATTCAATAACCTTTCCACTGCAATAAGGTGCCTCAAGTTCACTTTCGGATAAGGTTCCACCACTTAAAATGTTGGTGGAACATCCAGGTGGAAATGCCTTTCAGAAAGGTAAAGACATATGTCTGGATACCCCCTCAAAAGTAGTCAGGATTGGAGATATGGATGGGAAATCATTCACATGGAGAGATTGGCTGAATTGGCTGAAAAACGAATTAGAATGTCCAGTGAGAGAAAGCAGGAAAGAAGGCCAAGGACAGAACCTTGGGGAATTCCCATATTAAGCGATGAGGAGAAGGTCCAGGGAAGCAAAGCGGTGATCAAATGAGGTACAGAAAGCACCAGAAGCAAAGGGAGGAAAAAGGGTTAAGTAGGAAGAGTAACAATGCTACAGGGGAGTCAAGAAAATGAGAATTAAGAAAAAGACAATGGATCCAGCAATTTGGAATCAATAGTATGTAGGGATTCTTAAACTTTTTTTACAGCATAGACCCCCTTTGGCAGTCTGATGATGCCTTCAAATGCCTTCAAGAATAAGGCATTTAAATGAATAAAATAATAAAGATGGCAGAGTAGAAAGACGTACATACACATAGCTCTGAACCCACAACCCACAGAACAGCTAGAGGGGACCAACTCACGGTGAATTCTGCACCCAGAGGCCACAGAATATTGGAGCGAGGGAGATTTCTGTTCCGGAGAGACCTGCAAACCTCTCGGGGGGGTCCTTCGTGCTGCGGACTGGGCGCAGAGGGCAGCCCTGCAGCGGCCGCGACACCGTGAGGAAAAGATCTGAGCTGGCTACGGGGACGGGATCTCCAGCGGCCACGCGGGTCCCTCCACCCACAGAGGGACCTGCAAACCTCTCGCAAAAGGTCCGTCGCCCTGCAGATGCGGAGCCCAGCCCAGACCTGCGGCGGCCGTGGCTCCGAGAGGTACAGATCCGAGCAGGCTTCAGGGACGGGATCTCCAGTGGCGGCACCTCCACCCACAGGTGACTGGGGTCGGTGAGAGAGTCTCTTTGGCAGGTCGAGAGGGGAGTGGGGTGCCCCCATGGCTCGGGTCCCCCCGGGAGATAGAAGCTGAGAGGCGGCTGCAGACAGGGGCTCCCCAAGCAGGCAGGAGCCTGGATCCATTGTGGAAGGTCTGTACATAAACCCCCTGAGGGAACTGAGCCTGAGAGGCGGCCCTGCCCTGACCTGACCACCTGAACTTAATTCTCACACTGAATAGCAGCCCTGCCCCCGCCAAAAGCCCTAAGGCGGGAAGCAGCATTTGAATCTCAGTCCCCAAACGCTGGCTGGGAGGACCAGGAGGCGAGGTGGGTATGAGGAGAATATTCAGAGGTCAAGTCACTGGCTGGGGAGAATGCCCAGAAAAGGGAAAAGAAATAAAACTATTGAAGGCTACTTTCTTGGAGAACAGACATTTCCTCCCTTCCTTTCTGATGAGGAAGAACAATGCTTACCATCAGGCAAAGACACAGAAATCAAGGCTTCTGTGTCCCAGCCCACCCAATGGGCTCAGGCCATGGAAGAGCTCAAAAAGAATTTTGAAAATCAAGTTAGAGAGGTGGAGGAAAAACTGGGAAGAGAAATGAGAGGGATGAAAGAGAAGCATGAAAAGCAGATCAGCTCCCTGCTAAAGGAGAACCAAAAAAATGTTGAAGAAATTAACACTTTGAAAACTAGCCTAACTCAATTGGCAAAAGAGGTGCAAAAGGCCAATGAGGAGAAGAATGCTTTCAAAAGCAGAATTAGCCAAATGGAAAAAGAGATTCAAAAGCTCACTGAAGAAAATAGATCTTTCAAAACTGGAATGGTACAGATGGACGCTAAGGACTTTGTGAGAAAGACAGATATCACAGAACATACCGCGCAGATTCGAAAAATGGAAGATAATGTGAAATATCTTATTGGAAAAACAACTGACCTGGAAAATAGATTCAGGAGAGACAATGTAAAAATTATGGGACTACCTGAAAACCATGATCAAAAGAAGAGCCTAGACATCATCTTCCATGAAATTATCAAGGAAAACTGCCCTGAGATTCTAGAACCAGAGGGCAAAATAAATATTCAAGGAATCCACAGAACACCGCATGAAAGAGATCCAAAAAGAGAAACTCCTAGGAACATTGTGGCCAAATTCCAGAGTTCCCAGGTCAAGGAGAAAATATTGCAAGCAGCTAGAAAGAAACAATTCAAGTATTGTGGAAATGCAATCAGGATAACACAAGACCTAGCAGCTTCTACATTAAGGGATCGAAGGGAATGGAATAGGATATTCCAGAAGTCAAAGGAACTAGGACTAAAACCAAGAATCACCTACCCAGCAAAACTGAGTATAATACTTCAGGGGAAAAAATGGTCTTTCAATGAAATAGAGGACTTTCAAATTTTCTTGATGAAAAGACCAGAGCTGAAAAGAAAATTTGACTTTCAAACACAAGAATGAAGAGAACCATGAAAAGGTGAACAGCAAAGAGAAGTCATAAGGGACTTACTAAAGTTGAACTGTTTACATTCCTACATGGAAAGACAATATTTGTAACTCTTGAAACATTTCAGTATCTGGGTACTGGGTGGGAGTACACACACACACATGCACACACGCACACATACATAGAGACAGAGTGCACAGAGTGAATTGAAGAGGATGGGATCATATCTTAAAAAAAAAAATGAAATCAAGCAGTGAGAGAGAAATATTGGGAGGAGAAAGGGAGAAATTGAATGGGGCAAATTATCTCTCATAAAAGAGGCAAGCAAAAGACTTATTAGTGGAGGGATAAAGAGGGGAGGCAAGAGAAAAACATGAGGTCTACTCTCATCACATTCCACTAAAGGAAAGAATAAAATGCACACTCATTTTGATAGGAAAACTTATCTCACAATACAGGAGAGTGGGGGACAAGGGCACAAGCAGGGTGGGGGGGAGGATAGAGGGGAGGGCATGGGGAGGGCATGCAATCCGAGGTCGACACTCATGGGGAGGGAAAGGATCAAAAGAGAATAGAAGTAATGGGGGACAGGATAGGATGGAGGAAATATAGTTAGTCCTATACAACACAACTAGTATGGAAATCATTTGCAAAACTACACAGATTTGGCCTATATTGAATTGCTTGTCCTCCAAAGGGAAGGGATGGAGAGGGAGGGAGCTAAAGAAGTTGGAACTCAAAGTGTTAGGATCAACTGTAATGTTCTTACCACTAGGAAATAAGAAATACAGGTTAAGGGGTAAAGAAAGCTATCTGGCCCTACAGGACAAAAGAGAAGACGGAGACAAGGGCAGAGAGGGAGGATAGAAGAGAGAGCAGATTGGTCATAGGGGCAATTAGAATGCTTGGTGTTTGGGGGAGGAGGGGATAAAAGGGGAGAAAATTTGTAACCCAAAATTTTGTGAAAATAAATGTTAAAAGTTAAATTTAAAAAAAAATAAATAAATAAAATAAAATAAAATGAATACAACAATATACATAGGATGATAAAGCAAACCAATTATACTGAAATATAATTATCAAAATATTTAGAAAACAAGTTCATAATTTAAAAACTCTAATGTGAAATAGGATCATTAAATATATTAAGAAAAACATTGCAATATATTATGATATTCTAAAATTCAAAACTATAGACTGATAAAATGCTAATTAATTAGAAAAATACTACATCTGAATTAAAATTGTCCTCTCTCATCTGAGGATCTCCGGGACCTCAGAGATTTATTTCTCTCAAAAAGGACCTTTGAGTTTGCTATTTCCTTCTACAGGCTCTGGATGGGGGGAGAGGGGAGCAAAATCCAGTGAAAACTGCTCCAGGTCTAAACAAACACATTTGCTTGCAATGCTAAAAATTGTGGGGATTTCAAAATCCATTTAAATATACCTTTGCATTTTTAGAACTGGAGTAAATCCTTCAAAAATGGTACCCAGAAAATATGGGTAAGAAAGACGAGTGAATTTCTTCAAGTGAGAGGCACTGCCAAGTAGCAAAACTAAGATTATAAATTTTAATAGCTAGATGCCAACCGACATCTAGATTAATCATGGCTCATGGTTCTGTGACTTACACATCAGTGCTTGTGCCACACAACCAGTCACTCATCTCCTAGGGCAGAATGGAGCTTGCACTAGACATGCATCTGCACTTGCTGACTATTCTATCTATTGTTTATCTACTTTCCAGGACTCTTCTGTCTGTTTCTCCTTTGAGGACAAGGCAATTATTTCTGTTTCTTTTGTATCACAAAACAAAAAAGTCCTTTGAGCGTTTAATACATAACAAAGGCAGAAGCATTCAAAAAATGCTGTTTCCCATAATCTTTTTCAATTTAAATGAATTAAATAAGCATTTATTAAGTGCCTACCTACTCTATACGTTGGGCACAGCATATAGCTGTGAGCCAAAAAATAAATAACAGTATTTGTCCTCAAGAAGTTTATATTCTACTAGGGGAAACATGCTGATCCTAGAGATTCAACTCGTGTCTTTCAATTGCCTCTAGGATAAAATATGAACTATGTCTAGAGGTTAAAATCTGACCCAACTCCATCTCAACTTCTCTTTCTAGACTCACACATTCTATAATCCAGCCAAACTGGCCTTCTCCCTCTCTGTTCGCCATTGGTGACACTCTGTACCTTCACAATGGCCAACCCCCATGTCTGGAATGTTCTCACTCTTTTCCATTCATTGCACAGGGTCCCTTCTCTTCCTTTGATGCAAATCAAATACCATCTGATCCCATTCTCCCAACTGCTAGTGCCCTCCTCCCAAACCACCTTGAATATAATTTGTCTCTATCATTTTATATTTATGATATATACGTTTCTATTCTATCTTTGTTGAATGGAAACTTCTAGAGTTCAGGGCTTCTTTCTTTATACCTGTAACCTGGCACTTAGGAACTACTTAATAAGTAGTGGTTGGTAGACTGATTACAGACCCTGCATTGGCAGAAATCACAATCTAAAGTTTAAAATCAGTACATATTTTATCTTATTAGTCACAAAGGTGTCTCCCGGCTCTCAAAGACTAGAAAGGAAGAGTGTTGTGGTGGGAAAAGCATGTGATTAGAGTCAGGAAGATCTGAGGTTGGATTCTACTTTAGACATGGTAGTAGCTATGTGACCTTGGGAAAGTCTGGGTCTCAGTCACCTCATCTGAAAATGAGGGGTTTAGACTTGATCGACTCAACCTGGTCCATCCAGATCAAAACCTATGGTCCTATGATGCTGACAATGACCCTGAAGAGTATGATATGGTTATCCCTAGGTACCGTTATCTCATTTTACAAGTCAGCAACTGAGGCTGAGTGAGGTTAGCTGATTTGCCCAAAGTCACACAGGGAGAAAGACATGGAAATAGACTCTGATAAGCCAGCTCCTCCTAACCCAAATTCCCTCACTATTTTCACAAATTCACACTAAAAGGAAAATTACAAGTATTCTGGCAGGTCCACACCAATTTGCTAGCATAATGGGGATGGCAGATTCCCTGTAAAATTTTTTTAAATGGTTCTTCCTATTTCTCCCAATTAACTGCCTTCCCCTCCCTCTTCACTTCAATTCAGAAAACCAAAGCTTCCTCCTACTAATAGTTCTGAGTTCAGATTTTGAATTCATTACCAGTGTGCAATTAAATCTGGTTTCAAATCTTGGCTTTTCTATTTATTAGCTGTGTAATCTTGGGTAAATCACAGAGCCTCTATAAGTCTCAATTTCCTCCACTGTTTAAAAAAAAAAAAGATGATCTCTGGCCTACAAACTTTTTTGAACTACATATACACTCAAATCAGCCATGGTATTTAACTCATACATAAAACAATCTTAAGGATCAATCCCTTCAGTACAAAGATGACTCCAGAACCCGTAAGACCAAAAGGGCAGGCTAGCTCTTGCCGAGAGCTCCTCACTCCAGCTTCTCAAAGCAAAATAGTCATGAAACAATCCCGTCACCTATGACATTAGGCTCAATTAGAAAAGAAAAGTGATAAATCATATATATATATATATATATATATATATATATGCATATATATGTAAACACTACCATCATTCAAAAAAATCTGAATACTTTACCTCTTTGCAAAGTGTGACTGCCAAATTCAGAAATTCCAGAACACAGATGATCATCGTTTTTGCATGTAGAAACCTAATCAACCAGCTCATCCCAACCCGCTGCTCATTTCTACACATCCAAACCTGCCCCTGACATTCCTCAACACTGCAGTTCATCACATGGTACAGACTCTAAGACCTTTAAATCTTTTGATCAAGACTCAAGCTAAAGAAATAGCAGTTACACTAATCCAAGTCTCTTGGACACAAATCAAAAATCCTCCAACATAAAATGGTACAATGCTGTCCTGTGATGTGTGACAATTATCCAAACAGAAAGGGCCATACTCAGAGGAGGGAAGGAAGCAATCCAGCTCCAAAGTGAGCAAATAACTAACTGTCTTGGTAGATTTCACCACAGAACTAAACAAATAATCTTGGGACCAAAAACTGAATTTGATGAATGGCCAAACACTGAACCAGTAACCCCTCACCCTCTTAAAGATTAACCAGCTTAGGGGCACAAAAATCAGTGCTCAGTCTACCTCTGGGCTGACTCAAGTCTGGAGTTCAGAATTAAGTCAGTGGTGAGGAGGTGAGGGGTGGGGGCAGCAGGGAGGTGGGATTGATTGAAAGAGGCAAGATTTGCAAAGAAATGCTTTATGGCTGACAGTCTCCAAAGAACTGAAAATTAGGCTCATTGAGAAGGCAAAGGGAGGGCCAGTTATGGATGACATCAAAGAACTTAATGATTTATCTGTTTTTTAAAGATGAGCTGGTCACATGGGATGAGCAAAGGATAATCACAGACAACCAGAGTTTCACTGATAGAATTGTTGTGATGAAACAAGGAAGGTCCCCAGCATCTCTGCTGCTAGGTGCTGCAGCAAATGGACAGCACTGTGCCTGGAGGCAGGAAAACCTGAGTTCAAATCCAGCCTCAGACACACACTAGCTGTGTGACTCAAGGCCACTGGCGGGGAAACTGAGGCAAGTCACTCAACCTGCTGGCCTCATTTTCCTCAGCTACAAAATTGGGATAATAATAGCACCAGCCTCTCAGGGTTGTGAGAATTAAATAATATCTTTAAAATAGCACAATGGCTAGCAAATATATATAAACATATATATATGTTATATAAATACCATCTATAATTATTCTATCTATATATGCACGTGTATACACACACATGCGCGCACACACATATACACACACATCAGTCAGGCACTCTGCTAAGTGATGGAGATACAAAGAGAGGTAAAAGACAGTCCCTGCACCTGAGGAATTCACAATCTGATGCAGGAGACAAGCAGGAAACAAATATGTACAAAAAAGATTTTTATGGGATAAATAGAAAAGTAATCATCAAAGGAAAGGCACAAGAATTAAGAGGAATCAGAGAAGGCTTCCAGTAGAAGACGGGATTTTAGCTGAGATATATTACATATAAATACACATGCACACATATTCACACCAAATTTCACTTTGATTCCTAGATACAGTGTAAAGCAGTTCTCCATTTTTAATACAAAATACCAAGATTTCACAGTTCTTTAGGCTCTCTCAGAAGACACAAAGTAAAAAAATAGCAATTGTCACTTTTTACTCCTTCATATACACATACGTAAATATAATAGATGAGTCATTTTTTCAGTAGAAGCTGGGATAACAATAATACCTTCTGGCCACATTCATTCTTCAGTATGGGCCCCTACTCAATACTTGGAATGCTCATTGACACTGAGCAAAACACAAGATCCCCAATGAAAATTTCTTCAGGTCTCTAAGGTTAAGCCTTTCCCATCCCCAGCATTCACCTTTGGAGCCTCTTGGCATGGATGCTGAGAAAGTCCAGCTTACAAATCTCTGGGGAATGAGCAGGGTTCTGGTTCCTGTTCCTCTTTATGACGAGGGAACAGTTGGGTAATCTCAGAGCTAGAAGTCATGGGCATAAAAGAATCCCAAGCTTCCATAAATCCGTTAGTGACACTAAGCCAATTGATCAATACATTCTATTATTTGAGTATGTTGCCACTGAACAGGGTGAGTAACCTGGCAAACAAAGTGGTCTCCCAAATAACCAGGCAGAGAGAGAGAGAGAGAGATGAAGGGGAGTGGGGTGGGGAGGAAACAAAACCACCCACAGAGGGACACTGACAGGAGGAACTCTGGGGTTAACCACAAGTATACACTTAAAGCCCAGAGTAAATATTAGTAGGGACTTACAGTTGCTAACAAAAGGAAAAAACAACTCTGCTCATCTCTCCCTAGAGTTTTTAGATTTATTTTCCTGGAACAGAATCACAGAATCTCAAAGTTGGAAGAGACCTCTAAGGCCATCGACTCCAACCTATACCTAGAAAGAATCCTCTCCACAAAAGCCCCAAGGGTCACCTAGCATCCTCTCAAAGCCCTACATGGACAGGGAACTGAGTAACTCCAGAGCAAAAGCCTTCATTCTGTAAAGTGAATCAATCAGTCACTAAAGCAACTCTCTCTGAGGAGGCATGGTATGTCCTCTCCCACCAAACAGGTACATGCCTATGTAGCAAGAGTAGAAGTAATGCATCAACAACTGAAGAAAACAGACTTAGTTCAGGTGATACCTTTGGAGATTTAAAGCTGGAAAGGAATGTTAGAGGTTCTCTCCTCCAACTCCCTTCATTTTACAGATGGGAAAATTGAGGCCCCAGGAGATAAGTGATTTGCCCAAAGTTACACGGAGTTATGAAGAAGGATGCAGACCTAGGTCCCTTCACTCCAAATCCAATACTCCTGCTACCAAGCTGCCCACACCAGGTGTGATGCTGATCTCCTGAAAGCTCTCAAGCCACCCTGTTTGATGCTTCCTATATAAATATAATTAAATTTGAACTATGTGGCACCAACTGTAAATTCTACAAGAGTTCACAAAGGGAAAGAACAGTGTGGACTGAAGCAGTCAGGAAAGATATCACTTAGGAGTCAAGAACTGACCTAAGCCTTAAAGAATGGGTTAGGTTTGGACTGGCAAAGAGGAAAGGGAGGACATTCCCAGCATGGAAAACAACATAAGGCGAGGTCATGTGGACTTAGTGCCGTACACACAATGAGGGAGGGAAGGAAACACTGAATATGAAGTTCAAGGACTCAGAAATCACAGGAGCTGGTATCTCGTGTCATCTGAAGGCTAAAAGTAGTTTTCAATGAAGCATCCATTCATTCAAAAAGCATTTATAAAGTGCTTACTAGGGGTTAGGCACTGGGTATTTAAAAAGATATAATATGAAACCATATCCACCCTTAAGGAACTTACAGTCTATTGAGGGAAACACCTGACCCAGATGAACAACATCCCAGATAGGGAAAGAACTGACAGATGTGACTTTTGAGCCATACCAAGAGGTTTCTGAAAAGATCATGGAAATGAGAGGTACCACAAGACTGAAGATGGTCAAATGTATATCTCCTAGTTGTTTTTTTTAATGGAAGAAAAAGGTCTCCAAACTACAGAACCAGTAAACTTGGCTTCCATTCTGAAATGGACCATTAAAAAAATGACTGGAAAAAATCTAGAAAAGGAAATATAAGCATGTCAGCTACATCAAGAATAGGTCACGCCGCCAGACTAAACTCATCTCCTTTTTTGACAGGATTACTAAACTAGTAAAGGAGTGGAATACTCTGGATATAGTTTGACTGGATCTGAGGAAAGCATTTGACAAAGCATATTTTCCTATTCTTGAGGAGAATATGGATTTGACAGTAACATGGCTGAATTTAGAATTAGTTGGAAGGACAGACTCAAAGTATAGTTCTTAATGGCTCAATGTCAGCATGGCGGGATGGCCCCTTTTCAATATCCCTGGGATCTAGGCTGAGCTGTGTGTGATATAGTTTTTGGACAAGGCATGCATGGCGTAAACACCAAATCTGCAGATGACACAGCAAGGAGGTGTAGCTGGATTGTGTAGCACAATCAATGACACAGTTGGGATCCAAAACCATCTGGCTAAGGTAGTTAAAACTAATAAAGGAGGTGATATAATAATAAGGAGTTGAAACTAATAAAATGAAATTCATCACCAGTGAATGTAAGTCTTATGCTTGGGTACAAAAGAAAAATCAATTTCACGAACATAAGGCAAGGGAGAAGTGGTTACACAGTAGTTCTGAAAAAAGATGGACTTTGAGGAACAGAGTGCTTAACATGCATCAACAGTGTGACGTAGGCTCCAGGAACACTAACTCAATACTGGCCTACATTAAGAGAAGACTATCTACAAGGCATAAGGAGATAATACACTCCCAGTATCATACAGCACCCTCACACAACTTCATTTGGAGTACTGGATTCAGTTCTGAGCATCATAGCTAAGCAGGACATTGACAAGTCCAAGGGAGGGCAGCCAGAACCGTCCTTTGAGAAGAAGATCAGGTGGTGTGTGGGGGTTATCATGTGTTTAAGATCATTTTGATATGAACACAAAGTAATTACAGGAGGAGGGAGTGTCAGATACTGGAGGGGTCAGGAAAAGCTTCCCAGGGAAGGTGAAATCTGGACTACGCATAAAATGATGCTAGCAGTTCAAAGACATTATCCTCATAGATCGTGGGGTCTCTAGTATTAGTTTACACATTTTTAAGTCACAAATATGTACAATTTCAAAAATCGAGACTAATATGTTATATTAAGGGTTTTAAAAATAAAAGAATACAATTCAACAGAGTTAGAATATATCTAGTGTTCTGAAATGGTCTGACTAGGAGCTTCTCATTTTGCTGTCTGCTTTAGCACACAGCCTTCAGCTAGAAGTCATGAGCTAGCTACCAGAGTGTATCTATCTGCATGCCAGGGATATGGAACTTCAGAGCACAGGTTCCCTTCCTTATAAAGTCCACTTGTACGCATTTATAGGGGCTGCCTGTGATAATCTAGGACCATTAAAGAAATTCAGGAAGGAATGAGGTCTTGAGATAGTCTCTAAGAATGAGCCATTGTAACACCCAAAGGTGTGGGGGCCAAAGTAAGTTACTAGGTACTTACTTTTACACTGAGCACTGTGCTAGGGAATATGAGGAGACAAAGTTTAAATAAGAGACTGTCCTTGCCCTAGAGCTTACAGTCTAAGAAGGCCATGCCACACCTTTCCACTACCTGTGATTTACAAAGAAATGCATCAGCAATGCCTCTGGGAACAAAGTGAAACTGTCAAAGACCTTTCTTACCAAACAGGAGCAAAGCAGAGTCCATTCAGGCTCTTGCCCTCAGTGATGGGTCAAATCGTACAGCCTCTAGGCACCAAGATTAAAGAAGATTGTCCTCTTAGTCTGCAATTTTATAAAAATCTAACATCTCTAAAAAGGCAAATAAGAAACTAATGATAAAATGAAAAACT
This sequence comes from Notamacropus eugenii, assembly GCF_028372415.1. NCBI lineage: Eukaryota > Metazoa > Chordata > Mammalia > Diprotodontia > Macropodidae > Notamacropus > Notamacropus eugenii. The sequence continues at coordinate 145,142,472 of NC_092877.1, read as the reverse complement.
TTTTTTAAACATATCACAATACTTTTTATAGTATAAAAGTCTTATTTTATTATTTTAGTGACAGGTGGTTTTAATATTTTAATTTATATTTTAAGATTGTAATAAAAATAAGCCATTCATACTACCTTATTATTAGAACATAATAAAGGCTTATAAAAAATAAAGAGAAAATTATAGGCTAGGATTAGGAGCTGGACCTGTGATTTCACTGGTACAGGGAACTCTCAGGTGAGGAAACTCCCTCTATTAATGCAGGGTGGTACCTTTTCTGAAACTGAGTTTTACTGCTGCCTAAAGCAGTAGGTGGCAAACTCTAACAGAAATAGGGGCCACCAAACCTTACATAAGGATCTGTGCAGGACACATATTGATTTAGGAAAGCACATATTAATATTATCTTTCTTCTTGTTGAATTGTTTCTGTCATGTCTGACTCTTTGTGACCCCATCTGGGAATTTCTTGGCAAAAATACTGGAGTGGTTTGCCATTTCCTACTCCAGCTCATTAGACAGATAAGGAAACTGAGGAAAACAAGGTTAAGTGACTTGCCCAGGGTGTTAGAGCTAATAAGCCTCTGAAGCCAGAACCAAACTCAGGAAGATGAGTTCTCCTCACTCCAGGCCCCACCACTCCACCCTGCCAGGTACCACTTTGCTACTCATCTTTGCTCTTCTATATTTTTATTTATTTTGCTAAATATCTCCCAATTACACTGTAATCTGGTTTAATAGTACTTACTAGGAGTAAGGAGGAGACTGAATCCCTCTAGTGTAGAGGGCTGAGAAGTTAAGCATTTGGTCCAGAATCTACATGGCAAAGATGAGGCTTGAACCCCAAGTGTCAAACTGAATGAAATATTTAGTTAGAATAGGAGAGCCAGCATTTAAAGAAAGGGTTCAAAACCTATGCTACACAGAAAGACCTCCACAACAGATGAAGGCACATTTCTGTTCAATATGGGGAAGAAATAACCATTCCTCCTGCATACAAACTGCCTTATGAGACGGTGAGTTTCCTCTCACTGGGAGAGGTCAACTAGCCTGTACTCAAGCATCTGCCCAGGACATGAGGCATCAAATTCCAACATTGGATCAAAGGTTGCAGGATGACCTCTAAGTTTCCTTAGAAAAGATATCTCAATGAAGTCTTCACTGTATATTTGCTAGACTGAGTCTGTATCTGCTAAAGTCAAAGAGAAAGTGATTTTTAGACCTAGGATTTCTATTCCCTTCACATTTCAACTTGGGGCTTGGGACCCTTATTAGCCCAGGGGAAGAAGGACTAGGCAGCTGCTGGACGATTAACTGTTCCCCTTACCATCCATCAGCAGGGGACATCCAACAATCCCTGATCCCAGAATAGAAGAGGGAGAAAGATGAGGAAAAGGACTGAAATGAAGCTTGGGGAGGGAGGTCAGCAAGGGTGGAAAAGAGATTCTAAACAGCTTCTCTATCCCAAACACAATGAGCAATGTCTTTCATTCTTTTCGCTTGACCAGGAAAAAGTCCAGAGTCTTGAAAGGAGTTTCTGATAAGACCAAGATTGTTTTTTCAAAGCCCTCTCCCCTAGCCCTTCCCCCAAAATGGAAGAGGTATGAGTTACATCCACACACACACACACCCCCTCCACACACACACACATGCGCACGCACACACACACAAACATGCACACACATGCGTTAAGAGCCTGTGATTTAGTCCCACCTGTACCTGAATAGGAATTCCCTCTAAAACATGGTCAACAGGTAATCCAGTCTTGGCTTGAGGACTTCAGTACAAGGGTCCATTCCCTTTTCAGGCAGCTCCAACTGTTAGCTGCCAGGTATGCCTGCTATCAGATCCAAGTGCCCCTTTGTCCTTTCCACCCAAGGCCTCCAGTCAGAAGCCTTCAAGGATAATAATCCCTCCTGGCAGCACTGAAAGTCTGACTTCTCTTTTATACAGACTAAACTGATAAATAAGGTTCAGTCCCACCATGCTCCAGGAGACATTGAGTAGTCAGCAAAGGCAAACATAAAATTTCCTATCATTCAGTTGTATCAGACTCTTCCTGATTCCATTTGGAGTTTTCTTGGCAAAGTTACTGGTGTGGTTTGCTATTTCCTACTTCAGCTTATTTTACAGATGAGGAAAATGAGGCAAACAGGGTTAGGTGACTTGCCCATGATCATACAGCTAGTAAATGTCTGATGGCAGAACTGAACTCAGATCTTCCTGATTCCAGCCCAGCATTCTATCCACTGCACCACTTAGATGACAAAATGTAAAACTAGTATAATCTATATTTTGGAGACTGGATTTCTCTATCCTGTCCTATTAGTTCAACAGTCACTCACAGGTAATAGCATCCCATTGCATGGAAGTTTTGGCCTCTTATTCCAATTCCAACCTGGACGGTTTTGTCCTTACTTAAGCATCCTGGTTCCCTTCCCCATCCCCTAACCCCACCACCATATTGCTCCTAGAATTTATAAGGACACTTGATTTGCTTATTCCAATGGAACTCCCAAGCTCTAGTGATCCACTAGTTTCAGCCTCTCCAGCGGGCTGGTGTTATAGGTGACACCCAGGAACTAATTATATTCAACTTCTTTAAGGAACCAGAAATTTACAAAGTAAAAAGAAAAAAGAAAAAAAAGCTAAAAACTGGAAATTCTTCAATGCTATTAAAATGAAGCAAAAAATAAAAAGAAACATATATATACACATACATACCCCACAGCCTAGAAGTACAATAAAGAATTGTGTTTTAAGCCATTAGATCCTAATTCAAGTCCCCAGCTCCTAAGCAAGTCACTTCAATCTCAGTTTCACTTTTCTCATCTGGAGTGGGGGGAAGCTAAACTAGTAGCTCTCTAGGTCCCTATACCTCTAAATCCTATGGTTTTGCAAAATAATCCAGGCATAAGATGTAGAAAGGAGAAGACAGAAAAGAGAGATGAGAGCAATTCCAAAACCTAGGGATGGACTAATGAAAGAGCTGGCATTCTTCATCTTTTGTGTGCCTGGATTCCCCTTTGGTAGTGAAGTGAAACTTCAGAATAATGTTGTGAAATGCACACAATAAAATAAAAAAGACTAAGAAGGACCGGTTATTGAAATATAGTTATCAAACTACAATTATTTTAAAAGTTCATGGACCCCAGATAAGAACACCCACAATAAAGGAAATGAAAGAGAAAAATGAGTCAAAGATGATTACAAGGTTTCCAGTCTGGGTGACCAGAAAAAAAATAGGGAAGTCAGGAAATAAAGCCTATAATAGAGGGGAAAATAATGGGTACATCTTTCACCATGTTGAGTCTGAGGGAGCTGGGGACACAGAGGTGGGAATGTCAAGCAGGAAGCTGGCAACATCAGAACGAAATACAACCAAGTTGCTGGATTTGAGATATAAATGTGGGTGTTACCAATATAGAAGTAATGACTAAAGCCATGACAAAGAAATTACCTGCTTTCTAAGAAACCATGTTTAGACAGAGAAGAGCAGCAGACAGAGAAGGAAGCTTTGACAAATGGTCACAGGACATCTAAGAAGAGAGGAGAGGTCTCAAAGTGAGCATCACAGAAGCAACTGAAACAGGTTAACAGTGCTGAAACCTCAAAAATATATTTTTTTAACAGAGAAAAAGGACTGAGAAGTTAGCATCTCACTTCAAAAGGAGATCTTTGGTGATCTTTTAAACGTTATTTTTAGGAATGAATGACAGTATTTATCCACTGTCCATAAGAAGATGCTACTGGGAGATTCTCACAGAATACTACATCAGATAGATTCAACTCAGTTGCTGTACTGTCAGATTTCAGTAAAATACAGGAGTCACTTCCAATGTACCATTTGTTTGCTGCCTAATAGCCAAAAAGAGTTACCGGAAGGCAGGATTGGGAAATTTTTTTCTCTTCCAAACTAGCAGGGAGAAATAATCCAGTGAAAGAAATATCTTAGTAAATAAATGCAGATGTGGAGGGGTGGGTGTGTGTGTGTGTGTGTGTGTGTGTGTGTGTGTGTGTGTGTGTGTGTGTGTGTGTGTGTGTGTGTATGTAATACATTTCCTTCCTTGGAAGAAACACACACATGCACACATGTACATGCACACACGAGCACACACACAAGCCAAATGAATTTTCTTTATGCTCACAAGCACCTTCAATAGTCCCAAGACAATGAACATTTATTAAGTCCCATTATGTACAAGGACTGGGTGATTAAAAAACAAACAAACAGAAATCAAGAAACCAAGACCCATAAGGGTTTCTGTGACTTGTCCAAGGTTATAATACTAGCAAGTAGCAGAATCAAAATTTAAACCCAGATCCTCTGACTCCAGGTCCAGGCATCACTCTACAGTACCATGGGGATTTAATATATTACTACTTCTTTGACTAGGTCCAAGGATCTCCAATGTGTTTAAGTGTGGAAAGGCAGCTAATATAAAACATATCTCAAGGTTTCATGAAGGAAGCTTTATGAGGGCGGAGACTATGTCTTCTCTAAACTTTTTTCTTCTCAGTGTCTAACAAAATGCTTTACATATGATGTTTTTCCTGATGGTTTTCAGTCACGTTTGCTTCTTCATGACACCATTTGGGATTTTCTTGTCGGAGACAAGAGTGGTTTACCATTTTCTTCTCCAGCTCATTTTACAAATGGAATAACTGAGGCAAACCCAGGATCACACAGCTAGTAAATGTCTGAGGCCATATTTGAACTTGTAAAGATGAGTCTTCCTGATTCTAGGCCCAGCACTCTATCCACTGTGTCACCTAGCTGCATATGTTAAGCATCTAATAAACACTGGTTGATTGGATGCTGAACACATGTATGAATGAATGAAGAAGTTCACCCTCTCAATCCATAAAAAGTTTTCTCCAAGTTATCCATAAAGCCTACATTCATGTGCATGAAAAATAATTCAGAAGGCCCCCAAATGCTATAATATCAAATGATGGTGACATCATGGCACAGGGGAAAGAGTGCTGGACTTGTAATCAGGGAAACCTGGATTCCAATCCTGCTTCTGTCACTTGCTAGCTGTGGTACCAAAGCCAAGGTCACACCTAGAGACAACTCTGTTATAGCCCAGGGATCAGAGGGTCAGACTTGCAGTCAAGAAAATCTTAGTTTCAACGCTTCCCCAGATACTTACTAGCTATATGACCCCTAGGTCACTCTCGGTCTCAGTTTTCCTATCTGTAAAGTGAGGATAATAAGAGTACTGACTTCACGATGTTTTTAATGAAGGTCAGCTGAGAAAATGTTTGAAAGGTGCTTTGCAAAATTGAAAGGATAAAAGGACAAATGCTAGGTATTGTTATTGTCACTTCTCTAAGCTTTAGTCCTGCTACCTATACAATAATAAAAAGGCCACCTCACCAGGCTGTTGTGACGCTGAGATGAGATCATGTTAAAGACTTTTCAAATTTTAAAGAGCCACTTAAACATTAGCAGTTGGTGGTAGCAGTATCATTATTATTCCTCAAATGTGTCCACAGATTGTAAATTAAACATCCAAGTTCACAGGACCATAAATCTGAAACTAGATACACCTTCAGAGGTCCACCTATTCTAAGTTCTTTATTTTATGGTAGAGGAAACTGAGGGTCTATAAAATTAAGAGACGACCAAAGTCAGGGGTAGGATTTGAACCCAAACACTCTGACTTTACAGACAGTAGGTTGTTTTTCCCCCACTATACAACGCTGCCTTAAAAAAAAAAAACCAAAACTTTTATTATTGTTCTTATCAAGATAAATATCAGTATCTTTTGTTCCAAATCCAGAAACACACAACAGTCAGGGAAATACAGAGAACTAAATAACAGGTGATGACCACCATAAATCTGGGTGGGCCATTAAAGTCTTATGAACACCAGTCCAAAGATTCCTTTCCAAGGAATTTGTTAACATACTTCAACTGTTCACCAAGCTACAACACCTGAAGTCCTCAGAAAGCAAAGAGTCAGTAAAAGGAAGGAAAGAAAAGAGTCAGACTGCTTGGAGCACAAGAGCAGCTGGCATGTTTCCAAAGGCACAGTTAAGTTTTAGTTTATTTTTCCAGAGCCTGATAAGGCAAAGACACATTTTCCTCCCCATCCACACTGTTGATGTTAAAATAGCATGGTCTGCCAAAGCCCGGAGGAACTACAAGGGAGAATTCCTATAAATTACACGCTTAAAAACAAGAGAGATGTATACCACGCCTTGACCTTACCCAATCTCAGTAAGTGAAAGGGACCAAACAAGAGAACGGAAAATGAAAAAGTCTCGGGACTGAACAGCAGTCAAGACACAGACACTGATTTCAGAAGCAATCAGAGAACACGGGTTTAACTAAACAACAAACATTGATGTTAGAGAAGAAAACATTCCACTGTCAACTGTACTTTTGGTTAGTCTACACCAGGGATGAGAAACCTGTGGCCCTGGTCTCCACATTTACTGAATTATTTAAATTAGAGCAACTAAAAGAAGAGAAGTTGGAAAAGGTGATCTAATTAGCGCTAATTTCTGAAGCCCAGATTCCAGACAGCAGGTTAGGCTGCTTTGTGCTCCTATTATTAATAATTTCAGTGTCTTGTATTACACCTGTGTGACCTCCTTAAGGCTACTACTTTTCCTTCATTAAAACTTCAAGGTGAAAGATTGGGTAAGCAAGACTCAAAGTCAATCAAACACAGAAGCCCAGCGCTTGATAAACCTAAACACAAACTTCTAAATATATAAAAAAAAAAACTTAATTGTAAAAAAAGGTCACATCAATTTCAACAGTTAGAGAACCAAAGGAAGTACTTTTCAGATCCATGGGTGAAGGAAAATTCTTTTTTTATATTTTTTTTTATTTTTTCCCAAATTTATTAGTTTTCAGTTTTCAACATTCACTTCCGTAAGTTTTTTTGCCCCTCCATCCTTCCTCCTTCCCCAAGACAGCATGCAATCTTATATGGGCTCTATACATACATTCCCATTAAAAACATTTTCACATTAGTTATGTTGCATAGAAGAATTAGAACGAATGGGAGAAACAATGAGAAAAACAAAATACAACATAACAAAAAAGAAAATAATCTAGCTTCATTCTGTGTTTCAACTCCATAGTTCCTTTTCTGGATGTGAATGGCATTTCGCATCATGAGTTCTTTGTAAATGTTTTAGGTCCTTGCATTGCTAAGTCCATCAAGATCAGTCCTTGCACACTGTGGCTGTTACTGTGATAATGTTCTCCTGGTTCTGCTCACTTCCCTCAGCATCAGTTCATATAAGACTTTTCAGGTTTTTCTGAAGTCTAACTGTTCACCATTTCTTATAGTACAATGATATTCCATTATATTCATATACCACAATTTGCTCAGTCATTCCCCCATTGATGGGCATCCCCTCACTTTCCAGTTCTTGGCCACCACAAAAAAGAGCTACTATAAATATTTTTGTACATGTGGGTCCTTTTCCCATTTTTATGATCTCTTTGGGATAAAGCCCTAGAAACAGTATTGCTGGGTCAAAGGGTATGCACATTTTTGTAGCTCTTTGGGCATAGTTCCAAATTGCTCTCCAGAATGGTTGGATCAGCTCTCAGGTCCATCAACAATGAATTAGTGTTCCGGCTATTCCACATCTTCTCCAACATTTATCATTTTCCTGTTTTATGATGTTAGTGAATCTGATAGGTGTGATGTGGTATGTGAAGGAAAATTATTAACCAAATAAAGAATCATAAAAGAAAGATAAAATAGACCATTTAATTATACAAAATTTATAAGGTTTTCTAAAAACAAAGTCAATGAAGTTAGAAGAGAAATAATTAAAACTTAAAACTTTAAATGGGGTAAAAACTTTCTAGAAAATATCTCTGATAAAAGTCTGATATCAGCCTCAGACACTTAATAGCTACGTGACCAGTAAGCAAGTCACTTAACCCGGATTGCCTCCCCCAAAAATCTGATAGTTAAAGTTCGGAGAAAATTTATGCAAATATAGAAGATCACACTTTTATAGATAAATGCACGAGACAGATAACCCAACAGATAGTGGTCAATAGCTAAGTGCCCAAATAGAGAGATAGCACAATAGAAAAGTAGTCAAAAGATACAAATAAATTGTTTTCCAAAAGAAAATGCAAAGTTTCACCAACTATGGAGGATGGGAAAGGAAATGTTCCAAAGCATTGATAGAAGAAATGCAAATCAAAACAAGTGAGGTTTTACCTCACACCCATCAACTGTCAAAGAAGACAAAAAATAAAAATCATTCCTGATAGAGATACTATGGGAAGACAAGTATATTGATACATTTTTAATGAAGTTGTGAATTAGTCCTACAATTCTGAGAAACAATGTGAAATTATGCAGGAAAACTTCCAAGAAATACATTTCCATAAGCACCATCTGAGGACTGAAGGACCATAGACTGAACCAGAAAGGACCTTTTAGGCCACCCAGGCCAAGCCCCTAATTTCACACATGAGAGAATATGACCCACAGGGTTTACATGACTTGCTTAAGATCCCACAGGAGTAAAATGGAAGAGAATGTCTGTGTCCAAAGTAACTAAGAGAATCCCTCATTTTCACATGAAAGTGAGTTTAAGAAAGAAATATGGAAGAGAAGAATTGTTATGAAGGTGCTTAAGTACACTGCAAGTGCTAGAGAAACACTCAAGGATCTAAGTATAAAAACCATAATATGGGATAGAAGAAGGGACAGCGCTACTGCAAAAACAGATTCCTTCTCTTTTGCAGTCTTCCATGTGAACCTTGGGCAATGCCACTGAAGACGTATCCAGCTCCATAAAAACCTCTCTTATTTATCCATGCAACAAGCAGTAACGGGCTTCCTGTCGCACAGGGCCAACAGAACCTTCTGTCCTGCCTAAAAGCTATTGACTTTGATCCCACATTTCCCAAGGTGTTCAGATTCAGACCTGATTCTGACATTCCTTTTTTAGTGTGCAACCCTTGACAAAGAAATAAAAAAAACAAAAGCACATAAGAAGCAGTTAACTTCTGGGTTTCTCAGTTTCTTCACAAAGCAATGTTGGGGGAATTAACTGATGTCTATGGAGCACACCAAGATTCAATGATGAAAAGGAAGGCTCTGTATGAATGCCAGGTAGTGATTTTATTTGTGCAGGTGGGGCTACCAATCTTAATTACACTCTCTACTTCCCTTTGATGTCACATAAAGAGGAGTGTCAAAGAAACACCCCTCTATGATAATAACCAGTGATAGCTATAACTTTCTTTGGGCAAGGGAAAACTTCCTACAATTTATTGCTGTTCAGTCTTTTCTCAGTCATGCCCAACTCTTTGTAACCCCATTTGGGGTTTTCTTGGCAAAAATACCAGAGGTGTTTGCCATTTCCCCAGCTCATTTTACAAATGAGGAAACTGAGGCAAATAGGGTCACACAGCTAGTAATTATCTGATTTGAAGACAAGTATTACTGATTCTAAGCCACTACACCTACCAAACCTATTTGGAACATACATTTATTTCTCTCTCCAGTTAAGATTCATTACTCAAAGCTTTGCGGCACAGTTAAGAAAGAGACATCCCACCCCTACTAGTCAGTTTTATGGAAGGCTGCATTTCTTTCTGTTCTCTGATAAAATACTTTGAATCTGGAGGGCAGATCTCCAATTGTTACCAACATTACCTGAAACTCAAGAGTAGTGCCATCCTACCTATAACAGAAACATATCTGTGATTTCTCATGAACTTGACTTGGCAAGGAACAGTAAATATTTTATTAGAGTAAGAATCAAGAGACTTGAGTTCCAGTTCACTTTCTGCTTTGCAGCCCTGGACAAATCACCTGACCTTTCTCCACCTCAGTTTTCTCACCTATAAAATGAGGAGGCTAGACCAAAGGACTTCTAAAGTTCCCTTCTAATTAACATTCTATGACTTCCAATCCATTCCTCTGTATTTGGGAGCATGAAACTTGATTTGTTTAGGAAACAATAAGGACCGACCATCTAGCTTTCCATATCCTCATCGGTAAAATGAGAGGATTGGCCTACTTTACTTCCAACATCCCTTCAAGCTCTAAAGCTATAATTCTATGATCCAATGAACTAAATAACCCACCATGTGCCAAGCAATGTGTTCATTATTCCAGTAGAATGTTAAACTTGATGTGGATAAGGAATACTTTGTCTTTTTCTCTGTATCTCCAGCACTTAGCAACATACCTCAAATATTGTGTTTTAATAAATGCTTGATGAACAAATGTGGATTAACTGCTGGGTAGGCTTAAGTTTTGAGTTTCAAGTTTGATTAAGGACACAAAAGTGGATATTTTAGACTTACATGCTCCTTTTATAACATGATGACACTTGTAGTTTAGATGGCTCAACCTAGAGTCAAGAAGTCCAGAGTTCAAATCCAACCTCAAATACTTATTAGCTATGTGGCCCAGGGGGAAAAAAATAACTGGAACTCCATCGGTCTCAGTTTCTTCTTGTATAAAAAGGGGATAATAATGGCAGCTACCTCCCATGTTGATGTGAGCATCCACTGAGACAATATTTGTAAAGTGCTTTACAAACTTTAAAATGCTATGTAAATGCTAGCTATTATTATTATCATCGTCATTATTATTAACTTGGTAGAAAACTGCTTTGTTTCCTGCTAGAGCAGAAAGGAAAAAATAATCGATTGTCCTATTACTGGAGACAAGGAGATCAACGACAGAAACAACGGTCCTACAGATATAGTAAAATCATCATAGCAGCATTCCGTACAGAAGTTCGAAAAGGGGAAAGAGGGGGAGTGAGTGTCCATTAATTGAAGAATTAACTTAACAAATGGTGGCAGATGAATGCAACGGAATATTATTTTGACACAGGAAATAACATATATTAGTTCAAAGAGACATGGTAACTCATATGAATCGATGAAGTACAATATAACCAGAACTGCAAGAATAAGATACATAATAACTATAAAAGGAGTAAGAAAAACAGCACTTAAACTCAGAATAGCTGCAATGAACAAGCTTGGTTCCAGAAACACATGCTCCCTGCCTCCTCTCAGGCCACGGGTGGGGGACACTGTCAGAGAAGGGCACTGCCAGTCCTTTTTGCTTAACTTATTTTTGATATATGATGTCAGATGAGGTGATACATAAAGAAAAGATCGATAGAGTAAACAGAAGGAATCCGTATAAGAAAGATTGATAAGTAAAAAAGATAATAGAAAGATTGATTGCACTTGTAAAATTTAAATGCCACTTTTCAAGATTATTTTTAAGAGAGGAAAACTAAATAAAATAGGAGGAACAAAAAGAACATAATAAGAGGAGGGAGGCTTTCTGGGGCTAGTCACAGTGACAGACTACTGGAATTTTCTACCAGTCTTCCTTTAAGATAATCCAGCCTTGCTAATTATCCCATTAGAGTGTTGAACAGATAGGATTATTTTTTAGTCTACAAAAACACTCTGACCTTCTGAGTCAGACAGAATGAAAACAAAACAGCTTTTACCAGAATGAGGAAAAGGACATTTCACCCTAAAATTAAAAATTAAATTCTAATGTTTAACACATCTGCTTTAAAATTAGAAACTAATGCATCTATTAAAATTAATCTAGTATTAATTTACTAGAGGCATCTAGTAAAAATAACTACTTTTCCCAGGGGCCCTCACAATTAAAAATAACCTGCTAATCAAGTTTGGCTTCACTAATGTCATATATGATTTATTCAACCTCACAAAAGTACATCTTTAGAATATGCCAGGACACCTGCTTTCTTCCCTTTGTCTGACAAGATCTTGTTCAATTCAATTCAACCAACACGTAAGTTTCTACTATGTGGAAAGCACTATGCTAAATAATAATTCTTGCCTTCAAAAAAACTTACAATCAGTTAAAAGGGGATGCAATATTTAGAAAAGTAGGTAACTACTAAGTAATGCAAGAAATCTGAAGGGGGTACAAGGTGCTAATTAATGGCAGGGATTCTGAAAACATTTGTGTATTGCCACTTACATTCTGTGCTGCATTAATGAGAAGCCACTTATTTAAAAAAGTCTATGTCAACAGATGCAGAAAAAAGCTTTTGAGAAAATACAACACCCATTTGTAAAACAAAAAAACATGAAAAAACATAAAAGATGGACCTTTCCTTAAAATAGTAAGTAGCATATATCTAAAACTAAACCAGTCATTTTATGTAGTAAGAGATAAAACAGATTCCAAGAAAGTCAGGGGGTAAAAACAAGGATATGTCACTTCTATCTGACATGACACCAAAATTGTGGGATGTAGCAATAAGATAAGAAAAAAAAATAATGGAATAAGCAGGGGTAAAGAAAAAACAAAACTATCATTTTTTGTGAAAGACAAAATACTTAAAGTATCCTCAAGGGTCAACCAAACAATTAGCTGAAACAATAACTTCAATAAATTTGTGAAATATAAAATCCACAAAAATCATCAACATTTCTATATAAAATATCAATAAAATTCAGCAAGAAAAGATAGAGAAATTCCATTTAAAATTACTATAGAAGACATATGTATATATTTGTATGTATATACGCACATATATACATACGTACACATGCGCACACATGTGCACGCACACGCACACACGCTCCTAACCAAGGTCCACATAAGAATTATATAAATATAACTCCAAACCACCCTTTACAGAAATAAAGGCAAATTAGAAACTAATGCATCTATTAAATGCATTAAATGTGAGGGCCACAGGGAAAAGTAGTTATTTTTACTAGATGTCTCTAATAAATTAATACTAGATTAAATTTAATAGATGCATTGGGAAAATATTCATTACTGATGGGTAGGATCAATTAGCATAATAACACTTATTTTTTTTTATTCAATGCCATGCCAAACAAATGAAGAATGACTTTATAGAACTAGACAGAATAAAAAGTAAATTTATTCAAAAGCCAAAAAGGTGAAAAAAATCTGAAGGTAAATAATGAAAACAAGTAGAAAAAAAGGAGTCTAACAGTTTCAGATCTTAAACTATACTACAAGTCAGTAATTCTCAAAACAATGTGATACTGGTTAGGAAAAACAGATTAATTTGTGGAATGGATTGTTCATACAACATATGAAGAAACAAAGGCATCACACAGTCTACTGTTCTATAAATACAATCACCTCAGCTACCAAGATATGGGCTTACTATGTAACAAAAACTAATGTGAAAAAATTAGATTTGAAGCAATAACTCACACCATGTACCAAGATAAGCTCCAAATGAATATATGACCTACATAAAAAGGCGCCATCATAAACAAATAAGAAGAGCATGGAAAAATAACCTATAAGGTTTACAAAGGAGAAATGTTCATAACCCAAACACAGAACAAAGAGTACCACAGAATATAAAGTGATTACATCAAATTACAAAATTGTACCAAAAAAATCCAATCAAGCTAAGATTAAAAGGGAAAACAAGTGGGGAAATCAGTAAATTTCTCTGACAAAGATCTTATTTCTAAAATATATAAGAAATTGATTCAAATTTGTTTTTTTAAAAAATAAGTCATCACCTAAAAGTGCATATACATGGCCTAAGAATATGAACAGGTAGTTCTTAAGGAAAGAAACCCATCCTATCTACAGTCATATTTTTTAAAATGCTCCAAATCATTAATTTTCAAAAAAGTACATATTAAAATAAATGTAAGAGTTTACCTCATACTCATCCAGGTGGCAAAAATGAAAAAAAAGATAATGATAAATGCTAGAGAAGCAATGGGAAAACAGGCACTTTTTGATGCACTGATGGCAGACCTGTAAATAGGAATAACCATTCTGGAAAGCAATCTGGAATTATTCCCAAAGAGTTACTTAACATTACATGCCCTTGGAACTAGAGAAGCCACAGGCACATCTACATCCCAAAACAGTTCAAAGAAATAGGAAAAGATCTCATCCGTACAAAAACGTAAGAAGGGACATTTAGCCACTGAGGAATGGCTAACTGAACTGTGGTCTATGAATGTCATGGACTACTATTATACTGTAAGAAACACATAAATAATTTCAAAGGGACATGAAAAGACTTATGTGAACTAACACAGAGTAAAGTGAGCAAACACATAAGAATAATTTATACAATAACAATATTATAAAAATGAACAATTCTGAAGACTTTCATGAACTGATAAGGAATGAAATAAGCAGAAACAGAACAATGTATATAGTAACAAACACTGCAAAAACAATTTTTGAAAACTGTAAGAACTCTGATCAATCCAGTGATTACACATGATTCCAGAGGATTGATCATTAAACTTAATATCTAACCTCTGACAGAGAGAGGACAGAATCAGAGTACAGAATGACACCTACATACGTAAATATATGTGCGTGTATTAAACATATAGTCTTCTACACAAGCAATGAAGGAATTTGCTTTCCTTGACTGTATATTTGTCACAAAGAATCTGGTTTTTTTTCCTTTTTTAATGAGGTGAGGGGGTGGAGAAAAATAGATTTCCTTTAATTTTAAAAAAAAATAAATGGGGGGGGTGCTACAGAGGTAAAATGTTGCATGAACTTTCAGATAAGGTCAATAAACTGTTTGCTTTCCTTAGGTATTTTGTTACAAGGAATCTCTGAAAAGTGGGGAGGGAAATAGGTTTGTAATATAAAGGGGGGAAAAGTCTAAAACCTAGAAGATGGAGATGAAATATATTACTAGAGAACAGTGTGAAATGAAGAATAAATGAAGGTCACTAATATAAAATAATACTAAGAAAGCAAGTGGGAAGGGAATTGCAGCCAGCTCTAAATACCAGAGCAAGAATTTTTTATTTTATCCTAGAGACAGTAATGAGCCTTTGAAGGTATTTTGGGAGGGATGAAGGGAACGGAAGGCATGGGTAACTTTTTGAGATCCTTACCGCCACCCCATCCCTAAACGCACTCCCTATCTCTCAGTCTAAGTGGAGTTGTACATTTCATTCCCTCCTCTGAAAGATGCTTTTACTTCTCAAAAGGACTTTTTAAACAGACACATTCCTTTGAAAAATATCCCTCCAATTAAGTGATTCCAGGTGATGTCTTATAATATTTCAATTTGTGAATCTTAAGGAGCAAAAATAGAGATATTTATAGATTTTTGTCTGTTGTCTTCCTGCCAGTTTCATTTTGGGGTGGGGGAGGGAATTCAAGGTTAAGCGATTTGGTGACACTGCTAATGTCTGAGGCTGGATTTGAACTCAGGTTCTCCTGACTCTAGGCTGGTGCTCTATCTGACGTAATGTGCCACCTAGCTGCCCCTGACAGTTTCATTCTTAAATGCCCTTAAGACAATCTGATTCAGTTGGATCATTCCCTCAACTTTCTTTCATTTTCCTTTTCCATCACCTATGTAACCTTGTTTATGTCATAATACTAGTTTTAAAAAAAAATTCCTCCCATTTTTATCCTAAACCAGTGCAGCCCTTGGTGGCCACAGATCTATCTTTGGCAAGGAGATCAACTGGTTTTTGGCTAGGGTAGTTTCTATGTTCTTTCGGTCTCCTCATCCTTGCTTCTTTTTTAAAAAATTACAGCGGTGATAATCTGTGTTGTCATCCATTCTTTTATCCATTTCCCACTTTTTGACAATACTTTAATGAGTCAGATTAGAATTTGAAATGAGTATTGATTTTTGATAGTTGCTAAAACCAGTGTGGGGTCTAACTATACATAGACAGCTGATTCAGAAATGACTCTATTATGTGTTTTTGGTTTGGAGCATAATCTTCGGGGAAGGGAACAACACATGGATGGTTATGCTGTGGATTTCCTAAAGGGAACTGAGAAGTATGCCAGCAGAATTCATACATCACCTGGGAAGAAAAGTCTTCTCAGATGCAAATAGGCAATCCTGTTAATAGGATAGCTATAATTACAAAACTACAACCACTGAAATGTTAACTGAGTAACAATGACTCACTTTATAAAAATGTTTCTGTATTAATTACCCTCTTCATTCCAAAAAAGATTTCTGGTTTGATATCTTTTCAAACATATACAGTATTTTTATTCACCTATGAATGGAAGAATAAATAAACTGCCCAGAATTCAAGGATATTTTTTTAAAAGTACAATTTAGAACATGGAACTACTAAAAAATTCTAAGTGCATTAAAATACACTCTCCTGGAACTTTATATTTATTACTTACATATATTTATTACTTAATATATATTATATTACTTATTCTTCTTTCTCCTATTCCAATGCTCTCCTTCCCTATGCTATTACTGTAGCAACATTATTTTAATGAATCATTCAAGCCTAGAAATAACTTTACAAAATATTCAAATGAGAAAAATCTTAAACCTGCGTAGGGGGCCAAGGGAAACAAAAGTCAAATCATTAAGCTGTTCCTCTTTAAATATTTTAAGCCTGTGTATGTATGTAATCTCTCATTAGAATATCTTTGAGTATGAGTAATAACTGATGATATAATGGACATCTAGATAACCCATCGGATGCTGCATTACTGGGATAAGCAGACTTTCTGCCGATTAAGAGAACACCCTTTTAATTGCTACCAACAAGTATCTCTTGTTACCATTCATAAATCCCTAATATTAGACACAGTCTCATTGGCACTTCCTTGCTAACTTGCAGATCTTTGAATCATGACTCCTCTGAGCTGACAAGAGAGCCCAAATTTTCAAGAACTTCTGTCTTTCTTTTTTTCAAATAAATTTTAATTTTCATTGGCAAGTAAAGAAGTTTATCATAAACATATATTTGACTTTCTCAAAACATATAACTTCAAATTTCTTGTAGATTGTACTATGTGTAGTATTGTGCGTGTTTATATATAGGTAAAGAGTTATATATCTATAATTATGTAGATACAGATAAATATTGATATATATCTTCAAAATTCTTTCCTTACCCATTATTTAACTTTGGGAACTAATCAATTGGACCCAAACATTTTCTGCCAAAAATCTCTGGCCACCATTATGAATTCGCCCTTCCTCACACTACTTACCAGTATTAACTAGCCCTCCTTCACTCTACAACCATTTGTCAACCATAGAACATAGCTGAATCAACAAGGCACCATGAGGGAGAGACAGGATGGAAGCATTTACCATATGCTTCATATACTATAATTTTTTCAATGCTTCATATAATGTTCAACACATAGTAGGTACTTAAAAAATATCTACTACCACATCATCAAGCCAGATGGCGTAAGTGCCAGGCCTAGAATCAGGAAGGCCTGAGTTTAAATCCAGCTATGTGACCCTGGGCAAGTCACTTAACTGTTTGCCTCAGTTTCCTCATCTGTAAAATGAGCTGGAGATGGAAATGGGAAATCACTCCAGTATCTTTGCCAAGAAAACCCCAAATGAGATCAGAAAGAGTCTAACAGGAGTGAAAAGACCAGACAGCAAATGACCATACAGACAATTCCCAACTGATAGTTTTGTCAACAAGCACAAAAAAACCCCAGGTATACTGGTAAATCACTTCAGCACAGTAAAAAAACACTGTAGTGAAACTGAAGAGATCTGGTTCCAGTCCTGCTTTTTCCTCTAACTAACTAGGTAACTTTGGACAAATCACTTTGCTTCAATTACTTCATCCATAAAATGAGAAAGTGGAACTAATTTCCAAACCCCACAAAGCTCCAAAATCCTACAATTCATCTTTGGAATACCAGCAAAGGCAAACGTTTTCTACCAAAAACTTCTGATAACCATTACGAAGTCACTCTCCCCAATATCTTACTTGTATTTACTGGTTCCTCTACTTCCAGTCTCTACCCTTTCCAACCCATTCCCCAAAGGAACAGCCAAAACCATCTGACCACATCCCTTCCCCAATCAAAAAGTTTTAATGACTCCCTATTGACAAGGATGACATACAGACTAATTGGTCTGGAATTTAACACCTTTCAACAATGGCTCACATGTATCTTTTCATTTTTATTTCAAAACTGGTCCCCTTCCTCAGTGCTATAGACTGACGATCATTTTGTCTAATGTTACTATGCCAGATTTGGGTTTGTCTACCAAAACTATCTTAAGATTCTCAAGACTGGAAGAGAAAAGATACATATATTCATGCATGTATACATGTATATAGTATGTATATATGTATATATAAAGGTTGTATGTGATTGTATTATAATATAGGTATGTACATATACACACATATATGTGTGTGCATATTTTTTTTATATATATAATGGCACCTCCCCAAGAACAGTGAAATTGGTCTCTCTGAAGTATCAATTTTTCAGTCACCACCTTGCAGTTTTCACTGGTCTCAGCTAGGCTTGCATATCATAAATGGCAAAAAGTTAGTGGAAGCTGGAAGGATTATATGGTGTCACTATGTATTAAGGAGGGGTAGCAGGAACAGTAAACATAGAATCCAGAAGACCTACTTTCAAATCCTACCTACTCTAGGATTTTACTTGTGGCTAAAAGTGTGTGACTTCTTAACATCCCCACGTGTAAAATAAGGATAAATACTACCTGTAGAATCTATTTCAATTTGCATGAGGCTCAAATTCAACAGCCTACATAAAATGTTTTCCATGCATTAATATCTACAAATATTGGCATTATTGATCAATCATCCAGAAAAATGACCAAAGTCCTGTACAGGACATAGAGAACATAATGAGGTCCATGCTTTCTAGGAACTGATATGTGGCAATTTAATCAGTTTCTTGATAATAGAAGCAAATAGTCTTATAGAATGACTTTCAAGATGTCATTTTCAGTGAATGAATAATGATTTTTCAAGCATGGTTTTAAAAAAAAGGTATCAGAGCTACTCTGCTGGCAGGAGAAATTACCCCAGCACTGGTAATTATACCTCCTTACAAATATTTCACAATGGCACTATTTACCCTTCCTCATTCTTGCCAATGAAACAGAGAAAACAAAAGGCTTGACTCTGAAATGATGCTTTTTTAGATGCTGGTCCCTAACTGATCGTTAACTCCCCAGGATGGACCTTCTCCAATACACAGAACTGAGAGTGGATCACTGCTCTCTGCTGTCTCCTGTTGTTGGTCACAGGGTCACTGAGGAAGAGGGTGCAAGAGATGCTTAAAAGTAATCAGAAAGCAGCAGAAAATAATCTTGACATCGAAACCCACCTTTATGATAAAGACTTAATTGTGTCAGTTCTTTGGGGAATAGTCTTCTGACAATTTAAACTTGGAACTCTAGCATATGTACACCCATTATATATGCCAGCACACACGTATACATAAAGGATGAATTCAAATAATAATTATTAAGTGCCTTAAAAGCCCTTCACAATCTACCTTTCCAGTTGCCTTACACTTTATTGCCCTCCATGCACTCTAAGATCCAGCTATATTGACCCACTTTTTATACCTTAAACACAGCTTTCCATTTCCCTACTCCTTCCAAGGTTTTTCACAGTCACCCATTCTTGGAATATCGCTCTCCTTCTCAACTTCCCCTATTGGCTTCCCTGAATTCCTTCAAAAACTCAGCTCAAGTTTTACCTTTTAGCAGGAGATCCTTCTGGTTGGGTCTTCCCATTCCCTTCTCCCCCCCTCACCTGGTAGTACCTTCCCTCTGAGAATACATTTCATCTTTCCTGTATATCTTGTATGAGTGTACATAGTTATTACGTACCTCCCTCCCCCCCATTAGAATGTGAGCTCCTGGGGAGCAGGGACTCTTTATTTGTCTTTCTATTCCAAAAAAAAAGCATGTCCAACAGCGCTTAAATGCTGGCTGAATGCTACCAAGCCTTGTACTAGACACCTAAGGATCCAAGTACAAAGGTCTTGGAGAAAGGTCAGGACTGATGTGGGAAGGAAGAAAGGTTGGGGAATATATTCCAAGGCAAGGGAACTATGTGAAACAAACTGAAGGAGACGGTTGAACACAGGCAATACAGATAGAAACAAATATAACATCTAGGTATCTTGAAAATGGGATAGAGAACATATCTGCACCCACACAGCAACAAGCTGACCCAGGAAACGTTAATTTATATTGGACTGCACAGTTAGAATGCTGGAAATCTGCCTGAAGGAACCAAATAAACTAAGGACTTTGGATTCAAGTAAAAAAATACCCAAAAATGTGAGTGTAGGGTGTGTATGGAACATACTGGAATAATCACTTTGATTGAAGCAGAGAGTGTGTAGGCAGTAACAGATTACAGGGAGTCTGAAATGCTGCCCATGGAATCTGAATTGCATTCAGGAAGCAACGGCGCAATCAATAGTTTTGGGTAATTAAGACAAACAGATCTATTCATGGGTACGTTTACAGACATAATCATATTCATTCTGTCTCTGCTCCTTCTCCTATCCTACTCCCTCTCATCTGTGACCACCATCATAAAGGTCATCGGTGCAGATAATCCTTGACGTCTCTTCCAGCTCTAATGCAATGAAGATGACATTATATGTAATAAATGTCTGTGCTGATGCTTCCACAGATTTTTCCTGCAGTTTTTTTTAATACTTAATGAATATTACCATGCAGTTAGAGCCTTGAACGTTTATATGCATATAGGGCAGCTCAAAGCCTGGAGGGCTCGCTGCCAGTCACAAATACAGAAATGCAGAATATGGACCAGGAAAAAGACAATTTTCAAAGACAAGACTCAAAGGATCTGGAGGCTGAGAAAAAGGCGCAGGGGTGGGCAACCTGCAGCCTCAAGGCCACATGTGGCCTGCTAGGTCCTCAAGTGCAGCCCTCTGATCAAATCCAAACTTAATAGAACAAATCTTTGTCAAATGGCCTCACATGAGGACCTAGATGACAAAGGTTCCCCACCCCTGCACCTAGACCCAAGCATCCCCTGAGATTTATCCCAGGCTTTGAACTATCCTGCAGGTATAACCCTACGTGGGTACGGCTATGATGCTATGATGGTAAGGACTGTGAGATTAAAAACAAAAAACACCATTTTCCAGCTTCTCCATATTTCCTAAACTTAACTTGGTCGGGGGGAGGGCACAGGCAGAAGAACCTGAAAAAAAATATCAGGTGGACAAATCCCCGAGGACCGCAAATGCCAGGTAAAGGAACCTGAGCTCCATCACTCGGGCTGGGAGAATCTACCCATTTTTTTTTATTTTATTTTCTAAGCAAATAAGTGACAAACTCTGTGAAGCAGGAAGCTCATGAAGTAAAATATACACAATCATAATAATGTATATAGAAATGTTACTAGGAAACATCAGAATTCAGATGATTCACAATGTCTAATCTTAGTTCCAGACTACTGAAGGAACACATTTTCCTCTTTTCAATAGAGAGTGTCTACTGGCACACAGAGCTACATGTGATGTCAGATTCAGTGGCTAAATTAATTTGTCTTACTTAAATGATTTTCTTGGTTATGAAAGAAGGGTGTTTTTTTAATTTTGTCTTGTTTTTTGATAAAGAGAAGGGTTTGGAGAAGTGACCAGGGTATTAAAAAGTCTCACTAAAAAAAAAAAAAGAAAAAAGATTCATCTGGTGCATCTGGTGGCAGCTGCCCATAGAATGGACTGAAAGAGACAAAAGGACTGGACGTGAGGAGCTCAGCTGAAAAAGAGACTATGAAAGTAACAAGGGTTTCAGGTAAAGTGGTGCCAAAGAGTGGAAAAGGAGAAATCACATAAGAAACTTTAAACAGTAAGGAACTCAAGCGGGAAATCATCAACAGCAATGGCCAAAAAAAAACCTATTAGACATAGAGAAAGGTCACAGTGAAAACATAAGATTCCAGGAGATCAGTTGCCCACAGAGTTCTTCCCACTCCAACCAAATAAGATTTGGACGTCACTCTCTTGACCTTTCAAAATGGAGTATGAAAGTACAGAAGAGACACCCTGACACACAGACACAACCAAAGAATAAACAAACTCCCCATTTGTGTCATCCCATAATACACACAACTAATTTAAGCCTACCCAAACCATGTTTTGCAGTCAACACTATCTTTCCCTTAATTTTCCTTCTGTAACATTCCCCATGTTTGCCTTCTTTCCATCTCCCATGGGACCAAACTATTCTAAGGGTGTTTTCCTCTTGCTACAATGCATGGAAACTATTTGGCCTAAGGGAATAAGATGATAATGGGAAAAAAGGAGGAGAAAAACTAGCCTAGAAATGTTTGTGACCAATTGCCTTTTGAGTTCATTTTTTCAGGCTTTTGTTTCTTTTGAAGAATCACTCAGGGGTCCTAGAAAGCCATTTAACTGGAGTTGAAATGTCCAGTTCTCATAATGCTGCTCTCAGGCAGAAGTTTGCCCTCTTTTCCCCGGAATCTCAGCCCTTCCAATTTCCCAGGCCTCCACAAAGGTTATTCTTTTCAAATGCGGTCTCCCTGACTTGGTCTACTCAGGTTTCTTTAGGAATCACAATATTAATCCAGGACTTGGTTATCATTTCATAGTATGCAGCTGCTAAAATGATGCTCCCTGAAGGCTAGCCTCATCATGCCCCTCACAGCCTAAAGTTTTTTTTTTAATAACATATGCTCCGACCACTTTTCAAACTCCACATATCTCAGTTTGAATTACTCCAACTCCACCCAATTCAAAGGAATGCGCTTGGGAGAATGATGAACAGCTTTCATTTTAGAGCCAGAAGCCATGGGCTCAAAATCTGCCTCTGCCTCTTTCTATCCATGAAACCTTGAGAACAAAACAGTCTTTTAACCTCTCTGGGCTTGGACGTTAGGTATAACAAGAACTGCACTACCTACTTCAGGGGGTTTTCACGAGGACAAAATGAGACAATGTAAAGTGTTTTGGAAACTATGAAATACTAGAAGTCAACTATGATTACAATTAATCCAGCTGATATAGTATACATCTCCACAGGTTCCTCACTCAGCCTGTAAGAGTTCATCCTGTTTTTCAGAAGTTCCTTCGATAGGATAAAATTAGGGGTAAAATGTTGAAAGCAGGAAAATGGAGAAGAGGTATAGTTCTAAACTTAGATTCAGAAAGCTTGACTGGAGTACCAGCATGGATGCTTAGCCTCTCCGTGATCACAGATAAGTGATTTCACCTCTCTGAGCCTCTGTTTCCCCAAATGAAAAAGAGGATAATTATATTTCTAAGTGGCTATTTTACAAGGTTATTGAAAGGCTCAGTAGAGATAAAGCTCTTTACAAATTTAAAAGTGTTTTCTACAAATGTTATTCATGATTCTTTTATAAAGCCTTACTCACAAATTCTTAAATACATAGAGATATGGACTCCAAAAGGATTAAGTAAAAATCACTCAATAACTGTTTACTGAGCTCCTACTAGGTGCCACACACTGTGTTCAGCAATGGAGATACAAAAAAGGCAACAAAATAACAATTTTTTGGCAACAAAATAAAAAGCACTGGATTTGGAAACTGCATTTGGGTTCTTACAGTGACCCTTGAATTCTCTAGTTCTCTGATGGTCAGCAAGTCACTTAAGTTTTCCAAGCATTGGTTTCTTCATCTATAAAATGACATGTTTAAGGCAGATCAGAAATTTCCACTTAGTGGTTGGTGAACTTGCAGGGGGTTTCTAACCCTAATTCTGATTTAAGGAGTTGGTACTAAAAAAAAAAATCTTTTAATAGCACCTTAAGCAGTAAAAAACTGCAGAGTATCATTGCCAGCTTAATAAATTACCCTGGTGGTTCACAGCATATTTTTTCATTTAAAGGGAACCCATGAAGTAGGTGATTTCTAAGGTTCTTTCCAGCTCTATGTCTTATATTCCTATGAGACAACTGATATCCAACAAGAGAATATTCTCCCTTAACCAAGATATTTTTTGTTTTAGAAACTTTAAGGTCAAAAATTATTTTGCATAATAGTGTTACTAATGCCAAAAGGTCACTGAGAATCAATCATTCACTGACAAGTCATGACTTACTCAACATAGTATTAAGGGAAAAGGTATCTATCAATGGCTACCATATAGAAAGCGTTCCAAATTCTTAGCAGAGTAAGCTATTTTAAGCAACTAAAGCTTAAAATATACTAAGACTCTTGGGATACTGTGTATTTTGTGTCTTCTTTAAAGAGTAGGCATTGCCACCTCTACAGCACTGGTGAAAAATTCAAAGAGAAACAGCCACAAAACCCTACAGAAGAATTCCTGTGGCTGCATATTGTTTTAGAAATTATGGATTAAAATTATGGATGTTCTATTATATTGTCTTTTGTTTGTTAAATATTTCCCAATTACATTTTTTTTAATTTAACTTTTAACATTCATTTTCACAAAATTTTGGGTTACAAATTTTCTCCCCTTTTATCCCCTCCCCCCACCCCAAACACCAAGCATTCTAATTGCCGCTATGACCAATCTGCTCTCTCTTCCATCATCCCTCTCTGCCCTTGTCTCTGTCTTCTCTTTTGTCCTATAGGGCCAGATAGCTTTCTATACCCCTTTACCTGTATTTCTTATTTCCTAGTGGCAAGAACATTACTCGACAGTTGATCCTAACACTTTGAGTTCCAACTTCTTTACCTCCCTCCCTCTCCACCCCTTCCCTTTGGAAGGCAAGCAATTCAATATAGGCCAAATCTGTGTAGTTTTGCAAATGATTTCCATAATAGTTGTGTTGTATAGGACTAACTGTATTTCCCTCCATCCTATCCTGTCCCCCATTACTTCTATTCTCTTTTGATCCTATCCCTCCCCATGAGTGTCGACCTCAAATTGCACTCTCCTCCCCATGCCCTCCCTTCTATCATCCCCCCCACCCTGCTTATCCCCTTATCCCCCACTTTCCTGTATTGTAAGATAGGTTTTCATACCAAAATGAGTGTGCATTTTATTCTTTCCTTTAGTGGAATGTGATGCGAGTAGACTTCATGTTTTTCTCTCACCTCCCCTCTTTTTCCCTCCACTAATGAGTCTTTTGCTTGCCTCTTTTATGAGAGATAATTTGCCCCATTCAATTTCTCCCTTTCTCCTCCCAATATCTTTCTCTCTCACTGCTTGATTTCATTTTTTTTTAAGATATGATCCCATCCTCTTCAATTCATTCTGTGCACTCCGTCTCTATGTATGTGTGCGTGTGTGCATGTGTGTGTGTGTAATCCCACCCAGTACCCAGATACTGAAATGTTTCAAGAGTTACAAATATTGTCTTTCCATGTAGGAATGTAAACAGTTCAACTTTAGTAAGTCCCTTTTGACTTCTCCTTGCTGTTCACCTTTTCATGGTTCTCTTCATTCTTGTGTTTGAAAGTCAAATTTTCTTTTCAGCTCTGGTCTTTTCATCAAGAATGCTTGGAAATCCTCTCTTTCATTGAAAGACCAATTTTTCCCCTGAAGTATTATACTCAGTTTTGCTGGGTAGGTGATTCTTGGTTTTAGTCCTAGTTCCTTTGACTTCTGGAATATCCTATTCCATGCCCTTTGATCCCTTAATGTAGAAGCTGCTAGGTCTTGTGTTATCCTGATTGCATTTCCACAATACTTGAATTGTTTCTTTCTAGCTGCTTGCAATATTTTCTCCTTGACCTGGGAACTCTGGAATTTGGCCACAATGTTCCTAGGAGTTTCTCTTTTTGGATCTCTTTCAGGGGGTGTTCTGTGGATTCCTTGAATATTTATTTTGCCCTCTGGTTCTAGAATCTCGGGGCAGTTTTCCTTGATAATTTCATGAAAGATGATGTCTAGGCTCTTCTTTTGATCATGGCTTTCAGGTAGTCCCATAATTTTTAAATTGTCTCTCCTGGATCTATTTTCCAGGTCAGTTGTTTTTCCAGTGAGATATTTCACATTATCTTCCATTTTTCCATTCTTCTGGCTTTGTTCTGTGATTCCTTGCTTTCTCATAAAGTCCTTAGCCTCCATCTGTGCCATTCTAATTTTGAAAGAACTATTTTCTTCAGTGAGCTTTTGAATCTCCTTTTCCATTTGGCTAATTCTGCTTTTGAAAGCATTCTTCTCCTCGTTGGCTTTTTGAACCTCTTTTGCCAATTGAGTTAGGCTAGTTTTCAAGATGTTATTTTCTTCAACATTTTTTTGGGTCTCCTTTAGCAGGGAGCTGATTTGCTGTTCATGCTTTGACTTCATGTCTCTCATTTCTCTTCCCAGCTTTTCCTCCACCTCTCTAACTTGATTTTCAAAATTCTTTTTGAGCTCTTCCATGGCCTGAGCCCATTGGGTGGGCTGGGACACAGAAGCCTTTATTTCTGTGTCTTTGCCTGATGGTAAGCATTGTTCTTCCTCATCAGAAAGGAAGGGAGGAAATGCCTGTTCACCAAGAAAGTAACCTTCTATAGTCTTATTTCTTTTCCCTTTTCTGGGCATTTTCCCAGCCAGTGACTTGACCTCTGAATATTTTCCTCACACCCACCTCGCCTCCTGATCCTCCCAGCCAGCGTTTGGGGTCTGAGATTCAAATGCTGCTTCCCAGCCTTAGGGCTTTTGGCGGGGGCAGGGCTGCTATTCAGTGTGAGATTAAGTTCAGGTGGTCAGGTCGGGGCAGGGCCACCTCTCAGGCTCAGTTCCCTCAGGGAGTTTATGCACAGACCTTCAACAATGGATCCAGGCTCCTGCCTGCTTGGGGAGCCCCGGTCTGCCGCTGCCCCTCAGCTTCTGTCTCCCGAGGGGGCCCGAGCCATGGGGGCACCCCACTCCCCCCTCGACCCGCCAAAGAGACTCTCTCACCGACCCCCGTCACCTGTGGGTGGAGGGACTTGTGCGGCCGCTGGAGATCCCGTCCCTGAAGCCCGCTCGGATCTGTTCCTCTCGGTGCCGCGGCTGTGGCAGGGCTGTACTCAGCTCCCAGTCCCGGCGCCCAGTCCGCAGCACGAAGGACCTTTTGCAAGAGGTTTGCAGGTCTCTCCGGAACAGAAATCTCCCTCGCTCCAATGTTCTATGGCCTCTGGGTGCAGAATTTGCTATGAGTTACTTCTTTTTAGTTGTTCTATGGGTTGTGGGTTCAGAGCTACGTGTATGTGCATCTTTCTACTCCGCCATCTTGGCTCCACCCCCCCAATTACATTTTAATCTAGTTTAAGGTAGGGGTGTGGGGTAGAGTATGTCTGATACCTTTTCTCTAGATCAGAGGTTCTTGACCTTTTGGTGTAACGGACCTCTTTGACTATCTTGATGGAGCCATTGGACCCATTTTCAGAAGGGGTACATAAAATACGAGGATTACCAAGGAAACCAATTAGATAGAAATACAATTTGCAGGCAGGAAGATTGGTCACATACAATTTTTGCTGCTATTCACTCCTTTCAGTCATGTCTAACTCTTTGTGAGCCTACATGGGGTTTTCTTGGCAAAGACATTAGAGTGATGTCCCATTTCCTTCTCCAACTCATTTCACAGATGAGGAAACTGAGGCAAACAGGGTTAAGTGACTTGCCCAGGGTCACACAGCTAGTAAGTGCCTGAAGTCAAATTTGAATTCAGAAAGATGAGTTTTCCCTCACTCCAGGCCTGGTGCTCTATCCACTGCACCCCTAGATGCTCGCTTTGCAGTTGAGGGCAATATGATAAGAAGACATCTATAGAGTCACAGGTACTGCTAAATACCACCATTGACTGTCACCAACATTCCTAACTTAAGGAATTAATAAAAGCAAATATGTAATCTCTTTCCTATCCAAGTTTATAAAACTCCATTGAAATCTATCCAGAGACCCCTTGGTCTTCCTGTGAAATAAGTGATATCTGACAAGATAATCACCTTGTTTATACTGAGATTTTTTGTTTTAAAATCTTTAACATCAAAAATGATTTAGCATAGTAGTCAAAGACCCCTTGGGACTACCTGGATCTCAGGATAAGAAGCCCTTCTCAAGAACACAAGGCAACTCTTTGAGAAAGGTCTTTCGTGGGGCAATAACATAGTTTCTTATTTTGTCATATACACACAGACACACACACACACACACACACACATATACACACACCCTATCTCTCTCTAAATGGAAATGGGAATCGCGCTGAGGATATACTGGATACTTGGGGTCACAGAGGGCCAGTTATCTGAAAGAATCCATGACTAAATCTTAAAGAACTGGTATCCAAAGGGAGCTAACATTCATTCCCCCAGTGCCTTGGATAGGACACCAGGAGACTGGGTTAAGGTATGCTAATTACAATACTAGAGAAGAGAAAGGAGACACCAAGATATAAAAAAGGAAGAATGCCTGAAATTAGGGCAGACCAAGAGATGGCTCTCTAAGCTGTGGCTGGAAGATGAGGAAACCTGAAATCAAAGTCTAACACTGCTATTCTATTTTTAAATTGACCACTATTATATATGTCTGCTCCAAAATGCAGACACTCTTATCCATCAACCTGGATAATTTTCTCTGTCACAAACAATTTAGGAGCTAAATGAATCAACTCTGATTTGTTTCTGGGTCATAATCAATATGGAAAAACTAGGATATCTTTTTCACAAACTAGGGGCTATCTAGAATTTAAGATGCGCTGCCATTCATAGCTGTCTAGTGGGTAGTGTTAATTTAGCAGAACAAAAATAAGTCTCACTTTGTTCTTTTTATCACAACAGCAGAGCAGAGCTGTTAAGGGCCAGGTGTGCTTTTGCACTAACCACGAAGCTTTCTTCTTTCCTAATGAGCCAACAGGACTGGCCCTCCAAGCATGTTGGAGCACATTCACAGCTGGTAATCCCCTTCTCAGACATATGACTAGCATGCTGGATTCAGCTATTACTAGCGGCTGAGCCAGTTACCACAGAAAGGTAACACAAGCTCCCTGAATACATGTGCTGAATAATCCACTCCTGCCATTCTTAAAGCAGTCTTAGATGTTATTGCTGAGGTGGGAAAGCTACATTTTTTTTGACACAAAACTATTTCCACAAAATGGCATTCTGTAGCAATGATGACTGTTAAGTGGTAAAGCTGACCTCTATTGAAGGATTCTCTAAGACTTATGGATGATAAAAACGTTTGTGGTTTATGAAATATTTCTCATAACTTATGCCTAGAATACACTGCCATCTCAACTCCCTTCAAAGAATAATTCAGTGCCACCTCTTACAAGAAACCTTTCCTCATTCCTCCCAGTTGTTAGCACTTGTCACTTCTTGATTGTATTGGCTTATCTCCTCCAGGTAAGCTCCCTGAGGCCAGAGAGTTTTGCTTTTTTTTGTCCTTGAAGCACAATAACAACGTGATAAATACTTGAAATGAACTGAAAAACATCCCAGGCATTCCATTAAGAAACAACTATAATTGTCATTTCAACAACAACACAGGTTTTCTGAATCACTAACAGATGAATCCATTCATGCAAGCTCCATCTAGTAAAACACACCTGATATTTGAACTTTACAACTCTCTTGGGCAACAAGCTACCAGGGACTTCCTCAGGATACAGAGCTCAATTTTTTTCCTCCTCTAAACAACAAATTTATCATACCTGATCTTATCCATATAGGACTTCCAAGGGGCTATACCAACATATGGCAGATTTACCACTGATGGTTATAAATAGCTTTTTGCTTTCTTCATCGTTTCTTGATCAAAAGGCACAAACCTTGTAGATTCACCAAAGAGTCTACTGGTGATTTTAAGTTCAAGCAATAATGATCAGTTGATAAAGTTGTTTGGGGTTTGTTTGTTTGTTTGTTTTTTCCAACTTAACAAGCATTTATTTTCTCTTCCCGAACTGGAAAAGAAAAAAAGAAAACAAACCTTGCAACACACATGCATAAACAAGCAAAACAAATTTCTGTGTTGGCCAAATCCACCTTTCAGTCAAGTGGGCAGCATGCTTTGTCATCAGTAATAGGTAATTGTGATTGGTCACTGCACTGATTATAGCGTTTTTAGATCTTCAAAGTCGTTTGTCTTTACAGTGTTGTTAACTAAATTGTTCCCCCAATTCTGCTCTCTTTACTCTGCATCAGTTCTCACAAATCTTCCTAGATTTCTCTGAAATATTCCTTGCATTATTCCTTATAGCACAACAGTATTCTATTATTATACTCTTATACCGTAATGTGTTCACTTACTCAAACAATGATAGATACCCCCTTAGTTTTGAATTCTTTGCCACTACAAAAAGAGCTGAGATACATATAGCTATATAGAGATATGTAGATATTCAGATGCACAAACACATGCACACACATGTGCATGTAATGGTCCTTTTTTTAAAAAATCTCTTTGGGATATAGGTCTATTTACTATATGCCAGATATTGTGTTAAGTAGTGGGAATACAAAGAAAGGTAAAAAACAGTCCCTACACTCTAGAAAGGGGTAGGGAATCTACTGCCTCAAGGCCACAATGTGGTCCTCTAGGTCCTCCAGTGTGGCCCTTTGGCTGAATCAAAATTTCATCTGTGAAACTCAGTAAAAAGGCCACACCAGAGGACCTAGAAGGCCACAGGTTCCCTACCCTGCTCTAGGAGCTCACCGTTTTACATAAGAAGCAACTGACAGAAACAGCAGAAATAAAGAATGTGAAAAATGCTGGTATCAAGGCTTTCACTATCTGTGTTGGCCTGGAGGAAATCATTCAATCTTTCTTGACTTCAGTTTCTTAGCTATAAAAGGGGGGGCTGAACCAGACTGCTTCAAGATCCTTCAACTTCTCAAGCAGGGTGCTGAAATGCAAAGAATAGGACACGTGGAGAAGATGCAGGTCTATCACTAGCTCCTTAAACTAGTGCTTGTGAGACCATGTGCAAGCAAGGAATTCTGGTCCTCACTTTCGTCACTAGCAAAATGAGGGGGTGGGATTCAATGACCTCTACCATCCCTTCCAGAATTGGACCCTATGATTCTACATCTGAGAAATACATGGGATGTCCTTCAAACATCTTCCCTGATAAAAGCTATACTCAACCAACCTCAAATTCAGTATATATAGAGTAGTATACTTCCCTGCCATACTAACTGTTCTGCCATATTAACTTTTCTAATCTAATCTAATCCTGCTTCCTGACTGTAAAGAGGACTAAATAGCCATCCAACGGAAGATTTTGTGTTTTACCATGCAGGAGACAGGGAGACACTGAAGCTTCAATTTGTGATGAAATCCAGACTGTTACTTGACTATTCAAAGCCTTTCCTTAACTTTCTTTTCCAACCTTACATCACCTACATCTACAACAAAAATGCATCCAGCTGCCAAGTTCCTCCATACAGGCATAATACTTTCTCACCTTTGTGAGGAATTATGTAATTTCTTAAAGTGGAAAGCTGTCTTCTTCAACTCTCTAAATCCTACACAACCTTCCAAGCCCCAAAAGGATATCACCCTCATATGATCTCCTACCCCCTCATATATACCACTTACCTGTCATTCATTATTCACATGAAATGACCTTATTTCCCCCATAGATTATGAACCTCAACATGTGATCCTTCTGCATATTCCCTACAACTGGGATCTCTGCTCAAAATCTCCACATCCAAAAATGGTGCTAGGTAAATAGCTGTGGGATTAACTTGTTTCAGATAACTTAGGTTTGCTTTTGTCCCCTAGATACGGCTTTTGGTTATTGTTGTTCAGTCATGTCCAACTCTCTGTGAACCCATTTGAGGTTTTCCAGGCAGAGATGCTAGAATGATTTGTCATTTCCTTCTCCAGCTCATTTTACAGATGAGGAAACTGAGACAAACAGGGTTGAGTGACTTGTCCAGGGTCACACAGCTACTAAGTGACTGAGGCCAGATTTAAATTCAGGAAGATGAATCTTGCAGACTCCAGGTCCAGCTCTCTTTCTACTGAACCAATTAGCTGCCCAAACATGGCCTGCCAGCTTCTTTTCTAGTTTTGTTTTTCAAAATTTCTCTGGAAACACATCAGTAGATAATCATATCATTCTCAACATGCTTAGAATTAACCTGATCATCAAATAATCCTTAGCATTAAAAAAAAAAAGATTTAAAAAAATCATCCTTAGAAAAGGATTCCCAGGACAAAGTGCTGGTTTTTCAGTCAGAAAGCCTTTGTTCCAATCTCACCTTTGCTTAATACTAGCAGTGTGACCTTAGGTAAGTCATTTTACTTTTCTGAGCCAATTTTTCTCAGCAGAATGCAAGCACCTTTTGGATGAGATCTGTTTGGTTTGTGTTCCTGTACTCCAAGAGGCTGACACAATACCAAATTGCTTGAACATCACTTTTAAAGGCAACTGTACTTACTTAGGAAATGCATGTAAGATAGAATGGGAAGGACTTGTTCTGTGCATTATTTCCTTGTTTATGTAAATTTTAAAAAGAGTTATTGTTTAGTAGTTTGGTAGTTTCAATGACAAGTGTATAAAACTTATAGGAGTATAGAGTTAAAGCTGGACAGGATCTCAAAGATCAGTTAGGTGAATCCCCTTCTTTGTCATTCATACATGTTCAAGAAATTTACAACCCAAAGGGTTGTAAAACTTGACCCAGCAATACCGCTACTGGGTCCACATGTCAAAGAGATCAAAGAAAAAGGAAAAGGACCCATATATACAAAAAATATAATAGCTCTTTGTGGTGGCAAAGAACTAGAAACTGAGGGGATGCTCATCAATTGGGAAACAGCTGAACAAGTTGTGGTATGTGATTATGATAGGATACTATGAAGTGAATGGTTTCAGAAAAACCTGGGAAGACTGGAATGATGCAGAGTGAAATGAGGAGAACACTGTACACAGTAACAACAGTATTGTAATGATGGTCAACTGTGAAAGACTTGGCTACTCTGATCAAGTCAATGACCCAAGACAATTCCAAAGGATTTGTGATGAAAAATACCATCCACATTCAGACTACTGATGAACTCTGAGTGCAGATTAAAGCATATTTTTCCACTTTTATTTTTCTTACTCTTTTTGGCAACATGGCTAATAAGGAAACGTACTGCAAGACTTCGAATGCATAACGATGACGTTATAGTACTGCTTGCCTTCTCAATGCGTAGGGGAGGAGCTCAAAGGAAGGAGAATTTGAAACTCAGAATTTTTAAATGAATGTTGAAAAATCTTTTTAAAAGAAAAAAGTAAAGTTCAAGGCAGGCATTTGAAAGACTTCCCCAAACACATGACCCGGCATAGAAGCACAGTGATTCAGAGCAATACTATTAGTATTTCTGGCAAGAAGCAGTCTTATGTCAGGCAACATTTAGGTTCTACATGTGGGACGAGTTTAAAAACAGAAAGAAAAAGAAACTGTAACCTAACATTTCTGCCTAACTAAAATGATCTTAATTCAATTGTCAATGCAAAACATCACAATTTCCCAACAGTGAGGGACCCTTAAATATCTATGAAACTGTCTCATTTTCCCCTAAAAGGTTATCCTTCACAAACCACTGAAACTTAGGGAGGGTGGTGAGATAGGGGAGAAGTGTCTACCAAAAATGCAACAATTTCATATAGAGTAAGAGATCTGAGCTAACAGAGTGTTCTATTTTTCCCAAAAGGGGACAAATTCCTTGAGGGCACAAATTGCTTCTTATCTCTGTATCCTCAGCTCCTAGAGCAGTGTCTGACTCATAACTGGGGTTTAATAAAGAAACATTTATTTACCCAAGATATCTGCCCTACTGTTGCCCTCTCCCCCCAGAACCTCCATCACTACTGCTGGCGCCACCCAGAACAGCACTTTTCAGAAATCTCCAGCAACTATGGCAAAATAGCCTGGAGCTGAAATGTCCTAACTGGTGAGCGTAAACTCAACTAACATGATATTCAACTATCCCCAGAGCTTGCTTCACAAGCACATACCCCAGATATCTTGCCATCTGCCCAAGCAAATATAACCTCCCCTTTCCTCTCCATCCACTTTCTACTTCTTGCTCTGGAAACATTAATCTAATCAATACTGCCAAAGGAAAGAGAAAAAAAATTAGTTTGCCCAAGGTTCTGCTCACAATTCCAGACAGAGGCTCCCCTCCCTGACTACCACTCTCTTAACATATGATATCTCCTTCTGACTGGGGAGGTCCTCTTTTTTGTAACCCCACACACACTATGTAGTGACAGGCTTTCTCATTCACTGAACCTACAAAATGTCAGTCTCTTTCCTCTTTCCTGTTAATGGGAGGGGAAGAGAAAGGGAAGAAGGCTCAGACTGTCATAAAAATCTTCAATGAGAAAATTATTCACCATCCTTATTCCAACATCTTCCGCTGCCAGTGAGATCTATTTCAATCCAGTTGGTATTTATTAAGCACTTACTATGTACTAAGCACTGGGATACAATTAATAAAAAGAAAGGCAGTCTTTGTCCTCAAGGAGCAACCTGGTCTGACCACGGAAAGAAAAAAATCTCCATGTGGCTACAGTCTCAAGAGAATGTGAAAGCAGACATTCCATACGCAGCAGAAATATGTAGTATAATGAACTGAGGTGTGCAGTAAGTATCCTAAAAGGTTAAAGAGGGTTACATTCCAGGCACACAGCAAAGATATAGGCAAAAACGTAGTACACTATGTAGATGGCATATCCAGGAACAGCATTCCAGTTTAGCTACAATATAGAGTACATGAGGGAAAATCATATAAAGTTAGATCAGAAAGGTTGGTAATAATCAGCCTAAGGAGGGCTATAAGAATCGGGTTGAGGAATCTATCATTTATCCTAGAGGCTAGAGAGAGACACTGAAAATTTTTGAGTAGGGATATAACAAGAATCTATTACCAAGCCTAACTCAGAAGCATTTTTGCCTCTTAGCAAAAATGGACCTCTCTCCTAATCTGATGCATCAAAGTAGTTTTATATAGAACTTTTATACTTTTATATAGAACTGGACTCAGATCAAGCAGTAAAACAGCACAAGGGACCTGGAAATCAGGGTCAGAATAAGCTTCTCTTCTGGGGCAACTGAACAGACTTCAAATGTCTTCAACAGATCAGGCATGGGGACCAACCCAGCTGACTTCTGAATGATCTCTATCCCTGAACTTCCAAGCAGTAGAGTGTAGTGGCCAGGCAGGTTGCAGATAAGTCCAGAAAGACAACATCTCTAAATAAAATCTACCCCATCCTCGAAAGACTAATGGAGGGAGCTCCCTCGCTCCTTCTCCACTCTTTTAGAATGTGTGAGTTGGAGATGTGAATGCATGGCAATAGCATGACTGGGATGCTCAGAACCCTACTGCCAACTCAACAACCCTTGTTGATTTCTGAAAGTAATTAATCAGTTTGGAGTCAACAACTGATTGTTAGCACCAGTCCCCTCAATGGATCTTAAACCCAGACACAAAGACACTTAAAAATAATGGGTAAAAAGCGATCCCTTGGAGTGAGTTTCACAAAAGGAAGGGGCAGGAATTCCTGCTATTAGCCCATATTAACCCTTCTCCCTCTGCCACCTCTCCTAATTCTCCTTCTAGTAATGCCACACATGCACTCATAAACTCAACATATATATCCACAGAAATTAAGACGAATGGGGAAAAAAGAGTTTAGATTCCCCACCAGACTTCTCACCTCCTCTATATAAAGACAACTAACTGGAGATCCTTGGGAAGAAGCTAGCAGCAAATATGAAGGATGAAAAGGAGACTGAAGAACACAGATGTCTTGTCTCAGCTCTGATACAGGTTTTGGAAGGATAGTGGGTTGTTGCTGTTTTAACTGTATCTGCAACTTCCATAAGAGGAAATCCCAAGACAGGAACATTCTCTACCAACGCAGAGAGTGGTCTAGAGCACTTAGGTTAAAATTTGCCCTGGGTTACAGAGTCAAAGTACCCAGGTCTTCCTGACTCCCAGGATACCTCACAATAATCCTTATTCTGTGACATTCCAATTACCCTTCACTGAATGTTCTCCAGTTTATCAACATTCATTTTGGTGCCTACACCTGAACCCACTACTCGAGACATGATCTGATTAAAGTAGGACACAGATGGACTGGATCTTTGATTGCACTGACACAAGGAACTCCTAAATGGGGACATTCCTTCTACTTATGCAAGTCAACACCTTCTCTGCAGTTTGTAGGTTTAGACCTCACTACAGTTGACTAGAAGCAGCTATGTGGAGTAGTAGATAGAGCATTGGACCTAGAGTCAGGAAAATCTAAGTGCAAATCCTGCCTTAGACACTTACAAGTGATTCTGGCCAAGTCACTGAACCTCTGGCAGCCTAAGTCTCTTCATCTGTAAAACAGACATAATAATGATGTGTACCTCATTGGGTTGTTGTGAGGATCAAATGAATTAAACTAGATATACAGGCTGGCTATAATTATGATTATTATTACCACAACTATTACTACAACTACTACTTATGTCGTTGTTATTCAGCTTTTCAGTGGTGCGACTCTTCATGACCCCATCTGTGGTTTTCTTGGCAGAGATAATGGAGTGGTTTGCCATTTCCTTCCTGACTCCAAGCCCAATGCTCTATTCACCCATCTGCTTTGTACTACTAAAAGTACCACATAGCATTAAGAGATCAAGTGACTTGCCCAAGGTCACACAGCCAATATGACTTGAATGGAGATTTTAAAGACTCCAAGACCAGCTTTTTATCATATTGTCTTTCATGCACTGTGGATCTCTTCTCTCACATTTGTACAACTTATTATGGCTACATAATAGTCAAATATGCATTTCATCTCTGCTTCTTCCCTAAACTCTAACAAAAATAAATTAGAAATGTCATGGGAAAGTATTATTTGAAAGGAGAACAATGTTGTACAAGAAATAAAAAGCACTCTAACTCATGGGTAGTACAGTAATTCCCTAAAACTAAGCAAATATGGAAAAAAAACTTAGCAAATACAGGAGGAGGATGGAGAGAAGGTACTGAGTTCAAAAGCTAAACATATTTACTATAAAATGGAGAAAGCAAAGTTAAGAGAGAGAGAAGAAAAGAGGAAAGGACTGGGTTTGGGTTTTTTTTTTTTCAGTCTGAACCATTTCAGAATTTTTATCTTCCAGTCTGAGATTCATGCAAACCACCCCACATAGATATCAGGTTGGGAGGGAAACAGCGACAGTTAGTTACTATTGATAATCACTCTAAAGCTAGGAGGGTCCACAAAGGGCCCTGTTGGCATCTTAATCCCAGACTACTCTCTCTACCTAAGTTTTGATGCACACAAACACATTCTATCACACAAGATGGACTACTTGAAGAAGAAAAAAATCCATCTATTGCTCTATCCCTAGGAATTAGCCAATGGTCCTCAAATTTCAGATCAGAGAACAGAAGGCAATTCTGTCCCAGTAGGGGAAAGAGGGCAGCAGATGCCACAAAGTAAAGATATGAAGCTCCTACTCCATTGGCACAGCCTTCAGGAGCTTGGCTTCATCCACACCATGAGGGGTCATAGAATAGGACTTGCATGCAAGTATCGATGTGACAGTCTGCATGGCTGCACATCATGGGAAAAGTCCCTGTAGGTCATCTAGTCCACTTCATTTTACAAATGAGGAAACTGACTCCCAGAGAGGTTATTTGCCTGTGACTTGCCCACTGTTACATAGGGAGTGGGCAGAAGAAAGGGGATTCAAAACCAGGTCCTCTAATTCAAGGTGAATCCTGGACCCTCTGTTCTCTTTAATATACACTATCTAACTTGGCAAGTTTCCATGGGTTCAGCGATCATCTTGAGGCAGATCATTCCCATATGCATATATCCAGTCCTAACCTAAACAGATGTTCTCTGTCCTCATAAGAGCTCAGAGAGGTGTCATTATTATTCCATTTTACAACTGGGGAAACTGAGGGAAGCAGTTTTTTTTTTAGCAACCCCTAAAAGAATATGATCTCTTTTAAGGGGAAAGAACCACATTATTGCCTTATCTGTATTCCCAGTGTTTAGCATAGTGCACAGCACACAGTAAGACGTTTGTTGTCCAACTGAATTTTTGAATGTAAAACATCCTCAAAATATAACTATCGAACAGCAGACTACCCCCATACAGATTTTTTTTTAATTTCTAGGAGATAATTCTACTGTAAAATGTTTCAGATATTTGGCAAATTCCTATAAAAGCCATGGGGCAGGGGGAAGGTAAAGAACCTGTCTAAACTGAGTGAATAAAAAGAAATATGTTTTGTAGCTTAAAGGGGGGAGGGGGAAATGACAAAATAATTATAACTAAAAAAAGATTTTAATATGGAAGGAACATTTTTTTGTCCTGTCTTAATTTGCATATGAAGTGCCTCTCATGGCTGCAAACTAGACTTTAGAATCTTCATTTGAATGGAGGGCTGAAGGAAACACTATGGGGAAATCACCAACATTAAAACAGGGCTGGAGAAACCTGTTCAAGCAAATTCCACATGTGCTCCACCAAACTGCCTCTCCTTACTGATTCTGGAATCCTAATCAGTTCCGCCCACCCTGCGCCTCCCAAGCCTAAGTGATGGCAACAGCTGCACTTCACCACACTAAGAATAGGTTTCAGGAAACCATGCTCCCATTGGCAGCCACACTTAGTAACCCCATGACACAGGGGGAAGCTATTGGAAAGGCCTGATGATTACTAAGAGAAACCCCTACAGACAAGAGAACTAGCAATGCTCTTGTGAGAAAAATATGGTGTGTTTTTTTTTTATCAAATAAACTAACAAGTCTTTTGAATACCTATGAACTGAATTTTTAATTAGTACCTTTTTAAAAAAAAATTCTCCTGAAGTCACAGAATGTCATGGAAAAATCATTTTAAGAGATGGAGCTGAGCACAAATCCTTACTGTCACTTAGTATGTGCTCTTGGGCAAGTCACTCGCCAGACAAGATAATCTTTAAGGTCCCTCCCAGTTCTAAATCTATGATCCTATGACCTACTCCAACCTTAGAGAAGAGCAAAGTGGATGAGCTTCCAAGTACACAGAATAATTGTTTTCAAAACCACTTTTATCTTTGACTTGGATCATGTATTTTTCCATAGCAACCTAAGACTATAAGAATTATCCCAGGAAGTCAAACCGCAGATCCATCCGACCCTCTATGTTGTCTCTCACAACCTGGGATATATTCTAAGAATGTAAGGAGATCTAGGTCAGTCTCAAACTGCCAGGCACAGCTGTAACTTTGCCCTTATACTCTTATACACTTATACACTCTTATACACTCTGGATTGAGTGACGTTTTGTTTTTGTTTTATCAAAGTCATAGTCTTCACATAAGGAGAACCTTCATAATTTGTGTGCATGTGTGAATTAACAAAAATGAAAGGCAACAGCTCATTCAAACTAAGGCTTTATTTTCCTCCAAGCAACAAATTTTGATCAAATCACATGAAATCAGAACATTTATAATATTTCATTTCAGCTGCTAGAAATGACATCTCTGTTGCCTATAAGGGATACATTGAAAAGCACAATACCCATATTCATCTGCGGCTTGCACCCCTATTTTATGGGGAAATGATGACATACTTCCTAGGCTATAATCCTGCCCTTATCCTAGCATCTCTGTTCAATGATATTGAATAATTATTCGTATTATGGAGAGCTACTGCTAATCTCCAAAACAAAGGGCAGTCATGTCTAGCACCATGTTCTTCTGAGCCTCCCAACTGCTAATGCCCTCCCTTCTCAAACAACCATGTACTTAACTAGTATCTCTGACCTTTCTTTGCATCCCCAATCACTTAGCACATTGGAGGCATTTCAAAAATCTTTCCTGACTGTCCCGGAGGTTTTGAAGGTTTACCTTAAGATTCCATGATGCATATTTATATTCGTTCATTTTATATTTATGCTGTATATAATTTTATATGCACCTCTTGCCTCCTCCACCAGAATTTAAGTTCCTCATCCTGTGCACTTATGTCCCTGATGCCTGGCACATAGAAGGTGCTTAATAAATACTTTTGGATTGATTCATGTCAGTTCTGAAGTTTGCCTTCTCAAAGCCACAAAAACAACAGTAGCAACTCAAAACTTCAGTTGCCACCCATCTGTGAAATGGGGATAACACATCTGGAGCTTAGCTACTTCAAACGAAATGTCTGGAAGGCACTCTGCAAACTGTAAAGAGACATCTACATGTTAGAATTATCTTGAAATGTGACGTAACACTGACATCACAGTGATATACAGCTGAGAGGTCTAGGAATTGATATCAGATGATGACTTCAACTATAAGATTCTCTGCTCAAGCCTAATTGTCAAAACTTTTGAAAGCAGGATCAACAAGCAGCACAAAAGCAACACCAGCTACATAGGATCCAAAGTGTCTTCATACACCCCACAGTGGAACATATTTCTTGTGCAACTGGAGTTGGGTTGAGGTCTTCTTTAAGACATGGTAACACACACAATGTGTGTCTGGGTCATAAAGTGCTTAAAAAATTAACCAAAATGATCATCTATTCCACGGAGGTATTTCAATCAAATGTTCTTAGCTCTGAATTCAGTGCCACACCTGCAGGGCTGCTGTCTCACAAGCATCCACAAGCCCTGAAAGATGGCCCAAAACAAGTTCATAATAAAAATGACCATTTTTCCATATACCTATGAGGCTTCATCTACTCTTGACCTTGCTTGCTGACCTTGTTTCCAGGACCAGTTATGAGTCCTTGGATACTAAAGTTTCTAAGGTAGTCAACCTTCAATGGTTCAATTCACTGGCCAAGGAGAAAATTCAAACCTTTCTCTAGTATTTCAGAACCTCCTCAATCTGGTTTCAACTTAATTTAGCATCATGGCTTTACACAAACCATCCACTCTGGCCAAACTGTTGACTCAATGACCCTCCCAAAATGTCATACTTTTTATTCCTTTGTTCATACTGTCACTTAAGTTAACTAGACAAGTTTCTTGATCTTTTAGATGACATAATTAGATAATTTGTGAGGTCCCTTCCAACTATAAATCTATGATTCTGTTAATGTCATTGTCCACCCTAGAATGCTTTTTCTTCTTCTCTGTCCATCTTCCTTTTTTCCCCAATAAATTCTCCACATCCTTCAAAATGAAAGAGGCAATGGAGAATGGGAGGAGGGAATCCACTTAATTGAAATCAAAAGACTGGGACAGTAATTCCATCTCCAAAACTCATTACCTGCATGAAGACTGGTGAGTTACTAAAAGTCTCAGCAATTAGGCCTCCTCTCCTGTAAAATGAGAGGGTTGTAGGCACGCTGGAGCATTGTTGATGAAGCTGTGAATTCTTGCAGACACTCTGGAAAGCAATTTGGGACCATATCAAAGAGAAACTAAGAAAGAAAAAGGAAAGGGATTCTTTTGTACAAAAATATTTACATCAGCTCTTTTTGTTGTAGCAAATAACTGGAAACAAAGAGAGTGCTCATGAATTGCAGAATGAATGGAATGTGAATTCCATAATTCCATAATATACGAATTATAAGTGTATAAACTCTGCTGCAAGAAATGACTAAAGGTAATGGCTTCGGAGAAACCTGGGAAGAGTCCTATGAAGTGATGCAGAGTGAAGTGAGGAGAATAAAGAAATAATTTTTACAGTAGCAACACTGTAAAGAAAAGTAACTCTGACAGGCTGAAGAACACTGATTAATGCAATGAGCAGCCACGAGGAAGCATGCTACCCACTTCCGCACAGACAATGGTGGGCTCAAGGCTGAGAATTAGCTACAGCAAATGTGTGAATTTGTTTTGCTTGAATGTGCTTGTTGGTTACAAGGACTGGGCTGTTGTTTTAAAGTGGGGTAAAAGGAGATTTACAGGGGAGCTGGAAGCATCGGGTAAAGTTATCAAAAAAGAAAGAAAAAGAAAAGAAAGGAGGTCGTTGAAGTACTTTTTTAAATGCACAGAGGAGAACAAATTAAGTTCATAAAGAAACCAGCAGGGTAGCTTTTAAATAATATGATGAATTGAAAGAGAGAATATATGTGTATACATGCATTTTATATATATATATACACACATATTATACATATGGGTGTCACACTGGGTAGAATGCTGGGAGACTGGAGTCTAGAAGAATTGTGTTCAAATCCAGTCTCAGACACGCTTTAGCTATGTGACCCTGAATAAGTCACTTAACTCTGTTTAATTGCATTTCCTCATCTAGCAGATGAGCTAGAGAAAGAAATGGCAAACCACTCCAGTATCTCTGCCAAGATGGCATCAAGAAGAGTAGGACATGATGGGAAAGACTTCATAACATGCATACATACACATATATGTGAGTGTACACACATTTATACATGTGCATATGTATACACACATATCTAATAAGGATTCTCATTTGTGTATGTAATTCTCTTTTTAAATTTTATGTATATGGATCCTTTTCTTTTTTTGGGCTTTATTAAATGCAAAATTTTTAAAAAATAAAGAAAGGGGTTGGACTAGATGGCCTCAGACCCCTTTTGGCTCAGAACCATGATCCTATGATCTTATTGCATGGACTTACTTAGCAATTACTCACACATCGCCCTGTGTAATCACCTCTATCATCTTATACCATTAGTTAACTATGATCTAACTATTCACATATTTCTGATGTTTTTCCCTGTCTGCCATCCTCTTCTCTTTCTCAATATTCCCATACCAAATGTCAAGCACCCAGTTTTATACCCAGCAGGTAGTCAACAAATATTGGGGCAGCTAGGTGGTGCAGTGGATAGAGCAGCATTGCAGGAGTCAGGAGGACCTGAGTTCAAATCTCACCTCAGACACTCGACATTCACTAGCTGTGTGACCTTGGGCAAGTTACTTAATCCTCATTGCCCCATCCTGGGTCATCTCCAGTCATCCTGATGAATATCTGGTCACTGGATTCAGATGCTTCTGGAGGAGAAGTAAGAGTGGTGACCTGCACAGCCCTCCCTCACTCAAAACAAAGTCAAGAGCAAGTCATGTCATTATTTCTCTGATGGCATGGTCTTCTTCAGCCATGAAGGAAGAACACACAACAAATATTGATTAACTGACCAGTAGCCAGCACTCCAATCTTCAATGGGAAATTCTGTCAGGCAAAACTAACAAGTGGGAAAGACTAGTCTCTGAAGCCCAACTAAGCCCCCACCTCCCTCATGGTGGTGCTTTGTGCTCCTCTTTGGGGTGAGAGATGTATTTTAATAGGGATTTCACTTCTGGAGAAAAGACTCTCTAATGCTTTCATTCATGTGCTGCAGAGGTGACCCTGGGTTTTCCAAGGCTAAGCCAACAGTGTAGGAGTGCTGCCAAGTACCCAGAAGCTGCAAGGCCTTCAGTACAGGCCTGTCCTACAAATACCAGCGTCCCTATATCTCCTTTGAAAAGGGTCATTACCAAAAGGTTGCGATACTAAGTGATAATTTCACTTTATTTTTTTAAAGGTATAGCAACTCAAAAGATTTCTACTAGCAGGTTGGGATGCGGCAGCAGATCTTCCAGAGCAAGAAGAGAATCTCTAATGCTGGAAAATTCTGGCAGGAAAGGCTAAGGAGAAAATTTGTTTGGTCAAAAGCCT
This sequence comes from Notamacropus eugenii, assembly GCF_028372415.1. Taxonomy (NCBI): domain Eukaryota; kingdom Metazoa; phylum Chordata; class Mammalia; order Diprotodontia; family Macropodidae; genus Notamacropus; species Notamacropus eugenii. The sequence goes on along the minus strand of NC_092877.1, from coordinate 145,099,187 downwards.
TTCATCTGACCCCGGGATTCTTAACCTGGAATGTGGGAACTTAGTTTTTCAAATTATTTTTATAACAATATTTCAATGTCTTTCCTTTGCAATCCTATATATTTTGTAATGCATTTAAAAACATGAATTTGAGAAAGAGTCCATAGATTTCACCAGAAGGTCCAAAGGCTCCATTATACCAAAAAAGATTAAGAACTCCCGCTCCAGTCTCTCAAAATAATAACCACCTAGTCAATTCAAGGAGGAACAGTGAATCCCTAACACATTCAAGTTCGATGGAGTTGTACTGTCTCACCGTCTACTCTTCAATCCAATTAAGAACCTTTATTGTACCACTACACCCTTCCCACCCCTGGGCACTGCCATCTGCCTTGATGATGAACCTAATAACCCATATGTTAACTCCTGGAATTACATTCCTAACAACAGGAATCATTTAGTTTTTCTATTTGTATCTTCAGAGTTCAGTCTCCTACTAATCACTTAAATGTTTTTTCGTTCATTGGGTCAACAAGCATTTATTAGCTCCAAGAAAATAAAAGCAAAACAGTCCCTACCCTCAAGGAATTTGTATTATGTGAGAGAATATAACACACATCTATGTGGGTACATGTTTCTGTGGTTGAGTTGTTTTAATCCTGTTCTTGACCCCATTTGGGGTTTTCTTGGTAGAGATACTGGAGTGGTTTTCCATTTCCTTCCCAGTTCATTTAACAGAAGAACTGAGGCAAAGAAGGTTAGGTGACTTGTCCAGGGTCACAAACTACTAAGTGTCTGAAGTTGGACTTGAACTCAGGTCCTCCTGACTTTAGCACCAGTGCCCCATCCACCACACCACCTAGCTGTCCCATATATAGGTCTACACAAAGCAAATACAAGGTCACCTTGGAGAGAAGGCATTACACCTGTTAGGGGTCCCATTAAAGACCTCAGTGCAGAAAGAGGGTGGTGCTTGAGCTGAACATTAAAGGAAGCTAGACCACAGAAGACAGGAAGGGGGTAATGTTTAACAAGGGTGGAAAGCTAGGATGGAGTCAGCTTGTAAAGGGCTTGAAATGACACACAGAGGAGCTGCTATGTGCTAGGTACCATGTTAGCTGCCGGGGACAAAAAGCCAAAAGCCAAAATCCCCGCTAACACACAAGCCTTGGCAAGGCTACCTGGCACCCAACCTGCAGGTCGAATAACAACAGGATTCCCACAGCTTCTGTGCCTTCTCCTCACTCTTCATTCAACCCCATGTGACCCTGGACTTAGGACCTGCAATTCTTTTGGTTGGAATAATCAACAACTAACATCAGAATTCCCAAGCCAGAAAAGACTGGAGAACTGGCCCATACCTCTTCTAGCCAGGAGCCCCCTTCCTCACCTGCGGAAAAACTTCCGGTGCTCTTGTGCAAAGAGGGGCAACAGAGAATGACATGACAGTGGCCACAATATCAACACTAAAATGCAGAGTAAGGCAAAAGAACTGTTCCAATCCACGCTGGAGAAAAAATGGATCAGCATGTCCCTCCTGGCAGTGGAGAGGCTGGGAGACCATGGGGGCTGTACTGCCAGACATGCCATCAGCTGGCTTTACTTAACCATCTTTGTTTGTTACAAGGAGGGCTCTATTGGATGGGGGCAGGGACAACCAGAGCCTATCAAGAAAACTTATTGAAAGCATTTTTAAAAGACAATACTGATTTCTCCCATAAGAATATGTGGTAGAGCTCTGCCAATCTTCATGGACATGCTTTTTTTCCTCTGAATCTATTCTCTGCTATAGGGCCTTAGGAAGATATTCCCTCCATCCTTTCAAGAACCAGTGATTTCAGCAGCCACCAATAACTTAGGGTCTTACTGCCCAAATGGTTGCCCCACACACCTGTCTAAACCTCTAATAAGTGTGAAAACCTCTAGTGAGTTTCAGAGGTGGATTCAAAACCAGATCTTCCTGTCTCTGTCACTAGTCAGTCTCACTTAACCACACCCAAAACTCAGTTCAGCACTGTCTCAATCAGGATGTCAAAGTGCCAGGAAAGCTGTTGACTAACACCAACTCATTGAGCTTGTTCTGATAAACTAACTCAAGAAGCTGTTAGAGAGACTAGCAAATGCCTAGAAGTTGACAGGCATGATGGAAGACAGAGAAGTGGACACAGCTATTGACCAAAAAGTTGTGTTCTTAGGTTAGTCCTTCATTTTCAAAGAGGACCGTGACATCAGGGAAATGATGACATGATTCGCAGTTGACTTTGATTTGAGTGAGGGAGGGCTGTGCAAGGTTGCCAGCCTCACTTTCTCCTCCAGGGTCATCTAGGTCCAGTGGCCAGATGTTCATCAGGATGACTGGAGATGGCCCAGGATGACCAGAAGACAAAATGAAGTCACAATGACCATTTAAGTACAAATGTGTTTCCCCAGAAACCAGAGAATTGAACAATCGGTGCTAGTTAAAGTAGTGAGAAAAGGTCTGATGGAAGAGGTGGTATTTGAGTTGGACCTTAAAAGCCGGATATGAGGCAGGACAGGGCAATCCAAGTAAGGGAAGAAGATCACAGGAGGAAAAAGGAAGCCATCTTTGCTCAGTCTTTTTCCCCTTTTCACAACCAGAACCAGAACATCAGAACAATTATTTCATAACTGAATCTTTTCCCCTTTATGAACTGGATTCCATTACTTGTTTCTTAATCTTATTCTACCTAATAGATTATAAGGGATTACATCTTATTCATCTCTGCTTTTCACACAAAGAAAACCGTAAGACAACATCCACCTCACCCAAACATCTATTTCTGCAGACACAAGGATGCTCATCTCCACAGACCCTCAAGATGGTGTTCTTTCAGGAGGGAAAACAGAAGTCATGGGGATCTAGCCCAGAAAGCAAAGGTCCAATGAACATGTAAACAGCTAGAATGAAAAGACGCAAGAACAACAGCTCCCATTTATTAAGCACTTTATAGAGTTTATGCAGAACGTCAGTTACCTCGGACAGGTCACTACATCTCTCTAGGTCTTAGTTTCCTCTTAGACATCCTCCTGCTCTTTCGAGACATAACTCTTGATATTACCTCCTGCCCTAAGCCCTCCCTGAATCTTCTCCAGCTGGCAGCCATCATTTCCATTTAGAATTTCTAATGGTATTTCCTCTGGATCTTTCCTTTGCCCTGGCAACAAAATCTGTATTGTTGGCAACAACTGCTGTATTAGCAAAAGAAGGAGGAAGGAAGGAGGAGGAGGAAGGAATAAGAAGGAAGGAAGAAAAAGACAGAGAATAAGAAAAAGAAGAAGAAAGGGTGCCCATCCTTTGGAGGGTGGCTGAACAAACTGGAACAGGAATCCGTTTGGACAGGGATGGTTTTGCACTTGAAATCTGTTCCTAGCATCCAGCACAATTCGTTACACATAATCAGTGCTTAATAAAAGTTTGTAGATATGAAGAACTATCATTTCAATACAAGAAGTCAAAGAATTCAAAGGACCAAAAGATTTATATGAGCAAAGAAAGGAGAATATACACAATGACCACAATAATGGAAACAGAAACAACACTCACGGGCAAAATAAATCCAACTGAATGAATGGCCAACTTTAGGCCAAAGAACCCAAGATGAAACATTCCTCTTGGTAGAGTGTAGGCATATTGTAGACACAGAATGTTGCACGCACTTAGCAGCTAATTTTACTTGATGGCTTTTCTTTGTTATAAGGTGAGAGTTCTATGGAGGGGAAAAGAGCAATATTGGAAAATGAATATGGTATCAAAAAAGCACCAAATAAATATTAAAATCATTTGTTTTAGAGTTTTATGTATATTTAGTTTATTTTCCTCTCTTCTCCCCTAGCCCTGCTAACCTCAGATCCTAAATTCCTTTAGAGAAGGGATTAAGTCACCTCTCTGTCCCCTATAAATGCTAAGTCCAATGCTTTATACATAATAGTACTCAAAAATTGTTTGTTGAACTGACTGAGGCCCCACCTTCACAAGTAAGTGCCTAAGAGTAAACAAGCCTGGAGACAGAAGCCTGTAATCACCCAAGCCAATCTCTAAGTCAGAACTGTGGGGAAAAGAAGGGGGAGGTTGGGAGCACACAGGAGGAAGACACCAACAGGGACACAGACAAAGCAACCACAACATCACCATTGACTCCCTCTGTTTTTGCAGATGCAAGGATGCTCACCTTCTTAGACCTTCAGCATGACAGTATTTAGAAGTTAAAGCAAAACTTCATGATCCAGGCCAGAAATAAGATGCCAAGTCCACAGAGTCACATACAAACATTTAGAAGGAAAGGCTAGAATAACAATAATTCATCCTTAATAAACACCTTAGAGTTTATGCAGAACTAGATTTAAGTTACCTTGGGCAGGTAACTTCATGTCTCTGGGCCTGTTTCTTCCTCAGTAAATTATGAAGGTTAAATTAGATCTCCTCCAAAAGGTGCCTTCTAGCACTCATTCTATGAGCCTCCCAGCATTTATGAGCCTCAGTGATGATAGATAATTTGTGCTAACAACTACTACTACTACTACACCACTACTACTACTATACACCACTACTACTACACCACTACTACTACACCACCACCACCGCTGAACCACAGAGACACATATATATAAGTATATCTAATTCCATAATCATAAGTATGTATCATTCCACAAACATTTATGGAATGTCCATGTTTCACACACAGGAAGCACTGGAGTTTATGGACTCCAGCCTCTAACAGGTTCATTCTTGATCTGGTCAGACAGAAGGACAGGAAGACAGACAGCTTCCAAGAGGTTAGTAATCTTACTTTATTCTAGTCTAGTCTTCTCAAGAGGATTAGTTGATAATGGGAGCACCAACTCCTACACCATTCCCTAACCCCTTCTTGTAGGGGTCAGTGTGAAGAAGGGGAGGAGGTAGCAACTACCCCTACATCTCCATGGGATTAATTTAGATTGGCACAGCTTGTGTACTCCCTTAAATCCCTTCAAGCTTCAATGGGGGCTGACTGAGGCAGGTATATGCATTCCTCTATGCATAACCCAAATTCCAAATAAGTTCCCCTATGGACTGCCCACTCACTGACCAGTACCCACTTGCTTTTATAGGGCAACAGATAAAGAAGGCATCTTGCCAACAATGGCCTCACAGGTTAACTTAAGCAATATCGTCATTCTGTGCAAGCATAGTAAATATCAGTTACATCACTCCCATATCTCACGGTGCAGTGGCAATAGGACTGTCTGTCACTATGATTCTAGGAATTAATCTCTAGAATCCTTGGAGTTATTCTGGGAGTTACCTAACACCTGGAAATTAGACATTGCCATCACTGTGGATCCTGAGAAACTAAACTCTAAAATGGATACAAAATCCTCCTGTTACATACAGCCCACTAGATAACAAGGCATCATGATAGGCTCAGAATCACAGAGTCCACTCAAAAGCCTTATAATGCAATGGAAAGAGGGATAGATTGGAAGTCTAGGGACCTGAGTTCAAATATCAGCTCTGCTACCTAATCCTTGGTCAAGACATCCAAGGTCTCTGGGCTCAGAAAATGGGGGTCAGTGTGGTTACCCACACTTGTAGTCCCTGATAATCAGGAAGATGAGGTTGGTGGAACTCTTGAGCTCAGGAGTTCTGAGCTAAGCTAATGGAATGTTCATACTAAGTATATGATGAGCCCCCAAAGAGGGCATCTCAGGATGGGAGGGGGGTTAGGGTCCAGGTCAGAAATAGAGCAGGTCAAAGGGCCTATGCTGACTAAAAAGGGACAGGGTTTGTGAGGACTTCTGAATTCCCAGCCAGGTGGGCATGAAGAGACCCAATCTTTTAAGGAAATTAATTAAATTAAATGACAGGGCTGAACTAGATAACCTCTAAAAGATCCCTTCTAGCACTAAATACATCATCACATTAAACAAATAGCCAGGAGAGAAAGCAGCCTGTGTTAAGTACCAGTGAAGAGACTCAAGCAAAATGCTATGAAAAACTGAGTCAGGATGGGCAGCCCAGGAAAGGTTTCCTGGAGGTGTTAGAATCACATTCAAACTAAGCAGAAGCTTACAGGAATTAGTGTAAACTAAGATGTCTTTCATTATCATTGCATTTATGATGACTACAACTGTGGAGAAATATTTCTAGAAATCTCCTGCTTAAAGGCATACAGAAGAATGATTTGTAGTTTGCATATCAATTGTTTGTGTGGAATTGATGTCTCAATGATGTCTTCATAGAGCTTAAAAAGTATCTCTTAATTAGGTAACCCAAGATCCAGTTATCACAGTCCACATGAGAGATTTTCCCAGATACTGCAGCATATTTGCATCTAGAACTTGTATAACTGTACTTTATAGAGGTTGAAGTTAAACCTGAAACAAAAAGGAACCCAATTACATAGAAAAATGATTATAAAATGATTCCAGCTTCTACTATGAATTCCCATCATCTGATGAATCATAGAATTTCAGAGCAGGAAACGGCTTTGTAGATCAGCTAGTCTAACCTCATTTTACAGATGGGGAAATTGAGGCACATAAGTAGCCAGTTCAAGGTCACTCACCCAAGACTGAGATTAGAACACTCCTTACACAGCCCAGCACTGCCTCTTCTACTTGGTCCTTGGATAAGGCAGAGGAAAAACAATTCATCGCTACAAAGCTTTAAAAGTTTTCCAAGTGTTTTTCTCACAGCAGTTCTGTGAGATAGGCCAAGTGTTATGATGTTCATAAGACAGATGAGGAAACTGAGGCACAGAGAATTCAAGTGACTTGCCCAAGATCGTACAGCTAGAAAAAAAAAGAGTGCATGTTTGAACAACCATCTCTCTCTGACTGCAACTGTAATACCCTCCCACTGCCTGTCACAGATAGTTAAGACCTCATATTTACAACTGGAGAAATTTCCAGGGAAAACTATGTTGCCATCATCTCACTCGGTTTTAATTTAATTTGGTTACTTACCACACCCAAGTGTGTACAATCAACCACTTGAACACACAAAAATGAAACAAACAACCCAAAGGTACTGGGGTGGGGTGAATCTCTGCACTGTCCAAACAGGAATATTGTAGAACACACAGAGACAAGCAACATGGCTCCCAATTTCAGGCTAAACAGCTTAAGCCTGACAGACTCTACTGCATTCTTTTCTGTTTCATATAGTTTCCACAAAGGGCTAGCAGCCACCCAGGAACTATCACATCTCTGGTATGGAGAGTCCCACCCATTATGCGTAAAAACAGCACTTCCCTATTCCTCCAAGATCTAAGTGAAACAGCCAGTCCAAAGATGGTATCAGTGAACAGTCCATGAATGATAGGAAAAGGGGGACTTGCTAAACACCTAAATCACCTGATTATCAATTAATGAACAACTTAAGAATTTGCTTCTTCCAATGCTTTGGGGAGGGGTTTATATATTTCTCTTTTGTTTTTTGCTAACTGGGCCATCAGGCTACTTAGGGAGTTACTCAATGAAGCCTTCTTAGAAGAGATAAGTTGTGAAGAAAGAAACAGAGACATGAATTTATATATATACATACATATATATACACACACATACAGACACATATGTATTTATGTGTGTATATACATACATATATATACACACACAGAGACACATGTATTTATGTGTGTATATATATACATATATATGTATACACACACATATATATATATATATATATATATATATATATATATATATGTGTGTGTGTGTGTGTGTATATATATATAAGAGGGAAGTCATTCCAGATGAGTAAGGCCCTGAGTCATTAACAAGGAAGATGTGTGTGGTTCAGTGACTGAAGTTCCTCCCAAAGTCTGGGGGAAATGATTTGTAAAACAAAAAAGTCCATGGCCTCTATTTAGCCTTAGGGGGAAGAGGAATAAAAGGGATAAAGGGATAAAGGGATAAAGCCCATACAGTCTATTTCCTTCTGGTTGGAAGGCATGACAGTGGTATGAATAATGAGAACTTGAAATAATGCAGTTCAAAATCATATACTCAATCAAGTGGATATTTATGAACTCATTGATTTGAGAGTGAGTGGGATAGGTTTAGTGAAGACTTCTCAGATTGTAATTCTTCTCCCAGGGGTGAGGTAAGACCGAGAGGCTCAAGGTTACAATATTTTTAGAGTGGAATAATTCCATATAAGGATATAAAACTGTGTAGTACATTAGGGTCTCAATGATTGGATGAAACTTACATAATTCTTCAATGTCTTAGATTTGACGTCTAGAATGTAAGATCATATTCTCAGCCAATGAGGATAATGGTCAGCGAAGGGAGGTGGGTCTTGCGTTAGGGTCTATAAATGTCACTGCTTCTCCTTTGTCTTCGGCTTTCCTACTCCAGGTGAACTGGTGCAGGATTGTCCCGCTTCTTGAGAATCGAATAAATAAGCTTTCTGTCATCACTTTGAGAGGCCTCTGAGTAATTAATTTAAGTAGGGATCCGAGCCATCCCACACAAGAGTTCCCTCCAACCACACAGACATGTCTGCCTATTCCTATCCTCCATTTGTGCTTATATCACTAAGGCTGGTGGGTCCATCCATCGTTCCTCATTCTTGCCATATGACCAGACCATTTTCTCTTCTTCTCACACATTTTCTTGATGGAATCTTTTACTCCCTTTCCTCAGAGATCCTCGATGGTTATGTGTTGTAGCCTACACACATGTACCATGTACCTATCCATTTTCATCTGCTTGCTGTTGCCTATCCTTCATTCTCAAAGAGGACCATGACATCAGGAAGGTGATGCCATGACTGGCAAGTGAACTGGATTTAAGTGAAAGAGGACTGTGCAAAGTCATCAGCCTCACTTTGTCCCCTGGAGCCATCTGGTTCCATCTGCAAAATACAGACGAGGACGCCTGGAGATGTCTTCTCCTCTGCTTGATAATTCTTTTATAATTCTTTAGAAGTCAAGGTGTTCCATGGTCTAATACACAGCATGTTAGTGTTTAAAATAATGGCCTTTGTCCATATTTGGATCAATGAAGGAGCTCTGCTATTTTCCAGAAACAATTCAGCATGTTCTCCTCATCCTGTTCAATTCTGGGCTCAATTTTTTGTCCCATCTATACTGTCTGATTGTACAAAGATAGCCAAATGAGAGATAATACACATTTCAATAATAAAACTCTTCTCTTATCTTTTAAAATATAACCAATATTCATTTTTTTATGGAATTATTGGGTGTTTCACCAAAGCTCCCACCAAATCAACATGCAATTATTAAGTGCCTTATGTCGGTATTAGGTTTATTTTCCTTTGCCTCATTAAAGCGGCCATCCTCTGACTACTTCTTAAATAGACCTATTCACTGAATGGGCATTAACTCACCCTAAGTCAATACCTAAATAGACCTTGGCCTAAAGTGGCCAAGCTCTCCCACTGCATCCTGGGCCATCTCCAGTCATCCTGATGAATATCTGGTCACTGGATTCAGATGGCTCTGGGGTAGAAGTGAGGCTGGTGACCTGCACAGCCCTCCCTCACTTAAAACAAAGTAAAGTGCAAGTCATGTCATCATTTGTCTGCTGGCATGGTATTCTTTGAAGGGTGAATACAAGGCCCTCTGCTAAGAACAAACACAACAACAACATTATCAGGCCCTCTACTAAGCACTTCGTTCTTGATAAAAGTGTTCTTGATATAGAGACAAAGTTTCTGTGCAATCTACAACTTTTTGATCTCTCATTTCTTTTCTTCTTGAACCACGCTTCCCCCATCTTTTTCCTCCTTTGTAAGGAAGTCACCAAGTATCACAATATACGGTACTATGATTTGGAGTCTCTTCTAAATTCTTCCTAGACTTTCTCTACCACTTGCAGCATCACAGCAAATACTTAAGAGCACAGCAATAAATGATGACCAAATGTGCCATAAAATAATGTTCTTTCCATCTTCTGTGTATATGATTAAAGTCCCTCTAATGCCTTTTTTTTCTTCTTTAGGGATGAAGATATGAGCTATCTTTCTCTTTAGTTGTAACTTCCTTCTGGTTTGGTTAAGAGTAAGAAGGTCAAGATGCATTTCAATTCTTCTATACAGCATGACTAATGTGAAAATGTGTTTAATAAGAATGTATGTGTAGAACCCACATAAGATTGCATGCTGTCTCAGGAAGGGAGGGGAAAGGGGAGAAAAATTAAGAATTATGGAAGTGACTATAGAAAATTGAAAACAAATAAATTAATTTTTAAAAAAAGAACATCAAGATGGATAGGATTCAGTTCCTTCAATAATATGTCCACTGGGTCAATGGAGAAGAATTTAGACTACCAATAATTAAAGTTTACTGATTAGCTAAAAATTGTTTGATTCTAAGCACACACTATCCTATTTCCTACCAGCCACCATTACTTCAGAAAAGCAAGAGAGTCAAACAGGTGAGAGGGCCGTTTTTATTTTTCTTCATTTCATGGGTTGCCACGGCAAAAAAAAAAATCATCCCCATCATCTGGTGGCCAGTCTATGGTGATGTGCCTCTCTATCATTATCTAGTCTGGCCCTCGGCTGGTTACTGGTGCCACACGTGAAGATTCTCTAGTCTTAGCATCACCTCCATGCCACAGATGTTGGACTAAGACTCTGTAGAAACATTCACATATTCCTTTAATGATAAGCCATTTCCACATAAAAGTCCTATGGAGTAGGTAACATAAATGTCACCACGTTCATTTTACAGATATGGAAACTGAAGCTGAGACAGTCACCCAGTAACACAACTATTCATGTCAAAACGGTCTCCAGCCTAGATCTAACTAGATTTTAACACATAATTTTTTAAAAATGGTTGTTAAGCCTGCATTTAAGTGATGGAATCAGGCTCTATAGAGAGTACATTAAAGAATCCCTTCCCTCGAAGAACTCTGATTCTTACGATGAAGGGCTTAAACATCCTACATTCATATAAATAACTAAAATGAAAACCATCAATGGATAGGAAATGCACTAAGCCATAATATAATTTCCAATAGAATCCTCTCCTTTCCCTAAGCTTATTACATTGCAATGTTCCTAAGGCCAGAGGTCCTTCTGCTTACAAATGCTCATTTCTTGCAATTTCTAAAAAAAAAAAAAAAATCAACCAAAGATTTACAAAGAAACAAGAAGTCTCTGGACTGATATTCCCACCCAACTCAGGCATAAATAAATATATGCATGCTACAGAAGGAAAATCTTGACACATCATTCTTTTCAGAGGAACTAGTTCCTAAAATAGAATTAGCTTGTTATGGGTTTTGTTGTTTTAAATTTAAGAAGAGGGTTGTTTCTGAAATTACTAATACTACATGAGGATTTTTCTTATATTCTTTTGTCTTAAGAAATTTCTGTCGCTTCTTCAGTCCTGAGTTTCTCAGATATCTATAAGTCGGCAAATTCTCTCTGCTTCTAGTATTTATTTTTCTATGAGACATATAAAAACTGACATCCTTCCTTATCTAAGAACAATAGTGATGATCCTCCATATTACCCTACCTTGTGCCTTTGTCTTATTAAATACATATTTAATAGTAAAAAGCAATACCACAAATTAGATTTACTTGCAACTATTTAAATGAATTGCTTTTAATGCCTTTTCAGTCATTCTCCCGTAAGTCCCCATCCAAATTTCCTTGTTTGTCCATTCGTTTCTCTTCTTTTTCTCTTACGTGATCATTGTTAGACCATCCTCACTTTCTCTGATCCCACTTTCTTCATATTAGCATTATTTCATAATGACCTTTCCAATCCTTTCTATATTTCTTATGCCTCCATAGCTTAATTATATTACAGCGCTCCATTCCATTCATCTATCACATTACTCAACCAATCCCATGTTATTGGGTATTTAATTGCTCTTAGGGTTTGAGGAATTACAAAAATGCTTAAATATGATATGTAAAAACATTTTTGTTATTATTTTTGTCAATATTCTCATGTTATATTTCCAGCAATGAAATCAAAGCGTATAGGAGGCATCATGGTTGAGCAAGAAAATACCCGGAGTTGAAAGTCAGAGACCATGGCTTCAAATACCATCACTTATGCTTTCCACCTGTGTCAGGAATTCAATCAACATTAAGCTTACTACCACGTGCCAAGAACTTCCTAAGCCCCAAGAATACGAAGAAAACTGAAATCTCTGCTCAGGAGTGTTGGGGGATAATAATGTGCCAACAACAATGTCCAAATAAATAAACGACATACAGGATAAATCCTTGGAAATAATCAGCAGAGGAAAGGCACTAGAATTAAGAGGAATGGGGAAAGGCTTTCTGTAGAAGGTGGGAGTTTAGCTGGGACTTGAAGGAAGTCAGGAGGCAGAGATGAGGAGGGAGAGTATTCCAGGCACAAGATGATCAGAATGAGGTGAAATGTTTTGAGCAGGGAACAAGAAGGAGGCTGGAGTTTCGGAACTGAAGAGGATGTGAGACAGTATCAGAAGACTGGAAAAATGGAGGAGGGGGCAGGTCATAAAAGGCTTTGAGAGGATTTCATATTTGATCCTAGGGCTGATATGGAACCGCTGGAGTTTATGGAGTACGGGAGGTAACTAGTTCTTTATGGAAATCACTGTGATAGTTTAGCAACAGAGTTTATATACAGTTTAGTTTATACAGTATCCATGATTTTCTTGTAACCTCCCTTGCTACACTCCGACCTCCTTGAGGACAGAGGCTGTGGTTATCTTTATCTTAGAAGACTCCCTGCCTGGTACAGCATACTATACTGAACTGAATCACTCTGAAGTAACTAAGTTTACCATTAGTAAAATATGTAAGACTAAGTCCCTCAAAAGGGGTAGCTGGATGGTTCAGTGGGTAGAGCATAAGGCTTAGAGTCACAAAGGCCTGAGTTCAGATCCATCCTCCGACATTTACTAGCTGTGTGACCCTGGGCAAGTCATTGAACTTCTGCTTGCCTAAGAGGTAGCTAGACGGCTCAGTGGACAAAGCCCTGGGTTTGGAGTCACAAAGGCTTGAGCTCAAATCTGATCTGAGACAGTTAGGCTGAGTAGCCCAAGGCAAGTCACTAAACTTCCATTTGCCTTAATCAAGGAAATGACAAACCACTCCAGTATCTTTGCCACGAGAACCCCATGGACAATACTGGTGTGCTATGGTCCATCGGGTCACAAAGAGCATAACGACTTAAGAGCTGCAAGACACCTGAAGGACAATTAACGAATCACTCTGCTTTCTCTACCGCTGGTTGTCACAGGCTCTCACTGTCTTTGAACGAAGTTACAAGCTTTCAAACCTCGCCCTCCCTTAAGATCATGCTTCTCCCCATATGATCAACTTAAGTGTACAGAGCCCAATATCCCCTGGTTCTCTGCCCTGTGTTTAAGGCCTTTATCTTCTTCATTACAAATACGCATATTTTTAAAAGTAATACTCTGCAGGTGGTATTATGAGTTAGACACTATCTGGTAAAAAGCGAATTAGACAGCCCTTCCCTTGTGGAAGTCTGCAGTGTAACAGAGAAAACCTTTATGAGGCAGATGAACAGCTGTGAGAAGCTAACAAGCTTCTAGACATATGAAGGCAATCAGAAGCCATACTAGCACCCCCTGTGGAATCCATTTATGGGCTGGTGCTGGGCAGGAGGACTAATATTCAAAATGCTATTTAAAAAATATAACGCATGCTCTAACCCTCTTCTATATGCAGTTGTTTCCACTCCAAAATCTGGCTTAAAGAGTTTGTATTTCATTAAACCATGCCACTCATATAACCATAAAATGATACATTTCTCTCATGGTAAATAATTGACATGTACCAGCTTTTTTCAAAATAGTGTGAATGCACCAGAGTTTCAAAAATCAAGAGAAAGACACTTTTAAAAATATTATATTACTTTTATGTCCACACTGGTTAGTGGAAAGTTTACAAAAAAGTCCAAGTTTCGCTTCAGATGCATGAATTGATATTGTGAAAAAAAGTCACTACAAAAGATGTTATATGAAAGACTTCCCTGCACTCAGTGTAAAATGGGGATAATAATAGCCCCTGCTTCCAGCACGAAGTACATAGTAGACATTATAAAAATGCTTATTCCTTTCACAAGGGAGGATTCCACTGGGGAGAGAGAGAGGGCACAAAGGTTTACTGAAAAGGCATAAGACTTTCTTTTGATTAGCCAAATGCTACAATCTTATGGCAAAGAAAGGAAACCACTGTGGTTCTGCTGCCAGGATGCCAAATCTGCCCTTTGGTTTACATAACTCAGCAGAAAGGTCTCTCCCTTCCATGTGAGTCTGATGTCCATTGGAAAAGAGATACTCATATCCTTCTACAAGCACTCGGCCAGCATCAGAGACTCCGTTACCTAGGACCAAATCTCTCTATCATAACTATAGATCTTTGTCACTTAGGAGTATGTTAGCCAGAAATGTCAACTGGATGTGATAAATACAAATAATAAAGTGAATATCACTGCTGAAGGGGGTAGGGAGAAGAATTATCCAGATGCCAAAAAGTTCCCCAAAGAAGAATAAAGTTACAAAAAGATTGTAAAGTAGACCGAGCCAGTAATAAGAATAATGACTGAAGCAAACACCTTCCCCGGCCTCACTACAAACCCGACCCGTCGCACTGCCATTCCTCGGGCAAAGACAGACTTAACCATTTCAATGGAGTCAGTAAAATGATATAAATCATGCAAGAGTTGGGCTAGTTATCCAAGTTGCATAGGGTAGCGGTAAATCATAAAGACTCTAGGTACAGATCCAAGTCACTTGGCCCCAGGGGCCAGAAATTTAAAAAACAGCTGTTTAAATAATCATAACCCCTTTTAAAATTCTGTTTTAACTAAAAGAACCATCCTGTCCAACATTTTCTTACTGAAAAATCATATTACAGGCCTGAGGTTATACTATTCCAAGTCACTTGGAAATTACTTCCTTTCCTATGTCCTTCTAATAGCTTAAAGGAAAACTTTAATTTTCTCATGATTCCTGGAAAATAAATACAGAATTTCCTTAAAAGAGTTTTGCAGATTCTAGAATGTCAGAATGCCTTATACATATATGGATGTAGATTTATATATATATGTATATATTCATATATGTATACACACATTTACATGAGAGGTTAATATCTAAAAACTAAGTCACACAAAATGCAAAACAGCTCTGGCCCTATTTATTGGCAGATATGGTCTACATCCCAAAGATCAAGGGGTCTGTGAATTTTTTTTAAATTATCATTATTGTTTGTTTATTTTGGAGATCAAGCCTCCCTATCTCTCCTGGCCAGAAGTACAGTGGCTGCTCATGGGCTCAATCACACTACTGATCAGCCCAGCAGCTTTGACCTGCTCCATTTCCAAGCCAGGCCAACTCATCCATCCCTAGCAACTGAGTAGCCACTCATTCCCAATCGCCCCCATATTGGTACCAGACATCATAAGGACACCTCATTGGTAGTACTACTGAAGCTTAAAACTCCTGAGCTCAAGCGAACCACTTGACTTAGTCTCTCTGGTAGAAGAGATTACAAGAATATATACGGATGACAATTGTATTTCAATATAATTGGTTTCCTTTACAAACCTATGTAACATATCTTATGCATTAAAAAACATTATTCTAAGAAGGGGAACATGAGATTCACCAAGCTGCAAAAGGGGTCCAAAAGGTTAAAGACGCCTGCCACAGACATTTGCTAAGTGCCTGCTATGCAGGAGGGACAAGCTAGGTGGTACCATAGATAGAATGCTAGGTCTGGAATCAAGAAGACCTGAGTTCAAATTCAGCCTCAGACACTTACTAGCAGTGTGACCTTGGGGAGGTCACTTAACCCTGTTTGCCTCAGTTTCTTCATCTGCAAAATGAGCTAGGGAAGGAAAGGGCAAACCACTACAGTATCTCTGCCAAAAAAACCCCAAATGGGGCCACAAAGAGTCAGACACAACTGAACAATAACCAACAATGTATTAAGGGTTAGGAATAGAAGAAGAATCAAGTAAATGAGCTTTCAAAGTCAGGTAGCTTACTTTCATGACAAATCAGTATCTTGGTACATGTCAGATGATTGTAGAGGCAAATAACTCCATAGAAACAGCAAGTAAAAAAAAAAAAACACTTCAGCATTTACTAAGAAAAAAGCATCCTTCCATCCCTTAATTTTCCAACTTGCAGATCAAAAGATTTTAAGGAAAGGATCTTTGGAAAGCACCAGATCCAACTCCCTCATTTTACGGGTAGGGATGCCGAGGGCCAGGGAAGCTAGCCCAGAGACACACAAGTAGAGAGTCTGCAGCAAGTCAGGATTTGGACTCAGGGGCTCTGTCTCATAATGCAAAACAAGGTATGCCTGGAACATTCTGAAATAAGATTTTCACCTCTCAGAAAGCTTCAAGGAAGACTTGAGCTATCTTCCCACAGACCCAATACAACTGAAACAAGTCTTAGATTACAAAATTACTTGATTCATACAAATAAACATTAAAATAAAAAAGAGAAGACCTCATTTAAAACTTCATGTCTCTAATTCCTTAGCAAAGTAATGGAAAACAGATCAAAAGCCACTCATTTAAATTTAATGCTCTAATTTCAAGCTAACAAAGTCCTCTTTTTTTACCAAAACACATGTAAACAAGAAATGCAATCAAATCAGAATAATATTTTTCCCTTCTATAGCAGTTAGGTTAAATAATAACTGACCTACATATAGCATTTTAAGGTTTACAAAGCATTTTAAATATATTCTTTACACATGAGTTTCACATGTCTATGAGGGAAAAACTACATGTATTTTCTCCATTTTACAGATGACAAAACGGAGGGTCAAAGAGGTCATCCAAGTTTGTTCATCCTGATTTTTCAAAGAGATCCAATGGCATCACAGGTGATGTCTTGACTTTCTTGTGAACTGGATTCAAGTGAGGCAAAATTACACAGTCATCAGCTTCATTTTCTCAAGACAAATGGCAATGGGGGGGGATCAAGTGGGTTACATTGGTGTCTTCGGTGTCTGACCAAGCACTAAGTACTGGATAGCACCTGCTTCAGCCACCTTCTTGGCTGCTGGAACAAACAGTTCTTATCCACCCACTCCACCAGGGTAAGTCTTCACATGCTTGAGGTAGACCCCCCCCCCCCACTCACTAACTGATGAGTTTCAGGCCTGTCAACCTGGTTTAACCCAATGGCAAAGATGGTTTACTTCAGCGTGGCCACTGTGCATGCCACAGCCTCTTAGAGCCACAAGTGAAAGTTGGGTGAAAGTGTACATCAAAAGTGAATGAGCAGCCCTGAAAAAGGCTCAGCAGCCCTTACGAACTGCTAGTCCCTGGAACACCCCATACACCCACGGTTGTTACACAACTAATAAGTGTTAGAAAATAATATTCAAACCCAAGCCTCTCTTCAATCCAAATTCAGTCTTTTTTTTTTTTAACTACGGTACCATGACTCTACATAATCTAATAATCTCATACTTCAGAAGTATCTTAGGGAGGAACAAGGCTAGCAGAGTACAAGTTATAAGGGAGAATTTTTGAAGATAAAGTAGTCACGTAGACGCTGAAAACAGACATTGCCCCTGATCCTTCTTATATGATAGGAGAAACTGTTAACTGTGGTTAAGAGATACATCCTGTTAGCTGGGGGATGTTCATCACCTGCCTCATTTGCATAAACTAAGCCAGTTTCTCAGAAAACTTCAATCACTTCTTTCAGTTAGTAAGATCATCCATTTCAGAGCTTCACAGATACAAACCCATTTTTTCCTTGTATCCCTAGCACTTAGCAGAGTACTTTGAACAAACTAAAGACAATAAATGCTTATTGGCTAACTGATTAATGAACAATGACTCCCAGAAATGAGATCACTCCTCTTGCAACAAAAATCAATACATTCAAATATTTTATTAAAACCTTTACTACAAAAGCCTTTCAATATATGTTGTAAAATCTAAAGGGAGAACTATGGCTGGAAGGAATCTCAGAAGCTATTTAGACAAACTCCCTCATTTTATAGATGAAGAAACTGGAACGTCAATTGCTTGTCCAAGGTCACATGGATCATTAAGTGTCAGAGGTGGGATTTGAATCCAGGACCTTTGACTTCAGAACCAGAATTGCTTTTACCATACCAAGACTGCCTCCTTAATAGAAACAGACTTTAGTTCTTCTAAAGGAAGCTTTTTTAAAAAAATAAAAAGCAAAAAAAAAAGAAAACCATTTCTTTAAAAAGCCTGGATAAAGATAAAATTAATATTTCAACCTCCTCTACTAAAAGATTCGACTAACATATTTTGTTAACTGCATTTCAATATAATTGAGCTCTTTCGTAACCCTATTTATTTTATGCATTTCAAATCATTCTGAGAAGAGGTCACAGGTCTCAACAGACTGCCACAGGGGTCCATGACAAGCAAAGGTTAAGAATCCAGGTCTTAGAGTGTTTCCTGGGTCTCTGAGAAGTTAAGTGAGTTGTCCAAGGTCATACAACCATGGGTGCCAGTGGTGGGATTTGAACCCAGCTCTACCTGACTCCCAGGCCTTGGCTGCCTTTCTTTTCTCATTCTTTGTTTACAAGAGAAGAGGGTGGGGATATATTCAGAAATGAAGGTGATGTCAATAAAAATTAAAAGGAAAAAAAAGATTCAATTCCCAAAGGTCATTTCATCTCTCCAAGATCAAGTAAAGAAATTCACATTCAAAGCAGCAGAAATTCCCAATAAGGCATAGTATCAGATTTAGAGTTGGAAGTGATCTTAGAGACCATCAAATTAAACACCAACATTTTAGAATGAGATATGTCTCTCCTTGGGCAGCTAGATGGTACAGAAGATAGAACAACAGGTCTAGAGTCTGGCAGACTCACTCATCTTCTTGAGTTCAAATCTGGCCTTAGACCCGCACTTGCTATATGATCCTAGCAGGCAAGTCACTTAACCCTGTTTGCCTCAGTTTCCTCATCTGTAAAATGAGCTAAAAAATGAAATTGAAAACTCCAGTATCTCTGCCAAGAAAACCCCAAGTGGGGTGACAAAGAGTCAGACGCAACTCAACAACAACACAGAACTTTTACCCAGGGTCAACACTTCAGGGGTATAAGAGTAATTGTCAAGCCATCAAGGATTCCATAAAATACCCCAGAGATTGCCAGTTCTTTCATTAATTCAATAATTAACTTTCATTAATTCAATAATTTACTAAACAGCTTGGAAGGAAGCCATGGTTCAGTGTAATGGAAACCTCACAGGCTCTGGAATAGAAGGACAGTAATTACAGACCACTCAGCCTCAAGTAACTGACCCTTCTCAGGTCTCAGCTTCCTCATCTATAAATATGAGGTTGCTGGATTGGACACCCTCTGAAGTCCCTGTCTAGCACTACATCTATTATCCTATGCAATCCTGTATGGAAATGGATCAGTTCTGGTTCAGTCACTGGCTGGGTGACTCCTCTCAGTTTCCTTAACTATAAAATTCAGGTAATAATAATATTTACTTTTTAGGGTTTGTTGTAAGGATAAAATGAAATAGCTGATATAATAGTTGTAAAAGTATTTAGCAAAATTCCTGGCACATTGTAGGTGTTTGATTAATACTTACTTTCTTCCAGCTAAGACCTACAGTAAATTGAACTATACAGCAGAGCATTTTAAGATTTATTCTCATATGTAAAAATCAAACCTTTTCCTATCTAAGAATTTCTTCTCAGAATAATGTTTATTTATTATTACCTAGAAAAAAGGAAAAGCATTAGTAAATAGTTAACTTTTGTTCTAGTCTTTTTTTTTTTTTAAACCAGAAGAACTCCAATCTAACGTTACTTAAAAACACTATTCCAGAACAGTGTGGTCCAGGGGATAGAGTACTAGGCTTACAGTCAGGAGACTTGGGTTCAGATTCTACCTCTGACACCAATCCACTGTGTGATCACAGGTAAATCATGCAGTCTCAGTTTCCTCATTTGTAAAATGAAGACAATTAATACTTGCCTTACTTATCTGCCATACAGCTGTGAGGGAGGGAAAGCACTATGTATACTTCAAAGCTACGGAAAATGAAAACTGGAATTATTTCAAAGTCTTGTTCATTCTAACCCAATTTCCTATTCTAAGAAAAGAGAGCAAGACAATGAAATTCTTAATCTAGGTTGTCATAGTTAGTAGAAGAATTGGCGGAGCCAGGATGAGACCTCAGGATTACAGAGTCCAGGGTTCCTTTGCTGCCTACAGAAGAGTATTTTTTAAGTGTCATTAACCTTAATCAATAAACATTTATTAAGCACCTACTATGTGCCAGCTCTATAGATCTAGCCGGGAATTCAAAAAGAGGTAAAATAAAACCTGTCCCTGCCTTCAAAGAGCTCATGATCTAATGGACAATCCAATCTAAACTGGAGATGATCTTGTACAAAAGAAGAAACATCCCAACCACACCCCAGTTCCCAATGTATTTCCTATAGAGTATTTTAGAATTTTAGAACTAGACAGGACCTTAGTAGTCATTTCAATTCAAACATTTATTAGGCATTTAATATTTTCAAGGCAATGGGCTAGGCATTAAGGGGATAAAAATGCAATAATGCACTGCCCATAATGCACTGCCCTATCCTCAAAGAACTAGTAATCTAATAGGGGGGGATAAGACATGTAAGTGGACCATCATGGTCCAAGACAGTCATAATGACAAGAAGATTCAAAATGCTATATTAAATGGGGGGATGGGATAGAGAGTAAGATTTATCAATAAATTATTTCTTATAATTATTTATAAGTAGACACGGATGGCTTCATGAAGAAGATAAGACTTCAGTTAGACTCTGAAGGGAGTATTTTCAGTGGTGCAAATGGAGGAGTGTGGGGGAAATTAAAGAAAATAGGTTGGGGAAAAAAATAAAAGACCAGCTATTCTTAAAGGGACTCAGTATAAAGGAAAGCTAGTAACGTAGGTGGGCCCAGACTGTGGTGAGCCTTCAATATCAGGACAGACTTACTGCTTAGCTAAAATGACTCACAATCATCAAACAGGCAAAAGTAAAAGGCGATGCTGGTGGGTTGTGGAAAAGCAGGCACATTCATTTACTACCTGTAGAATAACAATCTTGTAGAATCTTTTTGGCAAAAATCTGGCAGTAGAACAAAAATCATGCCCTTTCCCCAAATAATTCTGTAGATGGGATTACACTTTTGAAATACTATCAGAAACAATCATCTATTCAAAGAGTATTATAGCAACATTACTTTTAATAGTCAAAAAAAAAGTCCTTATGTCAACCTAAATGTCCAATAGGAGAATGGCTTAATAAGTTGTTGTACAATGATGTATTCACAGTACATGAAAGCTGGAAAAGTATGAGAAGTACAAGGAAATCTGGAAAGGCTTTTATGAAATAAAGCAAAGTGAAATAAAGCAGAACCAGGAGATAAAGTATACACAATGACTGTCTAAGAGGAAAAAATGAATGAGAATGGACAAAGAACCAAAACAGGTACTCAAAAGTAGTCACTAAAATGTTATACTTTATATTTTGAAATTAATTAAAATGTAATAAAGTACCATGCAACTTTGGTTGATTGTACTGATGCTCAGTGTTAAGAGTTTAATATTTAAATATTTTAACAAGAAATAAAAGCAAAACAAGGTTTACATTTAATTCTTCTGGCTCAGAGAATTCAAACTGCCCAAGGTCACACAGCCAATAGAGAGAACCACATCTAGAACTTGGGTACTGGTTTTCTTTCTAGAAAATAACAACACCCACTTTCTGGGTTGGAAATTTTGTTGATGAACCCAGAGAGTACTAATCCAGAGTTAGTTTAATTCTAAACAAAAGTTTAGAATTAGAGACATCCTCTAATTGTTTTCAGTCCTAACCTATGATTTTATTTGCCCAGGGAATTTATGTTATGGAGACTGTCTTCATAAATGTAGATCACCAGCTGCTCTGTAACATAAGAGTTCCCTCATGGCCTAGACCGTGGGGCATGAAAAGGATAAGGAGCTTGCCCATGGTCACACAGCTAATATGGGACAGAAACAGGATCTGGACCCAGTTCTGACTCTAAGGCCAGTTCTCTCTCCACTATGCCACTGTGGACCTCTAAAATCCCTCTAAAAAGATTTACATATTCTCAAATCACACATACTCCTCTCATATTGGTTTTTCATACTCCTTTGAATTATAAAAATTCATGCTAGAATGACTGAAATACTGTTTTCTTTAATGAAATGCAATTAATCTCATTTTCCTTTTCCATAGCATTTCCTCATTACCATTGTGTCAGTCTTATGGATCTGAGGCAGTGGGGATAAAATAGCACAGATAACAGATTTCTGCCTATTCCATCAGCAGTTCTCATCATCCTGCTGTTCTTCAATCGTTTTCAGTCATGTCCAACTCTTCATGACCCCATTTGGGGTTTTCTTAGCAAAGAAAGTGAAATGGTTTGCCATTCCCTGGCCCAGCTCATTTTACAGATGAAAAAAGTAAGGCAAACAAGAGTAAGTGACTTGCCCAGGGTCACACAACTAGTAAGTGTCTAAGGCTGGATTTGAACTCAGGGAGATGAGTTTTGCTGCTTCTATCCACCGAACCACCAACCACCTACCTTATCACCTTGCTAACCAACCTTTTTAAATTATAGCTAACAAGTAGTGAGTGATTTGAATGTTAGCGTTTCTTCACTGTTTCAAACTTACTGGTGTCAAAAAGTAGAAGAGAGGGGAACAACAACAAAAAATTGAATTGTTTGACTGACCCACATCCAAACCCTCCCCCCAAAAATAATGAATGAAAAAGCATGTATTAAACACAAAGAGCAAAGCATTCTGCAAAACCCTGGGATACAAGGAGAAAAAACACACCAGTCTTTGCTCTCAAGGCTCTAACATTCTCAACAACACATAAAAGAGGTTTAAGTCTCAAGTCAGGTACAAAGATCCCATGGTCTTTAGAGGGCAGGGACAAAACAGATGGTAACGCATCTTCTTTAACGTTATCTCTACTGACAAAAGCATGTCAGTTTCTGATACTGAATCACTGGATGATGCCAAAGTCTTTAGTGCCAAGGCTTTCTTTTGTGGGCTGGGTTCTGAGGGCAGACTGTGGTCATCATGGTGATGCTGCTTTGACCTGCCTAGCACATTCTGCTGCCTGCTTCTCCCTCAGGGTACAGGCATCTGATTTGCGATCTTCAGGCTTCATTTGGCCAAAACTAGAAGTAGCATTAGGCAAGATCACTGCTGGTTTTAGTATTATTAATTATCACTCTGCTTTATTCTTTGAAATTTATTAAAACGTACTAAGGAACCAAGCAGCTTTGATTGAATTGCTATTTTAACAAGATGTAAAAGCAAAACAAGGTTTACATTTAATTCTTCTGGCAACTATGAGTCAGCCCAACTCATGAGGAAACTGAGTCAAGTGCTATTCAATTATCACCTCCGGTCCTCACAACAATCCTGGCAGGGAGGTCCCCATTTATATTGTAAATATGACCAGAGGCACAATAGGAGGAATGCTTTGACATAAGGGATCCCTTTCTGTGTGAGAGAGGGGAGGATTTATATTGCGAAATGATGATAATGTAGAAACAAGATATCAATAAAAATTGTTTTAATAGATTCATACCGCTATCTTTTTTAATCCCCTAGATTTCTCCCCATATCCCTCCCCCTCCCAGAGAACTCTTAGAAGAATTTTTAAAATAAAATGTTACTACATCGTACACTGATGAAGTTATTTTTATCTTTTAAAAAAGAACATAAAAATTTAAATCTGCTACATTATGCAAAGTGAAAAACAAAGAAACTAAACAAACATGCGTCTTGGTAGCTGAGCAAAGGTCTCACAACAGAGAATCTTATCATTAATGTTCCTTGTAAGGACTTTTCACTTTGATTTCCTTCTTTCATCTCTGGTACATTTCCCTCAAGCAGTAAATGAGAACCAAACGGCCAAAAGTAAAAGGAAGCAGAGTCAGGTTCTAACTGCTTGTGGCCTTGCAATGATCAGCCCCAGGCCTAAAACACAGCAGCCCATCCCCATCCCTCTGGCAGAGTCACTCCTTTATTGGCAGCTAAGCAACGTGGGTTTTGGATCACTGCGGATGCATCTTTTGAGAATGTTGCCAGGGGGTGGAAGAGCTCACAGAAGTAGATGGAGAACATTTAACAGACTGTGAGATCTCGGACGAGGTGCTTCCTGTCTCTAGACATCAACTCCCCCATCACAGAAGTAAGACTAGATTAGATTAGATGAGATGAGATGATCTACTCTAGATCCTTCTATTAGAAGGTCTCTTTCAGTTCTTGTAAGGGGCTGTGCTCTATGAGCAAAGCAGAATAGTAGCTCCAAAGAAATGTGAGATGCCCAAATTTAGAGAATCCATCCCAAACGTTCATGTGGACTGTTTATGCCTGGCCTGTGGTAAAGCTCACAGTAGTCTGAGCAGCCACAGACACATACCACACCTTGACTCTAACACAGTGAGGTCATTTTCGTCCTGTTCAAGAACAAAGGAGTTCTTGCCCTAGCACAAGGTGAGCCCCTTGAGGGCAGGGCTCAAGCTGCCTTTTCTTGACAGTTTTTGTTTGTTTGTGAATTTTAAAAGGATGATTTTAAAAGAAGACAATCTTACCCTAAAAGCCAAGCTTCTTTATTGGTTTTTTTCCTCCCTTGGATCACATGAGAACTAAAGTGTTTAGTTTACAATGAAGGAAACATCTCTGGGAATGTTTAGCATGCTCTAGTACAAACAACACTCAACTTTTATGGCAGTAAAGAACTGGAGGGTGCCCAAAGGCTGGAGAACAGATGAAGAAACTGTAAAATAGGCCAGCAATGTCACATTATAGTCACAAGGAACAAGTCCAAGAATCTTAGAGAGGCTTGTGTGAATGGATGCAAGCAAAGAAAGCAGAACCAGAAAAGCAATATAAAGGAAAACAACACCAGAATATTGAATTTTAAATTTGAAATACAGAAAGGCTTCGGAATGTTGATCAATTCAGTAACTACTCATGACTTCAAAACCTCATGATGAGCAGGCTTCTCAGCACAAAGATAAGGCTACTTAACTGAAAGACAGCAGTCCCTTCCCGGTCCCACTGCAGATAAGGTCCACAGCTCTGTTCAACACTTACTAAGTGCCCAACGATGGGCAATTCAACCCGACCATGGGCAAGGCAGATATGTGAGAGACAGCATAGCAGAGAGGAGAAGAGCTGGCCTTAGAGACAGAAACGCATTGGTTGGAGTCCTGCCTCTGACACATACTTGGCAGGGGCCCCTAAGCAAGTTGCTTAACTTCCCAATGCCCCAGGCCAGTCAGGCTGCTGGCAGAGCAGGTGTCACTCTGTACTGAAAGAAGGCTTCCTTACTGGGAGCTCCCTAAGTCAACTAAATCACAAATTCAGTTGTGTTGCTTTGAATGTTGCAAGGCAAGAAACAAACATCCCTGCTCCCAGTGCTCATCAAGCCTGTCTTATTTGGATGCGTGGGGGTAGGGAAGGATATGCATAGGAACATCAAGGATAATAATAAGTATTATTCCTACTAAGTGCCAGGCATTGTATTAAACCTTTTACAAATATTATCTCACTTAATCATCACAACTCTGGGAGATAGGCTACTATTACTATCCTCATTTTACAACTAAGGAAACAAGCAAGCAGAGGTTAAATGACTTGCCCAGGGTCGCACAACTACTGAGTGAACTCAAATCTTCTTGATTCCCAATCCAACACTATCTAATGTACCACCTTGCTGCCTCAAGACAAAGCTAAATAACAATACATAAAATATATATAACCTAATAACAGCTAGCATTTATGCAGCATCTGAAGGTTTGCAAAGCACTTTTACATCGTATTATCTCATTTGAAAGATAGGTAAGAAGAAGTTAATTTGGAAAGTAAGCACTAAGGACTCACTGAGAACTATGAGGACAGAAAGTGAGGAGTCAGGTACTCAGACCATGGATGGATGGCGCTGATTCCCATGATTTGTCTCCCGTCCACACATCCTTCACTCCTCCTCCTAAATGAGCCAAACGAAAGCCAAAACAGGCTGGGCAGCTGCCCCTCTGGGTCAGAGTTTGACCACCAGGGTTCAAATCCCTGCTCCAACAAGGATGAGAATGAGTCAACGAGGGAGCAGAAAGGACCCTTTCCTGTTGAAATCTTCAAGTGGCAAGCGAGAAAAACAGCTTTCTCAGGAAGCAAAAGGCAGGCCGAGAACAAAAGAATTCAACCTTGACAGTTCCTTCTAGCAATGGCAACCACACCATACAAAGATGGCATTCCCATCACACAAAAAGAGGGGGGTGAATTTGTTTGTTTAGAAAGGAAGAACCACATGCCAAAACTTTCCCAACACGAAGCACCACCTTGCTAAGCATATAAATATCATCCTGTCAGGGTAATTAAATAAAATAGGCCATGGCTTTTAAGTGGTTTAAAAAGCAGCCAGTTAAGAGATGCCAACCACTGACAGAAAAAGATTTTTATCTAACATAAGGACGCCACCAGGTAACATAACATAATTCTGTCCTTATGAACATCATCTTCACCCTCCCCTTCAAATGCTAAAACTTTTTGGAACTAAGAGGTTTCAATGGAAAAAAAAAGAAAGGTGCATTCAGTTGTGGGTATCAGACCTTAGGAAAGAAGACCCGAGTTCAAATCTCACCCCAGACACTTACAGCTGTGTAATCCTGGGCAAGTTACTTAACCCTTTCTGCCTCATTTTCTCAGCTGTAAAATGAGCTAGAGGAGGAACTGGCAAACTATTCTAGTACCTTTGCCAAGAAAGAGGGATCATGAAGAATCAGCCGTGAATGAACAGCAAAAACAATCTCTCCTTCCCCTACTTTTTCCTGGCACATCGTGTCTTCCCTACGTATGTTTCTCATATTCTATTTTCCATGAATTATTTGCATTTTATTTCTCCTGGCAGATTATAAACCCTTGAGAATAGATGATTTTATCTGTATATCCCCCACAGCCCACCCCAGAACTTAACCTATGTTTCTTTAATTAATTTGATGTAATCATGTTCTTATGAAGGGAGCATAAGTGTCTCCAGTAGAGAACCTTGGTCAGACCAGAAGTAGATTCTGGACACAAACACAAACAAAGATGAATTAAGACATGATATACAAGATATGATATATGTTGCTCACACAATAGTAAAGGATATGAATCCTACTAGTGCAAGTAGATAGAAAGCCAGGCATGGAATCAAGAGAACTCATTTTCCTAAATTCAAACCCAGCCTCATACACTTACCAGCTGGGCAACCCTGGGCAAGTCCCTCAAATGAGTTGAAGAAAGGAAACAGCAAACCAGTCCATTATCTCTGCCAAGAAAACCCCACATGAGGTCAAGAAGAGTTGGACACAACTGAAAACAACAAAATAACAACAAATGACTCCTACACAAATCTTCTCCGCCAAATGAAGAGGTGGGTTGCATCTATTACTTAAACTTCTAGACAACAAGCTTACATAAAGTAAAATTTTTCATTCATTTTGTTAGGCATTTATTAAGCACCTACTGTATGCCAGGCACTGGAGCTATGAAGAGAAAGAAGAAATCAGTCTCTACACTCAAGTTTACATTGTCCAGGAGGAACATAACGATGTACACAGATTATAGCTAGAAGGCACAGTAGAAAGAGAACTGGGTTTGGAGTCAAGAACACCCAAAGTCAAATTCCACCTCAGTTGTGAGAACCCAGAGTAATTGCTTCAATTTCCTCATCTGCAAAATGGGGATCATTAGAAGCACTGACCTCCCAGAGATGTGAGGATGAACTGAGATAATATTTGTAAAGTATTCAGAGCAGAGTCTGGCACATGGTAGGTGCTATATAAATGCTAGCTATTATTACTTCAGAGTAACTGGGGGAGGGGGGGGGGGGCACTAATAACTTGAGAAACAGGATCATTTTCATGTAGAAAACTAGCCTGACCCTTTAAAGGGAGTGAGGGATTCCACGAGTTGAAAGTGAAGAGGTTGAACATTTATTTGGACACATGCGAATACCCAGGGGCATGTGAGAGACAGCAAAATAACCATACTTCAGAGACAAATAGACTATTAGAAAAAATACACACCACCATCAGGTTAAATTGAATTATTTATCCTAGGAAAGACTTTTTAGATTGGAACGGTTATATGACACCATCCTTTACTAGCCCCTTTCCATAAATTATCTCAGTTGCTCCTCTCAATCCCCATGGGAAGTAGGTGTTATTATTTATTCCCATTTGACAGCTGGAGAAAATAAACTTAAGCGGGTTGCCCAAAGACTCACAGCCAGCAAGATCTGAGGAGGGATTTGAATTCAGGTCTGACACCAAATCTCTGATGCTTCTTGGCTGTCCATCGTCAGCATATTTGCAAATGTTAACAACAGTGCTAGTCCTTCTAGAAATCCCTAAGCCACAAATCTTTCAGACAATTTAGATTCCTGAAACAGACGCTTTAGAATGAAGTGAGGTGATTTTCCAAACAATATTGTAATAGAGGGTTATGCTACTCAAGAAAGGCCCAAAATTTTATGGAAATGGCTGCACACATTGTAATGGACTATAAAACTGTGGGCTTGCCGGCGTAAAGCTTTCTAAAGCCTGTATACACATTAAGTATATATACACATTAAGTGTAAGTACAATAACCAATCCCATAAAAACTAAAATAATGCCAAGTCAAAGGTTCTCTTACTTCAGGATTCTAGACCATCAATTTTATTCAAGTCCTGAATACAGAAAGTAGGTATCATTATTTATTCTGATTTTCTCATACTAGTCATTTCCCAATTACATACCCCTCATTCAAACTCACAGGATCCTCCTCGAGACAATGAAAAACAATGAAACAAAGCCAAACTGAGCATGGACCCAGTAGGATCCAGTAAGTGCAAAATTCTGAAAAGGCAATCTCTACCGAGATGAGGAAACAGGGTTTTAATTATCTGTCAGCTGGAACCAAGACTGGTCACCATATTTAACCAGAGACCCAGGCCTCAAGATTAACTTTTTCATTTACATTACTGTAGTGATAACATGGGACAGCTATATGGCTTAGTGCCCAGAGCGCCGGTCATGGAGTCAGGAAGACCAGAGTTCAAACCAGGTCTCAGGCCTTTACTAGCTGTATGACCTTGGGCAAGTCATTTAACCTCAGCTTGCCTTGAAACCACTCCTGTTATCTTTGCCAAGAAAACCCCATGGACAGTGGAGGTGTGCTACATGAGAATGGAGTCACAAAGAGTTAAGATACGACTGAACAACAGTGACTAGACACATTGTTCCTGTGGCTCTGCTTTCTTGGGTCTAAATCAGTTCATGCAGACTTCTTGTGTTTCTCTGAATTCCTCATAATCACCATTTCTTACAATGCAATCACCCTCAATATGAACACAGTCATGACTGATATAAAGAAGCCCCTGCTTCACACAAAACATATCATTAGGTTCCTACTTTATTTTCAATGTGTTTTTACTACCACCAAAAAATGCTGCTGTGAACACTTTGGTATATACGGGACCTTTCTCTTTTTAACTTCCTCGGACTATATATTTATAAGTTCAATAAAGGGTTTGAAAAGTACCGTCACATACACACGCGCAAGCGCGCACACACACACACACACATACATAAATTACAAATTGATTTCCAGAAGAGACAAACCTATTCACAACTCTGCCAACAATGTATTAATGGAATAAACTTCCTACAATCTTTCCAGTGCAAACTACATCCACATTTCATCATCTTCATTAATCCTGTCTACTTACCGTAAAGACAAAACTCAGAAAGCTTTATCTTGGAAGGAGACTCTCACAAGTGCCCGAGTAGCCTTTTGGGTGACTTAGGAGGGGCCTGGTGGCTTTTTTGAGAACCTGATACAAAGCTGTTGCTTCACTGACCTTTTTCCTCAATGTCACTGTCCTCTCCAGTAAGCATCAGTACAGGTGCTTACCCTGCCCAATTCATACCACCGTGACATCCATTTCCTTAAATCCTGCCTCTGAAAAAATGTGGGACAGTTTTACTCATTTGTTCTTATGTGATACAAGGGACAGAGTAAGCACCGTTTGCTCAGCGAATTTAATTTTTTATCAAGGCACCTCAAAACAAGGATTAACCTTCACTCTGTTCTTTAAGGACAGGCCGTTGCTGATCAGCTCACAGACTGGCTTCAACAGCTCCCTGGAATTAGCTAATTTTAATATCAGTCATGATTCCATTCAGATTGAGCTATCCTTAGAAATCAGCGTTGAATTCTAGGGACAACCTCCCCCAGAACAAATGATTCTCCCTTCAGGATTCTCCAATGATTTCATCCAAGAGCCTTCAAAAATTCCCAATGATTTGTCTACTTCTTTGCCCTGTAGTACTACTCATAGCTAGGCTTAAATATTAGCTTAGGGTAGTAAGTCTCAAAAGATAACTTTTCCCACACACATGCACCCAAATTGGGTCAACAAGCTCATGCATCTGGCTGGTGTCCACAAAATGTCCTTGATATTACAGACTACATGTACAAGGTATTCACTCAACAAACATGTTCCAACTAAACCAACATTTATTGAGGTACTCAAACATTCATTAACCAGGGAATGAAAGGACTCAATGCTTCTTCGGATATCCCCCCTTGATTTTTTTCCCCTCCATCATCTTTCACAGTAGTTGCAAGTATATTCCAATCACCTAGACAACCCAGTCACATCATAGAAAGTTTACAAATTTCGAAGATTCCCCAAAAGTGGGCGTGTGAGGCAAGATAGAAACCAGAAGTCATAATGAACCCTGGGAATTCAGTTTGCAAAGCAAAGAAGTCAGATAGAGTCTGAGAGAAAGGAGGGATAGAAAGATGGAGGAAGAGACAAGGAACTCACTGAAAACAAAACAAAACCAAGTAAGAAAAATGATGGCAAGTCAGTTAGTCAAGCTATTGACCTCCAAAATTTGTGTTCAGCCCAGTCCCCTGAAAAAAGTACTGGTAAATGGGTGTAACTGACAGAATGCTGTATGAATCACTAAATAAAATCACTTTAAAATGGAAACTACCTATAGTACAAAGTCTTCAAAACTGGCATTTCCTCCATCATCATATAACAGCAAAGAGCATGTTCATACCAGACCTGATACTTCAAAACAAAACCATCTTACCTAGAGGAGGTCCACACAGTCCAAGATTCCAGGTAATCAGGAGATACATGGTGGAGGTTTGCAATTATTTCCTTGGGTAAAAAAAGTGTTAAGAAACAAAAGAGCAGTTGGGTATTTAATTTTCTCTGTGATATTATGGAAAGAATGTAGAATTTGGAGCTAGATGACCCCACATTCTCTTATTATTAGTGATTTGGAGCAATCTTTCAATATGGTGTTGATCAATTGCATTTTATCTTCTAAAAATTGTTTATTCACATCTTCTGCTCACCTAGCTACTAGAGAATGACTCTTAGCCTTATCCAATTGTATGGATTCCCTACGTATCTTAGATATCTGTCTTTAATCAATTATTTAATGCAATGGTTACACCCACAAAAAAATCTCATTTCAAATGCCTAGTATATACAAAGGCTCTTTAATTTCATATAACTGAAATTGCCTATTACATGATATAATAGAAAGGGTCCTAGATCTGGAGTCAGAGGACCAGAGTGTGAATCCTCTGTTTACTTCTTATTCCCTTTAGTGATGCCAAAAAATAGCTTTCTACTTGCTTCCAGAAACTGGGCCAGTAACTCTGGCCTTAGGAACCTCTGAGTGACCTTGAGGCTTTACACATTTACCCTTTCTTGGTCTGTTTTCTCATCCATGAGATGAGGGAGTTGGAACGAAGTAACCTCTAAGACCCCTTCCAGCTCTAAATACTATAATAACACCTCATTACCAAGGATGAGATGTGTGATGGTAGTGGCCGTGAAGTCATAAATCCTGGGTTTGAATTGAGGCTTTGCTACTATAATTATAGAACCTAGATCTGGAAAAAATCCTGGTAGAGCATCTAAACTAATTCTCCGATTTTATAGATGAGAAAACTGAGCCTCAGAGAAATCTGAGAAATCCGCTATGCTTTACTGCCTTCCTAGTTGTGGGAATAGGGGCAAATCAGAAAGCCTCAGTTGCCTTATCTAAGAAGCAGAGATAACCAAAAAGTACTAGGCGAACATGACATTATCAACAGAATTAACACAATCATTGTTTTCCATCTAGAGAAAAGTTCCATCTATAAATGACTCTTAAATAGAATTTTATTGGATTTGCTTCATATGAGTTTTTAATTTATTCACTTAATTTATTCAACATCCACTGGCAATACAAATGATAAAGATGTGGTGGTGCCATCTTTAATTATACTGCACACAGCACTGGTACTTAAAATATGCTTATTACAGAATGAATATACACATGTAGCAACAGCCCAGTTTCTCATCAGCACCATATTATGAAGAGAATTCTGTTCATCAATTTCCATTTTTAAAAAGGTACAAGAATGAGTAGGGAATGGAAAATGACAGAGAAAGCATAGCATTTTCCTGAAAGAATAACGTCCACAAGTACTAAAGTTTAAAATGAAGAAGGCTAGGAAGCCAAGGACAACACAACGATTTGGTTTTTGTTGGGGTTCTGTTTGCTTGAGATACCAGGGTGAAAAGCAAGGTCCAGAATCCAAGGTGGATGGAACCATGATAGCCGGCAGCAGAGATGGCAAAACTGAGCATAGAATTTCTCATCTCTTCTTTCACTTCTGTTTTCTTTGCCCATTATAATAATTTCTGTATTGGAAAGGCAAAACAAGAATCTCTAACTGCCATCAAGATAAGCAGAGGAGACTGTAAGACAGAATCCAGCTGCCCATGGCTAGTTCAGGTTATCTGACCCAGGAACTAAAATCAATGGTAGACGTGTACTAAGTCATCTGAGAGGTGTTGGGGAATGGGGGATGATGGGTGTGGGAAAGTTGCTACAAGCCTGGAAAGAGACAAACAGTATCCCATTTTCAAAAAAAGGGGAGAGAATGGAATTCACTATAGGCCAGTGACTGACTTTTGGTTCCTGGCACAATTCTTGAACATATTATTAAACAGATTGCTAGTAAACAAACCTCGAAAATGAAATAACAATCACCAAAAGCCTGCATGACTTCAGCAACAACAAGCCATGCTTGTTTGAGTCACTATACTAGCAGATCAGGGGAATGCTTCTTACCTTGGATTATAAACTAAGGATTTCTCAAAGACTCCCACGTTCTTCTGTTTTGATTTTAAAAAAAAGGAGAGAAGGGTTATTTACTGTAAGGTATATTTAAGGAAAAGAAAAAACCTAGTAGAAGCTGTCCAAAAAGTGAAATAGGTCACCCTCATGGAAAAAGAAATAGTTTCTTTAGAATCTTAGAGCTCTTAAATCCCACTTAATTCCAAAGCAAAAACAAATTTTAAAAAACTTCTTCACAAGGATTTCCAGAAGCACCCAAGTGCCTTTTTTTAAAACAATTAAAACTGAAAGGCAGATAAACAACCAGCAAATATTCATTAAGTGCCTACTATGTGCCAAACCCTGTGCTAACTGCTGAGGATATAAAGACAAAAAGGGACAGTGCCAAACAAAAATCTTCATTTGACAGAATGGGATCAAAAAATCATTCCAAGAAAAAGTCTAACATAGGTACTAAAGTATTAAGATCATGAATCAAATTTTTTTTCCTTCAATAGGGACAGAAAACATTGTCCTTCAGGAACAACTAAGTTACCAGAAAATTCCATCTCATGCCTTATGTTTTTGTAATGTCATATTTGCACAAGGATCTGTAATTGAACTTATTGTTGTCGCGTGTACCCTTCCTTTTTGAAGAGGACCATGACATCACAGAAATGACGACATGACTTGCTCTTGACTTCAGTTTTGAGTGAGGGAGGGCTGCGCAGGTCATCAGCCTCACTTCTCCTCCTGAGCCATCTGGATCCAGTTAGCAGATATTCATCAGGATGACTGAAGATAGTCTAGGAGGCAATGGGAGACCTTGGCCCTTTTAGGCTAGGCCTTTTGACATACTCAGAGGGAAGTAACACCCTCCCTTCCTGGGAAGGAGGGAAGGGGGAAAAGAGGGAAGGAGGGAGGGAGGAAGGGAAAGAAAGAAGGAAGGAAGGAAGGAATCCTTTCTCATACTGTATTTGTACGTAGTTTTTTTTTTTTAACATATTGTCTCCTGTGTTGTATTATGAGACCCTTGAGAGTAGGGACTGTTTTTTTTTCCTATGGCCAGCACTTCATAGGTGCACTTAGTAGGAGCTTAATAGATGCTTGTTGATTTGTTCAAGGCTCTAGTCTTTGCGTACTTAGGTTGTAGTAGACAAAATCAATCTCTAAATCTCATCAGTTCTGGTTTTCATTGATTTTCCTATGTCTTTCTTTGTATTCTTATTTTCTCATAATATCCAGACAGCATTCTTTCTGTTGAATCCTGCCCAATTTCAGATTAGATGTCCTTCCTTCCTTCCCTCCTTCCTTCCTGTATGAGAAAGGAAAAATAGGAGATAATCTCAGAAAGAAGACTCAAAGTTTAAGGAGGCCCCTGAGTCAAATGTACAAGAATACAAGTCATTCCCCAATTGATAAATGGTCAAAGGATATGAACAGGCAGTTTTCAGAGGAAGAAATTAAAGCTATCTATAGTCATATGAAAAAACGCTCTAAATCACTATTGATTAGAGAGATGCAAATCAAAACAACTCTGAGGTACCACATCACACCTATCAGATTGGTTAACATGACAAAACAGGTAGATGATCAATGCTGGAGAGGGTATGGGAGAGCGGGAACACTAATTCACTGCTGGTAGAGCTGTGAGCTGATCCAACCATTCTGGAGAGCAATTTGGAACTATGTCCAAAGGGTTACAAAAATGTGCATACCCTTTGACCCAGCAATATCACTTCTAAGACTGTATCCCAAAGAGATCATAGAAATGGGAAAGAGTCCCACATGTACAAAAATATTTATAGTAGCTCTCTTTGTGGTGGCCAAAAACTGGAAATCAAGGGGATGCCCATCAATTGGGGAATGACTGAACAAGTTGTGGTATATGAATGTAACTGAATACTACCATGCTATAAGAAATGATGAATAGGAAGACTTTAGAGAGGCCTGGAAGGGCATATATGAATCGATGCTGAGTGAAGGGAGCAAAGTCAGGAGAACTTTGTACACCAACAACCACAGTGTGTGAGGAATTTTTCTGGTAGACTCAGTCCTTCATAGCAATGCAAAGACCTAAAAAATTCCCAATGGTCTTTTGAGACAAAATGCCTTCCACATCCAGAGAAAGAACTATGGAATTGGATCGCAGAATGAAGTAGACCATTTTCTTTTGTGTTATGTTTTGTTTTGTTTTATGGTTTCTCCCATTCATTTTAATTTTTCTATTCAATAGCACTAAGGTGAAATTGTATTTAATAGGAATGTATGTGTAGATTGCAC
The DNA here is from genome assembly GCF_028372415.1 of Notamacropus eugenii. NCBI lineage: Eukaryota > Metazoa > Chordata > Mammalia > Diprotodontia > Macropodidae > Notamacropus > Notamacropus eugenii. The sequence goes on along the minus strand of NC_092877.1, from coordinate 145,063,742 downwards.
ACCGTCTCAGGGTGGGAGTAGGGAGGGAGGGGGAAAGGAGGGGGAGGGAGAGAAAAAGTCTAAGCGATATGGAAGTGACTGTAGAACACTGAAAACAAATAAAATAATTATTTTAAAAAAAAGATTAGGGAGGCCCTTGAAAGGCTTCTTGCAGAAAGTGGGATTTTGGCTGAGACTTAAAGGAAGTTAGAAGGCAGAAAACAAAGAAATAAAGAATCCTAGGCATGAGGGACAGCCAATGAAAATGTCCACTGTCAGGAAATGAAACAATGAGGAACAAGGACCAGGGTCAGTGGCCCTGAATTATAAAGTATATTAAGGAAAGTAAAGTAGAAAACATGGAAAGGGAGGAAGGGTTTTAAAAGGCAGGCAGATAATTTTATATTTGATCCTGGCAGTAATAAGGAGCCAGACAGAGTTTACTGACTAGAGTAGAACATGGTCACGCCTACACTTTAGAAGGTAGCAGACAAGTGAGTGGAGCGGAGGAAAGACTTGCTGCAAGATGACCAAGCAGAAATTCAGGTGTGAGATGGTGAGAACTGGACCAGAATAGTGGCAGTGCAAAGGGGGTCTCGATCACATATGTGCCCAAACTAACTTACTAAGTACCATAGGAGTTGTTTAAATCATACAGAAAGCCTTCCCTAAAAGGAAGACTTCTCATTTCAGTGCTTTCCTTCTTTTAATTACTTCCTATTTATCCTGAATCTCTCTGTCTCTCTTTCTATGGTATTTGGACTGTCTTTTGCCTCTTTTTATATCCCTGGTACTTAGCACAGTGCCTGGCACATAGAAGGTACTTAATCATTTGATTAGGAGTTATTTCACCATGTCAATTTCTGATCTGAAGAAAAAATAAATAAAAACATCCACCTTTAGGCTGTGGGGAGCTACTGAAGAATATCAGAGTCCAAAATCTTTAGTTGTTCAAGGACCTGCATGACCTACACCAAACCTACCCCCACAACTTGTATCATCCACCATCCTCCCTCTCCTGTTCTATCCCAAGTGCATCCAACCTCAACCTTCCATTCCAGATCTGGACTAAGATCCTTGGTTCATCCCCATATATCCTCCTACCAGCTGGAATCTCCTCTCCATCCATGGTTTCAAGATCCAGCATTTCCATGAACCCTTTCTCAAGCAGTCCAGTCCTCATGAAACTCCTAAGGCATTTATTTAACTATAACCATTTATGGTCTTGAATTGGAGTTTAAATTGTAAGCCTAAGTCTTGTCTCCTCAGCTAGATGACAACCTCAAGGGTCAGGCCCCTGTCTTGTGTTCCTAGCACAGTACTGTACTTTGCTGATAACAGGTGCTCAATAAATGTGCTGACTGATGGACTTTTATCTGGCTAATTGGTTTTCCTATCCAATCAGATCAGCTGGGAGGATAATGGGGCTTCAAATTTCCTCAGACACCTGTGACAAACCATTTTCTCCAGCACACATTCAAAATCAATTAGGTACTGGCTAATTTTTAAAACATATTTCAGCAGGAAGCCACCAGAGCGGGGAGTGGTAAGTCTAGTAGAAGCCAAAGTAACTAAAGGAGTTTGCAGTTTTTTAATCAGACAGTTGAGTTTTCCCTTCTTTCTTATATCCAGGTCTCCTGATTCTGAACCTGTCTAAGAATATATACATACATGTGATTATCCTCCCTCTAGTCTCACAAAGCTATGTTACACATATTACAATAGGGATGAGTAGTGGGCCTATAATTACACTGATTTGGGGGGGCCTTTCAGGTGAAGGGAGTCTCTACCCATTCGGGTCATGATCTTCACTGCAATTTCTAGTCCTGTTGGAGTTCCTTAGAACACCCAGAATTTAAACAACTCACCCAGGATCATCCAGTCAGCCAGCGTGGCTCAGAGGGGGGCTTCCTGGCTTTGCAGCAGATGCTACACCCACTACACCATACTGCCTCTCTATTCCAAGGGTGGCTATGTTTCTGTGGTTTCTCCCCCTCCTCCTGTTCCCTAATAAAACTGTAAAACTCAATGAGGTCAAGGCCCAACTTCTCATCTCCCTGAACAGAGAGCACTTTGGACACAGTTGGTGGGACAGAATACTAACAGGTGACGGGAAGGGGTGGAGAGAATCAAGAAAGGTTTCTCATAGAGGTGACAGAGGGACAAATTTAGAGCTCAGAAGGAGCTTTCACTTCATCTATTGCAAGCTCCAGATTTTAGAGATGAGGAAACTGGAGCCCAAAGGAGTTAAAAGGATTAAATAACCTGTCCAGTGTCATACAAATACTAGGTGTCAGAATCAGGATTCGAAGTCACATCTTCCAACTAACACAGTATTCCTTCCCTTCCAGCTCACTGCCTTTTTGAATGAAGAAGTACCAAGTCAAAAGTAAATGAATAACCCCCAAATCAGAAGATACTAATTGTTGGGCACTTTATATCAAAGTAATAGATAATAGATAAATATGCATAATATACCATTTTCCTTTGCAAAAAAGGAAATGCCAAATATTAAAGGTTATAGTAAGGGTATGCTTTAATGATAGAACTTAATAACCAATGACAACTAATTTATTCTGCCTCCTCAGGCCTCTCAGAAATCTATTCCCTCAACTCCCACAAATTACAAAAAGAATCTGCTGGCTTGCTGACCTTTAGACTTAACCAATTTCCAATGGGCCATGTTCCCCCCATGCAACAAGTGGTTTCAAATTCTCTGCTCCTTTATCATCCCTTAAGGCAGATCAGAAGAAACTGGAAAGTAGCAGCAGCAAAGTATTAGAATGAATGAGAGTCTGGAGTTCAAATTCTGCTGCCTAGGAGACCTTAGCCAAGTTTACATTCCCTCTCTAGGTCTTAGTTTCCAGCTCTGTAAAATGAAGGAGACTGAACTAGATGATCTACAAGGATCGATCCTTCCAGACCTACATCTATGACCCTAGGGTCAGAAAAGATTTAAGCAGCTGCTGCCCAAGATCACACAGCTAGTTCTGAGGAAAGAGTTAAGGGGGTGCTGGTCTCCTGTCTTACAGTTTCATACTCTTTCCACTTGCTTGGGAATCAGAAGTAAACACTGTAGGTATGGATACCTTTTACACAGGGGTGGACCCAAGTGAGTCCAGCCTAATAGTCCCCAAAGGCTTCTATGCTAAGGATGTGCTTCTGTCTCAATTACAGAGAAGTTCAACAGGAAGAGAGGAAACTGCTTCAGGGTTGGGACCCTAAACATAATCCCTTGAAAGTAATGGTTCTTATAGTAAGGAATGTAGATGCCAAGAGCATGAGCTGTGTGAGCTGATGATTTCAACCAAAATCACATCCTACTGGGGAATCCTGACAGCTGTCCAGCCAGAGCCACACAGGCTGCTGAAGTCATAAAGAGGTGTGCATCCTGTTGGCAGGAGTACCGATGTGCCCTCACAAATACCTGCCTCTCCCTGGCCAAACTGGCTTTGCCGTGTGCCTACTTCACACCTCCTCAGGAGCTGCCCTGCTCCTGTCTCACCTCCCAAGGGACTTCCCACACTGGGCTCTGCGCTTTCCTCAACACCTTTCTGCAGACCAAGTTCCTTTTCTGCTGCCTCTCAGTTTTACCACTATCTGTACACCTGTCCCCTCTCATCACCACTGAGTTTGACAAGGATAATAATGAGTTTGAGGTGATCAAAAGTTACCACATTAAGTCGCAGCACCACATTCCCTAAGGGTAGTTCAGGCAATAATAGCAACCCTCCAATCTTAGGGAAACTCTCATGCCAGGCAGAAGACTGTAAGTGTTACTTACTAGATAATAAGGAGCCACAGAAAATTTCTGAAGAGTAACATGCCTAGATCTAAGGAAGATTTTTCTGGCAAAAAAACTGTGAAACATGGATGAAAGGAGATAAAAGTAAAAGGAGAGAAGACTTGAAAATGAAGGTTCTAAAATAACACAGGTTCTAAAATAACACAGATGGGTGGTAACAAGAGTCTATTTGGGGTTGGTTGCAATGGAAATAAAAAGATGGAGAGTATCTGCCCTGGAGTCAGGAGAACCCGAGTTCAAATTCAGCCTCAGATACTTGACACTTACTAGCTGTGTGACCTTGGGCAAGTCACTTAACCCCAATTGTCTTGCCTTCCCCCCTACTGCCCCCCAAAAAGAAGATGGAGTCAAGAAACACTTAGGAAATGTTTCTATCACCTCCACAGTTTCCAGCTCAGACCTCTCCTGAGATTTGCTGTTGTTCAGTCATGTCTGATCCCTTGTGACCCCATTTGGGAGTAGTTTGCCATTTCCTTCTCATTTTACAGATGAGGAACTGAGACAAACAGGGTGAAGTGACATGTCCAGGGTCACACAGCCAGTACGTGTCTAAGGTTAGATTTGAACTCATGAACATGAGTCTTATTGATTCCAAACCCAGTGCTTTATCCACTGCTGTCACCTAGCTGCCTAAGGTCCAAGCCCACATTTCTAGACTAGCACCTCAAGTTCAACACATTCACAGTCACTGTCCTTACCCCAAAATAAAACCTGCCTCCTAACATCCTTGTTATTTCTTGTGAGTGCTCCCAGGTGTGCCAGGTCTAGAAGTTAGGGGATCCTCCTCTTTAATGTACACTCAGCATTATCATTCTCATTCTCTGCCTTTACATGGCAACTAACATCACCTCTGGTCGTGCACTCACAAGCTTCTCTCCCTCAAACCTGGCCTACGTACTACCACTGCTATAGAACCTGGCCTCTGCCCACTCTAATCTATCCTACAGAGAGCTACCAGAGCAAATCTTCCTCATTTATAGTTGATTCAGTCGCTCAGAAACTTTTCACAGATTCCGCCATTATCTCTGCAGCTCAAACTCCTTAGCCAGGTTACAACCTGGCCCCAACCTACCTTATCGGATTTAGCATCTTATTCCTCCCTTTAGATTGTGTCCAGTCCCTTAAGTTCTGTGCTTTTTTGTCTCTGAGCCTTGGTTAATAATAACTACTAACGTTTATATAGCCCTTACTAGTGCCAAGCACTTTATAAATATTATTTCATTTGCTCCTAGGCAGTAGGTGCTATTATTTAGCCCCACTTTACAGATGAGGAAACTGAGGCATAGAGAGATTAAGTGATTTGTCCAGGGTCATATAGTTAGTGTCTGAGGTGTTCCTGAATCCAGGCCTAGTGTTTTATCTAGCTGCTTTGTTCCAAATGTTCTTTACTTCTGGAATGCCTTCCCCATCCACCCCAGCTGAAATTCTACCCACCCTTCCTTCCAAAGCTAGCTCAACGACTCTCTTCCATGAAGTCTTCCCCTATATGTCCATTCAGCTTCTTATCTTCCCTGTTTTGCTGCAGCAACACTTTTTTCCAGGCACCCAGGTTCTTAAACTAGGAGTCATCCTCAACTCTCCCTCACCCCAAAGCCAAACAATGTCTAAGTCTTGTGGGTTCCACCTTCTCAATATCTGCTGCATCACACCTTCCTTACTCATACCACAACCTCCCTAGTCCTGGTCCTTATCATCTCTCACTTAGATTACTCCAATAGCCTCCACTGGTCTACCTATATCCAATCTCTCCTACCCACAGCTGCAAGCTTGATATTCCTAAATTATAGGCTTGGTCACATTCCTCCTCTGCTCAAGAATCTTCAATGGCTCTTCCTTGTCTCCAGGATAAAATGCAAACTCTTTCAGATGGGCATTTAAAGCCCATCACAACCTGGTTCCAGTCTATCCTTCCAGGAAGATTAAACATAACTCTCCCTCACACACTTTCTAATCCAGTCAAACTGGTCTACTGTTCTTCCTTACACATATTTCCATTTTGCACCTCCAGTCCTTTGCACAGATGTCTCCTTCCACATCTCTGCCTCCTGAAACCCTTATCTACCTCAAGGCTTACTCAAGTATCACCTCCTTCTGGTAGTTTTCACCGATTTCCCCAGTTATCAGCACTAACCAATCACTAAGTATTTATTCTGTAAATAACCTGCATTTACTCACCCATGTGCAGCTAGGTGGCAAAGTGGACAGAGTTCCAGGCCTGGAGTCAAGAAGACCCCAGTTCAAATCTGTCCCCAGACATTTTCTACATGTGTGACCCTAAACAAGTTACTTAACCCTGTCTGCCTCAGTTTCCTCATCTGTAAAATGAATTGGAGAAGAAAAAGGCAAAACACTTCTGCCAAGAAATCCCCCAATGAGGTCATGAAGCTATCTGAACAAAAAGGGACTGAACAAAACAGTTATCTGTAAACAGTTATTCCCCTAGTAAAATGAAAAATTTTAGGGCATGGATTCTCACTTGTGTATGTGTATTCCCAACAGGCCCCTCTTCCTCCCCCCTACCCAGTAAAGTTCCTGAAATGTAGCAGGCACTTAATAAATGTTTCTTAAGTGTCTGAGTAGAGATCAGGAGTTGGAAGGAACCAGCCTCTGAAATCTCCTAGCCCATTTCTTGTGCACTTATTTTATTCTATTTTGTATTATAGTTATTTGGGTAGGAGTTTTTTGTCTGCTCTACAGGGAACTAGCTGCTGACCTGGAGGGCAGGCTCCCCAAACAACCATGGTATGTCCCATTAGAGTCCAAATCATTTTTCTGAGCTTATGGAAAACTCAATAAATCCTTCTTGAATTGAACTGAATTGCCACAGAAGACTTTCTAAAAATCCTCTTAGGCAATCACTTTCATCTCTTTGTGCCTCAACTTCCCAATTTGTAAAATGAAGGGATTGTCTTGGACCATCTGAAGGTTCCTTCCGACTTTAAATGTGATCCCACTGCTGCCCTACTACCACTTAGGTCTGAAAATTTAAGAGCGATAAAACTGAGGGGGAGGAGAAAGAGAATTCCGTACTTGCAATTGAAATCTGGAATGGCCATTGAACATGCACTGCTCTCGCTTCTAGAACCTCAGAGCCCTTACACTGTTCTAACAGAATAAGCATAGGAAGAAAAAAGACAGTGGGAGGAGAAATGAAAGTTGGTTGCGGCGTCTTCTTGTTTAGACATCAGTATTGGGCCAATACAGAACTACTGGAAGAAGGAAAAGGAGAAGGAAGATCAGGGAGAAGAAGGAAAGGAAGCAAATACGGAATCCCCCATTCCAGAGCTCCTGAAGCTCTGCTACACTGTAACAAAACGCACCGTGTGTAACATACAACGAGGTGGCGGACAGGGCCACAGCACACTCTTCACGTTTCTGTCTCCATTCAAAAAGCAGAAGACACTCAACTTGGATTTGAAATTTAGACAGTGAAAGCGGCCGAGGCCCCGAGGAGGCCAGGCGGATGCTGGCTCCGGACGGGGCCACACATTCATACCAAGCCGAGTGGGTGGAGGAGATAAAGGGGAAGGTTTCCTCACTTCTGCTGGAAAAAAAAAACAACTCAGAGAGAAGAAGTCGCTCCTTTGGGCTGCTGGAAGAAAAAATGCAGAGCAATCGCTGGCAGCAGCGCACATCAGCCCTATCCCCGGGCCTCACTTTCTGCCTGGCTGCCGAGTCCCGACAAACCCCGATCCGCAGCCGCGGGATCTGTATGAACAACTGTGCGTACGTGTCCGCCCGCCCCGGCCCCGCTCCGGGTCCCGCAGCTTCCACCTTGGAGCTCTACGCGGCCTCTCCAGGGCACTGACTGGCAAAGCCGGGGCGCCCCTGGCAGGACTCGGTGCAAAGAGTGCTAAGGAGTCCACAAGCCAAGCCTCGAAGACGCCGGACAAAGCCCTCTCCCCTCCCGTCCTCTGGGACCACAGGCGTTCCCCAAGGCTTACTTTTGGTGGCAGCTATGAGGTTTTTCCCGTCCTTGAGCAACTCTTTAATGAACTTGTTGGTCTTCTCCAGCTCCGCTTCATGGGCACGAATCCTCTCCCGGAACCACGGGCTGTCCAGGTAGCAGTCACTGAACTCCAAGGGTTGCAGCCCCATGATGCAGACGCTTGCCCCGGCACGCGGGGTGCCCGGGAAAGCTGGCTAACTGGTGCCGAGCTCAGCCCCTGGGACTCCCCTCGTGGGGACTTGCAGCTCCGAGGCCGCGGCCAGGTATGTGCGGCTGAGCAGAGGAGAAAGGACCACGGGCGGAGAGACAGCCCCGTCCGTGGGCACCTCGCCCCAGACGAGCGGGAGGGCGAGCGCGCTGCTAGCACCCTGGTCCGCGCTGCGCGCCCAGCCGGGGCATCTCCCGCGGAAAACTCCGACACCAAGTCAAGAAAGCAAAAAGGAGGCAAAGGAAGGAGGGAGAGAAATACACTGGCCAGATCCCGTCAGCCTCCGCCAGAACCTCCAGCCCTCTTAGCTCCACCTCACCCCCCAGACACCGCCTCTTCTCCAGCAGCAGGGCTCCGCCCACCTCTGGAGAGCTCGGCGCTCCTGACTCCTGGCTCCTGGCGTTCTTCTCCTCCGGGCTTTGCTCACTCTCTCTGTCTCTCTCTCTCCCCGCCCTCCTCCAGCTGCCCAAACCTTCTCCCTTTGGAGCCTGCTGTCTGCTCCTCCCCTTCCTTCCGATCCTTCCTCTTCATTCCTTTCCTAGTACAAACTGAGCCCCCTCCGCCCTACTCCTCCCCTCCTGGCGAGGTACTCGCCTCCCTCCCCCCGAGTCCTGTCTTCTCAGTCTGTTCCCTTTATGGTGCCTCACCCAGACTCAACCCCTGATAAAGGGAATGGGGAAAGAGGAAAGATGAGTCTGCTAGCAGTAACTGATCCCTGGCCAATGCTCTGCAGAGCTTGGAAGCTGCCTAATATGCGAAAGGAAAACACTGCTGGATTCATCTTGGGGCTGAACGTGGACTCCTTTGTCTTGTTTTTATTATATTATTATTACTATTTACATTTTTAACCATTTTTAAAATTGCATTTCTTTCTTCAATCTCCATTTTGTTGAACTGCAAGCTCTTCAGGGCAGAGACCTGTACCTGTTTTGTTTTGTGACTTATGATCCTAAAATTTGGAACTGAAAGGAACCTTAGAGATAACATGGAACCCGCTCATTCTTTTTATGGGGAAACTAAGGTGCCTACGAGTACACACATCATAAATTATAGAAAAACTGACCACCTGGATGTTCCCTGAACTGCTGCGTCTCCTGCCTCGGCACAGCTATCTGAAATGCACTCCCTCAACTCCACAACTTAGAAACCACCTCCTATCCCAAAGAAGCCTTTCTCAGGTTCCCCCAATTCTTGCTGCTCTCCCACTCCTGAAATTTTCCTGCATTTACTTTTCTGATGTTTCTCACTAGACTATAATCTCCTTGAAGTCTGAGTTTCATTTTTGACCTGGTATCCCCTGTGCTTGCACATGGATCTGTGGTGTCATTTATGTGGGTTTCCCTACTTAGGACACAGAAAGCAACCGGATCCTTGATTTCCCATTCCACATGAGTCTTGTCCATGTCTTTCCTTAACTCCTCCGTGGAAAAACCAGCTTGGAGGCTTTTCCTTTGAACCTCTTGACATTGATGGACACTCGTGGAGCACATAGACCTCATACTGGCTATTCGTCATTCTTGTTACATGATTTAGCCCAACTCCTTTATCAATCATGTATTTCTCTGATCCATCCATCAATTAACAAGCATTTCTGAAGCACCTACTATGACCCAGACCTTGTACTAGGTACTAGGAAAACAAGGGCCACATCATCCTCTACTCCAGTGAAATTCACCAACAAAGTAGCTCACCCATTCCTACCATGTAACTTTCCACTGCATTTTGAATGACTTCCAACTTCACTTCTTCAGAGCCTGCAGTGTGTCATGACTTAAAACCAAACTATCACCAGAAGCATATTTTTTTTTCTGGACTAATGATTTCATCAGAGTGGGGAACTCCATAGAATGGGAAGTCTTCTATAATTTGTAGTCTTATAGATTTGCCTGTCACAAAACAGGGTTACACAGCTGGTATGTCTCCAGCAAGATCTGAATTCAGGGTTTCCTAACTTTATGAGGGCCTCACTTATGGGCAGAGATTACCTTTTGCCTCTTTTTGTGTCTGTAGTGCTTACACTATGGTGTAGTGCCGTGGTGTAGGCACTTAATAAATACTTATTGAACAATGATCCAAGACAATTCCAAAGGACTCATGGCAGAAAATGTTATCCACATCCAGAAAAAGATCTATGGAGTCTGAATGCAGATCAAAGCATATGATTTTTTTTATGTCTTTCCCCTTTATTCTGTTTCTTTTTTCACAAAATGACTAATGTGGAAATATGTTTACATGCTTGCCATCTTGGGGAAGGATATGGGAGGGAGAAAAAATTGGAACTCAAAATCTTATAAAAGATGAATATTGAAAACTATCTTTACATGTAATTAGAAAAAATAAAATACTATTTATCATAATTAAAATGGAAAAATAAAGACATTGGACCAATATTTTTGAAAGCCGCTTACTCACTGAATGACTGACTCCAATGCGGGACTTCTACCCATTTCTTATGGCTTTTATATCTTGATGAAATGGTTTTTCTGTTGAGATCAAAAAGATTAGGATATGACAGACTAAACTCATTTCCTGTTGGACAGGATTACTAGAAGGTAGAAAAGGAAAATACTGAAGTTAGATCCTAACCTGTACATGAAGATAGCAAAGCACTTTAACAAAATTTCACATTTAGGTGCTTTGGAACCAGTTGAATGGCCAAATACCAAAGAGCAATTAGCAATATTTCAATTTCAACTTTTCAGCTGTCCAGGAGGTCTCTGTGGAGTGCTCCAGGGATTTGTGCTTTGCTCTGTCTCATTGAACTTTCTTTTTTAATCAGAGACAAGGTAGAAAGGCATAGATGACACAAAGCTATGAAAAGGAACAATATATTAGATGTGACAAAGTCAGACTCCAACATGATTTCTACAGGCTAGAACAAGAGACTAGAACATAATAAAAAGAAATTCAGTAAAGATTGAGGTTAAAATCTTACAAGGGCTCAAAAATCATGGTCAAAATTATACAATTAGAAACGTATGACTATGGCTATGGCTAAACGGCAGTTAATCTGAAAAAAAAGATTCAAGAATTTTAGTAGACTGAAAGCACAACAGTGTGACTTGGTAACTAGGTGGTTCCATAGTGCACAGAGAGCTGGGCCTGCAGTCAAGAAGACCTCAGTTCAAATCTAGCCTTAGACATACTAAGTGTGTGATCCAGGGCAAGTTGCTCAAACATTTTTTGCCTCAGTTTCCTCATATGTAAACTGAGGATAACAAAAACTACTTCTTAGGGTTATCAGGAGGATCAAGTGAGATAATAATTGTAAAATGGTTTGTAAAATGTGCTTGGCACATGAAAAGTGCTATGTAAATGTTAGCTGCTATGTGATCTGTCACTAATGTGAAAAGAAACAAAGAGGGAAAGAAAGATACATAAAAGCCAAGACTAGAGAGGAAATGTTCAGTTGTGTCTGATTCTTCATAACCCCATGTGAGTTTTTCTTGACGAAGATACTAGAGTAGTTTGCCATTTCCTTCTCCAGCTCATTTTACAGATGAGGAAACTGAGGTCAACTGGGTTAACTGCCTTACCCAGGGTCACACATCTAATTAAATATCTGAGAGCATATTTGAAATCAAGTCTTGACACCAGGTCTGGTGCTCTATCCCCTGCACCACCTAACCAACCAATCTTCCATTACATTTTTGTAAAACAATTTGAACAATCATTCCCCAGTCAATGAATACCTACTTTGCTTCCAATTTTCGCTACTCCCTAAAAAGTGCTGTTATTAATATTTTGGTATACATGGGACTTTTTAATTTGTGTCTTTAACTTTTGAGGTATATGCCCAATAGCTGGATTATATAGTCAAAGAGTATAACCAGTTTCCATATGGGGTAGTTGCATAACAATAACTATTCTGATTTGAAAAAATAGATGGTATAAAAGCAAAAGACATCAATAAAAATTTAAAACTATTTCCATTTGGCCCAAGTCCCACTTTTCAGAACAGACTTGGAATTCCTAAACTCAGGCCTTGTGGTCATTGTACTGAAAGATGAGACAGGGCCCATAAGTCAAATCGTAAGGTATTAAACATGGGAAAGTGAAGTAATAGGGGCATGTAATCTCCCATACCCAAACGAATATAATCTTTTTCACATCATTCAAGCATCACTGGGAAAGGATTTCTATGTTGTTTCCCCAGATAGACTATAAGCTTCTTGAGGACAGGAACTGTTTCCTGTCTTTTTTAACCCCAGTGCCTAATGAAACATCTGGCTCACAGTAGGTTCTTAATAAAAGTTTATTGATTGATCATCTGTAGCCTGATTTGCATCAAAGTTAAACATTTTCACCTGTAAGAGCCGCAGCCTTTCTTTCCTCTCTGGCCATTCTCTGACCAGCTGTCCAGGTCTGCAGTCATTCCCCAGAACTTTGAACCCTTCCATCTCCACAACTTTGACTGTGGGGTGCTGCTGTCCTGATTGGCATGTGTCTCACATGACCAACTATTTCAAGAAGGCCTCAGTGGTACAAGCATGATAAAATCAACTCTGCCATTGTTCCTGGAAGTAGGGTAGTGACTTCCCACTCATGGCCTCATTCACCATTCCTGTAATGTTCTGGACCAAATGCCTTTCCCTGGTCACCTATTTATATTGTATCCCACTAATACAGTGTATGGGAGCATCATTGCATAGTGAATGTTGAGTTAACCTTAAACTGAAAAAGATCTGCGTTCAAGTCTTGCTACTAATACACACAGGATATGTAACCTTTGGGCAGCTTGGCAACATAGTTGCTAGTGTGCCAGGCCTGAAGTCAGTAAAACTCATCTGAGTTCAAATCTGGCCTCAGACACTAGCTGTGTGATCTTGGGCAAGTCACTTTACCCTATTTGCCTCAATTCCTCATCTGTAAAATCAGCTGGGGAAGGAAATGGCAAACCACTCCAGTATCTTCACCTAATGGGGTCAAGCAGAGTCAACATAACTGGGTAAGTCTCAACCTTTCAGTGCGCCAGACAACTCTAAAACTAAGTTGCTGGAGAAGATACCAACCTGCGCTGCTACAGGGAGTTTCCTCACCTGGGAGTTCCCTATATCAATGAAATCACAAATTTATTCCTTATCACTATTAGAATATAGATTTCTTAAGGGTATTTTTGTTGCCCACTTTTGTATCTGTATGCCCATCACTTAACACAATGCTTAGCAAATAAGTGCTTAATAAATGTTTTTTCATTCATTCACTACTCCATCTCACTCTCTACTTCTCATAACTCACATGAGAGTCTGTTAAAGCCTTTCTGGTGTAGGCATTCATTTTGGCTTGCTTCATAGGGTCATCAAGATAGTACCAACACCCATGGGTTCAGAAACACTTTGGTTGTCTTCTGAGTTCCCTTGCTTAATGTCACAGAGATATTGAAGTTTGTGGTTCTCTCTTTCATACCCACCCCCTTCCCTCTCTACTTAGTAAACCTACCTCTGAGAAGACTCCTACATCAGGGAAGACTCCTTGCCTCATGATGCAATCCCCTTGTATCAAAATGCACAGACTCTTAGGAAACAGAATTCTGGGAATTTCTCCCACAAGCAATGCTCTCCAAATGTAAGAATCTTCGGAAATGAAATCCTAAAAATTGCTCCCTTTGTGCCTGCCTACTAGAAAAGCATATGGACAACATTTGCAGAAATGAAAGAAATTGCAATCTGTGCCAGTGAAGGGAATATTCATAATCGTGTAATCACAGATATATGTTAATTTGTAAAGTCTAATACAGAAATGGGATACTTTCCTGACCCCTTGTATTTAATATTAAAATTTTATGTAGTGATTTGAATGAAAAGTAATATATTGGTTTGATTGGGGTGAAAGTAGGAATAAATATAGCTATGAAAATCTTTACTGTAACAAAAGAAGACTGATTATTGGAGAAATATTCATTATTCATGTTTGGACAAAGCCAATATAATAACAATTATAGTAGTATTTAACTTGTAAATTTACTGTTATGCCAATAAGATTGCCAAAAAGTTGCTTTATAGGATATGGCAAAATCATTTTAAAATTCATTTAGAAGAACAAAAAGTGTAGAATCTCTGGAGCAACCGTGGGAGAAAAAAAGTAGAAATAAATGTTAATGAGCAGTATCTAATTTCAAGGAATAACTAGACCTGTGATTTCATTGGTAAAGGGAACCCCTGAGTGACACATGACTTGATATACTCGTCTTCATATGTTGACTCTAACAAACCTATCACCTGTTTCAGGCACTCTGTGGGTTAGTGGCCACTCAAAACCACAGCTTCTGACCAATATCACACTACCATCAATATACTTATATTGGTTCAAAACAAGATATTTAACCAACCATAATAAGAAAAGAACCCTGCATGCATGCAAGAATGATACTCTGCCACAGGTTCTCATGCCACCAATGAAAGATAAAACACAAACACTGAACAGACATGAATGAAACCCATCAATGGGGGCACACAAGTAGAGAATGAATGACCAAAGACCACGTAGGACAGGGCATACCCACAACAGGGCCACTTATGCCTTATGAGCTTCAGGACTGTTAAATGACCATATCATCACCTTGCTCTTTATAGCTTTTCAATGGATGTATTGTCTCTTAAGGGCAAGTTATCTTTGTGCAAAGTGTCCTGTCTGAATAGCGTGTTGTCTCTGCCAAGCATATCTGGTCACTGAACTACTCTCTACTACCATCTGCTGGGCGCAGTTCTTCAAGGGAAGGCAGTAGGCACTGGGGGGAATCATAGAAAGACTTCATGGACAAAATGGCATTTAAGCCGGCTATTTGACATAAACCAGATTTTCCAACAGCTGGTAGTGAGAAGAGAGTGTATTTCAGGCAAGGGAGAGTCAATGCAAAGGTACAAAAATGGAAGCTAGAGGGCTATGTTGGAGAAGCAGCAAATAAGTCATAATGGCTAAACCATAGAGTGCTTAGAAGCAAATAATATGTAAAAAGACAGAAAAGTCAGGAAAAAGCCGGGTTGAGGAGGGTTTGAAATGCCAAAGGAATTTATCATTGGTCCTACAAGTAATAGGAAGTCACTGGAGCACAATGAATTATTGGATAACATGGTCAGAACTGTACTAAAGGCAAATCGCTTTGGTGACTGTGTGGAGGATAGATTGTAATAGGGAGAGACTTAGAGCAGAGAGGGCATTATAATATTCAGACAAGAAGTGATGAGGATCAGACAGGGAATGGCTAAACAGCACATGAAGGTAATGGAATACACTGTGATTTAAGAAAAGTTGTGTGTGATGAATAGAGAGAAACATGGAAAGATCTACACAAAATGATGCCAAGTGAAGTAAACAGAGCCAAGAAAACAATATGTCAATGTCCATGGAGAGAACAGTGACACACCAAAAAATATGGAAAATGTAGATGAAGACATATGAGAAGACATCCTCAACTTCCCCCTTCGTGGAGGTGAGAGATCCACTGCACATATTTTTGGATGTGTCAGTCGGTTGTGTTGACTTCTTTTTCTCTATAAAAATACTGTTTGTTATATGGGATGGCTCTCTGAGGGAAGAAATCCTCTTCTAAGGGAGGAAAAGGATATATGGGATAAGAAACAGAAAATAAGAATAAGAGACAGAAAATCTCAATTAAAACTTATTTTAAAAAAAGTGACGAGGGCCTGAGCTATCATGGTGGTTGTGTGAGTAGAAAGGAGGGTATAGCTATGTGAAATATTGTGGATGTATAAATAAAAAGATTAAACGCATGAGTTAAGTGAGAGTAGAGTTAAGGATTACACCAAGGTTATAAGCCTGTGTATCTGAAAGGATGATAGTGCCCTTGATAGTAAGAGAGAGATGTCTAAGAGGTATGAATTTTGAGAGGAAAGATCAGGAATTCTTTTTTGAACATGAGGTTTTTTTTATTTTAAATTATTTTATTTGTTTTCAATTTTTTACAATCACTTTCATATATCTTTAGATTTTTTTCCCCTTCCTTCCCACTCCCTCCCCGACAATGTGCAACCTTATATAGATTCTACACATACATTCTATTGAATACATTTTCACCTTAGTCATGTTACAAGAAGAATTAAAATGAATGGGAGAAACCATAAAACAAAACAAAATAGAATAAAACATAACACAAAAGAAAATATTCTGCTTCATTCTGCAATCCAATTCTATAGTATAACACAAGTTTTGAAACACTTATGAGCACTGAAATCTGATGTGTCATGGGGGATCAGCCTCGTCCTTAGATCACATACTCTGCCTGCATGTGGAGGTTTGGTGAGGGTATTTCCAAAACTGTGTGAGGAAAAGGCCCTTTCTCTCCTGGCACAGTGCCTGCAACATAGTAGGCAGGTAAATTCTTGACTTGACTTGACAGGCTCAGAGCATGCACAGGTATTCTATGACTGTTTCTATTGGTTACTGCATGATAATGAAAAGCCTTGTGACTGGCTGCTAAGCCAGAACTGAGTATGCATACAAAAGGCTCAAATGAACCAAAGAACTCTCTCTCCTAGTTGGTGTTCACCTTTCAAAGAGGACCAGTGACATCAAGGGGTGATGTCTTGGCTTGATGTGAATTGGATCTGAGTCAGAGCTGCACAAAACTGAAGGACAGAGTTACCAGTCAGCCGCCTTATCTTCCTACCAGGCAGGAATATATGGCACTATTCCTATTTCTGGCTCTGTATTCTTTCCTGATCCTTGGTGAATGATCTGGAGATGGAACAAGAGAAGGTATGACAGCGTGAGATTCTAAACATCGGAAGATACAGTGAAGGTTCAGCAAGTTAGATTCTACAGCAGAATCTTCTTGTGAGGAGATAGCCCTGAGGAGTAACCTGTTTGAGCCAGCCGAGCAGCAAACTAACCCAATAATCCGGTCCCTGAAGCGAAGGAGAGATCCTTCCACTTTAAACTTCAGGACTGTAGGAACCAAATAGTCAGACGCAAAAAAGCAAGCAAAGTTTAAATACAGAATGAATGAATTTCAGAGTTTGACAGGACCTTGTAGGCCTTCAAATCCATGCAATCCCTATTTATATCTGAACAGCAAACCTCCTTTGCAACATGACTGACAAATGTTCATCTAGATTTTGCTTGGAGACCCCCAAGTGAGGGTCGTGTGTTTCCTTCCCAGGTAGCACGTTTCTCTTTTCCATAAACTTAACTTTTAGGAGGTTTTCCCCTATGTTTAGCCAGAGGTGGGGAACTTGTGACCTCAAGGCCACATGTGGCCCTCTAGGAATGAATGCATTTGAGGACCTAAAGGGTCACATGTGGCCTTGAGGCACCAGGTTCCCTATCCCTGCCTTATATTTGTTCTTTTTGGGGGAGGGGTTACTTCTATTTTTGGAAGATTTTTATACTTTAGCTCATGCTATATCATCTCAGTAAGTATACCTTTGTAAAAGCTAATTGATATTACCTAGTTATTTGATATATGGCACTATCTATCTATCTACACACACTCACACACACACATACATATATGACTCTCTGTCTGAGGGTGCAGTTTTGCTGAATGAAGGCTTCTCCATCCCAAGGATGGACTCTTGGGAATATGAACTCTTATGACAGAAGCCACTCATCTGTGCTAACCTAAGAACAGAGTGTAGAGATTACTCCCAGGTCATTCTACTTGCAATTCATCAGTGTCTTGTCATAGACAGTTACCTAGGAAATCTAGATATTAAATAGTTTACCTAAGGTCACACAACTAGTATTTATCAAAGGCCGAACTTGAACCCAACCCTTCCTATCTTCAATGTCAACTCACTATCAACTACACCAACATTGTGTCTTATAAAAGAAAATAAATGGCATACAGCCATGCAATAAAAATGCATGAATAACCACTGAACTTTTTATTGGACTTATATGCAGGTCACCGGTAAGTGATTTTAAGTAAGAGACTGGGGAGAAGGATTAATACATAATTGAGTAGGAATAAGGAGAAAAGAAAACAATAGGCTGCCTGTATAGAAATGACAGCAATCAAACTGATTTTCTTTGATCAATCCAAAAAGACTCCATGACTATGGTAGGATTTCATGTGATATTTAAATGCTGGGAGATAATTAATTTGGTATAATGGAGGAAAAGCAATATCACATGAGAAAGTAAAAGTATGTGAGACCAATTGGGAGAAAGCTCAAAGGTGAATATGCGAAAAGAAGCTCCAACAAACCTTGACTAGGCAAATCTAGATAAACAAAAGCCAAAAGCTGCCATATAGGAAAAGATAAGAAAAGTAAGGTGTCCTGAGTACCCTAGTTAATATTTTAAAGTCTTTCATTCAAAGGACAGTCATTCTATGCAGAGGAGCCCACCACAATTCCAAGAGCCTCTCCCCAACCCCCTGGCAGTTTCTGTCTTCTTCTAGACAGGGTTCCACAGGGAGATGGCTTATATCACTGGAACACTAGGGTTTCTTCCCAGAGTTTTTTCTGGCAAGGATTCAACCCAGCTCAAGGATAGACATAATAGGCCTGAGTTGTCAAACAGGTGACCTACAGTACTCCCAACTATGGTCCAAACTAGATCAAAATGAAATGTTATCTAATTTTAATGCTGATGTGTTCATAATAGTAAAAACATATATAAATATATGGTTTTCTAAGTCAACATGTGGTCCACCAAGATCTTTATATATGCTTTAGTGGCGCTCATTTCTATTTGTTTGACACTACTAAACTAGGCTATTCTCTAAAAATATTCAACAGAGCATGTATTTGATGTGTGGGGGAAACCAGTTAAAGTTGATAACTGCTTAACTGTCTCTAGTAAATTACATGGATTTTCTTTTTTTTAATTTACATAACTTTATTATATATTTAAGAGAATAGCAAGTTGTACATAATAGATTTGCAGTTTCATGAGCAATCATCTTTTAAAAAATTATGTTATATAAATACCTGTTTTATTCCACAAAATAAAGATAAAATAAATAAATTTAAAAAACAAACAAAAGAAGGCCATTAGCCTCCCCCCTACCTCTAGGGACTAGTCCCTTGCAGTCAAGCTAGGTACTATAAATAGAATTAGTTATCAAAAACAAATTGTGAAAAAGCTAATAGCAAAGAACATATACTAACTTAAAAACAAGTTTTCAGTGTTTTCCTGGCATATGATAATAACATTTCAGAAACAAAACAAATAAGAAAGTAAATACAACAGATAGTGTGGGGTAGCATAAAGAACATGGGACTTAGTCACAAGAGCTAAGTCTAAAGTTTATACTTCATGTGATCTTGAGTTTCATTTTGTTGATTGATACTGATAAAATGAAGATATTAATACATGACTTACACACCTTACAGACCTACTCTGAGCCTTCAGTGAG
Source organism: Notamacropus eugenii (assembly GCF_028372415.1). NCBI lineage: Eukaryota > Metazoa > Chordata > Mammalia > Diprotodontia > Macropodidae > Notamacropus > Notamacropus eugenii. Next base: position 145,044,478 of record NC_092877.1, on the reverse strand, counting down.
ATAATTTATTTTATCTATGTCAGTATAAGCCATTATGAGGATGGAGCAATAGGAAGCTCTTTATTATTATTGTGTTTATTATTAACATGAATAATTTTTTAAAATATGTATTTTTTTACATCTGCCCATGATAAACTGGGTAGTAAGGTTCCTCCTTCAGCTTCTGGGGTCAAAACTCATTGATCAGGGAATCATTCTTCCCATATCAATCCCCACCACTTTCTGTACTCAGTTTCTGTTCTCCTCTCTATTCTGTCTTCTGAAAAGTACCACAGGCAAAAAGAGGGGTAAGTATTTATGTAGAGGATTCTCTAGCTGATGCCTATGAATGCTAGGAGAAGATGCTTTAGGGAGGCTTCATTCTCTCATTAAGAATCAGAAGAGAGGAGCCCTATGCTCCTGACTTTGGAGGTTCTGAGATCCACAAAGCAGGAGGAGGAAAGGATTTCATAGTCATTAGAGGAGAGTCATCTTTCTTACTTGGGGATGACATTGTTTCAGGGAAGTTACACACAGGACTTACTCCAATCTTCTTGCATGTATTAGTAGAACCAGACTATGAGAGTCCCACTGACAACTTCTCAAACTTCTCTGTTTGGTTGCTATGGGGGCTGGTATTTAACAACTCTGTACCAGTTCAGAACCCAAAAGGCACAACCAGCAAAATCATGGTGTCAGTGTGGGCCTTCTTTGCTGTCATACTCCTGGCCAGCTCCATTGCCAACTTAGTTGCCTTTAGGATTCAAGAGTAATATGTGGACCAAGTTTCTGGACACTTCATGAGGCAGCCCAGCTTTCAGATATCTCTAATTGTTTGCAAGTTTTTTTTCTGAGATCAAGCCTCAACTGCAAGAACTGTTGCTTCCAATCCTGCCCTTTGGGACCCCAAAGAACAACATCCTTCTTCTACAAGACAACCTATCCATTGATTTTCTTTAAAAAAATGAGTGAACTTTGTGTTAACTGCTTACCATCCATAAATGCATTCAAATATAGGATCAAGAATAAAAAAAGAAAAAGAAATAACTAAGCTTCACCAAAATGATCCAAAAGCCAAAGAAGGAAAATGGTATTCCTCCCCACCCCTGACTGCACCTCAAGAGAAAAGTTCAAGTTCAAGGCTCTAAAAGTCAAGAAGGGTATCCAAAGACATGAAAAGAAGAAAATCTAAACATCCTTCTCCTTTGGGGGACCTGAGAGACTTTGGCCTCATGAGAATGCTGTTAGAATAAATAAATGATCCCAGATCATTCAGTCAGTTTTGAAGAAGATGAAATAAAATATCTTGGTGTCTATCATGGATGTCAAAGCCAAGAAGTATCAGACCAAGAAGGCTGTACAGGTAAAGGAAGGTGGTCTAGCAGTACTAGGTCTCCAACTGTATTACAAATACAACTGAATTCAAATGACTCTGGAGGAGAAGTGAGGCTGGTAACCTTGCATAGCCCTCCCTCACTCAAAATGAAGTCAAGTATAATTCATGTCATTATTTCTCTGGTGGCATGGTCTTCTTTGGCAACGAGGGATGAACACAACCTGTGAGTAGACGCAGCTGCCTGAATGGGGACCCAGCTAGCAGGGTACCTCAGCTGCTCCTCTCCTGTCTGTCTCCCCCTCCTCGTCCTTCTCCTCTCCAAATGAAAGTAAATTTGGATGACCAGAAGATGCCCAGTTGACTTGGGTTTTACTGTCTAGATTCCTTTCTCCTTTCTCCTTTCCCTTCCTTTCCTTTCCTTTCCTTTCCTTTCCTTTCCTTTCCTTTCCTTTCCTTTCCTTTCCTTTCCTTTCCTTTCCTTTCCTTTCCTTTCCTTTCCTTTCCCAAAACCTTAAATCAACTGCACTGTAATGTCTTCCTTTTTCTTTGCCTCAATAAAAGGGCCATGCCCTGGCTACTTCTTAAACAGTCCTATTCACTGAATGAGCATTACCTCACCCTAAGTGAGTACCTGCATAGATCTTCCCCTAAAGGGGCCAAGGTCTCCCAGTGCATCCTGAGTCATCTCCAGTCATCCTGATGAATATCTGGTCACTGGATTCAGATGGCTATGGAGAAGTGAGACTGCTGACCTGCACAGCCCTCCCTCCCTCAAAAACAAAGTCAAGTGCAAGTCATATCATCACTGCTCTGATGGCATGGTCTTCTTTGGCAATGAAGGATGAACACAACAACAGCAACAAATACAACTGTATTAAAATCTGGTATTGGCTATGAAACAGATGGTTAGGTATACAATACACAGTAGTGAATGACCACAGCAATCTAGTGTTTCATAAACCTAAAGATCCAAGGTTTTGGTAAGAATTCAACACTGGGCAAAAATACTGGAAAGCAATTTGGCACAAACTAGGTATAGACCAACATCTCACACCCTAAATTAAGATAAGGTCAAAATGGGTACGTGATTTAGACATAAATGGCGATATTATAAGCAAATTAAGGGAACATGGAATATTTTGCCTGTCAGATGACAGGCATTGTTCTGACAAGAGTTCCATAGGCTTTCTCAAACTGCCAAAAGGAGTCTATGACACCCACCCGCGCGAGCGCGCGCACACACACACACACACACACACACACACACACACACACACAAAGAACTTTCAACATAAACACTACTAAAAAGGAAAAGAAGTAAAACAATATTAAAAAGTGACTGACTGCAGTGTAAATAGGAATACAATATGATGGTAACAGTCAAAGCATATGGTTTTTCTAGACATGATGATAGAAAGGCTCATAGAAAACCAGGCTTTTCACATGTCCCTCAGGAAAATAGAAACAGAAAACATCAAAGGGAAATTAAAATACCAGGAAAAAAAAAAAGAAAATAAAAATCAAAACAGAAAATCAGCAAAGCAGGGTACCAATGTTTCAAATATCCTACAGATCAACTTAAAGGATTAACAAGAGGCAACAAAAAGGAGGGGAAAAAAACAATATATGATATCCAAGAGATATCCTAAAAATAAATGATCTTAGATTTCAATTAATACAGATTTCTTAAATGCCTACTATTTTCCAGGCAATTGGGATATAAGATTTAAGAATGAACCTCAGAAGTCATCTAGTCTCCCCTTCCTCTATCATTTTGCAGATTAGGAAACTGAGGCCCAGAAAGTGTAAGTGACTTGTCCAAGGTCACGTAGGTAGTAAATAGCAAAGCTAGAATTTAAATCCTGATCCTTTGACTACAAATCCATCGTACTAAATCTTTCCACATTGTACTACATTGCCTCTTGTGACATATTTTTTAAAAAAATCAAGTAAAACTTAACACTGATAAAGTCACAAGAGCAAATAAAAGAGTTCATAAAGAGACAAAAAAAAGTCACAGAAGATATTGAAGGTAGAACGAATACAGTTAAATACTATTTTTTTAAAGATCAGGATGAAACGACAAAGAAAAATACCAATATCAGCTGACAATTCTCCATAAGGAATGATAATGGAAACATTTGAGAGAATCAATAGAAAAAGCAATAACAGATTGGCTACAGTGTCAAATAGAACTATAGACAATGCAGACAACCTGGAATATGCGTAATAGCAAAATAACTGAACTATTGAGAAAACTGGGAAATATGTAGCCCAACAGACCTGGAGCTTGTTGGAACAGAAAAACCTCCAGATTACTGACAAACTACAACTATTTTTAAAAGAGACAGAGAGAGAATTTGGAACTCAAAGCTTTAAAAATGAATATTAAAAATTGTTTTTACATATAACTGGGGAAAAATAAAATACTAAATGAAATTAAAGGGGAAAAAAGATAAAAATAACATCACATTCCAGAATATCTTTCAAGAAAACTTGCCAAAATGAACAAGACTGGCTTCAAGCTGCCCATTGGTGCTTCCAAGCAAAAGGAAAGAGATGGGGAGAGGGTAGCTATCACAAGCCATCTTGGAATGTGAACAACGTTGAAAATGCAAGATGGAGTCAAATTGTGAAAGGCTTTACATTTCTAAGTGTTTATACTTCATTCAGCAGATAACGGGAAACAGTGAACATTTTTGAGCAAAGACATCATGGTAGATTTGGAATTGGGATTGTCTACCTTGAATCCTACCACAAAAGCTTCTGACTGAAACTGTGTACTTAGAGCATCAAGAACTAGAAGAAACCATGGAAGCCAGCTGGTCCAACCCCATCCTGATACAGATGAGGGAAATGAGGGCCAGCAAAATTAAATGACTTACCAAAGGTCACAGTGGTAGCATAAGAAAAAGAAAGCCCAGGTCCTCTGTCTTGAAAGTTCTTTCCATTTGCTACCTCTTGACCTATGGCAAATGACTTGTGTCACAGAATCACAGACTTTAGAGCTGAAATGAACCTCAGCAACCATTCCAGGGAGGGGGTCCTTCTAGGTCCTCAGGTGTGGCCTTTTGACTGAGTGTAGGTTTTACAGAACAAATCCTTTCATTAAGGGGATTTATTCTGTGAAGTTTGGATTCAGTCAAAGGGCAGCACTTGAGGACCTAAAGGGCCACATGTGGCCCCAAGGCTGCAGGTTCCCCACTCCACTCTAGTCTAACCCAGTCATTTTACAAGAAAGTGATTCCCATAGGAGTTAAACTAATTTATCAGTAAGATTAGAGTCCTGCAAGTAGGAAGTGGCAATGTCCTTTCCACTGTACCAGCTTCTTCCTCCTCCACTTCCCTCAGTTCACTCTTTCAACTTGCACTGGCTACAGATTTTAAGTTATTATGAACCTATTCCCAGACAGGAGAATAGTATTTCTCCTCCCAAGGACCGGTGTTAATTCTGCCAGGCTGTGTTTTCTATGACTTACAAGCTCCTCAATACCCATCAACCATTTGACATCAACAGGAGGATAGTTACTAAGATGGCATAGCATGAACCATAGTTATTAAATAATCCCCCCAAAAAATTGAGGGAGGGAACATATTCTCCCCTTGTACACAGTCCTTGGGGAGAGTGGAAACAAATTTAAGGTACAAAAGTAGTGAAGTATCCATGAAGTGAAGAAGTAAGGTGAAGGGATTCAATGGGACTTCTAGATCCAGCCTCCTTTCTGCCTTTGTAGAGTTCACCAAGTTCACTTTTGGGCATAGTATCAGTGATCACTCAGCCGGGCTGACTCCTTTCAAGGATTACATCACAGCCCTGTAATGTTTTGATAGACTTTGATGGATTTTATGTGACCTGAACACTCCTATCTCTGAATACTCATATATTGAAGATCAGAAAAGAATAAACCCAAAAGAAACAGGGCACTAATGGCGGGATGGAGGGTAGCTAGCAGATCCCTACCCTTCCACTCCCAGCTACTCAAAGAAATCTTCCTCCCTCAAAAGCAGCCAAGGAAAATACCAGAGAGATCTTCCATTCTAACCTTTGAATGCACATTCAGTTCCATCTTAGCAGCTTGTCAGTCATCAGTCCTTCTAGCTCTTCAACCAATTAGAAGACTCTGTCAGCTCCTAATAATGCCAACTCCTCAGTCACTCATAGCTAGAAGTAGATATCCTACCACACGTTGGATTGGAAACAGGCAGGGAAGATTGCCTTCTGTAAAACCTATTAGAAACAGCAAACCCAAGCATACTCAAAGGACTGGGACCTCTTTGGCCAGTCCTGTGAGGTCCAATTTTTTTCCTCAAAACTTGTGACTTCATTGTTATAACAAACTCTCCATGAGGAACTTTCTCAAATAAATACAGATGGGCATACTGGCTACCATTTGTATTCTGAGAGAATTGATGGGAACACTGAGAGGTTAAAGTAAATCACCCAGGATCACACAGCCAGTACATGTCCTGACTCTGAGACCAGCTCTCTCGCTGTTGGACTTCTTAGCAGATCAAATAATGAAGAAATACAAGAGATGTAAATCACTTTATAAACCTCTGAAGTACTATTTAACTATCTGAAGTATGGTGATGTATTAGGAAGATTCCTTCAGTCGTGCCATAGTAAGAAAGTGGCATCAGAAAGACCAGCTTGGAAACTATCCCAGCACGTTACATAAAAACTGCTAACGAGTCAAGGACTTATTCGCCCTGTGTTTTATTCTTGCCATGGTGGCATTTTATTAAGAAACTTTCATACTGCTAAATTTATTGTTGAGAGAGCAGCCCTTGACAAAATTGGTCACCATTAGCTACTTCTCTACATCTGGGAGAGAGAGAGGTGGCAGGTTTGATCATTTCTGAAGTTATTCCTCTCTCAAAATTCTCTGATAGCACTGGCCTGTTAGTCTGGTTCCCAAATTATGTATCTTCTGCTGTCTAACTAGAAGTGATCCCTGTCAACCAGCACTTAGTAAGTGCTTACTGTGTACCAGGAACTAGAAATACAAAGAAAGTCTCTGCCCTCACTGAGTTCAAAGTCTAATGAAGGAGAGGGCACCCAAGCATCTGTACATACCGGACATATACAGGGTAAATGGGAGGTGACATCCTCTAGGCATGGTAACTCCAGCTTAGGGCTGGTTGATTGTAAGATGCCCAGCCCTTGCTTCCTCCTGACAGCCAGCAGTGTCAAGAGTGACCGGATATGAGCAGACTGGTAAATTTGGCCTGCTCCTTTATAAGACTGTAAAAATCATTTAGCCTACCCATTTGTAAAATAGGTCATTCTAATCATGAATATGCAGTGGCCAAAAAGCACCTCTTTCACAGTTCATTTTCTAAATGGAGACATGATCCCTTAATTCGTTCAGGAATCTAGGCCTCTTAAACTGCCATCAGATTAGATTGAGTTGAGGCAATTACACAGTGACTGTTAAGAATTTCCCAAGACCTCCTTTTCTTTGTTTAAACTGAAAAGATATCAAGTCACTGCGTAGGGTCGGCTCCAAATATTCCGTTTTTAAGCCATATGGTGGTGGATTGAAGAGGAAGGCTTGAAAGTCACATTTCAAGATCTGTTCAAGGCATTCTACGTGTTTCCATTTTTTTTCTTTCTACACTTTTACCTCTGGGATTCCATTAAAATGGGAGGAAGCAAGGATGTGGTAAAGATGGAGAATGAGACGTGAAGCCTGGAAGACCCTGGTTTAAATCTCCTCTCAGATACCTGATAGCTGTGTGACCTTGGACAACACTGTCCCTCAAGGGGCTCACAATCTGATGAAGAGACAATATGCATACAGCTCTCTATGTGAAAGATAGATATCGCGTAAACAGAAAGTCATCTTTGGGGGAAGGCACTAGCTGTAAAGAGGACCAGGAAAAGTCTCCTAGAAGAAGGAGTGAGTTGAACTGAGACTTGAAGGAGGCCAGGGGAGTCAAGAGGCAAAGGTGAAGAGCGAGAAAAGAAAAAAATGACCATTCTCCATGCCACCTGCATTTCTTAATTCTTTCTTTCCTTCTAAGTCACTTCTATGATGATGACAATGAAAAAAAATCCACTCTACTTTAGATGTAGAGCACAAAATTCTGGGTAGAGGATTGAGTGCCTACCCTGTGCCCTGTACCATGCACTTTGGTCCCACCCAGAGTATCAAAGCATCCTCTCTGAGAAGAAAAGGCAAAATATAAGACAAACCCTAAGCAAATAAATAAAACAGTAGCTTATCTGAAGTGTCTTAAAACACAAACTTGATAATAATCATTGTATGATGTCACCTTTCGTGCAATTGGCATAGGCGCTGGACCTATGGTTGCACCTTCATTGGCACCTCCCAGATGAGGAGACTCTTTCTAGCCATTCAGGTCAGCACCTTCTCTGAAGAATCTGAAAAAATATCTGACAAACCAGATATGATCAAGGTTCAAAAAAGATAACTGATTTTTTTCCAATTTTGATGAATTAAAAAATTATTTTATTTTTTCAGTTAATAAAAATCCATATTTTCTTCTCCCCCTATGCTGTTGGAAAACAAATAAAAACAAATAAGCAAATAAAAACATATGCATACATAATATACAAGACATTTTATATGTTATATATACATGTATGTCCTATGTACACATATAGTTAAGCAAAAACACTGACATACAGTCATCTCCAAAATTATATGTCTCACTCTCAGTCTGAGTCCTTCACTTAGAAAGGAATAATACCATGTTCTGACTCTGAAACTATGGTTGGCTATTGTGTTGTTCAGAGTTCTTAAGTCTTGCAAAGTTTTCTTTTTCTATGTTGTTGTTATTGTACAAACTGTTCTTCTGGTTCTGCTCATTTCATTTTGCATCAGTTCATACAAGTCTTTCCAGGTTTCTCTGAATAAACAAAGTCACTGAATAGGAGACAAATAAAAAAGATCTGCCCTGCAATATATCTTGTTCTTCCCAGGACCAATGCCTTCTTATTTTACTTCTTTGAATTGTTTCACTTTGTAAGAAGCCAAGAAGTAAGTTTAAATGACTATGTTGTTCCATTTAACATCAAAAGGGTATTATAAGAAAGTCATTGACACTGAATGAAGGGTGTCTTTCTTTCCATCTGATTATAATTTTTTATTTAGTGGCATTAAAAGAGCTTACAAGATGAGGAGAAAAGAAGCTGGGTTGAAATGACAGGAAACCTAGTTAACAGACAGTGAAATGGAATGCAGCACCAAGGTCCTGGAAAACTACAAAATGCAAGTCATGAGGGTACTATCTTGTTGTTTTTCTTGTTCTGTTTTTAATTTTTAGGAATATATATTTTTAAAATATGTAAATACATTTGAAAACTTGGAGGAAAAAAGCAACTAACATTAATTGGCCATAAATAAAAATGGCAGCTTTGTAGTGACACATACAGCTTTGATTACACAGTGCTGCCATGTAGCATGAGTCTGCCATTAAAAACCCACACATTCGATGGATGGGATCGTGTAAATTTAGTGGGACATCAGTTACAAAATTAAGAGTACAAAACCAATGACCTGGCTTACGTAACATAAGCAGTATTACCAAAGTGCAACCTCTGCAAACGAGGTCTTAGGAACTCAGACTAGTTCACTCAGACTAGCTGAGCTTTCACTAAGAACAAATTGAAGTTCCCTTGCCCTTTTGGTGGGAATAGGGAAATGTGGTATTGGAGAAAAGGAATGGAAGCTATCAGCTTGAAATATTATGACCAATAACAGAATTAACAGATAAATCCTAGATTTACCTGGATAAATGTGCTCAAAAAGAAGGAAATATTGCAATTCTTTATTCTATTACACCACTATAGAAAAGGTATGATTCCCTAATTTCAGACAAACTCTGTCCTTTTTGATTACTCCCATAATTTAAATACTTAAGATATTCAAATTAAAAAGCTATCCCCTCAGGAATATGGAAAGTTATTTTCTAGTTGTGAGTATCCTCTTTCCTCTTTACCTTACCGTGGATTTCCTTATTTCTGTACTTAACTGGATCTCTCTATTAGAATATAAACTCCTTGAAAGCAGAAATGGTATTTTGTTAAGTCTAGAAACCTATTCTATTATTCCTAGAACCTGAAAGCATGGAGACTTGTACAATGACTGATTATTTTACTTTTTTCTAATGTTGAAATGATTATTTTACTTTTTTCTAATGTTGAAACATCTTTGAATACTTGGTATAAATTCATCTTGGTCATATTGACTTTGGGGGAGGCATATTAGCTCCAATCTTTTTGCAACGATTTTATTGAACATTTCTGCATATTCTGTGGCATATAGTTCTCTGTCTCTGATTTAGGTATTACACTTCTCAGGTTTAGGTATTAATATGCTATTTGTCTCATAAAAGAAATACGGTAAAACGCTTTATTTAATCAGTTTTTGAGCATAATTTTTGTAGTATGGGTAAGTAGATACAAAGCAAATGTCCAATGCCTTGAACTGAAATTGCTTGGTTTCTACCAAGATTTTGAGTCAAATCTAAACAGCTTAAATTTTTCATGTTGAATCGTATCAATAGCTGTTAAACTAGGGAAGGTGACCTTTTGAGGTCATACATGAGAGTTTTAAGGAAATTAGTCCAAAATCTGGGCAAGCTATACAAATGATGCTCAGACTATAACAATGGCTAGTCATCAGTAAACAGCCCTGCTCAGGGGCACAACTCCAAATATTTCCTTGCCCAGAGTAGGTGGTTAATGAATATTCTTTACTGATTGAAACAACAAACAAACAAAAAACAAGGCCTTACTCTAGTGAAATAGGTCCCTCTCCCTCTTTGATAATTGCAAAATAAACAGATCTCTAGCTTCTTCAATAAATGCTCGGTCTCTATTTACACTCTATAGAGGAGCAAGAGGCTGCAAGCTTTTTTTTTTTACTTGACTGAAGCTTTCTTTCCACTGAAACATTCCACTTATCCCTTCTCCACTCAGCCCCCTCCCTTCCATGCCCCCACACACCACAGCCAATAAATAAAGAAGCAAGATTAAGCAGAATAATTTATCTTCAGTAAGTAACTGGTTGCCATTGTTTTTTAACTTCAGTTAAACATTCTAATTGCCAAGTTTTCTGATAGTTTATAGGTCCAAGGTTAAACATCTAATATTGAATTAGTGGAAATCAGGGGCAATTCCACTACCATGCCTTCATTGTTAATCTCAAAGGATCTCAGAATTGGAAGGATCCTCATTTTACAGATGAGGAAACTGAGGCAGAAGGAAAAAGGGTTTGTACAGAGTCGTACAGCTAATATGTATCTAAGGTAGGATTTGAACCAAGTCTTCTGATTCCAACTACACTACATTATTAACTTCACTAAAACAAGTTTGTTGTTGTTATTGTTAAGTGGTTATATCTGACACTTTGTGACCCACTTGGGTTTATGTATATATATATATATATATATATACACACACATATAATACATATTACACACAATATATATTATATATATTATACATATATATTATATATAACATAACACATATATTCTATATAACCAAATATGTTATACACAATATATATATTGTGTGTGCATGTGTATACATATATATACACATATATAAATGTATATATGTATATATAAAATATGTTAAATTCATAGCAGAAGATGTCACAAATTAAGCCACCATCAAATGAGCTCTATTTACAAACCCTAAAAGATCCACAAATAAAATAGAAGCCAATTTAGCTGAGTTAGAATAGCAATGTAACTCATAGGGAAAAAAAAAACACATACCACAAATTTTTTTTCTGCTTCCTTCACCCCATGCACAACGTAAGTACAAACTTCCACAGGGATCAGTGCAGCTCCAACTCATGAAGGTTGGAAAACTATTCCTGTGGGATCTGGGACGATGAGGTGAGGAAAGAGGGAATCTTTTATTCTCCTGCCTGTTCTCAGTTTAGTGTCAGTAACTAACAAGGGCATTGGTTCGTAGGTGAAGGCTTTGCACCGTTGGCTCAGAATCATCAGGATTCTAACAAGATTCGGGGTTTGTGGAGGCTACCACAGACTCGCACACGTGGCCTCTATTGTTTTCCTAACCCAACCAAAAGGCCTCTTTCCAGTCGTAACAGAAGCTTGTCTCTGTTGGCTTATTCTCTGAAATTAGCAAGCAGGCTTTCTTTCACTGCCTTGTTCTGGCACTAGTATTAATGCTTCCTTCTGTTCTGTACCCCGCCCCCCCAACTTCGATGCTGTCTTCTATTTCAAAGTAACCTGCCCCTCCTGGATCAATCTTTGAATCTCACAGAATTCTGACATCCTGGGGCTTCTACCAATGAGGATCAGCTACCTGGCCTCAGACATTATTAGAATTTGTAAGGGAAAGGAGAAGGCACCATTTAAAAGGTAGAATGAAGAAGTGTGTTGGAGATTATTTAATACCTAGCAAGATAGCCAGCAAAATGCCAGAGGAGAGTCAAACCAGTTCTTACCCTCTCTGCTCAAAGGTTCATTTCCTTCTTAGCTGCCTCTCTGAGTTCAAATACAGTCTAAGGAACATATTCTGGAAAATTCTTAGAAATTACAAAAAGTACAAGAACTTTCTCTAATGAGCTTACCCTAACTCCAGAGAAAAGTGGGGAAATCTCTTCTTCTATGGGCAAGCTTTTCTCTCCCAACCTTCTTAGACAAAATCACTATTGATGGTCATATAAGGCATTAGTAACAGTAGCAAGAAAAAATAAATGCTCAAAATATAGCAGGTTGTCATGAAAATTGTTTCTAAAGTGGAATTTTTCCTTTCCTCCTCATCCCTCATACCTCCTCCCATCTACCAAAATGGGAGGTAAAGAGGTCAGATAAATAGGGCTCCAGAGAAGCAAAGGAGGAGAAAGTAGCTGTGGCCTGGACTTTGCTCACCTCCATAACACAGAGTCTGCTAGTTCAACCCAACCTGCTATCTCTCCATCCCTCTGGCCTGCCCCATTCTGCTCCTGGGTGCATATCCACTCTCAGCCCTCATTCTCCCCTATTTAACACCTTGCTTCTGCTCCTGATCTGCTTGTGTGTGTTCGTCCTTCATTGCCAAAGAAGACCATGTCATCAGAGAAATGATGACGTGACTTGCACTTGACTTAGTTTTGAATGAGGGAGGGCTGTGCAGGTCACCAGCCTCACTTCTCCTCCAGAGCCATCTGAATCCAGTGAGCAGATATTCATCTGGATGACTGAAGATGACCCACGATGAGGCAATTGGGATTAAGTGACTTGCGCAAGGTCACACAGCTAGAGAGTGTCAAGTGTCTGAGGTGAGGTTTGAACTCAGGTCCTGCTAACTCCTGCACTGGTGCTCTATCCACTGCACCACATAGCTGCCCCCCTGATCTGATTACCTCTGTTGTGTTCCCTGCCCACGGGTGCCAGGTGGACAGCCCTCATGCACTATTACTCTCTAACATGTTCCAGGAAACCTGGAGTCGAGGACCTTTTTCATTCTTCATCTCCAGCTTGAGTGGTTTCTTAGCAAAAGTTTTTCCTCAGGGTCACTGGAAAATAGAAAAACCTGAGGTTCTCTTATATGCACGTAAATAGTCAGGTGTTGTGCCTTTCTTAAGTCTCTGGAAGGTCTTCCAGAACTTTCCTGGACTCAGACACTGACAGCTACACCTCATTGGGAATGCCTTATTACAAGTACGTAGCGTGGGTAAAGCTAATACAATGCTGTATCCAGTGGAAAAAGCACTCGCTTAGGAATCAGAAGAGATGAATTTAGTTCCATCTCTGACACTATCTAGTTGTAAGACTGTAGGCAAGTTATCTGTCCTATTCCACTCTAGCTTCTTCATATAACAGTTAACACGTATATAATGCATCCTAAGGTTTACAAAATGCGTTATAAATATTACCTCATTTTATCCTCAGAACCACCCAGGGAATTGGGTGCAATTTTTATCTCTTTTTTACAGAGTAGGAAACTGAGGCAGACAGTGGCTAAGTGACTTACCCAGGGTTACACAGTTAATTAACTGAGGCAAGATTTTTACTGAGGTCTTCAGGCTTTCAAGTGCTTTCCTCTATCTACCGCACCACCTACCTGCCTCTGTGTAAAAAAGAATTAGACTAGTTAGCCTCTAAGGCTCCTCTACTTTTACATTCTATGAAAATATTTAGGATTTTTTAAATAGTATTCTGAGATCATTTGATTGTTCTCGTTCCCATAAATCTCTTAATCCTTTTTCATATCCTTAGAAATCAGTGAAGAATTTCTATTAAAAAATGCTTTAAAAGATTCAAGAATACCATACTATTCTGTAACATATTTCAATGTGTTTATTAGTTTGGCACATGATGATATCAGATAGGCTAGAGAAAACAAAAAGTATGTCACTTTTAAGATGTTATTTTTTATATGCCCATATGGCTTCTGTTCTTCTGGCTGCCAACAGGTTACGGTGTGACCTAAAACAAATCTCTTAATCTGTTCCCTCATCTGTACTGTCATCCATCAGTGAGATATCTTGAAGACCAATTTACTGTGAAACATTTTGCAAGTATTATAAATGCTTATTATTAATAAAAATAAAACTCATAAATATTATGACAAAATATGACATGTATAAACTGCTGAATGGATGTTCCTCAGTGAAAGGCAATGAAACCAGTGGATCAGACATTGGACTTGGAGTCAGGAAGCCCTATATTCAAATCCCACCTCAAATCCTCACTAGTAGTAATGTTTACTAGACCATGGACAAGTTCCTAAACATTTCTCCATCTCAGTTTCTTCATGTACAAAATGGGAATAATAACAACACCTACTCTGTGGGGCAATTTTGAAGCCTTCAAGCACCATGTAAATATCGGGTCTTATTATTAAGGAATGTTATGGCTAAAACAGAATGCACTGTCTAATAAAAACATCCTGATATGGTGTAATAGCACAAATCCCACTGGATTTTCCTCTGCCGGACTGTTCTCTTTAGAGGGCAGTTAACGTTGCTATAACGTAATTCATTTCATACCATTCCTCTGATATCTCATTTTTAGTGCTGCACTCTGTTACTCTCGAGAGAAAAACAAGTCATGAGGTGTTACCAGACAAATATTTGGCCTTTGAGTTTTCTCTGTCAGGGGGCCAATTCGCTAGACTTTTTCTGATTATTAGGTACTTTAGGGAATATGCTGGCCTTGAATTCTTGAAGATCTAGGTTGGAATCCATCCCACCTCTGACACTTAATATTTGTATGACTCGGGACACATTACTCTCTTTACCCCAGTTTCCTCATGTCTGCAATGGACATGATAATGCTTACACTTCCAAGGGTAGTTGTGAGACTTCAAAAGAGATGACATATGTAAAAAGCACTGAAAACTTAGGGGTTCTATAAAAATGTCAGTTAACTTTGCTTTATCCCTGAAGGTAAGTGATGTGAACACTTACTTGCAAGCCCTAGGGAAAAAATGGATTTAAATGACATATTTACGTTATTATTGTACATCAACGAGAAACAAAATAATTTGCCATTGAATCACTCTGTGCTATTCCCATCTGCCTCAAAACAACATCCGGTCTGGTCCTCCCTTCTGTCACTATAACCAAACATATGGTCTGAATCCGAACGCTAGATAAGAGGAAGCTCTGAAATATTCTGTTCAAAAGAACTCACTAAAATACAAATAATCTTCTTTGCTTCTTTCTCCAAGCTTTTTTATATTATTATTATTCATGCTACCTTCAAATTACATTTGAATTCAATTCATTTCAAAATTCATGCTGGTTATCCTAAAGACTTTATCAATTCAATTTAACTAACATTTATTAAGTACCAATTGTGTGCCAAGCCTGGTGATTGGGAGAGAAGGGGGGGTGTATAAAAGTTTATAAAAGACAGGAGTCTTTTATAAAGCTTACATAAAGCTTATAAAACTTGATATGTACAAAAATAGCTATTCCATACAATAATTGCTTACCAAGTAAAGTATAAACTCCTGAATCTGGCATTCAAGTTCAGTTGCCAAGGCAGGTAGGTGACCCAGTACCTAGTGTCAGGCCATGGGGTAGTCAGGAAGACTCGAGTTTAAATCTATCCTCAGACACCTGGCCACATCACTTTAACTTCTGTCTCAGTTTCCTCAACTATAAAATGGGGATAATGACACCATTAACCTTCAAGGATCAAATATTTCTAAAGTGCTCAGCCTTGTGTCTGGAATATGTTGGGAAGATTAAATGAGATATTTCTAAAGTGCTCAGCATAGTGCCTAGCATACAGTAAGTGCTATATAAATGTTTATTCCTTTATGTGCAATGTTTCCAATATATTTCATACTATTTTATCCATTCTAGTCAAAATAGATCAATTCTCCATTCCCTTTTCTCATCCTTCCCTTTGCTGTTTCCATATCTTTGGGTAAGCACTATTCCCTAGAAGATCATGGATTTAGAGCTAGATGCCCCCTTCACAGATCACCCAGTCCAGTACTCTCATTCACAGATGAGAATCTGGAATGGACTTTAACCTAGCGTGTTGTAGTTCCTCCTTTCTTTTTGTAACTATACTCTGCACAAGACCTCAGTGATCTCAGAATACGTCAGGGCTGAGGAGAGCTCAATCTACTGAAGGTTTCTTGGCTAAGAGTATATTGTGATCCCACAGGATTGAAATGTCTCCCAGAATGAGGTACTACTATATTTTTAAAAGTCTTGGAGAATTGGGGTGAAGAGGAAAGGCATGTGCCTGGTGGTGGAAACATGGCTGAGGCAACTGGAGACCAGGGGGCAAATGTTGGAGTGTTTGAAGAAATATTAGTGCTTGCTAGACCATATACTCCAGGGAGCCACAATGGGGATAATACTAGCAGTTTCTAGACTGTGTTCTACATATAGACAGGTAAAGCATGATGCTGACTTGCAATTTCTGGGCTGTGAAACTGAGTAACTTCCTCTACACTGGGGTGGGGATTAACTAGAGAGCTGGCTAGTGAGACATGAAGAGGAGGACAGCCATTTAGGTAATGAAAATGTTGCTATTTAAGTCACTGTTTTGATTTTATGCATCCTGCTTTGATTAAATATGCTTTTAAAAATCTAAATTTGTGTATTTCATTTTGGTAAGGTCTGAAAAACTATATAGATGGGGCAAAGGAAGCAAGAATTGATCTGTGAGTTTTCCAAGAGTTACCTCAATCCATGTTAAATCCAGGATTGGGATTCTGGACCATGGGTCACATTTTAAAACACAACTAGCTGACACTTTCTCCATGAAACCTTCCTTGATCCTCACCCATCCTTCTACTAGGTGGGATTTTTTTCTCTCAAGTTTTTTATTGCACCTTTTCTGTACTCCTTGGCCAGAGGAAGAGAAGGCACTGGATCAGGGTTGATCTGCCTTGGAGAGATTGAAAGGAAGAATCACCAGAAGAAAACCTTGAAGAAATGCAGGGACTTCATCAAAGAGAGATTGGAAGGAGCACATTCCAGTCATAGAGGACATTGTGAACAAAAGCAAGGAGACAGGACAGAGCAGAATGAGAATGGGGAACAGACAAATGGTCCATTTCCCTAAAACTAAGCACACAGTGAAAGATTCTTGGAAGAAGGAAGGGATCTCATCCTTCACTTATTCTCAGAATACTCCCGTTCATTGGCTAGTTCTCTCCCCAGAGCCTGAGGATCAGTCCTGCTTTGCCTCCAACTTCTACAGGCTGGGAATGTGCCCAAGAAGACACTTCAGTTGGTTTTTCTTCCTTGTGTAGTATGTGTGGTCCCTTGACAAACCAGCAAGAATATGATGAAAGACAACCACAGTGACATCTAATTTCTAGTCATCTGTGGTTCCCCACAGCCATGAGGTTTTCTTGTTCCTCAGAATACAAAAAGTATATGCTGAAAATCATGTGAAAAGGGAACTGGAATACTAAGATAGTTAAATAAAAGCTTTAGTCTCAGTTGATAATAGACTGAGGATTGTAAGAGATGAATTGAACTTATGTTTCCACAGAAAATATGTAATATCTATAATATCTGTGGACAGTCTGGACCTAACAGCTTCTTTGTTCTCTGAGTAAACTCATGTCCTATGTCAACAAGGCCTGACTTAAAAAGATTTTCTTCTGTTTATGACCATTAAGGATGAGACTCTTAATCCAAGATACTATCTTGAATAATGGCACTTTTTCCAAATCCTAATATTTTATGGACACATGCTATGCTATGGCATGTTAATGGTAAAGAAAACACACAGTTGTAATTTCAGTTGACACTTTGTCAACTCTCTTTATCTTATTCTATTTACCATCTATTCAGTTATGATATCACCTAGCTTGTTTGCCTCTTTAACCAAACTTTCAGGTCGACACTAGAAAGATTGTACATCAATTAAATGAATTCCTTTAAAAGAATTTATATCATGTAATTCTATAAAGAAAATGAGGAATGTGGCAGCAGTGTAGACCCATGGGGGGTGTTTAGTGAACCCTAGAATGCTGGCCAATGGGAAGCAGGTGGGAAATTTGAATTGAAAGCAGGGCATATAAACCTCACATTTGTCTAAAGCAGGCATAGTAGTCCATTAGGAACTACCTGTTCATTCACTCAGGAATGAATGTAAAAATTAATAAAACCTTTCCTGACTTCACAACAGATGTTGTCCTTTTTAGAATAAGTACGTTTCTCACAGAACTGAAAGATACCCCAGAGATCATCTGGTCTACCTTCCTCACTTTGTAAGCAAGGTACTGAGGCTCAGAGAAAATGACTCATCCAAGGTCATACAACTAGTGTTAAGAGGAAAGATTTGAACTGAAGTCTTCGTGCCTACAAATCTTAATTAATACTCCATCCACTACACCCAGCTGCCACCTCTATTGGCTCCGCATGAGAGATAAAAAGTATCATAAATACGATTCCTAAATATCACCATGAATGTTTGCTTAAAGATTGGGTATTCTTGGCATTTATCACTGGAATTCTATATTGTAATACCTAGCATTCCTCTAGTGCTTTAAGGCTGAGAGATTGCAGAATTGTAGAATTTCATCAGAAATAGAAAGGAATATTGGAGATGACCTAGTCCAACCCATAACTGAACAGGAATTCCCTTTACAGCATGTTCAATGATTTGCCATCCAGCTATTCTCAAAGAGAGCAAATCTCATCTGTCTTCCACAGGAAAGATCTTCAGGTACTTGAAGAAAGGTATCTTATCTCTTTTCCAGGCTAAACAATTCTTTCATTTAAATTCCTTTCTATTGCCATTTACTAAGCACCTGAAATGTGGAGAGGACTGGACCAGGTGCTGTGGGTACAAAAGAAAAAAACAGTCACTGTCCTCAAACAGCTTCCATTGTACTGATGTGTGTAGGGCTTGGAGTCCCTTTTCCAATTATCCTGGTTAGCCTCCTCTGGTTTTCAGCTGGTTAAAGTCCTTTCTAAAATGTGGCAACCAGAACTGAATATGATAATTCAAGTATATAGTAGCCTGAGGGGAAAAAATATCTCCAGGACTTAATTTCCAATGATGCTTAAGTAACCTGAGAACATAGATCTTTGGGAGAAATTCCCAAGGGAAGATCTCCCAAAACACCTGCATATGGCCTCAGAGTGGTGGCATCACTAGGTAAAAAAGATTTTGATTGATGGAAGTTTACAAAGAGGGACTGCCAGAACCATGGGAACGACCCAAATAGGGAAGAAGGCTGTAGAAGACCCAGATCAGAGTAGAGATAGTAGAAGGAATACCTGGAGTGCTGTGGTCATGTCCTCTTTAAACCCAGAAGTCCCAATAAAAGCTATATGATACTAGGGTCAAATGGAAAGGTTTCAGCAGATCCCAAATTATCCCAGAGAAGACCACAGGATTATATGAAGCAGATAGCACTGAATTCGAAGCTTTTTATCATTAAGCCTTGAGTTCTAAAGCTACTTCATCCTCTCTGCTGTAGGTTAATGGGAATTAAGGAGGAGGGAAGGAGAAAATTAAAGTATGATCCCCTTGGATTTGATACAGGGATAGTACTCATTTGTGTATGATGGCAAACAGTAACTCTACAGTTTAATTCCCTCATAATTCACATTGTTTTAAGTGCTAATTAAATGCTTTTACTATTGAATTGTTGTAGCTGACATAGTCTGTAAATAAAGAGTATTTCACTGGTTGACTTAGAACTGTGGCTGGGAGAATTAATTACCCAAACTAGGCTACACTAAACCTGGACAAAGTAGCAAAGTGTTCCTAAGTTAGAGTTCTAGTTTTTGGGACCCTTGTCTTAAACCAGGGAATAGCACAAGGGAATTAATATTACTTCTTATGTTCTGAACACCATGCCTGTCAATAAAGCCTAAGATCATGTAATATCAATTAGATCTAGGCCCATTAATAGGCCTCAAGTATATCTAATGAGATACTGATTCTCAAGGATTGTGATGCCCCCTGGCTCTGAAAAAGTGTATGAATCCTCTGAGGTGAGGTTTTACTTTGAGGCTTACTCATTGGAAGAGTTTGTTTGGCCAGATGAGACTCTGGGCAGCCCTTAAGGAGCCCCTGGCTTTGAAAACCCAGATGTTGGTGCTTCTCTCTCTGGTAACTATGTATGTATGGAATGATCATATAGTTGAATCTGTCTGTTGATCTGTGATGTATGTATTGCTTACAATCAGAAGTTGGAAGCCATGTCTATTGATTATTTCTTTGTATTTTCTCTGAAGTCTACAGTGCTGACTTTTCCCCCTGAATTAAGTGAATGATATATGTGCTTGATTAAAGTGATTGCTGACCCCTCAAAAGCTCCTTTACTTTTAGAAAATCAGATCTAAGAATCTGTACAGCAGGCACTCCTGTTTGCTTTACAAAAATGCTTTAAAAGGTGCTTTCTTCACAACAATGTAAAAGGAACCCAGTGAATGTATCATGTCCATACAGGTGGCAAAATTGAGGTTCAGAGAAAGGAAGTGACTTGCCCAGGATTACATAATTGGTAAGGTCTCCTGACTCCAAATCCAGGACTCTAATACACCAAAATCTCTGTGATGGAATTTGGGGCTTAAGAAAAAGGCTGATTACCTTAAAGGTGAACAATCATGGTGTAGAACAATCACCATCTGCTGGGGTTTGTCCCTAGCCCCATGTAGATTAGGCTGGTGCTTTCCCTAAAAGGCAAAACCATCCCCACAGAGGTACGGATGAAATCTTTTGGTCATTAAAGAAGCTTCTTGGTGACCTACAGGCATAAAACAGGACCACCCATCTGTAATGTTCATAGAATAGGAAGATCTTCCCTGCCTGTTAATCAGTCTAAGATGTGGAATCTGTGATTACATGGAGCCTGTGGTCACATGGAGCTCAGACTGGGAGGAGCTTGCCCAAGGAGGAGAAAGAGAGAGAGTAGGAGCAGAGAGTGAGAGCAGGCAGAACAGAGAGAGAGAGCAGGCAGAACAGAGAGAGAGAAAAGCAACCTGTGAGTGGGTGGAAGGAGGAATTAGTTTAGGGGAACTTGTTTTTGTGGAGAGGCCTAACAGAAGGAAGGTTTAAGATGTTGGCCCTCCCTGAATTAGTGATAAGTACCCTGTTAAATCTTATCTCTTGGTATTCTAATGATGTCCCAAATAAATATATGGGTTTTGCCTTTGAGGAAGAGAGTTTATTATACTTTGCGAATTTACCCTGGAAATATGCATTCATATTCATAGAGGCTACTATGGGTATCGCATTGGCCATTATTCCGTTACTGAGACTAACCTCAATGTTCATATCTTCTGGCAAGGCACAGCATAGCTTGGGTTCATCATCTTCTCCTCTGGGAAGCTATTTCATAGATCACCTCTTCCTGGGCAACCAACACTGAGGTAGAAGAGTCACAACCTCTTGATGTATGAGATTGTTGCCAAGGACAAAATGTCCATCTCTGAATCACTGTTCAGTCACCTGTATTCAGAGAAAGAAACAGACAGCAGAAGAGGCTGATAAAGCCTTGAGAACCAGTCTCCAATTTACCTAGCCAAACACATGATCTTGGTGCCATGTGTGAGCAGTCAGTATAGTTAGCAGAAGGAAGTGAGAGAAATACTATTCTTTTTTAGCAGGATATTGATGTGAAAGCTGTCATAATCCCATACCATGTGTTCAGAAGAGAGCAAGTGGAGAGCAGTTGTCTCTACCTTTAAAATCCATTGAGAAGAATGTTTTTCTTAGCTTTCTGTGCAATTCAAATGTGGATGTCTGAGTATAACAAAACTGATTAATTTAATATGAAGTATTTTGATTGACTTTGTGAATTATTACAGCTAACTAATCAGCGTGGAGCATGCATGTGTAAGGAATGATTAAATTTTTGTTTCCACAGAAGTCATGTGATACCTGATTTGCAAAGCCTAAGGAGTCATCCCTGTCAGAAAGTCATTTATTGGTTACTTAAGGCTAGTGCAGAAAATAAACTGGTTGTAGAAAATGTAGTTGGGCATGTTGCTTCTGACTTATCAGCACACTTGAGAGCAGACATTCCTTTTTTAGTTCTCTGAATAAATCCAGAGAATATCTTTTCCTATGTCAACAGCTACAAGGCCAGGTGAAGCTCCATTAGGATGAGGCACATGGGACTTTTCTAATGTTAGTATGAATGGTAAAGGAAACAGAGATAACTTGGGTTGTATTTTCAATGGACACTTTCTCAACTCTAGTATCAACCGAGAAAATTCCTTTTTCATGCTACGGTTAAACACATGGAGATCATAAATCTAAGAGATGCAGACATCCTGAGTTGGGATTGCTCTAAAAAGTATTTAGGGTATGTCATTCTTTTACCAAATAAAGAAAGAAAATAAGGATGAGGGGGCACTGAAATGTGGGAAATGTAAACAGGGCAGAGATGTTGGGGGGAGCTTAGGCCTTTCAGATAGTCTGTAAACCCTGCAGCACCCAACCAATGGGGAACCAGGAGAGGGATTTGCATTTGGGGCAGGAAGATAAAAGACTGTTTTTGCACTGCAAGGGTGTGCCTACTTGTAAAAGAACATTAAATAAAAGTTCTTGCTGAATTCACTATCAGCCATGTGGAGTTCCTGGTGAGACACTTGTTTCTTACACATGGGTATAGGTCTGTGTTCTGACCCTTCCTAATGGGTCCCTGGATAAAAGGGCACTAAAGCACGACCCAGTCATCTAGCTTTACTTTGCACAGCCACGTCTCCTGATTTCATTTGATTCAAGTGCTCCTGGATTCTTTTCTTGTTTCTATCAGCCTGGTTAGAAGGTCGTGAGAATTCTCTCCTCTCAGAGCTTGCAGAAGATATTTGGGTTTCAGTGACAAGGCCCACTGGAAGTAGTGGCCTACAGAAACAAGGAACAAAACTGGGACCAAGAGAACCATGGCAGCCTTAGGTGAGCACTGGTGAACAGAGCTGCATGCAAATGCATCCTCTTCAAGAAGGTTCTTGGAGCGTCAAGGCTAGATACAAAGAAAGAGCAGCTTTAATAGACAGAGATGGTCAGAAATTCTCAAGGGAAAAACATTTCAATAAAGGACTAAAAAATGCAGTTTATGGTCTCAGAGATCTATACCCAAATGTAGAGTGCTCTGCACTGTACCTGGCACATAGTAGGCCAAATTGACTGATCGAACAATATACGGGTAACAAGCAGGGGGAAGCAGAGGTCCTACAAGTTAGCCAATTTAGCCCTAAGAGGTGTCACTGAAACTTGATGGGAGGTAGAGCTAGAACTAGGAACAGGCAGTAGAGACTTTGCCCCAGTGGAGGAAATTTGTCTCCAAGTGGGAAACTGAGAACAAACTGAGAGTACTTGTCTTCATCTATGGGAGAAGGCAGGGGAAGAGCCTGGACACAACGGGTGGGAGCAAATGAGCTATGACTTGCCGTATCCATGTCTCTAGGTTTCCAAATCAAACCAGAAGAAAGGACAGAAACTCCAGCTAGTTTCAGACAGGCCTAGGAATGGGGAAAGAAAGTAGAAGCCCACCTGATCAGCTGACTGACTGCCTCAGTCTGAGGACCATGCTTATTGGGTCAATCAGGCTGTTATTTGTTTACCTCCCCCATCCCCCAGTAATTAGCTCAGACTTGTATGAGCACCTAATCTATTTAGAATCTGCTTTATTTCCTCTAACAAAGACAAAAAAACCAAACTTTCTCCGGAAGTGGGAGAGTACAATGGAATATTCCACTTAGCCTTTATTACCTATTGGAAAACACTTCAAATGCATCATTACCAGGGATTTAAAAGGTGTCAGGGAAGAAGAGTAATCCTTCTGGCTGACTGTGGCAATAAGGCTTTTCTTTGTTTGTGAAAGCCCCAGGAGCACCACACCACATTTTGTTTTGTTTTGCTTTACAAAGAACTGCAGGAAATGGAAACAACCCTCTAGCTAATAGAAATGAGTAAACTTCGACAGAATTTGAGTGAGATCGTTGCTGTTGACAATTGTAGTCCCCAGAGGAAAACAGTTATGTTTCCTCCTCAAAATTAAGAAGTGGAGATGAGATGGAAAAATTAAGCGAGAAAACTTGAAATAATTGAAAATATAGTACATTTTTTCAATTGGAAAGATTGCATGATTATTTCAACCAACAAAGCATTACAAGTTTAATTTAAACATAAAGAAAACCCAATTTAACATCAAGAAAATTTAAAGTTAAATGGAAACATAAAGAAAACCAGTAGGTAGCACAATGGTGATCAGGAAGTCTGAGTTCAAATGTGCCCTCAGACACTTGCTAGCTGTGTGACTCTGGGCAAGTCACTTCATCCCTGTCTGTCTCAGTTTCCTCATCTGTAAAATGGGGATAATAATAGCACCTACTTCCCAGGGCTGTTGTGAGGAGCAGATGAGATATGCCTAGCACAGTGCCTGGCACATAGCAGGGGCTTTAATAAATGCTTGTTTTCTTCTTTCATGGACTCTGTAGTTCAACCAAAAACGTCCTCATTGTTGTTCCTCATACAATTTCATGATATCTAGAATGTACCACCTTCCCAGCTCCGCCTCTTAGAATGCTTAATTGCCTTCAAATCTCAGGTAAAAGGCCACCTTCTGTATGAGGCCTTTCCTAATACTCTCCCCTGCTTCCAGTGTCTTCCTCCTTGAAAGAATTATCTTGTATTTATGTATTGATTTTTTATATATTTTGAATATTCTGTGTATATATATGCACACATACATACATATTATTTCTCCCCTAAAATGTAAGCAAGCACCTTGAAGGGGATTCTTTTCATTTTTTGCCTTTCATATCCCCTGTGCTTAGTACAGTGGCTGGCACACAGTAGGTACTAAATAAATGCTTACTGAGTTTGAATACAAGGGAGAGAGCCATTCAGTTCAAGATCAGTTACGTCGGGATAAGTAGGCAAAACCTGTTCATGCAGGGTGAGTCGTTTACAAAACAGCCCCTTCTGGAACCAATCAGAGCCAGTAAGACCCAAAGTAAAACCTTACCTCAGAGTATTACTTGTTGAAAGTGTTTGTTTGGCCAGAGGAGACTCTGGGCAGCTGCTATGGAGTTCCCTGGTCTTGAAAACCCAGACGTTGGTGTTTCTCTCTCTGGTCACTATATATGTAATGGTCATACAGTTGGATCTCTCTGTTGATCTGTGATGTATGTATTGCTTACGATCAGACAGCTGGAAGCCCTGTTTGTTGATTATTATTCCTTTGTACTTTCTCTGAAGTCCAGGGTGCTGACTTTTTCCCCTGAACTAAGTGAATGATATATGTGTTTGATTAAAGTAGATTATTGACCCCTCAAATCTGCTTTCCTTTTAGAAAAGCAGATCTAAGAACCTGTACAGCAGCCCTCCTGTGTATGTCAGGGTAAGTGCTTTTACAGCATGTCATCTCAGAATTGATCCAGTGTTGTGCTGGTTCAAGTGAGTCACTCTTCAGGGCTTTGTGGACTTGAAAACCGACTATGTGAACCATCATTAAGTGGATAGCAAATAGAGATTACGTACATATACTCCAACGTGAAGATTTGGGCCCCTCCACTCCACATCATCACGAACTCTCAGAGGCAGGCTCACCAAACACTTAGGTGGGTCCTTTGTAAGTGTTCCTAGGAATGGGCCCTCCTTGGCCAGTCCGCCATTATATGAACAAAAAACAAAAAACTTAGAAATGTAAAGTTATGCCACTGACACAAAGAATGATGTCAATGAAATGTAAGAAACCACATATTAAGCTTTGACTTTTCTTTCTCTGCATTAGAAAAGTAGGGAAATCACTTCAAGTGAACAGAGCCAGAAGAGGGCTGCCTGCCTTTGGAAAAAGGCTAAGGCAGCCAAGGATTCCAAATAGCTGGTTTTCTCTATGCTACTCTGCTAGCTTCATCACATCTGGTTTAGTTTCCTAAGACGTTGTTTGGTTTCCTAAGAGCCAGGATAGGATGTATTTATGAAGTAGTGACTCCTAACTCACTCAAAGAGAATGTCACTCATGAGGACACTTCTTACATGGGTATTGTAAGTGTATGACAGCAGCATCTTGAGGATAGTGACTGTACTGTGTCTTGTTCATTTTTGCGTTAATCCAGAGCATGTAGTAGGACAGGGATTGGGACTGGATCTGTGACTTACTTGTTACAGATTAGTCTCCAATTAGGAAGCTCCTTCTACTAAGATGGTTTAGCAACTACAAGTCTTAGAAAACTGCCCAGAGTACTGAAAAATCAAATGGTTCTTTCAGCAGAGGTAGACTTGAATCCAGATCTTCCTGGCTCCAAGGTTGGTGTTCTATTCACTATGCCATGCTGCCTCTCAACATTTTTGCTATGGATATAATAAACACAATACAGCAGATATTTAACTCAGGGCACTTTTTGGGTTAGCATTTATTCAAAATGGTAGCATCCAAGCCTTCATCTGTGGTTTCCCTTTAACACAGACCAATCAACCAATTCAAAGCAAAGACATTTAATTAAATAGGATAACAAGGTTAAAAAAATTGTTTTAATCTGCACTTGTGATTTCACTAATGTTAAGAACTACCAATATGGAAATTCCCAACTCATCTTTAACTTAGAGTTGCCTGGGAGGTTAAGTGATTTGTCCTTGGTGACAGAGATAGAGGGAACTTGAACCCACGTTTTTTGACTCCAAAGCTCTATCCACTATACCATACTGTCTTTCAGCAAGTTAAATAGCATGGGACTTCTCTCCCCTGCCCACCCACCCCTTATACACAGGAGTATTCCTTCTCATACATACTATTCCCAGGAAAAGATGGAAAATGAAACTTGTGCCTCCCAGGCAACTCACAGTCCTAGGGTTGCATCTCAGATGAAATATCTCCCTAATTCTAAAGCAGCTACTTGCTATATCTATACAGATCTGCTGATGTAATCTTCTGGCCTTCATTTTCCAGAGCTGTGAGCTTTCTTTACTAATCTACTTTAACTGAAATTATTATGAAATTATGCTGAATTATTGCTGCAAGGTGACCTCTGACTCTAATAGAGTGTTAATAGCACTTTTGTGAGTCAGACCACTATCTAAGGAGTATTTGAGTTCTTCTGTGAATCACAGCCACACCTGGCATGAGTTCCTCAGATAAATATGTCTTAAGAATGTTATTTGGTTTTCTTTAAGCAGGAACTCTCCCAGGCTTACTTGATACTTGGACTACAATATGTTGTCCTTCAGTTTCATCTGATTCTTCATGACTCCAAGGACCATAGCACACCAGGTCTTTCTATCCTCTGCTATCTCTCAAAGTCTGTCCAAGTTCATCTTCATTTATTTCATAATATTATCTATCCATCTCACCCTCTGCCTTTCCCTTTTCCTTCTGTCTTCAATCTTCCCAACACCAGGGTCTTTTCCAATGAATCCTGTCTTCTCATTATGTGGTCAAAGTATTTAAGTTTCAGTTTCAGTATTTGACTTTCTAATAAATGGCATATATTGATTTCCTGAAGTCAATTTACTGATTGATTTGACTTTGCTGACTGATGAACTCTCAAAAGTCTTCTCCAGCATCACAATTCGAAAGCATCAATTCTGTGGCACTCAGATTTCTGTATAGTCCAGCTCTCCCAACCATACATCACACTGGAAAAATGATAGCTTTGACCATTGGGACCTTTGTTGGCAAGAGGCTGTTTCTGTTTTTCAGTATGCTGCCCAAACTTGCCATAGTCTTCCTTCCAAAGAGCAGGCATCTTTTTAAATATCATGGCTGAAGTTATCTGTGGTGATCTTTGAGCCCAAGAATATAAAACTGGATAGTCCTTCTATTTCTTTTCCCCTCTACCTACCATCCATCTGGTGATGTCCATGTGTAGAGTTTGAGGTTATTGAAAAAAAAGGGGTCATGACCTGCAAGTTACCTTGACAAAGCTCTATTAGTCTCTGCTCTGCTTCATTTTGTACTCAAAGGCCAAACTTGCCTTCCATTAGAATTGTTATTCCAATTATCTTTTGATTTCCCACTTTAGCATTTTAGTCCTCTATGTTGAATGTGACATCTTTTTTTGGTATAATTTCTGGAAGATGTTTTAGGTCTTCATAGAATTGACCAACTTTGGTCTCATCAGTATCAGTGGTTGAAGGACAGACTTCTGTTATTATGATGTTGAATGGTTTGCCTGGTATTTGAACCAATATCATTTGTCATTTTTAAGATTATACCCCAGTACTGCTTTTCTCACCCTTTTACTGACTGAAGATTACTCCATATCTTCTAAGGGATTCTTGTATATGTAATGCCCATCTGAATTAAATTCACCCATTCCCTTCCATTTAAGTTCACTGACAGTCAAGATATTGGCTTTTGATCTTCCCATCTCCTTTTTGACCACATCCAGCACTGAACTTTCCTTTCATCAGTAGAAGTATCTGCAATTGAGTTACGTTTTCACTTTGGCTCAACTGCTTCATTAGTACTAGAGCAACTAGTAGTTGTCCTCCCCTCTTCACTAGTAGTATATTGGACACCTGACCTAAGCGGCTCATCTTACAATGTCATCTCTTTCATCATTTTAGTATTATCCATGGGATTTTCTTGAGCAAAGGTATTGGAATGATTTGCCATTTCCTTCTCCAGGGGATCACCTTTTGTCAGAACTTCCCACTAAGATCTGTCTTGGGTAACCCTGCATGGTATAGCTCATAGTTTCATTAAGCTATGCAAGCCCCTCTGCCACAACAAGGCAGGGATCCAGGGAGGGAGAGGGAGCAAACTAAAACAGATGCCTTTTAACTACTTTCATGTCTCTGGCAGTTAGTCCTAGTGCCCTGTGGATTACCCTGAACCTTTACTTTGCAATACTTCAAGTTAAGGGTTGAATTATCCTGAATTCCTGCACTACACTTATGTTGCTGCCTCCTACACTTGCACAATGCTTAAATCATGGTGTTCTCATTTTGTTCCTGTCAGTTCTGATTGCTGTGAACATAATTTTCCTTGAGAATACTCATCTTCTTAAATCAGAGGAGTAGTAAGTAAACAACATAATCTTGTTTTCTCCAGGCAGGAAAAAATAGGGCAGCTGGCACATAAATATTGAGTTGATGAAAAATTTGAACTTGAGCAGTCTAATTTAATCTCTTCCTCTCACCACACACTTTCATGCCCTACAAATTGCTACCTGTCTCACTAGGGTCCTGTTTGGAAAATGCTTTGTAAATCTTAAAGCACTAGAGAAATATATTAATATAAATAGATTTTACATAAATGCTTTGTGTGTATTATCTCATTTAATCCCTCTAATCTTATTAACTAGGTGCTATTATTATCCTCATTTTACAGATGAGGAAACTGAGGCAGACAAAAGTTAAGTAACTTGTCCAGGGCCATAAAGCTAGTAAGTATCTGAGGAAAGTTTGGAATTCAAGTCTTCCTGACTCCAAGTCTAATAATCTTTCCACTGCCTCAACTAGCTGCCAGAGAAATGAGCTAATATTTTTCTTCTTATTTTTTTCTACTACATTACTGAAAAACTTTATTGAAAAACCCATACCAAAGATAGATTCATGGTTATTAACAATAAGCTGTTCTTAATCATGCTTAGAAAGTGAATGAGTATAAACTATTTCACTAAGATATATACCACAAGTACAGCCATGTTTGTATGGCAGCCTTAAGTTTTTCAAAATACTTTTCCCACATTCAAATGGTAAACATTTATTAAGTGTTTATTATGTGAACTATGATCCTCAAGCATCTCTGAACAGTTGGGGATCACCATCCTCAATCACTTGGGTCCTTTAATTCCTCACTTCTACTCATCCACATCCCTGATACACTGCAAAATCTTGTTATTTCAATCTTTATAACGTCTTGTATATATATCCTCATCATGTCTTGACTTCTAATAGTTTTCTAATTAATCTCCTTAACCAAGTCTCTCTTCACTCCAATTCATTCTCCACTTACCTGTCAAAGTAACTTTTTTCTTTTCTTTTAAAAATTTTTTAACATTTTTCCCCAATTACATGTAAAAACAATCTTTAACCTTCATTTTTTTTACAATTTTGAGTTCCAAATTCATTCTCATTCTCTCTTTCTTCCCCTATCATTGAGAAGGCAAGCAATTTGATAAAGGTTATACATGTGCAGTCATGTAAAACATCAAGGCAATTTTTCTAAAGCATATGTCTGCCTATGCTTTGTCCCTGTTCAGTGATATCCAGTGGTTCCGTTACTTCTAGAATCAAACATAACCTCCCTCTCTCTTTTTTTTAACATTTAAAGTTCTTTATCACCTGGCCTCTTACTACTTTTCCTATTTTCTTATGCCTTAATCTAGGGGTAGGGAACTTGTCACTTCAAGGTCTCTAGATTCTGAAGTACAGCCCTTTGACTGAATCCAAACTTCACAGAACAAATCTCCTTAATAAAAGCATTTGTTTTGTAAAACTTGGACTCAATCTAAAGGCTGTGCCCAAGGACATAGAGGGTACAATGCCAATGCGATACTTATAGCAGTCACTATGAATATGCACGTAAATTCCAAAATATAAATAACTCTCTTCCTCAAAGATCAAACCAAGATATTTATTCAGATACCAGAAAGCCAAAGCCATCATGGTAAGAAAGAAGTTTATATACATCACCAATCCAGTAAGCACCAACATCACCACGCCTTCCTTTCATTAGGCCTCCCCACAAACAAGCTCTCCTAGGCAAAATTCTTCCCTCTCTCACTCACACTAGCTGCTCTGCCTCACCTCTGCCTCACTCTCTCCCAGCTCTGCTTACTCTTACTTTCTGCTCTACCCAATCAGCAAACTCCTCCCACCATGGGCTCCATGTGACTCAGGCTCCATCGTAGCAGTCAGGAGAACCCGAGCTCAAAGCAGATCACATAGGCTTATTAATGGGCAGGAAAGATCTTACCATTCCATTAACATTACAGAGGGCCACATGTGGCCTGGAGGCTGCAGGTTCCCCACCCCTTCTTTAATTCCTCTGTGATCCCAGTGGCCTATTTCCAATTCTCTGACTATAACACATTATCTCCTTTCTCTGTAACTGTCTGCACTGGCTGTCTGCCATACTAAGAATATTCTGGTCCTGCATCTCCTCTTCTTAGTTTCACTGGTTTCTTTCAAGACCCAGCTCAAGCAGGTCTTTCCTATTTTTCCTGGCTGCTAGTCCTTTCCCCTCTCAGACTGCCTTCTTTTTCAATGCATATACATATCTCGTGTTTACCTAATTATTTACATGTGGTTGTCCCACATTAGAATGTAAATTCCTTGAGTTCAGGATCTATTTTTTCCCTTTTTAAAATTAAAGAGTATTTTTTTTAATTAACAAAAGTCTGATACCATTTGCCCTTGCCTGCAATGAAAAAAAGAAAACAAAATTCCTTGTAACAAATATACATTGGCAAGTAAAACAAATTTCTGCATTGGTTATGCCTAAAAAATATTTCTTAATCTGTACCTTGAATCTATAACCTCTTTATTAATAGGTGAGCATCATGGGTCCTCTGGAATTGTGATCTGTCATTATGTTGTTTAGAGTTCTTAAGTCTCCAGTTATAGAACCACAGAAAGGTCAAGGTAATTTCCCTATATCAGTATATCACAGATACAGAGTAGTGGCATTGTGGGGTATCATTTACAGTTTTTGGGTATGGTTCCAAATTGCTTTCTTGAATAGTTAGACCAATTTCATAGCTCCACCAACAGTGTATTAATGTGCCATTTCTCCCACAATCTCTCTAAACTGTTATTTTCCATTTTTGTCAAGTTTGCCAATCTGAGAGATATAAGTTGCTTTAATTTGCATTCATCTACTTAATAGTGATTTGGAATTTTTTTTTCACATAGATGCTGAAAACTTGAATTTCCTACTCAGAAAACTGCTTGTTCATAGTCTTTAATAACTAGGTAATGGCTGTTGTTCTTATAAATTTAAATCAGTTCCCTGTACATTTTGAAAATAATACCTTTATCAGAGACACTTCCTGTATTTTTTTCCTAGTAACTTGTTACCCTAATTTTAGCTGCACTGGGTTTGTGCAAACCTTTTAATATTATATAATCACAATTGACTATTTTACCTTGTATGATCCTTTCTATCACTTGTTTAGTCATTAACTCTTCTTCTGGGTATAAATCTGAAAGATAATTTCTTCCTTTTTCCTCTAATTTGTTTATGATATATCTCATGATATGATAATGTGTTTTTTTTTTAATGCTTAAGTCATGTTACCATTTGGAAATATATGGTAGGAGATGTTAGTGTAAATCTAATTTCCACCAGGCTGCTGTCAAGTTTTCCTGATAATTTTTGTCAAAGAGTGAGTCCTTCCCTCAGTAACTGGGGTCTTTAAATTTATCAAGCATGATGCTACTGTGTTTACTTTTGTCTGTTGTATACCTAATCTTCCTAATGACCAATTTTTAAAACCAGTTTTAAAATGTTAATGACTACTGCTTTATAATTGTTTTAAAATACTTCTGTTCTATAAAATATTATTTGGGTGTTGAATTGGTACAGCATTGAAAAAGTAAATTAACATAGGTAGTAGTATCATACTATTTTATTAGTTCAACTTACACATGAGCAATTAATGTTTGTCCAATTATTTAGGTCCATTTCTGCAAAAAATATTTCATTGTCTTGACTTTGCATCAGTTTATACAGGTCTTCCCAGATTTCTCTGAACCATCTCCTTTCTTATTTCGTACAGCACAATAGTAGTCTACCATAACTGTACGTCCCACTTGTCCAGCTGTCCCCCACTGATGAGCCACCTCCTTTCCAGTGGTTGCTAGCCCAGAAACGGACTTTCTGCAGATGTTGCTAAGTATCTGTCAGTTTCCTTCAGGGTATAAGCCAACGAGGAATTTCAGGAGTTCTTAAGTTTATTTCTAATTGTCTTTATAACGTGTATATATGTGCGTGTGTACATACATGTATATAAATATACACACATATACAATGCATATAAATACACACACATATAGATACAATGTATAAAATGCTCCTTTTCTGCTCACTTCTCAGTTCTTACAAGCCTTCCCAAATTTCTATGAAATTGTCTCCCTGATCGTTTCTTAGAGTATTCTGTTACAGTTACATGCCATACTGTAACTAGTTAACTAGTAACTTTCTTTCAGGCACCAAACTCAAATGTGCAAAACTTCCCTGAGGCAACGGCGCTCAGCACACAGTTAGGTCTTCAGAGCTGTCAGGTGATGCATGGTTAACCACCAGCTCTCCTGACACACCTTGAAGTTCAATTTTCATGATTAACATTTTCCTTACCTAGATAAACCTAGGTAAGTGACAAAATAATACGTCACGCCCTGATTTGTAACTCTTCCTCGGTTCCTAGGTGTAAATGCTGAAACTGACAATTTTACAACCGGATTTCTCGGAACCGTAATCGCCAGCTCCAGCACACTCCTGCCCTCGGTCCTCCAAAGTGGCCATCCATATTCACGCCTTATTAGCCCCCAAAGGAAGCCAGAGAGCTGGAGTCCAGCCAAGACTCCAACAAGACGCCTGGGCGGAGCCTGTATGACCAGTAAAGGCAGAGGGGCGGGGTAAGGAGTCAGAGGCACGTGCCGTACCTAAACACTGGAGCTACGCATGCGCAGTGAGGATGTTCCTAGACCAGGGGCAAAGGCACGAGGAACCTGCCAGACTCTGGAGGGGAGCATGCGCACTGGAAGACGGGGAGAGGCTTTGGGAAAGGAGAGGCCGCGGCGGCTGCCTGTGCAACGCGCAAGCGCGACCGTCCTGAAGGGGTCGGCCGGCCGCCTCGCCAGAGCTGGGAAGCAACACACGCCCCCTCCGCGTTGTGGGAGCGTAGCGTGCGTATTACGTAAGCGAAACGGACGTTGGCGCCGACGCCGGAAGTGCCTCTGTTTTGCGTTTTCCGTTTTCGCTCTGTCCCTTTCTTCTGGGCCAGCCGGAAGTCGGAAGGTCTCCGCGGAGGACCAGAAGGGCCTCGACCTCGACCTTGACCCCGACCTCCTCTCCGTGGGATTCCGAGCATGCCGCGCTCGCGGGGCGGGGGCCGGGGCGGGCGGGAGACCGGCAGGGCCGAGCTGGTGTCCCGCTCGCTGCAGAGCGCGCAGCACTGCGTGGCCGGCCAGGACTTCGGCACGGCCTACGCGCACTACCTGCTCGTGCTCAGCCTGGCCCCCGAGCTGCGGGACGACGTCAAGGTGAGCGCCGGGCCGGCCGCTCCGCCCGCCGGGCCTGCTCGTGGTGCTGCCAGCCCTCGGGGCGCCCCCCGGGCCTCGGAGGCCTCAGGGCCCTCCCTCCGTCCCTCTCCCGGTGCCGGGGGGCCGAGGAAGCGTTCTCTGCCTACTGGAGTTAGAGTCGTGCTGGCCTGAGACCGTGGACAAGTGACTTCACGCCGCTGGGCCTCGGCTTCCTTAGATGTAAAAGGCAGAGGATTGTATTAGACGGCCCAAGGCCCTTCTCCGCTCCCGTAATAGATCCGTTTGAACGGATCCATTACTAGTTACGTCTCCCACTTTGCCTTTGCTGGAGGGGTCGTCCATGTCCGCAGCGCAGACACCCCCTCCCCCAGTCATCTTGGGATAGCCTCTTGTCTTTGCCCTCATGAAGTTTTAAGTCTGGTAGGGTTATATAACACAGCAAGTGTGTGTCTGAGAGAAGACTTCAACCCCAAGCCTGCCCTCCACTGGTCTGCTGTACCATGCTCACTAAAAAGAATCAAAAATGCACATTCACACGGTTATTTCGGGTGTACACCGTAGCCCCAGTTTTAAAACTGGCAGCCACGCAGAGTGCGCTTCTGGGTTATACACTGTTTTGTGAAACTGACACAGAGCAAACTGTCACCTCCTACTGTAACAGTTTCTGTAGTAAGATCTGGTTCAATAAGATACATACACGTTCATTTTTTCCCACATCTGCAGTGAAAAATCCACCTTGAGTGGATGAAACAAAGCATAGTAAAAAATAAGAGATTTCTCCCTAAAAACAAATTTGGTTCCTCATCATGAACATAAAAGCAGATGTCTTTGTGTGATATAAAATTTAAAGTTTTTTAAGATTTAGCCTTGATTAAAAACATTGAACACAAATTTGGTAATTAAACAGATCTGTCATCTCACCTATGTGTGCACTTCATACCTTACCCTGATTTGTGGCCAGAAAGTTTCATCATATGGTCCCCAGCCTCCAGGGAATGCACTTGCAACTTAGCTAGGTTGGTCCTAAGATGAGGTACACAATCAGTTGCTAGGTCTGTCTTGAAAGCTTTTCCAGCTTGGAAGACCTTTTGAGGTCTGTTGGCTTAATCTTTTAGAATTTATATAATATTATATAAATTTTATATGTAATATATATTATGTGATATTATAAGGCAGAGGGTAGAACTTTCAGTTCAATTTAGCAAGTGTTTATTAAGTGCTGTGTGCCAGGTAATAGAGGTACAAAGACAAAAATGAGAGGCCCTGTTCTCAGGTGGATTACGTTTTGCCTGGGGAAAGCATACACAGGTAAATACAAAACATGCGAAATCACTTTTCATGTCTTAAAATACAAATGATTCTGTGAAGACCACTGAAGTATAAAAATGGAACACTGATTCATTAATAGGGTAGTTTTCACTGAACAGTAAGGAGTTGCCCTTCATTTGGGGAGTGACTGAACAAATTTTAGAATGTAGAATTTTAGAATGTAGTGGAATATTACTTTGTCGTAAGAAATTATAGAAGGGATGGATATAGAGAAACGGAAAGTCTGGTATAAACCAACATAGAGTTATGTGAGCAGAAGTAGGAAAATAATTTATACGGTATTTCTTAACATTGTAAAGAAAAACAACTTTGAAAAGTTTAAGAACACTGATCAATAGCAACCCCACCCCAGAGGACTGATGGTAATGCAGGCTACTTTACTTGCATTTTGAAAGAAGTGGTGGACGTTAGATGCAGAATAAGTTTGAGTCAAGTCTAATGTGTGGATTTATTTGGATTTATTTTGCTTGAGTATACTCATTTGAAACGAGAGGATTTGTTGTTTTTTAAATTTCAGAGGGGTTAGGTGGGGCAAGTGATAGTGTTTTTTGCAAAGTACAGAATAACAAAATTATTTTAAATACTCTCATCTGGGCAGACAATAGTTAATATTTATGTTTGGTATTTAGTGGTAACACAAATGCTGGTTCTACTATTTTACTACCTGTGTAACCTGGGTAAATATCACTTAACTGTCTCTGGGCCTTAATTCCTCTGCTTCAAAATGAGGGGCTGGATTAGATGGCCTCTGCAGTTTCTTTGAACTCTAAATCTATGATTTTATCTTAGATAGACATGAGACTAAGGAAATGGAATACACATGTAACACTTGTACCTCTGTGTAGTTTTCCAGTTTCCATTGTTGTAATCTGTGTGGGGTGTACATTCATAACTGTAGTTAGAGAACTGAATCATATTTCCATTTATTTGTGAGAAGCTTTTTGAGGGAGTGGAATTTAAGGTGGTGCTTTCATTAATTATATTTGAATTCCCTGAAATTCTAGATTTGACATTATACATGGTCTTTCTTTTACTGATGTATATTTTTCCTCTTTTGAAAAGGAAACTTTTCAGTATACCCTCCTCAGATGGGCAGAAGAACTGGATTCTCTGAATCGAGTACAAGACTTATTTGGTTGCTATGAGCAGGCCTTGGAACTTTTTCCTGATGACGAAGTGATATGTAACAGCATAGGGGAACATCTGTTCAGGTTTGTTATTTCAAAAGCATGGCTTTGTTCAGATGTATAGAAGTTTTGTTGAATTATTAATGTAGTCAAAACAGCTGAAGAAGAGAATGCTTTGGGTGTAGTATAATGATTACTGTTTTTCCACTTGTGGTTTCACTGAGACCTTTAACTTTTGGTCCAGGAGTTAAAAAAAAAAATTAACTTACTACTTTTGAATTTGAAAGATTTGAGAGTACATGGGGACGTGGAGGTGTGGGAAGGTAATTGCCTGATTCTCTCGATGGGGAGTGGGGGAGGGATGAGAACCAGAATCACATAATTAGAGTAGGAAGGAATTACAACCCTCATCTAGTCTAACCTATGCAATGGAATTACCTCTCTAATTTACCCCACAGCACTTGAACACTTCCAAGGAAGGGAAACCTTCTTTCATCTATCCAGGAATTACATGTTGATGTTTGGTTATTTTGGGAGTAGGGTGGGCGAGGGATTGTTAAACAGTACTTCCTTCTTAGGGTAGAGAGTGGTCTGAGGGAGGTAGAAAGGGCTAAGAACACTGAGTAAGATTTCTTATTAGGAACAAACCATTAAGTAAAACTGAATTGTTGGCCGAAATAAGCCATTAAGTAAATAAAGTATGCACCAATAAACAATATCTTACCCTATAGCTGTTGGAATAGTTTTCCATTTAAATGAGATTGAATTATTAAAAATTTTAAATATATGTATTTTAAACTAAATTGGACTCATTTTAAGTTCACTTAAGATTATATTTTTGCCCTTCTGACTTTATTTAAAATTGAAGTTTTAAACATATTATTCTATATTGTAAACATGTAATGATGGTATAATCACGTGATTCTGTTAAATTCCAAGATCAATTAATCTTTGAAAACTAGAATAGAAGCACAGGCTCCTAATTGTCAGTTTTTGTTAGTGTGAATTGTCACAGCCACCATAAGAATTAAAGAGGAATAAAATTTTTGTGCTGGTTTCAAGAATTTTATTGTGACTTCCCCCCCCCCCCAAAAATCCATTATTTATGCTTCACTAATTTAGAATTTGTAGTAATTGATGATTATCTTAGCTGAAGTTTGCCTTAGCTTTTTTCTGGAAGAAAAGGATTTGTTAAGCCAGAAAATTAATAGTGCAAAGAAGATATGAAAGGAAATGCTTTTTAAAACAGTTTAGAAATATTTAGTTTACTCACATGCCAGTAGCATTATTATCTAAAGGATCTCTCTAGTTGTCAAGCAGAGTTTGGGTGGATTTAATTTAAAAAGAAGTATCTGTGGCATTCTCCTGTACTTGGAGGCAGAAAACCTGAATTGAAGACATTGTTGTATTGCATGGGTAAATCAGTGACTCTGAATGTCAGTGTCTTTTTCTGTAAAAGAAGACATTGAACTACATTAGAGTGTACCTTTTTGTGTGGCATGGACTCTTTTGGCAATCTGGTTGGTGACCAACTCTTCAGAATAGTGTTTTTAGATGCATAAAATGAAATCCATAATATTAAAAGAGAAACTAATTATATTGAAGTGGTTGTAAAAAATATTTTTTTAAGTTTATAGATTCCAGGTTAAGAACCCTCTTGGACTACATGATCTCTAAGGTCTCTTGTAGTTCTGCCTAAAGTTCCATGATTCTGTGCCACAACTTAATAAATTATTTTTTCCCCAAAGCTGTAATATTATAGTCTACTATAAACTTAATGTTGTTTTTTACAGCTCTGATGTAGGTTCCTTTTTATTTTTAATTAACTTTGCAGCTACATCATAAAACTGAGTGATGATTTGGTTACTTTATCAAGGTTAATTGAAGCAGAGATATGGAGTTATTGAGAAGGGGATCGTTTCCACTTCAGTCATGGTTGTTTGGGGGTGGTGTTTATTCATATCATTTGCCTTATCCAGCAGTCAGTGAGTATTGATTACTCAATTGTACAATACTGGTTTCTTAGAATTGTGCTTGGGTACTGAGGATAACATGAGAGACAATGATGTAGGCCTTGATATTAATGGCTAACTACTTGTGGAGACAAGATTAATATGTGAAATAGCAATAAATAGCATCATAAAATCTAATTTTAAATTTTTGGTATAAATTTAAGTATGATTGGAAGAATTAGCAAAGGGATAGATAGCTAGGGCTTGTAGGAGCCAGGGAAAGTTTCATGAAGAAGGTAGGCCTTGAAGGGTAGGATTTGGAATGGAGTAGGGAGGGCTTTCCAGATACCGAGGGGGTATGAGTGTAGAGCTAAAAGTAGATAGCTAAATATTTTCTGTTTATCATTTTTTATTGGTAGAATGGGCTTTAGAGATGAAGCAGCTGGCTACTTCCACAAAGCAGTAAAGCTAAATCCTGACTACACTGATGCAAAAGAGAATTTTTATCGTGTTGCAAATTGGCTGGTGGAACGCTGGCACTTTATCATGCTTAATGACATCAAGAGGAATATGACTTACCGTTCAGCAATCCAGAAGGTTGTTCGCTTGGGGTGCAAAACTGTCCTGGATATTGGAGCAGGAACTGGAATACTAAGGTTTGTCATCAGTACGTGTAGATTCTTGTTATCCTTTAAACTTTATGTTCAATCAAGAATGAGATCTATTTTTTCTTTAGAAAAATACTATTGTTAACTGCTTTTGGATTTTGGAATTATCATCTTAAGAACATTTCTTTTGTGTTACCTAGTTATTATCTCTGATATATTGTTGTCCTAACTTTCATGGTTTCAAACTGACTTGTTTAATTATTATCATTGATGGCCAGAGATTTTATTTAAAAAATACAAAATAAAGCCAAGTTTATAAAATAAGCTCAAAATTAAAGGAGAAGCAGTCATGTCCTCTTCTTAAATAGTGTAATTCCCTTATTTTGAAAAGAAAACTAATTTTTGTTGCTTGATTTTTTTCTTCCCTTACAGCATGTTTGCTAAAAATGCTGGTGCACACCGTGTCTATGCTTGTGAGCTGTCCAAGACCATGTATGAGCTCTCTCGTGACATAGTAGCAGCAAATAAGATGGAAACAGGGATCACACTATTACATATGAAGTCTCTGGATATAGATGTTCCTAAGCACATTCCTGAGAGGTATTGTCTTGCATGTTCTGTAACACCTTTTAAATCACGATCTGATTTTTGAAAGTTAAGTTGTGAAAATAATCTTGGTTTAAGTTCCGAGTAAACAGAAATAACTATTTAAGAAAAGAAAGAACAATATAGGTAGAAAGCTGTGCTTTATGAGAACAAGTTCATTGGATTGTTGTGTAAAGGTTTTGAGGAGAAATCTTATCTTTCTTTTTTAAAGTCGTGTGAATTAACACCTCCCGTCTTGTTTATCTAAGAACAAGCTCTGAATGGGAAAACTGATGAAATCTTGTAAATTCCTAAGGTCACTTCTAGAGTGACCTTAGAGGAAGATGTGATTGCTTTCTAATCTAGGTCTTCTGGGTCCTTTGAAAATAGCCTAGTTTTAGCCTAACTGTCCGTTGTAATCCTGTCCTGGTCATACATTAACTTGCTTTGATCTATACATATAAGATTTAGTGTAGTGGGAGTCATGAGTTTTGAGTTTTAGTCTTTACTCTTTTACTTTCATAGGTCCTCATAGGTTTTACCTCCTTCACAAGATTATTGTGAGGGAATTGCTTTGTAAACGTGAGCTAAAATTTCTCACCTCAGTTTTCTCATTTGGAAAAATGAGAGAGTTAGACTAGATGATTGCTATTATGGTCCATTCAGCCATTAGTCTTCCTATAGCGTCCTGCCACTATATTTTTCAGATGAGTCAGTCGGTAAGCATTTATTAAATGCCTACTACGTACTAGGCACTGTGCAGTTGCTGGAGGTGAGGTTCTAGGACTCTAGGTAGTCTGTCAGAGCTGTCCGTTAGGGTTCTTGCTGTTAAACTGTAGCCTCACCTCTGTTTTATCCTAGAGGAAGTAGAGAAGTGAATTTTTGACTAATGTGTCCATTCTTATTGCTGCTGAAGCACTAAGACCTAGCACTTGAGGAATTTATATTCAATCATATAATTTTATTCGATTTGGCTTTGTATATCCTGATTGAGCATCTTCCTAAATATTTAGTTAAAAAATTATTATAAAATTTGATAACCTTTGGTAACTATTAATAAAAATCTGATGAAAGTTTCTTATATCCTTTGTGTAAATTAATGTCCTTCATTGTCTCTGCATTGCCAGTAGTTGTTCCG
Source organism: Notamacropus eugenii (assembly GCF_028372415.1). Lineage (NCBI taxonomy): Eukaryota > Metazoa > Chordata > Mammalia > Diprotodontia > Macropodidae > Notamacropus > Notamacropus eugenii. Next base: position 145,003,823 of record NC_092877.1, on the reverse strand, counting down.
TAAAGGAAGTTTTAAAGCACGTATTGGTTTGAATAGTTGTGGAAAACATTTGGGTAGATAGAGTATTGATTCTTTGTCGTATGTGAATTATAAAGGTCATCTTACCTAGTAAAAGAGATACATACTTTGTGATATCAATCCTCAAATATTTATTTAGTACCTGGTACATACCAGGAACTAGGCTTGGTGCTGGGAAAACTAAAACACTTAGGAAATAGTCCCTGCCTTCAGGGAGCTTACATTTTGTTGTTCTTGTCTATATATGTGCAAAACATACACAAATACATCACAACTTGAGGAAGAGGCAACTAGGGAGATCAGGGAATGTGATGTTTAAGCTGGGGTCTGAAGAGAGGGAGTTGTCCTTGGAGGGCATTTGTTCTTGATGTGAGGAACAGGTTGTGTGAAGGCCTGGAGATTGGAGATGGAACATTATGTATGAGGAATAAAAAGAAGTTCAGTTTGACAAGGCTTTCTAATATGTGAAGGGGAGTAATATATGATAAACTTGGAAAGGTAGGTTCAAGCATGTTGTAATTTTTAGCATAGTTTTAGGACCCTAATTTGGGGGGAGGGATTTGGGGAACGAATCAGGGTCGAGATCTATGATTTTATCTGTTGAGATAATTCCTGGTTTGAAAATTGCCTCCACTGATAATTCAGATCAACTCATTTGTAACTTACAGCCTTAGAGAGTATACCAGAACACTCAGAGGACTTACACATGGTCATTCATCTCATATGTGTCAGAGGAAGGACTTAAACCCAGATCTTTAAGATAGTCCCTCTTTCAACTGGATCATGTTTCCTCTCAGACCCTTAATCATTCCCTGTATGTGTTTGGTGGGGAGATATTATTTCTCTTTTTGTTATTGTTGGTTAGTTTAGTTTATTATTTTAGTTTAGTTTTTCTGACTCTTTGTGACCCAATTTGGTGGATTCTTTCACTAGAGTAGCAAAGATGCTAGGTCATTTTACAGATGAGGAAACTGAGGGAAACAGGATTGAGTGGTTTGTTCAGGGTCACATAGCTAGTTAACGTCTGAAACCAGCTTTGAACTCAGGAAGATGAATCTTCCCATCCACTGTACCACCTAGCTGCCTTTCACTTTTAGTGTTCTTTAAAACAAGTCTACAGACATGAGAGGTAACATGGTGTAGTGCAAAGGTTTTCAGTAAGTGGCTTCTTGACCCGTGAGGCCCCTGGAGCCTCAGGGGATCTTTCAGGGAGTCTTTGAGGTAAAAACTGTTTTCATAACAATATAAAGACATTTTAGTTTCCAATATGGTAAATGTGCATACCTGTAATCCATGTAGACAAAAGCTCTTTGGGAGTAGGGGTAGGTCCTCAGTAATTTTTCAGAGTCTGAATGAGTCCTGAAACCAAAAAGTTTGAAAACCACTGGTGGGGTAGATAGGGCACCAGGCCTGGAATCAGGAAGACCTGAGTTCAGATCTCACCAGCTGTGTGACTGGGCAGGTCATTTAACTGCGTTGTCGCTCACTTTTCTCTTCTGTAATATGAGGGTGTTGGATCCTATGCCCTCCCAGGTCTTTTTCTCTTCTAGTGCTGTTCTTACAGGGCCCTTGAATTGACAGATGTATGGATGATTTGTTGATCAGGGTGGGACTATTCCTCATTTGATAGGTGTCCCCTTAATTTCAGTTGTTTCTTACTAACAAAGTAGCTGGTGTGTGTGTGTGTGGGTGTGTGTGTGTGTGGGTGTGGATGTGTGTGGTGTGTCTCTTTTTTCTCTTTGATCTCTAAGGTATAGGCCTAGTAGTGGTATTGCTAGGCCTACAGGTATGCAAAGTTTAATGATTTGGGGGGCATAGCTGTAGATTGCTTTCCTGAATGGTTATATCAATTCACAGCTCTAATAAAAGTTTAGTAATATGCCTGTTTTCCCACAGCTTCTCCAACATTTTTAATTTTCCAGTTTTGTCATCATTGCCAATCTAAGGGTGTGAGGTTGAATCTTGGAATTGCTTTGATTTGCATTTCCATAATTATTCGTGAGTTGGGGGGGAAATTTTACATGGCTAGTGATAGCTTCAGTTTCTTTGAAAACTTGCTGTCATGTCCTCTGACAATGCAGTTGTGGAATGGCTCCCTCTTTTATCTCTTATTCCTGTCCTATGTTTTCTAGTATCTTTCTTGTAATCTTTAACTTATTCCTACCTTTGCAATAAAGTAACTAAATGTCTCAGTATATGTTTGTTGATTTAATTTGGAAGGCCTTTGCAATTTCTTCATACAATTTTTCTAACTATTCATATTGGTGTATAAGATGCAGCTATTTTCAGGCAGCATTTTTGCATATACTTGTTACAAACACTTCACTACTCAATAGCCCAATATCCTATGAAATGCTAGTTCTTGTTGCTTTGGGGCACATCAGTCAGTTAACAGGCATTTGTCAAGTGCCACCTATGTGCCAGGCACTGTTAGGTATTGGAAATACAAAGAAAAACGAGATAACAAGTACATAGATATTTATATGATCAATGCAAGGTGATTTTGAGAGTGATACACTAGGCCGCTGGGTTATCAGGAAAAGATTTGTGTAGAAGATGGTGTTGGAGCCAAGCCTTGAAGGGCCCTCAGAGAGGTGGGGTGAAGATTGCTAGTTCTAGTAAGGAACAGAAAGAAAGCCAGGGGGCTGTATTTTAGTGTGTTCTAAGAAGAGTAAGGTGAAGTAAGGTTGGAAAGGTACAATAAAGCCATTGAGTCAATGAACAAATATTGAGTGTCTCCTGTGTGCCAAGGATAAAAGAAGTAATGACCCTGGCTCTGAAAGACTTCTGTTTTGGGGGAGAAACATTTACATCTATAAACATAAACATATTTATATATATAGCACTGGCCGTTACTGAATGTATGACTGTCATGCTCTTTGAGCCAGTTTCTTTATTTATAAAATGGAATAATAAAAAGGTGTTACCACCTCACAGGATTGTTGTGGCTTTATAAATCTTAAAATGTTATTATAAATAGCTATGATGATTATTCTGAGTTTCAGAAAAATATCTAGGAATAGAACTTATCACATTTCTCAAGGATTTAAGAAATTCTTTTGGTCAGTATAATAATAATGTCAATGTGATTTCTTCAATTTATAGTATTAAATTGGATAATTCCATTAATAATTGGAAAATGTTGGGTGGTGATTGATTTCTTAATTGTACTGTCAATATTAAAATGTGTATTTGGGAATGGGGCATACATTCTATGTCATTAGTGCTACTTTGGAAGCATATTTTAAAGTATTAAACCAAATTTTAGAGAAATGTTTAAGTGCCTTAATTATAAAAAAAATTATACAATTTTTAACGAAAGAAATTCATTCTTAATTTGTAGCAGTAATGGCACTTAATTTAAGATAGATAAGCACACACATATATTTTAAATGTATCATTTAAAAAACTTACATGTATCTTTAAAAAATCATTCTATAGAGTTTCCCTAGTTGTAACAGAAACTGTCGATGCAGGTTTGTTTGGAGAAGGGATTGTGGAGAGCTTGATTCATGCCTGGGAACGTTTACTTTTGCAACCAAAGGTAAGCAGCATGAAAATTCTTGAATAGGTTAGAAATGATAGACTTATGTAAGCATATGTATGCATATTTAGATTTTTTTAAATTTATGGTGAGAACTTTTAAAAATTTAATTTAAAATTCAGATCATTTTCTTTCTGTGTTCGCATTGTTTTGTTAAAACTTAAAGTGGCTAGGTACTTCAAAATATTATTTTAAATGTTTATTTGTATATATGTGTGTCTTTATATGTATATATTTTTTTACATATGTACATATATGTCAATATGTAAGCACACAGATAAGTATTAGGATTCCACATTCTAAAAAACACTTGTGTAAGACTTAATTGTCCTAAAAACTTGAATGAGGGAACACTGTAATTTAAAAACATTTTGTCTAAAAGCCTCTGGAGTCTCTCACAGTGCCTGGCACATAGTAGGCAGTTAATAAATGCTTGTTGATTGACTGAACACTTTATTTTGTTTTGGAATAGCTAGAACACTTCCATGCTATGGAAGTGTTCACACACACACACACACACACACACACACACACACGTAAACAAAGGGAATATTTAAATTCTGGTAGCATTGCTTATTATAATTCATCATAGGCCTACATTGCCTAACCTTTAGTTGGTTCTATAAGAGCAATACGCTAGGCAAAAAACTATTGATAGGGAGAAGTTAGTCTCATAGGAACAGTGTTATGTATGGAACATTAATCAGTCACAATCAGTTGGTAATTTACACAGGGGTGATAGTCACCAGCTATCTGATTGGCATCTTAGTTGATTGACTGAGTGAAGTCTTGACAATATGGAGTTTGAATATAACATGTTAATGATATTAATGATATGAAACAGCATCAGTCACGGCAACATTTTGCAGGATATTCCCATATTTCAGTACACTGTATATTCAGCATCAGCTTTTAAAGATTGTGGGTACTTTTTTGGTGTTGGTTTTAGTGCTCTGATCAGTGATTCCCAAAGTGTGGCCTGGGGATAAACCCTTTCAGGGGATCCACAAGGTTAAAACTATTTTCACAAAATATTAAGATGTTTTAGTTTCAAATATAGTAAATATTAATATATATATATCCCACATAAACAAGAACTCTTGGGGGGAGGGATTTTTAATTTTTAAGAGTGTAAAGGAGTACTGAGATCCAGAACTTTGAGAACTACTGTTGTAGGTCACTGGATAGGATGCAAGGTATGCTTTTGGAGGAAGTACTCACATCAGTGAGATCTTGGAGGTATAGAAGTGTTGAGGCTAGTTTAAATGAATTTAACTTCACCTCTTTATGTGATTTGGACCTTGGCAAGAATGATTTGTTTCTGCGTAAGTGAAAGAATGTCTCTGCACTGTTCATAGTTGTCATTTCTCTACCATGAAGGATGTTAGGGTGAAAAATTTTGTTCAGATCCATTTGTATGAATGAAGGGAGTTATATAAATGTATTTGTTGAAATAACCGTAGTTTCCATTTTGAAATTACAGAAACAAAAAGTAATGTTGTCTAGAATTTATGAGCTAAGGGTGTTTAGACTTGGTGTCTGGAAGTGTGATTGGGAATGTTGATCACTGAGCAGTGACCTTAAAGTATGATCTTCAGGTAGGGGCAGAGAAGGACCTTCTTTCCATGAGGGTCACATGGAAGCAAAGCAGCTTACTGTATTTTCTTTTGTAGGGCTGGACAGAAAGATAAAGTGAGAAGAGACATGTAAAAAGTCGAAGTTCATGTTAAAATTATGACAGGGAACATGAAACTATTTTCAAATACAAGTTAATATTACAAAGCATATTTTGATTCTATATCTATACTAATTGAAGGAGAGGGAAAGGATATAAAGAGTGATAAAGGAAAGGGGATAAAGAGGTTTATAGCTGCATGCCACAGTCATTGTACCCACAGAGAGGGAAAGAAAAACACATAGGTAGCACTTAAGAGTGACAAAGGGACAGAGAATATTATAATAGATATTGAATTGCTAGAAAACTATTCTTGTCACATGAGCAATAGTTTTCAGAGTGTGGTCACCACCCTATGAAAGTATAATTTGTTGGTTAACCGCTATTTCATTCAACTACCTGTTGTTTTTAGACCTTTTAAGTTTTGTCTTGACTGAGATAACTACAATAAATTGCCTTAGGAGAAACTGATTTTCTGGGCCAGAGCAGAATTAAATTAAATTAAGCTTAGGTTCTAAAGTGTTTTGGATCTGTAAGTTCCCTACTTTCATCTTAAAGGACAATTTGACTGTTTTAGATAATCTGATATAATACTATCCTATCTTTTCTGCCTCTGGCAAATTTTTTATAATAATAAAAAAAAAAAGTCTTGGGAAATTATCAACTGAAGGTAGAGGTTGTTTCTGCTTCCTTCTGACTTTTTAACCATTTTGATCTAGTTTTTCCCTGTTTTATTAAAGTATCTATGGCCCTTATAGCTTATATTCTTGAAAATTATAAGATATTCATTTGAATTTTCAAAAATTCTACTTGTCAAAATAATCTTTCACCCTTGTGCTGTACTCTTTTAAGTATTAGCATTTCCCTTGCTAAGCATAAATATTTACCTCATGTGCTTAATTTTTTTTTTCTGTACAAGACTAAGACTTTGTTGTTACAAAGTAGAATGACTTGGTTACTTGTTAATAGTTTTATTAATTGCAAAGCATAAACTAAAATGTATATATATATATATATATATATATATCATATAATTCAATATGGTTTTAAAATTAAGAAAATTAAGTCTGAAAAAGTCCTTACAAATCCAAACCCAGTAGTTGTGTGTTTGTGTGTGTTTTAATTTCAGAAAACACTTACTCAGAGACCCCTTGTTCTATGAGGTGCGTGAGTTTTTAGTTTATGAATGAAAATGATAGCTTAAACTTATAGCTCCTTTTAGATCCAATGTACTCATGTGGGGATTAACTTATTTGTTCTTCTAACAACCCCTGTATATTAGGTAATGAGAATTGATGTCATCCCTGTTTGATAAGGAAACAGATGTCCCCCAGAGGGGTTGTGACATGCCAAAGGTCACAGCTATTGAATGGATGATTCAGGACTGAAATGGTTTGGTTTTTTGGCTCCTAATTCAGAAAGACCATACTTTGCCATCTTTCATGTCATATGACAGATTTACGAATGATGTTATTTCCTAAACCAAAGATGTCTGACTTTATTATGAAGAGAAATTGTTTATTTTTTTAAAGTCTTGAGATCATCCCATCTATGGAATAGTAAGAGGAGGGGATAAGGGGCAAGAAATGTGGAGACTTCAAAACATAGCTCCCTTCCCTGCTAAGGATCCCAGCAAAATGATGAGGAAGGCATGGTTGGTATCAACTTGAGATTGATCAAGGAATACTTCAGATCCCAAAGTACTGTTTAGACACCTTTGTCCTGGTAGCCTCCGTTGCAGTTGCCAGAGTTATATTCATTTTTCAGAGGTCTCCTACCCTCTCAGCTTTGGATCTGGTTTAAATTCAGTTCAATTCAATAAACCTTTATTTAAGGGCCTAATAAGTGCCAGTCACTGTGCTAAGTGCTGGAGATACAAATAATAAAAAGAAAGGTAGTCTCTAGGCCCTTACGATCTAATGGGGGAAGACAGCACATAAAAGGAAGCTGGAAAGCAGTAGGGGGGAAACAGGGAATGCCAAAGGGTACCTGGCATGGGGCAGAAGGGACATTCTGTTCTGTGCTTTTAAAACCAGACAGAGATGCAGATGGAAAGTGGAGTGACCTAGTAGTCCATTTCTGCCCTTTATAAAGGACAACTTTGGACAGAATCTAGTATTCCCCTCTTCAGCTCTCCTGTCTGAGGGGAGAAGGGGTTGAGGGAAGTGGTAGTCAAAGCTGGAGTTAGCAACCAGGTGATGAGATTAGATATAATCAGCTTGTCCTGGGAGGGGTGTCATGTTCCCAACCAGAGCTGTAGGTGGAGAGTGGAGTTGAAATGATGATTACTTAGAGTCTAGGTCTGCAGGTTATGAATAGAGTAGTAGGAATCCAAAATTTTACATTCTGTAAAAAAATTGACCAAGTTTTATTGATAGACGGGTATAATTTGGCTTGAAAATGTTTAATGAAAGATTGAGAATTCATTGCAATATTCATCATGAGTAATAAAATTAGTATTCACAATATAAGATAAACTAATGATACTTGTGTTCTGATATGTATTCATAGACTAAAAGTTTTATTTACATTTTCAGCCTAAGGGTAAAGATGGTAATTGTGAAGAATATGGACAAGTCATACCTGCAGGTGCCGTTGTATTTGGGATGGCAGTACAGTGTGCAGAGATACGAAGACATCACAGGTGAATGATTTTTTTTGAGTTGGTTTAGGGAAAAAATGAGTCATTTAAATATATACTTTAAAAATTAATAATTCCCTGTGCCTGTAAATATGATTCTTATGTGAACTTCCAGTTTCCATGTTTGCTTTACCCAAGATTTTTAAAAAATTATGATAAATAACATTCAACAAAGATAAATAGACAACCAAGCATCTATAATGAAGACTAGGGTCTTACTTAAAATCCTTATCATTTATCAGGATAGAGCAAAATTTAGATTTTTGAAGACATGGATTTTCTCTGTGTTTTATTCCAAGGTTGTCTGAAGTTCTACTGTGTTTAGCAGGCAGGCAACAAATATTTATTAAGCATTTATTATTATGTGTCAAGCACTGTGCTGAGGGATAAAGGATACAAATATAAGCAAAAAGAAAGCTGTTCCCTGCCCCCAAGGAGCTTACATTCTCGCTCGGGAAGACAACACACCTGGGAGCTGAAAAAGGGGAGGGTGGGATAGGAGAGAAGAAGGTGTTATGGTGGAAAAGTCTGGAGAATTGGAAGCAGAGCCTGCAGAGGAATGAAGGATGGCCAGCTTAGGCCCTTCCCTAAAATGGAGAACCCAAAAGAAACGTAGCCGAAGGGTGCTGAGGGCCCCAAGCACTGAGAGAAGTTCTCTTGTGAGTTTTGGCTTGGTTTTTTTTCTTTCTTTTCATAGAGGAAGCTGTAGTTGTTAGTGTATTTACAGTCTTGGGAATCAGAAAGACCAGCCTTTACTTCTTCAGTCACTTGCTTCTTGTGTGATATTGTACAAGTTGCCTCAGCTCTCTTAGTTAGCTTCTTAGCAGATTTTCACTGTAAAAGTTAAAAATATTTTAAAAATGAACGTGACTCAAACCCTTTTTTCACCTTTCTGTGTTAACTTTCTGTATATTTGGTTTATGGCCTTTTCATGATAGTTGTGTTAATCTGAAATGTGTGGTTGTTAGTGCTAAAGGCTTATAGACCACCTAGAAGTATCATGCTTGCATAATATGAATACTTCCTTTTCAAGATTAGAATCTGAAGGTGCTGGATACAGGAAGCACCAAAAGCAACATACAAATTGCCTTTTTCTTCAAATATGTAGCAAATAGTTGGTTAATAACTTAATAATTTTTTCAGAATTGGCTGTCTGTGTACAGAAAGATCATTAATAAGAGCAAAAGTAAAAAAAAGTGCCAAAATAGGAGAAAAAAAAGAGATATGAAAGGACGTTGTACTGAAGCAAGCTGTCAACTGAAAAAAATGGAAAATAGATAAAATTGCTAACACTGTTCCTTAGAGAAGTTTAACCAATGCGAAACATGAAAAGGCCGAAAGAATCCACAGCTGCCTAAGGCAACAAACATTGAATCTCCCTATCTGATGGAGAAACGTGGCAAACTAAGGCAGGGTCAGTTTAGAGAAAAAACTCTTGCAAAATATTTATTGGGGTGGGAATGAAAGACTAATCAATGTCACTTCACAGCATGTTGAAAAGTAGTTGGGAAAATGAGCCTGCAGAGAGCTTCCGTAAAATTTAGTTAACACAGATCAACTCGAGAGCATTTTAGATTTGTTCATTCAGCAAGCCTTTATCAAATGCCAACTGTATTCCAGTCACTGCGAGTGCTAATACCAAAGCAGAATAGACCCTGACCTCAAAAAGCTTATGTTCTCTTGGGGAAAACAACTTGTACACAAGTAAGTACAAAATATACACAAGTGTGTGTATATACACAGAGTAATTTTCAGAATGGGGCTAGCACCTGGAGGGGTCTAGATAGGTCTGGTCTAGGAGGTGACATTGGAACCAAGTCTTGAAAGAAACTTAGGAGGGGATAAAAATGGAATATATTCCTAGTGTGTCAAATGCAAAGCATCTGCCAATATTTCTGTATTAATAAATTTTAATTATAAACAGTAGTGGAGAACACCCTATTTTTAGAATTAGTACTTCAGTTACCTGATGTGAGGAATTAACAGTGGTTGTTAAGAAGTATGGAAGAGGAGCTGGATCTGATGTAAGGAAGAAGTCTGCTGAAAACACTACGGTTTTTATAGCCACTAGGGATAGCTGGGATGGCCCTTAAAGATCGTCTGGCACAACTTCCTTATTGTATAGACTTTCAGGCCCTGAGGGCAAGTGACTTACCCAAGGCCATACAAGGTAAATATCAGAACCAGGATTTGATCTTCTAACTGCAGGTCCAAGGCTCTGATTAGGGAGGCATCAGAAATGATTGGTCTGTATTCCTGCTTTCTCATTTCTCTCAGTGTTTTATGCCAACGGGCAGTGCCTACCTCCAGAGTAGAAAATAGGCAACAAATGGTTTCACAGATGATATCTTTTTATTGTCACAAAACTGAATTGTGTAGGGAAGATAAAAATCTTACTTTTTATGTTGTTTATTATTCAGTTTCAAAAGATTTCAACTTAAAATTCAGTCTTAAAATCTCTCTTCAAAGAATATTTATGTCACACAGACATTAAAATCACATGACTGACAATTGCAACTACAGATGTAACAAGGTGTGTAGTAGGAATACACACACATGCACATGTACATTCACTAATGTGGAAAATTCCTCCTTCATAGTTCAGATCAAGAGTAAGGGGCTCTAAATACTTGTTCATTGTATTATATACATTAAACCCTGGGACCATTATCAGATTTCCATAGTAATGTAATAGAGATGTCTTAATTATCCACTCTGGAAAAAAAGAAATATGTGGAAAAAAAGTTTTCCCCGAGGTACTAGATTGAATATTAGAGAAATTGAAGCTATTCAAATCTCAGCTTTACTGCTTACCTGTGTTACCTTGGACAAGTCATTTCTTCATCTGTAAACGGGAGGGGATGTAGACTGAAGGACCTCCAGAGTTCTATGAACTTTTTAGCCATATGAGAAGCCTATTGAGTTAGTTACTCTGTCATTCATAACCAGATAGTGTATGTGTGTATGAGGCAAAATTAAGTAAGGGGAAGAAATCAAGCTGCATTGCATTACAGAAAATTTATAGTGCTTTTCAGTGATACCAGACTACATATTGCCATGAAATCCCATTTTTAAAAACCAATATTCCTCATTGATACTTTATGCTGCAGAATATGCACCATCCTTATTTTGGAAGAATCAGAATTAAAATTGATCCAAAGGGCAATGAAAGGAGTCAAATATATTGCCACCAGTGACTAGGCATCAGGAGATTGAATAAAATAAATTATTAAGGACTTGTATGACCAAAAAGGGAAATGGGCTAGTCTTATATTAAGGATGAGAAAGGGCAAACTGCATGAGTGCAGTGGGAAAATGTATGTTCCATATTTGGACCCATTGTGGTACATTACAGTCAAATTCCCTTGTAAAGTATTATAAAATCATTTGACCAATGGCATATTTATGACATTTCCCCTTAACACTAACTGCCTCTGATAAAGTCATTTTACCTTACATTAGGTTTTTATGTATGTAAGGAGGATTTTGTTATCCTTTCCATAGTTTCTCAGGATCCGTGGCCATAGGAATGTCTAGTTTCCAAGTGTTTGATAACAACTCCCAGAATAATCTCAAGGATTCTAGATAGTAGACAATCCTACTGAGGCTGTGCTGTGAGAGAAGAGGTGACATAACGTAATACTTAATACACTTGTGTAGAATGATGATATTGCTAAAGTTAACCTGTGAGGTTAATTGTTGGCAAGATGCCTTCTTTATCTCATTGCTCTATAAAAGCAAGTGGGCTTTGGGCAGTGAGAGGGAAATCCATGGGGAAAACCACAAACCCATAGGGGAATCTGTGTGTTCCTCAGCTGGTCTCCATTGAGGCTTGAGAGGATTGAGGGGAGCGTGCAAGCTGTGCCTGTCTCGAATGACCGCATCGAGGTGTAGGGATAGTTGTCTCTCCTTCTCGCTGGCCCCTACAAGAAGGGTGATTAGGGAATGCTCTAGGAGCTGGTTCTCCCAGCAACCATTTGAGAAGACTAAACTAGAATAAACTAAGATTTAACCCCTCCGAAGCTGTCTACCTGACTGACCAGATCAAGAATGAACCTTTTAGAGGCTGGAGACAGAGAACTCCAGTGCCTCCTGTGTGTTATTTGTGAAACAGGTAGTTTTATATTTGCTTAATTTTGCCTTGTTAATAAAACCCAGTTTTCTGTATTCCTTTTATTCTTGGTTACACAGGTTTTATTTAAACAAGAAAATTTTAAATTGAAATGATTGAAATTACCCTTTTTATCCCTCAACAATGCTCTCATCTTATAATACAGTTTTAAGGTCTGATACAAGATGCCTGTTTTTTAAAAGCTTTTCAATTGATTTCATCATATGGTCTTGTCAACAGTTGTTGTTGGGTTATTTTTTAAGACTCAGTGCTGGATTTGCCTGATGGGTTACAAAAATATAAATGTTGCCTTTTTCCCCCTCTCCTCACCAGGCTAGGTGTTCAGGATGTTGCTGGTGTTCATTTACCAGCATCTGTGAAATTTCAGAGTCCAGCATATTCTTCTGTAGATTCTGAAGAAACAGTTGAACCTTATACAACTGAAAAAATGAGTCGAGTTCCTGGGGGCTATTTACCTCTAACACAGTCCTTTGAAACTATGACAGTAGATTTCAATAATCTTCAGGTAAACAACTCCTTGGATTATTAGATTATTATTGCTATTTTAAAATTTACTTTATAGTCACTAAAATTTTATGTTATCATCTAAAGTTCTAGAGATTATCAAATAATAAATATATAGTGTGGTCTTATAAATTTGATCCATTTAAAATAATTTTGTGATTAAACAACACTAAATTTGATGCATTTTTTAATCCTAGTTTAAGAGTAGAGCTGAGAAAGATATGTTCTGATTATTATATCAATTTCTCTCATTTCCTGTTTCTTTTTACTCTGAAACTATATACATATCCCAGGCTCCATAATGAAGAATAAATCTCTTTATATTTTTTTCTATGTATTTACTCATTATTGATTTATATTCTGCACATAAATCACAGCCATTATTTTAGTGATTTCTTCTGACATTACCTCACTGTAGGCTGAAAATAGTGTATGGAAAGTTAAGACTAAGAACTCAGGTTTCGATTCCTATTCTAGTGCTCTTTCTTTTGCATTATGCTGTGTTTTGGTGAGGCATCATAATGTAGTGCTGACCTTAATTAGGGAGCTTTGTTTTCATATTCTGAGACGTTAGTAGCTAAATGACTATGGGCAGGTTTTACTCTTCATATGTTAGGCAACTCAGTGGGTTTCCTAGGCTGTGAATGGGTTGTGATGGATGTTGGGGGGAAATGTTCCGACACTGGGAATATTAGCAGAATCCTAGTTCCTGTCTGTATTCACATATACTGAATATACTACCTTAAAATTTAGAGAATTTAATGCTTGATCAGGACATGCTGATAAAATGAGTGTGAAGATAGTGAAATAATACTTGGGTGGACTTAGTTATAAGTGTGTGAATATATGTAAACTTCCATATATTTGTGTACATAGTAAATCTAATAGCTTTTTTATTCCTTTTCTTAATTAGGAACTAAAAAGCCTTGCAACCAAAAAGTCTCATCAGATAAGTATTCCTGTTATTCAGGAAGGAGTGCTAGATGCCATCATAGTTTGGTTTGTGCTTCAACTTGATGATGAACACAGTTTATCAACAAGTCCTCATGAAGAGACATGTTGGGAACAAGCTGTCTACCCTGTGCAGAACCTCCCAGGTGTGTGTTTAGTTTGCTTTATGATGGGTTTGCTTTAGTCTGGATCCTTTGATGATGGCAGGGGAGAAGGGAGGAGTTGGAAGAAGAGGAAAGTCATAGTTTAATGTAACCTCACTCAGGAGAGGGAGTTTTATTTTACCTTTCAGCAGTTTATACAATTTTATTTTCACCTGTGTACTAAAAGTAAAGTTGAAGCACTCTGGCTTTCAGTGAGTTATGACGTTTCATTTTAAGGACAGCTAGTTGATAAACAATTAGCTGCAAAGACAGGAGGACTTGGGTTCAAGTCCTGTCTGAAACCTGCTGCCTTCTTTTTTGTTTTATTGGATTGTTTAGTCTGTTCATGTGTAAATTCATGAGTTTAATAATTTTATATTTCTTTATTTCTTTAAAAGTCCTTTTCTTTCTTTCTTCTTTTAATTCAGTGCTTTGTCCTCAGTGGTGGTTTTGCATAAATTGCTTTGATGATACTCTTTTCCCACAGCCTCTCTTCACTTCTCCAGTTTGCCTACCTTTCCCCTAGGTTTTTTCCCCCTTTTAATTATGATAAGTTAAGGGAAGGTTAGGGGGACGTAAGGGAGATCTGAACATAATTATAAGCAGGAGAGATTAAAGATGGGAATGACTGAGGGAGTATGCTAGAGGGGGAGGAGGAGAATGAGGTATGATCAAGAACAGAAGTGGAAGAGGGCTTTGGTGAGAAGATTCACCCCCCCATCGCCCAAGCAATTGTTGTTGTGTTTACCCTTTGTTGTCGAAGAGGACCATGACATCAAGATGATGACATGACTTGCACTTGACTTTGATTTGAGTGAGGGAGGGCTGTGCAAGGTCACCAGCCTCACTTTCGTCCCCTGAGCCATCTGGGTCCAGTGGCCTGATATTCATCAGGACAACTGGAGATGGCCCAGGATGCACTGGGAGACCCTGACCTTTTCAGCCTAAGGTCTTACCACATTTTCACTTTGAGTGAGATACACCCATTCAGTGAACAGTCTTCTTTAAGTTACTCAAGGGATTGCCCCTTTAAAAAAAAAAATTCAAACTGGGAGGGAAAGACCCTCAGGGTTCCTGGGTGAAAGAGAAACAATTACTATTTAGTTATTACATTTACTCTGTGCTAGGGACTTGTTGTCCAGTCTATGAGCTCCAGTGTGAATTGGGTTTAAGCCTTGATTTTTGAGCAAGAAATGTAGCCAGTAAACCCAAAGGAAAAAAAGGTAGCTTTTGGCCATGGAGTGTACCTTCCCTTGGCTAGAACACCAGGTTGCATTTGTCCTATGTCGCCCAGGCAATATTCACAGCACTGAGGGGCAACTATGAATATGTTGGTGTAGTTCAGAATCACGAAGTATAACAGACTTTACTTATAGAAGGCAGAAGAAAAACATTTATTCAGACACCAGAAAGCCAAATCTGTCATAGTAGCCTAGAAGTCAATACACATCATCACAGCAGGAGATAAAAGCATTTCCAAGCTTCACCCCCCCTTCCCACAAACAAACAAACACCCACACACTCAGGAGCCTAGCTGTCTGCCTCCTCTCTCTCCCTCAGTTCTGCTTGCTCTCAATAACTTCCTCTCAGTTCTGCTTCGCCCTTCCTGTTCCACTCATTCAGCAAGCTCTTCCCACCATATGTGACTTAGGCTTCTTTGTGATTTAAGCAGATCACATGGGCCTATTAATGAATGGGAAAGATCTTCCCATTTAAATTACCATTACACCCCGTCCCTGCCCCCTCCTTTTCAGACTGGAGAAGAATAAAGATAAAGGTTAAAAAAAGTAATAGGTAAAGATAGAGAAGTTTAAGATTTGAAGGAGGACAAAAGAGGGAAATTGGACACAGCTGAAGACCTTAATCTTAGTAAAAGATAGATTGATAAATTATATTATGTAGACTCCTTTTTCTATTTTTATTTTCCTAATTTTTTCAGTCTTAGGGAAAGACATTTTAAGAGCCAGAGTAAAAAGTCTTTTAATGGTTCTTTTTATTTTCTTTACCTGAAATCTTTTTTTTTGGTGAGGTATTTAGGATTAAGTGACTTGCCAAGAGTCACACATCTAGTAAGTGTCAAGCTTCTGAGGCTCGATTTGAACTCATGTCCTCCAGACTCCAGGGCCAGTGCTCTATCCACTGCATCACCTTACTTGCTCCTTGCGTTGTTTTCTTAAAAGTTTCGCCTATGAAAGATGATCCCTTTATTGGCAATAATCAGCAAAACTGCATAGTTCTGTTGAAATTAAGTTTTTATATGAGTTTGTTTCAGTTTTACTAACATCTTTTTTCTTCTTATAAATTGTAAATTAATATTTACCATTGTTTACACAATAAAGCATATTTAAGAACAAATTAACTTTTTGTGGACTAATATCCATTTCCCAGTAGTTTTGCTGGAAAACATTTAAAAATAAACTAATCTTTCTTGAATTAATATGCTGTCAATAAATAAAGCATTATAATAAATTCATAAATAATAAACAGTATGGAACTTGGAAATTTTTCAACCTGAATTTTTTAACTTAAAATTTTTTTTTAAATCTTTTTTTTTTTTTTCATCAGCTAGGTTTTCTAGTTTATACTTCCCCATCAGACCATCCCTCTAGGACAAAGTTGCTTAATCTTCTTGTGTGTGTGTGTGTTCTGGAGCCCTTTGGCAGCCTGGTGAAACCTATAGACTCCATGGAATAATGGTTCTTATTGTTTTTTAAAAATTATAATTGAAGAAATTAGAAAATCTCAGTTAAAGGTTTTGTTTTGTGTTTTTTTCCATCCAAGTTCAAGAATATCCTGAAATCTATACGTAGACCCTTTGGGTTTCTTCTGGTGAAGAACCTATGCTTTCGGAAAAGAAACAAACTCTTCTGTTTGACATTTAGATCCCTGGCTCCAGCCTACCTTTCCAGGCTTGTCCAGTGGTGCCCACCCCTTTCCTTCCCCTCCCATGTAAGCTCTGAGCAAAGGATCTCTAGTCTCCACCCACCCATATGTATAGCCCCAGTTCTAACTATATAGTAGATACTTAATAAATACTTGTAGGATAAATGGAGTTGTAGCCCAAAGAAACTGAGTGGAGAAAGAAGGTATCAGTGATTTAGTTCGTGTTGATGGTCCTGATTTGAGGAAGAGGACTTCTTGTTTGAGTGAGACTCTCTTTCATCCTACCTCTGGTCTCCTAGAATGTTAGGAGAATATTCATCTCAAACCGTCCATCATCTCAAAAGTTCCCTTTTAGGTCTGTTATTTTGATTCTACATAAAATATATGGTACATAAAATCATCAGTTACATACCTGCCTTGCAAAGTTCAGTATCTCAACCTTGATGTGGAATAATATAAATGTTAACTTATTTATTTCCCTGTCAGATTCAGATTTTTGTAGGGTTTGGGAAAGATGTTTGTCCCACTCATCTACTTTTCTAACCAGTACCAAATAGTTTTGATGATCATTGTTTTACAGTATAATTTGAAGCCATTCTTTTTCATTATTTTCCCTGATACTCAACAAGTTACTCAACAAGCAAGTTTTATTGTGAGACAAGTACCATGCTAAGCCTTTTGAAACAAAGAAGGGCAAAAAACTCCCACCCTCCGGAACTTACATTCTAACTTACAGATGCTAGACATTTTATTCCTTGAAGTGAATCATTTGTTCTTTTTTTATAGCTCTCTAAAGTGTCTTTTTGGTATTTGATTGGTTTAGTCTACAAATTAATTTAGATAATATTGGCATTTTTATTATAAGAACAGACTCAAGTCAACATGACTCAAAACAAGTGCCATGTGATGAGGCTGACTTCTGCCTGGAAACAATGAGAGCTTTGCCTAAATCTAAATCTGCCTAGTGACAGTGGGCTCTATCTGTCGACAAGAAAATCTTGTTATTTTTTGTGTAAATTGCTAACCCTTATAGTTTGTGCCTATATTCTTGAATGTTGCAAGTTAAGTTCTCTGTTATGTGACCTCATCCCTCAACTGTTTTGTAAATACCCAACACACCTACTTCCCCTTTTCTGCCTGCCTTTACACACCTGCTTCCCCCATCTTGACAACCTTCCCTGTGGTTAACTGCCCACTAGGAGCATACCCTACCTCGAGCTGAGTGTGCAAAACATAGGTATAAAAGCAAGCCTCTATCTTTTCTTAAACTGCTGGTGCTTCTGAGTACTAGCCCACTGTTTTTAGTCAATAAAACCCTCTTGACTAGGAGAACCTCAGCCCCCTGAATTCGTTCAGGACAACCTGACTCCAAATGTCATCTACCCTGTCACCAAGTAACAAGCTTTTTGGTGGGAAAAGAATAGGGCAAACTCTAGGGACTGAGAATAAACTCAGAAAGTGATTAGCCTTTCCTGCTTCTCTAGAGTGAGTGTAGTAAATGAGGGACTATTTTGAGTGGTTTATAGTAAATTCTGAACCACATTTAGGTAGGTGCTATCTTTCATATATGAATATGCTACTGATTCAGTGGCTGCTAGTCAGATGTTAATTGGTTGAGTGGAATCATCTGCACAGTCATCACATGATCAAATCATTGACCAAGGGCTCAGATTTTCTAGAGGTTTGGATTGGAAGTGTGATTGACTGGGGCTGTGACTCGTTAACTGGGTTCTAAACACCTCCACTAAAGGACCATGTTTTTTATGTATTATCAATCCCTTCTTGAGAGTCTTTCCTGCCTCCTCAGCTTTAGTAATTCTTTAACATCCTAGTTTTCCTTTTGGTAACTGGTTTTTTTTTTATTAGGTTCCTTTAAAATGAGTGTTCCTTGAGGCTTAACCATTGGTCCTTGGTTCTTCTCTATGTTTCTCTTTGTGAGACTTTATCTCCGTGCTCGTGGCTTCAAATAACACTTAGAGGAGAGTGCTTCCTGAATTTGTATCTCTCACCCTTAACTTTGTCCTGAGCTTTAACCCAGCATCTCCTATCTGCTAGACATTTCCATTTAGCTGTCCTACCATTACTTTAAACTCAATTTGTTACTACCATTCTCTGTCATTCAGACTGGGTATCTTGGATTCTTTTTTCAGTCTTTACCCTCACTCATTTTCTAGTCAGCCCATATTTCTTTTTTTCATTTATCCCTTTCTTGCACTTCCCAGTGCCACTACTTTAGCACAGGCTTTTAAAAAGTAGCCTCTTAATTAGTCTTTATCCATTTTCTTTTCTTTTCAATTCATTCTCATCTGCTTAATATGCTTTCAGTAAATTTTTATCATGTGATTTTCCTACTCAGAAATGTTCCTTGGTGCATGTAGGAAAAACAAAAAGTCAGGCTTCTTAGCCTGGTATTTGATTCCTTCAGAATCAGACACCAAAATACCTTTTTAGCCTTATCTGCCACATCCCTTTGAGAAGCCTCTTCACTTTTGTTCTGTGGGACTCGTGGCCTCTAGGGCATATCACAATAAGTAGAGATACTCAAAGAAAATAAGGTCTTTCTTCCCCCTGTGTATAGCCAATTTCTGGTAGAAGCCTCTGTTTAGTGACTTAAGGGGCAGGCATTGCTTCCCCTCTCCCTCTCCATTTTCCTCTGAAAGCTGGAATCAGGAATGATCGTGGTATTGATCATAGTTTGTACAGCTTTTGTAGTTATTTCTTTTTAGTATTGTTATCATATAAAATGTTCTGTTTCTGCTCAGTTCGTTAAAAGTTCTCAGAATTGTTCATTTTAATAAGATTGATGTTATTATATAAATCGTTGTTTCTGTTCACTCCACTCTGCATTAGTTCATAGCATTCTTTCAAGTCTCCCTGAAATCATCAATTTCTGCATTTCTTCTACTAAAGAATTCTTAGTGGCTGCCTGTTGGCTCTTGGATGAATTGTAGAGCTTTTAGATTGGCTCCCACCTTTCCAGTTCTGAGCCACAAGCTTTCTGTCTTAGTCAAACCATCCTTCTTGCAGTTTTCCATTCTTGGCATTGCATCTCTTTCCTCTGCACTTTTACAGTTAGTTCCCTACATCCAGGAAACCCTACCTCCTCACCTTGACTTTCTTCAGAGCACAGTTCAGGCTTTACATCCTACAGGAGACTGCTTGTTGTCTCTTGAAATTACTTTGTATGTATATTCATATGCTTTGGAGGTATTTAATATTTATTTATCCATCTACCTGGTGTACCTTCCCAGTGGAATAGAAGCTCTTTGAGGCCAGAGGATATTTGTTTCTTTTGTTAGAGTCTGCTGCAGTGCCTTGTATGCAGTAATCACTTAATGTTTGTTGAAGTGAAGGTCAGACTCAGATTCTGCCTCTTCCGAGAACCTAACCTATTCTCCTCTCGTTATTTAACTCTTTTATATCTTCCTGTTGATCATTAAAGTCTCATATGTTTGGTACTTTACAATTTATAAAGCATATTTGCCAGGTAAATTATAAGCCCGTTGAAGGTAGATACATCTGTTTCGTTCTGCTTTAAAGTAATATGATAATGCATAATATCCTCTAATTTTATTTTCAAATTCTATCAACCTCACATAGACTTTTTAATTTAAATTATTAATACATTTCTCTCTCTCCACCCTCTTCCCTCCCACTCCTGATCCTATTGAAGATTATTTTGTGAAGCCTGGAGACCATGTGATGATGGAAGTTTCCTGCCAGGACTGTTACCTGAGAATCCAGAATATTCATATTTTAAATGCTGATCATGGAATGGATGTTGAGAGAGGTTCCAACAAAAATGAGGAAGAATCTCTTGTTTTAGGCAGTGAAGCTGAACTCTGTAGTGCCCTGGCTAGCCTTCAAACCAGTAAACCAGATGAAATCAGGCAGACATGCACATTGGAATCCACAGAAATAGCTTTGCTTAACAATGTTCCCTATCATGAAGGATTTAAAGCTGCCATGAGCAAAGTGCTGACATCATTGACCCCAAATAAGCAGATGGATGTTGAAGGGCTTGGTGGTCAGATGAACTCTGGAAATTCACAAGATAGAAATTCCCTCGACATCACCCCTGACCCTTTTTATGTGTTAGATGTGTCTGAGGGCTTTTCTATTCTGCCCATAATTGCCGGGACACTGGGGCTGGTAAAGCCATACAGTTCTGTGGAGAAAGAACAGCACCGTCTCACTCTTGACCTCATTTCTGAAGCCAACCACTTTCCTAGAGACACACTTGAATTTTGGTTGAGACGTGTGGAAGATGACTGTGCAGTTCTGCAGAGACCAAAATCAGACAAACTCTGGAGCATTATCATCTTGGATGTCATTGAGACATCTGGCCTTATTCAACAGGATATGATGGAAAAAGCAGCAATATCCAGGTAGTGTACAACATAGGTGATATTTTCCTAAGAAAGCACTTTTGTCTGCACATGTGATCCTCAACAACTAACAGAGCACTTTTGTTGACCATGAAAATGAGTCTTAATGTTTTGTGTACATGGAAAATTACAGACTCTTATCATGTTTTTCTCTTTGACAGGGTTCTTATCTTTGCTTTCCCTACTAAGGTAATATCTTTTGTTAAACAGAAATTCTCTTTTGAAGGAAACTTCTTATTGGTAGATGGGAAAGTCCATAGAAGAGAATAGCAGTTGGATAGTCTCTAGTGACAGTGTTGGAATGTAGGTTCAAAGTGCAGAGCGTGTAGCGATGATCTGATTTTTTTTTCTATACTTCAGATGTGTAAAAAACCCACTTAAAGCTGTATTAAGGGGTGAAAATCCCTCTTTGCTAGGCTGTAGTACAGTCCAAGGTCTTAAGGGCTGCTCTGTTGTGACCATGATTTGTCTTATGTGGGGGAGGAGGAAGGCTAATCACTTAAAGAAAACTTGACTTTCCTTTCTGGCATTGAAAATAGAAAGTTGAGTAAACCTTTAGGTCCTAGAGTTCTTTTAGTTAGATTTGAAAGAACAGGAATACTTAATTTGGGCAATTTCTTTTGGACAAGGTATAATAGGAGGAAATATGTTTAAAATGTAAGGATTTCATAGTCACTTGGAATTCTTGCAGAAAATGTAGAGTACAGGTTGGAGAAATGACTTTGATTAGCAAAAGACAGATGAATTGAAGGAAGGAAGAAATGGTGAAAGTGCCAGAAAAAAACCCCTCAAAATATACTGTACCCTTCAGTGTAGTTGCCTTACCAAGCCATATGGTTACTCCAGTTATGCTGTGAGACATTTTGGAACTCTTCTTTTGTAGTTGCCTTCGGAAGACTGCAACACAATCTAGTGGTGATTGTTGGTGTTGCAAATTTCAAGATTCTGATAGTGGGCTTGATTTTTTTGGAACTAGCCGAAAGTCATTCAGAGTGAAGACTGGTGAAAATAGATAGTCAAACTAGATAGTTTGGTGTACTACTTATCTCATAGCGGATTGAGAGAGCTTTGTTAATTGTAAAGCACCATAAATACAAATTTGAATTTCTAATATTCACTATTAATAAGCTTTGTGAGACTGATTTTTTTTTGGTGGCCCCATAAACTTAGCATTGAAGGTAGCTCTCAAAATGTTAGTGAACAATACTATTATTATAAATATAGTCTCCAAGTTGACTACTCAGCCAGTGTAGCACTTGTTGGAACACATAAGTTCTGGTATGTTTATTAGTATCTTCATTTTTTAGTCATGTCTTGCATTAAGTAATATAATAAAAAATATTGGAAAGGAATTTCTACAGGTTAGATATTATGGGGGTGAGGGTGGGGATAGAGGGAGAATTTTGAAGCAGGTGGGTTGTCCTGTATGAGTGATTGATTATGCTAGGAGAAAGTACAGTTTGTGTGGTTGGCTACAGTAGATAGAGTACAACTTGATGGTTTTCTCTGCTACTTGTAGATATGTTTGTTGTTTTTTACCTTGTAAATTTTTCATTGCAGGGTCTTGGGTAAATAATGTTTGCTTCTGGACCTGAGAGGGTGTATAAAATAAATTTAATCTACCAGATGTTAGTAAAGTTAATGTTTTCCTTAATTAAGGACCATTTTTTGAGTATTCTCCTCCGATCTGTCATGGTATGGGGTTTGTAGTTCTCCTTTTCACTTGTCGTATTTTAACTTTCAGTTACCTGTCTTACTTCCCATGACTGTTCCTCGAGGGCAGTTCCCAAAAATGCCTTTTCTGGTTTCACACATCTTACATGCTCAGTAAATACTTGTCAAATTGAATGACACGTTAGTGTTTGAAAATCATACCTTAATAAAATAAATGACCCAGTAATAGTCATGGAAACAAGATATTTCATTAATTTAGTAAATTCAGGATTCTATGGATTGGTTTTTTTTTTTAGTAATACAGACAAGTCACCACACATCCATGCTTTTCGTTCTGTATGATTCTTGTCCTTTTGTAAATCCTGTGTAGAAGATGTAACCAAAGTTTTGGAGGAGGCCTTCCTCCATCTTCTCAAAATCTCTGGGCAAAAATGCAGCACTTGACTGGCTCTCTCTTCTCTCTCTTACTCTTTTTATAGCTGGCTCTCTTCCTTTTCTGATCAGAAGGAACTAGAACGAACTCTTATGCCATCTTGTACGTGCATATTTACATGGTCGTTGATGCGATTCAGTGTACGTTCCTTCACTGTTCTTTGGGTCACCTGCAGTTTCCATCCTTGTGCATGTGACGCTGCATGATTTGTTGCTGTGTAGTGTCACTGGAAGAATAACAGTGTTAAAAAGGGAGCAGCTTGGAATCGTTGAGAATGCTGTGCAATTTTGCAAGTTCAGCTCAGCCTGCGCTCTTCTTCCTGTTCATTTAGGGGCTTAGCTAATAGTCAGTGCCTGTAAATATAGATAAATATCACAGTAGATTGCCTAAATGGGTTACAGTCTAATTGTGTATCGTAGTATGGATAATATATATTCTTGATTCATTTTTATTTTCTTTTGTGGATTGTTAGCTTAATCTCTTTTGAAAGGTTGTGAATCTCATTGAGAAGGTTGTATAGTATTCTGTCTTGCAGCAATCTGTATGGCAAAGAGAAGCATCTGGAGGACCTAACCCCTCTTTGGTTTGGACTCTGCACAGAGTGTTCTCCATTACTGTGGCAACATCTTCTGTGTTGGCAAGTTTACATCTTCCTCTTTGCTGTTTTGTTTGATATTGAAAGTCAGGGGTCAGTTGAATAAAGCAATTTCTCTGGGTGTGTCTGTCAGGGAATCCTGTATGATCTTCAGATACATCTAGGATACGCTTGGTGGAGAACACTCAAGATTCGACTTAGTAAGAGTGCTTTTTCTATTATCAGCCAGCAGTAAACACAGTAGGGTCTTACCTTCATTAACATTTTTCAGAGCATTGTGTGACTGTGAAGCTATGGTCTGTTGTATAAAATTGTTTGCGAAAAGCCTTCATTTGTTCACTTCTTGTATTTTCACCCAGAATAATCTTGATATGTGTATAGATCATTCTCATAAAGATTTTATAAAGGTCAGAGTTTGGCATATGGAAGAAACCAGATAAAAGGGAATGAATGTATGAGGAACCAAGGTAGTTCATAACCAACTATCCTCAGAGGTATGTTTCATATCCATTATCCATTACATTGTTTCCTGAGTGCCCTGATCACTTTCTGGCCCTGTCCTCCCCTGCCTTCTTATCTTCTCATGGATTTTGTGTGCAGTGAAGTGAAAGATTTTCTCACTTAAGATTCTCAGTTGCCTTACTTAAGCTTTCTGAAAAAGGGAAGGGGGAAGAATGGCATTATATTTAGGGAGAAGTGATGGTACAAATCCAGCCTCCCTCCACTTCCATAAAAGAGTTTCTCTTTTTTCAAACTTTGGCCATTTATGGGTAGACTTCGGAGTTAGAACATATTTTCACCATCAAAGGCACAGATGGCTCTGAAGCAACATTTGGCCTTGCAAAGGATTCCTTTGAGGAGTCTGGCAACAGCAGTGGTATGAGCAGCAACAAAACACTCTTGATGCCAGCAAAACTAAACAGACATGGAAGTTTTTTTTAGATTATATCATCTGGACACAGCTAAAGAACATTACTTAGCTTAGTAGAACATTGAGACCGTGAATGGCTTCTGGGATATTTTAACTTGGAAATAATGTGGAATGCACATTTTAAGGATTTTCTATCGACTTCCTGGGTAGAACTATGGCTAGACATATTTACTAGTTCTTCATTCATTTTTTGTTTCAGTGCTTAGAGTTTTTTATGGAGATCTTTCTGTCAGTTCAGTCTTTGACAACAGCTTCAGCCAATTATTTGTGGGTTAGCTGATTTACAGTTCTCTTTCTTGTTACAGAATATTTAAGTGGGTCATTCTCCTTTTATGCTTTCTTTCCTTAAATTCATGGAATGGCACCCTCTTGTGGCAGTCGTGAGTTATATCTTTAGATGTAGATAAACCACAGGAAGCTTTGAGGATAGTCTATTTCAATGCTGTCTGTACTCCCAAGAAAAGTTAGATTGATTTTTTTCCCCCATAAAATGAATCATTACATTTTAGCAGATACTTTTATTTGTTCTGATGCATTTAGTGAAGTTTTAGCATATTGTATTATACTGGTTCTGTTTCAAGAAATCAAACAGTTCTTTCACTAAATTGGCTTGGCCATGCTAGTGATTTATGAGGGTATTAAAATTACATCTTGAGTGTTACCTATCTAGAGATTCAGAACTTTTGTCAGCTCAGTTCAGAAAAATACTCAGGTGTAAGATGTCTTTTGCTTATGTTTATTTAATGAGTAAGAAGGTGAGATTCTCAGTTTTGTAAGGAGCCAGGAGGATTAATCATTGAAAATTTAATATATCTGTGCCATGAAAATGCCTGTTTAGGGAAATGCAGCATTGTGGTTTAATAAATTTTTCTAGCTGACTGGAAATTAAAGTATTTATAGAGTGAAACTGCTCAAAACAAATTTCTTGGCACTTGTGTCAATTATCTTAAAGTGTGTTTTGTTTGATCTCCCAATTCTACATTTTTAGGATCTGGGAATTTTATGAATACCACATCTTTAATCTAGCAAGCAGTGTCAACACATTTTGAAAGAGATATCATAAAATAAAATGTTAAACTGCCTATCAGGACTTTTTCCATAGTATCAGACAGATAGAGAACTTCAGAGTCCCCTGAAATTAGACATTTAGGTGAAAAACAGTGTAGTCATTAGAAACAGAATTACTTAGTAGAGTTGAAGTAACAACCTGTTAGCAATAATTAATATGTATACAATTATTTTGAATTTATCTATATCTTTTCTTTTATCTGATGATTGGTAGGCAAATTTTGAGTTGACATCATCTGGTTGGAGGGACTAGTGTCTAGGACTCGGGTGGATGACTGAAGAAGTTTAGATTCAGTCAAAGGGCCGTACTTGAGGACCTAGAGGGTGACATGTGGCCTTGAGGCCATAGGATCCCCACCATTAGGTAAATATACCTATTAACTGGGATGTGACTTTATATGCAAAAAACTTGAGACTATTCATGGAAATAAAAACTTACCCAACCTTTTTTTCCTCTATATATGTAAAGATTGATTAGGGTGGGGGGGATTTTAATCTTATTTATTTTTATCTTTTTAACATTTTTTGTAATTTGAAACTTTTTTGATCCATTATCACTTCTCCCCCTTTCTTACTTACTCTCCACCATTTCACTATTTACCAAAAAGACAAAACTACCAAAACCATCCTTTGTGACAAATGATCCTAGTGAAGCAAACAAATACCCAGTTGGCCATGTCTAAAAATGTGTATCTTATTTTGTACCATTCGTCCATCATCTTTATGTCAGGATTCGGGTACCATGCTTCATTATCAACTATCTCCTGAAGTCATGATTGGTCATTGCATTGATTAGAGTTTTTAAGTCAGCCAATTGTTTGTGGCTTACTGTGTTGTAGTCATTGTATAAATTTTTCCCGTGACATTACTCTCTATTAGTTCATACAAATCTTTCCATAGTTCTCTGTACCCATTACTTTTATTTTCTTACTTTATTCTTTTATCAGAGTTCCATTTCCTTGCCTAGACTTCCTTAGTTAAGCTAAAAAAAAAGACTTTTGGGGAGCCAAGATGGTGGAGTGAGAGCAACTACTCGCCTAAGCTCTTAGACAGACTCCTTCAGATACCTCTAAAAAGAGAATCTGACCAAATTTTGGAGGTGCAGAATCCAATAGGAGACCAGATGTGGCAGATTCACAGACCAGGATAGACTGGAAGGTTGACAGGAAGGATCTGTTCCACTGGTGTGGAAGAACCCACAGCATACAGCACAGTGCGTCCTGCCCATGGCACAGTCAAGCAGGAAAGTCCCGGGGAGGCCTGAGGCACCAGCAGGGCAGCACAGCGGAAAGACAGAGTGGCAGCCCAGGGTGGGAGACCAGAGGAGCTGAGTGAGTGACAGCTGCTGAGTCCCAGGTATCAGCCTCAGCTGCTCCTGAGACTATCAGCTTGCAGATTAACTGTTAGTAAGTCAGCTACTTGAACTTCTGGGAGCCAAAATGGTGGAGTGATCAGTAAATGCTCTCTTTCCCCTCCCCTTGTTGACCTTGAAAGAATCATAAAATATTTCCCCAGAAAAATCGTGAATTGCTGGGATCAGCAGAAAGGGCAAACAGTCTCACAGTACCTGAGGCTAGAAATATTCCTCTTACTGTGGCAACAGCCGTACCTTTGCATACCAACCTAGAGGAGATCTGGAATCCAGGGGGGTGGAGCCTTGCACTAGGACCCAGGTGTGCCACAGCACTCCAGGGGAAACGGGAAGGCAGCCAGGATCACCAAGCACTGAGCTTGCCTTTGCTCCAGCTCAGCTGAGGGGATCTCCCATGACCAGACCATCCCTCCCCCACACTTAGCAAGCTAGCCCCAGGGCTAATCCGTAGAGACACAAAAAGAAAAAAAAGATACCTGCTCTTTGCTTTCTTACACCAGCCAGCTCAACACCAGGTTCTCCAACTTCTAGCTGAAAGAACCAGAGACCACAATACACAAAGTGTCATCATTACGAGTAAGAAGAAGCAAAGCAAGAAGGAAAAAGACCATAGAATCTTCCTATGAGGACAAGGACCAAAACATGAATACCAGAGAGGTCAGTATTGAGACTGTACTCCCATCTGAAACTTCAGAATGGACTATGAACTGCTTGCAGGGACAAAGAGCTCTCCTGGAACAACTGAAGAAGGAAATAGAAGAGAAATTGGGCAATGATTTTAAAAGTATGAAAAAGGAATTCTGTGAAGAGAACAGCTCTTTAAAAAGGAAAATTGAGCAAATGGAAAAGGAAGCACAAAACCTAACTGGGAAACTTGGACAAATGGAAAAGGAAGTACAAACACTAACTGGAGAAAATAATTCCTTAAAAGGAATAACTGGACAAATGGAAAAGGAGATGTAAAAGTTAACTGAAGAAAACAACTTGATAAAAATTAGAATTGGGCAAGTAGAAACTAGTGATTCTATGAAACATGAAGAGTCAGACAAAAATCTAAAGAATGAAAAGTTAGAAGAAAATGTAAAATATCTCATTGGAAAAACAACTGAACTGGAAAATAGATCCAGGAGAGAAAATTTAAGAATTACTGGCCTGCCAGAAAACCATGATGAAAAAAAGACTCTGGACAATATCTTCCAAGAAATTATCAAGGAAAACTGCCCAGAAGTGCTAGATACCGAGGGCAAAATAGTCATCGAAAGAATCCACCATTCACCTCCTGAAAACGATCCCAAACTAAAAACACCAAGAAGTATGGTTGCCAAATTCCAGAACTATCAAGTGAAGGAGGAAATACTACAGGCAGCCAGAAAGAAACCATTCAAATATCGAGGAGCTACAGTCAGGATCATACAGGACGTTGCAGCTTCTACATAAAAAGATCGGAGGGATTAGAATTAGTATTCCATAAGGCAAAGGAGCTGGAATTACAACCAAGAATCAATTACCCAGCAAAGTTCAGCATAACATTTCAGGCAAGGAGATTGGACATTCAATGAAATAAGGGATTTCCAGACCTTCCTGACAAAAAAGGCCAGAACTCAATAGAAAATTCAGTCTTCAAACACAGGTCTCAAAAGAGGCTTAAAAAGGTAAAGAGGGGAAAAGAAAAATTTGTTAAACAGTTTGGGCAACCTGTTTACCTCCATATAAGGGAAGATGATACTTGCTAATCTTGAGAATTGTACAGCTATTATGAAATATAAAAGGGATATACGTAGATGGAGAGAACAGGAATAAAGTAATGATGTGATAATGTGATTCAAGCATGCGAAGGGATTGTAACAGGAGATGTGAAAAGGAGGAAGCAGAAAATGGTAAATTACATCACAGGAAGAAGTACAAAATTATAATAGAGGGGGAGGGAGATGAGCATTGTTTGAGAAGGTACTCTTGTCTGATTTGGTTTAAGGAGGGAACAATAAACAAGTATGCAAAGCTGACTAGTTCTATAGGCAGTAGGAAGAGAAGGGGGAAGAAAGAGGAGGGGAAGCTAAAAGGAAGGGAAAAAATAGTAAGGGTAGATGGGAGTAAAAGGGAGAGGGGCTGAAAGAAGGAAGGAAAGACTGCAGGAGGTAGTCAAAAGTGAAAACTATTGAGGAGGGGAAGGGAGATGAGAGAACTAAAAGCACAAACGGTAGGAAAGAGGATGGAGGGAAAGACACAGATTGTAATCATAACTGTGAATGGAATGAACTCTTCCATAAAATGGAGATGGATAGCAGAATGGATTAAAAGCCATAATCCAACAATATGTTGTTTATAAGAAACACATTTGAAACGGGGATATGCACAGGGTAAAGGCAAAAGGTTGGAGCAGAATATATTGTACTTCAGCTGATGTTAGAAAAGCAGGGGTAGCAATCCTAATCTCAGACAAAGCAAAAACAGAAATAGATCTAATCAAAACAGATAAGGAAGGAAACTATATCCTGCTAAAAGGCACCATAGACAATGAAGCAATATCATTACTAAACATGTATGCTCCAAGTGGCATAGCATCCAGATTCTTAGAGGAGAGGTTGGGGGAGTTGCAGGAAGAAGTAGACAGTAAAGCTATACTAGTGGGAGACCTCAACCTCCCCCTCTTTGAACTTGATAAATCTAACCTTAAACAAGAAAGAATTTAAGGAGGTGAATAAAACTCTGGATAAGGTAGATATGATAGATCTCTGGAGAAAATTGAATGGGGGTAGAAAGGAATATACCTTTTTCTCAGTGGTACATGGCATGTATACAAAAATGGACCATGTTCTAGGGCATAAAAACCTCATACTCTAGTGCAGAAAGGCAGAGATAGTGAATGCATCCTTCTCAGATCATAATGCAGTAAAAATTATATGGAATAAAAGGCCATGGAAAGATAAACCAAAAATTGGAAACTGAATAATCTAATCCTAAAGGAGTGGGTTAAACAACAAATCAGAGAAACAATCAGCAACTTCATTCAAGAGAATGATAATGAGACAACGTACCAAATCTTATGGGATACTGCAAAAGCAGTTCTTAGGGGAAGTTTTATATCTTCGAGTGCCTACATGAATAAAATAGAGAAAGAAGAGATCCATGAATTGGGCATGCAGCAGAAAAAGCTAGAAAAAGAACAAATTGAAAATCTCCCAAGTAAATACCAAATTAGAAATACGGGAAAGCAAAGGAGAGATTAATAAAATTGAAATTAAGAAAACTATTGAACTAATAAATAAAACTAATAGTTGGTTTAATGAAAAAACTAATAAAATTGATAAACCTTTGGTCAATTTGATTAAAAAAAAAAACCAAATTACCAATATCAAAAATGAAAGGGGTGCACTCACCTCCAATGAGGGGGAAATTAAAACAATAATTAGAAATTACTTTTCCCAACTTATGCCCATAAATTCGACAATCTAAATGAGATGGATGAGTATTTTAAAAAATATAAGTTGCCCAGATTAACAGAAGAGAAAGTTGAATACTTAACCCCATCTCAGAGAAAGAAATTGAGCAAGCCATCAGTGAATTCCTTGGGAAAAAGTCTCCAGGGCCTGATGGATTTACAAGTGAATTCTATCAGACATTTAAACAACAGTTAATTCCAACATTATATAGACTATTTGGGAAAATTGGGGAAGGAGTCCTCCCAAATTCTTTTTGTGATAAAGATATAGTTTTGGTACCTAAACCAGGAAGAGAAAAAGCAGCGAATGAAAATTATAGACCAGTTTGTCTAATGAATATAGTTGCAAAAATTTTAAATAAGATTTTAGCAAAAAGACTACAGCAGCTCATCATGAGAATAATACATTATGATCAGATAGGATTCATACCAAGAATGCAGGGCTGGTTCAATATTAGGAAAGCTATTAGCATTATCGATCATATCAAGTACAAAACTAACAGAAACCGCATGATTATCTCAATAACTGTAGAAAAAGCTTTTGACAAAATAGAACGCTCATTCCTATTAAAAACACTGGAGAGCATAGGAATAAAGGGAACTTTCCATAAAATATTAAGCAGTATCTACTTAAAACTTTCAGCAACCATTATAAGCAATGAAGATAAGCTAGATGTATTAACAATAAGATCAGGGGTGAAACACAGATGTCCATTATCACCACTGTTATTCTATATGGTATTAGAAATGTTAGCTTTAGCAATTAGAGAAGATAAAGAAATTGAAGAAAGTAGAATAGGCAGAAAAGAAACTAAGTTATCACTCTTTGCAGATGATATGATGATATACTTAGAGAATCCCAGAGATTCAAGGAAAAAACTACTTGAAATAATAAACAACTTTGGCAGAGTTGCAGGTTACAAAATAAACCCACACAAATCTGCATTTCAAAGCCCAACAGCAAGAGATGGAAAGAGAAATCCCATTTAAAGCTAGGGTAGATACTATAAGATACTTGGGAGTTTACCTGCCAAAACAAACCCAGGGACTATATGAACACAATTACAAAACACTTCACACAAATAAAGTCAGATCTAAGTAAGTGGAAAAACATCAGTTGCTCATGGGTAGGCTGAGCTAATATAATAAAAATGACAATTCTACCTAAATTAATTTAGTTATTAAGTGCTATACCAATCAAAATTATCAGATAGTTATTTTCTAGAGCTGGAAAAATTAATATCAAAATTCATCTGAAAGAACAAAAGGTCCATAATATCAAGGGGACTAATGAAAAGAAATGCTAGGGAAGGTGACCTAGTGCTACAAGATCTCAAATTGTATTATAAAGCAGTAGTTATCAAAACCACTTGGTACTAAGAAACAGAAGGGTAGACAAATGGAATAGGCTAGGGACTCAAGACACATAAGCAATGAATTTAGCAATCTACTGTTTGAAAAACCCAAGGACCCCAGCTTCTGGGATAAGAACTCAATGTTTGACAAAACTTGCTGGAAAAACTGGATAACGTTATGGTGGAAACTAGGCATAGACCAATTCCTGACACTGTCCACAAGAATAAAGTCCAAATGGGTACATGATCTAGGTATAAAGATTGAAACTATGGACAAGTTGATGGAGCAAGGAATAGTGTATCGGATTTATGGAGAAAGGAAGAATTTTTGACTAAAGAAGAGATA
The DNA here is from genome assembly GCF_028372415.1 of Notamacropus eugenii. Classification (NCBI taxonomy): domain Eukaryota; kingdom Metazoa; phylum Chordata; class Mammalia; order Diprotodontia; family Macropodidae; genus Notamacropus; species Notamacropus eugenii. Next base: position 144,971,731 of record NC_092877.1, on the reverse strand, counting down.
GCATTATGAAGTTCAAGATTAATAATTTTGATTACATTAAATTGAAAAGTTTTTGCACAACCAAACCCAATGCAACCAAGAGTAGGAGGGATGCAGAAAACTGGGAAAGAATTTTTGCAGCTTGTTTCTATGATGAAGACCTCATTTCTAAAATACATAGAGAACTGAGTCAAATGTACAAAAATACAAGTCATTCCCCAATTGATAAATGGTCAAAGGATTTGAACAGGCAGTTTTCAGAGGAAGAAATTAAAGATATCTATAGTCATCTGAAAAAATACTCTAAATCACTATTGATTAAAGAGATGCATATCAAAACAACTCTGAGGTACCACATCACACCTATCAGATTGGCAAATATTACAGAACAGGAAGATGATAAATGTTGGCGAGGATGTGGGAGAGTTGGAACACTGATTCATTGTTGGTGGAGCTGTGAGCTGATCCAGCCATTCTGGAGAGCAATTTGGAACCATGCCCAAAGGACTACAAAAATATGCATGCCCTTTGACCCAGCAATATCACTTCTAGTACTGTATCTCCAAGAGATCATAAAAATGAGAAAGGGTCCCACCTGTACAAAAGTAATTATAGCTGCACTCTTTGTGGTGGCCAAAAACTGGAAGTCAAGGGGATGCCCATCAATTGGGGAATGACTGAACAAGTTGTGGTATATGAATGTAATGGAATACTGTTGTGCTATAAGAAATGATGAACAGGAAGACTTCAGAGAGGCCTGGAAGGACTTATATGATTTGATGCTGAGTGAAAGGAACAGAACCAGGAGAACTTTGTGCACAGCAATGACCACAGTGTGCGAGAGTTTTTTCTGGTAGACTTGGAACTTCATTACAATCAAGGACTTAAAAAAAATCCCCAATGGTCTTTTAAGGCAAAATGCCTTCCACATCCAGAGAAAGAACTATGGAATTCAATTGCAGAATGTAACAGATCATTTTCTTTTGTATTATGTTTTGGTTTGTTATATGATTTTGCCCATTCATTTTAATTCTTCTACACAACATGACTATAGTGAAAATGTATTTAATAGGAATATAAGTGTAGAACCTATATAAAATTATATGCCGTCTCAGGGAGGGGGGAAAATGTCTAAGTTATATGATAGTGATTGCAGAACACTGAAAATAAATAAATAAATAAATGAAAAGACTTCTGTACAAGCTGTTTTTTTAAATCAAATTCCCATCTTCATTCCAAGAACCATCACCACTTGCCACTGCATATGTAAAACTTAATTCATAATGATGTGAAGTTAGGACCATCTTCTTTCTGCCATTGTATTATACTTATAAGAACTAAATATTTGATTTCATCAGTCTAGTTTTCTTTTGCCAGTGGCCTTAATGATTTGTTGTAGCATAAATAAAATTCATTACCCACCAGCTGAGATTCTGATGAAGTATCTCACCAAAACCTCACTAAATTTCTTAGCAGTTGACAGAGATACACAGGCTTTGGCTCAGCCTATTTGAAGCCTTTTTAGCTTGGTGAAAGACCTGCAAACTGGCATAGCTGTAGGAAACCCAGAATGACCTCCATCCTATTTGTATTATACAAATAGCAAAATAAATGTTTTGGGATTATCTTCTAGCCACTAGCAATGAGGTGATAGTTCTGTTAGACTGTTTATAATTTTCTTCAAAATTTGCTTTTGTTATAATTGTTCTGTATTTCATTAGTCAAAGATTTTGGTCACTGGCAATTTTTCTTTCAGAAGAAATTTAGCATGTAAGAGACTATAAAACAATGCTAATTTCTAAATAGAATAAAATCATCCTTAATTTGGAGAGTTTGAAGGAAGTTCCCATCCAATTTAGGTAATTCCTATTTAAAGAAATATATATTATTCCCATTATTATTTCTTCTAGCATCTAGTAAGTCTGCATTTCCTCAGTTTCTACTCTCACCTTAAATTGGCTCACCTGTTCCGGTCACATAACCCTCTTTCATCCTTGTGGATGGGCCTAGGAAACTTGGTCAGGCAAGGGCCTTCCTCTCCCTCCTCCATGCAAATTCATTACGCCCCACAATTTGGGGTACATTGTCTCTAGAGCTGATTGGAATACCTTGGTGATTGGCCCAGAGTTTATTGAGCAGGATATTAATACTTGAGGCACTCGGTGCTAATTTTAGTTCCATGGTTACACAGTTGATGTTAGTGTAGAATTCAGGCAGGCTGAAGTTACCTGGTGATGTTCTTTGTATCCGCTCTTAGATGTAGATATAGGACTGACTTGTACTGTTTTTCTTCCACATTGAACAGCAGACAGTTCTGAAGTTCACACACTCATGCTTCCTTGTTGTTTTTACAAATATATGTCAGTAGTTCAATTATGCTTTCAAAATTTCTACCTTTTATAGATGCTTATTACAGTCTGGAGGCAAAATCTTTCCTCAGTATGTCCTAATGTTGGGGATGCTTGTGGAATCACAGACTCTGGTTGAAGAGAATGCTGTTCAAGGGACTGAGCCAACTCTTGGATTGAATATTGCACCTTTTATTAACCAGTTCCAGGTAGGATTCTTGTTATTTTTTTTTTAAATTTTAAAACCTAGATTTCTGATAAATCAGGACTTGAGAAAAAAGATACTGTCAGCTCCCAGTCATCAACATCAGTATTCCTTAGAAACCATTTAGGTGCTCTATGGATCATCTGTTTTAAGGAAACAACATGTTTCCTACAGGAAAGAGAATTTTTGTTGGTATTTGAACAAGACTGAGAAGAGAGAACAAGGAGACACAGTAGCAAACTTAGTTTTCTGGTTTTGCTTTCAACCGTAACTTTGTACCTGGAGGTTCTGTGAAATTTCTAGCTTCAAGGTCATTAAAATACAATCCCCACAGGTAAAGCACTTTAAAGTAATTTCTGAAGCTTTTATTTTTTTTTCCAAAGATTTCACTCAGTCCATTTTTGAGTGTAGAACAATCGGGGTTCCTGTGACAGCATAATATCAGGGAAAAAAAACAACATACAACTTTTTAATTAAGGTTCTAACTAATTAACTCAGGTTCTATAGGGTTTTATTGTTGTCTTTTTTTTTTTAACATTGTGATTTTGCAAACTATGAAATTATTATGAAATGGTGCAGGTTAACTTAGTTGGTAAACATACATAGAAAATTTCCATTAACTAATTTCAATTTGTGTTACTGTCTCTGGTTTCATTTAACCAGTTTATCCTTTAGACCCAGGGATCTGAATTACTAGAGCAAGTTACTATTGATCTGATGTATAAAAAAAATTTTGGGAAACAAGTCCTACAAGCTCATTGCAAAGTGTACTGAGTATGAAGAAAGTGTTGGCTCTGCAGTCAGAGAACTTTCAACTCCACCTCTCAACTTGCATCTTTGGGCCTCTGCTTCCTCATAGGTGCAAAATGAAGGGGGTTGGACTCAAATGACTGGGAGGTCCCTTCCAGCTCAAAATCTATGACCCTTTTTCATCTTTTTTCACTTGACTTTTGATTTCATCATTGTTAGGAACTTATTGGAGGAACACTTTATCAATACAGATCTGTACCTGCTCTATACTTGCTTTGTAAGTTAGAATTTTAGAGAATTTCCCTGTGGTACTGAAAGGTTAGGTGATTTGATGAGGGTCATGCTTAGCCATGATGTGTCAGAGGTGAATCTTGAACTCAAGCCTTCCTGGCTCTCTACCCTCTATACCAGTGTGGCTCATTTATTTTTAGTTGATTAAAAAAAGTGAAATAAGCCACAGACACACACGCGTGCGCACACATACACATGCACAAATGTGTGTTGGGGTGGAGCCACGATGGTGGAGTGAGAGCAAGTATTCACCTTAGCTCTAAGGCAAACACCTTCAGATACCTCTAAAAAGAGAACCTGAACAAATTTTAGAGTGGCAGAATATGATGGGAGGCAGAGTGTGGCAGATTTCCAGTGCATAAGAGCCTGCAAGGTCGATGGAAATGATCTGTTGCATGGGGCTAGAGGAGTGCACAGCACACAGGCTGTACCAGCGCAGACCTTTCCATAGCAAAGCTGAACAGGAAGCCCTGGGCAATCTGAAGAAGCAACAGCACTGCAGATTCTCAAACATATCAGCCTAGGATGGAAGTCCAGTGGAACTGAGTGAGAGAGAACCGCAGAACCCCAAGTAACTTCAGCAGCCGCTCCTGAGACTATCAGACCTCAGATAAAATGTCTGTAAGTCACCTACTTGAGCTTCCAGGAACCAAGATGTCAGAGTAATCTGTAAATGCTATCCCCCTCCCATTGTTGTGTTTGAAAAACCCAGAGAACATTTCCCCAAGAAAAATCCTGGAACAGTGGGAGCAGCTGAAGGGATAAACAGTCTTTTAGCCCGTGAGGCTAGGAAAATTGCAAAGTGGGGGTCCCTCTTGCTGTGGCTGAAGGGAACTGGTGTAGGACTGTAGCTGTCCCCGACAGCCCCACCTCAGGGAACTGGGAGGAGATCCTGAGTCCCCTGGGGGGTGGAGCACATAATCACCAACACCAAGACCCCAGATGTGCCTCAGCACAGCCAGGGGAATCAGGAAGATAGTAGCGCAGAAGGGGTTCACCAACCCTGGGGAGCTTGCCTATGCTCTAGCTCAGGAGAGGAGACTTGCTGTGGCCAGATCACCCTTCCCCCACACTTAATGCAGTGAGCTCCAGGGTAATTCTGACGAAACTCAGAAAGACTTCTCTTGGCCTCTGCTTTGACACACCAGCCATCTCAGCACCAGGTAAGGTGCAGCATTTTAGCTTCTAGATGAAAGAACCAGAGACTACAATACAAAAAGCCTCAAGTTCTAAGCAGAAGAACTGTGAAAGAGCTCCCTCTGCCCTTGAAGCAGAGATCCACTTTAAAAGCCAGGAAAAGGGTGATCATCATAAGCAAGAAGCAAATCAGGAAAGAAAAGACCGTAGAACCTTAATACTGGGACAAGGACCAAAACATGAAAACCAAAGAGGTCATTGGCATTGAGAGTGTACTCCCATCTGAAACTTGAGCAGGGAATATGAACTGGTCTCAAGCCCAAAAAGCATTCTTGGAAGAGCTCAAGAAGGATTTTGAAAGTCATATTAGAAAAGTAGAAGAAAAATTGACCAATGATTTTAAAAATATGAATAAAGAAATGACGGAAGAATTTAAAAGGAAAATTGGACAAATGGGAAAGGAAGCACAAAACCTATCTTGGAAAACTGGACAAATGGAAAAGGAAGTACAAAAACTAACTAGAGAAAATAACTTTAAAAGGAACAATTGGACAGATGGAAAAGGAGATGTGAAAGTTAACTGAAGAAAACAATCTATTAAAAATTAGAATTGGGCGAATAGAAACTAATAACTCTGTGAGACATCAAGAATCAATCAAATAGAATCTAATGAATGAAAAAATGAAAGAAACGTGTGTGTGTGTGTGTGTGTATATACACCCACATAAGAACTGGGATCCCATTTCATAGCTTAAAAGCTTTTGTTTTTATGGAAAACACCTACTACTCAGTTAACCAGAATGTTTTCCCAAAGAAAATAATTTTTTGAGTGTTTTGCTTATAGATTATTTCCCATTTCTGTTTAAATGACCTCGTGCACTGAATAATTTTACAACTAAAGTCAGTGTAAAAAATACAAAAAAACCCTAAATTCAGATGCACAAGAATTTAAAAATTATTCTTGAAACTATAAACTTGTTTTTTTATAGTTAATTAACAAAAACAGCAAGTAACTTTGATAAGACAATACATAGACCTCCCCTTTTGTAACCTTTTCCCTTCTGAATGTTTTCCTTTAATGTGTTTATTGCACCAGATTTTGCTGCTGCTCTCCTTGTTGACACGTTTATAGTCACTGTGTATACGTTGCTGTTTGCTCTTTAATTAGCAGTTTCCAAATTTGACAAAGGTTTTGTGTTGCCAAACGTTGCTAATCAGGTGCTCAGTACTTAAGTGTATTTTTCTAAAGAAACAGTGCTACAAGTAATGGCAAGGGGAGGGAGTGGAACCACAATGGCAGAGAAAAGGCAGGAAGTTACCTGAGCTCTTCCCAATTTCGCTTGAAACAACTTTAAATCATGCCTCAGAATGAATTCTGGAGTGACAGAACCCATAAAAAGACAGGGTGAAACAGCTTTCCAGCCCAAGATAACTTAAATTGAAGGAAAGGTCTGTCTCATTTAGGTATAAGGAGAGTGCAGCCCAATGCAGGCAGTGTCTGAGCAAGCCAGGAGGAGGCCTCAGCACAGATCAGCAACTGAGACCCTGTAGCCCCCCACCTCTTGTCCCACCCCAAGCACAAGAAGCCTTGGACAGTGCCTTCTGTATCCCAAGCGCAGAGTTCAACTTTAATAGGAAAATAAGCAAGAAACAAAAAAAGCCATGACTGTAGAAAGCTACTGTGGTAACAGGGAAGATCAAAACAAACTTAGAAGATGATAACACTGTTAAATTATCTACATGTGAAGCCTCAAAAAGAAATATGAATTGATCTCAGACCAGTCTTCCTGGAAGAACTCAAAAAGGATTTTAAAAAAAGAGAAGTAGAAAAAAACTAGAAAAAGAAATGGGGGGTGGTAGTTATTAATATTGCCGAATCTTACTGTCATTGGATTTGGCTCAAAGAGAATAATATAACACACTTAATTGCTTATAGAAGTCTATGTAACCATATAGGTAAGTAGGAGGGGAGAGGGACAAGGAAAAAGGGGAGGGCACATTGAGGGAGGGTGGTGGTCAGAAGCAAAATACGGGTTAGGATAGACAGGGTGAAAGGAGACAGAAAAATATAAATGGGAAAAATAGGATGGAGGGAAATATATAGTAATCCTGTCAGTATGAATGGGATAAATTCACCCATAAAATGAAAGAGTATAGCAGAGTGGATTAAAAACCAGAATCCTACAATATGTTATTTATAAGAAATACATTTGTGGTAGAGAGAGACACATACATAGTAAAGGTGAAAGAAGCAGAATATATAATGCTTCAGCTAAAATAAAAAGGGCAGGGGTAGCAATCATGACCTCAGACAAAGCAAAAACAAAAGTAGATCTAATTAAAACAGACAAAGAAGTAAACTACATCTTGCTAAAATGTTCCATAAGACAATGAATTAGTAGTAATACTAAACGTATATGAACCAAATGGTATAGCAACCAAGTTTCTAAAGAAGTTAAATGAGTTATAGGAGGAAATAGTAAAGCTATACTAGTGGGGGACCTCAACTTCACTTTCTTAGAACTAGATAAATCACACAAAAAAAAACACAAAAGAAACAAGAAAGAAGTTGAGATGAACGGAATTTCAGAAAAGTAAGATACGATACACCCTTGGAGAAAATTGAATGGAGATATGAAGGAATATGCCTTTTTTCAGTGGCATATGGCACCTGCACAAAAATTGACCATGTATTAGGGCATAAAAACCTCACAGTCAAAGGTAGAAATATTAATGCATCCATTTTATATTGAGATGCAATATAAATTACATATACGTAATACATACAAAAATAATGAGACAACATACCACAATTCATACAATGCAGCCTAAGCAGTACTTAGTGGAAATTTTATATTTTTAAATGCTTACCTCTATAAAATAGAAAAAGACCACATCAGTGATTTGGGCATGCATCTAAAAAAGCTAGAAAAAGAAGAAATTAAAAATCTCTTAATTAAATACCAAATTAAAAGTCGTGAAAAATCAAGGGAGAGATTAATAAAATTGAAGAAAACCACACCAAACAAAGCTGGTTTTATGAAAAAGAAACACAACAAAACAGATAAACCACTGGTTAATTTGGTTTTGAAAAAGAACACCAATTTGCCAGTATCAGAAATTAAAAGGGTAAATTCATGACCAAAGAGGAAATTAAAAACAATAAAAGCTATTTTGACCAACCATATTCCAATAAATCTGACAATCTAAATGAAATGGACAAATATTTACAAAAATATTAATTCCCCAGATTAACAGAAGAGGAAGTGGAATACTTAACCCCATTTTAGAAAAAGAAATTGAACAAAACTATCAATGAGCTCTATAAGAAAAAATCCCCCTATCCAGATGGATTCATGAATTCTACCAAACATTTAAAGAACAATCCAATACCATATAAACTCTTTGGGAAAATATGTGAGGAAGGAGGCCTACCAAATTCCTTTTACAACACAAATATGGTATTGATACCTAAAGCAGGAAGAGCCAAAACAAAGAAAACTATAGAACAGTTTCCCTAATGAGTGCTGATGCAAAAATTTGAAATGAAGTACCAGCAAGGAGATTACAACAATATGTCACCAGGATCTACTACTGTGCCACTTGAAATAATTAACAATTTTAGCAAAGTTGCAGAATATAAAATAAAACTAAATAAATCATCAGTATTTCCCTATAATACCAACAAAGCCCAGCAGCAAAAGATAGGAGAAATTTTGTTTAAAATAACTGTAGACAATATAAAATATAAAATACTTGGGAGTCTACCTGCCAAGAGAAACCCAGGAACTATATGAACACAATTACAAAACGCTTTACGCAAGTCCACGCTCTAAACAATTGGAAAAATATAAGTTGCTTATAAGTAGATTGAGCCAATATAATGAAAATGACAATTCTACCTAAATTAATTTATTCAGTGCCATATTAAACTACCAAAAAACTATGGAACTAGAAAAAATCATAACAAAATTCATCTGAAAGAACAAAAGATCAAGAACATCTCAAGGGAATTAATGGGGAAAAAATGCCAAGAAATGTGGCTTAGCTGTACCAGATATCAAACTATTATAAAACAGCAACCATCAAAACTGATACTGACTAAAAAACAGAGTGGTAGATGAGTGGAGTAGATTAGGTACACAAAACACAGTAAATGACCACAGTAATCTAGTATTTGATAAACCCAAAGACCTCAGCTTTTGGGATAAGAACTCACTATTTGACAAAAAGTTGTTGGGAACATTGGAAAACAGTATGGTAGAAACTATGTATAGACCAGTATCTTGCACTGTATACCAAGGTAAGGTCAAAATGGATACATGATTTAGACATAAAGAGGGATAACATAAGTAAATTAGGAGAACAAAGAATAATTTGCCTGTTAGAACAATGGATAAAGGAAGAATTTGTCTCCAAACGAGATAGAGAGCATTATAGGATTTAAAATGGATAATTTTGATTATATTAAATTTAAAAGGTTTTACATAAGCAAAAGTAATACATGCAAGATTAGAAGGAAAATAGAAAGCTGAGAAACAATTTTTACAGCAAATTTTTCTGATAAAGACCTCATATCTCAGATACATAGAGAACTGAGTCAAATTTATAAGAGTCATTTCCCAATTGATAAATGATCAGTGGATGTAAATGAGCAGTTTTCAGAGGAAGAAATTAAAGCTATCTATAGTCATATGAAAAAAATACTCTAAATTACTAGTGATTAGAGAAATGCAATTTGAAACAATTCTGAGGTATCACCTCACACCTATCAGATTGGCTAACATGACAGGAAAGGGAAATGATAAATATTGGAGAGGATGTGGGAAAATTGGGACACTAATATAATCCCGCCACTCTGAAGAACAATTTGGAACTATGCCCAAAGGTCAATCAAACTGTGCATACCCTTTGATCCAGCAATACCACTACTAGGTCTGTATCCCAAAGAGATCATAAAAAGGGAAAAAGGACCTATATGCACAAAAGTATTTATAGCAGCTCTTTTTAACGACCAAGAATTGGTAATCAAGGGAATGCCCATCCATTGAGGAATGAATAAGCAAGTTGTGGTATATGAATGTAATGGAATGCTGTTAAAAAATGATGAGCAGGCGGATTTCAGAAAAACCTGGAAAGACTTACGTGAACTGATGCAAAGTAAAGTGAGCAGAACCAGGAGAACATTGTACATGGTAGCAGCAACATTGTGTGATGATCAGTTTTGATACACCTAACTCTTCTCAGCAATACAATTATCCAAGAGAATTCCAAGAGGATTCATGATGGAAAATGCTATCCCTATCTGAAGACAGTGCTGATGGCGTCGGAATGCAGATGAAAGCGTACAGTTTTCATTTGCTTTATCTTTTCTACTTTTTTTATTTTAGTTTGCTTCTTTCACAATATGACTAATGTGGAAATATGCTTTACATATTTGTTATGTTATGCATATATAACTTATTTAAAATTCTTACCCCCTTTTTAGGGAGGGAGTAGGGAAAGAAAGGAGGGAGAAAATTTGGAATGCAAAATTTGTTACAAATAAATGTTAATTGTTTTTATATATAATTGGAAAAAAATACAATACTATTAAGAATCAATCAACAATCATTAAAAAAAAGTGATCATAAAAGGCCCATACCAGCCACAAAAAGTAATATTTTAACCAAATATATGTCAACAGTGAAAAATTATAGAAGTTAATGTTATCACATTATTAATAAGTGAAGGAAAAACATGCTTAATCAGGAATATGAGAAGAAAGAAGATGCAGACTTTGATTCCAAGAAGCCCTTCAGGACACTCAAGGGTTTTTAGAGATTGAGGGCATTCTAGTTCTTTACTGTTATCTAAGGCCCACTGCAAAATGTCTGGCTTTCCTTTTTCTTGTTGCAGATATCCTTCACAGGCATCACTCTTACCCTTCATTAACCATGGTCTTTTACAGTCTTGTAAAAATAAAGTGAAGGAAATTAAATGATTCTCTTGAGATAACTGAGCTAGGGTTATAAGAAAGGGGGGAAATGGTGAAAGAGACTGCTGTTCTGTGGGAGGAGGGAGGATTCCTTGTAGTGTTTATTTAAGTGGATTTTGAGAAGTGTAATAGGGAAGGCCCAAAATGCTATTTTTGTGTCTCCTTGAAGGAGAATGAAAGAGGTTAGGATAGGCAAGTCTTTGGATCAGAACTTGACTTTTCACTTGAATCTGGAGATTAGTCCTGCTGGTTTGTAGTTATTTTACATATTTCGTACTTCTAGATTCTGTGGAGGTAGACCTAGTGTATTCCTTATCTTTGCATCTTATGGAGCACTTATCATAGTGGGTCCCTAATAAATGTTTACCGCATTGTTGTTGATGGTGCCCCATAATTGGGTGAGAAGGAAGGAGGTTATGGTAGCTAAAGTAGAGAGATGGTATACTATTTCTTCAAGCCAAAATAGAAAGATTCTCTTCCACTCCCTTCATCCCCAATCTTAACATTGCTTAAAAAGGTACCAATAATTTACAGTATGATGCTAATTTTGCAATAGGTTAATATTAATATTCCCTTTGGGAAATAGATGTAAGTTACTTTACTAAGGGCTACATAGGGAGTAAATTAATAGAAAATATTCCTTTTTACCCATCTGTTCCTTTTCTTCATTGTCTTAGTGGACCTAGGAAATTGGATTGAAAAGGAAGCCTGGGACAATAAATAGTGGATTTCCAAGGCTGTTAATTTTTTTTTAAAGGAATAGGTTCAGGGTAGTGACAGCCACCTATTGATTTTTACCTTCTGAAGAAATGTTTAATTGATAAACATTTGGCAATATATCTTATTGGTATAAAATTATCCTCTTTGCTTGGCCTTCTAATTATAAAGTTGGCTTCCTTTAAAGTATGCATGCCAGACCAGCAGAGTTTATGGATACCAAGTTTTGGTGCTATTGATTGCCAAATTATACCCTTTTATCCAAGTGTTTAAGTTTCTTAATTTTAATATATAGTTTATTTTTCAGTTTTCAACATTCACTTACACAAGAATTTGAATTCCAAATTTTCTGCCCATCTCTCCCCATCCCCCACCCCAGGACAGCATGCACTCCATCTTCCTCTTCCCCCAGTCTGTCCTCCCATCAACACCCTTCTTTCATTCCCTTCCTCTCCTTTTTCCTGTAGGGCAAAATATATTTCTATACCCCATTGCCTGTACATCTTATTTTCTAATTGCATGCAAAACCAATTTTTAACATGCATTTTTAAAGTTTTGAATTCTATATTTTCTCATTCCTCCCTTTCTACCCACTTTCATTGAGAAAGCAAGCAATTCTACATAGGTCATACATGTGTAGCCATGCAAAACACTTCTATAATAGTTAGGTTACGAAAGACCAACCACATTTCCCTCTGTCCTGTCCTGCCTTCCATTTATTCCATTCTCTCCCTTGGCCTGTCCCCCCACAATAGTATTTGCTTCTGATTATCCCTTTCCCCAATTTGCTGTCCCTTCTGTTATCTTCTCTCTCCTATCCCTTTCCCCCTTGCCTTCCTACAGAGTTAGATAGATTTCTATACTCAATTGAGTGTGTATTTTTCCCTCCTTAAGCCAAATCCCATGAGAGTAAGGTTCACTTATTCAATTTCATCTCCCCGCCTTCCACATTGTAAAACGCATTCATGCCTCTCGTATGTGAGATGCTTTACTACGTTCTACCTCTCCCTTTCTATTACTCCTAGTACATTCCACTCACCAGTAAATTTTATTTTTTAGGTATTCTCCCTTCATATTCAGCTCACCCTGTGCCCTCTATGTGTATGTGTGTGTGTGTGTGTGTGTGTATACACACACATATATATACACACATACATATACAAATATACATATACATGCCTACACATATGCACAACACACATATACATACATACATACATACATACATACATACATACATACATACATACATACCTGCTGTGCCAATGGCTGCTGCTGCCCTGGGGCTGGGACCAGACCACTTTCCCCTCTCACCCAGGGGAAAGAGCTTTCTCACTGACCTTTGAAGCTGTCCTTGGCATCATTTTGTGACTTCTGCTTCTAGAATTTGTTTAGAGTCATTTTTTATAGGTATTTTAAGGGCTTTGGGGGGAGAGCTGGAGCAGGTCAATGCTTCTACTCCACTGTCTTGGCTTTGCCCTCCAAATCTTTAAATTTCTTTAAGGTAATAGTAAATCTTTCTCATAACTGAAGGCTATTATGTTCATTTCTTGGAATTTCAATATTCTTTTTATAGGTTCCTGTACGGGTATTTTTGGACCTTTCTACTTTGCCCTGTATTCCTTTAAGCAAGCCAACTGAACTGCTAAGATTAGATCTGATGAATCCGTATTTGAACAATTCTAACAGAGAAGTGAAGGTAAGGACAGCATAACTAAGTCACTGCTTGTTTTGTTCAGAAACTTGATTTCATTTTCCAGGTTTAGTTGCTTTGCAGAATAATATCTTAAAAAGCATCTCTATTGGATAGTATTGTTTTCTGTGTGGGGGGAAATGTACTGAGTGTGGTGGCACAAAACTGTACTGCTAGAGGAGGCTGTGAGGCTGGTGGGTCATTTGAACTCAGTTCTTGAGCTGGAATAGGGTTAAAGCCAATTGGATATCCTTGCTAAAATCACTGACACTCTGGGCATGGAGGGCCAACCAAGCTCTCTGGGGAGGGGCAGAAAAATGGAACAGATTAAAACTACCTTACTGGATTAGCATTGGGATTGGGCCTGTGAATAGCTGCCACACTTCTGGCCATGTGAAATAGGGAAATTCAGTCCTTATCATATCCCTTTCTGGCTTCTTCCCCTGCCCTCCAAGGGAGAATATACATTTTATATATTTTACAGGTGATTGATGTTATTTCTTCTGTTACAAGCCTAATTGAAAATATAATTATGAACATACAATTTGTACTGATATTAATCTTAATTAATGATGCAGTATATTCTTTGTCATAGACATCTGTATATATTATTAAGGTCTGAAAATTGTATCCCTTCTCCCATCCCTACCCCATCCTAATTGATTTTAGAAGTGGCTGCATAGTATGTTTACTGTTCACTTGTCTACTACTGTAGGCTTTGAACTTTCACTATGACCTGTGAGAATTATAGAAAGTAAATTTCTAGCCTGCCATGAAGGGTAGAATTTTCTTGCATTGAAAATGTGTATTAATTTTAAAAATGTAAAGAACTTTGCCCTTATTGCAGTCACTCTCTTTCCCTCTAGCTGATTGCCTTCCTCATCTAGCCAATAACTATGGCTTAGTTCATTTTTCATTCTTGTAACTCATTAAAATTGTAAGCATTTTAATGACTTTTGTATTTTTAAGTTGATAACTAAGAAAAAATCAAAGTATACCAATTCAAAATTATTTTTGATATCCTGAGAATTATATATTAGGACTTTTCATTTCTTAAACTATTACAATTTTTTAAAATTTAAACTTTTTAGGTGCAGATTTGTAAATCTGGACAAGTGACTGCCATTCCATTCTGGTATCATGTGTATCTTGATGAAGAGATTAGCCTGGATACATCAAGTGAAACCTCACACTGGAAACAAGCTGCTGTTGTATTAGATAACCCCATCTCAGTTGAAATTGGACAAGAGGTTGTCCTCAGCATTCAGCACCACAAAAGCAATATTAGCATCACAGTGAAACAGTGAAAAGCCTATAGTTAAGCAGTTATTAGTGAGTTTGTATTTCATAAAAATGATTGAAAAAAATCATTCATTGTAATAGCCCATCTAATATGTTTTTAGAAAAATACACAGAAATAAATTCTTTTTATTTAAAAGCTTTTGGATTATAGGGTAACGTTGTTATAAAGTATTGCTGCTGCCTTGCTTCCTGTCAGTTGAGTCTTGCCTAATTAGTAAACCTTGTTAGGACTAAAGGAAACTGTTCATTTTTCTATTGTTTGATTTTACTACCTTTCAGTTTGTGTGAACTGCATTTGTAAGCATTTTTCTCCTTAGATTGATTTTATCTAAAACCTATAAAAATGAGAAGGTATCTGTATAAAACATCATCATTTATCTCAATATATTTATGAACAGCAAAAAAAAACCCGTTAGCATTTTGAAGCATCTTTATCCTTTATGATTTTGAATCTGTTAGATATCAAGGAGAGGGTTATCATTTATCTTTTTTAATAAAGACATTTTCTAAAGAAGAAAAGTGATACATTGCAAGTCAAGTTCAATTGCCATCTTCTCTTTGACATTCTCAGTATCTGTAGCAATGTGTAACTCCCACATTGGTTTCCTTGTCTCTTTCAGCCTACTTCTGAAAGTGTGTGTGGAGAGTTGCAAATTAATTTTAATTATTATAATTCAAGCCAGATCCATTTGGGGAAAGAAATCTTTGAGGAAACAAAGCAATAAGTCAGGTCCCAAGTAAATGAAAGACTCAACTGGAACTATTTCTACATTTCTCAGTTTATAGAGAAAGAGATAATATACAAAGCAAGTTGATAATAGGATTTAATTTTTAAATCCCTAACTTCTGG
Organism: Notamacropus eugenii; assembly: GCF_028372415.1. NCBI lineage: Eukaryota > Metazoa > Chordata > Mammalia > Diprotodontia > Macropodidae > Notamacropus > Notamacropus eugenii. Next base: position 144,956,482 of record NC_092877.1, on the reverse strand, counting down.
AGAAGGCATTATTATACATGTAGCCACTTTCTTTCATGTAAGACTTACAGCAGCACTGTCAAAAATATATAAAAATATACTGAACATAATAACCATGAACCAGAATGAACAGAAACTTCTGAAAAACAGCCAAAAAGCAATGGAAGGAACTGGGTTATATTGATCTGAAAAAAAAATAGATTCAGGCATATTGACATGTGGAAAAAAGGATTTATGTAGGTCCAAACCAAGAAGAACAATAAAAGGATAGGTCCATTTCTTGAAGTGGATGGTTTAATGTGAATATGTTCTTGTTCATCTTTCATACTCAGAGAGGACCAATTATATCATGATGTTGGGGTCAAGGTACAATGTGTTCGATTGGCTGATCAGTTCAATGTGAGTTTAGAAAGTTCTACCACAAGTCAGGAGCAAATAGTCTGTTTGAATATTTGGGATAGAGATGTCTCTAGATTTGTGCATCTCACATTTCCTTTGTGCTACTGCAATTTTGCTTTGCGGAATTTGCTATGCTCTATGGAGCATAGAGCTTTCTTTGATGTGGACACACCATGCTGGGTGATCCTTTGCCAGCTATCCCCTGTGTCTCATAATTGATACTAAAGTTCTTCAGAGAGAACTAGGAAATGTCCTTGTACCACTTCTAAACTTCTGTGAGTGCTGTCTTGTGTGAGTTCCTTCTAAAATAATCTTTTAGGCTAATGTGTTTTTGACATTTGAACTCTGTGGCCAGCCCATCAGAGTTGTGCTCTCTGTAGTAGAGTTTGAGTGCTTGGCAGTTCAGCTCAAGAAAGGACCTCAGTCTATCTTAGATTGCCTTGTAATCTTCAGAACCTTCCTAAGACAATTCAAATGAGAGTGGTTAAATTTTCTGGCATGGTGCTGGTATGCTATCCAGGTTTCTACAGCAACGAAGTCAGCATAATAGCTCTGTAGACCTTCAGTTTGGTAGGCAGCCCAATACTTCTCCCACACGTTTTTTTGGAGTCTCTCAAACCTTGAGCTAGCTCTGGCAATGCATATGTCAACTTCATCAACTATATATACATCCCTGGAAAGTGTACTGTGCTAAGGTAAGTGAACTTATCCACAGCATTCAAATTTTCTCCATTTACTGTAACCAGTGGTTTCATATATGAATGGTGTGGTGCTGGCTGGTGGAGAACCACTGTTTTCTTGGTGATGTCAGACGAAAATTGGCAAAGTAGCAGAGAATTGAGCCATACTCTGTTGCATCTCAGCCTTAGAGACTGCATTGAGTGCACAAATCACATGTGAACAAAATGTTGGACACCAACTCCTCCATTTTAGTCTTGGCTTATAGTTTACCATCAGTGCAACAGCTGACCTTGATGCTATTTTCATAGGCATCTGACATTATGCTAAAAAGCATGGGAGCAAGCCATGCTTCATTCCATTTGGTAACTAGGAAAGTGTGAGAGAATCATCCTTTATCTGGAACCCATGCAAGCATGCCATACAATAACAATGAACTCTAGGCAACTAGATTTTGCCATGATCTTCCATGAGCCCTCATGAAAGGCCTTGGTCAGGTTGATGAACACTCCGTTCTACTCCTGGCATTTGTCCTGGAGTTGTTTGACAGCAAACACATCCATCTAAAACACCTTGTCACCATAAAATAGGGAACAGAATTGTTTTAACTTCTACCTTGTTTTTTTGTCAAAGAAAATTGTTGTTAGCCTTTGTATTGATTGTCCCTTGTCCCATCTCACCTGTCCACCTCTTAGAATCCCTTTGTTCTTGTTTTTTTAATTAATTTTATTTTTTATTATTATTTTTCAATTACTTTGTTTTCAGTGTTCTACAGTCACTTCCATATAGCTTAGATTTTTTTTCCCCTCCCTGCCCCTTCTTTTCCCCTCCTTCCCTACTCCCTCCCCGAGACAGTTCTACACATACATTTCTATTAAATACATTTTCACCTTAGTCCTGTTGAATAGAAGAATTAAAAGGAGTGGGAGAAACCATAAAACAAAACAGAACACAAGAGAAAATGGTCTGCTTTATTCTGTGTTCCAATTCCATAGTTCTTTCTCTGGATGTGGAAGATGTTTTGCCTCAAGAGTCTATTGTGAATTTTTTAGGTCCTTGCATTGCTTGAAGGGCTAAGTCTACCAGAAAAATGCCTCACACATTGTGGTTGTTACTGTGTACAAAGTTCTCCTGGTTCTGCTCCTTTCACTCAGCATCAGTTCAAGTAAGTCCTTCCAGGCCTCTCTGAAGTCTTCCTGTTCATCATTTCTTATAGCACAATAGTATTCCATTACATTCATATACCACAACTTGTTCAGTCATTCCCCAGTTGATGGGCATCCCCTTGATTTCCAGTTTTTGGCCACCACAAAGAGAGCTGCTGTAAATATTTTTGTACATGTGGGACCCTTTCCCATTTCTATGATCTCTTGGGGATACAGCCTAGAAGCAATATTGCTGAGTCAAAGGGTATGCACAGTTTTGTAGCCCTTTGGGCATAGTTCCAGATTGCTCTCCAGAATGGTTGGATCAGCTCACAGCTCCACCAACAATGAATTAGTGTTCCAACTCTCCCACATCCTCTCCAACATTTATCATATCCTGTTTTGTCATGTTAGCCAATCTGATAGGTGTGATGTGGTACCTCAGAGTTGTTTTCATTTGCATCTCTCTAATCAATAGTGATTTAGAGCATTTTTTCAGATGACTATAGATATTTTTAATTTCTTCCTCTGAAAACTGCCTGTTCATATCCTTTGACCATTTAGCAATTGGGGAATGACTTGTATTCTTATAAATTTGACTCAATTCTCTATATATTTTAGAAATGAGGCCTTTATTACAGACACTAGTTGCAAAAATTCTTTCCCAGTTTTCTGTTTCTCTCTTAATCTTGGTTGCATTGAGTTTGTTTGTGCAAAAACTTTTCAATTTAATGTAATCAAAATTGTCCATTTTCCACTTCGTAATGCTCTCTATCTCGTTTGGTCAAAAATTTCTCCATTCTCCATAAATCTGATAAATACACTATTCCTTGCTCCCCTAATTTGTTTATAGTATCGTTCTTTATACCTAGATCATATATCTATTTGGACTTTAATCCCAGAAGCTGGGGTCCTTGGGTTTATCAGACAGTAGATTGCTATATTCATTAACTACTGTGTCCTGAGTACCTAATCTATTCCACTGGTCTACCCTTCTACTTCTTAGCCAGTACCAAATGGTTTAGATGATTGCTGCTTGATAATACAATTTCAGATCTGGTAGGGCCAGGCCACCTTCCCTGGCATTTCTTTTCATTAGTTCCCTTGATATTCTGGATCTTTTGTTCTTCCAGATGAATTTTGATATTATTTTTTCTAGCTCTAGAAAATAATTATCTGGTAGTTTGGTATGACACTGAATAAGTAAATTAATTTAGATAGAATTGTCATTTTTATTATATTAGCTGAGCCTACCCATGAGCAACTGATGTTTTCCCACTTACTTAGATCTGACTTTATTTGTGTGAAGAGTGTTTTGTAATAGTATTCATATAGTCCCTGGGTTTGTTTTGGCAGGTGGACTCCCAGATAGTTTACAGTGTCTACCATATTTTTAAATGGAATTTCTTTTTCTATCTCTTGCTGCTGGGCTTTGTTAGTAATATACGGAAATGTAGATGATTTATCTGGGTTTATTTTGTAACCTGCAACTTTGCCAAAGTTGTTTATTTTTTCAAGTAGTTTTTTACTTGATTCTCTGGGAGAATCCTTCTGTTCTTGCTCAGTTTAAGACTGAGAGAATGCAAACTCCTTGAAGGTAGAGATTAGCATAGTTGTCCCTGTATTTCCAGCATACTGACTGGTACTCTGACATTTAATAAGTACTTGATGATTGATTGAAAGGCAAAAACAAAGAGTTTATATTCAATTGAAACCTAAGAAAAAAGAAACTAGTGAAAGAGAACTTTGTGTTTTAGTTAAGATCTCCTGGTCCAGACCCAACAGCATCCCAGGGTGTTGAACAAGCTTTGAGATTTGAATTTTTGATTGCTATCCATCTTTTTTAGAAATCGTAGCAAATCAGAGATATACCAGAAACTGAAGTTGGGCAAATGTCACGATTTTCAGAAGGATGGATTCTGTATGCTCTTGGCTGCTGAGCCTAATTCCCAGCAAACTTCTCAGCTGTATTATTAAACCAGTCAATGGCTTGTCAGCACTCAACCAAGTTGGGCCTTAGGGGTCAGCATACATTCATGAACCCACATATGCTAGGCTCACTTTATTTTCTCTTTTTTCAAAGCAGCATTGTATAATGCATAGAGTGCTAGACTTGGAGCTAGTAGAAACTTAGATCCAAGTCCTGCCTCCAACATGTACCAACGGAAGGACGAGGAACAAGTTCCTTAATCTCAGAGCTTTAGTTGTCTACCTGTAAAGTGGGAATAATGCCTGTAGTGTCTACCTCAGGGTGGTTGTGACGCTCAGGTGAGATTATGTATGGTGCTTTGCAGTCTTTAAAGCAGCGTATAAATGTCAGTTGTTATCCCTTAATATTTAGCATCCCAGGAGGATGTTGGTGTTAAGAGGATGGGTTTTTGTTTCAGGGAATAACTTAGGGTTCAAAAACATGGTGCATTTTCTCAAATGCAGTCCAATCTCTCTCTTCAACGGGGAGCGTTCATCTGTATTTTCCGTCTAAGGACTGACTGCCCCTTCGTTGCGTTTCAGCCTGGACAGTAGCCATTCTTCATGTACTTGACTTTTCCTGTATGAATCATGCCAGTATCTTTTGAGTGACAGTGAATGCCAGTGAGGTACATCTCTTCTTTATCACATCAAGACCAAGAATTCTAAAATTTCACCTGTAAAATGAAACAGCTGGAAGACCTCATCATCTCTAAGGATTTAGTTGTCCATTTGGAGTCTGCATTGGACATCTTTTGTAATAGTAACAGGTTTGGCCAGCATATTTTCCTGTTTTATACTTTACTTGACAATACTAGAAATGATTGTTGAATAAAGTTAACTGTGGTATTGTTTACCAAGGAATCTTATATAAACTTAACATGTGCATGACAGAACTTATTGGGAGAGAGCTTTTAAGTCCACATTTTGTCAACTGAAAACTTTAAAAATATAATTAACAAACAGTAAATACACTAGATCTTATTTTTTTAAAAAAGAATAGGTAGCATTTATATAACATTTTAAGGTTTTCCACAGCACTGAAGGTGTTATTTCACTTGAATCACTCCTGCGAAGTAAGTGTTCATATCCCCATTTTACAGATGAGGAAACTGAGGCAGACAGAGATTAAGTGGCTCCTTCAGGGTCCTACCGCTAGAAAGTGTTGGAGGTAGAATCTGAACTCAGGTCTTGTTGAGGATCTTATATTTTTGATAACTTTCATCTTTGTGGCTGCCATAGAAAATTGTATAGGCCTGAGCATTCTATTTTCAACAAGGATAATCCTTTACATATTGTAGATCATCTTCCTGTGGATTTCATGAGAAAGTATGAGTCTGGGTTAGAAGTTACAATGTTCCATATTGCTTTTGGGGGAGTTGAGCCATCCACAAATTTCTAGTAATAATACTGCCTCAAAAGTTCTACCTTGGTGTCTCATGTTCTGGAGGTGACATTGAAGGCAATGTTGGAGCAGTGCCAGTTCTGTCAGGTTCAGCCAAGACAGAAAGGCTTAGAGGGTGGTCCCAGCAGTATCTATTGTCTATTATCTGAGGACCAGCCCATGGAAATATGGAGAGGCATTACTCAAGAAGCTGGACACTGGGAAATATATTTCTTGGTCATGGCATCCTATGAAACAAAATAAAATGCAAAATGGTCTTCAGTCTCGTCTGGTCCCCACCTACTTAAAAAAATGGTTTTAATTCAACCTGTCCTTCCTGGGAAGCACCCTGATAAATCCTCTTACAAGGCTGATTTCCCACGTGTTATGCAAAACTCAAATGGTATAATTGTAACTCATAGTACGTTTCACTTTCCATTTTTGAAATTTGCCAGTTATATATGTAGAATGGTTCCAACATCATCTGCTGCATTTGACCAGATTTGTCATCTTTTAAGTTATTTACATTGTAATAGTCATGTATTTTGTTCTTTTATTCTGAATCACATCCTGCAGGTCTCATGTTTCTCTCATTTCCTTATATTATAATTCCTTACAGTGCTGTGAGGATCTGTTAAATGGATACATTATAGTTTTTTCAGTTATTGTGCACATGTTGGTTTTTCACATCTGTAATGATGGTGACAGTGGTGGGAAAAGGAAAAGAAAGCTAAGAATTAGTACAGTTTTTAAACAGTCTAGTCATTATTCTAGCACTGGGAACTCTAAACATAAGATCCTTGTCCAACAGCAAACAAATGGACATATGCTTAAAGGAAATGAAATTATTTTCACAGGTAAAAAGTAACTTACTCATGGAATCTCTTTCTTAACCTGTTAGAGTGAAGGTCAAAATCAGTACCAAATGAGAAGAAATGATAAAGTTTAGAAGATCCAGCGTGTCGTTATAGCACTTACGACTTGACCTGTTCAGATAAGCTACTGAGGATTAAAAATAGGAAGTAGAAAGACATTAATTCTGTTTACCACTATTTGCTACAGGAGTATAAACAGTGGAGAGACCTTCTATAACAAGGTCAGAAGAGTTTCCCAACCACACCACAACCATTAAAGGTCTTCTTGATGGGAGGCATGAGAGCTCAAAGTAACACCGGTTTAATGGGTTTTTAATGGGTTACTTTCAGTTCCAAATTCTTTTCCCCCTCAATCACCTGTAGAGAAGGCAAGAAAAACAAAGCCCTTTACAAATATGTACAATGATGAAAAATACATTTTCCCCATTAGCCATGTCCAAAAAACCCAAAAGAAACAAAACAAAGAAAACACACATTTGCTCTCTGAATCCGTCACATCTCTCTCTGGAGCTGGATAGTATGTTTCATTACGAGTCCTTTGGAACTATAATTAGTCACTGTGTTGATTTCAGTTAAGTATTTCAAAATGATCTTTATAACATTGTTATTGTATGAAATTGTTCTGGTTCTCACTTTACTTTGTATCAGTTCATACAAGTCTTCCCAGGTTCCTCTGAAATCATCCCCTTTACCTTTTTAAAAATTTTAACATTAATTTTTTAAAATTTCAGTTCTAAATTCTCTCTTCTTTTAGCCCCTCCCCCAACCATTAAGAAAGCAAGCAGTATTATACCCATTTTACATGTGAAGTCATGCAAAACATTGCAGTATTACATGTTGGTGAGGAAAAGCAAGAAAAATAAAGTGAGAAATTATGTTTCAATCTGCACTCAGAGTTTGTCGTTTCTCTCTCTGGAGATGGATAGCATGAATCCTTTGGAACTGTCATGGATCATTGTGCTGATCAGAGTAGTGAAGTCTTTCAAGTTGATTATCATTACAATGTTACTGTGTACATTTTTCTCCTGGTTCTGCTCATTTCACTTTCCATTTGTTGACCTGAAAACTTAATTTAAGAAAAGGCAGCAGGCTAAATGCATACATTTTATGATTTAATTAATTAATCAATTCCCTATTAAAGACAACGGTAACATAATGCATTATGGAGCCAGAAATGTTCTGGCTACCCAGTGCAGAAATCTTCTGGCTTATATACATTTTGCCGTGAGAAAGGAACTCTCCTAACTGAGCAAATCGTAAATTCAGTAAGACAGGACAATTAACAAAGCAATGTTGGTCAGGCCTTGGGATTCCAGGCTGGATAAACATATGTCTCGGTGATAAGGAAATCCCACCACTAGTGAGTGGCAGGCTTCCTGCCCTAAACAGATAACTGACATAGGAAAGGGTAAACAAAGTTCAATAGAAATTACGACCTAAGATGTCTGTGTTTTCTTTACCACTAATATGCCATAACATAGTATATGTCTACAAATATTAAGATATGGAAAATGTCCCATTATTCAAGATAGTGTCTTAGGTTAAAGGTCTCTTAAGGAATGTAGAGTCAGCCTTGGCTGGCTTTGTTGACATAGGAAGAGGCACCCTCTGAGTTTGCTTCAGAGAGAACAAAGAGATTATTCTAAAATTTTATATTAAACATTATCACATTAGTTCATATAAGGCTTCCCAGGTTTTTCTGAAACCATCCCCTTCAAGATTTCTTACAGCACAACAATATTCCATCACATTCAAATACCATAACTTGTTCAGGCATTCCCCTATTCATGGGCCTCCCCTTCAGTACAAAACTTTTTCAGAATGTAGGTACATTTGTAAAAATCTGTCAGAGCTGGATGGTGTAGGATTATCAGTAGTATACCTCATAAAACAATGAAAAGTGGTAGAGATTTCTACAGAAATTTTGGCACAAGATGCAACTATACCAGGTCATCCAAGGAAAATTTATAGATGAAACCAGAAGAAAGATCAACAAACATAAAAAACTGGAAAAGAAATGTTAGCATTTCTATGACAGTATTGTGTAATAAAGAGTGCTTGGACTTGGATCCAGGAGAAACTTGGATTCGACACCTGTCTCTGACATGTACTGACTATAGGACCATGGACAAGCACCTTTATTTCTTAGCCTCAGTTTTCTGATTTGTAAAGTAGGAATAACCTCTAGAATCTACCCCATGAGGTGATTGTGAGACTCAAAAGAGGTAATGTATATGTAGTGCTTTGCAACATAAAACATTATTTAAGTGTTAGTTGTTAATCATTTTAACATCCCAGGAGAATATTGATGTTAAGGAGATGAGTTTTTGTTTCAAGAAGCAAATGTAATACAATCTTCTGTTTCTTGAAAACAGAAGCTCAAGGGTAGCTTCCCACATCATTCTCAAGCTAATTATTAGCACTTCCACTGACCAGAATGCTAAATATTTGTCATCTTTTGCTCCTTAGAAGAAATTACCCAACACAAGTCACTTCTCCAGATAACAGACAACCTCTGCCTAAAACCACCGAAGGTGCTGAAAGATCCCTGAGTTCATTGATTTGTATTTTAGGAACAATCATTGTTTCTAAAACCTTCAAGACCAGAGTAAAGTGAGACTTTACTGATAAGTAACATCAAAATGATGTGCTATCATACTAAGATGCGATAAACATTTTCAGACATGGCCATTGGTGATGGCAATCAAATAAGGATCTTTTGCTGTTTTTGTTTTACTAAAAGTGCCTCTGATTGAATAATGTGATTAAAGAAAGTCTTTCTACCCATTGATGGGCCTGCCCATTGTGGGAAGCTTGATTAGGGGAGTTGTTTTGTAGGGGGATCCTGAGTATTTTTTTTTTTTGAGGCCTTGGGTGAGAGGGTTATGCCCTCTGGCTCTAAAAGTGTATAAATACTCTGAGAGTGAGGTTTTACTTTGGGCCTTAGTTTTTGTAAGAAGATTTGAGTGCCAGAAGCAGTTTTAAGGAGCCCCATCGCTTATGTTGGGGTGCTTACTGATACAACATTGTACTGATTTATTTTCCTTGACTGCACTTACTTGTTATAAGGGAGTGATTGTATTTATGAGGGTGATGGGAGTTGGTGGGTAGTCATAGTAAAACAAAAAAGAAAAAAAGGGTGAATGCATTTAAAAAAACACAGAAGAGAGCAGAATAAAATTTGTAAGGGGACAAGCAGGTTTTGTTACTGTTAAATTTTATATATATTTAAAAATTGAAATTAAGTTCAGTTTCATATATAATCCTTTCTACTTTTGTTATTTGCATATGAATTATCCATGTTTACTGATGTTTAAGTTTATAACAAAAAAAAGAAAAATATTTAATTTTAAATCAGAAGCAAAAGTTTTTCTCTTAATATAAGCATGAGTAGCTCAGCTTCAAATCATACCTGCCTAGAAAATGCACAGCTACCAAAGACCATGACTGCGTGCTCTCCATAGATCCAAAAGGTGAAGAAAAATGAAGACATATCTCAGGACCAGGAAGAATGCTGGAAACTGTCATCTGCCAGCATGCTTCTCCTTCCTCTTGGGCCCTAGACAGATAACCTTTAAACATCAATAAACCCCAATTGTGTGCCTAAATTATGTATCCGGTTCTGCTTTCCTTTTTAATGACATGGTGGCCATGTAGAGAGCATTTGCTGCTAAATATTGAGAGAATGAACAAGAGAAATGACTTCTCTGATTCCAGGATACCCATGAGTACCTCACACTTGACGTGCCCCTAACTCAGTTTATCATCTCCAAACTTCCAGTCTTTCTCTTGTCTGAGTTTGTTAACAACAGGATTATTTGGTGATTCTGTCACCAAAGTTTAATAGCTTTGATTCTTCTCCTTATTATGTATTCAATCAGGTACCAAATCCTTTTTCTTTTTCAATCTCTCCACCTTGACTAAAACCACCTTTGTTCAGGCTCTCTTTTTCGTTGTTATTTTTAACAGAATTGTGAAAGGCTTTTAAATGGCAAAGCAGAATTTATATTTTAACCTAAAGGCAGTGGAGAGCCAGTAAAATATTTAGAGCAGAAGAGAGATATGTGCTTCCTAGAAGCAAGATTTTATCTCCATTTAGGAAGCATGTCTGAACAGGTCACTGCTTAGGAGCCATCACTGGTTTTAGGTTAAAGTACAAATGTCTCTCCGGCATTGATTGAAAGCATTCCAAAATCTGACTCCAGCTCATCTTTCCAGGATGATTACAAGTCACCACCCTATTAGTTCCAGCCGGACGGACTTGCTTACCATTCTCTCCTGGGACAGATGATCTCCCACTCCTGTCCCTTTGCCCAAGCTCCCCATGCCTGGGATATTCTCCTGCCTCACCTTCACGAGGGCACTATAGTCTGACTCTGAGACCTTTTTTTTGATTTCCTCAGTTGTTAATGCTCCTGATCACTCTGTGTGTATGTATATATCCTGTATTTATCTGTGAACATGTCTGCTCCTCCTGAATTTAAACTCCTCAAGGGCATAGACAGTGTCCCCCAGAACCTATCAGTTTCTGGCACACAGTAGCCAGTAGATAAGTGTTTATCAGTTCCTGGCACATAGAAGGCGCTTAATAAATGTTTAACTGATGAATAAGAATCCTAGTTGAAACATGTTTTAGAGAAAACTATCACCAGTTCTCCATTATGGTATATGCTTTCCACACTGGGCTATAACTGGAGACCAAACTTGTACCTTTTCACTAAAAATGAGAATTACATTTTCATACACACCCCAGAGCCCCAAGATTTCAGAGTCTTTCTAACTATCCAGGTGGCAGCTAGGTGGTACAGTGAATAGAATGCCAGAAGATTCATCCTCCTAAGTTCAAATCTAGTCTCAGACATTTACAAGTTGTGTGACCTTGGGCAAGAAACTTCACCCTGTTTGCCTCAGTTTCTTCATCTGTAAAATGAGCTGGAGAAGGAAATGGCAAACCACTCCAGTATCTTGGCTAAGAAATCCCCAAATGGGGTCACAAAGAGTTGGACATGAACTGAAATGATTGAACAATAACAAGAAAAACCACTCTGGTTCCTTTGGACTCTTAAAATTCAATATTTATTTTCCATAGGATCATCAGAACTTAACTACCAATTATGGTAAAAAACCCATTTCCATTCCAAATCTTCTACTTTTGTTAAGTAGAAAAGCCAGTCAATTATCTTCTGTAAAATTCTTCCTTCTAGAAGGGAATACCTGAACTATCTATCTGAAAGTCATAATTCCTAGGTGGTACATGGGACTTTGAGAGAGGAAGACCGAGTTCAAATCCATCCTTAGACATTTACTAGCTGTGTGATCTTGGGTAAATAACCTCTGTCTGTGTTAGTTTACTCAAATGTGAAATGGGGATAATAATAGCACCTACCTCCCAGAGGTTGTAAGGATCAAAATATGATAATATTTATAAAGCACTTAACATAGTTCTTGGAACATAGTAAGTATTATATAAATGCTATCTCATAATAACATTGTGATTGTTAACCTTCACTAAGTCACTAACAGTCCTCATTTCCCCCAAATAACCATCAATAATATCTACATTCATTCAACAGCTTTCAGTTCTCAGGATATTTTTGTACGTATCATAGAAATCATAGACCCCAGAGATCAAGTCTAGCCTTATCTTTTCAGAACTAACGAAACAGCCCAAGAATGATTAGATTTGCCTAAGGACACACAGCTAGAGAGGGGCAGAGTAGAATGTCCTGACTCTGTAGTTCCCTGCTTTGTACGCTGTCTGCCTTTCTCTTTCTTCTTGCATCACACCACTTAGGTGCAGCTTTTGAAACTGTCTTCAAAAAACCTGATGGCCAAAGTCACTCTTGGCAATATCACAATATTCCACAAGATGGGGATATTTCTCCAGAAAAGAAGTATTCATTCCAGCACATGGTTATACTTCTATATCTTTCCTTATCAGTAAGTTAGGTTCTACCTTTCATATCACAGGATAAACTAATCCCTTCAGTTTACAGGTGAGGCACAGAGTCCTACAGATACTCTCAAATACCACTTTACTAGGCATAATCCCTCGACCCCTGCCAAGTCCCATGGACTATATAGTGTTATTGTAGTAGCATGAGGGGGTCTTCCAAGGAGACCTCATGACTTTCACACCTTCCAGGCTTTTGCCATGACACCAAAGGATCATGTAGCCCCACTTTCTCTCCTCTCACGTTCTTCTTAAACCCTTGCAATCCAACTTCCAACCATAATCATTCCACCAAAACTGCTCTCTCCAAATCTACCAATACTTTCTTACTTGCCAAGTGCAATGACCTCTCAGTCCTCATTCTCCTTGACTTCTCTGCAGCTTTTCATACTATTGATCACTCTCTCCTTGATACTTTCTTCTCCCTAGGTTTTCAGACACCACTCATGGTTCTCCTCCTACCTACCTGACAACCCCTGCTCTGTCTCCTTTGCTGCATTCTCTTCCCAATCATGCCCTCTAACCAAAAGTGTTACTCAGGGCTTCTGTCCTGGGCCCTCTCCATCTATACCAATTCACTTGATGATCATATACTCTCAAGGATTTAATTACCATTTCTATGCCAATGATTATCAAATCTACCTTCCTTGCCCCAATCTCTCTTCTGATATCCAATCTTCCACCTCCAACTGCCTCTTGGACATCTATCTAGATGTCCAGTAGTCAAGATATCTTAAACTCATTATGTCCAAAATAAAACTCATTTTCCATTTTCTTTCTTCCCTAAAGTCTCCCCACCCCCACCCCTTTCCTATTACTGTAGAGGGCAACACTACCCTCCTTCAGGCTCATCCTAGATTCCTATCTCTCACCCCTCATATCCAATGTTACCAAGCCCTGTTGATTTTACCTTTGCAACATCTCTCACGTACATTCCCTTCTCTCTTCTGACACTGCCACCACTCTGCCTCAGATCCTCATCACCTCATGCCTGAATTATTGGATTAGCCTACTGGTGGGTCAGCCTGTCTCACTCTACTCCATCCTCCATGTAGGTACCAAAGCAATTTTCCTAAATTGAAGGTTCAATCATATTACTCCTTACTCAATAAATTTCTAATGGCTTCCAATTGCCTCCAGGATTACATACAAAACCCTTTGATATTCAGAGTCCTTCAAAACCTTGCTCCCTCCTGCTTTTCCAGTCTTTTCATACCTTATCCCACAACTCTTTGATTCAGTGACAGCAGCCTGTCCTATGAACAAGGCCCTCTTATCTCTCAGCTTCTGGCATTTTCTCCGGCTGTCCCCCATGCCTAGAATGTTCTCCCTCCTCTGCTCAAACTACTGACCTTCCTGGCTTCCTTAAAGCCCTGACCCAAATCTCATCTTTTTTACAAGAAGTCTTTTCCAGTGGCTCTCAATTTTCACGCCTTCCCCTTTGTTAATTATTTCCCATTTATCCTGTATATAGCTTGCTTTGTATGTATTTGTTTGCCTATTATCTCCTCGTTAAACTTCCTCAGTAATGTCTTTCGCCTCTTTTTGTATCCCCCACACTTAGCATTGCCTGGCCCATAGTAGACACTTTATAAATGTTTAATAAATGAGGCAGCTACGTGGTGGATACACCACCAGGTGTAGAGTCAGGAAGACTCATCTTCCTCAGTTCAAATCTGGCCTCAGACCCTAGACAAATCACTTAATCCTGTTTACGTCAGTTTCCTCATCTGAGCTAGAGAAGGAAATGGCAAACCACTCTAGTATCTTTGTCAAGAAAATCCCCAGTGAATTAAGACATAACTGAAATAACTGCACAACAATAAATGTTAAAGCTTCCCCTTCACTTCTTTGAAGACCTAGAAACAAATTAATTTCTGTTCCACTTCTGGAAAACTCTCCTTGTTAGGTAGTTTTTAAAGAATTCAAGCCTTTTCCAGGCTTAAGATGAAGAAATTAAAGCTATCTATAGTCATGTGAAAAAATTATCTAAATCATTATTGTTTAGACAGATGCAAATCAAAACATTTCTGAGATACCACATCACACCTATCAGAGTAGCTAACATGACAAACAGGAAGATAAGTGTTGGAGAAGATGTGGGAGAATTGGAACACTAATGCATTGCTGGTGGAGCTGTGAGCTGATTCAACCATTCTGGAGAGCAATCTAGAACTATGCCCAAAGGGCTACAAAAATGTGTATACTTTGACCCAACAATATCACTTTAGGTCTGTATCCCAAAGAGGTCAATGAAAATAGGAAAAGGACCCACATGTACAAAAATATAGCAGCTCTTTTTGTGCTGGCCAAGAACTAGAAAATGAGGGGATTCCCAAGTTATGGAATGTTACTGCTTCGTAAGAAATGATGAGCAGGCAGCCTTCAGAAAAACCTGGAGACTTACATGAACTGATGCTGAATGAACATTTTACCCTAACCTTAACCCTAAACGTGCAATGATTTTGATGACCTTATCTTTGCTTAGCAATGCAAAGCTCTACAACTCCAAGGGGCTCGTGGAAAGCACTATCCACATCCAGAGAAAGAACTGTGGAGTCTAAATGCAGATCAAAGCACACCATTTGCTTTTTTTTGTTCATTTCTTTTTTCTGGTTTCTCCCATTGCTTCTAATTCTTCTTTACAATAGGACTAAAGTGAAAATGTTTAATATGAATATATATACATACATATATAAATATATTTAGAGAGAGAGAGAAAGAGAGTCTGTATCAGATTGCATGCCATCTTGGGATGGGGGGGATGGAGAGAAAATTTGGAACTCAAAATCTTATGGAAGTGAATAGTTGAAAACTAAAAAAAAAAAAGTCTTTTCAAGCCTAAATTTATCTCCTCCCAACTTCTATTTTTCTCAGTTTTGTCCTCTGGGGTCAAGCAGACAACTTACCCTTTGTTCACAAGACAGCACTTCTAATACTAGAAGATAGCTATCATTCCCCTCTACCACATAAGGCTTCTCTTCTCCAGGGCTAATCTGCAACAGCTACTTCAACCAGGTTTCATTTGGCACAACCTTAAGGGCCTTCACGATCCTGGTCATCCTTATATGGATGATTTCCAGTGTATTCATGTCCTCCCTATAACTTGCAAACCTTAAAGAGCTATATAAATGCTGGAATTCATAATGCATGTGTCTATGGGGAAAGGGGAAGGGAATAAGCACTTATATAGTACCTACTACACACCAGGCGTAAAAAGCTCTGGTGTATGTTTCAAATCCTACCACCCTCACTACCTGTTCAACCTCAGGTATGTTATTTTCAGCCTTGATTTTCTCACCTATGAAGTGAGGAAGTTGGACTAAATGGCCTCATTTCCTTTCTGTGTAATGTAAACCTGTACACTGGTAAGTCAGGGGAATCCTCTAAGAATAACTGACCATTTATATGGTACTTCATATGCATTATCTCAGTTTTGTCTCATTTTTGTGGAAAACATGGAGGGATATGGACCTGGTGGAATAGCTAGACTGAAAAAGTTATTCTACAGAATTTCAGAGTTGGAAGGAACATTGGTGGCCAGCTAGCACAACCCGATGATGTCCCATTAGGGACATTCTTGAAAGTGAGTGTCAAGTCCTTAATGACTAGTTCTGAACAGCACATTTTAGAAAGAACATTGATATGGTGACCAGGATGGTAAAGGGTCTGCCTGAGTTCACATTAAGGACTGGCAGTAGGAGCTGTAGGCAGTAGGTAATGTTTAGCCTGGACAAGAGTTAGGGAAACGTGATAGCTACCTCTAATGAGTTGGACTTTCATGTAGAATTATCCTTGTTCTTTCGGGCCTTACAGGAATCTCCTAGGCTCCCTGAAATCAAGACTCATGTTTACAACAGCAGTACTCTTCTAGTGCTGCCAGAAGGCTTCATGTCATTGAGAACCATAACATCTACAGAGAAGTAAAAGTGATAGGCCAAAGGGGAATAAAGAAGCACATGGTGGATACCACATTATTACTAGTGGAGAGAAATGGCATGGTTAGTAAGTAGTTCACTTAGAGAACTTATCTGGCTTCTCATGACCTGTCACATCTCAGGTATATATTTAATCTTTGTGCCTGTTCCCTCCTCTAGAAAATGGGAGCTGAACCCGATCTCTGAGGACCTATCTAGCTCTATCTACATCTTGAATGGAAGAGGTGAATTGACATGGAGTTGGATCAAGGGATCACTCAAGGAGAGTTCAGTTGTTCTTCTGGTAACGTTATTCAATGCCATCAGCATATCAGGAGATCTGGGGGAGGTCGCTTTGCCCTTCCCAAAAGAGGACCATGACATCCCAAATCCACTAAAGTATGAAAATGGAAAACAGGTCCTTTTAAAACAATTTTCTTACTTACACAGGCTATCTGTCCTGCTGTAATTTTGTTAACTCTTTTTGGAACAGAAATTTGATATAAACATACAAACATGAATCTTTAAACTCATGAGCCCATTTAAAATACAAAGGGACTGCTAAGTTGGTGGGTGGGGGCTCATACCAGACTCAATTTAAAATGACAGCAGACAGTACAATACAGTTCTGGTTTCATTTAGAAACTCTTTGTCCTTTTCAAGCTAAATTTGGTTCTTGAGGTCCTGAAGATAAAATTCATGTCATAGCCCTATGTATATTTGGGTAAATTATATGCAAAAATAATATGATACCTTAATACAAAACCCAATCAATTCATTATTATAAGCAGATTCTTAGGTTAGCTGTAGCCCCTAAGGATCTGAAAGAAATGTATCCCAAGGTAGGCAGCTTCAGCTAACAAGTAACCAGAGCTGCCAATCTTTGCTCAGCAATTGGTAAAAACATCTATACTCTAACCTGCTCAGAGACCAAAGGTATGATCAAGAAAAAGCAGTTAGAAGTAGCTCTACTCAGGTTGGTTTCAATAACATTTTACTTGAGGACAATGTAAATCTGTACAGTGGTTGCTATTAGGTTATAGTATTCTATCATTTAAAATAGATTATGTGGTCTAAAAGATTTGAGTTGCTCACATAATGAAGAGTAACACAGCACAAAGATTTCACCAGAGGAAGGTTTCTCAGAAGATTCTTTAGGCAAATCTATATCCCAAAGAGATCAAAGAAAGAGGGAAAAGTTCTATTTGTACAAAAATATTTATAGCAGCTCTTTGTGGTTGCAAAGAATTGGAAATTGAGGGGATGCCCATCCATTGTGGAATGGCTGAATAAATTGTGGCATATGTTTATGATGGAACACTATGTGCTGAGAATACCGTGTCATGACCAACTGTGAATGACCAAAGCAATGATCCCAGACAAGTGTGAGGAACTTCTGATGAAGATGCTGTCCACCTCCAGAGGAAGATCTGATGGATTCCGAGTCAGATTCAAGCTTATTGCATCATTTTTTTTCAACTTGGCTAATATGAAAATAGGATTTGCATGACTTCCTAGGTACAATGGGCATCATATTGCTTTGCCTTCTTAATGCTGGGGGGGAAGGGGAAGTAGGAAGAGAATTTTGAATTAAAAAAAAAAAACCTTAAAAAAAATTGTTGATTCAGTAGGTCCTCTATGGAGGATTTAGCTGACAGGGATAAGGATGTGAAGGAATTGATAGATTACTTAATACATGGTATCTATATTTAAAAGCACAAAAATGTATGCCAAGTATGACTTGGAGTCTATACCATCTCCAACAGAAGACAACTGACTCTTTCTTCATTTTCTTTACAACATACAGTTTCAGACTTCCCCTCCTCAACATTAAATCCAGTTGATTGATAATGAACAAATTGATTGGCCCATAACTTACCTACCAAGGTCAGAGAAAATATTTTAAGTTGCTACAACTAATTAATAACTTCTAAGATAAGATCTCAAAATTGTGATAGGAAATGTCACCCATAATCTGCTTTTCTATTCCCTAATTTTCACTTTAAATGTCTCCTCTTCTCTCTACTTGCTTGGTTTAACAGTTCTGGCTGAGTACCCCTCCAAACAAGAAACCTTTGTAACAGACTGTCTACTGATAGCTCCATAGTGACGTGCTGCTCTTAGCATTTGGTCCTTTCCATGACTCTCAGTCAGGTTTGCACCATTTTGCTGGTGCTACTGGAACTGGAAACTTGGTCTTCCCTAACTTCTAGTCAAGCCCTTTTCTACTTTACCATTACTATGTTACCCTATGTTATAAGGATCTGACAATATGGAGAAAAGAGGTGTAGACAACAGTAGGGAAGAAGTTCCTTCTTTTATTGAATGGAAAAACTAGCATTTAAATGTTATGTAAGCATAACCTACATAAGTAACCATTAACTTTAATTATGATCAAGTCCCACTAATTCATTTACCTAATTGTTTATAAGGTCCACTCTTCAGGTTAATTCAGCAGCATTTTCTATTCCATGCAGCAAGGGTAGAAAACATTGATTTTCATATCCATCTATCTGATAGAGGATTTTAACATCAGTAATAGTTGCAGTCATTTTCTTCTCTTTGTCAAATGTCAAATGTATGTGGTATTCTGACATTGAGAAATGAATCAAGTCTTAGGAAATTTAGACTGATTATTTGATACATAAAATGTGCTTAATTCAGTTTTAAATTCAACTCTCTACCTTTATACACACCCTGGCTTTCACCAACCATCTTTGTGCTGGAATTTTCCATCAGTTTAGTGTTGTCCCAAGCACAAAATCTGTAAGTGATGGGATACCAGGTCATGAAGTAACATGGCAGGACAGGAGAAACCTTCTTCTGAATGTTCAGGAGGGCAGAGATTTATACTTAGCTGAAGATTCATCATTTTCGCCTGTGACAGCATTATAAATTTGGTCAGGCGTCTTCGAACTGGTAGGTGTAGTCTGTGGTGTCACAGTGTGTCCAAACCCTTGGTAGTGACCCAAGGGTGAAGATGGCATAGAAGAAGCAACAGAAGTCTGGTCTTGAGATGATGATAATAAACTTGTATTTTCACTTTGTTCTTCCTCATTAGGAAAAAACTTTTTACTACGATGACCCAGGACTGTCCTTCCTTGAAAGGAAATACAAAAGTTTTATGAGAACTTTTGCTACAATTCCAACTGATAAACACAAAATAAGCCACTCTTTAAATATGCTAGAACCTCATTATGAAAAGCTAAGATTGCCTTCAAATAAAATCTTTCAGTAACAAAGTTCCTTACTCCATTCTTTTCTACCAAATTCTGGTCCACAATAACGTCTTAGTAAGGTGTCAGTACAGGCATTCAGTAACCTCCTGATCTAGATAAATTCAAAGTAAATACACTTATTGCCAAATACTTACCAACATTTCTTACTTGTTCAGATATGTCATCTCTAATATCTGAAATGTCCCACATTGCAAGAAAAGAATCGAAGCATGAGCCTTCTTCTGCCTCCTGCACATAGGGTTTGTAGGAAAAACTGTAGTGATGAGCAATAGCAGCAAAGAACATCTCAATACAGATGATGAAATCCTACAAGAGAGCACATGCTGGTCACGTTCTCTTTTATATCCTGTTTTTCACATACAGGAACAATTCCACGGCACTTCATAGAATTACAGAGGGTTGGGGTTAGAGCCAAGATGGTAGGGTAAAAGGTAGGGACTCACTTGGGCTCCCCCCAAAACTCTTCAATACCTTTAAAAAATGACTCTAAAATTCTAGAGCAGCAGAACCCATAAAAAGACAGAGTAAAATGTTTTTGAAGCATTCAAGTTTCTCTGATAAAGGCCTCATTTCTCAAACATATAGAGAACCGAGTCAAACTTATAAAAAGCCATTCCCCAAATGATAAATGATCAAAAGATAGAATCAGTTTTCAGATGAAGTAATCAAAGCTATTTATAGCCACATCAAAAAATATTCTAACTTACTGACTGGAGAAATGCAAAAATTCTGAGGTACTACCTCACACCTATTAGATTGTCTAAAAGGACAGAAAAGGTAAATAAGAAATGTTGGAGGGGATGTGGGAAAAATGAGACACTAACACTCTGTTGGTGGAGTTGTGAACTGATTTAATCATTCTACAGATCAATCTGGAACCATGCCCCCTGACCTAGCAATACCACTACAAGGCCTGTATCCCAAGAAATTAAAAAAAAAGACCTACATGTACAAAAATATTTATAGCAGCTCTTTTCTGGGGGTGAATAATTAGAAACTGAGGGGATGCCCATCAACTGAACAATGGCTAAACAAGTTGTGGTCTGTGATTACGATAGATTATTCTACTGTACGAAATGATGACTAGGATACTCAGAAAAACCTGGAAAGACTTCCATGGGCTGATGCAAAGTGAAATGTACTATACACAAAGTAACAGCAATATGTAGGATGATCAGCTGTGAATGACTGCTATTCTCAGCAGTACAACAATCCAAGACAACTCTGAAAGACTCATGATGAAAAATGCTCACCCTTTAAAGAACTAATGGTGTCTGAATACAGACTGGAGCATACTTTTTTACTTTTTCCTGAGATTTTTTGTGTTTTCCTTCACAACATGACTATTGGATATGTTCTGCATGACTACACATGCAGAACCTATATCGAATTGCCTTCCTTCTCAATGGAAGAGGGAAAGGGAAAGAAATGGAAGAGGAGAAGGGGCAGAGGGGAAGGGAGTGAATTTGGAACTCAAGTTCTAAAAACAAATGTTAAAAACTGTTTTTACCTAACTGGGGAAAAATAAAATACTAAATAAAAACACACAAAAAATAAAGGGTCACATTCTGGCCCCTTATCATGTGACTACAGTCAAGTTATTCCACCCTCTGGGTCTCATT
Source organism: Notamacropus eugenii (assembly GCF_028372415.1). Lineage (NCBI taxonomy): Eukaryota > Metazoa > Chordata > Mammalia > Diprotodontia > Macropodidae > Notamacropus > Notamacropus eugenii. The sequence goes on along the minus strand of NC_092877.1, from coordinate 144,935,323 downwards.
TTCTCATTTGTAAAATAAAAGACTTAGAATAGGGGACATCATGGTCCCTTCTAGTTCTAAATCTATAACCCTATAATCTAGTACTGGAAGGGACCAATGTTCCTTTAGTCCAATCTCATTCTTTATGAGGAAACTGAGCCTAGGTGTAGACGATGAAGAGGCCTGAGGCAGAGAGACTGATTAGGGGGCCCTTACGATAGTCCAGGCAAGAGGTAATGAAGGTCTGAATCAGAGAGAAAAGTAAGTGGATGGAAGAGAGAACATCTGTGATTGGATCCAGGGGTGAGAGTTCACTTACTTGTAGACCTGTAGCCACAGCTTCTACTGTCTGCCATTCCCAGGTATGCTTTTCAGAAATAACTCCAACTTTTACCAACAAGGCAATGATTGCTGCTTGCCTACATGGAATGTTTATAAAAAGGTAATCAGTGCCAGAGAGATTGAACCCAATGTTTAACAAATGAAATTTTAGATTATATCTTAAAACTGTTGTCTTCACACGCCATTTTATTTATTTTTAGACCAGCAGGTATTGGCTAGCTTTGATATATGAATCAATTGCTACCTATCTCTATCCTATCCACTTGCTGTCACTGGACTCTGAGGATCTGCTCCCTCAAAGAGAATTAAGATATATATTCGTGGCATCAACTCCATAAGGACCTTTTTAAAACAGGGATAATAATACTGGCACTACTTACCTCTTAGAATTGTTTAAAGAAAAGTGCTTTGTAAATATTAAAGCTCTATATAATATAAATGTGAGTTAGTCTTTGACTAGAGTTAGATATATCATGTCCTAAGTTTAGTAGTCTGGACTGTGTAATATAATTGCATTGAGAACAGAATTTGCAAAACTGAACACAAAATTGTATGCCAAATATGACACATGCAAAGTAAGTTACTGTTCAACCACAATGTGAGAGGAATTTTTCTGGTAGACTTAGTCCTTCATAGCAATGCAAGGACCTAAAAAATTCCCAATAGACTTCTGATGCAAAATGCCTTTCACATCCAGAGAAAGAACTATGGAATTGGATCGCAGAATGAATCAGAACATTTTCTTCTGTATTATGTTCTGTTTTATGGTTTCTCTCATTCATTTTAATTCTTCTATTTAACATGACTAAGGTGAAAATGTATTTAATAGGAATGTATGTGTAGAACCTATATAAGGTTGCACGCCATCTCGGGGAGGGAGTGGGAAGCAGGGGGAGGTAGGGGAAAATCTCAGATATATGGAAGTGTTTGTAGAACACTGAAAACAAAATGATTCTTAAAAAAGTAAGCTATTGCTGTTATACTGGAAAATTCAACATTTTGACCAAATGAAGATAAGTGTTGGTCAATTAATTTTTTCTATGTACTTTTACTTAACAGTTATATTGCTTTTACATAAATGAAAGAATTTAGTAGAAAAGCAGCACTTACCAGAAGGAAACAAAAACAACCATCTTTACACAAAGAAATTTGCCAACAGGCTGAATTGGATTCAGTTCTTCCCTCAGTACTTTATAAAACAGCACAAGGCAATACATAGCAAACTGGGGGGAAAAAATTTTGATATCTCAGTTTTTTTTTAACTACCTGTCTAGAAAAAGTAAAATTATAAAAATGATCAAAATCTAGTAAGGAATAGCTCTTGTTATAACCCAGATATATGGGGGAAGAGAAGAGAGGAAAATAGAAAGATAAGACAGTGGAGAAAAAAAAGTGACAAGGTATATTGTTTTGGGAAGTATTTCCCTGGGATTGGACAGATGTATGATTATCCATAGATTTTAATTGTTAAAAAAATATATCTTGCATAAAATATTAATAAAAATGAGAATGTTTTAGTATTTTCTTGAAAATATTGTTTAAAAACAGAGAAGCTGGGGAGAAAATACTATACAGAAAACAGTGATTATCCAATGAAGCTCACTTTTGTAAAGGAGTGGAATTTACATATGCTGAGTAAACAAAGCAACAGATTTTACAGTGCTCTTTATTAGAATTATTTTGGTAAAAAATAACTTGAAAGTAAACATATAATGTGAAAATGCAATTTGACGATAAAGTGAAGTTCAGCAGTAAAATAACAATTAAGAGACTAAGACAAAACTATTTCCAGCTATCATTGAACTATCTAGTTTAGAACTGACTCATATAACTCATACTGGTAATTAATGATGTTGTGCTGAAGCCCTGATAACTATGAAACTAAATCTGATTAACTTCTTGAAGCAGTACACACATTTATATCTTCATTCTAAAGACAAAGATATCTTCAGATCTGTTTATATATTATCCAGTTCTTTAAAACCTGTTATCTTCCTTTCATCATCTTTTAAAAATCTAAAAATTATCAGATAACATTTAATTCAGAATTATTGCCTCGATTTTAATCAATTCTTTTGACATATCACCAATAACAAAGTTAAACACTGTCTTTTGTTTAATGAGCTAATCTAAAGTTTCTCTCACTTTCAGGAGGCCATAATGTCTCACTTACATCTCATACTGAGCTACAGTGGCTCATATGCAATTGACAGGTAGGCGGAACATGGACAGGTCAAGATAAGTCAACAAACAGTTAACAGATTCTCAAATTCCCAAGGTGGGCAGCTTAGAAAATTAAGTTTGAAAGTAGTATCAAATTGATCAACCATCATGTATTTTTTACTAGGGATTTAGTCACAGGTATTGAGTACTATCCATTAATTATCAGTAAAACAAGGAAAACGCATATTGTAAACTCACCAGTTGTGACACGTTGTTGAATATAACTAAGTAAGTCCAAGCATTTTTAAAGCTAAAGTTCCCTTCATCATATACACCAAGCAGCTCACAGATTCTAAAAATAGTTTAAAAGAAACATTACATTTACAATATAATTTCAAAGTTGTATTTCAAGGTCTTATGAAAAATTCATTTGCAGGGTTTCAAAATATCATTTATTAAGAATACTCTAAAATATTCAAGGTTGGATAAACAGGTTGCTCAAAAGTTACAATTAAACTATTTTTGTAAAAATGTTATAATGTGTGTTCATAAATAGAGCAAGTAAGACATTCAAAATAAAACATTCACTCATTGTATACATATAGTAACCATGGCTAAGTAAAAAAAAAACAAACCCCCACAATGCTACTAAAAAAAGATTCAAGTATTATTGTAGCATCATTTTAAAAAAGAAAACAATAGTCTGTTCTACTTAGTTTTAAAAAATCTAGTTAATGATATACCAATGTTAATTTCAAATCAGTTACCATCATTCATGTCTCGTTAATATCAGAACGGTTAAGAAAGAGATACGTATCACACAGAACACTATAATAAATGCTGCATGCCAACCTAAAGTAAAGCCAAAGATGTGACTAAAAATGACTAACTTAGAAACAAAAGAAAAAAAGGGGGCCCACAAGCTCTCTCTTTTGCAAGGTCATCTTCTGGTTCTCCCACAGCATGTTCATTACTATTCTGGATATAGTGGCAGGCACACTATAGGGTCCTATTAATATTATTTACTACTTTCTCACATCCAGAAAGCAGGGATATTGAATAACTCAAACTATTTTCCCCAAAGAGGTAGCAAAGAAAAATCCTGAAATTTTTAATTTCTTTGCTTTTTAGTATCTATTAACATTTCCAGGAAAATGCGTGTAAATTAAAGCAATATGACAATTTTGCCCTTTGTGTCCTTTGTTTTATACAACAAAGATTTCTGAAAATGACAAATTAATTACTTTAAATACCTTCTGGCATCCTCTAACTAACCATGTAGCCTGGCTCCAAGCCACAAAGTTAAAACGTAGCTCCAAAGCATTAATTCCTATTAGTCAGTGATGCTGTGTGGCACAAACATTTTAAAAATGTATTTTCTTGCCACATGGTAAGTTAAGAGGTATTTTCAGGTTCTATCTCCCACTAGAATGTAGGCACCTTGAGAGATTTCTGTCTTTAGTACAGCGCTTTTGCACACAGAAAGCACTAAGCTTACTGAACTGTGTTTTCTTGTGCAATGGAACTATGACTGTTTAACTCATCTGTTTTAAGTTAGAATTTTCACAAACTAAGTTGTATTAATAACAGCTATGTTATCCACCTGAATAACTGACATATCCTTAACAGTTCCAACAAAGAAAAAGGCAACAGAATGAAGTGCTTCCGAAACATTCACTTAAATACTTACAGAGCAATAATAGTTGTGAATGGTCTGACAACAGTATACTGCAGGACACCTAGTTTGCACCTGAACAGTAATACTCTGCAAAGAAAATGCAAATAATTCAATACTTTAACCACTCTTCCTAACTCAAATTGTCATGTGCCCCACTTGGAAGTACAGATAATAAAGCTAAGGAGGAAACAGGCAATTGCAGATGACTAGGAATAACTACTGTCTCTCTTTTCCCTTTGATACCTTAGCCATCAACAAATAAGCCATGCTACACTTACCCCAGCAAGGACAATACTGTTCCATTAAAAGTAACTTGGTAGTGGTGTAGTGACTATTTCAAAGCACAGGTAAGTATTATATTGATGTACAAACGCACACACATATACATCTATAAATATACAGATATAAATATAAATTTTAAAAATGAATCAAGTTAAATGGATTAAAAATGCTTCTTAATTGTCTTTTCACTGTGTCTTGAGACACACACACTAGGACGCTTTTAATATTCTAAATATAAACTTAATGAAAACCAAAGATTCTCAGCGATTGACTTGGCACTATAAAATGTCCAATACTATATACCAAAAGATATTGCCAAGTAGGTTTTTTTTTCCAGTAAAAGCAATAGGCTGATATTAAACAATCATATCTAGTTCCACAGGTGATCAAGTATACATATTTGCAAGCTTAAGTTAGAGACAGCCTACTGCTATAAGAATCTGAGATCAAATATAATTAGAACTTGGATTTGTGGACTTGTTTACACAGTGTAATAACCAACCCAATTAATCCACATCATGTATTTCAAAGCATGAAGTAACATCTGAATACTGGTTAACAATCTAAAAAACAAGCATAGAAATTACAGCTGAGGCTTAGTTTTGGCATACAAAATTATTATGATGTTCTTGTTTTGACATATTTTAAATAATCTAATAGAATTAAGGAAAAACTATACCTGATTAAGGCCATATAGAGATTAATCAATTTGGGCATTTACACGCAGTATGTTAGCAGAGAGGTACAATTCAACAAAGTTTTGGTCTTCTACCAGTAACATGCTAACATTTTATAAGGCTGGCATTATATTTGAAGCAAGGTGGTAATCATGGTTAACTTTTACCTGAGAGTGCATGCTCTGTATTATTATTTTTAGATACTGTCAACTTGATTTTTCCTGCTGAAGGAGGGGGATGGGGAAGGAGGTAACAGATGATATAACATGGCTTTGAAATACACCTTCATCCTTACATTCAGACTAAAATCATGAAAGCATATGACATTCAAGGAATTCTTACTAGTTAACAAATAAAATAACATAAAAAAATGACACTGGTTTGAAAGATGTTTGGCAAGTGTCCAATATCACTATCCTGCCCTAACACTCTGCTCTGTACTGATGGACACATGGCTTTGTGAGACAAGGTGAGGCCCTACCTAAGGAAGGTTCTCTTCTGCCTTGCTTCCTGCCCATGTCTTCTCTGCACAAGAAAAGTTACTGTTTTGGTTGACAAAGTTTTCTTTTGAAGTTGGAGTGTTAGCTAAACAAAGGGTAAGAAAACACCCAACAGATTGGCTGACAATAAAGGACTTAAGTGAAGGCAGTTAAAAGACTTCAGCAAGGTACCAAAAATGAGATTAAAAAAAGCTTCCCTAGCATACAACTGCCAAAAATTAGGTGTAACTATAGAAAATAAATAATCGTGCTTGTTGAGGACTCAATTACAACAACAACCGAATCGATGTGTACTGAGGATAAAATCAACACCAGAAGATTAAGAATCGAAGGGTAAAACCCAACATTTTGTAAGAAGTAGTTCAAACTCTTCCAAACACAAATACCATGAGTCACTCATTCCTTATATGGAGACTTTTTAAAGCTTCGATATTTGTGATTCCATGACTCACTGAGTAGGGCTAGGAAATTATACAACCAGCAATTGTCTATCTCTATGTAAGATGATGTTATTTTTCAACTTTGGCACCCTACTGGAATCTTAGGACGGATGTGAAGGTAAATCCAAAGTTACCTCAGATTTACCTTTTGTTTTTTGTTAAAAGCATCAAAAGCAAAAATTTAGTTTTTTTGAATGAATGATTTTAGTTTGCTAGGTTAGCTTTTTAATACATACTAAACTGAGTATCACTTCCTTCATGACCTCACTCACTCTTACTTGCTCACTGCCACCAAACTAGCTCAGACCATAAGCATCTTATGACTGGATCAAAGATTTAGAATCAAAAGGAACCTTAGTAATGACATAGTCCAAAACCCACTCATTTTGCAAATGAGGAAACTAAGGTCCAATGTGTATCTAATGTTAGGTATTAAGTGGCAAAGTCAGGACTGGCTTGTAAAAGCCACCTAACTCATTTCCTCAAGGCTAGTCTCATTCCATTCCATTCATTCTGCACACCTCCGCCATATCAGTGTTCCAAAAACATAGCTCTCCTTGAAAAGCAGAGACACTCCAGAGCCACAGAGCCTAAGTGAGCACAGCAGGCATTCGATAGACACAGCATTAAAATAAGAACAAACATACTTACTCTCCCATTGCCCATGATGGACAGCAGCAGAAAGGAGGCAAATGTTTCTGCTGATCTTTGGCTTCAAGGATTAATACCAGATTTGGATACCGGATAGTCAGATAATTGGAAATGAATCCCATGAAACTGTATATGACATAAGCTTCATAGCATTCTCGGCAAGTATCCACATATATTGCAATGGTAGGATACTTCAGAGCTATCCACTATGAAAAACATAAGTTAAAATTATTTCACCCAAATGACAACAAATCAATATTCTAATTCTCAGTACATTTTATATGCTACTGAACGTTATATTTCTTTTCATGTAAATATTTGAAATTGCCTCAGATGTGTTGAGCCTATCTTTAGCCTTCACTGGTATACAGATCATGACCTGGTCTAAAATTCCAGCCTGATAATCACTAGCTATGGGATTCTGGGAAATTTACTTAATTTAAGCTCTGGGAGTCTCCAATTCCTTATCTGTAAAATTGGATAATATTTTCACTATTTCACAGGGCTGCCGTGAGGACTGCATTTTGTAAACCATGAAGTGTTTTTGTTAGACTGGATGTCTGATATGTAATTATTCTGGCCAAATTTATTAATGTAAAAATCTGAAATAATAAACCTTACATTTTGAGAAGAGAAGAATGAGAGAGAAGATGAATGGGAAGACATATTAAATTATATATCTGTATCTGAGAGGGGTTTAGGATTCTAACCTGGATAAGTGGAGGTCAGTTTCTTTTACCTATTTAATCAAATGGAGTAATGATTCAAATCTAGATTTTCTGAATGCTGGAACCAATTTAAAAAGTAATGGTAACTCAAACTGTTGTGAGGAAAACACTTTGTATATTATTACAGTAACAAACTGCATTACAATTAACCACATTAAACATGGGCATGCTCAATTATGTAGAACAGCCAAAAATCCAGAAGTAAACTGACACAAAGGGATAATTTCAGGGTATACACTCCACCCGCCATGTACAACCACAGTCCCCAGACAAAACTAGGAGTTTTCGCTGAGTGTATGAGACTTTGAAGGCTTAAGGAGCTTTGGAGGTAATTCCAGATATTTAGCAGTACTCCCTAGCTGGGAGATCCAATATCCTCCTTTTGAAAATGCTTTTTAAAAGACAGACTTCATAGGAATGGAGGCCAGAGATGAGGACTTCACAATAATTGGCCTGCATCTTCTCAGTGGAATGGGAAGGCTAAATCATTTACTGTAATTGTGAGTTTACAATGTGGTTGCATGACTTAAGCAAGAGGTATAGTTCATGTAAAAAGACCTTGTGGTTTGGGCAGGTGACATGTTCAATGAGCCAACAAATATACATGGCATGCACACATAAAAAGTCTTGGGCTCTGGACTTGTCAGATGACCCTGGGAGTGCTGTGGTTGGTTTTCAACACATTGTAAGAAGGACAAATTGAAAGAACATCCAGAGGATAGTGAACAGGATGGTGAACAGTATGAGGATAAAGAAGGCCCCTGCTGAATAAGTTTAGTTGGAGAAGAGGGTAGGAAGGAAAGAGAGATTTTGCAGTCCCATTTCCAAATATTTCAAGGGTTCTGATGTGGAAGAGAGATAATTTCTTCTACTTTGTCCCAGGAGGCAGAGATAGAAATAAGAGATGGAAGTTATGAAGCAGATATTGACTTAATGTAAGGAAAACCTGAGAGCTATCCAAAATTGGACTGGATTTCCTATCATTCCAGATTGGGAATTAACTTTGTGTCATAGATATCCTTTGGCTGTCTGTTGAAATCTACAGACTCCTTCTAAGAATTATATATTTAAATTCACAAAACACAGTAACCACAAAGGAAAAAAATTATATTGAAATAGTTACCAAATGTTACATATATTTTTTAAAGTTTCTCCTGGAGTCCAGGATAAGCAGCCCTCAACTGAGCTCTGCAAGCAGAAGCTGGCCACTTCACAGGAATATCTGTAGGAGAATTCCTGTTCAGTCAACAGGTTGGACCAAGTAATCTCCGACCTTTCCAACTTAGATTCTGTGACTTGGTAAATGTCAAGATGAGCTTTTTAGGTTATTCACTTTGGATAATCCCCTTTCTCTCACTGGTAAGGAAACTAGCTTGACAATTCTTTTATCTGTCTGTCTGTCTATCTATCTATCTATCTACCTATCTGTCTGTCTGTCTATCTATGTTTATATACATGTCTACACTTAATGTAATAAATTACAAAGCAAAGGAGAAAAGCTTAGAAAGGAAATGTTAACTTTTAGAATGTCATTTTTACTATACAATCAAATACTGCTGATCAATACTAACAGAAGGTAGCAGGGACATGGAAAAAATAGAGTATCAAAGCACTTAAAATCACACAACAGAGCTCTAAGGGGGCCTATACTGTTTTTCCATCATGCCTCAACCCTGTAGCTCCTACAATGCCACCAACTCCATACTGAGAACAGAAAGCACAATTGTTCACGAATTCCTTTAAATTTGCTAGGAATTTCAAAATTAAAGTCATCTTCAGCTTTTGTGCTAAACAAAAATTTTGTTTATGTCAACAAGTACTTAATTTGGTAACAATACTAATAAAGTTATTAAAGAATTGCCACGAATAATCTGATGAACAGTTGAGGGGTGACTAATTATAATTGGATGATTGTTGTTATTTCCCCCAAATCAAGCTAAAAGTAATCAGTGTTATAGAAGCAAAGTTCTGGAATTATTATTATTAATGACTTTTAACAAAAAAATACAGCATTTATTTAGTCACATTTATTTTAATGATGTAAAATCTTCTGTAATTGTAGCTGCTATATTAGTATACAAGTTCTCAAGTAACTAGATAAAGGGAAGCATACTTACACTATCCAAGCTGTATATAGGCACCATCCAAAGAATCCTATTTAGAGAGCAAAGAAGACAATTTAACAAATTTAATAAAAAACTCAACATACTCTGAAAAAATCTCTAAGATAACTGGAAGATTAAATCAAGTTAAGATATTACCTTATTATTGGCTTCTGTAGTTCAGGTTGAGTGTAATGCACTAAATGTTGCAAAATCCCCCAGAAAGATATTGGTACAGTCATTAGTAAAAAGATTCCAGCAATAAACCATGCTTTTGTGTGTATCCCAACCTTTGAAAAAAGAAAACAGTTTAGCATAAATATTTCACTGTTACAAAACTAGAGAATAAAAAAAGCATGCCTTTTAAGAGAGTTCCTATTTTTAATTTTAAAGAGTAACTTTTGTCATAGTAAGAGCAAAACATTTCACAAATATACCTATCTTTTTTTTTAATAGAGGCACTTCATTCAATCTGGTTACAAAGCTAGCTAAAGCAAAACATTCCTGTTGTCTTTCATTATAAAATATTAGGAAGAACATTTCCAAAGGAAAATCTCCCAAATGATTTGGCTGGCAGCTTTTACTAAGGGCTAAGAATGATCAGTCGTAATGCACTGCTGAGCATCATGTTAAAGAGCACAGCTAAACCTTTTAGAAGTTAATGGTACCCACAAAATTACTTTTTCTTTTCAGTTGTTTTCCAATTTTATGGTTGCAATTTGTTCCTTTTCATCTTTTCCATTCTTAAGAGTTCCCAAAATTCTGACCTTTTTCTCCCTACTGTCTGATACTTAGAATGCAGTGTGTTAAAATGAATTAAGGTAAAATATCCCAATCTGCCAGTGGAACCCTTAGTTTGTACGATAAAATTTTACCCGAATTACTCTTAATTGAAAATTTTATATAAAGTTGCCTCTAAATATTTACTAGTTTCAAAGAAATCCAATCCAAATAAACAATGCTTATAGTATTCAATAAATATCCAATGAATTTTAATAATCAGGGAATTAAATATTCTCTCTTGGTCTTCATAAAAAGGGTTTTCTACCTCCAAGGTTTCTTCTAGCTTTAAAATATCATGTTTCTTTTAACAATACTTATTCTTGTTCTAAGCAGGACATGCCAGGCTAATAATGATGTAGTATGATAACATTCCACACCACTTCTATGAAGTCATCTCTGATTGCCTTGCCTAATAGTTTTTTCTTCATCTTAACTCACTGCATTTTGGATATATTTCTTTTATGTACTCATTACATTGTAATTTATACTAATTTTGTTTTTTGCCTGTTATAACATTCTGGTAGAGTGAACTGAGACCTGGCCTTAGAGCCAGAAAGACCTTGGTTCGAGTCCCATGTCCAATATATAGTTGTGAGACCCTGGGCAAGCTGAACCTCTCAGTGTCCTAGCTAACTCTAAGTTGGTGAGAAAGTGGTATTAGTAGTGGGACTTTCCTTATAATGATGAAATATTATATCACACTTCTAGTGCCAATCTGCCCTAAATATGTTATAACATCCCTTCAGAGTAGGGGCCATCTTATTATGGTTTTTCCCCTTCCACAGTCTACTGCACATAGTGTGTGTTCTTCCTTTGTTGCCGAAGAAGACCATGACATCAGAGAAATGATGACATGACTTGCACTTGACTTTGTCTTGAGTGAGGGAGGGCTGTGCAGGTCTCATCAGCCTCAATTCTCCTCCAGAGTCTTCTGAATCCAGTGACCAGATATTCATCAGGATGACTGGAGATGACCCAGGATGAGGCAATTAGGGTTAAGTGACTTGCCCAAGGTCACACAGCTAGTGAGTGTCAAGTGTCTGAGGTGATATTTGAACTCAGGTTCTCCTGACTCCTGCACTGGTGCCCTATCCACTGCACCACCTAGCTACCCCACTGCACACAGCAGGTGCTTAATGTAAGTTCACTGAGTGAATAGTGAAAGGAGGCATCAGGCTACTTACTATCATAAACATAAGAAATTTAGAACACTAAGCAAATATATAGAAGTCCTCCAAATGCTACTAATTCTGACAAGGATAAAAATTTTCAACAGAGCAATCCCCACAGAGCAAAGAGGACTTGGTGAATATTTTAAAATTTATAGAGTAAGGCTTAGCAAAAAAAAAAATTCTTTGGGCTCAAAAATGAGTAAAGAGTATACTTCTAAGGTCAGGAAGACCACAAGGCACTACTTCATCATACAGATCTGGTTACAAGGAAATGCAGAGTATTTCTCCATTATAATATGGCACTTCACTTACAGGAAGGTTATTGTTTTACCTTCTAAGAGATCCCTGAACATAGTAGTCACTCAACAAATGTGGTGAACTAGGGCCAGAAGGTACCTTCAAGGTCCCCTAGTCCAATTTTATGTAAGAGGAAACAGACCTCAAGAGTAATCAAGGTCACACAGGTAGTAATTGGGAGACCTGGGATTGGAACTTCCAATAAACTTTATAACATATTCTCTTTTCCCCAGTGGTCATTATAATATGGCAATGGAATCCCATTCTACTTAACAATAATATTTTAAGCTCTACTGTATCCTTGGAACCACAATTCCTTTCCCTCTTCCAAAACATAGTAAAGGTGATACTGGACTTGGTACATCAAAAGATCCATTATTTTACTCTTGTGGACACTCCCCACACACTGTAACCCTCTCTGCGTAATTTGTTGTAACTAACCCTCAAATATAGCTTATCTCCAAATCTAGCTAGGCTAATTCTTGGACTACAGATACAAAATCCATTTCTAGGCCCTTATTTGAAGTCTTTTCAAATTGGCAGAATTTACTTAAGAGTTCATCTGGAATACTTTCAAGAACCAATGGTCATTTTTACCCCACAATGAAGCATCTGAATACTATTTTAGTAGAGTTTAAATATAAAAAGTAACTTAATTTCCAACAGAAATTTTTGTACTTACCGTGAGGTATAATAAAAAGTTCTAAGACTTGTAGTTTGTTTTTTGCCCTTCCTTAACTGATCCCTTATCCCATTTCCCAAAGCTATCCTAAAACTTTCACTTCTTAAGCCTCTCTCCCCCCCAACCCTCTTACCTGAGGATCTTATCTGTTACTTTAATAAGAAAACTGAGATCTTTTCCCTCTTATCATTTTAACAACTCTTAGCAACATCTTCCACTCTTTGCCTCAGTCTCTAATCAGGTGGTCTTTCTCCTTCCCAAGGAGAAAAGTATATACTCTTGATCCCATCCCCTATTCAACAGAGTGCCTCCTCAACTACCTGTCTAATTTTCAATCTCTCCTTTTCTGCTGGTTCCTTCCTTGCTGCTTTCAAACATGCCTAAATCTCTCCATCAATAAAAACCTTAACAATATCATATCATTCCTTCAAGCTATTATCACTCTATACCTCACCTCCCTTTCTGAGCCAAACTCCTAGAAAAACTCTATCCTCATTGCCTCCACTTCCTCATTTCACAGAGATTTCACTGAATGCCACGGGTTCAATTGTCTCTATGTAGTTGACTCCAAGATCTATATGTTCAATTTTCACCTATCTCCTGAGCTCCAATCTCACATCACCAACTTTCTGTTCAATATTTCAAAACTGGACGTCCCAGAGGCACCTCAAACTCAGCGTGGTCCAAACAGAACTCATTATCTTTTCCCCAAAAACTCAATCTCCTACCAAACTTTCCTATTTCTGCTGAGGAAACCACAATTCTTCTAGCCTCCCAAGTTCACAAGGTGTTATTCTTGAATGATCACATTCTTTTTCACTCCACCTATCCAAGCAATTGCCAGATCTTATAGTCTTTGCATCCACGTCTTTTACAATCAAACTGTTCTTCACAGTCAACAATTTATTTCAGGACTTTTATTGTCTCTCCCCTGGACTGCTGCCAAATCCTCCTACTTGGTCTCTACTCTAATGCAGCCTCGTCTCATATCCACCAGGGCATAAATCTGACCATGGTCTGTCACTTCCCTACTCAAACTCTAGTGGCTTCCCCTATTGCCTCAAGGCTGTTTGGATTTAAAGACCTTTACAACCTAGTCCCAATCTATCTTTCCAACCTCATTATACATTACTCTCCTTCTTGTACTCTACAATCTAGCCAAACTGACCTCCTCTCTGTTCCTTATACACACAGCACTCTATCTCTCATCTCCATGCTTTTGCACAGGTCATCCTCCCCATTGCTGGAAAGCATTTACTTTTCACCTCCAACTCAAAGGATCCCTCACTTCCTTAAAGTTTCAGCTCAAACACCACTTTTTTACATCAAGCCCTTCCTAATAGCAACTGCTAGTTCCCCCCTCCTTCCTATCTTGTATTTAATTTGTATTATTCTATAAAAACTTACATGTGGCACACATTAATTCACTCAATAGAATGTAAGCTACTTAAAAGTGGGGATAGGGATAATTTTCCTTTTTTTGATCTCTGTATTCTCAGTGCAGTGCCTGGTATATAGTAGCTTAATAATGCTTAATTGATTTCTGAATGGTTGAAAGGATTTTAAGGAGATGAGAACCACAGCAATATAATCAACTTTTATATATATATATGAAATTTAGATTGAAATCAGTGAAATTCTAAGATGCTCCTGAAAAGATTCATCTAAAACTGCCTCACAATTTCTAATAATTATTGTTCTTTTGACTTGTCTTGGAAATTCTCTCATTCTATATAAAGCAACTATCATTTAAAACATACAACTGTTTTTTAGTTAAGTTTTTTTTAGCTAATATTTATGAACATAAGGGAGATTTAGCTTTAGAGTTAACATGTTATTTTAAACTCTGCTTTACTTTAATACTGGAGACTTAAAACTTCAAGAGTCAAAGTGTTTGATCTGCTTTTGCTTTGTTAAAAAAAAAAAAAACACAACCCTGTAACATATCTGTTAATATCATTACAAAACCATCTACAAATGAAAGAGCTGATTAAATCATTTTTTTTTTTTTTGCTATAAGCTGCAACTAAATTATATGATCACAAACATGCTTGCATTTTGTTGGTTCACATTATCACCATGCTCACCAATTAATTCAAGGGTGGGCAGACCACAGCCCAAGGGACACCTGGCTCTTCTGAGCTTTACGTGTGGTCCTTAAAGCAAGCAGAAAGAAAAAAAATGCCACCACAAACTGTCAATGCCATGATTAAAGTTAATATCAGGTCCTCTGCAAAACCTAAAATGATGTGGAACTAAGCAATCAACATATTCAGCACGATAAAAAAAATCAGGTATTAACATTTGGGGGTTTGAGAGGGGAGAAGTTGCAAGTCAATGATACTGTTAAATCCTGGGTTCCACCTATGGTTCAGAATAGACATCCTTAAACTATTGCTCAGAGTGTGATTACACATATAATCTTATAGTAGGGTGAGTAAAAAGCCAAGGGTTTCATTTTGAGGGGGAAAAAAAGCTTTTTGCAACAAAGGATGACCCAGGTCCAATACCAGCAAGTTTCTCAGACACAATGACAAAACTGAAAAAGTGCAGTACACTAAAAAGTGAACAAACAAAATGTGTTGCAGAAACATTAATTTATATAATTAAATGGCATTCAATCAGGCAGCACAGTAGGAAGAAAAGGCCACTGAGCCTGGAATCAGAATACCTGCTAGAAATAAGTTTACTTATCTTCAAAAGTATATTTCTCTTATACCTATTTTAAAAGGAATTTTTATTTACCTTTGAAAGCATATTACTAAGTGTTTTTGAGGTGAAGAATCTGATTCTTTTAAACCATTGTACCCTGAAAGTACCTTTCAGTATGCTGCTTGGTTGGTGGCAATATTTATTACAGGGATGATAGAAAATATAGAATGTATTTGTAGTTTATGGTGCTGTGGCCTAAATTTTGTGCTTATTTTTAGCCAGTCTGCATTGGAATATCATTTTCAGCATAACTGCGGTTGAAAATTAGTAAGAAAAACAAGAATACAAATCATTCACCAATTGATAAATGGTCAGAGGATGTGAACAGTTTTCAGAGTAAGAAATTAAAGCTATCTATGTCATAATGAAAAAATGCTCTAAATCACTATTGACTAGAGAGATGCAAATGAAAACAATTCTGAAGTAACATATTACACCTATCAGATTGGCTAACATAACAAAACAGGAAGATAATAAATGCTGGAGATGTGGGAGAGTTGGAACAGTAATTCATTGCTGGCGGAGCTGTGAGCTGGTCCAACCATTCTGAAGAGTAATTTGGAACTATGCACAAAAGACTACAAAAATGTGTATATCCTTTGACCCAGCAATATCACTTCTAGGACTATATCCCGAAGGGATCATAAAAATGCAAAAAATTCCCATATGTACAAAAATATTTATAGCAGCCCTCTTTGTGGAGGCCAAGAACTAGAAATCAAGGGGATGTCCATCAACTGGGGAATGGTTGAACAAGTTGTGGTATATGAATGCGATGGAATACTACTGTGCTATGAGAAACGTTGAACAGGTGAACTTCAGAAAAACCTAGAAAAACTTATATGATCTGATGCTAAGTGAAATGAGCACAACCAGGAGAAGTTTGTACACAGTAACAGCCACAGGATGTGAGGACTGATTCTGATAGATTTAGTCCTTCATAGCAATGCAAGGACCTAAAACATTCCCAAAGGACTCAAGGTAAAATGCCATCCACATCCAAAGAAAGAACTATGGAATCAGAACACAGAATGAAGCAGACTATTTTCTCTCGTGTTATATTGTTTTTATCTCATGGTTTCTCCCATTCATTTTAATTTTTCTTTGCAACACACTAATGTGAAAATGTGTTTACTGAGAATGTATGTGTAGAACCCATATAAGATTGCATGCCATCTCGGGAAGAGAAGAGGCAGGGAGGGGAAGAAAATTTAAGACTTATGGAAGTGATTGTTAAAAACTGAACACAAACAAATTAATTTCAAAGAAAAAGAACTATGGATCAATATCAATCAATTCATATATGAATATTAATTCTAAAATTTTAAATAAAATCCTTTTAGAATACTAAAAAAAAAAAAAAAAAAAGAAAAGAAAATTAGTAAGTAAAAACTTGGTCTATGTTCATGAACAAGTAGTTTATGGAAGTGCCATTGTATCAAAGCTCAAAAATTCAAGCTATGCTGACTATGTCAATAATGGATAGATTAGAAATGTGAACAAATCGATAAAAGTATAGCACTTGGTTGCTTGTTTCAAAATTGCAAATGGACTGTTTCAAAAGTTAGTTGGAATGCTATACGTTTTCATCAATGTCATAACTGGTGACCAGATTCCCAGTTCAGCCATCAAAAGCTTGAATCTCACACAGGAAACTCCACCTCTCAGCCTTTGCACTGGCCGTGTCTTGAGTCTGGAACCTACTGCTGCACCCTCTGTCTCAAAACCCCTTATTATCTTCAAAACTCAGCTCAAGGGTTTACTTTTTAATCTTAGCTTTACTAGCTTTGTGAAAAAACTTCACAAACTCTTCTTTCCACAAATCTGGGTAATTTTTTCCCCTTGTTTCTCTGATTTGTTTATGATGCAAACTTTTATGTCTAGGTCACATACCCATTTGGAGTTAGGGAAAAAAAATCTTCGCAGCAAGTTTTTCTGATAAAGGTATCATTTCCACGATACAGAAGGAAGCCATTCAAATTTATTACGAAAACAAAAACAAACCCAAGGCATTCCCAAATTGAACTGACAGTTCTCAAAAGAAGAAAACCAGACTATCAATAATCATGTGAAAAACTGCTCCGAATCACTACCTATCAGAGAAGTGAAAATTAAAGCAATTCTGAGATTTTTTTTCCTCACACTCATCTGGGAAAAAAGGAAAATGATAAATGCTGGAGGACCTGTGGAAAAAGGCACACTAGTGGACCTGTGGTTTGGTTACTAAATAGCATTGTATCTTTTAATCTAGCAAGGCCTATCTCCTAAAGAGATCAAAGAAAGAGGGAAAGGTACTTTCTACATAAAAATATTTATGTAGTGGTTATTTTTGTGGTGGCAAAAAAACTGGAAACTAAAGGGACAGTCATCAATTGAGGAGTGGCGGAGTAAGTCAGGGTATATGAACGCAATGGATAACTACTGTGATGTACGAAGTACATGATTTTTCAAAACATGCAAGTATATGAACTGATGCAGAGTGAAGCAAGCAGAATTAAAAAAATTTATATCATAACATTAATATCATATTATTTCAAAAACACTACTAGAGTGAAGAAAATGAGAAAAAAGAAAAATTTATACAATAAAAACATTATAAAAACAAACTCTGTGAGAACTATGATAAACATAATGATCATTCATGATTCCAGAGATCAGATGAAATATGCTATCCCTACAGAAAGATGATGGATTTAGGATTCAGAAGGAGATATATTTTTTGCATACAGTCATTGAGGGAATTTGTTTTGCTTGAAAATGAATATGTTATAATAAATGGTTTCTTTTTCAATAAGCCAGAGGCTGGGAGGGAGAGAAAATGGATTTCTATTCATTTTTAAAACAGGAGGAGGGTTACATACCAATGTAAAATATTGCATGCACTTTCAAATGAGGTCACTGTATTATTAGTTTTACTTAAATGTTTTACTTTGTTACAAGAGACCTCTCACGAAGTAAGAGTAATTGGTAAATGTCTGAAAATAAAAAAAAAAATCCAAATCAATAAAATGTAGAAGAGGAAAAAACCTTAAAGATCACCTTCTCTCTAGCTGCCTATATCCTCTCCCCAACAAAGCACCTTTTATTTATTTTGCATACATTTTGTGTGTTATATATATATGCGCCTCCTCTAGAGACTTTTATTTTTATTTTTGTTTCCCCATAATTAGCAGAG
The DNA here is from genome assembly GCF_028372415.1 of Notamacropus eugenii. Lineage (NCBI taxonomy): Eukaryota > Metazoa > Chordata > Mammalia > Diprotodontia > Macropodidae > Notamacropus > Notamacropus eugenii. Next base: position 144,916,960 of record NC_092877.1, on the reverse strand, counting down.
TATTTTTTTGGCTTTCAAAGTGGGGAGATGGGGAGGAGGTGGAGTCAGAGATGTTCTTGAGATAACAAGGGCAGATCCTAAGTTTCCCGAAGGAGGTCTTCTCAAGGTGGAATCAACACACATAAAAAGCATAAGCAACAATAATAGGTAATCAAACTTCTAAAGTCGTTGGATACAGTTCCCCGGCACTCAAATCTCAAACAGCATCAGCAAACAAAAACAAAGCTAAAAACTGCTTTGGGGTCAGCAGAGTGAGTGGAAAGCCAGTGGGCCTTTCTTAAGTCCGTGTTTGAATTTTCAAGTCAGATATTCTTAACTTGATTATAGCAATAATCCATAAAACAAAACTTAGGTGCCGTGAGAGAAAAAATGATACTCCAGGGGAAAAATGAGGAATCACAACTCTTGGGCCCATCTGGCTTTTCTTCAGACTAAAGAATATGCTTATCTTTGTGGTACGCACTACTTTTGGAACAACCAATTTCTACAATTTACTTATTTAAAGATGTTATCAACCACATGAGTTGCAAATCTAAAGGTATTTTACAGGGTTTGTCTAACAACTATAATAATTACTCTCTATGTACTGGCTATGAAACCCGTAAGTAAAAACGGAATGTTTGAATAATCATCTCCATTAAAAAGCATCAGAAGCCCATTACATTTAGTACCAAATACTGACATATCTGGCAAAACACGTTTTATTAATAAGTGACACTAGCAGTATGATTTATATGGATTTACAAGATGTCTAAAAACATTACTCTTTCTAGAATAATGTGCTATAAAGTTTTTTTTGGATAAAAGTGCTTTTCTTACTGTAATAAATCATCTTGCTTTTAAAAAAGCAGTTATTATGCTACTACAGGACAGTATGGGGGCCAATATGAGAATCAGAAGACCCGAGTTCGAATAGTATTACACACATTAGCTTTGTGAGCCTCAGGGTGCCCAGGCAAATCTTGAAATTGGTTAAGTTCCATTACATTTGGAGGAAGTTTCTCCTTCCGGAGTTCTCTAAACTAATACATTGGCTGGCCTTGGGACGGAAGGGAAAAGGAGTCTCTTCAGTTAAAAGCTGAGGTTGCTTCCAACTGCTTTACTGGATAAACACATATGAAGTTTTACTTTAAAGGACATTTAAATTGGAGCTGATGAAAAGCTTAAGAGTTTAACCACTTTACCTCTGAAAAAGTTCTATAACAAAAGTTTTTACCTTAGGAATTTTCAAGTTCCTTAGAGTTACGTTACTGATGTCATAATAAGAATGTGACATTTAAAAAATTGTATACAACCTCAAGGATCATTTTGCAAAACCTTTGATACGTATGACCTAATTACCCTCTAAAGGGAAAGGTAAATTAATTGGATCTTTTAATTTAAGAAGCTAAAGGTTGCTAAAAATGCAAATGTCACTAATGTCACTTATTCGATATAATTACAGAAATCCCAATCTGGGTACAAAACCAAAATCATCGATCATTTTGTTCCGGGGCAAGTCCCTTCCTTACAACATCTTCCACTTACAAAAAGTTAGGCAAACTCACCCGAGTTTAAAAGTAACAAAACTCGACATAATTTTAAAAAGAGGAGTATTTGTTCCTGAGAATGGAAAGGAACTTAGCTTTGCTAGGCTTCTTTACATGTCCCAAACATTATTTCTGAACAGACCAGGCGTCTTTTCAGACGACAACCAGGCGGGTTAAAGCTGCAGTCCCCAAGGGGAGCACTGCCTACGGAATAAGGGTCTTGGGTTCCAGTTCAGCACGGCACTCAGCGGCCGGGCAAGGCCCCTCAGCTCCACAGGGGGCCCTACGGGAAGGATCCTCTTACCTCCAACTTCTGCAGCTCCCACACGCACAGGGGCAGAGACACGACCAAGGCCACCAGGTAGAGGAACACCACGAGGGGCCGGATCCATCGCCTCCAGTTCCTCCAGGTGCAAGGCATGTTTTCGTCAAAACCAACCCCGGGAGAGAGGGAGGGGAGGGGGCGGGGAGAGGAAAAGAAAAGAAAGAAGAAGAGGAGAGGTAAAGGAAGAAAAGGAGGAGGAGAGGAGGGGCAGCCGGAGGCGGCTGGAGGCCAAGGGGCCCGATGCCCCTCCCGTCGCCCTCCCGGCCTCCCCGGGGCGCGGGTGGCACGACCAGAGGCGGGGAGGGGGCGGCCGGGCTTTGCCTGGCTTTACTTTACCAGGAGGTGTCAACGCCGCGGCTTCCGGGGGGAGAGCTCCTCTTTCTGCTGAGCCCGCCGCAGCCCGCGTCTTTGGCCCGGCGCGGCTGGCGCCGCTCGGCCCGCTCGCTCGGGTATCGCCCCAGCTCGGACGGACGCAGCCGCGGAGCCGACCGGGCCGGGCCAAGTCGCGGCCGTCACCCCCTCCCCTCCGCCCCCTCACCCGGCAGCCACCCCACGCTCTGCCTGCACCATGGCGACGGCGGCGGCGGCCTCAAGGAGCCGCCTCCACACGGCCCAGACCCGCGGCCCCCTCCTGCCCCTTCCCCCCAAAACCTCCAAAGAAGAAACGCACGGTCCCCCTCTCCCACACAAACACACCAGTACCCACAACAGCTCCTGTTTCCCTTCCGCTTCCGCTTGTAGCCACCCGAAGGCGTTGATTGGTTCCTCAGCTCCCAGCGTGCCCCGCCTCATCCGGCCTGTTACGCACGCTCCGATTGGGCGAGGCGGGCCGGCGCCTTGTGATGCTTGCGGTTGCGCAGTGGAGGGTTGGCGAGCCTTGGTCCCGTCTTTCGTTAGTGGGATGCTGGTGAGGGAGGGAGGAAGGGAAGGAGGGAGGAAGAAGGAATGGAAGGAGAAAAGGAAGGGAGGGAGGAAGGAGAGAGAAGAAGAGCCCCGGGGGCCCGGGGCGCGATGCCGCCCCTCCCCCCGCCGCCCTCCCAGACCAGGGCTGCCTCGGGGCGCTTGGTGGGGAAGGGCAGCCGCCTGACCTCGGCTTCTCCGAGCTGACACGGACCCCGGAGGGGAGGCAGCTCGGTGCTGGGCACCTAGCGAAGGCTGAGGATTGATCTTGGGGAAAGCTGCGTTCCTGTCCCACTCTGTGCCGCCTTGACCTCTCTGAGCCTGTGTCCTCAGCTGTTAAATGAGGATAATTGATAAACAGCCGCATCAGGTGCTTGTGTGTACTCCGGGGTCGGTGTGGGTCTCAAATGGACGGAAGTTCTGCGCACACTTTCAAGACTTAGAGTCTGGAATCCTCTAGGATTCACTTCTCACTGATCTCAAACTGAAATTAGTATTTCCTCCAATTATGATTTTTAAAAATCCCTAATTTTTAGAAGGGACCCGTAGGTTTCACCAGACTGCCGAAGGAGTCCACGTCAGAAAAGGTGAAGAACTCCGGCTTCAAAGGGAAATATAAATGAGTTTTTGATGCAGTCTAGCTGGCCTTCCTTCTACTCCCTGCACACAACACCCTCGTCTTTTGTGTTAATGCCTTTGCGCTGCCTCTTCTCCATACCTACAATACATTCTCTCCTTACTTCCCCATTTCTTAAAAGAAGCTGCTCAAGCACCATCTTTTGCATGAAGGTTTACGTGATTCCCGTAATTACTAGTGCCCTTTCTTCCAAACGAAGATATATAACTACTTTGTATCTACTTGTGTGTATTATGTATACGTATATGTTGTGCTGTATCTATCTTTATATGTACTTGTTCCTGCCATTAGAATGTAAGTTCACTGAAAATAGGGATTGTTTCATTGTTTAAAGGCATAGCTCGGTGCCTGACCCTTAGTAAATGCTTAAAATAATACGTTTGATTTCCCACCATCAAAATGACTAGTACTTTATTGCCTCAAAGCAGAATTTTGTTGCAACGATTGGGTACATTTATCAGTCTAGAACATATTCTTTTGTTTGAACTATGATTTCTATCTGTGTTTCACACAATTTGGCCCCATCCTACTTTTTCGGCCTAGTTAGATATTACCCCCTTCCACACCCTTCAGTCTGGGCAAACTGGCCTTCTCTCCGTTCCTCCTTTCTAGTCCCCATGATTTTTTATTGACTGTCCCATGCTTCTGCTGCCTCTATCATTCCATCACATAGGGGCTGTCTCTTCATTTAATACGCAGTTCAGACACCAGCTTCTGCACTGAGCATTTTCTGATCGCCTCCAACTGCTAGTGTCCTCTCTTGCTATCAGACACTGTTTTTAACTTTATGTTTCTGCTGTATGTAATTTGATAGATACTTGTATCCCATATTGTTGTTTAAGCTCATTGAAAATAGCCCAGTGCCAAGAACAAGGATCCAGTCTGTCATCGTTTACAAGTGGTCATCCAGCTTCTGCTTGAAAACCTCCCATGGCTGAAAATCCAAAGGCAGCCTATTCTATTTTAGGTTAACTTCAGTTGTTGAAAAGTTTGTTTTACTACTCTCACATGGATCTGTGATCTCTTCAATGTGAATACTCCCTTCAATAACACAGATTGCAACCTCTCTGTGCCTATCTATTAGATCCTCCCCTGCCTCCTACGCACACGCCCATGTCCTCTATCTTAAAAAAAAACAACCCCCTCACTTGCCTTCTAGCTATCGTCCTGTATCCCTTCTCTCATTTTTAGATAAACTTATTGAGAAAGCTGCCTCCAGTTGATGCCTCCTCTTCCCTTCCTCTCGCTCTTTTAAATCCTCTGCAAACTGGTTTCTTATCATTCAATTAAAACTTTCTTTCCAAAAGTCAGACTTTGATATCACTGACTACGCCCTTCTCTAAGTTCCTGTAAGACACCGCCCTCTTCTAGGTCTTCTCTAACTTTTTTTTCCTACATTAGGGGCAGCTAGGTGATACAGATGCCAGGCCTGGAGTTAGGAAGACCTGAATTCAAATCCATCCTCAAACACTTACTACCTACGTGACCCTAGTCAAGTCACTTAACCTCTGTCTGTCTCCATTTCCTCATCTGTAAAATGGGGATAATAATTGTACCTACTTCCGGGGTTGCTGTGAGGATCAAATGAGATCATAATTGAAAAGCACTTAATACACTGCCTGGCACATAGTAAGTGATATATAGTTGTTATCTGTTATTAATCGCTAATTATTATTATTATCATTACATGGCTAACAGGTCTTCCGCAGTCTCCTTTGCTGTATCTTCATCCAGATCATTCTTGTTAATCATGGGTATCCTTAAGGCTCTGTCCTGGGACTTCTCTCCTCTTCTTTCTCTGGTGATCTCATCAGCACCTGTTACACAGTTTTTATACAGATGACTCCCCAAACGATCCAGCCCCAACCTCTCTCTGGATTCCTCTTGGGTATCTTGAAATGGATTTCCAGTAGGGGCCTCAAATTTGACATGTCTAAAAGAAGACTCATTATCTTTTCCCCTAAAACTCAATGCTTCTTCCCAACTTCTCTTTTACTGTCAAAGGCACCACCATCCTCCCAGTCACCCTGGCTGGCTAAATTCGGTTTTGTCCACTCTTCTCTTGAACTCCACAATCTGTCACTTGTCTTGTTTCAACATTGACAATATTTCTCATATATATTCCCTTCTCTTTCCTCGCACAGCTACCACTGTAGACTATGGGTTCTAATCACTTCATACCTAGACTATTGTATTAAACTGCTGGTTGTTCTTTTTGACTCAAGACTCTCCCCACTTCAGTATATCCTTCACTCAGCTGCCAAAATGATTTTCCTAAAATATAGGTCTGATCACATATGTCACTTCTCTTACCCTCTACCCAGCCCCTCAATAAATTCCAATGGCTTCCTATTATTTCTAGAATCAAATATAATTTCATTTTTTGCTGTTAAAAGCCTTTACATTTGGCTCCTTCCTACTTTCTCAGTACTGTAATGTGTTCTTCTCCATGTATTTCATGTCCTGACGTAGGACACTTGTCTCTACACTCTCTCTACCTTTTCACTGGATGCCTCCCAAGTAGGAGTTCTTATCTCAGCCTATTTTCTTAGTTTTCTTCAAGTCCCAACCCAGATCTCATTTTCTACTAGAGGACTTTCCCATTCTCCACCACCCCCACCCCCATCCCTTGTTCCTAGTGCCTTCCTCCAGGAATTATCCCCTATTTACATAGCATAAATCTTTTATGTACATAGTTGTTTGCATGTTATCTCCCCCACTAGAATTTAAAGTCTTGAAGGTCTGGGACCCGCCTGTTTTTGGTTTGTTTGTTTTTTGCCTTATTTGTATCTTCAGCATCCAGTACTTAGTGGGTGCTGAATAAATTGATTGACTTTTAATTGACTTTTAGACTCTTGTGTTTGTCCTGGGATAAATTCATCATTAGGATCCAGCTGCTGGACAGGGGAGGGGAAAGCTTCCTCGATGACGCTCCATCAGTTATTCCTTACTCTTGCCAGATAAACAACGGATCTTCTTTTCTGATCATACATTTCTTTGACATCTTTTATTTTAGTTCTTTACTGTTTCTTGTTCTGTGTCATATACCCTGCTCCCACCTGCCGTATTCCTTTTGTTGCCTTGCCCACTGAGTGATACTCATTTTTCCTTTTTTGAGTCTAGCTCATTCCAACTTCTTGTCATTTCTCCTTGTTCTTCTTTCATCCATAGCTCCCAGTTCTTTCCTCCAGGGCAAAGTAGTGTACATGTAATCCCTCTTCCACTGACAACATGAAACACCCTTCCCTACTCTGTCTTTTATATGCTAAAAAAAAATCCCTAGTTCTTTCAGTCAGTTTCCCTGTGTCATGAATTTAAGGTTGTTCCATATCTTGGGTGCTCCACTTTAGAGGTCCTTTCTAAAATATGACCTCTAGAGCTGGACACAATACTCCCAGATACGCATTAACCAAGAAAAAGTACAGTGGAACCATTACTTCTTATTCTGTGCCTCTCGTCTAATTTACATCAGCTTTTTTGCATGTCATATTACATGAACTTGCAACCCAGTAAAACTCTCAAATCTTTTTTTTCCAACCAGAATTCTTTACTAACCACATTTCCCCCTCTTCCACAGTTGATTTTCTGCACCTGCGTAAGACTTTATATCCCTAAATATGTTCACTAGGTTAGACCCATCCTTTTAGCCAATTAATATTGATGAAGAATGAATGACCCTTGTCCTTTTTCCCAAATGAATTTGAGTAACCTACTTCTTGAGTGGGGAGATGATGAGATTCAAACAGAGTGGTCAAGAGAAGCCCATTATCTCAAGTACCGCTTAACAGCCACTTGAGGAGACAATGAGATTCAAGTAGGCAGGTCAGGGAAAACCTAGAACTAACTGGGGCCTCTCTGCCAGTCCACCTAGGCCCGGTCAATGGAATAATAATGATGAAGCTGTTGATGATAACAATAATAGATAATGCCCTAAACTCTGAAACTAACTTCGCTAATTACCGCATTTCCTCATCCCCTTACCTCCAAATTTCTGGTCATCTTATATCCCTGCCCATATGGCAGGTTTTAATCTATAAGAACCCCTAATCTTTCCTGGCTAGTAGGTGTCCTTGGTAAGCAGAGGACATACCCTAAGTGAGTGTCCCCTTTAATGGGGGTCCTCCCTTGCTTGGGTGTCTTCCTAATCCTGCTTGGTATTTTGTGCTTGCTGTGTTGTGTTACCCCCAATAAATGTCCATAGTTGATTTTGATATGGCCTCAGTGAATTTTTTTCCAGTTGACTTTGCACCCCAACATTTTGGGGTGCTCCTGAACCTCTTCAGTATCCTGGATCTCTTGTCCAATTTATTAACTTTCTGTTCTCGGTTTGTGTTACTTGTGGATTTAATAAGCATGCCATAGTTGATGTCTTCATGGTGCTTTAAGGTTTTTTCAAAGACGTTTATAAAATTATCTCATAGGGTCCTCACAGTAATTCTGTGATGAGTGACTACAGGCATTATTCCCATTTTACAGGTGAGCAAACTGAAGTTCACAAAAGTTTTAGTAATTTGTCCAAACCCACACAGCTAGTAAGTGTCAGAGGCATGATTTATGTTTCCATCCAAGTCATTGATAATATTTAATAACATAGGGTCAAGATCAGATCCCTGTAGCAGACCACAAAAAAACTAGCCTGCAGGTTGACATCAGTCTATTAATGATTCCTCTTTGGGTCCCATTTTTCAAACAGTTCCATTTCTACCTAGCTGAATGTATTCTGCCTCAGGTGTTAGAGCCAGGATGATCCTCTCAGTCATTCTTGATTGCCCAAGGGCAAAGATGGAATAACCCAACAACAAATTTGATTCAACAAACATTTATTAAGCATTTATGTTCCAGGCACTGTGATAGTCCCTGAGATTACAAAGATAACAATAACACAGGCCCTGCTCTCAAGGAAAGGGAAAGATTGGCACAAAAAACTATGGTAGAAGAAAGACCATGATAATCTGCAAAGGGCAGGATCAGAAATCATGTTTATTTCTGATTATGTGAAATGTAACTTTGGACTAAATTCTCAATGAGAGGTTTGTTGCGATCTCTATCAACATACTCTCTTGTCCTTGAAGAGTGGAATTGTTAGACTTTGTCACAGATATGTCCCATCCCAGAGGTGCAATGACATCTTAAAGGGGGAAGCATAAAGGCAAGTAAAAAACCAATTTATAGGAAAACTGAAAGTATTCATAAAAACTATTTTCTCTGATTTTTTAGATTTTGTGATTGTGGTCGATAGACTGGTGGAAGACAAAAAGGCTTTTCGTAAGGCAGTGGATGAGGACTTGGTATTCTTTTGGTTCTAGCATTCCCTGTCCTTTGAAGTGCTTGGGACTATCACCCACCCCAGGGAAGTGCCCACTATTCCATCATTCAGAATTAGTATTGTTATTATTCATTCTTCTCGTATTCTGAAGAGATTTTTGATCTCTAAGAGGAGTCCCTTTGAATCTTAGGGAAAGTGGTAATGCCGTTGGAGGTTGCTGGGAACCCTGAAATGTCAGGGTACCAGGGCAAGTCTGCTTGGAAACTCAAGTCTTCTTTCATTCAAGGTGGCAAAGTTTATTGTAACACCAATAAGAGCAGGTGAGATTACTAGTGAATCTGAAACAATGGGGATGAGATTTATGCTTATGTACAAAAAGCAAGGGTGAAAAAATCTGGATGGGCTTAAGGAGTGGTAAATAGCCTGGGGTGGACCTGTGAAAGGACTGTCTAGTAAACTCATTGAGTGATTTATGTGGACTGGGGTGGACTGGATGCCTTGCCAGTGATCTGGGAAATATATGGGAAAATTTGGGGACTGGGTTGCTTTCAAAGACATGATCTTTTTTCTTTTAGGGGTCCAGGTCCCATTGCCCCATCAGTAGTCTTGGAAAGAATAGGATGGTGACTTTTGTTATTTTAACTATTCTGGAATATTAATACCCAAATGTATTTTTTAAAACATGATTTTTCTTCTTCGAGATTTTTATAACTGTTACCTCAAATCAGAGGAGAGTCATGTTCAAAGGCATGGTAGAGGACTATGCCAGTTTGGACATTTATGTAGGCTAGAAATGCTTGAATACGGTATGTTTAAATAAATAAAATTGTTTCTGACTTAAGGCTAAAACACAGAGTACCTACTTTTTCTTCCTCTGTAGATAACTCTGATGAAGATGATACATTATTTCCTCCCCTATGTTTAACTTCCCTCGAGGGAATCAACACTTGAACAAATAAGAAGTGCCATGCTGTGCCAGGCAGTATGTTAAGCATTGTGTATACAAATATAAAAGTGAGACAGGTTGCTCCCAACAATTATACAGGTCATAGCCTCACAGATTTAGAACTAGGACAGACCTTCCAGGTTATGGATTCCAATACTTTTCTAGTGGTTCCTGAGATCAGTAGGATCCTGAGCTAGGATTCAAACTCAACTTCTTTGATTTGAAATTTCATGCCCACTTCACAATACTAAGCTGCTTCAGACATTAACTGATAAGAGCCTTCCATTTTATCCACTTTAGTGTTTTTGGACTTTTAGCCTTAGCTAGAAAGATCTTTAGATCTGCCTTTTGTTAGATAAGGATATGCCTTTCTCTATCATATCACCCTTAGTTATGAAAGTTTATGCCCTGATCCCGTCTTTTCTTTCACCCCTCCCCGCCACATTAATTCAAGTTCCCATTGTTTTTGTTGTTGAGAGATTTTTCAGTAGCATCCAAATCTTCCTGAACCCTTTGGGGTTTTCTTGGCAAAGATGCTGGAGTAGTTTGACATTTTCTTCTCCAGCTCATTTTACAGATGAGGAAACTGAGGCAAACAAGGTTACCTGACTTGCCCAGGTAACACAGCTAGTGTGTGAGATGAGATTTGAACTCAGGAAGAGGATATCTACTGCGCTGCCCTCATTACCTCTGCTCTAAATTAGTACAGTAGTTTCTTAATTGGTGCCTCCCATCTAATCTTGCTTTAGGACCCCATGGCTGCTACAAATTCCTCTCTCTGTCTAACTTTTAAAGCCCTTCTCTATCTCTCCCAGCCTATCTTTCTGGCCTCCTTGGATATTACTCCCCTTCCCACACAAACTCTCCTTTTTCTGTTCCTCACTCATCATTTCCAGGGTTTTGCACTGGTTGTCCTACATACCTGAAATACACTCTCTTAGTGACTCTCTCTTCAGTTATGATTGTCTGGCCCATGTATCTCCATTTTCAGCACAAGAATTATGTGAGATACTTGCTAAAATACAGGCAAATTGTATCTACAGCATTCTCTGCACCTTCTAGAAATTCTTTCCAAAAAAGGAAATTAATTTAGCCTGCCATAACCTATTTTAGATGTTGCCATGCTGGCTTTTTAAAATCTCCCCCTTTCCTTTCTTGATATTTGTGAAATGTTACTTTTATTGATCCTTTCTAGAATTTTCCAGGGTTTTGAACTCAAGCTCATTGACCTGTAGACACTTCTCTTCCCATTTTGAAAATTTTGACATTTGTCCTTTTCTAGTCTTAGGGTTCCTGTTTTCCACATCTTTCAAGACAGTGCCTTGACCATCACATCTGTCAGTGCTTTGAGAACCACGGATGCATTTCATTGGGAACAAATGGCTGGAAATCTTCGAGTAGCTAGGAACTCTCTTACCCTTTCCTCTAATCTTGGGCATTAGCTCCCTATTAGTAATTTTTGGTCATTTCCAGGGTAAAGGTTGATCTCCTTGGCATAGAAAACAGAAAAAGAAAACAGAAAGAGAAGAAAGAAAAGGAAAATTAAATTCAGATAAAACTTGAACAGCTCTACTGTTATCATGACCACATTCACCCCAAGCAAATGTCCTTTCTTTGAATGTTTTTCTTTTCTCAGTATAACTTTTAAAAAATATATAACCCCCCCCCCCCCCCAATCCCTTTAACTGCCCTTGGCTTCCCCTTGCCAAGTTTAGCTTATTTAAGCTTCATCATTCCTGACTATTTTTTTATAAGGCTATGCCACACTTTTATATTCATTTTTTTGCTACTTGGAGTTGCTTTGATCTTCTGTAATTCCATTTAAAATTTAAGTTTGTTGGCAAGATCCTGCATCTGATTTCCTCTGAAAGCATTTTACTCAGTGATATCCTACCTGTCTTTCTTATGAATCACTTGAAGTCTGCTTTCACAAAATCTAGAGTGCATGTTATACTGTGCTTAGATTTCTTATCCTCCTTTAGCTTGAACCCTAAGATGTAGTGGTCACTTTCATTCAAAGTTCCTATTTTTCCCACTCTCGAAATCAGTTTTTCCCTTTTAGTGAGAACTAGATCCAGAAAAATTCTTATTTTGTTTCCTCTGCTTTTTGAAAGTATCACAACCTTTGTGAGTAGAAAAGGAGCAACCCACTGGGGATCAAACTGGAACTGTCTAATTGGGCAACATTCCTTCCTTCCTTCCTTCCTTCCTTCCTTCCTTCCTTCCTTCCTTCCTTCCTTCCTTCCTTCCTTCCTTCCTCCCTCCCTCCCTCCCTCCCTTTCTTCCTTCCTTCCTTCCTTCCTTCCTTCCTTCCTTCCTTCCTTCCTGTTTTTTCCCATTCCCCCCAGTCATTCATTATAATAGCTGTTTTTTTAAAAAGGGGAAAAAACTAGTACAGCTGATTGCTACATTGAAAAAACAACATATATGAATCTCCAAAATCATGCTTGATCTTTATAATTTTGTTACGTTTACTTTTTTATTTTTTGGTGTGTGACTATTCTTTATATTTACATTGTTATGGTCATTATGTATATAGTTTTCTTGGCTCTATTGACTTCCCTCTTCATCTGTTCTTATATCCCTTTCCACACCTCACTATATTCATCACATCATTTTTATAGCACAGGAATATTCCATTATATTCAAGTACCGAAGTTTGTTTAACACTATTCCCCAAATGATGGGTGCCTACATTGTTTCCAGTCCTTTGCTATCACCAAAAAAACCCTGCTATAAATATTTTGGTGTATATAATGATTTTCTTCTTATTCATAGCTTCCATAGGGTATAAATCTAGTAATGGAGACTCTGGACTTAGTAATTTTACTTACATAATTCCAAATTGCTTTCCAAAATGGTTGTGCCATCTCAATGCCACCAACAGTGTATCAGTGTGCCTATCATTCCACAGACCGTCTAACTTTGCTATTGCTATTTTTGTCATCTTTGTTAGTTTGCAGGGAATGAGGTAAAACTTCAGGATTTTTTAATTTGCATTTCTCTTGTTATTTGTGATTTGGAGCATTTATTCGTGTGGTTGTAGATAATTTGAAATTATTCTTTTGAGGACTGTTCATATCCTTTGACCCTTTATCTACTGAAGAATGGCTATGAATCATACATACATATGAATCATATGTCACACATGTGTATAACATATTTCTTGGATACCAAACCCTCATCAAAGAAATTTTTTTCTTATATGACCACTTCTATTCTTATCCTAGATACATTCATTTTGTCTATGTAGAAACTTTTCAGTTTCATGTAATCAAAGTTATCAATTTTATCTTTCATAATTGCCTCTATCTCTTGTTTGATTAAGAATACATCTCCTACTGTGCTTGCTTTGGCAGCACATATGCTAAAACTGGAATGATACAGAGATTAGTATGACCCCTGCAGAAGGATGACATGTAAGTTCGTAAAATGTTCTGTATTTTTGTATTATAAAGCAGCAATCATCAAAACTAGTCGGTACTAGCTAAGAAATAAAGTGGTGGATCAGTGGAATAGGTTAGGTACACAAGACACAGTAGTCAATGACTATAGTAATCTACTGTTTGATGAACCCAAAGATACCAGCTTCTGGGATAAGAGCTAACTATTTAACAAAAACTATTGGGAAAACTGGAAAATAGTATGGCAGAAACTAGGCATAAACCAATTTCTTAAACAATATGTCAAGATAAAGTCAAAATGGATATATAATTTATAAAGGCTGATACTATAAAAAAAATAAGAGAGTGAGGAATAGTTTGCCTGTCAGATTTATGGAGAAGGGAAGATTTTTATGACCAAACAAGAGATAAAGAATATTAAGAAATGCAAAATGGATAATTTTGATTACATTCAGTTGAAAAGTTTTTGCATGACCAAAGTCAATGAAACCAAGATTAGAAGGGAAGCAGAAAATTGGGAAACAATTTTTATAACCAATAACTCTGACAAAAGTCTCATTTCTAAAATACATAGAGAACTGAGGCAATTGGTATGTAAGAATACAAGACATTGCCCAATTGATAAATGGTCAAAGGATATGAACAGACAGTTTTCAGATGAAGAAATTAAAGCTATCTATAATCATATGAAGAAATGCTCTAAATCATATAGAGAAATGCAATTCAAAACAGCTCTGAGGTGCCACATCACACCTATCAGATTGGCTAACATGACAAAACAGGAAGATGATAAATGTTGGAGATGTGGACAAATTGTTGGTGGAGTTGTGAACAAATCTAATCATTCTGCAGAGCAATTTGGAACTATGGTCAAAAGGCTATAAAACTATGCATGCTCTCTGACCCAGCAATACCACTTCTAGATCTAAGAGATCATAAAAATGGGAAAAGGACCCACAGGTACAAAAATGTTTATAACAACTCTTTTTGTGGTAGCAAAGAATTGGAAATTGTGGGGGTTCCCATCAACTGGAGAATGGCTGAACAAGTTATAGTTTATTAATGTAATGGAATACTATTATTCCATAAGAAAGGATGAACAGACAATTTTCAGAAATACCTGGAAAGACTTACATGAACTTCTGCTGAGTGAAGTGAGCAGAACCAGGAGAACATTATAAATGCTAACAGCAACATTGTGGGATGATCAGCTTTGATACACTTAGCTCCTCTCAGCAATACAAGATCCAAGACTGTTCCAAAAGACTCACAATGGAAAATGCTATCCACATCCAAAGAAAGAACTATGGAGTCTGAAGGCAGATTGAAGCATACTGTTATCACTTTTTTTTGTTTTTTTCTTTTTCATGGTTTTTTCCTTTGTTCTGATTCTTCTTTCACAACATGACTAATGTGGAAATATGTTTAACATGATTGTATTTGTATAACCTATAGCAGATTGCATATTATCTTGGGGAGGGAGAGGAAGGAATAGAGGAACTAAAACTTGGAACTCAAAATCTTACAAAAAATGAATGTTGAAAATTATCTTTATATGTAATTGGAAAAAAAATACTATTAAGTGCAAAAAAAAAGTACATCTCCTACCATCCTACTAGTCTAATTAGTAGGATAGACTAAGTAGAGAGAGACTTGAAGCAGGGAGAGCTATTAGGAAAATGTTGCAGTAATTTAGGGGAAAGGCAATGAGTCCTTCTACTGTTGCTTGTTAGAATTTGTTACTATTATATAGAAATGCTATGGATTTTTAAAGTATATTTTGTAGCCTGCAACTTTGCTGAATATATTACCTCAGTGAGTATCTTTACTGATTACCTAAGATTTTCCAAGTACAGTATATCATCATAGCACCAAATAAGAAGAGTTTTATCGGCTCTTTACCTATCTTTATGCATTTAATTTTTCTTTTCTGATTGCTATTTTTAGTATTACCAGAGCTATATCAAACAGTTGTGGATAGAGTGGGCATCTTTGCTTCCACCTAGTATTTGTTGGGAAAGATTCTACTATATCCCTGCTGCATATGATGCTACTTTTGGTTTCAGATAGATGCTTTTTATGACATTTTTAAAAAGGACTTTATGCTTATATTTTGTAGGGTCTTGAGCAAAAAGAAAGCTATGCTTTGCAAAAGTCTTTTTCTACATCTATTGAGATGTCATGTCGTTTTAGGTGTTTGGGTTTTTAATATGGTTAATTATGTGGATTTTTTTTCCTGATGGTGAACCATCCTTGTATCCCTGGCATAAATCCTACTTGATCATAATTAATGATTTCCTGTATAAATGGCTATAGACTATTTAACAGGATTTTGTTTTAAATTTTTGAGTCAATATTCATGAATGATACTGGTGTATAGTTTTCCTTCTGTGTTTTATTTTTCCTTGGTTTAGGTATTAATTAGGGCTGTATTTGCTTTGTAACAGGATTATGGTGGGGTACTTTCTCAACTGTTGAGAATAATTTGTGAGTATTAGTACTAACTGTTCTCTAAAAGTGTGATAAAACTTTCTTGTAAATTCAGTAGGACCAGGAATATTTGTTCTTTGGTAATTCATTTATGACTATTTCCTTTTGTGAGCTTGGGTTATTCAAGATCTCTATCTGGCCTTCTGATAGTTTGGGTATTTTATATTTTTGAAGATATTTCTCAATTTCTTTTATGTTCTCAGTTTTGTTAATATATAACTGTGCTTAATATGTTCTGATTATTCTTTTTATTTCTTCTGGTTTTGCTATGATTTTACTTTGCTCATTTGCTATTTTACTGATTTGATTTTTTGCTATCTTCTTTTTAATCAGGTTAGCTAAAGGTTTACCAATTTTAGTTTTTTTCAAAGTACCAGTTTTTAATTTTACTTTTACAATTTATCTACTTCTCTGATTAAAAAAATCATCTCTTTTTGTGTTTATTTTAGGTTTGTTTATTTGTTAGCTTTCTAATTTTTAAATTTGTATATTAATTTGTTAATCTTCTCTTTTTCTGTTTTGGTAATATATGTTGGTAAGGATATTATTTTTCCTCTGAAGACTGCTTTAGGGGCATCCCAGAAATTCTGGTATATTGTTTCATCATTATAATTTTCTTTCACAAAGTTATTATTATTTCTATTTTTTGGTCTTTGATCCACTCATTATTTAAGATTTCATCGTTAAACCTCTATTTGAGTCTGCATCTTTTGTTTGTGGTCCCTGAATCAATGATTTGTGTTATGGTCTGTAAAAGATGCATTAAATATTTCTGCCTTTTTATGTGTTTGTAATATTTTTGTGGTCTAATGCATGGTCAGTTTTTGTAAAAGTTCTACGTGGTGCTGAGAAGTATTGCTTTAATAGTACAAGCTAGCTTATATATGCTTGCTTACTCACTAGAGGTGAGGAAAAGAAAAAAAAATGCGTTCCTAAATTCTCAGGTATGATATGCCAGGTCAGAGTTGTAACTGGTGGCTGTAGTGGGAAGAGAGCAGGGTTTGGAATCAGAAAGATTTAAGTTAAATCCCTTTTCTTAGACATAATGGCTGTGTGACCCTGGACAATTCTGTTAAATTCTCATTGTCCCCAGGCAACTCTTTGTGATTATAAATTGTGGAATAGTTGTTATATTTTTCCTGGTAGATTCCATTTCCTCACGAGGAGTTACTGCTATTCTGACTATCACGGAGCTTGAGTGTGGGCTTGGCAAGATGGCTTGTTGTAGTGATTTGCTGCATTTGAAACACTAAACTTTTCAGCCCAGGCTGATGGTGCCCTCGAGTCAGACACAGGATTGGGCTTCAGCAGGAAGAGTTTGAAAGGTTTCCATTTGGGGGTAGTTATTTACCTCACTTTTAATTTCTTGTTTGTGTTTGGCTTGTTGTATCTGCCTCTGCTACTCTGACTGCCTAATGACTCTCAGATCTACTGTTTGTTTTGTATTCTGGCTTCAATTATACTCCTTGGCTCTGCAGTGCTGGCCTGGCTTTGACTGCCCACTCCATCGGAATGCTTCTGAATCTTGGCTAACACTGTTTAATACTTAGCACATAGCAGGCGATTCCTGATGTAGTCCTACATGTATTAGTCCTAGCTCTTCTCTTTCTCCATCCTAATTATCACAGATTCTAAGAATGGGAAAGAATATCAGAGACCTAGAATCTTCTCCACAAAAATCCCCTCTACAAGATTCCTCAACCATTGATCATTAAACTTGTACTTGAAGACCTCTAGTGAGGAAGAGTCACCATCTCCTGAGGCAGCCCCTTCCATTTTGACAGCCCTGACTGTGAAGCGTTTTCTTACATTCAACTGAAATATTCTTGTCTACAACTTATACTCATCCCTCTCTTTAATATGATATCGTTTCAAGCACTTAAATAATTAATTTGTTGATTTCCTAGTTTGTTTAGTCAAATACTTTATTGATCTTTTTCTCTATTTTACTAAATATTCTTATAAGACAGGGATTCTTAACCCTTTTGGTATCATGGACTTTTGGCTTTCTGGAGAAGCCTGTGGACCCCACCTCAGAATAGTGTTTTTAAACAATTGAAAGAAAGGTTAAATTTCATGTCAAGATTTGTGAAGATAAAGATGTAATTTTTTCTTGTCCATGTTCATGGGCTCCCAAGGGTCCATTGGATCCCACTTTAAATGTCCCTACTCTGAGGACTGCTTTAGTTTCATCTCACAAATTTTAGTATTTAAAAATCATTATAATTTCCTTTAATAAATTCTAGTACAGCTTCCAGCAAAGCTGTTTTTTGTTTGTTTATTTCAGGCTTTGCTTATAAATGATGTGGAGTTATTCTTTTCTTCTGAGTTTATCTCTTGGACATTATTAATTGCATAATTTTTCTTTATCATTGTTTTCCTTTGTTTATTGATTTTTATTTTTATTATTTTAAAAGTATTAATTAATATTTAATTATTAATTAAAAATTAAATTGATTTTAAAATTAAATAAAAATAAATTAATAAAAAATTAGTTGAATCAATTAAAATAAATAAATAAAATTTTATTATTAATAATATTGCTATTATTTAGTTTATTAATTTTCCCAGTCTTATTCCTCAATTAGAACTTCTTGTTAGGGTCAGACTCTGTATACTTCTGCAAGTAATGGTGTGCCCTTGTGTGATACTGATTTGTTTTGCCTGGGGTCCTGTCATTACTTCCTTTATCTATCTGAGCACTGTATTTGTTCTCAAGGATGTTAGGAGAAGCTCAGGCCCTTGAGCTGAACATGGATGGTCTGATTCAGATCCGGGTTTGATTTTTGCACTTTTGGTAGAAGCTACCAACCCCTGGCCTGAGGTCAGACAAATAGAGTTGCAGACTTCAAGTGTCCATTCTTGACTCTGCTTCCATGTACCCAACTGCAGGCTCCAGGTTTTAGCTCGCTTCTCCCTAGTCTAAGAGCTGCAGAACTTTCCTCTGCTGTGCTCATGGACTGGGATTTTCTGGCTATAGGGCTGGCAGGCTTTTGACTAGCTCCTTGTATACTCCTGGTGTAGAAAAAAACCACTTTCTGTAGTTTCTCCTTGGATTTTTTGATTGTTATTTAGTGAGATGGTTGTTTTTCAACTTGCTTAGAGGAGTTGTGTGAAAAAGCTGGGCTGTTCTCTGATTAATTTCACATTGTGAGGAGGTCTTAGCAGTAAATTATTGACCTCTTTATTCTCTCAAACAACTAATGTTTTTTATATTCCCCACACTAGGGCTGAGAGTCTGGTGAGGATCTAATCCTACAGGTGTAGACTAAGTTACCCTAGCTTGGAAGGTTTAGACAGTGGTAAGGATGAGTTTTTGTATGATTATCTATCTACACAATATCTGTCTATCATCTATCTATCTATCTATCTATCTATCTATCTATCTATCTATCTATCTGTCTGTCTGTCTGTCTATCATATCTAATTTATCATATCATATATATCATATATAATTTATATAACTTCTAATGCATGAGATATAAGATTATAAGATATATAAATGATATATATGCAATAATATATATGATATATTATATGTATATACACAACACACACACATGAAGGGGGCCTAAAGTGTTCAGATGTGATGTTTAAAAAATTCAAGAGACAGTTTCTAGGTAAATTAATCATTTTATTAATAAAGCTAGCGTGTTATTAATACAAGAGATCAGTGGCATTCTAAATGCCAAAGACCCCTCATGGTGTTGGGTTCACAGTTTATATGCCCTTAGAGGATGCCCTCAAACCTGCTGGTGAGTTAGAAGGGTGTCTACATCAAGCTTATGAAAACTCCCTTAGCAGAATGGGCAGATGAGGACAATTTGTTACAATGATCTTGAAAGTGTCTGAAGCAGATGCTGTGGAGGGCTTTGAACGTGGTAAGGCATTGAAGATGCCAAGGTCATCCACTGCATCCTAGACTATTGCCAATTGTCCTGACTTTTATCTTGCCACTGAACTCTGATGACTAGAGAGAGAGGCCGATGACCTTGCACAACTGTCTCATTTAAATCCAATTTATACACAAGTCAAAAGACATCACCCACACCATTTCATCATTTTTGTTTAAATCAAAGTCCTGTGGCAATATGCAAATGATGAAGCAGCAGGTGCAGATACACTGGGAGCTATAGTCATAACCCTGCACACAAGTAACCCAGAGCATAGGATCATTTTTCTACTTCTCTGGCAAAGCAGTGGGATTTAGCAGCCCCTCACCATGAGCAGCCTTTTTAAAGGACTACACTGCCCACCTCCTGGAGAGAAGTAGGGGTTAGAAAAGGTTCCCAAAAAATTGTCTGCTTCACCCAGACTAGCTTTGGCCTGCTTGCTATGTGTAATGTTTTTTTTAAATTGAATTATTTTATTTGTTTTCAGTGTTTGACAATTCACTTCCATATATCTTAGATTGTTTTCCATTCCTTCCTCCTCATTTCCCACTCCCTCCCTAACCCCTCCCTGAGATGGTGTACAATCTTATATAAGTTTTACACATATATTCCTATTAAATGCATGTTGCATAGAAGAATTAAAACAAATGGAAGAAATCTTAAAACAAAACAAAACATAATACAAAAGAAAATGGTCTGTTTCTATCTGGGATCCAATTCCATAGTTCTTTCTCTGGATGTGGAAGGCGTTTCGCCTCAAGAGTCCATTGAAAATTAAGTCCATGCATTTCAGTGAAGTACTAAGTCTACCAGAAACACACTGTGGTTGTTACTGTGTACATAGTTCGCCTGGCTCTGTTCCTCTCACTCAGTTCATATAAGTCCTTCCAGGCCTCTCTGAAGTCTTCCTGTTCATCATTTCTTATAGCACAATAGTATTCCATTACATTCACATACTACAACTTGTTCAGCCATTCCTCAATTGATGGGCATTCCTTTGATTTCCAGTTTTTGGCCACCATAGAGAGCTGCTATAAATATTTTTGTACATGTGGGACCTTTCCCATTTTTATGATCTCTTGGGGATACAGTCCGAGAAGCAGTATTGCTGGGTCAAAGGAAATGCACATTTTTGTAGCCCTTTGCACATAGTTCCAAATTGCTCTCCAGGATAGTTGGATGAGCTCACAGCTCCACCAGCAGTGAATTAGTGTTCCAACTCTCCCACATCTTCTCCAACATTGATCATCTTCTTGTTTTGTCACGTCAGCGAATCTGATAGGTGTGATGTGTTACCTTAGAGTTGTTTGATTTGCATCTCTCTAATCAATAATGATTTAGAGCATTTTTTCATATGATTATAGATAGCTTTAATTTTTTTCCTCTGAAAATTCCCTGTTCATGTCCTTTGACCATTTATCAATTGGGGAATGACTTGTATTCTTGTAAATTTGACTCAGTTCTCTGTATACTTTAGAAATGAGGCCTTTATCACAGACACTAGTTGCAAAAATTCTTTCCCAGTTTTCTGCTTCTCTTCTAATCTTGGTTGCATTGGGTTTGTTTGTGAAAAAATTTTTTCAATTTAGTGTAATCAAAATTATCCATTTTGCACTTCATAATGTTCTTTATCTCTTGTTGTGTCATAAATTTCGCCATTCTCCATAAATATGACAAATACACTATTCCTTGCTCTCCTAATTTGTTTATAGTATCAGTCTTTTATATCTAGATCATGTATCCATTTGGACTTTATTCTACCATGTGTAATGTTAATGGGATTTAATATCTTCCCTGCTCATTAATAGGCCTCACATGAAGTCTATTAAGGGAAGCTTGATTAGGGGAGGCTTGCTTGTAGGAAGGCTTTCACATCTTTTACTAATTTCTAATTAGGCACTGAATCATGAGGGTTGTGATGCCTTCTGGCTCTGACAAGTGTATATATACTCTAGGTAGGTATTTTGCTTTGGGGCACTCACTCATGAGAAGGATTTTGTGATTCTCTGGTTGAGACTCTGAGAGGCCATATGTTCACAGCTCCCTGACTGCTTAGATGTAAAGGCCCTTTCAATCCAGGGATGTACATAAAGTATATAGCAAAATTACTTTAATTCAGACAATAGAGCCCTGTCTGTTGATCTTTATTTCTCTTCTTATATTCTCTCTGAAGTTCAGGGTGCTGACTTTTCCCCTGAACTAGTGAATGTAATTAAAAAAGATTATTGACCCCTTAAACAGCTATCTTTCCTAGTAAAGCAGATCTAAGAACCTGTGCTAGCAGCCATCCTGTGTATGCCAGTCTGGTTGCTGTTACACCATGGCAGGTGAGATTCTACCCTGGAGTCAAAACACAAAAAAAATGTACAAAAAGTTTTACAAAGATGATTCCACTCACCATTGGTATATGGAGCATGTGTACTCTTACGACATGAATGGCAATAGTTCTTGTTGTGAGAGAACTCAGGAGGTATTGCATCCAAATAGCAAGCTCTGAGTGAAACAAGGTTGGCAAAAGATGACCAGTTAACTGAAGTTACAGCTGGATGCATATTTTTCTGGAGTGGTCATAGTGCAGGGGAGTGTTGTGAAGCTGGTGTAGGTTTTTCAATCAAAATTAATCTAGTCAAGCTTGTATGCCTCCCAAAAGACATGAATGACAGGCTCATGACAATACAATTGTCACTTGCAGGAAAGTGCTGCACCACCATCTTCAGTGTGTATATTTTCCTACCATGCTGCATCCTGATGATGTCAAAGAAAAATTTTATGAAGATCTGGAGACTCTCATCAACAATTTGCCAAAATAGGATAAGTTTTAATTCTGAGTGACTTTAATGCCAAAGTAGGCACTAACTATCAGATATGGAGGAAGTCCTTGGAAGGAAGGGAGTTGCAGACAGCACAGCAATGGTCACTTGCTACTGAAGACTTGTGTGTCATATGGACTTCTTATCATCAGCACTGTCTTTTTTTTTTTACCTAAACTCAATAAAATTTTATGGATGCAGCCTTGTAGCAAACAATGGCATTTAATAGACCATGTCATTGCAGGGAGAAGAGACAGATATGATGTGAAAGTGAAGAAGGTGATGTGTAGTGCAGAATCCTAGGCTAATTATAGACATCCTCTTCAAGTTAAATATTCACATTCAACAAAAGCGGAGACCCCGAGACAAAATAACTACCAGATGACTTATTGTCAACAGATCAGTGTGCTTCTCTGAGTATTAACAGTTTGTTGCTAACTTGGAGATAAAGCTGAGCTTTCAGAGATTTGATGAATAGGACCACATTTACACATGTGGGCCAGTACACTTGCAAATCTCAAGGTTGTTTTGACTAAAATGATGGGGAAATTCAGAAGCCATTAAGCAAAAAACAAGGATTCCACAGGGTTTACCAGCAGCATAGTTCACCTGTCTCTAAGAAGGCAGCATTAATTGTGCCAAAAGTAAAGTGCAAGTAAAGTTTAGAGAGATGCAGTTTTCTTGGGCTCAGTAAGAAGGCAGATAAAATTCAGTTTTATGCTGATAGAAATGATGCAAAGCACTTCTTAATGATGCCCTGAAGGCTATTTATGGGCCCAAGTCCTATATTGCATCTCAACTACTTAGTGCTGATGGAACCACATTGATTAGTGATAAAGATATGGGCTTTGAGAAATAGGTAGAACACTTCCATAGTGTTCTCAACAGACCAATATGAATTAATGCTGAAGCCACTGACTGTATAGCTTAAGTTGAAGTCAGTTCCTCTCTATCTGAACTGCCAACTGAAGAAGAGGTTTTAAATGCCATTAGATTTCTCTCATGTGGCAAAGTGCCTGGTGCTGATTCTACTCCAAATGAGATTTCAAGGCAGGGGTTCCACTGTTCATATAAAAACTGACTGAAATATTCTGGGTTATTTGGCAAGAGAGCTATTCCCCAGGAATTCAAGGATGCCTTCATCCTTGAATGATGATGAATGGCTTCATCATCTATAAAGGAAAGGGAAATAACTTTTTTGCATGACAGTCGCAGTGGGGTCTCTCTTGCCAGAATCCTCTTTAAAAGGCCAATCCTTCACCTGGATGATAGTCATTTACCTGAGAGTCAGTGTGGCTTCAGAGTTTGCTACCCAAGAACTCCAGGAGAAATGCCAGAAGTAGAACAAAGGTCTGTACACAACATTTGTTGATCTGACCAAGGCCTTTGATACTGTCAGTTGCAAGGGTTTGTGGAAGATCATGGCTCATCAACATTGTATGGCAGTTCCATGATGGCATGCTTGCACAGGTTCTGGATAATGGGCAATGCTCTCAAGCTTTCTCAATCACCGATGGAATGAAGCAGAGCTGTAGGTTTGCTCCCATGCTTTTTAAAAGCATAATGTTTTCAGCAATATTATCAGATGCCTTCAATGAGTTCAAAAATGGCATCAGGGTCAGCTACCACACTGATGTTATATTATTTAACCTGAAAATGCTACAAGCCAACACTAAAGTGGAAGGAGAGTTGATACGTGACTTTTCGTTCACAAATGATTGTGCACTCAATGCAGCCTTGAAGGCTGAAATGCAGCCGAGTATGGATGGATTCTCTGCTACTTGTGCTAATTTAGGTTTGACAATTAATTAGGCTTGACATAGTTCTCCACCAACCAGTGCCACACCATCCATATGTGGAACCATGGTTACAACAAATGGAGAAATTTTGAATGCTGTGGATTCGTTTACTTACCTTGGCAGTATACTTTTCAGGGTTGTAAACATAGATGATAAGGTTGACATATGCATATGACCCAGAGCTGGGTCAGTGTTTGGGAGGCTCTGAAGGAAAGTGTGGGAGAGAAGATGTATTAGGTTGCCTACCAAACTGAAGGTCTACCAAGTCATTGTACTGACCTCATTGTTGCAGGTCAGTGAAACCTGGACAGTCTACCAGCACCATGCCAGGAAACTGAATCACTCTCATTTGAATTGTCTTAGGAGATCACCTGGCAAGATAAAGTCCTTTCTAGAGCTTAACTGCTAAGCTTTCAAATTCTACTGCAGAGAGTGCAACTTGGATGGACTAGGCATCTAGCCTGAATGCCAAACATACCTTTGCCTAAAAGATTATTTTATGGAAAACTCTCACAAGCCAAGCATCTACAAAGAGGTCAGAAGAAGTGATACAAGGACGCTCACAAGGTGTCTCTGAAGAACTTTGGAAAGTATAGAGTGCCTATATCAAAGAAGGCTCTGTACTCTGAGCAAAGCAGAATTGCAGTAGCTCAAAAGAAACCTGAAATGCACAGATTTAGAGATATCTTCACTCTAAATATTCATATAGATTATTTGTGCTTGACCTGTCATAGAGTCTTCCCAGCTTGTATTGGCCTGATCAGTTAGGCACCTTGACCCTGACACAGTGATCTCATTTTTGTCCTATTGGAGCATGGACAACAACTAACCATGTGTGGAGGCTATATGGGGTATTCAGGGAAGATTAGTTATTTCTGGTATGAGGGCTTGCCAAGTTTTTTCAGGGATACTTATCTACCTTTGGTATCCACTGGTCTCCCAACTCTCAGCTCTGATTCCAAGAAGCTGTAGTATGGATAGTGGCCACAAAGCAGTAAAACTGTCTCAGCATATGGGTTTAACCAGGTTGAGGGCAATTGACAGGCTTTGAACCTATTGGAGAGTTAAGGGAATGTCTGCACAAGCATGTGAAGACTTCCCCTGGTGGAATGGGTGGATTAGAACACTGCATCCTGGGCCATTACCAGTTGACCTGACTTTTGTCTTACCACTAGACTTCAGTGACTCTAGAAGAGAGAAGCTGATAACTGTGCAACTCTGCCTCACTTAAATCCAATTCACAAGCAAGTCAAGACATCACATTGTGATGTCATTGGTCTTCTTTGAAGATGAAGGGGAACAACATATGTATACACACACACATACATGTACATTTTCAGCTAGATGGCTCAGTAGATAGAGCTCTGGGCCTGGTGTGGCCTCAGACACTTACTAGCTGTGTTACCCTGGGCAAGTCACTTAACTTCTGTTTGCTTTAATTCATTGGAGAAGGAAATGGCAAACCAATATCTTTGCCAAGAAAACCCCATGGACCCTATAGCTGTACTGGGGTCCATGGGGTCACAGAGTCAGACACAATCAAATGACCGAACAAAACAAAATACACATACATAAGCACATATATATTTGGGGAACGTGAGAGAGGAAGTTTCATCTCATTACAAGAGTAACATGATGAAGTTGAAAGAGCTTTAGAAACATACTTCCCTTCTCTTGGCAAGAAAGTGGGGACTATGAGAAGGGTGAAAGAAAATAAACTTTTATATGGAGCCTACCATGTGGCAGGCATTGTGATAAGTTCTTTATTTTATTACAAATATTTGTAATTGCAAATTTTATCTCATTTGATCCTCACAATAACTCTGAGAAGTAGGTGATAGTATTATCCTCATTTTATAGTTGAGTAATGGACAGAAATTAAGTGACTTGCCCAGAGTCATATGACTAGTAAGTGTCTAAAGCTGAATTTAAACTCAGGTCTTCCTGACTCCCAGTCCAGTGTCATTGTGCCACCCAGCTGCCCATGGTTATAGAATACACATACAATGCCAGTGTTGATCAGTTTTGCCAAACTATTTTCTTTGTTAGGGAGAATTCTCTGCAGGATTAAGGTATTGTGAGAAATAGCATTTAAAAAAAAGAAAAAGAAAGTACTTTGAATTTGGAATCAGATGATCTGGATTCACTCCCCAGGTTTGTGGCTTATTTACCTATGTGGTTTTGGCCAGGTCTTTAACCTTTCTGGGCCTTAGTTTCCCCATATGTAAAATGAGAACATTGGATTAGCCAAGTGCTAAATCCGTTCTTGAAAATTATTGTTTTCTTAAAGGGAAAACCATTTTAAAACTCCTGAAATAAGATATAAAATGAATGTAACAACTCTTTCACAGGGCTGTTCCTAGGATACTGAATTACCAATTTGACAAGGAGGTTTCTCTAATTACTTGGTGAGCGCTAGTTAAATATCAGAGGTAGTTCTTAAGTGACTTGACGCTACTCAATAGCGTGTGTTGTTCTTCATTACTGAAGAGGATACTGCCAATGGTAGGAACAACATGTATAATAAATAATAGAGGACTTCTTTTATAATTTATTATTCACTAAATGAGTCCTAAAATATCTCAGCATGGGGGTTTAGTATTTTTATCTCTGTCGACATTTTATTTTCAGACAGAGGGATTAGGTGACACTGCTGAAAAGTCCAATTAAGCTCTGAAAGGAATGAGGGACCTGAAATAAAGTTATTTAAATAGCTTTAAATAGCAAATATTTCCATTTAGAATTCAGAAAAATCTCCAGTTGGTGGGGCAAGCAGTTACATGGAAAAGCCTTTCTGGTCAGAAGGGAGGTTCTCATGTTGCCATAAATTTGTAAGAAAAGAAAAACAGTTAAGAAAGAATGGGGCGGGGGGAAGTATCACAGTGGAGAGAAGACATGAAGACAGGATGGCTGAGTTGAGCCCAAGGCAGCTTGAATTAGAGGATGGTGGCGATGGGGCCCATGATTAGATGGAATGGACATCAGGTGTAAATGCCCTGTTTCAAGAAGAATCCCCTAAATTACGTTGTTTTACGACTGGAAGAGCAAGTCTTAAAGCTGTCAGCCCTGAGAGAAATGCAACTGTCGCTGTTGCCATTGTTACTTCATCTTTCTCAGGCGTTTC
The DNA here is from genome assembly GCF_028372415.1 of Notamacropus eugenii. Classification (NCBI taxonomy): domain Eukaryota; kingdom Metazoa; phylum Chordata; class Mammalia; order Diprotodontia; family Macropodidae; genus Notamacropus; species Notamacropus eugenii. Next base: position 144,889,837 of record NC_092877.1, on the reverse strand, counting down.
CTGAGCGCATTGTCAGCCTCACTTTAAATAATGGAAATATCACCTTCGCCTGGACTCTGTCGTCCGTGCCAGCACTGCTCTGCTTCTGAGCTGCTGAAAGGAGAAATTGTTCGTTGTTAGGAGGGTGGAATGTCTTCCATCCACCCTCACATTTTTAAACTAGATATAGGTAGAAAGGTTTGCATTAATTATTTTTAAAATATGTAGTGGAATTGTAGACTGAGACCTGCAAGGAACCTTAGAAGTCACCTGGTATGATCCCTTCATTATCATTTCATTGAAAAAATGGAAATGCATAGAGAGAAATTGACAAAAAAGTTGAGAACTTCTGCTTCAAGTCTGTGATCCCATGTTTATCAGAAAAAGGAGATTACAGGATTCCGCACTGGAAGGAGGCCCACAGGTCATCTACATTATTTTACTGATGAGGAGACTGAGTCCCGGAGAGAAATTTCCTTTCCAAAATCATACAGGTAGTAAGTAGCAGTGCCTGAACTCAGGTGTTCTGGCCCTAAATCCAACAATTTTCCCACTGTACCACAACCTCAGCATCTCTACGGAAAATTGTTCTTTGAAAACATCATCTAATCAAGTGGTTTTGCTTGCATATTAAGGTCTTTTCAGAGGTAGCTGTCCTGCATAGCTAAGAGTAGTATCAGTTTCCTCATTTATTTAATAAGAGTGTTAAACTATGTGATTTCTTCAAGCTTTCCATTGGTATGGTGTGAAATTGAAAATTACTGCCCCACTTTATTCTGTATTATTTATTACTTATTGATTGAGAATTGTATGTACTTGAATCAGTTCTTGGGAATTATTTTGATTTAAAAGACAGTGTGACTACTTAGTCTGTAAGATGGTTTGCCTTCTTTATAGGAGTTTAACTTCACCACTTCTCTACACCATAGCCTGGTCTCATTGAGTCAACATGGTCATAAGATATGCTCCCTGGTCATTGTGGGACCACTCTGGCATATGCGGTTGCTGAGAAAGAATTCTTCAGAGGATGTTAACTCATTTTGTGTTTTCATCTTATCATGGTCATTGGAAATCCTCTTTTGCAAGCAAGTCAGTATGATTATGCCAAATATAAGCCCACCACACACCTTTACCAACTGTATAGACTATTCTTTCTGCTTTACTGCATCCTTTGCCACTGAGAAGCTTTGGGATCTCACTTATTGGCAACTGCTAGTCTTGTTAATAAATGATCATGCTCAGACTTTGTGCCTCAGTTCTCTTCAGTGCAGATTTTTATCATGTTAATTGGCAACCCTGGTCTAGCTAGGCAGTGAATGGGGGTGGGAGGCAGAGAGAGAAAAACTAATTCACTCAAAACTTCATTTTGCAGGTGAGAAAACTGAGACTCAGAGAGTTGAAGTGCTTCAGAGTGGTGCTCAAGTTTACAAGTAGCAAAATCAAGGTCTTTTAAAAAAACTTTTTTATTTTCTCTCAATTATATGTAAAAGCAATTTTAAATATTTGTTTTCGAAATGTTGAGTTCCAAATTCTCTCTCTTCCTCCCTCTCCACCCTCCTCATTGAGAAGGCAAGCAATTTTTCTTGCCTTTTATGTGAGATAATTTACTCATTCTATTCCTCCCTTTCCTGTCCTCCCAGTACATTCCTCTTTCTCATCCTTAATTTTATTTTTTTAGATATCATCCCTTCATACTCAACTCACACTTGTGCCCTCTGTCTATATGTACTCCTAACTGCCCTAATAATGTGAAAATTTTTATGAGTTACAAGTATCATCTTCCTGTGTAGGAATATAAATGGTTTAATCTCATTAAATTCCTTATGATTTCCCTTTGTTGTTTATCTTTTTATGCTTTTCTTGAGTCTTGTATCTTAAGTTTGAATTTCCTATTCAGTTCTGGTCTTGTCATCAAGAATGCTTGAAAGTCCTTTATTTTGTTGAATACTCATTTTTCCCCCTGAAGAATTATATTCAGTTTTGCTGAGTAGATGATTCTTGGTTGTAATCCTAACTCTTTAGCCCTCCAGAATATCATATTCTAAGCCCTCCTGTCCTTTAATGTAGAAACTGCTAAATCTTGTATTATCCTGACTGTGGCTTCATGATACTTTTTTTTTCTGACAGTTTGCAATATTTTCTCCTTGATCTGGGAACTCTGGAATTTGACTATAATATTCTTTGTAATTTTCATTTTGATATCTCTTTCAGGAGATGATTGATGAATTCTTTCAATTTATATTTTACCCTCTGGTTCTAGAATCTCAGGGCAGTTTTCCTTGATAATTTCTTGAAAGATGATGCCTAGGCTCTTTTTTTTGATCATGGCTTTTAGTTAGTCCAAAAATTTTAAAATTGTTTCTCCTAGATCTATTTTCTAGGTCAGTTTTTCCAATGAGATATTTCATGTTGTCTTCCATTTTTTTCATTCATTTGGTTTTGTTTTATTGCTTTTTAATTTCTAATGAAGGCATTACCTTCCATTTGTTCAATTCTAAATTTTTAAGGAGTTACTTTCTTCAGTAAGTTTTTGTACCTCTTTTTCCATTTGGCCAATTCTGCTTTTTAAAGCATTCTTCTCCTCATACCTCTTTTACCATTTGACCTGTTCTATTTTGTAAGATGTTACTTTCTTCAGTATTTTTTTGCATCTCTTTTACCAAGCTGTTGACTCTTTTTTTTCATGATTTTCTTGCACCACTGTCATTTCTCTTCTCAATTTTTCCTCCTATCTTTCTTACTTGATTTTCAAAACCCTTTTTGAGCTCTTCCATGGCCTGTGGCCAATTCATATTTTTCTTGGAGGCTTTGGATGTTGGAGCTTTGACTTTGTTTTCTTCTGAGTGTGTTTTGATTTTCTTTTTCACCATAGTAACTTTCTAAGTTGCAGATTTTTTTTCTGTTGTTTGCTCATTTTCTAGTCTATTTCTTGACTTTTAATTCTTTGTTAAAGACGGGCTCTTCTTCCAGGGTAGAGGGCATACTGTCCCAAGATTCAGGGGTTTTGTGTAGCTGTTTACAGAGATATTCCTAGGGACCTGTAAGTTTTCAGTTTTTCAGAAGTGGTATGATCTAAAGTGACGTGCATTTACTACTCTCCTGGTCTGTGCTCTGGTCTATGAGTGATCACAAGCACTCCTTTCTGAACTGGAACTGTGAGGAGGGTGCCTGCTTCACTGTGACTACAAGCTCTGGTGTGTTAGTGCTTCTCCTTGCCCTGGGATTGCCACTCAGGACTGCAATCCAGATCTGAATATGGCTGAAGCGACAGGGTCCTGCCTCCAGTGCTAGCAAAGAGACTCCTGTGTAATCTCTTTATGATCAGTTATTCAATCCCTTTACCCTCTGTGGGCCAAGAGCTCTGAAAGCAGCCACTGCCACTGCTAATTCAGTGACTCTCAAGGCCTGCTCCTAGTCTGATGGGTCCTGGGCTATGTTGGTGTAGGCCTACACTGGACTTTATTCCACTCTCACACATGTGCAATAGACCTTTCCTGTTGACCTTCTAAGTTGTCTTTGGCTAGAAAATTATTTCACCCATCCTTTTGTGGGTCCTGCCACTCCAGGAATTGTTTTATGGCCTTATTTAAAGGTGTTTGGAGGGATTTGGGGGAGACCTCAGGCTAGTCTCTGCCTTTTCTCTGCCATCTGGAACCAAGGTCTTGAAATCAGAGGACTGTGCTTTCCCCTCACTATAACTGAGGTAAAGGCTTTGCAGGTAAATGTACGTTCTAGATTTTTGTAACTCATACAAAAATATTCTCTTCCCACATCCTTCTCTGATGCTTTATGAGGGTATGCTGGGTTTTCAAAGGTTATCCGAAAAGAGTGCAAACTGTGATGGGTGCTATCAAGTTGCAAAATTTCTGAGAAGAAGCTCTGGGAGGGATCATTCTAGTATAATTCTAGCTAAGTACAGACAGACATCATCAGAGGATCTGTCATCAGGTGATGATTTATTTTAGGCCCTAGCAATTCATGATGACCACCCATTAAGGTATGACCTATAAAATATACTTATTTCTCAATATTGTTAGATACAAGTTAGTAGTAAATATTAGAAATCATGTTTTAGTTTAAAATACCTTCAATTGCAACATCAAACTTGAAGTCAGAAATACTCAAGTACGGCTCTTGTTTCAGACACTTCCTGGCTGGACAATCACTTAGTTTTTCTGTGTTTTAGTTTCTCCATCTTGAAAATGAGGATAATAATGGCACTTACCTGATAGATTTTTGCTAGGATAATTTAAGATAATAGCTGTAGGGAGGTTTGCAAACCCAGAGGTTCTAAACCTGGAAGCTATGGATTGTAAAAAAATTTTTGACAACTATATTTCTATATAATTGGTTTCCTTTCAAATCCTCTATATTTTATGCATTTAGAAACATTATTCTGAGCCCATAGGTTTGATTAGATTCTCTGAGTCCATGATGTAAAAAAAAAAGTTAAGGACTTTTGCCGTAACGTATTACATAGCTGATAATAATAGCAATAATCAATTAGCTTTTCCTTTGTATTTATGTAAGATTGAACAGGAAACTAGGTATTAATATTTAAATTTGTCAATTTCAAAAAAAAACCTATTTCCTCAATGTATGCTAATATTATTGTAAGTTTTATCAAGATACTTACAGATGATAATGACCTATAAATTTTTGCTAGTAGTTTTCTGGATCAGACCAATAATATATTAATGTTACCAGTATCACTATTTTATAGGTACGGAAATGAAGGCAGGAGAATAAGCTGAAATGCATAAAAGGAAACCAGGAAACCAGTGATAGAGTTTGTGGAGTCACAAATCATTTCTTTAAACTAACAAGCTTTGTGCAGTGGAAAGAGTTCAGGATTTGGAGTGAGGAGATTTAAATCCAAATCTCTGCCTTATTGCCAATATGACCTATCTGGATTTTAACATCTTTATTTGTTAGAGAAAGAAAGGGGAGGGAGGGAGGGAGGGAGAGAGAGAGAGAGAGAGAGAGAGAGAGAGAGAGAGAGAGAGAGAGAGAGAGAGAGAGAGAGAGAGGGAGAGAGGGAGGGAGGGAGGTAGGGAGGGAGGGAGAGAGAGAGAGAGAGAGAGGGAAAGAGAGAGAGAGAGAGAGAACTAAATCATCTCGAAGACCCTTCCTTGCTCTAAGTCTGTGATGCTTTTTACTCAACTGATTTGAGGGAAAGTTAAGTGGTGCAGTGAATAAAGTGTTGGGTCTTTTTCCTGAGTTCAAATCTGGCCTCAGATCCTTACTAGCTATATGATCCTGGGCGAGTCCCTTAACCCTATTTGTCTCAGTTTGCTTATTTTTTACTAAAATGATTTGGAGAAGGAAATGGCAAACTACTACAGTATCTGACAAGAAAACCCCAAATGGGGTCATGAAGTGTTGGACATGGATAAACAAGGAACAATGAAACAACTGATATGATAAAGTTTTCTACAAAAAAAGTTTTTTTTTAAAAAACTTTCTTCACCCAACTTTGTAATCCTTGATCCCTAGAACTGACTAGTCAAATCTCTTAAGGAAAACTTCTTATGAGTTTGCAGGGATGAGAAAGTAGAGCAGTAGGACATCTATGCAGTGGTAGGGTTGCTGTGATAGAGTTCCTGGCATAAAGCTAACTGATTGGAAGAACTGACCCATTATAATTTTCTAAATATGGCCACATTTTTTCAGGTGGTCCTTTAACTGAACTGTTGCAACAGCTGACCCAATTATTTCAGCCGTCTTTCCAATTAATTGCAATAACTAGGGTCGAAAGAACAGTATGGTCATCTATAGTGGTTGTTAAGATAGTCAAAATGATAAGCTGAGTCTGGTCATTCTGTAGCTAGAGACCCAGCCTGTGGATCAGGGAAAGGGAAGATGCTGTCCAAGGTTCAATTCTTTTCCATTTGAGTTTTCTGCTCACCTGTCATACACCTTCTTTCAGACTAATACAACAGGACATGGTATCCCGAAATAAGTGCCCCACTTCTTTGAGAAGAGAAACAGATGACAACATGTACAACAACAGGGAACTGTCCATTTCCATTATCTTCAGGGAGGCCCTCACTGCCCAGGGTAGACTTCCTGGAAGAAGTGACAAGGAGTAGAGTGATAGAAATTTTTGTAGGTGAAGACCTATAAAATTTTGTGCAAAGATATATGTTTAGCTAGAATGAAGTATGCTGACCTACTTTGCTTTCGTCTAAGAGCCAATCCCTAGGAATGCTGAAGAATGACCTTTTACTGTGCAACATGCATTTAATAGAAATGTACGTGTAGAACCTATATAAGACTGTACACCATCTCAGGGAGGGAGTGGAGAGGGAGGGGGGAATAAGGGAGAGGGAGCGGAAAAAATCTAAGATATATGGAAATGATTGTCGAACACTGAAAACAAATGAAATAATTCAATTAAAAAAAGAAAAAAGAATGATCTATTACTATATACTGCATTAGCTATCTATTTCTGTATTTTGCAAGTGGCATTAAAGAATTCTGAATGAAAAGGGAAAATAGGCAACATAGTTTTCTATTCAGATTTTCTGAAATTTGGAAGACCTGGGGGGGAAAAACAACTGTTCAGTTTAATTAGGACAGCATACAATGATTAATTTTTTTTCCAGGTGTTATATAAAGTGGTGTCTCTTTGGTCAGTTTGCATGAATTCTCCTCCCCCCCTCATAATTCTACCTATAAGCCATTATAGTGGAAATGATGTAGTGAGTTTGGAATCAGAAGACCTCATTTTGTACTAACTGTGCAAGTCATTTAATCTTTTTTTTCATCTCAGGGTCCCCTGCAAGAAAATGAGGGACTAGAAGACCTTTGAAATTCTTTCTAGTTCTAAATCTATGATGATAAAAATTCTTCTAATTTACTACTAATCTATGGCTCCAAGAGGCTGCAGTATGTGCAGCAGACATACGCTGGTAAACTGTTTTGGCAGAAGGGATAAACTAGGTTGAGGGTAACCAAAGGATCTCAAACCATCAGTGAGTTGGGATGTCTACCCCAAGCATGTAAATATTTTCCCTGGTGGAATGTGTGGATAAGAACAATTTGTTCCAATGGCTAGGAAGGCAGCTGAAGCAGGTGCTGTAGAGCACTCAGAGCTTGGTCAGGCATCAAAGACGTCAAGGTCATCCACTGCATCCTGAGCTGTCACCAGTTGCCTTGACTCTGTCCTGCCACTAGACTGTGATGACTGGAGAAGAGAGTGAGGCTGATGACTTCGTGCAACTCTGCCTCACTTAAATCCAATATATGCATGAATCAAAAGATATCACCCATATCATTTTACTACTTTTACCTATCTCAAAGCCCTATAGAGACATGCAAGTGACAAAGCAGGTGCAGATACCTTGAGAACACCGCATGTAGGTGGCCCGGGTCCTACAATTGGGTCATCTTCTCACTGGAAGCAGCAGTGGGATTCTGCAGCTGCCTGGATGTCTGAGCAACCTTTTAAGGACTGCACTGCTTACCTCCTGGTGTGAGGAAAGGGTTAGAAAAGGTGTTCTAGAAATTGTCTGTTTACCCAACCTTGACCTGATTACCCTAGCAGGCACGGATCCCACCCTGCAGTCAAAACACACAAAAATGTACAGAAACATCTGCAAAGATGATTTCACCTAGCATTGATACATGGATTGTGTGCATACTCATAGACAACATGAAATCCAATAGACCTGAAAGATGAACAGCTCTTGTTGCAAGAGAACTCAGCAGGTATCACAATCAAATAGCAGCCCTGAGTGAAACAAGGCTGGCAAATGAAGGCCCACTTACTGAAGATGGAGCTGGATATATGTTTTTCTGGAGTGGCCACAGAGAAGAGGAGTGCTGTGAAGCTGGAATAAGTTTTGCAATCAAAATTAATCTAGTTAACAGGGCTTGTATGGCTGTCAAGAGGAATGGACCACAGGCTCATGACAATGTGATGGCCACTTGCAGGAAAATATCATACCACTATCATCAGTGCCTGTGCTCCCATCATGATGAACCCTGGTGAGGTCAAAGAAAAAATTAATGAAACCTGGAGATGCTTATCATCAATGTGCCAAAAGAGGATAAGCTTATAACTCTGGGTGACTTTAATGCTGGAGTAAGCTCAGACTACCAGACTTGGCAGGGAGTCCTAGGGAGGAATGGAGTTGGAAACGGCAAGAGCAGTGGTCACTTACTGCAGAAGATTTGAGCATCTTATGACTTTCTTGTCACCAATACTGTTTTCTGTTTACCTAAACACAGTAAAACTTCATGGATGTACTCTCATAGCAAACATTGGCATTTAATAGACTGTGATTGTAAGAAGAGACAGACAGGATGTGAAAGTGACAAGGTGATGTGTGGTGCAGAGTGCTGGATTGATCATAGACTTATCCTCTCTAATCTAAATATTTACATTCAACAAAAGCAGAGATCCCAAAGCAAAATGACTGCTAGAAGAATTAATGTCAACAGATTAGGGAATAGTTTGTTGCTAACTTGAAGGAAAGTTAAGCCAACACATAGTTGGCAACAGTGGAGAAGAAAAGGAGTGGGCAGCTTTCAGTGATTTGGTGTACAGGTCAGAACGCTCTCGAATATCAAGACTGGTTTCACAAAAATGATGGGGAAATTTGGAAGCTGCGAAATAAAAAACTAGAACTGCACAGGGTTGACCAACAGGGTAGTTTATCCATCTCAAAGAAAGCAGCATTTAATTCCATCAAAAGTAAAGTACAAGCAAAGCTTACAGAGATGTAGGATTTTTGACTCAGTAAGAAGGTAGATAAAATTCAGTTTTACGCTAATAGTAACAGTCCAAAGCACTTTTTATGATTCCCTGAAGGCTGTTTTATGGGCCAAAGGTCTATGGTGCATCTCAATTGCTCTGTGCTGATGGAGCCATATTGATTGATCATAAGGACTTGATCCTAGAGAGATGGGCTCAGCACTTCCATTGTGTTCTCAATAGACCATCATTAATCAATGCTAAAGCCACTGACCTTTTACCTCAGGTAGAAGTCCTCCCTAGCTGAAGTTCCTATGAAAGAAGAGTTTCTGAATGCTGTTAGGTTCCTCTCGTGTGGCAAAGCACGTGGTGCTGATTGTATTCCAGCTGAGATTTACAAGGTAGGGGGACCAGTGCTCATACAAAAGAGACTGAAATTTTCTGGGTTATATGGCAAGAGGAGGCTATCCCCCAGGAGTTCAAGAGTGTCTCCATTGTCTGTCTCTATAAAGGTAAAGAAAATAGATTGTCCCATAACAATCACAGAGGGGTGTCTCTCCCTTGGTCATTGATGCCAAGATTCTTGCCAGAGTCCTCCTTAACAGGCTGATCCTTTACCTGAGAGTGAGTGTGGCTTCAGAAACAGTCAGTATGGTGTTTGCAGTCCAATAACTCCAGGAGAAATGCCAGGAGCAGAACAGAGCTCTGTACACATTTGTAGATCTGACCAAGGCCTTTGATACTGTCAGTTGTGAGGGCTTGTGGGAAGTTATGTCAAAATTTGGTTGCTAGGTAAGTTCATCATCATCGTACTTCAATTTCATGATGGAAAGTTTGCCCAGGCTCTCAATGGAGTGAAACAGGGCTGTGTGCTTGCTCCCATGCTTTTTAGCAAGATGTTTTCAGCCATGTTGTCAAATGCCTTCATTGAGGAAGAACATGGCATTAAGGTCAGCTACTGCACTGATGGCAAATTCTTTGAGTTGAAAAGACCAAAGTGGAGGGAGTGTTGGTGCATGATTTTCTGTTTGCAGAAAATGCAGACTCAACGCAGGCTCTGAAGCTGAGATGCAACAAGGTATAGGTCGATTCTCTGCCCTTTGTACTAATTTTTGCCTAACAATCAACACCAAGAAAACACAAGTGCTCCATCAGCCACTACTATACCATCTATATGTGGAACCATCAGTTATAGCAAATGGAGAAGTTTTGGATGCTGTTGATAAGTTTACTTACCTTGGTAGTATACTTTCCAAGGATGTATACATTGATGATGAGATTGATGCATGCATTTCCAGAGCTAGCTCAGTGTTTAGGAAACTCCAAAGGAAAGTATGGGAGAGAGGAGGTATTAGACTGACTACCAAACTGAAGGTCTACAGAGTTATTGTTCTGACCTTGTTTTTGTATGCCTGTGAAACCTGGACAATGTACTAGCACTATGCTAGGAAACTGAATCACTTCCTTCTGAATTGTTTTAGGAAGATTCTGAAGATCACCTGGCAGGATAAGGTACCAGACACTGAGGTCCTTTCTTGAACTAAACTGCCAAGCATTCAAACTCTGTTTCACAGAGCACAACTCTGATGGGCTGACCATATTGTTCAAATGCAAAACATGCTTGCCAAGAAGTCTATTTTATGGGGAACTCACACAGGGCAAGCATTCACATGGACATTCTCAAAATATCTCTTAAGAACTTTGGAATTGATTGTGTGACACAGGAAACACTGACACAGGACATTTCATCATGGTATTCCCGCATCAGAGAAGGTGTTGTAGGTTTGCTTTGAGCAAAGCAAAATTGAATCAGTTCAAAAGAAATGCAAGATGTGCAAATTTAGAGAATCCACCCCTGACCTGTGATAGAGCATTCTGAGCTGGTATTAGGCTGATCAGCCAAAGTTGGACACACTATAACTTGACCCAAGAACAGTGATGTTATTTTGGTCCTCTTTGAGAACAAAGGACAGCAACCAACTAATCTACCAATTTGAAAAAAACATAAACCAAACTTCTCTACCTGCATTTGGAATTTGTATACTAGCACCTAATTCATGGAAGTAGTAAGAATGCAGTAGTTTTCTTTCAACAAGGTGTTTGCGAATAATTATAATAAACACTTGTATTTTTGAAATGTTTTGAGTCTTACAAAATATTTTTCTTTCATTTAAGTGGTAGCCAATGACATTATTATCATCCCAGTTTTATATATGGGGAAATTTCCCAGGATCACAGGTGAGGTATTTCCTCATCTGTAGAATGGGCGGTGGAGGAGGGTGGGTGTATAAAATGGCCTTTGAGGTCCCTTCCAGTTTATAGCTATGACTTCTAAGTGTTAGAGTTAAGCCAGCCTCCTGAGTCCGGGTAGAGATTCTTTCTTGTTGCTTTTCATTTGTGTCCAGCTCTAACCCCATGGATCATAGCATGCCAATGCTGTCCATGGGGTTTTCTTGGCAAAGATACTGGAGTGGTTTGCCATTTTCTTCTCCAGTGGATTAAACATGGGTTAAGTGACTTGTTCCAGGGTCACACAGCTATTAGTGTCTGAGGCTGGATTTGATCTTGAGTCTTCCTGAGTCCAGGTCCAGCAGTCTAGCTACAGAACTATCTAGCTGCCTCCTAAGAAAAAGAAAAGAGATTCTTTCTACTATGTCATTATTGTAGCCTCTCTAAACACTCTATATGTTCTCTTCCCAGCATACCTTTACCAACTTTGTCTCTTACTAGTCTCCAAGAAGGCAGGTTTCCTTATTAACCTTTGAACTCATATTATGAACATTCCTGTCTCTGGGAATTTTCTCATGAAGAGCTTAGGATTCTTCCTCCTCATCTCTGTTTATTCAAATCCCACCTATGTTTCAAGCTCTAGTTCCTCTATAAAGCAGTCTCTGACAATTCTATTCCACATTCATCTTCTCTTTCTTTGAACCCTTATACCTTTTCATTTTTTCCTTTCCTTTACCTGGGTCTGGAGGTTACTGTGTGGCTGAGTCTCCAGGGTGTAGATCTGTGCTAGTCCCTGGTTTTTACTTAGTCATTACAGTTTGTCTAGGTTCATCTCTGGGGAAACCTGACTTACCAGTAGGAGAAGCAGGCTTCCCCATTTTCACTTTCAATGGATCATCAGACTCCCACTGTAACTAATTTGGGGAAGATTCTAGTTTTAGCCTTCATCTAGGATTACCCCAAGAAGGGATGGGGAAGAGAAGAAGAGTAATATAGCATATGCACAATATGAATTAGGTATAGGGTAGGTGATCTATTTTTATAAAGAAAAGTATGTTAAGTATAAAAAGAACCATAGTGTACATTAAGAGAATCATTTAAACAGGTTTCAGTATCCTATCATTATTAGGAGAGAAAGACAGGGGATTAATTGTTAAGCCTCATTGGGAGAGAAATTAAAAAAAAAGTTTTTCAAGACATTGTCAGGTTACATTTCACCTCCATTGGCATCGTCCAACCAAACAGCCAAGCCTAATCTTTTGCTCCCTCCTATTCCCTGTTCCATTGTATAAACTCTTCCCAATTTATGTATTGCCCAATTTTTGTGAGATAATTTCTCTCCTTCTTCCTCTTGTGATGGCACTTGTTCTTTGTTCCCAGCACAAGTTTAAGGGTGCCCTGGAATCTCTTTCTGCCCCCACGTTTCTAATTCTGTTGCTCTGTCTTAGCTGCTTTCCTGTTCTGGGGTGCTGAATGTTTCTTATCTCCATCCTGCACTATGCTTGTGATCAGCTACTACCCTGAAGACCTCCCTGTCCTCCTAAGCTGCCCTGGGCAGGAAAAATGATCCATCATGGATGACTTTTTCTTGGGTTTCTCGATAAAAATTCAATCTGATGTGTTTTCTAGGTTGTTGTGGTAGAGTTGTGTGGGAGAGCAAGGCAAAAATACTTCCTCTTTTCCCTCACCCCCACACTTGATCCTTCCCCTGACTGTCCTCTTCCCTTGGCAGTAGCACATTCCTGTAGTTACTACGCATTCTATTCCTCCTGTTGCTTGGGTACTAGGTAAGGATGGATACCAACTGCCATCTTTGTAGACCTTTCAATGCTCACAGGTTGATGCTAAAAGAAGGAAACACACAAGAGAATCAGAGGCAACTGGGAGGCTGGGTGTACAACTAAATATTGGAGTACATACCCTACATAAGGAGCAGTAGCCCCAGCCATGTTATGTTAAGGTGTCTTCTGCTATTCATTGAGTTCACACCTTGTCTTCTAGAGGGATTTATTTGAAAGAGCTTGCCAGCCAAAAGCTGCCTCTTCTACTAGGTGTATCATTAGCTCTTTTGCAGCAGCCAATTAGAAGATTTTCAGTGGATGATTCTTATGTAACAGTCCCTTGCACCTCCCATGTGATTAATCAGAAGCAGGTAGAGAATATCTGTACTTGCTCTGTGGGATGGGGAAAGGTAAGGCCCCTGCTTCTCTTCCTTTCCTTCTTTATTTTCCCCTCTCCTTCCCTTTTTTCCCCTTTTCACTCTTCCACTCCCCTTTCTTCCCTTCCTTTTCCTCCTCTATTCTCTTTCCTTTCAGTAATGCCATTGCTTTTATTTATTTCTTCTTATTTCTTTTTCTTTCTTTATTATTTATTTATTCCTATTTATTTATTTATTGATACTTCTTTTGACAATGATTTCATTTCCTACTGACTCTCCCCACCCCCACCCCAAAAGAACTATCCCTTTTATCAAACAAGTGTAAGTCAAGAAAAACAAATCACCATCTTGACAATGGCTGACATATGCCTCATTCCATACCTAGAGTCCACCACCTCTCTGCTAAGGAGCCAGAACATTTATTCTCCCGTTATTTAGACACCTAGTCACACACTGTGTCATATTGACATTTGAATGTTTCCTATATGTATGTTGTAATGCTCCTCTGCCACTTGTTTACCCTTATGGCCAACACTCCCTAAACTCCAGAGAGACTGGTAGTCAGGACTACAGAATCATGGGAGAAGGAAGGAATGGGAGAAACTTTAGAGATCATCTAATATCTTTATTTTAAAATTCAGAGCTTAGCAAATACCAAACTGAACCTCCATGGCAGAACAGAAGGAGGAAGACTTTTGCATGAAACTGCAGATCTATAAAGTAAAGCTCACTCTACCATTTGCTTACTTTTCAGATGAGAAAATTGAAGACCGCTGAGGTTAATTAGGTTATCCAAGGTTACCCAGGCAGTGTCAAGCATCAAGATTTTAACTTAGGACCTCTCAAATTCCAAATCCAACCTCCTTGCTATTCGCTCACAGGAACCATTCTAACTTGACATGTGGTCCCTGTTAACAGAGTTATGGTCCAGGTAGCCTCATGTCATGGCCTAAAGGAAGTAAGAGCTAAGGGCGCAAGAGTCCCTCAGGGCTCTTGACCTCCTGTGACAGACAGATCAGAGTCTATGCCAGCTCTTGTGAGAAAGTGAAATTGTTTATAGTTGCTTTTTTGATATCCTAATCCTGGTAGCTGTGGCATCCTGTAGGAGCCCTGTTACTCTGTAAATTTATTTTTGAACCTGAACTTAATAAGCACTAAGTAAAATGGGTAGTTCCATATATATAGCAGAACAGAAAAAGAACATGAACCTGCAGATTTCTATTATGCAGAGCTTACTTTTCCTGTCCTACTACTTTGAAGGGTCATAAGAACCTATCTAAATGCTAGAGTCCAAGGGGATCCATCAGCCCAAGCTTATGTGTGTGAATCTTTGAATCAGATGCTAAAGACAAGGCAGGGGTCAGGTAGTACTGGCTCTTGTGGCGCCATATTTAAGGATGAGCCAGTCAGACCATACTGAAAGAAAGCAGAGTCCTTTATTAGGTGAAAAAGATCAAAGAAAGAGGAAGAGGATCCATAAATATCAAAATATTTATAGCAGTTCTTTTGGTAGTGGTAAATAATTCGAAAACTATGAAAGTGCCCATTAATTGGAGACTGAACAAATTGTGGTATCTGGATATAATGGAATATTTTTGTGCCACAAGAAATAATGAAGGTGTTTCAGAGAAATTTAGGGAGATGTGTTTGAATTAATACTGAATGAAGTAAGCAGAGCCAAGAGAAGAATGGATACTATAATAACAATATTATAAAGACATTGTTTGTAATGACAGCATTGTAATGACTAGCCAACATTCCAGAGGACAGATGATGAAGAATGTTACCCACCTCCAGAAAGAGAGGTGATAGATTCAAGATATAGAATGTGGCATATATTTTTGAACATGACCAATATGGGAATTTGTTTTACTTGACTACATGTATTTGATGCAAGGTTTTTCTTTCTTTTCCCTGGCTTTTGGTGGAAGGGAAAGAAAATAAATGCTAGTTAATTTTAAAATTAAATTAAGTGTAAAAAGTAAGGGACATTTTTTGTTCATAGTGGGTCCGTACATGATTACCAACACAACATAGTAGATAGTATGCTGGTTTTGAAGTTAGGAAGACTTCCATTTGATCCTGTTTCAGAAATATATTAGTTCTGTAAACTTGGTCAAGTCAAATCAATTCAATCTTAGGGAAAGAAGACAAAAATAAAATAACTACTGCTCTCAGAAGGATTATATTCTATTGAAAGAATTTATGCACACAAAAATATGTATAAAATATATGGGGGGAGGAATGGACTTGTGATTTCATTGGCGTAGGGAACTAGGTGAGAAGTTTACATTTTCTTTGCAACTTACAGACTTACAGAGCTGCTTAGGGTAATGAGAGGTTAAGGGACTTATTCAGAGTCATGTAACCAGTATTTATCATAGCCATACTTAAAGCCAAGGTTTCCTAGCTTGGAGGTCAGTATATTATCCAGAATTATGACTGCCCTTCTACAAGGTATATAAACTTAAGGTACATTTTTAGGGAGTAGGCAAGGGTCCTAGCAGCTGTGTGGATTAGGAAAGGATTCATGTAGAGCTTTTGTTATTATTATATGAGAGCACTATTTGTTCTCTCTAGGAGAAGGGAATCTAACTGCCTCATTGGCTTTGTGGACATCTGGGACCCCCTGCCCTCCAATGGATACTCTGGGAGAATGTCTTCTTGTCTGGCAGAGGGTGAAGCTTCATGACCTCTCTGTTGACTGAATTCTTCCACAGTTGCAAGGGGGTGGGGAATGTGCTTATCTTTGTTCCCAGAGGACTTGCACTCAGGGACAGAATGGGGGAAGAAGGAATTGGAAGCCTGCCCAAGGTTGCTTTGTGGTTTACTCAGTTTCTTATCATACTGATGAGCTGTTCAGGACAACTTGCTTCTGACAAGATTTATTTCTCTCTGAGGGCTTGTTTTGGCCAATGCAGCGGCATTCGGCTTCTAGAGCTGTTGGGGTTAGTATCAGTTTTCAGTTCTTCCCTAGATTTCAGTGCCCTACCCTGGGGTTCTCTCACTGAAATGTCTTTCCTCTTGAATTGGGTTAATGTCTCAATTCTCCTCTCTGTCTCTTATAGGATCATACACAGCTTTTAAAGCTTGAAGGGACCTTAATGACCCTTTAGTCTAGGGATTTTGGAGTGTATTTTGGACTCCTTTAGCAATTTCATTAAGCCCATGGATCATTCAAAATAATGTGTGTGTGTGTGATAATGTCATAGTTTTGTAAGGCAATACTTACCAAGTTATAGGTGTGATAAAATTATATTAAATGAATGATATAAATTTGCTCTCCTTGCTCGCAATCTCTTACCAATCCATTCTATCTAAGGATGTCATTAATCTACTTAAAACACTGCTTAGCACAGTTATCCCACTTCTCTAAACAGGTGGTAGTGCCCTGTTGTCTGTGAGAGAAAATTCAAACTTTATCACTTGGTGGTTACATCTCTGGGATGGGTCACTCTGATTTCAGCTAGATTGGTCTTTGCAATGGGCTCAAATGTCAAGCCATTCTAGCTCGGTAGGATTTGGTAAAACCTTTGAGAATTAAGGTTCGTTTTCATGCTAGGATGAGGCATTAGAGAAGGATGTTACTAGAGGTTTCCATTGTTGTCATTACTGTTATTGCTAGGAGGAAAAATCTTCAGATTGGCATATCATATGGTTGACTGATATTGAGTTTATCAATCTATTATCATACCAATCCCAGATAATTTTCCACCTGGTTGCTCTCATAGACTTCATCATTGTCTCCAGAGATTCATCTTCCTACAAGATCTCATCAATTCTGAAACTCGTATCTCCTCAGTAACTCTGCTCCAGCACCTTCCTCTCTATGATTGGAGAGGGTAGAGGGTGGACATGGAGAACTCCATCCACATCCTCCATTTAAGGGAGGGAGTCCTATGTAGCTGCAGGACGTCATCATGTTCCTGAATGCTAGGGCCTATCTCTTCTTCCTATTCCTTTTCCCTGCTTTGTCAGTTTCTCTTATCAATTGTTTTCCCCTATAAGATTGTTAATCCCTTGGGAGCAGGGACTGTTTGCTTTTTTTGTATCTTGGCACATAGGAGGTGCTTAATAAATGTTTATCAACTGACAGATCTTTTTCAGAAGAATGACTCTCTAACCGCACCTTTTCCATCTTGCACTTGTGAAATTGATTTTTCCTTTTAAATGTATCTTATTAAATTATTCAAATTATTCATTACTAAAATGAATCTTAATTACATTATTAAATATAATTATTAAAAATAATTAAAATGAATTAAAAATGAATCTTACTACATTTAGCCCAGTGTTCTATCTTGTCTGTCAAAATTTTGGGGGGAAATTTTGTGATATTGGCTCTCCTTTCCATCTTTGCATCTGCAAATGTGATTATCATGCTTTGATAGAAGTCACTGATAAACATGTTAACTAGAACATGAAGAAGCACAGATCCCTGAGACATTCCACTTGAGACTCATTTCCAACCTGATATTGATCCACTGATGACTATTCTTTGGGTTTGGCCATTCAACTTATTTTGAACAGGCATGTTTTTATTACCATATAGCCCACATTTTCCATAAGAGTATCCCCAGCACTTATATCATATGTCTGGTACATAGTAGAAGCTTAATAAATGGTTATTGAATTAATAAATTAATAAACCATATCTATAGAATTTTCCTGATCTATCAGCTTAACAGCTCTTCAAAGATGAAACAAAATTAGTCTGACATGATCCGTTCTTTGCTCTTTGGGATCACTACTTTCTTTTCCAGATGTTCACTCACAATAGTTTTACTGATGCATTTTAGAATTTTGTGAGGATAAATGAACAAGGGAATTAGTCTGTAAATGGAACATGTGGTTCCAGATTACAGCATCAATGGACCATGACCTAGACACATTCCTTGACTATTGTCGAGATTGGTCAGCAGATACTGGCCTATTGACCAAAAGCCTGAGCACTGGTGTACCTTGCTATACTGGATCACTGGACTCTGTGTCATGGGAATTTCAAATTTCATGTTCTGTCTCTTGGATAGTTGGTGTTAGGGAACAGAGAATCATTATTTGGTTAGGATTTAACTGTGCCAGTGAAGGATGTAATTTTGAAATGATTTCTTAAATCTCTGGAATTCTTTGAGATTCTAGGAGACATGGCATTTTCTAGGCAATACAGATAAAATAGAGAAAGAAATATTTTGTCTACTGGGAAAGTCTCAATTACCAAGAGGTGACTCTTGATTGGAAGGAGAGCAGCTCCTCATCTTTCCTTGAATTTTTTTCATCACATATAACAAATTGCATTTTTTAAAAGAAGAGGAAGAGAAAAAAAACCCAGCATAACTTATCAGTATGTTGAAAAAAATCTAAAAAGATGTACAATGTGAAGGTGTGGGTTAGGAGCATCCTTTATATCTCTACTTTCAATCCAGGCTTATACTTTATAATTTTTCACTTTACCTTATTGTAGTCATTGTGTATTTGTTTTCTTGGCTCTGATTACCTTACTCTTTATCAGTTCAAGTAAATCTTTTCCATCCTTCTCTATATCCATCATAGTTATTATTTCTTAGAACACTGATATTCCTTTACATTCATGTACCCCAATTTGTTTGGCCTTCGCTAATTGATGGGCATGGCAAGAAGGATTTTTAAAGTATTCACAGAATACTTCAGACTTAGTAATAGAACACTCAGAGAAGCCAAATACCAGTTTTGAGAATGTCATCTTTACTGAGTTTCACCATGTTCTTATGCTAGCAGCTCACATTAGATTTATAAGCTGTTATCTTTTGTCTGCTTCCATATATCATTCAGCCAAAGGCCCCAAAGCTACTCAATCTGTTTCCTCAAAGCTGAGATAGCAAGATGGAAGACTGTTAAAAATGCCCCGAGTAGGAATAGAGAAATTCTATTCATGATTAGAAAAAAAATCAAAATCATTGTAATTATTTTTATTGGAAAGAGAAAAACATGATTGAAGGACTGTGAAATAAGGTCAGATTAGCAGAATTTGGAAGACTTAGAGGCACTTCCGAATGAAACAATGGTTATCAATTTTGAAGAAATATGATAACTACAGAAAGGTAGATTTGAACTTGTCAAGAAAAACTTTCTAACCCAAAGGGAATAGACTGCCTTTAGAGGCCTCCCTCCTCTCTCTCTCTCTCCTCTCCCTCCCTCTCTTTTTCCTTCCTTCCTTCCTTCCTTCCTTCCTTCCTTCCTTCCTTCCTTCCTTCCTTCCTTCCTTCCTTCCTTCCTTCCTTCCTTCTTTCTTTTTCTACCTGTCTTTTCATGCATCCATCTTTCTCTCTATTTTATTTTTCACAAGTTCATTGAAATGGTTTACTTTCAAGCAATACACAATGGTAGATAAGGATACCTTAATTGATAAAGTGAGAGAATTGATTTTTCATTTGTGTGGGCAAAACAGGAAATATTCATTTAAAAATACTGATGTGGTAAGAAGCTATAGAAGTTCCAAGGCAAATTAAATTTTAAAAATTGGCTTTGAAAATCTATTAAACTTCAAAAGTTATTTCAGGATGAGTAATTTCTTTAATTAGACAATTAGTTAATAGCCTGAGAGACAATTATCAAGTAGTGGTATAGCGGGAATTAAGAAGACCTGGCTTCCAATCCCACTTTATATACTTACTAGCTGTGTGACTCTGGACAGATCGCTTAAGCTCTCTGTGCCTTGTTTCCTTAACAGCAAAATAAAAGGGCAAGACTCAGGTCCCTTCTGTTTCAAAATCAATGGGCCTCTCTGATCCTATGAAAAGCATTTGTTAAATATTGATACTATGTGGTTCTCATTTTCTCATCTTCTTTGCCAGGCTTTTCTTGTTCCATTGACCTTTCATCCAAGTCCTTTATGTTAAATTAGGAATTCTTAACATTTTTTGTGCCATAAGCTACTTTAGTAGTCTGGTGAAACCTATTGACCTCTTCTCAGACTAATTTGGTAGTTGAAGGCAGTGCTAAGTTTTGTTTAGAAGCTGGTGAAAATAAACATGTATTTTTTTCCACATCTAAGTTCACCAACTCCCTGAATTTTATCTATGGGCCTGAACCTCAGGTGAAAACCTTTGTTACCAGGTAATCCAAAGCAGTGAAATTTTCTGAAGACTGCTTTCCTCTGCCTTCTAAAGTCCCTTCCAGCTCTACATCTATGATCCCACGGTCCTTTTCTTGGTTAATGCATCCGCAATTCAACTTTTCCTCTTGGCTGTTGAGAGTTTCAAGTCATATTGCAGCTCTGTAGTTGATTCTTTGGAGGCTGATATGGCGAAAAAGCTTCTTCTTTTGGCTGGAACATTTAAGGCAGTAGTTCTCTCGCTAGATCCCTTTATACCCTTAATTAATTTATACTCTTTTCACCAAGAACTTTTGTTAATGTGGGTTATATATTTACTGTATTAGAAATTAAAATGTATTAGTATTATTATGAAAATAATTTTGACGTTGCAGACTCCAAGGGACCTCTAAGGGACCTTGGACCACACTTTGAGAACTTTTAACTTAAGGTATCTTATTTCTTAATAGATTGATAGCTCTTTAAATGGTATTTCAGGTCTGAGTGGCCAAACAAGATTTCCCCTTTTACTTCTAACTTTTTTTAGCTAACTTTTACCTTCTATGAAAACCACCCTTTTAAACAGGGTGGCCACTAATACAAATACAGCTCACTTGCATTTCTAGAGCGTGCTACAAACAGAATCTCATTTAATCCTTGTAGCAATGCTCTGAGGTAGGCGATATGGGCATTACTAACCTAGTTTTACAGAGAAGGAAACTGAGGATCCCAAGAACAAGTGACTTGCCCGTAATCATTCCCCTAGTTAAGTGTCAGAAGTGAGTTTTGAATCTGGCGCTCTCCTGATTCCAGATCCTGTGTTCTTTTTACTACATCATTCTTCCTCCTTGTTAGAGGTCTTCAGATAAAATCTGGATGACCATCTGTGTACATCATAGAGGAGATTTTCGTTCATATATTGACTGGACTGAGTCTGTGCTTCCATGAATGTACAACTTTCTCTGTCATGCTCTAGATGGTTCAGAAGGATTTTCAAAGAGCCTTTGAAATTAGGCAGCCTATATCTTCATTAGAACATGTATCAAGGTCTGTAGCTCAAAACTCAGCTGTTCCTTTTACAAATACCCAGCATTCACTTCTTCTCAAAAGGCCTATCACAGTGGACATAGGAAGCCAAACCACTAGGTACTTCCCTGAAGCATAAGTTGCTGGGGATAAAGATATATTGTGGGTGGGAAAATCCTGGGATTTGAGCCCCCATATTCCATATATAAACCTCAAAAAGAAGGAGAAGATAAAAAAGAAGACAAAGAAGAAGATGAAGAAGAAGAAGAGGAAGAAGAAAGAAAAGAAGAATGAGAAGAAGGAGAGGAAGAAGAATGAGAAGAAGAAGAAGAAGGAGGAGAAGAAGAAGACTACAAATCAGGACTTGGGGAATGGTCGTTTAATGTCCTCCATTTTTCTTTTGTTTAGTTCTCCTGTTACTGGCTACTACCCAGTTCAATTCTGCTTTCAATAAACCACTCTTAAACGCCTAGAATGAACAGAGCACTGATGTTGTAAATAGACAAGATATATATCTCTGCCTTAACAGAAGTGATATTCTCTGAGTATAGGACCAGTACTGCTCTTTTGTTTTGTTTTGATCAGGACCTTGTGATTTCATTGGTGTAGGCAACTCTTAGATGCCTGCTTTGAAATTTGTAGTCTTAGACAATTCTCCAGGGGTACACAGTCAATAGATGTCAGCAGAATAGAACTTGGAGCCATAATCATATTCAAGTAGCAATAGCACATGATGGGTGCATGGAAGAGGCATCCCAATTCAAATGAACTAAACAAACATTTATTAAGCACCTACTGTTCGTAGTCCTGAGTTTGGTGTTGGTAATGTAGAGATAAAACTGAAATAGTCCTGCTCCTTAAAGGGTTTACATTCTACTGGGGGAATTTGCCATGTTTATGAATAAGTAACTGTAAGAGAATTGAGGAAGGGGGTCACTGACAGTGAAGAGACCAGGAAAAGCTTCCCATGGGAGATGCCACCTGAATTGAACTTTGAAGGAAACCAAGGATTCTAAGAAGGTGGACATGAGGAGGAAGTCCATGTTGTGAATTGGGGGACTGATGACCCATGCAAAGACATGGGGGCAGAATTTGGCTGCAATGTAGAGTGAGTGTGAAAGGGACCATATGGAAGGTCTGGAAAGGTAGGTAGGAACCAGATTATAAAGGACCTTCAATGCCAGACTGAGGAGTTTGTATTTGTTTCTTCCCTAGAAGCAATAGGGAACTTCAGAAGATTTTTGAGTCTTACCTGTGTCTTAAGGATATGAGGCAGCCAGGTGGTGCAGTGGATAGTAGACAGTGGAATTGTAAAACAAACTAAAGTGTTTACAAAAGGATTTATGTCATAAATGGATGGACAAGAGAGAAAATTCTCTAGCCAAAGTTACTTCTATGGGTCCGAAGGCAATTGGAAAAACCAGATAGGTTCCCAAATTGAAGGTCTTTAAGTAGGCCTCATGAGATGCCAGGTATAATTATTCTGTGCTACTCAAATTGGAGGGACAGGAGCAAGCTTAAACTCCTTAAGGAGATGGACTGTTTAATTATTACCTTCATATCTTTAGGACCTAATGCAATAGCTTGCACATAGTAGAAGCTTAATGAATATTTGCTTAATTGAATTGCAGAAAAGAGTAATTTTTCTACAGATTATCTGATTATGTTGACCTTTGTCCAAACTGGGAGTATTTTCTCAGTGTCAAACCATTTGGAAGATCTCCTATGTGTAGTACTTGAAAGACATGACAATATCTCATGTTGATCCATTCTATTATCACCCCATTGCTCAAACCAACTCTCCATCCTCACCTTCCTAGTTCTGTCAGAAGAGTCATTATTCTCCCTGTAACCTAAGCTTAGAGCTTCAACCATCTGGGACTCCTCCCTTTCTCTGTCTCCCTCCCCCAAATGAAGTTGGTCACCAAAGTCTGTCAGTTTCCTCTGCCCCATATACCTATCCCTTCCTTTCTGAGGCTATTACCTTACTTCACATCCAGTCTGTTTGTGTAGCCTCATAATCCTGCTTCTCTCTCTCTCTCTCTCTCTCTCTCTCTCTCTCTCTCTCTCTCTCTCTCTCTTTCTCCCCTCTTTCCTCTTTCTCATTCTTCCTGGCTCTAATCTATCCTATTAATTGCTAGACTACTTTTCCTAAAACATTGATCATGCCACTTTCCCTGCTACAAAACATTCCATAGCTCCCCATTTCCTAGAGGATAAACTTCAAACTCTTTAGCCTGGCATTCAAAAAGTGTTGGGCTTAAAAAAATAGAGTCAGGGGTGGCTTTTTTCAAAGCCCTCTATATTCTGGTCTCAAGTCACCTTTCCAGTCTTATATCCTGCTACTCTCCCATAGAAACCCCTTAGCTGGTCTACTCACTCTTCCCCAAATATGTTGTATACATTCTTGTCCATGCCACTCTCCACATAGACTGCCTTCTTTGTTATCTTCTGACTGCTTTGAACCTTTTCTTGTTTTCCTGCCCCCACTTAAGTCTCACCTCCTCTGTGAAGCCCTCTCTGATCACCCTAACGCAAAATGAAGTCCTTGGACTTTCTGTAGAACTGAATGTTTGTACAGTTATCATGTGTTGTTTTCTATTGTTAGCTTTTATTTTCTGTCTGTCTGTCTGTCTTCTGTCTGTCTGTCTGTCTCTCTCTCTCTCTCTCTATCTACCTACCTACATATCTACCTACCTTGTCTTTCCAACTTGAGTGCTGGGCACCATGGTTCTCACACATTTGGATTCCCCAGTGTTGGGCTTTGCACAAGGCAATGATGATTGATCAATCAGCTGGGATCAGAGGAGCAAGGAGAAAGCTGAAGTCAAGCTCAGGGACTGACCATGATGTCTGCTCCTCATTCACTGCTCGAAAAGTCACTTTCTCTATAGACAACTAGGAAAAATTCGAATGCAGTATTTGGATAGCTCATCTCTAACCAGAAGAATTTCATTGGAGGAAGAAGCTGAACTTCCCTTCCCTGAGTTGCCACCTCCCCTTCAGACCTCATATAACACACTTTGTTTTGTTACTAGAATGCATCATATAACATTGTATATTACAATAATATTTCAGTGCCTTTTGACATTGTGAGACCCCAGAAAATCGTTAACTGCTGCCTGTCTCAGTTTGATCATTTGTGAAATGGGGATAATAATAGCACTTGTCTCCCAGGATTGCTGTGAGGATAAAATGAGAAAATATTTTCTAAAGTGCCTTGCAAACTGTAAAGCACTATGGAAACATTAGCAGTTATTACTATTATCATTATCTCTTTAAGAATAAGAGCTGGCGAAGAGATGGCGGAGTAGAAAGATACACATACACTAGCTCTGAACCCACAGCCCATAAAATATCTGTAAAGAAGAACTCCCAACAAATTCTGGAGCAGCAGAAGCCACAGAACAACAGAGTGGAGGAGATTTCTGTTCCAGAGAGACCTGAAAAACCAACGCGAAAGGTCTGTCGTGCCCTGGACCCGCAGCAGAGACCAGCACTGCCTTGGCCACTCCGCACCAAGGGGAGCAGATCTGAGCAGGCTTCAGGGACAGAATCTCCAGCAGCAGTGCAGGTCCCTCCACCCATAGGCATGAAAGGTCAGTGAGAGGGTCTTTTCAGCTTGCCAAGAGGGGAGCAAGGTGTCTCTATAACCCAGGCCCCCTCGGGAGGCAGCAGAGGCAGCAGCAGACAGGGGCTCCCAAAGCAGGCAGGAGCTCAGATCCATTGTTGAAGGTCTCCACATAAACCCCCTGAGGGAACTGAGTCTCATGTGGCAGCCCTGCCCCCACCTGAACTTAATCTTACACTGAATAGAAGCCCTGCCCCCGCGAAAAGCCCTGAGGCTGGGAAGCAGCATTTGAATCTCAGCCCCCAAGCACTAGCTGGGAAGAACTGGAAGCGAGGTGGGTGTGGAGAGGAAACTCAGAAGTCAAGTAACTGGCTGGGAAAATGCCAGAAAAGGGAAAAAAAATAAGACCATAGAAGGTTACTTTCTTGGTGAACAGATATCTCCTCCCATCCTTTCAGATGAGGAAGAACAATGCTTAACATCAAGGAAAGACATAGAATTCAAGGCTCTGTATCCCAAACATCCAAAATAAATATTTAATGGACTCAGGCCATGGAAGAGTTCAAAAAGGATTTTGAAAATCAAGTTAGAGAGGTGGAGGAAAAACTGGGAAGAGAAATGAGAGAGATGCAAGAAAAGCATGAAAACCAGGTCAACACCTTGCTAAAGGAGACCCAAAAAAATGCTGAAGAAAATAACACCTTGAAAAGTAGGCTTACTCAATTGGCAAAAGAGGTTCAAAAAGCCAATGAGGAGAAGAATGCTTTCAAAAGCAGAATTAGCCAAATGGAAAAGGAGGTTCAAAAGCTCACTGAAGAAAATAGTTGTTTCAAAATTAAAATGGAACAGATGGAGGCTAATGACTTTATGAGAAACCAAGAAATCACAAAACAAAACCAAAAGAATGAAAAAAATGGAAGATAATGTGAAATATCTCATTGGAAAAATAACTGACCTCGAAAATAGATCCAGGAGAGACAATTTAAAAATTATGGGACTACCTGAAAGCCATGATCAAAAAAAGAGCCTAGACATCATCTTTCATGAAATTATCAAGGAAAACTGCCCTGAGATTCTAGAACCAGAGGGCAAAATAAGTATTCAAGGAATCCACCAATCACCGCCTGTAAGAGATCCCAAAAGAGAAACTCCTAGGAACATTGTGGCCAAATTCCAGAGTTCCCAGGTCAAGGAGAAAATATTGCAAGCAGCTAGAAAGAAACAATTCAAGTATTGTGGAAATACAATTAGGATAACAGAGGATCTAGCAGCTTCTACATTAAGGGATCGAAGGGCATGGAATATGGTATTCCAGAAGTCAAAGGAACTAGGACTAAAACCAAGAATCACCTACCCAGCAAAACTGAGTATAATACTTCAGGAGAAAAAAATGGTCTTTCAATGAAATAGAGGACTTTCAAGCATTCTTGATGAAAAGACCAGAGCTGAAAAGAAAATTTGCCCTTCAAACACAAGAATCAAGAGAAGCATGAAAAGGTAAACAGCAAAGAGAAATCATAAGGGACTTACTAAAGTTGAACTGTTTACATTCCTACATGGAAAGAAAATATTTGTAACTCTTGAAACTTTACAGTATCTGGGTAGTTGGTGGGATTACACACACACACACACACACACACACACACACACACACACACACGCACATACACACAGAGACAGAGTGAATTGAATAGGATGGGATCATATCTTAAAAAAATGAAATTAAGGGGTGAGAGAGAAATATATTGGGAGAAGAAAGGGAGAAATGGAATGGGGCAAATTATCTCTCATAAAAGAGGCAAGTAAAAGACTTCTTAGTGGAGGGAAAAAGAGGGGAGGTGAGAGAAAAACATGAAGTTTACTCTCATTGCATTTGACTGAAGGAAGGAATAAAATGCACACCATTTGGGTATGAAAACCTATCTTACAATACAGGAAAGTGGGGGATAAGGGGATAAGCAGGGTGAAGGGGCTGGTGGAAGGGAGGACAGTGGGAGGAATGAGCAATTTGAAGTCAACACTCTTGGGGAGCGACAGGATCAAAAGAGAGAATAGAAGCAATGGGGGGCAGGATAGGATGGAGGGAAATATAGTTAGTTTTACAAAACACGACTATTATGGAAGTCATTTGCAAAACTACACAGATATGGCCTATATTGAATTGCTTGCCTTCCCAAAGGGAATGGGTGCGGAGGGAGGGAGGAAAAGAAGTTGGAACTCAAAGTTTTAGGAACAACTGTTGAGTACTGTTCTTGCTGCTAGGAAATAAGAAATACAGGTAATGGGGTATAGAAAGTTATCTGGCCCTACAGGACAAAAGAGTAGATGGGGATAAGGGAAGGGAGGGATGATAGAAGAGAGGGCAGATTGGTGATAGGGGCAATTAGAATGCTTGGTGTTTTGGGGTGGGGGGAGGGGACAAAAGGGGAGAAAATTTGGAATCCAAAATTTTGTGAAAATGAATGTTAAAAGTTAAATAAATAAATTTTTAAAAAAAGAGCCGGCATTTAGATAATTCTTTAAAGTTTGCAAAACCCTTCATATATACACATATGTATATACATGTATATATACATATATATATTTACCTTATTTGATTCTCACAGTGACTGAGCACTACACTTATTATCACTCCCATTTTACTGATGAGCAAACTCCGAGGGCTTGTGACTTGCACATGGCAGGTTAGTGAGTGTCCCAGACTCTCCTTCTTATACAGTGCTTACCACCTGCCTCCCCCCTGCCGACTGTAAATTCCAGAAATTATGTCTTAGGTAAATTTGTAATCTCCAAGAGTACTTAGGACATTGCTTTGTATTAACAAATGTTTGTTACCGGCTACTATATGAAAGAAGAAAGCTAGAGAACCTGTTAAAGCCTGGAAACCAGGACACCCAGTTTTTAGGTCCCATTTTGCCAAAACTGTCACTTTGGGGAAGTCCCTTAACCTCCTTGTCTTCTGTTTCTTCATTTGCTGGATGAGAAGATTGAATTATGTATCGTCTCAGGTTGTTTCAACCTATAATATTTTGGAATCAGAATTCCCTTTCAGTTTTGTTTCAATAGTGATGCTAGTTAAGTGGTTGTAATAACGATAATTGCCACCAGGGTGCACTGTAGGTCCACAATGAGAATAAAAATCCTGGTGTTGAACTGGGGAGTGAGAAATCCCCAGTGGTCACTTCAATCCACTATTATTTGTGCTTCCAGAGGAGATTCGGGAGTGCGGCTGGGGGGTGTTATAGGATACATATATTTATAAGAAAAAAGAAAATATTTTATTGACCACAAAGCATGTGATGAGATAATTTATAGTGAATGAAGACTTGGTTCTTTTGAGAAAAGGTTGCCTTGGAGATGTTAATTGTGTGTGTGTGAGTGTGTGTGAGTGTGTGTATGTGACTGTGTGTGTGTATTTGAGTGTGTGTGAGTGTATGTGTGTGTGTGAGTGTATGTATGTGTGTGTATGTGTGTGTGTGTATGTGTGTGTATGTGTGTGATCTATATCTATAGATATATATCAAACTGCTCTATCCAGGTGGGTAACACTTTTATCTTAGAGAACAAGAAGAGAAACTTTTCCTGTATCTGCATTCTGTTTCTTGATTACTCCCAAGGTCTTCAAAAATAGCGGGTGAAATACCAAGATTCAATTCAAATTAATGAAGCACAATTCAGTGAACATTTATTAAACTCCTACTATGTGCAAGGTACTAGCTTAGGTGCTGCAAAGGAAGGAAGAGGAAAAAAAATACAATTCCTGTTTTCAAGGTGCTTTCATTATACTGGAGAATGTAGCATGTACAAGGAAGCATATACATGTATGTATATAAAATATGATAGAAGATTTGTTATTTTCTGCAAAAACTATTCCTGTATCCTCAGGCTGGCAGTGTGGTATAATGGATAGGAGTCTATCTTGGAGTCAGGGAGCCCTGGATTCATGTCCCACTTGCTGCACATGCTAGTAATCACGGATAAGTTGATTAACTTTTCAGTGCCTGAGTCAAAACTCCAACAAGATAAATTGAAGCTGAGTTCCTTATATGTAACAGTTTGGGGAGATCCCTACAGGGCTGAAGTTACAGGTCTAGATTCTCCTGCATCACCCCTACCCCCAAAAGAAAAAATAAAAAAGAAACAAAATTTCAGGAACATAGATGTCTTTTGAAGGTATGTAAAAATGTCATTAGAGCACATTGAAAAAGCAACTGGGCTTTTCATGAAGGTCTTTTCTTATTTATCCCAAATGTCAATATTTATGTATCAGGGGTTGTGGGAAATGTTACCTAGAGACACAAAGGGCCAAAGTCTGCCCTCTTTAGTCCCACTGGGAGTTGAAGAGAACACCAGAAAGCAACATTTGGCTCTGACGACCCATTTCTCTTTTTTTTCTGCACCCTTTGGCATACTCTTTGAAGTTAAAGAAAGCTCTGCCCTAGCTTTGCTTCCTCGGATGTGAAATCAGGATGAGCAATGAGCCCAGTGTTTCCTTGGGTTTGTTGGTGTAAAAACATATCCAGAATCATGGAAAATAAAAGATAGGCGACATTATTCAAGGAGCAGTTCTGAGATTTGGGGAATGCTTCTCTTAGAGGGCTTCACAAGTCTCATTTCCTGGACACATCTTTCTCCAGACATGTCACTTTCAAAACTTTTTAGTCCAAGTACAGTGTTTAACCCTTTCCTGTGTACAGGATTTCCATAATGTATCGAAACAAAAAGATGCTAGAAAGAATCTGGAGATGCCATGATGTAAAATATTTGGATCCAGCCAAATGCTCTTCTCTTTTGCTATTTTTGAAGAGAAGCTTTTTAGAAAATTTGCAGAATTATTCTTGATTTGGAAGAACCCAAACTACTTCTCAGTGTTGAGATGAAGCATCTTTTTTTCAGTCTGCCCTGATTTCAAACAATCAGCCATTAAGAGCCAAAAAAGAAAAGAAAATTTTGAAAGTGAATGAGAAGAGGTGGGAGGCCTATGGGTGTAAAACACTGCATATATCCTCAGATTATTTTCCCTGTAATGATTGGCTTTGTTCATTATTTTCCCTCTTTTTTGTAAAAAATTCTTTGTTATACAGGCTGACTCTCTAAGAGCAAGAAGGGAAGGATCTGGGGGAAATGTAGTTTATATAGAAACAAAAAAATAATAAAAATTTTGTTTAAAAAATAGAAAAGTGAATGAGGGAGACTATGAAATGGAATTTGGAGAGCTCTAAAAAAGGAGACAGGTCATGGGAGAAAAGAAATTAATATGTGACAAACATCCATATATGACTTCTCAAACACTCAAAACAAACAAAAACCCTCACACAAAAAATCCCTGAAGAAAATTTTATTTCAAGGGTTAAACTGCCATATAATTTTGAAAATTAAAAACTTCCCCTTCTCTTCTATCTCATCAATCTTTTTCTTATATTAACCTTCTTGACTTGAATGTTAAACCCATCGTGACCAATGGGAATATAGTTAAAACCCAATGCATAGTTGAAGGAGCGTGGAGTTAAATTTCTATTTCATATTTTTCAGGAGATCCATTATTTAGCTAGATTTATATTTGACATTTCCCACCCAAAGTGGGCTTAAGTCCTTACTAAAACATCTAATAATCCTGATCAAAATAATAGCATAGAAAACAGCATCCTTTCACTTCCTTCATTTGGAGGCTGTTACTCTACCTCATTGAGTGAAATAGCATAAGAGTAGAACTAGCTGATACAGTGGATAGAGCACTGGACAGCCTCACATCACACACTTACTAGCTGTGTGACCCTGGGCAAGTCACTTACCCCTGTTTGCCTCAATTTTCTCATTTATAAAATGAGCTGGAGAAGGAAATGGCAAACCACTCCGGTATCTTTGCCAAGAAAACATCAAGTTGGGTCACAGAGAGTTAGACACAACAGAACTCTTGAGAAGAGGAAATGGTTAAAGGGAATGAAATCATCTGGAGAAAGATCTGGGAGCTGGGAAAGGATGAGTGGGAAGACACTCTGCTACATTCCCTAGGGAATGGGTGTGGTCTTTTTTCTGTTTCCCCCCTCAAACTTAGTGGCTAACCCTGATTGACAATTTGTACTGATACCAGAATCTACAGAATTTTAATCGTGAGGGAGAGAGGAAAGAGTAAGTGGGTGTGGAGGGAACTTATCTGGATGAATCATTTCTGAACAGTAGAGTGAAAACCTGTTTCAACTAATGTTTCTAGCTCCTAACCTTTCTGTAAATTCCATATTTGCCTTCAGCAACCCACAGGCAGCCAGGCTTAGAGAAAGAGGCTTAGGAACTGTGATGATGAAACCATGGGTTTAAATTCTGGTGGGCATGGTCAATTTTTCATCTTTTGATAGTATATATATTTTAGATGTATGATAATAATAAGTTAGCATTTACATAGCACTTTAAGATTTGCAAAATGTTTTACAAACATTATTTTATTTTGTCCTCATTTTATAGTTGAGAAATCGAGGCACAGAGAGGTTAAATGATCTGCCCAAGGTCATTATAGATAATAATTCAATTCAATTCAAGAAACATTTATCAAGGGCTTACTATGTGCCCTTACTATGTGTAAAGGCAGGAGATACAAATAAGAAAAAGAAAGACAGTCTTTGTCCATATAGAGTTTACAATCTAATGGAGGAAAACAGCATAGGAAAGGAAACTTCTGAGAAAGTGTCTGTAACGGTAATTTAAAGAATGTAATGGTAATTTAAATGGGAAGATCTTTCCCATTCATTAATGGGACCATGTGACCTGCCTGGGTGACATGGAAACATAAGTCATGTAGGTCTGAGCCACATGAGTCTGCAGTGGGAGAACCTTGCTGAAGGGGTAGAGTAGGAGGGGGTAGAGCAGGAATAGGTGGAACAGGAAGAGGTGGACCTAGAGCAGAGCTGAGAGGAAGTTAGGCAGAGAGCAATCAGAGCTGGGAAAGGCAGCTTTGGCTAGCATGAGTGAGAGAGCTTGTCTGTGATTGTTTAAGGGAGCTGGTTTGTGGGAAGCCTAGCAGAGGGAAAGCTTGGGGATGGTGGTGCCCCCTGCATTGTTATTGTGTGTGGCTTTCTTTGTTACTATGATGGATTTGGTTTTCTGGTGTTGGAATTTGGTTTTCTGGTGTTGGAATTCGGCTTTCTGGTGTTGGAATTCGGCTTTCTGGTGTTTAAATACATGTTTTGGTTCTGTCTTTCATGTGGAGAGTCTGTTGTATTCCGTGATTCAGAATTGCCCTGGGATATTCATGGCTACTGTAGGCGCTGTGAATATTGCATTGGTGCTATAGTGTCTGGGGTCGAATCTTGTCCTGACTTCAGGTCTAGTCCTCTATCCACTGTTGTTGAGTCATTTTTCAGTTGTGCCTAACTCTTCATGACCCCATTTGGGGTTTTCTTGGCTGAGATACCCGGGTGGTTTGCCATTTCCTTCTTCAGCTCATTTTTCAGATAAGGAAATGGAGGCAAATGGGGTAAAGTGACTTGCCCAGGGTCACACAGGGAGTATGTATCAGAGGCTGGATTCGAACATGGTCTTCTGACTCTAAACCCATGCTCTATGCACTGTACTACCCACATGCCCATCCACTGAACTACTAGTGCAAAATAGAGACATCGACTTCTAGACAGTTTAGCTGTGGGGAGGACTTTTGAAAAGAGGTCATAAAGAGTAGAATTCTGTCTGCAATATGAATAGAGCTGTAACTGGGTAGGGGTAGCCAGGGTTTAGCTCTAGGGTGATAGATTTGGAAGACTGGCAATACTTTCAGTCCCTAAGCTGAACCTCTAGTTGGAATAATTCTTTAAAATAGTGGACGGGAGAGAACTCCTTCCTGTCATCTTTACTTCCTCCCTGCCCCCTCCCCCTCTGCTTCCCCAAAGTGTACTTAGTATACTTTGTGCATTTAGTGAGTACTTAACCCAAATGCAACAATTTCTAGATATAGCTCTGGATATGCACTGCACAGATGTTACAGGCTTTATGCCTCTTTCCATTTCTTCATATACTTAAGCAGAAAAATAACCAGATTCTCTCTTTTATCCACTGATATGAATAATACTACAGCACTCTAAGGTTTACAAAGTAATGTTATATTATTTGATTCTTAAAACAATCCTGGGAGGTAGGTGCTATTATCATCCCCATATTACAGATGAGGAAACTGAGGCAGATAGAAGTTAAGTGACTTACTCAGGGGCACATAGCTAGTAAGTGAGTCTGGATTTGAACTCAAGTCTTTATTCTAGGTCCAGTGCTCTATACACATTACCTAACTGCCTTGATGTAGCAGACTCCATGAAATATGATTTAAAGTAATGATACCCGTTTTTTGACATATTTGAACCTGTACACCCAGGCCAGAGTCAACTCTTTAGAACAGTCCTCTGGGAACATGAGCTATTTATTTGGATGATATATACATATTGCCTTTTCACAACAGGTACTTAATAAGTGTGTTGAGTTGAATTGAATGCTACCCTTGTAGGAGACATTTTTAGGAAGTCTCTTTGAGAGTGGCCTTCAGTATCAGTTGAGGAGCTTCTCAGGAGATCAGTCTTAGGACTTTTCAGTTATGCCTCATTCATTCATTTATTATCCCAAATTGTCTGATACAATTTGTTTATTCCCCTTGTTTTTCAGACTTTTGATTGCTGCTAAAAGCTGAATCCACTGTCAAAGTATAAAAGGTAAGATTCTTGAGGACAGGTACCATATTTAGTGCCTAGCACGGTGTCTTTTATATACAGACACTTAAAAAATGCTCATTCAACAAAGATTTATTAAATGACTACTATGCTTAAAAAAACTGGAGATAAAAAAATAATCCCTACCTTCAGGGAGCTTATACTTTTACATTACTGGAGGAATACAACATGGATACAATTGCATGTCTATGAAGCAATTCAAAACTAATTAAAGAGGGAGATAGTGCCAGCAATTGCTGAGATTAGGAAAGGTCTCATGTACAAAGTTATCCCTGGGCTGTATTTTGAAAGAATCTTGGTATTCTCCAAGCCTGGGGTGAGGAGGGAGTATATTCCCAGACATGAGACATCACTGGTGCAAAGGAACAGAAATGAAAAATTAAACTGAATTGAAAGGAAAAAGATTCGTCACCTCTCAGGACATTAAGAGTGTGCCCCAAAGATCCCCAATATTTTTAGAAGTTTCATAAAAATTGCTAACGTTACTTTATAGTCACACACCATACATGTGAATATATGTACTGGTGAGTGAGGATCTGTTTGTGCTAAAAGGTTTAATAATATAAGGCAAATGCTGGTATATAAAAGGAATCACTGTGAAGTTGTAACTATGAATTCTGCTGTACTCATTCACAGATTCTAGAGTAGTGAAAAAAAGAGGGAAAAATGAAAAGTTCTTTGTTACTCAGACCATAGCAGTGGTTTCCCACATGGCTTTGTTTAGCTAAGGTTACTGCAGCAGCTTAAGTGTATGATTAAATCTAACCAGTCATCATGGAATAAAATGATAAAGGCTGTGACTTTAGCCCATTTTGGGGAAGTAGAAGCAGAGAAAATATGAATTTGGACCTTGATACCCTGTAGACACAGACATAAATCACAAATGATTGATAGGATTTGCTGGGATAGGATTAAATGGATAGGGATAAAGACTAAAGAGGCTGTTTGTTTTTTTGGCAGGACTGGCCTTCTATTGTTTGGTCATAAAAATAGAAGTTTAGTGAAAAGGAAGAAAGGAAAGAGCAAAACCCTCTATTGTAGTGGACTAAGTGAGACCATGGGAAACAATAGAGAATTTGTTTCTGAGTAACTCAGGAGATAATAGCAAGAATAGAAAAAAAAATAATGATAAAAAGAATAACTAACATTTATATAGTCCCTTGAAATTTACAAGTTTGGATTAGATCAATCAATCAATCACCCTCAGCTAATGTAACTACCTTAATTGAGAGCAACATCTTTACAGCAGCTTTACCTGATAAAGGTCTGACTTCCAAGACATGTAAGGAAGTGATTCAAATGAATAAGAATAAAAGCCATTCCCTAACTGATAAAGGGTCAAAAGATATGAACTGACAGTTTTCAGAGGAAGAAGTTCAAATAGCAATGTGAAAAAATGCTGCAAATAGCTAATAACTAGAAATGCAGCTCTGTGGTTCCACCTCACACTCATCAGATTTGCAAAACTGACAAGGAGAAGGAGAAGAAAGAGAAGAAGGAGAAGGAGAAGGAGGAGAAGGAGGAGAAGGAGAAGAAGAAGAACAAGAAGGAGGAGAAGAAGAAATCTTTCTAGGAAGCTGAACTGTAAGAGAGTGAAATAAGCAGAACCAGGAGCACAACACTGTAAAGACAAACATGATCAAAAGCATGATTCTAGAAGACTCATGATGAAACATGCTATGATGTCTTGATGGATGACAGATTTGTGGTACATACTAAACACATATTTTTGGACATGCCACTCTGGAAAATTGTTTTGCTTGACTAGGCATACATGCTATAAGGATTTTTTTTTCCTTTTTCAATGTGGGGAGGTGGAAGAGTGCTTATTTAGAGTTTTTATTAATTGGAAAAAACAAAATATAATTTAAAAAATTAAAGTGACTGCCTTAACCAGATAAGGATTCCTTTATTGAAACAATTAATCAATCAAGGGCATAAGTATGAAAAATCCTAGATCACTTTGGAAGGAGAAAAAACCATTGGATGAAAATGGAATGATATTATATTTTATATTGGTTGAAGAAACTTATTCATGCCTTGTGGTGCTCCTACCTTGCCATCCTATTACTTGCCTACCCCGCTCCAAGGAGCCCTCCCCTATCCTTCCATTCCCATAAATCTAAACACCCTTCTATACCCCTCTTTTACCTATTCCCTCATTCTCTCCTCTAAAGATTCTTTCTTTGTCCTTTACCCACTCCCTATCCCTCTACTATTTTATTTCTTCTAAATTTAGAAGATTTTTATGCCTTTCTAAATATATATGCACTGTTCCCTCTTAAAACATTCCTGATGAAAGTAGGTTACTAGAACTATCAACCCTCCTCCTCCATCTAATTCCTCTTTATTAGTTCTTCCTCTTGCACCTTATTTGTGTAAAATAATTACTCTTTTTAGTTGTTTCTAAATGGTTCTATTTTTTAAATTCATATCATACTCAGATTTACCCCAATCTTCCTCATGAGCTACCCAATTATTAATAAGAATCTTAGATATATGTTTTACATTTTACATATATAAAAAATAAATGGTTTGTCCCTCTTGAATGCCTTATAATCAGTTTTTGGTATGTGCCTTATATTTTTCTTAGCTCTTGTATGTCAAATCTTCTATTAAGTTCAGGTTTTTTTTTTTTTTTTTTTTTTACAAAGTCTTCAAAGTCTGAGAGTTGATCAAATATCCATTTTTTTGTTCCATTCAGAATTATGCTTAACTTTGTTGGGAATGATATTTTCAGCTGGAGCTCCACTTCTTTTGTTCTTCAACATATAGTGTTCCAAGACCTTCATTCCTTTAATGTCTCCACTGCTAGGTCTTGTGTGATTTGTGGCACCATCATATTTCAATTGTTTTATTCTTGTTGCTTTTAATATTTTATCCTTGAACTGGGAATTTGATATATTTCTATGAGTTTTCCTCATAGGATCTCTTTTAAGTGGCGATGGATGGATTTTTTTCTATTCTACTTTCCCCTCTTGTTCTAATGTGTCAGGACAATTTTCTTTAACTATTTTTTTTAACTAATTAATTAATTAATTAATTTAACTTTTAACATTATTTTCACAAAATTTTGAGTTACAAATTTTCTCCCATTTTATCCCCTCCCCCCCCAAACCCAAGCATTCTAATTGCCCCTGTGACCAATCTGCTCTCTCTTCTATCATCCCTCTCTGCCCTTGTCTCTGTCTTCTCTTTTGTCCTGTAGGGCCAGATAGCTTTCTTTACCCCTTTACCTGTATTTCTTATTTCCTAGTGGTAAGAACATTACAGTTGATCCTAACACTTTGAGTTCCAACTTATTTACCTCCCTCCCTCTCCACTCCTTCCCTTTGGAAGGCAAGCAATTCAATATAGGCCAAATCTGTGTAGTTTTGCAAATGACTTCCATAATAGTTGTGTTGTATAGGACTAACTATATTTCCCTCCATCCTATCCTGTCCCCCATTACTTCTATTCTCTTTTGATCCTATCCCTCCCCATGAGTGTCGACCTTGAATTGCGTTCTCCTCCCCATGCCCTCCCTTCTATCATCCCCCCCACCCTGCTTGTCCCCTTGTCCCCCACTTTCCTGTATTGTGAGATAGGTTTTCCTACCAAAATGAGTGTGCATTTTATTCTTTCCTTTAGTGGAATGTGATGCGAGTAGACTTCATGTTTTTCTCTCACCTCCCCTCTTTATCCCTCCACTAATGAGTCTTTTGCTTGCCTCTTTTATGAGAGATAATTTGCCCCATTCATTTTCTCCCTTTCTCCTCCCCATATATTTCTCTCTCACTGCTTGATTTCATTTTTTTTTTTAAGATATGATCCCATCCTCTTCAATTCACTCTGTGCACTCTGTCTCTATGTATGTGTGTGTGTGTGCATGTGTGTGTGTGTACTCCCACCCAGTACCCAGATACTGAAATGTTTCAAGAGTTACAAATATTGTCTTTCCATGTAGGAATGTAAACAGTTCAACTTTAGTAAGTCCCTTATGACTTCTCTTTGCTGTTCACCTTTTCATGGTTCTCTTCATTCTTGTGTTTGAAAGTCAAATTTTCTTTTCAGCTCTGGTCTTTTCATCAAGAAAATTTGAAAATCCTCTATTTCATTGAAAGACCATTTTTCCCCCTGAAGTATTATACTCAGTTTTTCTGGGTAGGTGATTCTTGGTTTTAGTCCTAGTTCTTTTGACTTCTGGAATATCCTATTCCATGCCCTTCGATCCCTTAATGTAGAGGGTGCTAGATCTTGTGTCATCCTGATTGTATTTCCACTATACTTGAATTGTTTCTTTCTGGCTTCTTGCAGTATCTTCTTTTTGACTTGAGAACTCTGAAATCTGGCTGCAATATTCCTAGGAGTTTTTCTTTTCAGTTCTCTTTCAGGAGGTAATTGCTGAATTCTTTCAATGTTTGTTTTACCCTCTGGTCTAGAATATCGGGGCAGTTTTCCTTGATAATTTCATGAAAGATGATGTCTAGGCTCTTGTTTTGATCATGGCTTTCAGGTAGTCCCAAAGTTTTTAAATTGTCTCTCCTGAATCTATTTTCCAGG
Source organism: Notamacropus eugenii (assembly GCF_028372415.1). Lineage (NCBI taxonomy): Eukaryota > Metazoa > Chordata > Mammalia > Diprotodontia > Macropodidae > Notamacropus > Notamacropus eugenii. The sequence goes on along the minus strand of NC_092877.1, from coordinate 144,851,860 downwards.
TCAGTTGTTTTTCCAATGAGATATTTCACATTATCTTCCATTTTTCCATTCTTCTCTCTTTGTTCTGTGATATCATGCTTTCTCACAAAGTCCTTAGCCTCCATCTGTGCCATTCTAGTTTTGAAAGAACTATTTTCTTCAGTGAGCTTTTGAATCTCCTTTTCCATCTGGCTAATTCTGCTTTTGAAAGCATTCTTCTCCTCATTGGCTTTTTGAACCTCTTTTGCCAATTGAGTTAGGCTAGTTTTCAAGGTGTTAATTTCTTCAACATTTTTTTGGTTCTCCTTTATCAGGGAGCTGATCTGCTTTTCATGCTTTTCTTTCATATCTCTCATTTCTCTTCCCAGTTTTTCCTCCACCTCCCTAACTTGATTTTCAAATTGTTTTTGAGCTCTTCCATTGGGTGGGCTGGGACACAGAAGCCTTGATTTCTGTGTCTTTGCCTGATGGTAAGCATTGTTCTTCCTCATCAGAAAGGAAGGGAGGAAATGCCTGTTCTCCAAGAAAGTAGCCTTCAATAGTCTTATTTCTTTTCCCTTTTCTGGGCATTTTCCCATCCAGTGACTTGACCTCTGAATATTCTCCTCACACCCACCTCGCCTCCTGGTCCTCCCAGCCAGCATTTGGGGACTGAGATTCAAATGCTGCTTCCAGCCTTAGGGCTTTTGGCGGGGGCAGGGCTGCTATTCAGTGTGAGAATTAAGTTCAGGTGGTCAGGTTGAGGCAGGGCCGCCTCTCAGGCTCAGTTCCCTCAGGGAGTTTATGCACAGACCTTCCACAATGGATCCAGGCTCCCGCCCGCTTGGGGAGCCCCTGTCTGCAGCCACCTCTCAGCTTCTACCTCCCGGGGGGGGGCCCGAATCATGGGGGCACCCCACTCCCCTCTCAACCCGCCAAAGAGACTCTCTCACCAACCCCCGTCACCTGTGGGCGGAGGGACTTGTGCAGCCGCTGGAGATCCCGTCCCTGAAGCCTGCTTGGGTCTGTTTCTCTCGGTGCCGTGGCCGCAGCAGGTCTGGGCTGGGCTGGGCTCCATGTCTGCAGCTCGACAGACCTTTTGCGAGAGGTTTGCAGGTCCCTCTGTGGGTGGAGGGACCCACGTGGCCGCTGGAGGTCCCATCCCTGAAGCCTGCTCGGATCTTTTCCTCTCAGCTCCCAGTCTTGGCGCCCAGTCCGCAGCGCGAAGGACCCCCCGCGAGAGGTTTGCAGGTCCCTCCGGAACAAAAATCTCCCTCGCTCCAATATTCCGTGGCCTCTGGGTGCAGAATTCGCCGTGAGTTACTCCCCTGTAGCCGTTCTGTGGGTTGTGGGTTCGGAGCTATGTGTATGTGCGTCTTTCTACTCCACCATCTTGGCTCCGCCCCCTCTTTAACTATTTTTTGTATTATTGTATCAAGATTCCTCTTTTGCTCTAGCCACTTTTAGAGACCTGACCTGACACTGAGATTGGGGGGTTGGGAAAGTAGTTTCAGAACCTGTGCCACACATTATTTTATCATTTCAACAACCACTTTCACAGATGCAGAATCTGAGGCTTAGAGAGATGAAATGATTTAGGATCACATAGCTCATTAATGTGAGAGGCTGGATTGGAACCCACCTGACTACAATTCTAACCTGCTTTCTGCTATATCATAACTGTCTTAAAACAGAATATACTCACTGAAGTAGGCCTGTGAAGGAGAAAAGTTCTGGACTGAGCCTTTGGAGGAGGAAGACTTTTATATTCTATAGCGTTTTTTTGTGCCTTCAGAGTCTTTCTAGCATACCATTCTCAGGCCCTCATGGACTGGGATCCTGCCAAACTCTTTTTCCCACAAAACCTCAGTAAACTCTGAGGCAGGGCTGGCTATCAGAGCGTGGTATATTTCCCATTAAAGCAATATATTATTTCAAATGACTCAAGTTATAGAAAGAACTGATGAACAAATCTAGATTCTTTTTTCAGAAGTCAATTGTGGCGTTTCCATGAAGGAAAAACTTGATACCTTTGTCTTACCTCGCAGTGGTAATTTTCTCTTTTGTGTTTTGAAAAATGATTTTGGAACTGATTTTATATCAAGTGATTCTCTATAACTAGGAAGTCTCTTTAATAAAGCACATGAATAATTTAAATGGCACCCAGAGACATGTTTGATTTGATTTTTATCAAGACCAAAGGGACTTTATATGAATAATTACACATATTCTTTAGGGCTACATGACCTCCTTCCTGGTCACAACCAGGGTCCCAGCATGTCATTTCAATAAGTTGGGGAGCAGGCCAATGTGCCCTGTGGAAGAGAAAGGGCAGTCTTTCTAATCTACACCACTGATAATAATAGCTAACATTTGAAATAATCTGCAGCCTCAAGGATACATGCGGCCCTCTAGGTCCTCAAGTACAGCCTTTTGACTGATGACAGCACAGACTGTCCAGAGCAAGGTTGTTTTTCACATAAAAGTTGAGTTTTGAAGCTCCCTCTTCCTGAGATATTGGTAGACATGGAATCACAGAAATTCACTGAAATTACACAAATTTTCTGAACTGAAAGAGATCTCTAGTCCTTTCCTCCTCTCTGGGGTCTATCTTAAGTCTCCAGGCTTCTTTCCACTGTCATGCCGCAGCAACATTCTCACCCTGGAAGGTTGCTCAGCTCCTATGGCCCCTTCCTCTGATTCGTCCTTTCCTCTTAGAACCTCTGTTTTAAGGAACAGATCAGCCATGTTCACGCCTTCATTCTTCTGCAGGTTCCCTCCGCCTGTGCCCTCCTTTGTCTTCAGCTTCCTTTTATGGCTTCTCTTTCTCTGTTAGAGTAAGTTACTTGATGGTAGAGATTACTTTTTTTTTTTTTTTAATAAGTTGATGATATTTTTATGCTCAGAGCTTAGCCGGATGCTTGGCACTTAGTAAGCACAATAACTATTTGTTGACCTGTGTAGCCCAACCTGGACCGGACTAACTGATCACTCAAGCAATAAGCATTTATTAAATTTTTTCTATATGGTACACACTTGCTAAGCAGTGAGGTTACTGGCACACACACACACACGCAAACTCCATTGCCATCAAGGACCTTGTATTCTATTGGAGCCATTGATGTGTACACATAAAGGCATATACAGAATAAATGCAAAATAAACATAAGGGAAGGAGGGAGGGGATTAGTAGTTGGAGGAATCAAGAAAGTCTTCATGCAGAAAGTGATGCTTGATCAAGAATACATCTGAACCAACAATCATTCAACCTTTAGTAAAGTGGAACACATGAAAGCAAAGATAACCTCTTATGTCATGGACTCCTTTGGAAGTCTGATGTAGCCTACAAACCTTTTCTCAGAACAATGTTTTAAAATGCGGACAATACAGTTGGTCATTGGTTGCTGTCCTTTGCTCTCAAAGAGGACCAAAATAACATCACTATGTGAGAATCCATTTACAATGTGTCTGACATGGCTGATCAGACCAGTACGAGCTCGGAATGCTCTACCACAGGTCGGGCACAAATAGTCCGTGTGAACATTTGGGATGAATTATCTAAATCTGCACATCTCATGTTTCTTTTGAGCTACTTTAATTCCATTTTGCTCATAGAATACACACCTTCTCTGATGAGGGCACACCATGCTGAGCAATCCTGTGCCAGTGTCTCCCATGTCACACAATCAATCCCAAAGTTCCTAAGAGAAACCTTGAGAGTGTCCTTGTATCTCTTCTTCTGACCACCATGTGAATGCTTGCCTTGTTTGAGTTCTCCATAAAATGGTCTTTTAAGCAAGCAGAGGTTTTACATTCAAACAATATGGTCAGTCCATCAGAGTTGTGCTCCCTGAAGCAGAATTTGAATGCTTGGCAGATTAGTAGGAAACCAATAATATTATAATATATTTATCAATTTTTTTTAAAGTTCCCAGACCCTTAGTTAAGAACTCCTATGACTAGAGGCAACTCATTTCATCTTAAAATCTCTTCATTTGTTAGGAAGTTTCTTCTTTCACATGGATCTTGTCTGTATCTCCCTCTATGCAATTTCTACCCAGTGATCCCAGTTCTGCCCTCTGGAGTCAAGCAAAACTAATCTAGTCCTTCTTCTACATAACAAATATTTGAAGAAAGCTTTCATGTCACCTATAAGTCTTTTCTTTTTCAGGCTTACCATTCTTAGCACTTTCAGTTCATCTACTGTGGGAGGATCTCGAGGTCCTTCACCTTCCTGGTCCCATAATCCATTCTGGGTTTGTCAGTATCCTTACAGTGAAGTTTGGATTCAGTGAAAGGGTCACACTTGAGGACCTAGAGGGCCACATGTGGCCTTGAGGTCACCAGTTCCCCACCTCTGTTCTGGATATTTTGCTTCCATTAATGCAGTAAGGTGGTTAGCAGTATCCCTCCTAAACTGTCCTTGCCCGATATTTAATTCAATTCCATAAATATTTATTAAGTACTTATTATATGCCAGGCACTGTGTGATGCATTGTGGATAAAAAAAGTCTCTACCTTCAAAGCACTTACATTATCCTGGGGCATACTGGACAAGATGGACATTTTCAAAGCAAATCTGGATTCGAATTTTTCTGCAGTACTGCTTGTGAACCTGCCTCTGTAAACTTTGGGGACTTATCCTGAAATAACTTTATTTATTTCAGATACATGGGTAGATCCCAGGATAGTGTAGAAAAAACACTGGATGTAGTTTTCATGTCTCAGCCCTGCTACTCACTCCTTAGGTGACCCTGAGCAAGTAAATCCCTTCCCTTTCCTGAGCCAAGTTGATGGATATTTTTTCCACTAGTTACTCTCTTTGGATGAAAACTTTGAAGGTCTCTGCCTTAAAGGGAGTGTATCACTGTCAATATCACTCATTAACACTAATTAGTTGATCAGATTACCCAGCTTGTCACTTAGCACAGCCCTGAGGGAATGGGATAGGAGAATTACTTTAGTAAGAGATCTATGAGGTTAGCAAAAGTTCAGAACAAGGGGTGTTGCCTGGAAGACAGTGCAACTGTGTGTGTGTGTGTGTGTGTGTGTGCATATGCGTGTGTGTGCGTGTGTGTGTGCGTGTGTGTGTGTGTGTGTGTGTGTGTAGGGGGCACTGCTACTTGGGGGCAGGCAGCTTATGAGCATCCTGAGAGTCCCAGACAGAAGTGGATAAAGGGATGAAAGGCAACTGAGGACAAACCCTGAGCTCTTCAAATTCGTAGGCTGGGTGTAGCTTTGGGGCAAAGCCTAATTAAGTTAACAGGCTTCAGCTTAGCTGCAGTCACTTATGGCTTGTGCACTTACTTCTTGGCAAGGGGAGGGAGCCATCTTGTAGTGTGAATGTTGCCCCTCACCATACAGAACAAATTAAACCAAGGCTCTCCTCCCTCAACCTTCCCCTGCCCTCTCAACATTTAGTACAAAAAAATAAGCAGCTAGACCAGGAATTCTTACATCTTTCCCTGTTATTTGTTCAGGTGGGCATCAGAGGATCTGTTGGAAAGATGATGGAGAAGGACAATGGCTTCCAGGCCCAAATTCCTGAGTAATTAATATACCATAAACTATTTGGAGTCATTACAACTACTGGATGTTTACTCTTAATTATGATTGCACAAGGACTCCCTGGCTGTTGCAAAAAAGGAAAAGAAAATCCCATTCATTCCCCTACACCAATTCATGAGATCAAGGCAAAAACAAAAACAGAAAAAAACTCCCAGTATTGAATCATTCCTCTCCACCCCCATCACGCTTTTAGGCAGATGTTGAGGTGAAATAATATTTTGATATTTGCTTCTGAGATCCTGGTTTTACGTTCTGAGCCCTCAAGGAAAAACTTCAGAAGCCCCTACTCCTCATTCCTTTTCTGAACTGCAAATTAATTAGCTTTCCTCTGAGAGCAATCCCCTCTTTTGTGGGTGCCCAGGGAGTCCCTGGAATGCAGGGTCGACATCACTCTCTGGTCCAGTGAACCACAGGAGACCCAGTCTCCTCTGACCACTTACTTAGCTAGGAACAGCTTTGTTGGGCTTCACTGTAGATTTCTTACTGGATCTTCTTTATGGGAAGGAAAGATGATGACTTTTATGAATTGTCTGGGGGAAAAAACCCAAACAAAAGCAACCTATCAAAGCAGCTTCCCTGAAAGCTGACCGTGTCAACTCCTGCCCTTTTGACATGAGGCAGAAGGGAAATCCAGGAAGTCTCTGAATCCAGGAGAGCTAGCAAACCATAGCTGTCTCACTGTTGAGTTCAGGCATGGTCTTTCCTCTCCTGGGTGAAGCTACTGTGAAAAGAAAAAGCTGAAGTAGGGTGGGAAGGAAAGCCCTGAGCTGTGACAATAAAATGGTATAACTTGATGCAAAATCAAGTGACCTATTTCTATGTTTCCTTTTTTTGGACAGGAGGAGGCAAGTGAGCTTGTTTTGGTGGGAGTGCCTTAAAGGGGATGAAGAACAGTGCAGTATAGGGGTCGCTTTGGTTTCTTCCTGTCGTGAGCAGGATTTGACAAGCCACTGGCTCCTACGCTTGGCATTTGGGCTTGGGGTCAGGCAGGACCCACCACCCATTTAAGAGCAACAGGCATTTATTAAACACCTATTACATATGTGCAAGGCACTGAAGATACAAAGACAAAAAAATAATAAATCCAGAGAAGCAAAGAATTCTAGGACCATAGATTTAGAACTGGAATATACCTTATAGGCCAACTAGTCTAACTTCCTCATTTTATAGATGCAGAAAGTGAGACTCAGGGAAATTAAGGAACCTGCCCAGTCACATAGGGAGTCACTGACAGGTGGCATTTGAAGCCAGGCTCTTTGAGTCCATAAACAGTTTATATTCAATTGAGGAGAGGGGATGAGGGTAGAGGAATATAATGTAGTTGTGCTGGGAATTGCATGGAACTTATATTTGCAATCATATTTGTATGTGATGGGAATATGATAGTATGGTGTAGTATAGGCACTCCTCACAGCGAAGCATAATGCCATACTTGAGCTAAAAAAAAGGTTTCAGAACCATGAATGTGCACAGCCAAGTTCATATAAAGTCCATACAAGAGGGATAGGGATTGGATTTGTGATTTTATTAGAAAAAAACTACCAGATGAGGAAATTCCTTTCACCAGTGTAGGTTGGCACCTTGTTTGAAATTAATAGTCTTTTGTTGTTGTCGTCATTCAGTCATGGGGGTTTTCTTGGCAGAGATATTGGAATGGTTTGTCATTCCTTCTCCAACTCATTTTACAGATGAAAAAACTGAAGCAAACAGGATTAAGTGACTTGCCAAGGGTCACATAGCTAGAAACCGTCTGAGGCTAGATTTTAACTCACAAAGATGAGTCTTCCTGATTCTAGGCCTGGCACTCTATCCACCTAGATGCACTCTTAGAGAGTGGCTTAGAGTAAAGGTGTTAAACATGTGGCTTGCAGACCATATAGGATCCATATGTGGTCCACAACACTTCCTGAGTATGGCCTGAACCAGATTAAAATGTAACTGGGAAATGTTTAACAAAACAAATAAAAATACAATAAAACATAGATAATATTACATTTTAAAACTAAGTCAAAATGTGGCCAGCAGAGATTCTTATGTAGGTTTGTTCTTAATGATCCCCATCTGTATTTGAGTTCAACTCTGGTGGCCTAGAACACAGAGAGCACTGACACCTATGAGGTCCCTAGAGAACTTACCCCTTTTAAGTCACACATCTAGAATGTGCTAGGTCAACTCTCTAGCTACTACATCAAGGGTTGTCAAAGTTTTTTTTAAGGGGTCTCAGGACTCCTTTACATTTTTAAAATTATTAAGGATCATGAAATAGCTTTTGTTTATGTAGGTTATAGTTAGTGATATTTACTATAATTTGAAATTAAAACATTATTATTATGAAATAGTTTTGACCTCTCAAACTCCCTAAAAGGGGATTAAGGACTCTTCACAAGTCCCTGGACCACATTCAGAGAATTTCTCCACTATTCAACAGTCTCTCTCTCTCTCTCTCTCTCTCTCTCTCTCTCTCTCTCTCTCTCTCTCTCTCTCTCTCTCTCTCTCTCCCATACTAATTTCCCTGGGGGATCAGAAAGGACCTTATCATGTAGGAAGTGTCATCTTAGTTGTGCTCTGAAGGAATCCAGGAATTCTATGAAATGGAGGTGAAGGAGTGTATTACAGACAAGAGGGATCACCTAGATAAAGGCACAAGGACAGGAGATGGAATATTGTGCCCTATGAACAGGTAGCAAGCTAGTATGATGAACAAAGAATGAAGGAAGAACTCATACTGGACTTGTGGCTTCTACATTAAGAGATTAGAGGGCTTAGGGTATGATAAGTCATAAAGCGAAGGAACTTACATTACAACGAAGGCTTGGTTGTCCAGCAAAACTGAGCATAATCTTTCAGGAGAGAAGATGGACATTCAATGGAATAGGGGACTTCCAAACCTTCCTTATGAGAAGACCAGAGCTCAGCAGAAAATTTGATCTTCAAATACAAGACTCAAGAGAGGCATAAAAAAGTAAACAGGAAAGGGAAAAAATATGCTATTCAATAAGGGCAAACTGTTTAAATCCCTACAAGGGAAAATGATACTTGTAATTCTTGAGAACTGTATCTTTATACAACATTTAAAAGGGGGCATACACAGATAGAGGGCATGGGTATAAATTGACTTTGATATATGATAAAAAAAAAAAGTATCCATGCCAAGTTCCTTCTTTTATCCCTTGCTTTCCTAATTGTATTTGACTTGTCTTAACAGACTATCAATCCCTAGAGACCAATCTGGTAAAGCAATGAGTGGTAAAGATAGCTGAGAAGGTTAGACATAGGGATTTTAACCGAGGCATTCTAAGTAGACAGTCTCCCCCTTGATTCTTCAATACTTTTGATCAGACTACTACCTTTGGATTGAGGCACAGGGCAGCTCATGATGCAGCTGGGTCATCTATGAAACTAAAGAATATATCACTTATATAAGGCTGCACATTTTCAAATACTTCCATGTATTTCTTTGGAAAACTCAAGAAAGGACAGTACAACTTTGCTCCTTGTAGGAAAGAGTAAGAAAGATCAGAGACTCTTGAAGGATGGAAGGGACATTCATGGCCATTCTCAGTCTATCTCTCTTCATCTTTTGCACCCATGTTTCAAACCTTCCTGTTCCAGCATAGCTGCTATTCAGAGACATGATAAGTATTTCAACAAAAGCTGACACAGAACAGCCGCTGCATGCAGGTAAGCACAGCTGTTGCAAGTTGTTCTACGTAAACGTAGAGAAGATGGGGCAGCACTGCTTAATGCTGGAATAGTTCTATAGTCAAAATAACATTCCTAGAAGAATTGGAATAGTCCTGACTTTGGGTTCTAGTTCTGTCTCTGCCATGAAGTTGCTGTGTGACCTTGGGCAAGTCACTGAACTACTCTGGGCAGTTTTCTCAGCTGCAAAATGAAGGTCTTAGACCACATGGTTAAATCCCTCTCAACTCTAGGATATAATTATGACCCAATTGTGAAGGAAACTCTATATAGTGATGACTCCATTGAGAATTAACCCCGCCTCCCCCCCCAAATCCAGACAAAAAAAAGAATCAATCTCCTGGGAACCAAGTTAATTTTTCCTGATGTCAGATTTATAGGAAGGGAAAAAATAGCAAAAATAGTTTTTTTTGGTGTGTGTGTGGTTCCATAAATAAAACAGGTCAGCGCTCAGCTTCTATTTATTCCTACCCAGTTGACCATAAGAATGGTTCAGGCAAAACTGGAGTTTTTACAGTTTGTTTTCTGTTTCTAAGTTTTCTCTCTTTGTGTCTCATCCATACCCCAAACCTACCCCATCCTCTCTTCTATAGACTTCTGGTTTTCATGATTGCTTGGGCTGCCTCCACCCCTTGTTAATGTCAGGGAAGATCTGATAACCAGAGGTAGGTGCCTTGGAGCATAGGGCAAGATCTGGGCTCAGGAAGACCTTGGGGTCATCATACTGCCTCTGACATTTATCAGCAGTACAACCCTGGGAAAAGCAGTTCAACACTTGTTGACTCCCAGATTCCTCCTCTGTAAAAATAGGTTAATATACTAACCCCATGCGTTTTTGTGAGGAGTAAATAAGATAAAGTGCTCTGCAAATCTTATTATAGTATATTATTATATTACATCATTATTATAAATGTCAACTATTAATATGAATTATTAAGGATTATTGTTTGACTAATTCTTTGGGTAAAACTCATTCACACAGAGTATTACCTCAACTTGGCCACTGTTTTATCTTTGATCTCTAATTACAGAAAGAAAATTTCCTTGTTAAAGGAATTTCAGATGCCAAATAGTTTGTTAGAAGGGTTTTATTTTTTTTTTTGGTGGGGGTAGGGTAGGGAGGTCCCTGAAATCTTACTAGAGATATTGAGACAGCCTAAGAAGACAAACGTGAGTTAGTTATTTTAGGGTGACTATTTTAGGGTCCCTTCACAAAAAGTTCTTAGATTGTGGCCTAAAGTTGACCATATGCAGGACTGCTGCATATGCTGGCAGGTCCTATTGAGTTCAAGAGGTTTCTATGTGTCTATCTTCCAAGGATCAGCCTCACTAAGTTTGGAGAGCCTCAGCAGTGTCTCAGGGTAATGAGGTTACAGGAACTCCTGAAAACCCAAGATGTAGATGGGTTACATCTGTTTGACTGGAGGAGGTACACCTACCAAGAAATGCAGGGAGGGGTTTAGTGTCCTTTTCCAGCTCTAAATCTTTCTAGCTCTAAATCACATATTACTAAAAATGAATGGGGTCAGAAGGGCAAGTCCTCCCCAGAAGAACCCTTGTTCCCCTGGGGAAATGAGCAGGAGACTAGCAGAGTCCAGGCTTGTGAAGGCCTTATTCCTGAGCACTTCTGCTACAAGAGGATACTGACTTCCCATTGTTGTAAGTTTCTTCCAAATCCTTGACCTGAAATATACAAACTTATTTGTATGCCTCACTATAGACTTTCCTTTTCTTTCCTTTCCCTTCCTAAAAAAAAGGCTGAGCCCCCTCCTATATCTCCATGACCTAAATCTAGCCCCTGTCCTCAGCTTCCTTTCTCTGATGACAACAATTTTCATATTTTTTTCCTGATTCATTAGACTTCGTTATTATTAGGATTTTCTTAGTCAAAGTCTAGGGAATTCATTGATGATTTGTTCAATTTCTTTTTCTGAGACGGGGTTATTTAAGTATTCAACTTCTGTTTATCTGGGCAATTTATATTTTTTTAAAATATTCATTCATCTCATTTAGATTGTTAAATTTATGGGCATACAGTTGGGCAAAGTAATTTCTAATTATTGTTTTAGTTTCCTCCTCTTTGGAGGTGAGTTCATCCTTTTCATTTTTGATATTGGCAATTTGGTTTTCTTCTTTCTTTTTTTAAGTTAAATTGACCAAAGGTTTATCAATTTTATTGCTTTTTTTAAAAAACCAACTTTTAGTTTTATTTATTAGTTCAATAGTTTTCTTAATTTCAATTTTATTAATCTCTCCTTTGGTTTTCAGTATTTCTAATTTGGTATTTACTTGGGGATTTTCAATTTGTTCTTTTTTGAACTTTTTTTAGCAACAGGTCCAATTCATTGATTGATTCTCTATTTTATTCATGTAGGCATTTATCATTGAATAATAAATATATCATATATATATAAAATATATATATATCATTGATTGATATAAAACTTTCCCTAAGAACTGCTTTTGCAGTGTCTCATAAGTTTTGGTAGGTTGTCTCATTATTGTCATTCTCTTGAATGAAGTTATTGATTGTTTCTATGATTTATTGTTAAACTGACTCATTCTTTAGGATTTGATGATTTAGTTTCCAATTAATTTTTGGTTGATCTTTCCACAGCCTTCGATTACATGTAATTTTTATTGCATTATGATCTGAGAAGGATGCATTGACTCTCTCTACCTTTCTACAGTGGATTGTGAGGTTTGCTTAGTCAAAGTCCATATTAATATCTCATTATAGTGTGGAAGTCATTCTGAGTTCTTGAAGGTAATACTAGGGCATCATACATTCTGGTGGGCCTTACCAAACTGGAAAGTCTTCAATTTCAGGTGCAATGGTAGACTTTATTGGTGCTACCCATACAAGCTTTGATAAGTGGCAGGAGGCTCATCATTGATTGATCTTGGAGTGATGAACTTTTGACTATAGTTACTCATGAGCATAGTTTCTTGCACATATCAGGTGAAATATAAATGAGTGATGATCTATGTGTCTGGAGGGAATAAGTTAGATTATTCCAGGAGCATTTATAGGTGAAACTGGGAGGAAGGCAACAAATGGAAGTAAAATGGAACAGATCTGCCAATGTTTCTGTGGTAGTTATATGATCATAGATTTAGGACTGGAAGAGCCAACAGAGATTATCTGATCTAGCCCCATCATTTTACAGATCAAGAATGAGTACCAGGAAGGAGAAATAAATGATTTGCTCAAGTCTGTTACTCACAGGTAATAAATGACAGAGTTGAGATTTGAACATAAGTCTTCTGACTCCAAATACAGGGTTCTTTCCACTATGTTATACTAGACTAAAATGTGAATCACAAACAAAATTTCAAAAATATACTATTGCATTAAGAGAGATCTATCTTTATAATGTTCTTTTTAGGATGCCAGTTAGAAAATTTATAGAGAGTTCTAGTTTGGATGGTAGCATGAAAAGTCATAAGGGTACCCATTTATCTCACATATACTTCAGCAAAGACCTAAATGGGCACTAGATCAAATAATGATCAATTAATCCAAAGACAAAGAATAACCTTCTTTCTTTAGCCTAAGACTTTCAAAAGAGACATTGGAAAGTCTGTAGGCACTGGGAGAGAGGTAATGCCGGGTAAGCCAGAGCAAGCTCAGGTACATAGGCAAAAAGCTTGCTATTGTTCTGATCAGAGACACTCAGAGGTCCCTGAAGCCCACAGTGCTCAGTTTTGAGGGATGAAGTGGGGCAAGTTAGAGTGCTCTAGCAGAGGGGATCTATGGGTATTTGAAACCTGCAGCATTCTGTGTAGCTGGAAGGCAGCATGTCTTAGTTTAGGATTCCCTAGGGGACCAGAATTTCACTGTACTTTGGCAGGAAGTATCTCAGAGACTCTGAAAGACCAGATTGTTCTGACCTAACATGCTTCAGAAAGACTGACCACTACTCTGACCCAGGATGATTCAGGGGGCCCTGAAACCAGCTAGCACTTTGAGCACTGACAAAAACAGGAGAGGGGGAAGCCAGGAGCAGTATCCCAGGAAATTGAGTTTAGGTCTAAACAGGGCTGGATCACCTCACTGAAGTACGTAAGAGGGGACAGAGTCTGATACTGATGCAAAATCCCAAATCAAGAACTAAGGATGGAGATCTTAAATAATATTAACTGCTAGAGATTTATCATATCTAGTTTTTCTAAAATTCAATTCAGGTCCTTCTTTCTTATTTATCTTTTTCATTAAATTTTTCTAGGTCTGAAAGGGGCATACTGAGGTCCCTATTATAGTTTTGTTGTGCACTTATCTCTGTAATTTGAGTTAAGTATTTAGATGCTAAGCCATTCAGTGCACATATATTCTGAATTATTGAATTGATATTGATTGATTGTCTTTATTTAATTGTCTATGGTACCTTCAAGTTTAAGATTTTTGCTAGGGCATAAAACCTTATAAATACAGAAATCCCAAGCATATGCATTATTGATCATAGTGCAATAAATATTATAATCAATAAGGAATATTTTAAAAAGGGATTTAAATTTAAATGGGGACCAAATAATTTAATTCTCAAAAGCTGGTGGGCAAAATAGCAAACCATAGAAATAATAGATAATTTCATCTCAGAACATGAACACTGAAGAGAGAGGTAACATACTAAAACTTCTGAGATGCAGTTAAAACAGTGATTAAAATTTTTTATAATCTAAATAATTTAATTAATAAAAGAAAGAACAAATTGGTTAATAGTGCATACAGCTAAAATAATTAGAAAAGTAATGACTTTTAAAAAATTCAATAAAGCATTAAAATAGAAATCCTAAAAATCAAAGAAGAGAATACAAAAACATAATACAATTCTTGTAATACATACATAGTCAAGTGCAATGGTGGAGTTAAAAGCATTCTAGCATATTTTAGCCTTGATATCTACATTATATGTGAGTATATTTCAATGAATCAACCATTCATAGTTCTTAGAATGAGTGTTAACATTTTTTTTCATTATAGAGTTGTTCTTATTAAGTCAATTATTCTAGGAGCTATTTTCTGAGGGGCAAAACACGTAATAATTCAACTATTACCTAAATTCATTGATTGTGTTTTTTTAGAGAGAATTCTTTTTTTTTTAAATTTAATTTTAGATTTCAACATTTATTTCCACAACATTTTGAGTTCCTAATTTTCTCCCCATCTCTCCTCTCCCCCCACTTGAAGACACCATGCATTCTGATTACTCTCTTCCCCCAATCTGCCCTCTCTTATATCATACCCGTCCCTTCCCTTATCCCCATCATCTCTCTTTTCTTGTAGGGAGATTTCTATACCTCATTTCCTGTATTTCTTATTTCCCAGCTGCAAGCAAAAATAATTCTCAACATTCGTTCCTAAATCTTTGAGTTCCAACTTCTCTCCTTTCCTCCCTCCCCATATATATCCCCACTGTGAAGGCAAGCAATTCAATATAGGCTAAACATGTATAGTTAAGCAAAAGACTTCCATTATAGCCATGCTCTGAAAGACTAACTATATTTCCCTCCATTCTATCCTGTCCCCCATTTATTCTATTCTCTCTTTTGTCCTTGTCCCTCCTCCAAAGTGTTTACTTCTAATTACTCCCTCTTCCCATTTGCCCTCCCTTCTATTATCCCACCCCCCACTTATTCCCTTCTCCCCTACTTTCCTATAGTGTAAGATAGATTTTCATACCAAAGTGAGTGTGCATGTTATTCCTTCCTTAAGCCAGTTGTGATGAGAGGAAGCTTCATTTTTTCCCTCTCACCTCCTCCCTTTTCCTCTCCATTGAAAAAGCTTTTTCTTGCCTCTTTTATGAGAGATAATTTGCCCCATTCCATTTCTCCTTTTCTCCTACCAATATATTCCTCTCTCACCCCTTAATTTTATTTTTTTTAGATATCATCCCTTCCTATTCAACTCACCTTGTGCTCTTTGTCTATATGTGTATAATCCCTCCAACTACCCAAATACTGAGGAAAGTCTCAAGAGTTACACATATTATCTTTCCATGTAGGAATGTAAACAGTTCAACTTTAGTAAGACCCTTATGATTTCTCTTTCCTGTTTACCTTTTCATGCTTCTCTTGATTCTCGTGTTTAAAAGTCAAATTTTCTATTCAGCTCTGGTCTTTTCATCAAGAATACTTGAAAGTCCTCTATTTCATTGAATGACCATTTTCCCCCTGAAGTATTATACTCAGTTTTTCTGGGTAGATGATTCTTGGTTTTAACCCCAGTTCCTTTGACTTCTGGAATATCATATTCCAAGCCCTTTGATCCCTTAATGTAGAAGCTGCTAGATTCTATGTTATCCTGATTGTATTTCCACAATACTTGAATTGTTTCTTTCTGGCTTCTTGCAGTATCTTCTTTTTGACTTGAGAACTCTGAAATCTGGCTGCAATATTCCTAGGAGTTTTTCTTTTCAGTTCTCTTTCAGGAGGTAATTGCTGAATTCTTTCAATGTTTGTTTTACCCTCTGGTCTAGAATATCGGGGCAGTTTTCCTTGATAATTTCATGAAAGATGATGTCTAGGCTCTTGTTTTGATCATGGCTTTCAGGTAGTCCCAAAGTTTTTAAATTGTCTCTCCTGAATCTATTTTCCAGGTCAGTTGTTTTTCCAATGAGATATTTCACATTATCTTCCATTTTTCCATTCTTCTCTCTTTGTTCTGTGATATCATGCTTTCTCACAAAGTCCTTAGCCTCCATCTGTGCCATTCTAGTTTTGAAAGAACTATTTTCTTCAGTGAGCTTTTGAATCTCCTTTTCCATCTGGCTAATTCTGCTTTTGAAAGCATTCTTCTCCTCATTGGCTTTTTGAACCTCTTTTGCCAATTGAGTTAGGCTAGTTTTCAAGGTGTTAATTTCTTCAACATTTTTTTGGTTCTCCTTTATCAGGGAGCTGATCTGCTTTTCATGCTTTTCTTTCATATCTCTCATTTCTCTTCCCAGTTTTTCCTCCACCTCCCTAACTTGATTTTCAAATTGTTTTTGAGCTCTTCCATTGGGTGGGCTGGGACACAGAAGCCTTGATTTCTGTGTCTTTGCCTGATGGTAAGCATTGTTCTTCCTCATCAGAAAGGAAGGGAGGAAATGCCTGTTCACCAAGAAAGTAGCTTTCAATAGTCTTATTTCTTTTCCCTTTTCTGGGCATTTTCCCATCCAGTGACTTGACCTCTGAATATTCTCCTCACACCCACCTCGCCTCCTGGTCCTCCCAGCCAGCATTTGGGGACTGAGATTCAAATGCTGCTTCCAGCCTTAGGGCTTTTGGCGGGGGCAGGGCTGCTATTCAGTGTGAGAATTAAGTTCAGGTGGTCAGGTTGAGGCAGGGCCGCCTCTCAGGCTCAGTTCCCTCAGGGGGTTTATGCACAGACCTTCCACAATGGATCCAGGCTCCCGCCCGCTTGGGGAGCCCCTGTCTGCAGCCGCCTCTCAGCTTCTATCTCCCGGGGGGGCCCGAGCCATGGGGGCACCCCACTCCCCTCTCAACCCGCCAAAGAGACTCTCTCACCAACCCCCGTCACCTGTGGGCGGAGGGACTTGTGCAGCCGCTGGAGATCCCGTCCCTGAAGCCTGCTTGGGTCTGTTTCTCTCGGTGCCGTGGCCGCAGCAGGTCTGGGCTGGGCTGGGCTCCATGTCTGCAGCACGACAGACCTTTTGCGAGAG
Organism: Notamacropus eugenii; assembly: GCF_028372415.1. Lineage (NCBI taxonomy): Eukaryota > Metazoa > Chordata > Mammalia > Diprotodontia > Macropodidae > Notamacropus > Notamacropus eugenii. Next base: position 144,834,968 of record NC_092877.1, on the reverse strand, counting down.
GTTTGCAGGTCCCTCTGTGGGTGGAGGGACCCACGTGGCCGCTGGAGGTCCCATCCCTGAAGCCTGCTCGGATCTTTTCCTCTCAGCTCCCAGTCTTGGCGCCCAGTCCGCAGCGCGAAGGACCCCCCGCGAGAGGTTTGCAGGTCCCTCCGGAACAGAAATCTCCCTCGCTCCAATATTCCGTGGCCTCTGGGTGCAGAATTCGCCATGAGTTGCTCCCCTGTAGCCGTTCTGTGGGTTGTGGGTTCGGAGCTATGTGTATGTGCGTCTTTCTACTCCGCCATCTTGGCTCCGCCCCCCCCAGCCTATTTTTCAAGGTGTTATTTTCTTCAGCATTTTTTGGGTCTCCTTTAGCAAGCTGTTAAGTCACTTTTCATGATTTTCTTGCATTGCTCTCATTTCTCTTCTCAATTTTTCCTCCACCTCTCTTACTTGATTTTCAAAGTCTTTTTTGAGGTCTTCCATGACCTGAGACCATTGCAAATTTATTTTGGAGGTTTTGGATGAGGAAACCTTGACTTTGATGTCTTCCTCTAATAGGATGCTTTGCTCTTCCTCATCCAAAAGGATGGAGGAAAATACTTGTTCACCAAGAAAGTAACCTTCCTCAGACTTATTTTTCCCCCTTTTTTTTGGGCATTGTCCCAGTCAGTTACTTGACTTTTGAGTCCTTTGTCAAGTGGAGGGTATACTCTGGAGACCTGTAAGTTCTCAGTTTCTCCAAGGTGGCACAATCAAGGGAGAGGAGTTTACTCCTCTCCTGGCCTGTGCTCTGGTCTGGGAGCAACCACAAACTTTTTTGCCCAGGATCTGCAAATACGGTTCCCTCTTCACAACCACCTCCAATTCTACCACATCAGTGCTCCTCCTTACCCCAAGGGCACCACTCAGGGCTCAGATTTAGATCAGCTCCTTGCCCAGTGTCTTAAAGTGGATGTTGCTGCTGCCTGGGGCCAGTGCTAGGGTAGGATCCTGCTCCCTTCTCACCCAGGTGAAAGAGCTTTCTCACTGACCTTTGAAGCTATCTTTGGTGTTTGTGGGTTGAGGAATCTGGGAACCGCAACTTCTATCTGTGACTCCACACCCTGAAGCCTGCTGCAGCCCTGTCTGTTTTGTTCCATGTGGCCAAGGCTGGGCTGTGCTCCACTCTGAACCTGGTGCAGTAGACCTTTCTTGTTGACCTTCCAGGCTACCTTAGGCTGGAAATCTCTTTCATTCTGTCGTTTTGTGACTTCTGCTACTCTAAAATTTGTTTAGTCATTTTTACTAGATATTTATGGGCTTTGTGGGGAGAGGTACAAAAAATCTGTCCTTAAGCTCTGCCATCTTGGCTCTGCCCTAATTGATTGTTTTAAAAAGAGAGAAAAATGAAATTACCAATATCAAAAAATAAAAAAAACAGAATTCACAACAAAAGAAGAGGAAATTAAAGAAATTATTAGAACCTATTTTGCTTTATTATGTGATAACTTAACAGATAAATTAATTAAATGGATGAATATTTATGGTTGGTTAGTTGTTGTCCTTCATTCTCCAAGAGGACCAAAATGACATCACCATGATAAAGTGAAATTTCAGTGTGTCCCACTGTGGCTGATCAGAGCAATAAGAGCTCAGAATGCCCTACCACAGGTTGGGCATAGATAGTTCATGTGAATATTTGGGGTGGATACCCCAAATTGGTGCATCCTACATTTACTTTGTGCTGTCTCAATTCTGCTTTGCTCATAGACCACAACACCCTTTCTGATGTGGGCATGCCAAGATGAGCAATCCTGTCCCATTGTCTCCCATGTTGCACAGTCACATCCAAAGTTCTTGAGAGAAACCTTGAGAGCGTCCTTGTATTGCTTCCTCTGACCACCATGTGATAGCTTGCACCATGTGAGTTCTCCATAAAATAGTGTCTTTGGCAAGCATACATTTTGCATTCAAACAATGTGGCCAGCCCATCAGAGTTGCACTCTCTGAAGCATAGTTGGAATGATTAGCAGTTCAGCTCAAGGAAGGACTTCAGTGTCTGCTATCTTATCCTGCCAGATAATCCTCAGAATCTTCCTAAGACAGTTCAAATGGAAGCAATTCAGTTTCCTGGAATGGCGCTGGTAGACTGTCCATGTTTCACAGGCATGAAACAATGAGGTCAGCACAACAGCTCTGTAGACCTTCAGTTTGGTATTCAGTCTTATATCTCTTCTCTCCCAAACTTTTCTTCAGTGTCTCCCAAACACTGAGCTAGCTCTGGCAATGCATGCATCAACCTCATTGTCAATGTGTACATCCCTGGAAAGAACACTACCAAGGTAAGTGAACTTATCCACAGCGTTCAAAACTTCTCCATTTGTTGTAACTGATGGTTCCATATATGGATGGTATGGTGGTGGATGATGGAGCACCTATGTTTTCTTGGTGTTAATTATTAGGCTAAAATTAGCACAGACAGCAGAAAATTGAGTGCACAATCATCTGCAAACAGAAAATCATGCACCAGCTCTTCTTCCACTTGATCTTGGCTTGTAGCCTTTTCACATTGAAGAACTTACCATCAGTATGGTAGCTCACCTTGATGCCATGTTCATCATCACTGAAAGCATTTGACAACGTGACTGAAAACATCATGCTTAAAAGCATGGGAGCAAGCAAATAGTCCTGTTTCACTCCATTGGTGACTGAGAAGGCATGAGAGCATTGTTCACTATCCAGAACCCGGGCAAACATACCATCATGAAACTGACATGCAATATAGATAAAATTCTGTGGGAAACCAAATTTTGACATAATTTTCCATAAGCTCTCATGAGTAACAGTTAAGGGTCTTGATCAGATCTACAAATGTTGTGTACAGACCTCTGTTCTGCTCCTGGCATTTCTCCTGGAGTTGTTGGGCAACAAACACCATATTGACTGTGCCTTGGCCCTTTCTGAAGCCATACTGTCTCTCAGATATATGATCATCTTCCAGGTGAAGGATCAGCCTATTAAGAAGGACTCTAGCAAGAATTTTGCCAGCAATGACTAAGAGAGAGTTCCCCCTGTCATTGTCATAGGACAAACTATTCTCTTTACTTTTATAGAGATGGACAATGGAGGTATCCTTGAACCTCCTGTTCAAGGAGGGGATAAGGGAGGGGGATAACGTTCTGTTTCCATACAACCTGGAAAATTTCAGTCAGCTTTTGTACGGGCAATGGTCCCCCTACCTTGTAAATCTCAGCTGGAATAGAATCAGCACCAGATGCTTTGCCACACCAAAGGAGCCTAATGGCCCTCAAAATCTCTTCTTCAGTTGGAAGTTCAGCTAAGGAGGGATTGACTTCAACCTCAGTGGCCTCAGCATTGACTGATGATGATCTATTGAGAACATTATGGAAATGTTCAGCCCATCTCTCTAGGATCTTGACCTTATCACTAATTAATGTGGCTGTATCAGCACTGAGCAGTTGTGATGCACCATAGGTTTTTGGTCCATAAATAACTTTCAGGGAAACATAAAAGTGCTTTGGATTGTTATTATCAGCATAAAACTGAATTTCATCTGCCTTCTTACTGAGCCAAGAAATCTGCACCTCTCTAAGCTTTGCTTGTACTTTGCTTTTGATGGAATTGAATGCTGCCTTCTTACAGGTAGATGAACTATCCTGCTGGTAAATCCTGTGAAGTTCTTGTTTTTCATTTAGCAGCTTCTGAATTTCCTTATCATTTTCATCAAATCAGTCTTGATGTTTGCGAGTTTTCTGACCCAGATGAGCAATGCAGTGCTGTACACCAAATCTCTGAAAGTTGCCCACTCCATTTCTGCTCCACTGTTGCCAACTATGTGTTGGCTCAACTTTCCCTTCAAGTTAGCAACAAACTGTTTACGCTCAGAGAACAGCTCCAATTTGTTGATATTAATTCTTCTGGTAGTCATTTTACCTTGGGGTGGCACTTTTGATGAATGCAAATATTTAGCTTGGAAAGGATAAGTCTATGATCAGTCCAGTACTCTGCACCACACATTGCCTGTGTCAGTCTCATATCTTGTCTGTTTCTTCTCCTTACAATCACATAGTCCATTAGATGCCGATGTTCGCTGTGAGGGTGCATCCATGAAGTTTTATTGCTTTTAGGTAAATGGAAAAATACCTAGATTAACAGATTAACAAATGGAGAATTTAAATAACCTAACCTCAGAAAAAAAGATGAAAAATTCAATAATCTCCCAAGAGGGATAAAAACTGCAAGTATTAGATAGGTTTACAAGTCAATTCTGTCAATCATTCAAAAATCAATTCTAATCATACATAAACCATTTACAAAAATAGAAAGAGAAGGGATCTTATTAAATTACTCTTATGGTACAGATATGGTCTTTATACCTAATCCAGGGTAAAACAAAGCAGAGAGGGAAAACTACTGACCAATATGTTCAATGAATATCAACACAAAAATTTTCCATAAAATGTTAGCAAAAAGACCTTAGCAACATATTATGGTTTATGAATTAATGGAATACTATTGTGTTATGAAAGGTGAAAGGAATGGAGTCAGTAACCTGGAAGGGTTCTGTGAACTGATGCAGAGTGAAGTGGGAGGGACCAACAGAACAAAGTTATATAATATATACACAACATACAGTAACTGCAACATTGTAAAGAAAAACAACCGTGAAAGACAAGATGCCGATGCACTGACCAACTGACTCCATAGACTCAGTGATGAAGAATATTTCCCTCTTCTTGATAGAGATGTGATAGATTAGAGGTGCAGAATGAGATATAAGTTTTCAGAAATGGCTGATATATGGATTTGTTTTGTTTGACTGCCTATTGGTAATATAATACATATATTGCTGACCCATTTGTGGAATGGATAGATATCTCATCCAGAATTTGACCCACTCAATATCTCAGGGAGACTGATATTTCCACCTATGTGGAGGCCATAGTAGAATATTTCCTCTTCCACTGTCCTTTTTCCTAGAAGATTATCATACCAGGATTATATCTATACATTAAATATCAGTAGTCAAGAGGTACAATTCTTTTGAGACTTGGGAGAAATGCCATTTTCCTTGATCACTCTCAAGGAGAGGGTAACATCTTACCCTTGATAGCAAAGCTCCCACCAAATACTAGCTAATATGTAAGATAATCATAAATAGCCTGTAAAGTTCTTTATCAATTTAAACTGCAAACAGGAATTAGGGAAATTATATAGATTAGAGTGTATGATAGGATATAAATAAATGAGTTCTTCAAATAAGAATGAGATAAGATCTCAGCTCAATCAAAGAGATATCTCCCCAAGAAGTGTCTACTTTCAGTAGCCTTTAGGGTTACAGAAATCAAGAGGCTTGTTGGGGGCCAGATTTTCTACATGTTTGTGGCCCTGGGGAGATCTTCAGTCCATTGTTTGAAAGCTTCACTTGATTCTTTTGGATTCCTGAAATTGCTTCAGTAGTCCCTTTGAATCTGAAGAATTCTTTTCTCCAATTGCATGGGTACAAAATATTATGGATTCAGTGGACTTTCACCCTATCATGAGCCAAATCTCTTTCCATATATGTGTGTGTGTGTGTGTGTGTGTGTTTGTGTATAGCATGCATTGCCACTGGGGTGACCTTCAGGAAATAGCTCCACGTTGGACAGGGAGTGAGATTACATTCACAAAAGAGTATTTTACCAATTGTAGTGGAAAAAGGTGGAGCTAATGTTAGTGCAAAAAACAAAACCCACAAACCCAGAAAACCAGGAAATCAGTGTATACACATATACATACATATATTTGTATATATACACCTATACATATATAGGTGTGTATATATTTGTGTATATATGTATATGTGTATCTATCAATATATATGTGTATATATATATATATATACATATATACATACCTATACATATTAGTGTGTGTATCTATATATCTGTATATCTATATCTATGGATAGCAGTGAATAGAAGGAACATTAAAGGGATGCAACAAAGGAGAAAGCTTTGGAACATGTTGAATTTATTATATATTTTTAAAAATAAACTAGATATAATAGGAACCCAAGGTTTCATCTGCTATCTCTTTTTTCTATTCTGCTTTTGCTGCTGCTGCCCCTGCTCAGTACTCTTTCCTCTCTCTTTCTTCAGATCAATTCAAGCTTCCCCAGGTCAGCCGAGAAACCCCACCTCCATACAGTCTCAAAGTCCAGTGTACATGGCTCAAGGGGGATTGCTCTTAAGACACTGTGCTATATCTCCCAAGGGTCCATGCAGCTCTCCAAAGTGCAATGTTCATGTATGGAAGTGTTTATATCTATGAATATTTGTCAAATTCAGGGCAATGAAATATTAAAATTAAAATCTTGAAAAAATTGCTTGTTAGAGGTGTCCTTATTATCCTTGAGGATGAAGTTAACTCATTCGCACTACAATTGCTGTGGTGAGTCAGCATACACTAATGTGATAAGCAGCCCTCCTTGTTTTGACTCATTTCCTATGGTATTAGATGAGTTTCCAAGATTCCTATTGAAAAGGTATTAGTAGCTTGAATGTTTGGCAGCATTCTGTTGGACCTGGATGTCTAGTGCAGATCATGTGACCTCTTTGTTTTTTTCTTGACTGCCTATTAGTCATTTTTTTCAGTTTCTGTAGACAGTACATTTAACGTAGGTTTGAATTGTTCAAAAAATTTGTTGTTCAGTCATGTCTGACTCTTTGGGATCCCATTTGGGGTTTTCTTTGCAAAGCTACTGGAGTGGTTTGCCACTTCTTTCTTCAGCTCCTTTTACAGATGAGGAAACCATCTTCCCCAGAGTCATACAGCTGAAAAGTTTCTGAGGCTGCATTTGAACTTGGAAAGATGATTCTCCCTAACTCTAGGACCAATGTTCTATCTGATGTACTCCTTCGTTGCCCAGAAAATTGTTGGGAGTAAATACACTGAGGCTGTTTAGCTGACGTGCAATAGATTGGGTATATATGGATTTGGGAAGGGAGTCTTTCAGTTCTGTCATTTTTCTGAAGGCCTATGACATCCCCCAAATTGAAGATCTGGCGTTACTCTGTTCATTTGTCCTATGATTCTCCACTCATGCTTGCTACGTGACCTGTCCCACAATGACCCAGGTCTTAGCTTTTTTTTTTGAGGCAGTTAGGTGGTGCAGTAGATGGAGCACCGGATCTGGAGTATAGAAGACCTGGGTGAAAATCTAGTCTCAGACTTACTGTAATGACCCTATGTAAGTCACCATACCTCTGTTTTCCTCAGTTCCCTCAACTGCAAAACCAGGATAATAATACGCATCATCACAGGACTGTTGTGAGGATCAGATGAGATACTATTTGTAAAGCACTTGGCACAGCTCCTGGTACCTAGTGGGTCTTTAATAATGCTTGCTTCCTTCTCCCTTGTCACTCAGTAGAAAGGTTTCAGTCAACACAAAGGAAACTAAGCAACTTCATCCTTGTCCCAAATATGGGAAATGTACCTCCACATACTACACTCTATACCTTCTGAAGACCGTGGAAGGAGATGACATCATGGGTCCAAAACCATGCAGAACAAGTCAGTGGCAGAGCCAGGCAGGCTTCTGATGACCAGCCTGATTCTTGGATCATTAGTTATAATTCTGAAGCTTAATTGTCTTGATCAGGATACCAGTCTTAGGATTGCTCTGCTTGGAAAATGGGCTCAGGACTGCCATACTGAATGATGTGCTCTCTCTGTGGTAACCTTTTTGAACAAAGTAAGCCCATCATCCTCTTGTTGCCCAACATCGTCCCATCTAGCTTGAACTTTGTGATCCTACTTTACCACCCTTTTCCTGTTTGTACTATAGACCCATGTCATATGACTTTCTAGGATGTGTGGAAAGGAGAAGACTTAGTAGGCGAAATCATAGCTGTCCTGTAGAAGACTGATTTTACTTATCCTTGGAGAGCAGAATGAAGATCAGGGTTGGTGGGGTTCGAAAGGGTCAAGAAGTTACCAAGAAGCAAATTTAGGTTTGTTTTTTTTTTTTTTGGTCAGGTAACATTTTGTTTTTTGAACAAAAGTACTTTTGTTTTTGGAGGAAATCAGGGTTAAATGATTTGCCCAGGGCCACACAACTAATGAACATCTGAGACTGAATTTGAACTCAGGTCCCCCTGATTCTAGGACCAGTGCTCTATCCACTGTGCCACCTAACTACCCATGGGGAACACATCCTAACAATTCAAGCCATTGCAGGGTGGAACTCCTTGCCTTGATAAGTAGTGAGTTCTCTCTCCATCTCTGGAGGTCTTTAAGGGAAAGACATATTCCCACTTGTTGGATGTTAGAGAAAAGTTTCTTGTTCAAGGATGGGTTTGGCCTCGATGGCTCCTGAGGTCCCTTCCATCACTGAGAGTCTATGATTATCTGTAAGTTTATAAAATAATCAACACAAGTGAAAGCTTGTCAGAACATCATGCTGCCCTTGCTGTAACTTCCTGAAAGAGAGGAGTCTGGCGTGCAACCATGTCCGAGGCCTGGGGTGGTGCTATAGCCTGAGGGAAAGAATGAGTGATCAATCCATTCAAAGGGTTGCTTTGTCATTTTGTAGGGCAATTCCTTGGCCTGAGGTTAAGCCCCTATGACCCTTCTCCCTTTTCACTGAAAGGAACTCAGAGCATTGGTTGACTTTGACTGATTATAGAGGTGGTCAGAGCAGCTGGAAATGACCAACGGGTGGTGCAATTTGGGGGGGGAGGGTGGATTGATTCACTTTTTTTTTTAGGACAAACTTGGAAAACATGTTAGTGTTATGGAGAGAATGGTGAACTTAGACTCAGGGGATTTATAAATCTAGATTTTGTGTAAGGGACAGAATTAGAGCAAAGTAAAAAAAAGAAACAATCCTTGCTCTCAAGGAAATTATATTGCATAAGGGGTGGGGGAAGACAACAAAGGTACTAGTAAACATATACAGGATAATTACAAGGTTAATTTTTCAAGGGCAGAACTAGAAAGAACCAGACTTCAAACTTGGGCATTTGAACTGAATCTTAAAGGAAACTAGGCAGAGAAAAGATGGAGATATGTCCTAAACTTAAAGTGGTTAGTCAGTACCAAGGCACAGAAATGGGAGATGGGATGTTCTGTATGAGGAACAGGAAGGAGGACAGTTTGGCTCAACTATAAATTGGCTGTGACAATTATAGTTAATACGAAAAATGAAAAAAGGAGAGTTCACAACAAAAGAAGAGGAAATAAAAGAAATTACTAGAAAACACAAGAACTAAACTGAAAAGTCCCTAGGTAGTACAGTAGATAGAGCACTGGGTCTGAAGTCTGGAGGACCTGAGTTCAAATCTGCCCTTGGACACTTACTGGCTGTGTCACCCTGGGCAAGTCACTTAACCTTGTTTGCTTCAGTTTCCTTAGCTGTAAAATGAGCTGGAGAAGGAAATTTTAGACTCCTCCATTATTTCTGCTAAGGAAACCCTAAATGGGGTCACAAAGTGTTGGACACAATTCTAACAGCAACGATAGGGGAAGCCATTGGAAAATATGGCTTCCCTTCTTTCTTCCTCTCCTTATTTCCTCCATCAAGATCAGAGAGACTTGAACAGAGGGAAAAGAAACAAGAAGAGAGAGAGATTGAATGTGCGGCTAGAGAAATCGATCACTGATGGAACATGGTCCCAAAGAAAATGAGAGGGGATGGGATCAAGAACACAGGTGGAAGAGTTAGCTTTGGAAAGGAGGGTCACCAGAGTAAGTGGCAGTGGGTGTAATAGGGCTAGTGTTTATACTATAATATGCTGAAATGAAAGTTCAATCCGTTCTAGACACAAATGAGGAGCTGATGCTTTAAAATGGGATAGTTCAGCATCTTCCTTTCATTAGAGAAGTGGTGAACTGTGGGATAGGAATATTATATAGACTGTCAGATGTGGTTGCTGTGTTGTTTGGTTTTGCTTGTGTCCTTTGTTATAGGAGAAAGCTTGTGTATACATGTGTGCATGCATGTATATGTGTTGCATAAGCCACTGCTTCCTCTTCACCAGTCTCCTACCCATAACCTTAAATCCCCTGCTTTCCTTTTTTCTGGAAAATCTATTGCAAAGTGAAACACTTATGAGTTTAGGAAAATTTGAGCCAAGATCCAATTAAAAAGCAAATTATGACAATCAGGTTTAATGGATGGAGACTTGGTTTTTCCATGATAATCTTCTCAGCTCTTGAATGTTTCCAGGACATCATCTGAGTGTACTGGCCTTTCTCCTTTCAGTTTCAGACATCCGGAAGGAAAGAGCATAAGCCCTCACCAAGCAGAGACATTGGTTCTGCTTAGAATGAAATCAATGACAGAGAAATTGTAGGATTAACTAAAATCCCTTGATTTTGCAAAGTAAAGAAGTCACTGATGATGCTGAAATGAGGAAATGCATTCATTTGTGCTCTGACCCAACTTTCTTTAATGTTGAAAGTCTGGAAACTTCAATAAACACAACATTGAACTCAGGCGAAAAGCAAAGAGAGTTGAACATAGGATGGAAAAGGTCATTCAGTCCATTTCTTTGCCTCCTAGAGGATATATTTTTTAAAATGGTCCAGTACAAAATTAAGAAAACATTTACTGAGTGTGCTGTTGAAAGATTCAGATATATTTGAGCATGGCCTGATCTCTGCTTCCTGAATCACTTAATGTTTTATAATATTCCAAGTGATGTTTTAGACCAGCAGGACTAGGAAAACATATGGACTCATTGGCTTTTAGAAATAGAACATAATGGAGAGTCAGCGCACTATTTACATTCTGAGGCTACTAGGGAGCTGTAATTATTTAGAAACCCTGTTAATAATTTAAAGGAAAGAGATTTAAGTGAGGATGAGTCTTCATGCTTTGGCAATGAGTGGAAACTAGTTGGTTCTTAAAGACTGCCTATATGAGTTACATTTGGGATACTTAATATTAATCATTTTATATATTGAAAATATTTATTAGGCATCTTCAGAGCACTGTGGTAGGTGCTGAAGAGATACAGGGTTGAGGTAAGACATCATTGTTGCACAGCATTGTAGAGGAAAAACAATCTTAAAAGATTTTAAAACTTTACAATACAACGATAAACTATAAATCCAGAAGACAAAATATGAAACACACATTTCACCTTTCACAAGGGTGATGAACTTAAAATTCAAAGAGTTGCATGTGGTCTTCCCCATTAGGATTTGAGCTCCTTGAGAGCAGGGGCTGTCTCTGGCTTTTCACTGAATCCCCAGAGCACAGGCACCTCACTTAACCTCTCACTGCCCTAGGGAGTTCTCTTAAGTCTTTAAAGTTGCAGAGAAAGTGCTTATTTGCACTGTTGGAAGGAGTTTCCTTATCTGTGAGTTCCTATGCCAATGAAAACATGACTTTAAGCCCTATGCCTAGCCTATGGTGTTTGTAAGAGGTTTTGAATGACATACTCCTTGGGAGAAAAGTGATATTGAGTTACTTCCATATACAGCTGTTTGATGCTCTATAAAGAGTCATCACTGGACAGGGGCTTTGTTGGTGTTTAGTCATTTTTACTTATGTCTGACTCTTTGTAAGCCCATTTGGGGTTTTCTTGGCAAAGATACAGCCATTTCCTTCTCCAACTCATTTTACAGATGAGGAAACTGAGGCAAATGGGGTTAAGTGACTTCCTCAGGGTCACATAGCCAGTGTCTGAGGTTGGGGGAGGGGCTTAGAGTTCAGCCCTTTCATTTTACAAGTGAGGAAACTGAAGTCCAAAGATGAGAAACCACAGGTAGAAAGTGGAAGAGTTATACTTGAAACTGAGTTCTTTGAATTCAAATTCTATTCTCTTTACACTGAACTACACAGGTAGGGAAGCTGAGATCCAAAGTAAGGAAGTGACTTGCCCAAGATCTGGTTGCCTTACTGTCTCAGGTACATTCATGAGGAGTCAGTTTAAGACAATCGTCCCACAAAATACCCCTTTCTCCAAATGTAGCCTCAGAGTTGGATTGATAAACTTCCAAGATGAGTCATGAGAACAAAAATGAATGGCTGAATAATTAATCATGGGTTCATAGAAGGTCAAGACTTGCCCTACAATTACACTTGCATGGTGGATGCCTGGACCTCCAGGTTAGATCTTAAGGACATGCTGCCTCTGTGCAGGACTAGTGGAGATGTTCTTTAAAATGCCACAAAATCTTTCTTTGCATGTTAGGGTTTGGGTTACGTGTCCCTGCAAATTCTAGAATGAGATGAGTGCAAGTGGAATATAAAAAGGGCAGTGCTGGGTCACATGAATTATTGCTTACAGGGGAGGAACAAGAAACAATTTTATTTTAAAGGGAGAAACCAGTCTTGCACAGAGAAGTAGTCACCCTGAGGTAAGTGGAACTCAGGTCATATGCCTTGAGAGTCAGAGTGGCCCATTGCAGAGAGACCTGGATCTGGAAAATAGATTGAAACTTTGCCTAAGACAATTAATGGTTGTGAAGTATAGGCAAACTGATTTGTTTCTCAGAGCCTCAGTGTTCTCATCTGTTAAATGGACACAATAATATCTGAATGACTGTAATGGCAAGCAAAGGAGAATCTTTTGCCATTTTTGTTTTAATATAATTAAGAGTCTCTGGATGGAATAGTGTGATTAAAGAAGACCTTTCCCATCCATTGATGGATCTGAGAAGATTTGTAGGAAAGACCACACCTTTTGTGAATGAGACACTGATTCTCAAGGGCTGGGATGCCCTCTGGCTCTAAAAAGTGCATAAAGACTCTGAGGTGAGGTATTATTTTGGGGCTTAGTTTTTGGAAGGAGCTTTGTGTGCCAGATGAGACTCTGGGTAGTCACTAAGCAGCCTCCTGGCTTTGAAAACCCAGATGTTGGTGCTTCCCTTCCTGGTAACTATGTATGTATGTCATGGTCAGACAGTTGATCTGTCTGTTGATCTGTGATATATGTATTACTTATGTCAGACAGTTGGAAGCCCTGTTTGTTGATTTTGATTTCTCTGTATTTTCTCTGAAGTTCAGGATGCTAATTTTTCCCCCTGAACTAAGTGAATGATATATGTGCTTGATTAAAGTAGATTGTGGACCCCTCAAAGTCGCCTTTCTTTTTAGAAAAGCAGATCTAAGAACCCATGAGAGCAGACCCCCCCTGTGTATGTTGGGTTGCTTGCTTTTACAATGACTTACCTCATAAGGTTGTTGTGAAGAAGGTTCTTTGCAAACCTCAAAGTGCTCTATAAATGTGAGTTATGTTGTTCAGTGTAGCCCACATGTGGGCATTATTTATTATGGAATCATCTTATTCCATGGACCAGTATGGTACTGGCCAGGGGATAAATGCCTTAATAAATCAAAGAATAAGCACTTTTTAAACATTTACTATGTGCCAGGCACTGTGCTAAGTATTTGGGACACCAAGAAAAGCAAAAATAATTTTGCTTTCAAGGAGCTTACATTTTATGTGGGACCCAACACACACATAATGAAGGATACATAAGAGCTATAAAGAAGAGACAGAAGGTAAGCTTAGAGGGCAAAAGCATCAATCAGTCCAATTTATTAAGCACCAACTAAGTTCCAGCCACTGTGCATGTGAGATGCTGGAAATATAAAGCAAAAAATAAAACCAGAAGGAGTTTACATTTAATTAGTGGGATTCATCATTTACATTGACAAATCAATACAATATAGTCTGAGGGGAGAGAGAGAGAGAGAGAGAGAGAGAGAGAGAGAGAGAGAGAGAGAGAGAGAGAGAGAGAGAGAGAGAGAGAGAGAGAGAGAGAGAGAGAAAGAGAGAGAAAGAGAGAGAGAGAGAGAGAGAGAAAGAGAGAGAGAGAGAGAGAGAGAGAGAGAGAGAGAGGAGAAAAAGAGAGGCAAAGAGAGAGAGAACAAGAGACACACACACAGAGAAGAGAGAGCAGTAAAGATGAAGGGGCATCAGAGAAGGTGGAATTCCCACCAGTGGTGGCTGGTGACCCTCACTAAGCCTGAAAAAAGGGGAAGGATTCTGAGAGGCAGAGGGGAGGCAGTCAAGCATTCCAGGCAGGTGGGTCAGATTGTATAAAGGGCATGAAATCACATATGGAATGCTAAATTGAGGCATTAGTAAGTTTGACTGGAACATTGAGGGGATGTGTAATTAGCCTGGAAAGGTAGGCTGTAGCCAGAATGTTGGAGAGTTTTATATTTTCAGTCCAGGAGTTTGTGTTTAATTGTCGAGGCAATAGGGAATCTCTGAAAGTGCTTGACCGAGGAAGGGAAATGATCAGATTCAACCTAGGACATTTATTTGGTTGCTCCTCTGACAGTAATCGTCGCAGAAGTGGATGAACCAGGGTACTATGGGAAAGTGGTTTTGTGTTGGGGGATCCTTGATCTCCTACAAGCATAGGGATGCCCCACTCTATTACGCTGCAGAGAGATTCTAGACTCACTCACCTAATGCACAAATCCACAGACAACCCCTTCAGACTCCTGTGAAAATCCTGGCAAATATACTCTGGAGCCGAAGCTTGGAGAACAGAAGGCAGAGCTTGGTGCGCACGCAGGCACCCTTGGAGAATTAGAGTGGTCCCAGTGCTTTCTGCTGGTGCTGGGCACATCTTTGTACAGCCAAGCGTGAGGTTTCCCCAGGACCCTGAAGCTGCAGGAGACTGATTTGGGGGCATTCTGGGTGGAGAGTTAGATCAGGCAGGGCCTTCAAACCCTTGGCTTGAGGAAGCAGCCCTGAGGCGTTCTTGGCCTGTCCACCACAATACACCAGGGACATCTTGAGGACAACTCAGTCCCCAAGAGGCCCCGCCTCCGCCCCATCCAGGCTGAGAAAGCATCTTCCTCTCAGGGAGTTCCAGAAAGGATCCTGCAGGGTCACCAGTGTTCTCAGCCTAGCAGAAGGACAAAGGCCTCAGGTAAAACTAGGCTGAGAAGTCCTGGAAGCCCTTGGAACTGAACACAGGAGTAACCTGTGAGCCCAGCAGCTTACAGAAGGGAGAGGTCCTAGAGCGCTGTGATGAAACAGCCCTGCAGTCCCTTGAAGGTCCGGGACACTACACTCTGCAGGCACCACCAAAACCATTGGGGCATAGAGCTTTATGTTAACTTGAGTGATACCCAGTTGATAAATCTCAAAGAGGATAGCAACCACCCCAAGCCCAGATAAAGAAAGGAACTACAGGAACAGGAATACTTGGAGGAAATGAAACAATACAGAATAGATACAAAATACAGATACAGAATGGAAAGGGTAGAGAGAAAAGAATGGCAAAGAAAATTGACAGCCTAAAGAACTGAATGCCCTGAAAATTAAAATGCACCAGACAAAAACCAGTAACTTAATCATACAAGAAGAAATATCAAAACAAACAACAAATTAAAAAAAATTAAGAAATATAACATGACAAACAACTGACTTAGAAAACAAGTAAAGGAGGGATGACCCAGGAATTACTGGATTCTCTGAAGAATTATGATCAGAAAAGAAGTCTGAATGCCATATTTCAGGAAACTGTAAATGAAAATGAAAATCCTAGAACCAGTGAAAAAAGGAAACGAAAATAGAAACAATCTATCATTCACCCTTAGGGGAATAAACAAGAACAACACAGAACGACAGCCCAATGAGAATCCCTAGGAACATCAGAGCTAAAACCCAGAGCTTCCAGGCCAAAGAAAAATGACTCTAAGCAGTCAAAAGGAGTTCAAATACCAAGGAGCCACAATAAAGACTATGCTAGACTCAGTAGCTGCCACTATAAAGAAGGGTAGAGTTGGGAGTAGGATATTCCAAAAAGCAAGAGACAAAGATCTACAACCAAGGATAACTTATTTGACAAAACGAAATATAATCCTACAGGGGAAAAATTTTATCTTTAATGAAATGGAGGATTTCCATGCATTGGTGATGGGAAGACCAGAATTGAATAGACATTTGGAAATTGGAAATTCAGGAAACAAGAGAAAGGTACACATTTATTTATATAATTGAAAGAGTATATGTGGGGATGAATTGTTTACGCATTATTGAAGGATAAGGAACAAATGTCTTCTTACAACTCTAATATCTTTAAAGGGTCATTAAGAAAAACCTTAAATGATATGGACTGTTTTATTCTGTTTTAATGGTCTTAGAAGAAAGAAAAAGAGAGATGGGTTTATACTGGAAAGAAAAAGAGGAAGAAATGGAGGGAAACCATTATTGCATAACAGAAGTTCATAAGGTGATGAGTATATAACTATGGGTGGGTGGAACAGGTATCCTATGAACCTCACTTTTATCAGAATTGGATAATGGAAGATTGAATATAATTACCCATCCCTCCCACATGCATTGAAAAGGAAAATTATAAGGGATGGGGACTAACAAGGGGTAAGGAAGGTTTCATAGTGGGGGTAGAAAAGTCATAAACAAAGCAATCTTAAATGTTTAAGAAAAGAACATGAAGGGAAGCTTAAAAGGAAAGGAAGAAAGTGTAAAAAGTTGGGATCAGGGACATGGTAAGGAGAAGAGCTATAACGGAGGAAACAGGTTATTTCCCTCAGATCTCAAGTGTCGGGCAAATTCCTTCTCTACTTCCATCTACTTATTTATAGTGAGAACACTTGGGGTAAAGAGAAGGTAAAAGTATAAGAAGATGGAATGGAAAATAATATATAATTATAAATCATAACTGTGAACATGAATGGTATGAATCCAGCCATAAAATGGAAAAGGATAGCAAAAAAGATCAGTAAATAAGATTTGATGATATGTTGTATATAAGAAATGCAAAGTTGTGTGAAATAAGGAGTGGAGGAAATATATTCAACTGAACTAAAAAAGAAAAAAAAAAAAGCAAGGGTACCAAAAATGATTTCAGATAAGACCGTGATGATAGAAAAGATTAAAAAAAGGGCATAAGCAGGGAAATTACATCATGCTTAAAAGTCTCATTGATAGTGAATCAATATCAATACTTCATATATAAGTGCCCTGCAACATAACATTTACATAAAAGAAAAAGGTAATAAAATTGGAAGGGGAAATATGTAGTAAAACTATAATGGTGGAAGACCTTACTATACCCCTTTTATTTTTTTATTTTATTTTTTTTACTAGGACTTAAATTTTAATTCAAAATTACATTACAGTTCAGACAAAGACCAGGGTGAAATTAGTGTTTAACAATAATTCTAAAGCATCACAGTTATACAGAATAAATAAATAAACCTGCAGGGGTTCAAAAATGCGGCTTGTTTTATTGTCCCTGGGAGAAATATGCCATTTTTGATAGCATAATACTTATTGCACCACATAAGGAAAGGAGGGCAACTGTAAGTCACTATTGCTCTTAAAAAAAATCCTAACTCATGTGGGCCCTTTAAAAAAAAAATTACACCTCTAAACATTCAACAAAAGCTCTTTAACAACTGCTAAAGAAGTTTTAACATGCTTTCCTAAAAGTCCTGCTTTTGTTCCTGATTTATAAAGAATTCACTTTATCAAGTCTACTTTTCACATGATGCTTACATCTGCTACTACCAGAACTATCCAGGTCACAAAGCAGGCCAGGAAAGGGGGAGCCTTCAGGCTTTATTTATAACTGATTTTACAACACAGTACCATGGCTGCCGTTTCTCTTTTCATATCAAATACTCTTGATTTTGGTTATCTACATCTGGGGACAAGGAAAAGGGGAAGCGAGAATGATAATAGCAACAAGATCCGTAAGAAAGTAATTCCTTGGCTGCTATATTAAAAAGGTCTCCTGTCACATTAAATGTGGCAAGCCAACTGGAAGCTAACTACAGGAGTTGTATGAAAAAGGCTGTAAACTCATAGAAAAGATAACTTGTCGTCTAGAGAAATTATGAAACTGATTTCATTTAAAACTTGAGTGTCATACAGGAAAATCGTAACCCAAAGAAACTTACTACCCCAATGGGACAGCCTCTTTGTTGAGCAGAGATGATGTATTAAAGTTTGGCCTGAGATAGTTTGGCCTTCAAGTTTTCTCCAAGTTTGTCCATAAACTCAAATGTATTCAGGTAGTTGGATGGCTGCACATTGGGTAAACCTTTAATATAGGCAGCTAAGTCCTTGGTCATGAAACCAGACCTGACGGTCTCAACACAAACTTCTTCCAAAATTTTTGCAAATGTATTGAGCCAATGTTATCCAGTTTAGCTTGGTGAGCTAACCCTCTGGTCCAGGCAAAAATGGAAGCAATTGGGTTGGTGGATGTCTCTAGACCTTTCTAGTGCATGTGATAGTGATGTGTTACCATATCATGGGCTATCTCTGATTCCGCCATCTTGCTGTGTGGGCAGATCAGAACACTAGTCATCATTCCCAGAGACCCATAGCCTTGTGCAGTGGAGTCAGACGCATATCACCATCATAATTTTTACAGGCCTAGATAAAACCTCCCTCTGATTTCAGAGCTTGGGCTAGCATGTCATCAATGAGTCTATGTTCATACCATATCTTTTTGACTTCAAACTGGAAATTGTATTGCTTGTCACATATTTCCTGAAAGATATCTTTAAAACACCCATCATATTTCTTCAGAATAGTGTTTTTGGTACCCATGTACAGAGGCTAGCCTTTACACAGAGCCATTTGGAAGGAACTGTGTGCAAAATCCTTGATTGACTGGTCAAGATTGTATGTTCCCATAGCAACACCATCAAAATCTTCAAAACTATGGACCAAGTATGTCACTGCCTTGCCCCATCACGTGGTGTATAGGTCATTTCCACTTTTCCAGGTCCAGGAACTACAAAATCAGTTGCTCTGTATTGATCCCCATAAGCATGATGGCCTATAATGATGGATTTGACTCAGCCATTCATAAGCGGGGGGGATGTTTCTGCAGATGATCGCTTCCCTGAAGATGGTACCACCCAGGATATTTCAGCTATTTCCATTGGGTGATTTCCACATTTTCCTCAATTTGAACTCCTTGACTCTCTTCTCATCAGGGGTGATGGTAACACACTTGATGCCCACGTTATATTTCTTAATAGTTTCTGCAGCATCAATGGTGCGCTGGCCATCTGTTGCATCATGGTTCTCTATTCATAGCGGTGTAGATCCAAATTCACATATGGTAAAATGAGTTTTTCCTTAATCAGCTCCTAAATGACATGTTGCTTTCAATATATCTGCAGCAGGGTGAGAGCGACAGAGAAGAAGTGCTGGGAGCATGGGCGAGGCAGGTTACTGCTGGTGCCACCTGCCTGAGAGAGCTTGAGGTGAAGACTAACCAGGAGCTCCCTCAAGCCCTCCTCCTCCTCCTCTTCCTCCTCCTCCCCACCCCCTCCCCCTACTGTATGCCTTTTAGACCTAAACAGAGCTAACAAAAAGATAAGCAAGAAAGAAGTTAAGAACAAGTATAGAATTTTAGAAACATTAGAGATGATGTGTATCTGGTAATTACTAATTGGTAAAAGAAAACAATTTATACATTACTCAGATGTGCCTGGAACTTTTACAAAAATTGAGCTATTTATTGAGGCATAAATATTTAACCAAAAATGTAGACAAGCAGAAATAGTAAACATATAATTTGCTGATTATAATGCAACAAAACTATATTCAAGAAAAAGTCCTTAAAGAAAGAATGGGAAAGTAACTGGAGAGTAGCTAATATAATTCCACAGAAATGGTGGGTTTAAGAATAAATTATAAAAATAATAGAAAAGTTCACCAAAGAAAATTACAATAATAGACAACATACCGTAACTTGTGGAGGGGTAGCTAAAGCAATTCTGTGGGGAAAATTTATATCTCTAAACTCTTTTATCGGTAAAACAGAAAGAACAAATCAATAAATGAAACCTGAGATTAAAAAAACTTTAGGGGTGGAGCCAAGATGGCTGAGTAGAAAGACGCACATACACATAGCTCTGAACCCACAACCCATAGAACATCTACAAAGAAGTAACTCACGGCGAATTCTGCACCCAGAGGCCACAGAACGTTGGAGCAAGGGAGATTTCTGTTCTGGAGAGACCTGCAAACCTCTCGCAAAATGTCCTTCGCGCCGTGGACTGGGCACCAGGACTGGGAGCTGAGTACAGCCCTGCCGTGGCCGCGGCACCGGGAGGAACAGATCCGAGCGGGCTTCAGGGACGGAATCTCCAGCAGCCACGCAGGTCCCTCAGGTGACAGGGGTCGGTGAGAGGGTGTCTTTGGCGGGTCAAGAGGGGAGTGGGGTGCCCCCATAACTCAGGCCCCCTCAGGAGGCAACAGCGGAGGTGGGAGCAGACCGGGGCTTGGGGAGCTCCCCAAGCAGGCAGGAGCCCAGATCCATTGTTGAAGGTCTCTGCATAAACTCCCTGAGGGAACGGAGCCCGTGAGGCTGCCCTGCCCGGACCTGAGCACCTAAACTTAATCTCACACTGAATAGCAGCCCTGCCCCCGCCCAAAGCACTGAGGCTGGGAAGCAGCATTTGATTCTCAGACCCCAAGCACAGGCTGGGAGGATCCGGAGGCGAGGTAGGGGTGAGGAGAATATTCAGAGCTCAAGTCACTGGCTGGGAAAATGCCCAGAAAAGGGAAAAAAACCAAGACTATTGAGGGTTACTTTCTTGGTGAGCAGGTTTCTCCTCCCCTCCCTTCTGATGAGGAAGAGCGGTGCTCACCATCAGGGGAAGACATGGAAGTCAGTGCTTCTAAATCCCAGCCCACTCAATGGGATCAGTTCTGGGAAAAGGTCTTAAAGAGCCCAAACAATTTTCAAAATCATGATAGAGAGGTGGAGGAAAAACTGGGAAGAGTAATAAAAGACTTGCAAGCAAAGTATGAACAACAAATCAGCACCCTGCTAAAGAAGACCCCAAAAAATGCAGAAGAAAATAACACCCTGAAAAATAGGCTAACTCAATTGGCAAAGGAGGTTCAAGAAGCCAATGAGGAGAAGAATGCTTTCAAAAGCAGAATTAGCCAAATGGAAAAGGAGATTCAAAAGCTCACTGAAGAAAATAGTTCTTTCAAAATTAGAATGGAACAGATGGAGGCTAATGACTTTATGAGAAACCAAGAAATCACAAAACAAAACCAAAAGAATGAAAAAATGGAAGAAAATGTGAAATATCTCATTGGAAAAACAACTGACCTGGAGAATAAATCCAGGAGAGACAATTTAAAAATTATGGGACTACCTGAAAGCCAGGATCAAAAAAAGAGCCTAGACATCATCTTTCATGAAATTATCAAGGAAAACTGCCCTGAGATTCTAGAACCAGAGGGCAAAATAAGTATTCAAGGAATCCACAGATCACCGCCTGAAAGAGATCCCAAAAGAGAAACTCCTAGGAACATTGTGGCCAAATTCCAGAGTTCCCAGGTCAAGGAGAAACTATTGCAAGCAGCTAGAAAGAAACAATTCAAGTATTGTGGAAATACAATCAGGATGACACAAGATGTAGCAGCTTCTACATTAAGGGATAGAAGGGCATGGAATAGGATATTCCAGAAGTCAAAGGAACTAGGACTAAAACCAAGAATCACCTACCCAGAAAAACTGAATATAATACTTCAGGGGAAAAATTGGTCTTTCAATGAAATAGAGGACTTTCAAGCATTCTTGATGAAAAGACCAGAGCTGAAAAGAAAATTTGACTTTCAAACACAAGAATGAAGAGAAGCATGAAAAAGTAAATAGCAAAGAGAAGTCATAAGGGACTTTACAAAAGTTGAACTGTTTACATTCCTACATGGAAAGACAATATTTGTAACTCTTGAAACTTTTTTCAGTATCTGGGTAGTTGGTGGGATAACACACACACACATGCACACGCACACGCTCACACACATAGAGACAGAGTGCACAGAGTGAACTGAAGAGGAGGGGATCATATCTTAAAAAAAAAAATGAAATCAAGCAGTGAGAGAGAAATATATTGGGAGGAGAAAGGGAGAAATGGAATGGGGCAAATTATCGCTCATAAAAGAGGCAAGCAAAAGACTTTTTAGTGAAGGGAAAAAGAGGGGAGGTGAGAGAAAAACATGAAGTTTACTCTCATCACATTCCACTAAAGGAAGGAATAAAATGCACAGTCATTTTGGTATGAAAACCTATCTTACAATACAGGAAAGTGGGGGATAAGGGGATAAGCAGGGTGAGGGGGATGATGGAAGGGAGGGCATGGGGAGGAGGGAGCAATTTGAGGTCAACACTCATGGGGAGGGATAGGATCAAAAGAGAGAACAGAAGTAATGGGGGACAGGATAGGATGGAGGGAAATATAATTAGTTCTTACACAACACTACTATTGTGGAAGTCATTTGCAAAACTACACAGATCTGGCCTATATTGAATAGCTTGCCTTCCAAAGGGAAGGGGTGGGGAGGGAGGGAGGGCAGATTGGCAGACAGGGGCAATTAGAACTCTTGGTGTTTTGGGGTGGGGGGGAGGGGACAAAAGGGGAGAAAATGTGGAACCCAAAATTTTGTGAAAATGAATGTTAAAAGTTAAATAAATTAATAAAAAAAAACTTTAACAGCAATAATTTAAAGTCTTCAACTAAATGACAAAATAGAAATTCTGAGAATTAAAGGAGAGATTAATAAGATTTAAGGCAAAAAAATCCTTCGAATTGATAAATAAAAGTGGATCTGATTTAGAAGAAACTGACAAAATAAATAAACAGTTGACTAATTTGATGAAAAGAGATACAATTATGCAAATCAAAAATTTAAAAGGAGAACTTATTACTAAAAATTTAAGAGGAAATGAAGGATATTATTATAAATTGTTTTGCCCAGCTATACACTAGCAAACCTGATACCTTAGAGGAAACAGATTAATACTTTCAAAAAAACATAAAATGTCAAGATTAACAAAAGAAGAAATAACCAATTTAAATAACCTAATAGCAGAAAAAGAAATGGGAAAAGCCGTAATCAACTCCCAAAGGAAAAGAAAATAAGCCCTTCAGGTCCAGATGTATTCACAAGTGATTTCTATCAACTGTTCAAAGAATAAGTAATTCTAACTAAGCTAACAATAAAGAAATAAGTACTATTCTACTTCTAAGGCTACAAATGTGGTCTGGATACCTAAACCAAGGGGAGGCAGAAGAAAATATAAACAGACTCCAGACCAAAATCCCTAATGGGCACTGAGACCAAAATTTTAAATAAAATATTAGCAAGTGATTCATAACAACATATTAGAAAGATTATACACTATCACCAGGTTGGGCTTAAACAAGGAAAACTGGGCTAGTTCAATTTAAGGAACATTATAAGAAGTCATGTTAATATAAATAATAGAAAAATTATATCAATAGATGCCAAAAAAGTTTTTGACAAAATCTAACTCATATTTATAAAACACTCCAGTAATAATTGAAATAAGTGGACCTTTTATTAATGTAGAAAATAAAATTTGTGGAAATGAAGAGCAAACATTATATGTAATGGAGAAGTGTTAGAGCCCTTTGCAATAAGATCAGAGGTAAAGCAAGATAGTCATTATCACCATTGCTATTTAACTTAATTTTAAAAATGTTAGTTATATGGGACAGAGCCAAGATGGTGGAGTAGAAAGACACAAAAATGCAGGCTCTTCCCACATAGCCCATAAAATACTTGTAGAGGGGGATTCTCAACAAATTTTGGAGCAGCAGAAGTGGAGAACAACAGAGTGGAGGAGATTGCCAGCCCAGGGTGACCTGAAAGGCCCACAGGAAACGTGTATTGTCTCTTGCACTGGATGCAGAATGGAGCCCAGCCTTGGCCGCACAGCGAGGCTCACAAATAGCCCTCGGGGGGCAGAATCTCCAGTCACGGAATCCCCAGTCCCAGTAGCAGTGGGTTCTCAGTTCCCTCAACCCGCAGGCACCAAAGGTCAGTGACTGGGTATTTTCAGCTGGCCAGGAAGGGAGAAGGGCCTTCCTATAGCTCCAGCCTGAGGCAGTGGCTGCAGAGGCCACATTGGGCAGGCAGCAGCAGTTCTCATGGAAGCCCCTACAGAAGCCCACAACCATTGGTGGATAGCAAAAACCCCTGGGGGCACTGAGGAGCTGATTCTTGTGTAGAGGCCCTGAGGCAGCTGGTCTTTGTCTTGAGCTGAATGGTGGCCCTGCCCCCACAGCTTGGCTGAATCCCACCCCCCCAGTGCTGGCTTGGCAGAATTGGAGGTCAGGTGCCTGTGGAGAGGAAATGCTGCTAAGATTCTGGGCACAAAAATCCTTGTACACACTTGATCATGCCACATTGGAGGAACTGAGTCTCACAGATTCCCAGAGTATACCCTACTCTTGACAAAGGACCCCAAAGTCAAGTAACTGGTTGGGAAAATGCCCAAAAAACGGAAAAAAAATAAGACCATAGAAGGATACTTTCTTGGTGAACAGATATCTCCTCCCATCCTTTTGGATGAGGAAGAACAGTGCTTACCATCAGGCAAAGACATAGAATTCAAGGCTTCTGTATCCTAAACATCCAAAATAAATATCCAGTGGGTTCAGGCCATGGAAGAGCTCAAAAAGGATTTTGAAAATCAAGTTAGAGAGGTGGAGGAAAAACTGGGAAGAGAAATGAGAGAGATGCAAGAAAAGCATGAAAAGCAGGTCAACATCCTGCTAAAGGAGATCCAAAAAAATGCTGAAGGAAATAACACCTTGAAAAATAGGCTAATTCAATTGGCAAAAGAGGTTCAAAAAGCCAATGAGGAGAAGAATGCTTTCAAAAGCAGAATTAGCCAAATAGAAAAGGAGGTTCAAAAGCTCACTGAAGAAAACAGTTTTTTAAAAATTAGAATGGAACAGATGGAGGCTAATGACTTTATGAGAAACCAAGAAATCACAAAACAAAACCAAAAGAATGAAAAAATGGAAGATAATGTGAAAGATCTCATTGGAAAAGCAACTGACCTGGAAAATAGATCGAGGAGAGACAATTTAAAAATTATGGGACTACCTGAAAGCCATGATCAAAAAAGAGCCTAGACATCATCTTTCATGAAATTATCAAGGAAAACTGCCCTGAGATTCTAGAACCAGAGGGCAAAATAAGTATTCAAGGAATCCACAGATCACCGCCTGAAAGAGATCCCAAAAGAGAAACTCCTAGGAACATTGTGGCCAAATTCCAGAGTTCCCAGGTCAAGGAGAAACTATTGCAAGCAGCTAGAAAGAAACAATTCAAGTATTGTGGAAATACAATCAGGATGACACAAGATGTAGCAGCTTCTACATTAAGGGATAGAAGGGCATGGAATAGGATATTCCAGAAGTCAAAGGAACTAGGACTAAAACCAAGAATCACCTACTCAGCACAGCTGAGTATAATACTTCAGGGGAAAAATTGGTCTTTCAGTGAAATAGAGGACTTTCAAGCATTCTTGATGAAAAGACCAGAGTTGCAAAGAGAATTTGCCCTTCAAACACAAGAATCAAGAGAAACATGAAAAGGTAAACAGCAAAGAGAAATCATAAGGGACTTACTAAAGTTGAACTGTTTACATTCCTACATGGAAAGACAATATTTGTAACTCTTGAAACTTTTTTCAGTATCTGGGTAGTTGGTGGGATTACACACACACACACACACACACACACACACACACACACACACACAGAGCACAGGGTGAATTGAATAGGATGGGATCATATCTTAAATAAAATGAAATTAAGTGGTGAGAGAGAAATATATTGGGAGGAGAAAGGGAGAAATGGAATGGGGCAAATTATCTCATAAAAGAGGCAAGTAAAAGACTTTTCAGTGGAGGGAAAAAGAGGGGAGGTGAGAGAAAAAACATGAAGCTTACTCTCATCACATTCTACTAAAGGAAGGAATAAAATGCACACTCATTTTGGTATGAAAACCTATCTTACAATACAGGAAAGTGGGGGATAAGGGGATAAGCAGGGTGGGGGGGATGATGGAAGGGAGGGCATGGGGAGGAGGGAGCAATTTGAAGTCAACACTCTTGAGGAGGGACAGGATCAAAAGAGAGAATAGAAGCAATGGGGGGCAGGATAGGATGGAGGGAAATATAGTTAGTCTTACACAACACGACTATTATGGAAGTCATTTGCAAAACTACACAGATATGACCTATATTGAATTGCTTGCCTTCCCAAAGGGAATGGGTGGGGAGGGAGGGATGGGGAGAAGTTAGAACTCAAAGTTTTAGGAACAACTGTTAAGTATTGTTCTTGCAACTAGGAAATAAGAAGTACAGGTAATGGGGTACAGAAAGTTATCTTGCCCTACAGGACAAAAGAGAAGATGGGGATAAGGGAAGGGAGGGATGTTAGAGGAGAGGGCAGATTGGCGATAGAGGCAATTAGAATGCTTGGTGTTTTGGGATGGGGGGAGGGGAGAAATGGGGAGAAAATTTGGAACCCAAAATTTTGTGAAAATGAATGTTGAAAAGTTAAACAAATAAATTTAAAAAAATGTTAGTTATAACAATAAGATAGAAAAAGAAATTAAGGGAGTAACATAGAGAAAACTGATCACTTTTTACAGATGATATGATGGTGTACTTAGAGAACTATGGAGAGCAAACTAAAAATTAATTGAAATGATTAATAACTCCCACAAAGTTGAGGGGATATAAAATAAATCCACATAAATCAGTAGAATCCTAATAAAACCCAGCAAGAAGAGCTAGAGAGACAAAATGTCTTTCAAAATAACAGTAGAAGTTTCAAAATACTTGGGAGTATATATTCCAAGATTCACCAAGGAATAAAGCTAAGTACAAAACAGTCATTGGAGAAATGGACATGCTTAATTAGAGAAACATTAATTTCTCATGGGAAGATCAAGCCAATTTAATAAAATGATAATACTACTTATATTTATTTATTCAGTGCTGACCCAATCACGCTTTTAAAAGATTCCTTTAGAGAGCTAGAAAAAAATAATAAAAATTATATAAAAGGTCAGGAAAGTTAAAGGTAATGATAATGTCAGTATCAAATCTCAAACTGTACTACAAAGCAGTAATCACTAAAATTTTATTTGGTACTGGCTAAAAAATAGATGGAACAGACTTAGATTTATAACATATAGAACCAAACAAACCTAGTGACACAGTGTTGTTAAACTTCATTTTCCTGGGAGAATGTCTCACTATTTGACAAAAAGTGCTGGGATAACTGGATGGTGGTCTGGTAGAAATTAGGTCAAGATCAGCACCTCACATTTTATTTCAAGATAAACTCTAAATGAATACATGACGTAGATATAAAAAGTCAGATCATAAAGTAATAAAAAGAGCAAGGAAGAAATTACATTTTAAATATATGGATAAGGGAAGACTTCATGATTAAGTGAGTGATAGTGAGAATCAAGAAAGATAAAATAGAAAATTTTGATTATATAAAATTGTTTTTGCTCAAACAAATGTAGTAAAAATGAGTTTGGAAACAGATAACAGAGAATAATAATCTTTCCAACAGATTTTTCTTATAAAGCTCTCATTTCCAAGATTCAAGTGAATTGATTCAAATTTAGAATATGATGAGCCATTTCCCGATAGATAGTCAAAGGATGTAAGAGCCAGTTTTTAAAAAAACAAATTCAATCTATCAATAATTATATGTTCCAAATTACTAATAATCACAGAAATGCAAATTATATCAATTTTGAGGTTTCACCTTATACTTGTTACACTGGCTGAGATAGCAACAGAGAAAAAAAAAATCCTGGGAAAACAGGCAGAGTAGCGCATGGTTGGTGGAGCCATGAATTTGTCTCATCGTTCTGAAAAGTAATTTGGACCTTTAGCCAAAAAATTGTCAAATTGTGTATACCCTTTGACTCTGTTGTACTACTACTAGGCCAATACCCCAAAGAAATCAAAGAAAGAGAACATCCACATAAGCAAAAATGTTTATAGCATCTATTTTCAGCTAGTTGTAAAATAAAAACTAAGGTTTTCCTCCTGTTCAAGAATGGCTAACCAAATTGGGGTATTTGAATGTAATGAAATAATACTGTGCCACAAGAAATGATGAAATGGATAATTTTAGAGGAAAGTGGGAAGGCTTTTATGAAATGCTACAGAATGAAGTGAACAGAATTGGGAGAATGCTTTATAGAATGACACCCAACATTACAGAGAAAAACAACTTTGAAAGACTTTAGACTTCTGAGCAACAGACTGATAAACCATGAGGTCAAATGAATGAAGATGAAACATCCTACTGACCTCCTCATAGAGAGAAAATGGACTTAAAATGCAGAAAGGTACGTCTATTTTCCACACATATGGGGACTGATTTTGACAGATTGTGTGGATGTATAAGGAATGAAAAAAAACAAACCTGTCTAGTTCTGGTGATCTGTGTGATCAGGGGACAGATTAATAATGATAATAATAACTTATTACTTGAAATAAAAAAGCAGTATTGGATAGTGGTATGGAAGATGGGAAAGTGACACGGGAGATAGAGTGGAAAGGGATTTTAGAAGTTTGGGAGTCCAATTTGGAAGTTATTCTACTTCTAGGTCCTGAAGTGGGGTAATGGCCTTGTAAGTAAAGCAAAGGCGGGTGGTGATGGTGGTGGTGATAATGGACTCAGGGTATGTTGTAGAGATAGAATTGACAAGAGGTGGCATCTGACTGGAAATGGATAGTGATGAAGGAAGAGGAATTAGGGGTGACTCCAAGGCTACAAACCTTGGAAGAATGGTAGTGGCTTCAAAAGATATAGGGAAGTTTGGAGGAGGTGCAGATTTTGATGGAAAGGTGATGAGTTCAGCTTTGGACAAGGTAAGTGAATTCATGCAAACAACTGGCCTATGAAAGCCTGGATATTACTTGGCATCCTGATTTTGTTTTGAGATAACTTATTTTCTTTCTTCAGTTTAGATGTCCACTATTAAAGTAAATTTAATATTCTACAGGAGTTTTTCTTTAAAACCTTTGGAGTTATCCCTCAATGTCCACAAGGAGGGGATGTTTACATGGGGCCACCGGGATCCCAGATGGGATGCACTTCTGCCTCCTCTTGGAAGCCTTTGTTGACTACCTCAGCACAAATTGACTTATTACTCATTGCTTTCAATCAATCAGCAAACACTTAGTAAATATCTACAATGTAGCACAGGGAAACAAAGACAAGACTGAAACACTCCTTGTCCTCAAGGAGCTTATGTTCTACCAGAGCAAACATCTACATTTATAAGTCGATGCAAAATCACCTGTAATGGGGAAGAGAACAGTAAAGACTTCATGTTAGGATGTTTAGCTTTAGCTGGGTTTTGAAAGAAACAAGGAAATATCAGCAGAAGAGGTGAAGCATAGGGCTCAGTCAGTACAAAGGCCCAGGGTCAGGAGACAGAGAACCATGAATCAGGCACAGCAAGGTTAGCTTGAACTTTCTTACAAACTATATCCTAGTGAAGAACGCTTCATTATGCTTCAGTCTTCCTCTTCTACCCATTAAGCATCATTCCATTACCCTTTTGGTTATCCCAGATTTTGGTTCTTTAAGTATCCTTGTGTTTCCTTATCTGTACTGGGGAGAATATCGCGCCTTTTGTATTTTAGTGTTAGAAATCTAGGGATTGTTCAACATTCCACATTTTCCTAAATGGAATTCAACCTGATCCTCTCCTCCCAAGGCCAGACTCAGGTCATTGTCCACGTCTCACACCTGTCCAAGATGTATATAATTCAGTAGACTAACCATACTACTATACTTTGGGATCTGGGAAATGCATATTTTTAATTCATTTAGGTTTTTCCTGTGTGGATGACTATGCTGATCTCTTAAGTGAATGTATAGTAAGGCCACATGTGACCTTGAGGCTGAAGGTTCCCCATCCCTGCAGTTACACCTGTCCCAATGTGCGTATAAGATGTCTATAGTATTTTGCCAACATAATTTTCATTTGAGAAGTAGAATAAAAGATATCATTAAGGACACATATATGACAGGATGTGGACTAGTCAGGTATCAAGAAAGATAGACTGTATGTGGTACTGGTATCCATCAAATATTGAGAGAATCTGAGGAAAGCCTGCCATGGATTTGTTAGATCTTCTCTGAAAGGCTGAAAGGAAGAAATTCATTATAATTACGTGAACTTGCTTTTCTCTAAGCCTGGAATGTGCTCTGTCCTCACTTGTGGCTCTTAAAATTCTTAGCTTTCTTTGTGACTCAGCTCAGGTGCCACTTCCTGTGAGAAGTCCTTGATCCCCTCTTGTTTCAAGTGCCCTGTACCTCGTCAAATTATCTCATGTTTATTTATCCAGTTATACGTTGTATCCTCTGTTGAATATAAACTCCTGGAGGTCAGGGACTGGTTTTCACTCTTGTTTTTGCATTCTTAGCACTTAGCACAGTATCTTGCTTAAAGCAGAAAATGATTATCAAACTGAAATGAAATGAAAGTATGGCTTGCAACTGTATCCATACCAGTTAGATGACATTGAAGTGATTATCAGTTGTATTTTTGTCAAATATGGGCATAGTGGCCAAAGAACCAGTTCTGGAGACGGGAAACCTTGGGTTCAAGTTCTGCTTTGGATACACATTGACTCTGTGACCATGGGTATGTCACTAGCTCTCGGTCCCCCTGCAACTAGAAGACTAGAAGTTCTGGAGAAGCTGCTGACTTGCCTTGGTAGAGGCTCAGTCAGTACAAAGTTTCTTCATCCAAGAGTTTCCTATGTCAATGAAATCAAAAGGTAAGTCCTATCCTTGTCCTGCTCCTATTCTTGTGCAGTAGAATGTAAGTTCCCCAAGGGCAGGTAGGGTGTCATTTTTATCTTTGTATATCACTACTATCTAGCACAGAGCTTTGCACATGGAAGGTGCGTAACTGTCAGTTTAAGGAATTTGTATTTATCCTGTTCAATGTTTGTTGAGTTGGAAGCAGGAAATATAATTTTGTATAGAACTCTGTTGCCTTCAAGACAAAGGAGCAATTTTCTAAAAAAGATCATAGAGCAATCAACAAGTATTTGTTAAGCCCCTACTATGTGTAAGGCGCTGGAGATATAAAGATAATGAATCAACAGAAATGCTGTAAGGTGGGTGGGGTAAATTTCTCCAGAGAACCACCTGCCCATCACAGAACTCGGAGCACACAAAGGGAACCAGTAACAATGGTAGAGCCTGATGTGACTGACCCTGTGCCTTGACTCCTTGGTTTCAGTTCCCCATCTTGTTCTCTGGTCTTGCCTCATAAAGAACCTCATCCTTGACTTCCTCATTTTTCTTGGGTTGGATTTTCTTTTGCTGACTCAGTTTGCAGAGCACCATTACTCTTTCTGGAATGGCAAGGTCAGAGGCAGGAACTGGAATTCTGATTTGGGAAACACCAAGTAAGCCACTTTGGTTGGAGCAGAGAGTGCAAAGGGGTGTCACGTGGGAAGGAAATCTATAAAGGTAGATCCATAGCCAGACTATGAGAGACTTTAAGTGACCAAGCTGAGGAGTTTGCATTTCTTGTCTGGAAGCAATAGGGAGCCACTGAAGCTTGTATGGTAGAAGAGTGAGACAGATTTGTGTTTTAGCAATATTATTTTGGCAGCTGTGTGTGTGTGTAAAAATGATTGGTGAGGGGAGAGAATAGAAGCCAGGATTTTTTCCTATGGAGAACACAGTAGGAATAATCATCAAAATACCAGCAATACTTGTAGGAATATCTGCTTTATTTGACATTTCTGGGCCACTTCCAATATGGGACCTTGGCATCTGGCTCATTTCTCTAGGGAGTCACCTTGCTGTACAGATATGATAAATACTGTGGAAATTAGCCTCCTCAAAAGCATAATTATTTCCTACTAAGCTTATTGACAATCCACATATTAAAGCTCATGCAGTTACTATTTGATGCCAGAAATGTATGATGTTCTGGATTTATAAAATACATTTCATCTATATGCAAGAAACCAGGTATTTTTTTTACAATTATGATTGTTTAAACAAGATTCTTGT
The DNA here is from genome assembly GCF_028372415.1 of Notamacropus eugenii. Taxonomy (NCBI): domain Eukaryota; kingdom Metazoa; phylum Chordata; class Mammalia; order Diprotodontia; family Macropodidae; genus Notamacropus; species Notamacropus eugenii. The sequence continues at coordinate 144,803,107 of NC_092877.1, read as the reverse complement.
AATACTATAGCTTATGTTTATAGGCGCATGTCATTTGATGTGCTATACCAATAAATGAAGGAATGTGACAGGGTAACACTTGAATATGCAGAGTTTTCTAGCCTCTCAGTTTCAATGGCAGTACCTAGGATAAGTTTTTAGGAGGGGTGGCATCTGGGATTGTATCTAAATGCAGCACCATAAATGAGTTTAGCTCTGTGTCAGCAAAGCAGAGTTACTGGCACTGTCTTCTAGCACTACTTGGCATCTTCAGGAATATATTGGCTTTTTTTTTCTGGTCCAGATGACCTCACCAGGATAGGGAAATCTCTTAATGGAAACTCCATCTATTGTTGCAAATTGTGCCTGTAATATATAGTTATAGGGGAACTTCCTGGACACTGAGAGGATAGGTGACTTGGTCACTCAACCATAATATGCTTGATCTTCCTGACCCCAAGGCTTTCCCTTTATCCATTACACATAGCTGTCTCTCAGTATTGGACAGAGTGGGGTGGCAGCAGGGGGTCATTATAAGATAATACATTCTCATCAATGTAGTACAGGAGGTGGCATGACCCAATATGTTATTTCATAAAAAAAAAAAAAAAGAAAAAAATCATCTTGTTGCCTTGGTGTTATTATCCCAGCCAGTCATCCATTCAGTGTATTGCACCTCCCCTTTGGAATGGCCAGCATGGTCACTAGCTTCGGGATCAAAGAGGCTTCTGATGTTGAATTAATCATCCAGGTTAAATGTCCCCTAAGGTGCTATTCAGGGTCCACGAGGGGGCACTACTCTTGAACAATACTATCAGGTTATGGTTTGGTACACAACTGCATATATCATATGCACACATATGTACATACACAAAGACACATCATGGACATTTAATCTAAAAAAAATTAGCAAAAAAATTCACAAATGGTGTTTCTATGTACACTTGAATGCTCTCCGCTGTGCACAGACTGTAAACATCTGGGAAGTTGTCCAGGTTAAATCACTGGAGGCACTTTGAAATGGTGACCTTGTGAGCAGGTTAACGGAAGAAGGCTTGTGCTTTGGACCGGGATATACAGAAGTCCAGGTTGGCATTTAGGATGACTACATTTCAACCTGGCATGGTAAACCCCATGAATCTCCTAGCAGTCTTCTGTAGCAGAGAGAAGAGGCACTGAAACATAACATGTCTAACGCTCCATGTCTAAGGATGGCCACGGAACAGTCAGTGGCTAAGAACTGGTGCCACTGCTTAGCCAATGTTGAGAATCACTGAAAGTTAAAGCATACATTCAGAGGGAGCAAAAGAAGAGCTGCTAGAGTTTGGATTACTAGACTTTAAAATTAAGAAAAACACCCTCTAATGAAAATGGGATACTTCCTTGCACTTCCTCTTAAGTCAATGACAGTTACTGAAAATTTCAGAAATCGTTTAAGTGCTTTGTTTTTTACTTTTTAGTACATTTTCTTCATTTTGTAGGAGAAATAGATACCCACCCAAAAAAGGAATAGGATTACGGAAAATGACTCCTGAATCCAAAAGTAACTCCAGCATTTAGTAAATGCCTATGGAATTGATTTGGGAATTTATTATGAGTTTCAGTATACCCTTTAGCTTTGAAAGGACCATTCAAAAATTCCCCCAAGAGATTTCTTTAAAAGTCCTTAGACTAATACTTAGACTTATAGCCTGATAGAAGTAGACTGAGAAGCAGGAAGATCTGTGTTCAGAGCCTGCCTCTGATATTTTCTAACTCTTTCATCCTGAGCCTTGGTTTCCTCATCTATAAAATGAGGACCATTATATCTGCAGTAGCTACCTCCTAGGGCCATTCTGGAGTTCAATGGAGTAACATTCATAAAGCACTTTGCAAATTCAAAGCACTAAGTAAATGTCAGTATTGTCGATAGCACATCATCGTACCTTCTGGTGCTTTCAGTCTGAGTTTTAAACGCCTCAGTTTAAGCTGCTTTTAAACGTACATTTTTACAGATTCATCATTGCTTTGAGAAATCTTGCCTTCCCTGACTGCTCACTAAATCTACTGCTTTCTTTGCAAATGTGTGTAGAGCAAGAGCAAATGATTGTGACTATGCTACTAAGATATGTATTAAAAAAAAAGAATACTGGTGTGGACTGACATTTAAAACAAAGATGACTTAAACCCATATTGTGTTTTACAAGAAAAACAAATTTCAACACTCAAGAGGCTAGAGATGCATGATACTGTCCACAGTCCTTTTTTCCATGTCCCTTGCCAGCATTTCATGGTGCCACTTCTCAGCAGACCTCAGCCAGAAGGTGCACCGTATGCCAGTCACATAGGGGGAAAACACTCACTTCCTGCATAAGCAGATGTGTCCCCAGGGGCTAAGAACTCTAAGAGTTCTTTCCAGGTTTCCCCCCAGCACTGCTGAATGTCATCTCTGAGAAGCATGAAGTCAGCTGAAAGCAGTCAGCTTCATAGGACTTAAAAGACATAACCACGTTACTTGATGGCAATTCCCAAGTGCATTCTTCAGGGTAAGGGGCAGGGAAGAATGAGAAAATTGGTAAACTTCCTGGAAAAACATCTGTGGGGACAGTCTTTCTTTCTTCATCAGGTTTGAGGCAATGCTGGTGCTCTGGGAATCAGTTCATGCTGTCCTTGTGGCTGCTCCTGTCTGTGTTGTGGTGATTCTGTTCGTGGGTTTTCCACTGAATACTTGTCCCATTCATAGGTACTGAGGTCATGAGGCTTTTAGACTGGTAGCAGCAACAGCAGAGGCATGACTGGAAAAGAAGAAAGTGTTGAAAAAATGTCATTCTATCAATTAGCTCCCCCAAAGATTCAGTCAGCTATAAACTACAGAATGACACGAGTTGAATCCTCAAAAATTCATCATGTATTTAACAGTAATACAGTAAAAAACGGTCCCTTCCAGTGTCAACAGTTACCCTGTCTTTCCCCTGATTAATTCTTTCCACTCTGCAAAGAACAAAGGAAGACCATGTAGTTTAAGGAGAGAAGGCCGAGCAAACAGACACACTAAGTATGCTCTATTACTTTGGGCAAGTTAGGGTAACGGCTCACCTTTCAGTTTGCTGTTGTAAAGTACCCTTTGAAAACAAAACCGAAAAATAGCTGAACTCTAATGTCAGTATGTTTGTCCTTCGTTGCTGAAGAAGACCATGCCATTAGAGAAATGATGACATGACTTGCACTTGGCTTTGTTTTGAGTGAGGGAGGGCTGTGCAGGTCACCAGCCTCACTTCTCCTCCAGAGCCATCTGAATCCAGTGACCAGATATTGATCAGGATGACTGGAGATGACCCAGGATGAGGCAACTGGGGTTAAGTGACTTGCCCAAGGGCACACAGCTAGTGAGTGCCAACTGTCTGAGGTGAGATTTGAACTCAGGTCCTCCTGACTCCTACACTGGTGCTCTATCCATTGTACTACCTAGCTGCCTCATGATGTCAGTGGACTGCTGATGGTGCATTACCTCCCTCCTCTCTGAAAAGAGACAAGTGAACTAGTCCTGGGGTGAGGAACATACTGTCTGTCAGGCACCATCACTGTTCTGTTGTAGTACTTTAGGGGCAGATAGGAGATGCAATGGATAGGGTGCTGGGTCTAGAGTCAGGAAGACTCATCTTGAGTTCACATCTGGCCTCAGACAGAGTCTGGGAAAATCGCTTAACCCTTTTTACCCCAGTTTCCTCATCTGTAAAATGAACTGGAGAAGGAAATGGCAAACTATTCCAGTAACTTGGCCAAGAAAATCCCAAATGGGGTCACAAAGAGTGGAACAAGACTGAAATGACCAGGCAACAGCAATTGTAGTACTTTGCCACAAGTGAGGGCTGGGCAGAATCACTGGAGATTAAGGATAAAATGCACATAAATAAAACATTTAAACTATTTTAAAAGAATAAAATGGCCATTAGATCAACAGATCAACAAAGTGGGCTGTCCTCCACCTCCTTATCTCCCCAGGATTAATTGATTACCATTTGGCTAGCCATTAATGTTTCTGGTTAATGGACAATTTTATGACTATTATAAATATTGAACAATTTGAGCATCAATTCCAAAGATGTAGCTGATAGAACAAGTGAAATTTTATACTACGGGCTGCTATGTTACTTACCATGCTTTCATACTAAAACCATAATAATTTAATTAAGATGAACTGCCTGCAAATGAGATAGAAGTTATTTTCTAGTTTCTGGTCTACAGGTACTATGCCGTCTTTCTGAAACTTTTCTGCCTTCGTCTTTGTATACAGCATGTATCCCCTGTTTGGAATCCACTGCCTTCTCACTCAACTCTTACAAAAAGACTTTCTCTTGATTCAACCAGTTATTTTTTTCTTTTTGAATTTACTTTGGATTACATTGTATATGATTTGTCTTTTTTATGTTAGTTACTTATTTTACTTATTTGCATTTACTTATTTGTCTTACACATTTGTGCACATATTATTTTCTTCTTCTATCTTTCCATTTCTGGTAGAATATAATCTCATGAAGAGCAAGGACTATTCTATTTCCATTAGTGCAGTGCCTGGCACATAGATGCTTAATAGATGTTTGATATATTAAATATCGTCTCATCTAATTTCTTTACAATTCTCCCAGCTGGTGAAAATGATAGTTGCTGTTAAGGATAATATTGGCAAGGTCTGCTATTTATTTCCCATACTCTGGGCACACAGGTGTCACAGATAGAGCACTGGATCTGTAGTCAAGAAGACTGAGTTCAAATCCTGCCTCAGAGACTTATTAGCTGTATGACCCTGGATAAGTCACTTAATCTCTGTCTTCCTCATCCTCATCTATAAAATGAAAATAATCAACCTCCCAGGGTTGTTGTGAGGATAAAATGAGATGATATCTGTAAAGTGCTTTTCAAACCACAAAGCATTATTTGTTAGCTATTATTATTAGAATTAACAATAAAAGTCAGAATAACAATGGGCTATATAATGCCGTCTATTGTTATCTATTTTTCATTTTTCTTAAAATTACCTCCTAAAGAGCTCTTACCTGGAAACAGTTTTTAAACTTTTTGCTGACAAAATATAGTGCTATCGGGTTTATACATGAATTCATAGTTGCCAAGTTAATGCTGATGTAGTCCATAAGCAATAAGAAACTAGAGCAAAAGAAAATAAAGCAGAATAATTAGAATATACATTATTTTTTCACATGCTAACTAGAATATATTCCTGAAGTAAGCATTCTTCCTGCCCAGAAGCCATTTCTAACAAGTCTTTTCTATAAATTATTTTTTTAAAGGGTGGTACTCTCAGTTTCATAAGGTTTTCTTTTCTGTTTTTTTTGCCACAAAAACTGCAATGTAGTTTGGATGGCATCCTTAAACAATATAGCAGGAAGGCTCCAGATAGGGGGGTAAGAATACTACCTTCATCTTTTTGCAAACTGTAGTGGGAAGAGACAGGATTTGGAGTCAGGGGTCTGGGCTCTAATCCCAACTCTATTAGTTACCTGTTTGACCATGAGCAAAATACTTAACCTCTCTGTAATTCAGTTTCCTTATCACAAATGAGAGTATCAGAGGACCACTGAAGTCCATGGTGCCTTTAACCTTTAGGGAGGTTCTCCCCCAAAGGAATGATAGCTAAACAGTAGGGGCCTTGGAGGGTTTTCTTCAGGCTTAAAGAGAGTGGAGACCCAAAGGGACCATTAAAGTATCCAGAATAGTTATAAGAGCCTTCGTCTATTGGGGGAAACCTAATTTCCTTCTAGGGAAATTAGTCTGTTTAAACTTAATTTTGCCTATTTTGAATGTGGAAATAGGTAAATGACGGGTACGATACCTAAGCAATTCACACCGGTTCATGTCCCTCTCATTGTACACGGTCTTCTTCAAAATTCGGCTCAGATGAAGAGGAAACCAGCAAAGCGCAAAAATCACAACCAAACAGAAGACTGTTTTTGCCACTTCACGGCGCTAAAGGGGAAAAGAAAATACAAAAGAGAGTGATGCTGAGATAGAGGAGTCATACACAGAGTGACTCTAGCAATAAGAGAAAGACCCGTCCCTGCAAAGGGCCAGACAAATAGAAATCTCGTAAAGAATCTAACGATCAATCAATATTCTAGATCAACTTTATGGTACTTTAAGAAAAAATGAATGATTTTTAAAACATGTCACAATCATTCCTTCCTTGCCTTGTTAAGGACCACAATTGAAAACTCCCACCCTCTGCCCTCCTCACCTTGGAACAAAGAAAAATAGTCAAGGAAAAATGCCTGAAGCAGAGACTTTGTCTGCTAATATATTCACAATTCTGCTTACCCTGCCTTTCAGCCAATAGGAAGGAGGAAGCTATATATTTCATTCTCTGTTCTCTATAACCATGACTAATTTTGCATTTACTTAGCACTTAGCTTCCTTTTAAGGAACTTTTCATTGGTAGTGTTGTAATGTGGGCTTTTTTTTGGGGGGGGGGCACTTCCCAGAAATGAAGTGGAAAAGGATAAGAGGTGAGGAGGGCTTGGGGGAGATAACAGCAGTAGAACGTATAAATCTCTGGTTGGGGGGGAGTATTTTATCTGCTGTCAAGGGGGGGTCTAACCAACTCAGGCTAGCAGCTGTATACAAAGAAATGTTGTTAATCACTCAAAGTTATTGTGCAAGTGGAGAAGTAAGGGTTATCTCTTCTTCTGACATCACATTTGGAAAACAGCAATTAAGAGTTCTTTTGCTTATGACTGATATTGGGCAGCATAAGCCAATAGACAGAATGCTGGGTTTTGAGTCAGTGGACGTTGGTCTGAATCTTATTGCTGGGGGACCGGAGTGAAGAAAGTCACTTAACTTTACTGGCCGTCAGGTTCTTTATTTGTAAAATGAAGAGAGTGGACTAGGTGCCTCACAAGATCTGTTTTAGTTCTGACGCTAGGATCTAATGATTCTGTCTAATCAGAGACAAGTAGTGGATAGAACGCTGGGGTTGGAGCCAGAAAGGATGCGGGTTGATAGAACTGACTGTGGGCAAGAGAATCCTCTCTAAAATGGGGATAGCAGTTACTGTCTCCCTGGGTTATTGTGAGCCTCAGATGATAGAATGGATGTAAAGTGTCTTGCAAAAGTTACAGTGTTACATAAATGTCAGTTATCATCATTATTATTTTTGTCAATCAGTCAATAGACATTTATTAAGTGCTCACTATATGCCAGGCGCTGCCTTAAGGGCGGGGGATACAGAAAGAGGCCAAAGACTGCCCCTGCCTTCAAGGAGCTCATCTAATCTAATGTGGAGACAACACGTAAACCAATGGTTGGGTGGTTGTTGGCCGTTCTCGAAGAGGACCAAAATGACATCATGACATCTCTCTCTCTCTCTCTCTCTCTCTCTCTCTCTCTCTCTCTCTCTCTCTCTCTCTCTCTCTCTCTTTATCTCACTCTTTCTTTCTCTCTCTCTGGAAATAATGAAGACAGGGAAGGCACTAGAATTAAGAGGGGTTGAGAAAGTCTTCCTGAAGAAGAAGGGATTTTAGTTGGTATTTGAGGACAGCCACATAAACCAGTAGGTAGAGATGAGGAGGAAGGGCACTCCAGGCATGGGAAATAGCTAGAGAAAATGCCCAGAGGCACGACATGGATAGTCTTGTTCATGAAATGTCCAGGAGGCCAGTGGCATTGGATAAAAGAGTGCATGTTAGTGAGTAAGGTATAAGAAGACTAGAAAAATGGGTTAGGTCATGAAAGGCTTTGAATGTCAGACAGGCTTTTGAATTTGATTCTGGAGGCAATAGGGAACCCTTGTAGTTTATTGAGTAAGGATGTAACATGGTTGAACTTGAACTTTAGGAAAATTACTTTGATGGCTGAATGGAGGATGGCTTGGAGTGGGGAGAGACTTGAGGCAGATCCAGTCGCAGTCTATTGCAATAGTCCAGGAGTGAAGTGATGAGGGTGTGTGCCACAGAGTGGCAATGTCAGAGGAGAAAAGGGAGTGTGTTTGAGATCTATGGCAAAGGTGAAATTCACAGCCTTGGCAGTATGGGATATCGAAGGGATGAGAAAGTGAGGAATTGAAGATAACTCCTGGGTGAGCCCGAGGCACTGAGAGGATGGTGTTGCCCTCTACAATAACAGGGAAAGTAAAAGGTGGGGAAGTTTTAAGGGGAAAGATAACGAGTTTAGTTTTGGATCTTTTGAGTGGACATCTGGTTTGAGATGTCCGAAAGGAAGTTGGAGATGCAGGATGACTATAACCAGGCAGGTAGGTGGTGCAGTGGAAAGAGCACCAGTGCAGGAGTCAGGAGGACCTGAGTTCAAATCTCACCACAGACAATTTGACACTCACTGGCTGTGTGCCCTTGGGCAAGTCACTTAACCCTAATTGCCTCATCCTGGGTCATTTCCAGTCATCCTGATCAATATCTGGTCACTGGATTCAGATGGCTCTGGAGGAGAAGTGAGGCTGGTGACCTGCACAGCCCTCCCTCACTCAAAACAAAGTCAAGTGCAAGTCATGCCATCATTTCTCTGATGGCATGGTCTTTGGCAATGAAGGACTAACACAACCATAACATGTGGGATTCAAGCAATAGGGTGTGCTTTAAAGGAGAATACCATACACACAGACCTGTGGCTAGAAAGGCCCTCAGAGATCATTTAGTTTAAAGTTCATTTTATGGATAAGGAAACAGAGGCCCAGAATCAGCAACCATTTGAAATATTAGGTAAAGGGCTATTTTATGAATCAGAGGAGCCAGTGTGGATTGGACAGGCTTTGAAGGTCTGGACACTTCAAAGTCTATACTGGATTAGGAAAATCACAGGTTGTGATTTTTCTTTGGCCATTAACTGGGGAACATTGTGTTTATTTTCTAAGAGTATGTACATTTAGAAATTGAGCTAGCTATATAAAATACAGTCTGTCTGCAAGTGGGATTAGCCAACATCAAGAGAAAACTGATTGAAATGGGAATTGGAGGCGTAACACTGTCTTGCCCCTAACCACCTAGTATTAGGTGTATGAAGCCTATAATAACCCAGATGACTAGTACAACCACACAAAAGGTTTTCAGGAGAGTCAGTAGAGACAGGGTTGCTGCCCTTCTACCCAGTCAGGGCTCATTTGATCTTCTAGAGTTACGAGTTAAGCTGAAATATGGAAAAATAATGGTCTCAGAACACAACGGAACAGAGGTATCTCTTACAGAAAGAAGATTTTTCATGTGGCCTATTTGTTCTTACTGGTGCTGCTTTTTCAAAGAGCCAGTTTGTCTAAGGGTGGGCAGAGTGGCATAAGAGAGGATTTGCTAGGCATCAGAAGAGATTAAGCATTGGGTTCTAGAATTAGAATGCAACAGATCACTTACCACCTATGTGACCAAGTCACTAAATTCAATTCAGTTCAATTCAATTCAGGTCAGTAGATTATTTACAGAGTGCCTACAATGTGGGAAGCATGATTCACTGAAGGACTCTGGACATCAGTTTTCTTATTTGCAAAATGGGGTTATTTTCCCAGCTCAACCAATGACTCATGGTGTGATGTTAACCTCTTTAAGTCTCAGTTTTCTCATCTGCAAAATATTGTTCAGTTATGATGCCATTTGGGGTTTTCTTGGCAAAGAGACTAGAGTGGTTTACTATTTCTTTCTCCAGCTCATTTTACAGATGAGGAAACTAAGTTAAATAACTTGCCCAGGGTCACATAGCCAGTGTCTGAGGCCTGATTTGAACTCAGGAAGAGGAGTCTTGCTGGCTTCAGTCTGGGTACCCTATATACTAAACCACTTAACTGCCCAAATGGAAAGAGAGGTAAATGTATATGTCTTAAAAAGAATTTATTTCTCTACCATCTCCTGCCTCCTTACTGGTAGAGAAAATAAAATTTATGTTAATTGGAAAAAGAAAAGCTATCATGCTTCATTGTTTTTCACACAGTGTGAAGAAAATAAACACATTTATAAGCTTTCAGATGTGGGACACATACTGACTGTATGACTCATGTCAATTCACTTAATCTCTTAAACTGAGGTGTCCCAGGCAATTCTTTGAATCCCTGAGTTTCAAAAAAAGTTGCCAGACAACATTGGTATAGGGAATTTCTTTACTGGGAGTGGGAGTTTCCATCAAGGGCAAAAAATAAATTTAAAAAAAAATAGTGACTTAGAGGTTTACAAAGCACTTTCTTTATAGCAACCTGGGAGGGAGATTGGGGGTGGGGGGGGTAAAATATTATGATCTTCATTTTATAATGAAAGTTCTTGGAGATTTAAATGATTTCTAACTTAGGATCAGAAATTTAGAGCTAATTAGTCAGTAAGCATTTACTAAGTGCCTACTATGTGTCAGGTACCATGCTAAGCATCAGAGATGGAAAGAAAGGCAGAAGATAGTCCTCTGCCTTTAAGCAGTTCAAAATCTAATGGAGGAGACGGGTATGTTCAAAGAAGCTATATATATAATATATAGGATAAGCAGGAAATAATTAATATAGGGAAGATACTAGAATTTTTTTTAAAGGGGGATTGGGAAAGTCTTCCTGTAGAAAGTGAGATTTTAACTGGGACATGAAGGAAGCCAAGGAAGTCAGGAGGTAATGAGGGGGAAGCACATTCCATACTTGGGGGACAGCCAGTGAAAATGCCCAGAGTTGGGAAATGAAGTGTCTTGTTGACGAGATGGCAAAGAGGTCAGTGTCATGAATAATCTAAACCTCTCATTTTATAGATGAGGGAAATGAGCTCCATCCACCAAAGAGATTAAATATTCTGGGAAAATTTTCATGGGTAGCATACTCATAAACCCGTTCTGTGACTTGGAATCTAGTTTTGTCATTACGATCCCTGTCTCTGCTCTGGGGTCACAGTAGATGTTGGAACTGGGATTCTGACCTAGGAGTCTCTTAATTCCAAGTCCCATGCTAATGATATACCATATGTGAAAATACTTTTAAAACAGCAAAGCACTATGTAAGAACCTGCTACCATATCCTACCATAAATTTGGATCCATCCAATATGGTGGGAAGCTCTCTAACATCTTCCTCACATTGTGTAAATACCAATGTGGATTGTCCATTGGTTATCCCTCTCTCTTGCTATATGACTAAATCATCTTTTCTTTAGGTCATACTGTATTATGTGACATTCTACATTTGTAAAAATAGCACTAAACTATCTTGTGGTTTGAGTTTTGAGATCATAGGGCTACCTGCATACTATATCCATGACTTTTCTTGAACCATGAAGTATTTCAAAGCATCCAAGCTTTTGGGTTTCTTTTCTGTTTACCTCAAACGAGATGACATTTGTACTGTACTGTACTGTATAAATGCAATTCATTACCATGATTATTACCTGCTTAAGGTGCTCACTGAGTGCAATTCTCAAACTGCCATTTCTTCTGTTGAGCATCTCACAAGTCATTAGGGTATAAAAGATGGCAGTGCATGCTAACGGTACACAGAAATAGAAACCGAACAGCCACCAGTCTTTTGCATCTCGGTAAAACTGTAAATAGAAGAGGGGGGAAAAGAGAAGAATAATTATGCAAATTAAGTGCAAAGTATCCCTGAAATATGCTAATGGCAAGGTTGCAGCAGCAAGATCCTTATAAATGGAGAAAAGTTTGCAACTCTGCTCTGGTTGTAATAATTTGGCGATGACAAAGGAGCAGAAAGTCAATTCTAAAGTCAAAAACTCAGAAAATTATATTATTCTTTTACTAGCACATAAAAATGGAGAATTTTAAACTCCATATATGCTAATGTTCCATCATGTTATAGAGGTGACTCTGTATTCTTGAAAGCTCTCTCAATGGAATGTAAGATTTGGCAGGTGCTCCCAAGTTGGAAGGGCTTCAAGTATGGGTCCTAGTGATAGACAACATGTGAGTTGTCCAAGGACCAGCCTTGCCAAGTACACAGAAACTCAGCCCTGGAAGATTCGCCACCAAGTAATCAACTTTTTTTAGCCCTAGCAATTCAAGAAATGTGAAGGGAACTGTAATTTACACCAATAGTGGTAGTACCCCATGGATAAAATAATGGATTTTTAAGAAAATGCTTTACATTTTCAAAAAAAAGGATGGCTTCAATTGAATACTTTTGGATAAAGACCTCTCTTTGGTAAAAAAAAAAAATTAATCTGTATTTTGAAACATGCAGTCATAGCTATGTTATGTAGCATATGGCAAGCACTTAAAGTGCTTTCTAAATGCCAGCTCTTATGATAAGAGGCAGTATGGTGTGGTAGATAAAGTGCTGAACTTGCAGTCAGAAAGACTTAGGTTCACATCCCAAGTCTGGCTCTTATTAACTATGTGACTATTGGCAAATCATTTGACTTCCTGAAGTTTTGGTTTTCTTATCTGTAAAATGGGTATACTTACCTCACAAGGTTACTTTGAGGCCCAAATGGCATGATGGAGGCAAAATGTTCTACAAACTTGAAAGCACTAAATAAATCTCAACGATTATTTCTTCACTTATTCACAAGGACAGTAGAGTACAGACTCTTTGAGAGCAGGGGTTGTTTTGTTTTGATTTTTGTATTACCAGGTCCTAGCAAGTGCCCTGCTTGTACTAGACACTTAACAAATTCTTAGTAAAGTTTACTGATTCTGGTTTGCTTCTGTCCCCTGGGTGGAAGAGTTCTTAATGGACTGCGTGTAGCTGATGAATGGTCGATGTGAGTATTTTAGTTTCATAGGCAGTTAACCCCTTGCCTGGTATGCATGCTATGTGACCTCATTGCTGGAAAATTAGAGCTATCAATAACTTTGTTCACTGTTGTTTTTTTAAAAATGCTTACCACCTGGAAGTCATTTGAAGAGACTATTATCTCTAAGGAAAACTGAGCTTAGCTTGCCTGTTGGGTTTGGGAAGTGGTCATAACATAAGTCAACGATTGTTCTATTTCTTTTTAAAATGAAAACTTTGATTTTCAGTGGAGATGGAGATTGAAACACTATACTTAAAGACTTCCTGCCTCCAAATGATTAATCTGAGAAGGAAAGAAACCTCTTCTTTCCCATCATTTTCTTCCAGATTGTTTATTTAGCCAGGACATACCCCACACTGTCACATCAGTTCCCACAGTACAAAATGACAGGACTAGTCTATGAAGACTTAGGTAATTTCTGATTATAATACAAACAATGAGAGGCCCATTGGGTAGTATTTACAGTATTTCTATTAATGTCTACTGAGTAATAAAAATGTTATACAGAGTTACAAAGAAATTAACTTATTTAGAGCTGTTTATGTAACTGTGTCTTTGGAAGAATTTCATTCTACATCAGTTCAACAGTGTGATACAATGAAAAGTGTAAGAGGACCTGGGTTCTAATCCTCTCAACTAATTAGTTCCTGGGTGATCACAGGCAGGTCACTTCAACCTCTCAGTTTCTTTACCTATAAAATGGGATTGGATTTGATGACTTTTAAGGATTCTCCCAACTTTGTTATCCTATGATTCTTTAAGCAAAAACTGACTGAACCCCTTCTATGGGTAAGATATTGAGCTAAACCAACAATGTCCATTCAAAACCAAATGAACCTGGACTAAGAACTTCTATTCTCTTAAGCAATAAAAACAAGTAAAGAGATGAGGAAACACAAGATTATTTGTGGAAGGAGAGAATGCTAGGGTGTTGTGTTCTCTATCACAATGGTAAAGTCTAGTGGAGAAAAGGAATGCCAAAGTGGAGTATTTAGGCCACAAAGAATCTCGACCAAGTTGAAGCAATGTCTCCCAGAATGCAAATTACAGAAAGAGTCTCCTTTTCTATGGACTACAATGAATCTATGATCTCATTGATGTTAATAGTCTCTCCAATTTTGTAGATCACAACCTATCCATGCCTAAACAATCTGTGCTGCTCTAACATACATCTTCTCTAAGTGCACTATAGGAGATCTGCCCAGGGTGTTGAGGGCACTCCTTTTGTTCTCTCAATAGTACGAGGATTCCAGAGGAGTGAGTGACAACCAGTGGAACCATCAGCTGTGCCTCATGCTTGTTGTGTGACTAGCCCATCTCTTTTATTCATGGATTTTTTTGAGGATATTTTTTATTTTTTCTTCCACATAACCTTTTTACCTTTGTAACTATATTAAAAAAATCCACATCAGAGAGAGATCTCCTTATTTTATTACCTGTCCTCCCAGAAATGTGAGGGCTATGTGTATAGTATTTTTTGCAGTGCTCACTGTTCTGTTGTTGAAGTGAAAAGCTGGATGTTGACCCCATGATTTTTGGGGAACAGGCTTACTAGCTCCAGGATGGGAAAGACTACTTCATATTCCCAGGACAATGGTAAGAACTATTGCCAGCATGGTTGAAATAAATGGAATGTGAGAAGTGGGGTGAAGATAGAGAATGGCATGCCTAATTTGTTGGTAGGGAAGAAGGTAAAAAAAAAGTATAAAAAAGAGGTGAGAAAAAAGATTCGGAGAGAAGATTCACAGAATCTCAGAACTGGAAGGGACCTCAGAGACTAGCTAGTCTAATCCACACCTAAACAAGAATCACCTTTAAAACATACTCAGCTGGCTTTTAATCAATTCAGACTTTTCAACCAATAACGCCAGGCATTGTGTTATGTGAAACAGATACAACAAGGGGTCAAGGACAGTCTCTGTCCTCAAGGAACTTGTAATCTAATCCATTGATTGATTGAATTTGAGCTCCTTGAAGACAAGGGTCCTGCTTTTTGCCTTTCTCATTATACCCAGAACTTAGCATAATTCTTAGAACACAGTGATAAATAATAAAAGCCTGTTGATCAAATGACACAGTTGGTGTATCAATTGGTTTTACCGAACCGTTTTTCTTGATTACAACAGAGGTCTGGGTAGGATGGGGAGAGGAGTTGGGAAGAGAGGTAGTATTATCCAGAAATCATTATGATGTAAAAACAAGAAGCATCAATGACATCTTATTTCAAAATTTTAATATTTTTGGAAGACTTCTAAGTGAATGGAGGTCTACTATCTCCTGAGGAATCCTATTTAGTGGTAGGGATGGCTCTAAGGGAAATTTCCCTTATATCAAACCTACATTTTCTTCCTAGCAACTTCTATCACTGTTGCCCACTAGAGCCAAACAGAGAAAGTCTGTTTACTCTTCAACATGTCAGGTCTTTAACTCCTTGAAAGCAGCTAAAAGGCTCGTCACTGGTCTAAAAATCTCCAGTTCTTTCAACTGATGCTCATATGGCATGATCTCACCATAATAGTTATAATACTCTGATCACATTCCAACTTATTATTCATGTCCTTCCGAAAATATGGTACCCAGAACTGAACATATAACCACAGATATAGTCTAAGGGGGGAGATCTAAGAGAAAGAAGAAGGGGAGAAAAAGAGAATGATGTATGTGTGGCAGAGAATTATAATCTGACTCTCTCTCATGAGGTTTAGGATAACCTCAACATCCTGCAAGATTTCATCAGTCTTGAGACTCCATTTCATTGTGGTAGGGTTGATGGTCTCTCCTTACAGAGTAATTTCTGCTACCAAGTCACAGACTTGCTCTCTCATTTCTATGGCATCTTGGGTCTTGGTATCTGAACACTAGATTGTAACAGCTGGAGATGCTATGCTCTATCATGTTATTTTTTATGATCCAAATTCTTTAGCTCCCTATTACCTCCTAAATAAATTTCAAGCTCCTATGTCACCCTACCTTTTGAGACATTTCTTATTACTCATTCTGTACTGCAGCTAAACTGGACTCCATTCTGCCCCACTGAAGATATGTTGTATCATCCTGCTGCTGTCCCTTTACTCACACTGTCCCCTGCACCTGGAATGCCTTCCCTTCTCCTTGCCATCTACTGATGGTCAATTTCCATTTGCTGAGAAGTCTTCAAAACTTAAAAAAAAATAAAGTGTCATTGATGCCTTTTGTTTTTATACTGCAGTCATTTCTGGATATCCTTTAAGTCCATTTAAAATATGACTCCTTGATGGTGTCTTCCCTTCCCTTGGAGTAAGATAAAGTTTTATCCCTGAGAATTATAGATTTATACCTTTCTAAAGTACTTTACATGTAAATTAAAATGTATGCTGCAAATTATGGCTATCTCAACCTATCAACAAGCATTTATTAAGCACCTACTATGTGTCAGGTACTGTGATAAGCCCTAGGGATACAAATATGAAAAAAGAAAGACATTCCTTGCCCTCAGGGAGCTTATATTCTAATGGGGGAAGTCAACCCACAAAAAAACGCTGAAAAATGGGAAGAGGTACGCAAATGGGGAAGCATGTTGAAGTCAGAGAAATTCCAAAGTAGTGAAACTAGTTGAGAAAGGCGGTATCTGAGCTGTTTAATTAAATGGACGTTCTGAGTTCGTGGCCCTACCCTTTAACTGAAGAGGTAGAGGGTAGTATAGAGTTGGACTATCAAAGCTGGTGCAGTGGATTAAGTGTCTGCTTCAAGTTAGAAAGACTTCATCTTCATGAGCTCAAGCCTGGTTTTAGACACCTAATAGCTGTGTGACTCCAGGCAAATCAGCTCTGCCTTGATTTTCTCCTTTGTAAAATCAGCTTGAGAAGGAAATGACAAACTACTTTCAGTATCTTTGCCAAGAAAACTCCCAAGGGGATCATGAAGAGTTGGACAAGGTGGAACAACAACCACAAGTTCAGGAATAATGACATCTTGCAGGATGATGAGTTTATCCCTAAAATGAGTTTTCTGGGGCTGAAGTCAATCAGATAAATCCAAAAGTAATACAGCCATATATCTGTGTTCATTATCTTTTCTTTCTACTAATCTATAAGTACCATGAAGGCAATGACGCTATCCTTTTCTGAAATTTGTGATATGGTAGCCAAGAGGTTACTGCCAACTTTGGTGGCATTAAGAGATTTGTAGAATTCAGACATTTTAGTTTTGCTGTGTTCCACCCTTGTCAGACCACATCTAGGTTAAAGCATTCAATTTTGGGCACTGCATTTTAGGAAGATCATTGATAAGGTGGCAAGTGCTCAGAGGAGGGAAATCAGGATGGGGAATGGTCTCAGGTTCATGACACATGAGAATCAGTTGAAGGAAATGGGCATGCTTAGCATGTAGAAGTCAAAACTTAGTTGTCATTCAGTACTGAAAGGTTGCCATATGGAAGAGTGATTCCACTTGCCCATCCTAGAGAAGAGAACTAGAAACTGGTAGAAACTGCAGAAGCAAATTTAAGCTTGATATAAGTGGAAAGAAGCCTATTAACAATTAGAACTATAAAGAAATGAGACGGCTGCTTCAGGAAGGAGAAGATTCCCTTGAAGCCCCCAACCAAAGGTTGGATGGCCAATTGTCAGGTATATTATAGAGAGGATTCTTATTCAGGGGTATGTTGGACTGGACGGCCTTTTGGCCCTTCCCAACTGACATTCTCTGATTCTGTACCTATTAGATAATTAATATATGTTGATCTCTTGTTACCATGACAACCCTGAGGACCAATTTCAGTTTAGTAATTTCTTGACAGGATGAAAAAGTAAAAAGAGACCATTAGGACTGATTCTTTTATTTTTCTTCAAAAGAAAGCATTTCTTGGGAAAGAATTCAGCTTACTGAGAGAGCTCAGAAATGCTATTTTGGAACTTAAGCTGACACATTGGTCTTATGCACAACAAAGGCAGAGTATATATCTCAAGTAGAAAGTCAGGCTGAAAATACTGCTCATGAGTTGAATCTGCTTTCCCTCCCTGGCTGCAGGATTTGCTTTTCTTTGTTTCTGTGAAGGACAGATAGAAGGAGATATATATTTTTTCTCTAAGCACAAGTTTCTTGGAGAATATTCCCTTTGAGCAGTTCTGGAATTGCTATATAGAAGCCTCTAGGGTGCAGTTATTATAGTTGAGTTTGTCTTTACGTTTTCTTCCAAGTGTAATAGAAAAAACATTGAGTGTAGTAAAAGACTCCTTATTTTCTAGAAGAGATTAATTTTGAGAAGTATTTGTAGATTTTAATTCCTTAAACTCATCAATGACACTTACTGAACATCATTTAATAAAGTATTTGTATGAGGTCAATTGCGCCATATCATTTATGAATCTTTTCTTGTTGGATTTGGAATTGGAGGACCTGGGTGAGACTAGAGTCCTGGGTCCTAAAGAATCCTCTCTCAAGCTATGTGATTCTGGTCAATTCACTTAACCTCTTTGGGCCGCAGTGACTCATTTATTTAATTTAAATGGTTGGAATAGATGTTCCTAAGTTTTCTATAAACTTTAATATTCTATGAATATCATTTTTATAAATACAATATACACAAGAGATCTATTATGTTCTGGTCTAATTATTTATGTGGGCACAAAGAAGTCTTAGATTAGGTAACTTTGTCAAAAAAAATGGATGGGCTTTATAATTACCAAAATAGAAAGTGACCCAAAAGTAATAAATCAAGAATATAAATTTCCCTTCCTAAAAATCTATAAATAGATAATTTATTAGACACGAAGTCATAATCACTCTCCATTGTTAGTTCTCAAGGCTATAATCCCCAGGATCAGTTGGTAAGTCCCTGGGCTTTTGTAATATGAACAGGTTGGATCCAACCTCAGCAAGGTGAATGTTTCTTTCTATTAATTCTCCAAAATGAATACATATACTGTCTCATTTTCCCCTTTTCTCTGTCTCATATCTTTCCAGCTGACCTACTGTAGTAATACGAATGGTATTTCTGACCTCAAGTGACTTCATTTTATCTTCTTTATGGACTCACATGACTCTTTTTAGGGATACCATTCTTAATGCAATTCTGTAGTAACATGGAGAAGGTAAATGCCAGTTTCCACTGGGACATCAACTCAATGGAAGCTTCTCCAATTTCTAAATTATATCCACTCTTCTTAGGTTTACCAATTTCTGAACACATGATTTTTTGCCTTTTTGCTTCTGTTTTCATTCCATTTCCTGGGGAACTTGGACTACTTTACTTTCAGCACTACTGTATTAACCAATTATTTAATATTATACTGTATTATATTTTTTTCATTTATGATCTGAGCACTCTATTCCTATCCATTTCTGCAGGGAATTAAGAGAAACTCTGCATTATTGTGGCCTTTTAAAGTCAACTTTACATCAGTGATAGAGGATTATACAGATAAATATTTGACTATAAAGATAATTTATATAGATTATTGAGTTGAAAGCATTGAATTTTTGGATGAATTTTTTAAGGTTATTTGCTCACATTGACCAGACAGTAACTGCCAACTTTTTATCTTTTGTGGGCCATGTTCACTTCATTTATCTGTCACCAGAAGGTTGACTATTAGATGATGAAATTTTTTGACCATTGGACCTCTTGAAGGCTATCTACCTAAAGCATAGAGGCAGAAGTATTCTTGAGCCAGCTCTTAATGACTCAAGAAAAAATTAAATTTTCAGTGTGAACATTTACACCTTGGAAATCAGCATGTGTCACAAATCAGGGCTTGATTTGATTAATGGCCTTCATTTTAAAAAGTGATGGAGAAAATGTTAGTAATGCAGATTCAACCTAAAAGCATGTAGTGATACATTTTCCCGCAGAGGTTGTTAAATCCCTGTGTGGAGGGAATATAATCTGTAATGGTAAAAGAGCCCCCACACTAATGAAATCATAGGTCCTTTAAAGCTGGAAGAATATTTCACACGAAAATTAATTGAGAAGCAAAAGATTTTAGTTTTTAAGAAAGCTAGTTTGGCAACTCCTGTTGCCATGTTGTACTTTTAAAAAGAAGATTTATAAACTGGATAATTAGTCACTTGCAAAACAACTAATTTTGAGAACTTTCCAAGATATGAAAACATACCTTGACCTTCCTGTTTTCAGGGAGTTTACATCAATATGGTAAATAACAGTGATTTAAAAAAATAGTTATTCCTTTGGTTTTCCATTCCTTACTTCCATATGGAACTTGTTTTCATAGAAAATGTGTATTTTAAGCAAATTTTCCAATGCACTGGAACTCCTTGAGTTCAGGTTGAATGAGGTCAATTTTTTGTGGTCTGGTGTGTTTAAAAATTTGAAAATATAAAAAAATCTAAAATGTTTTCATTAAACTATGTTGTTATGATGTACATGTGACCATAAGAAGAGGATAGATTCTTTTACAAACCTTATACACTTCGTGACTTAGTAAGAAAGAATGTGATGGAGGAATGTGGATTTTTCTAGGACATATGAAATTTGTAACCTTATTTGTGGGCACGACAGATTATTGGCTCCTAGATTTAGAACTGAAAGGTATATGAGAGATCATCTGGAAATTCCCTCTTCCCTTCCCTCCCCTTCATTTTACAGACCTTGAAGCCCAGGAAAGTTAGAGAGCTATTTCTAAGGCAATAAATAATAGAGTTGAAATGTGAACCCAGGTTCTCTAACTCCAAACTAGTAAATGCAAACTGCCATACTATGTGCTATATTGTAATGACATGTAACATTTTTATAGATATAGTACAATTTTTTTGAGGGGGGAAGGAAGGAAACATTTATTAAGTACCTACTGTATACTGGATACTGTGCTAAGTGCATTATAAATATTATTTCATTTTATCCTCATAACAACACTGGGAGACAAATGCTATTATTATTCGCATTTTATAGTTGAGAAAACTGAGGTTAAGTGACCAACTCAGGGTCACACATCTAGGAAGTGTCTGAGATGAGACTTGAACTCAGATCTCCCTGACTTTAGGCTCAGTGCTCTATCCACTGTACCACCTAGATGGGGGGTGTGACTAGGTTCTAGTCTTGAGATTTTATTGGTATGAGGACTCCTGATGAGGAAACTCTTTCTTACCAGTGCATACTAAGAACTCTTTTGCAATTAGAGAGCTGCCTGAGACATTGAGAATTAAATGACTTGGCCAGGGTCACACAGCCAGTATATTTCAGAACCCAGATTTGAACCCAAGTTTTTCTGCTCTCTAGCCACTACTATAGGCTCCCTCTCACATAATAATGAGCAATAAATCTCTTCATGTAGCAAATTTGTCTGGAGGGCCTCAGTCATACAATGCACAACTACTTTGTATCATGATAACTGAGTATGGAAAAAAATGAATTTAATTTTGTTTACAAAGGTGGTAAGTATTAGACTTGTGATACTGTAGATATGTAGGAGAGAAAACTTCCCTTTAGTAATGTGAAGCGTCCCCACAGCTTACTAAGAGAGTTGCCCCAAGCAAGAGGTTAAATAGCTTGTCCAGGGTCACACAGACAGTATGTGTCAGAGGAGGGACTCGAACCCCAGACTTCTCTGCTCTCTATCCACTGACATAAAATAAACCTGATTATCTGCAAAAATGCCAAAGAAATCTCTTTTCACTCATTTTCTCACTAAGTTGACAACTTCTGATTTGTACTAGCTGAGTTACCCACAGATCCTGGAATCAAACAAGCATTCCAGAATAATGGAATGTTAGTGTTCCAAGGGACCTCATTGGCCATCTAGTCTGACACCTACCTAATAAGAGTCCTCTATACAACACACTCAACAAATGACCATCCAGACTTTTCTTGAAGACTTCCAAGGAAGAGAAACTGACTCATCTCCCAACATAGCCTATTCAACTTTGTGTAGCCCTAACTGTTGGGAAGTTTTACCTTTACATCAATTTTGAATTCACCCTTCTGCACTTGGAACTCATTGCTCATAGCTCTGCCTTCTGGGGCCAAGCAGAACAAGTCTAATCTATCTTCCATATGACAGCCCTCTGAAGAGAGCTATCACATACATCCCTTCTAAGATTCCCCTAATCTTTTCTGGTCCAAGGTCTTTCCTCTCCCTCCAGTTCCCTTTGATTGTCCCCCTCTAAACAGTTTTCACCCATCTCTACAGCCCTACATAATCAATGCTTTATTAGAAAAGAACAATTTTCAATTAGATTATGTAAAGTTATTAGGTACCTCTTCAAGGTCTTTCACCATTCTGGTTGTCCCCCCTCTAGACACTTTTCAGTGATCACTACAACCCAAGTATCCACACAATTAATGCTTGATTAGAAACAAATAGTTCCCACTTAGACTATGCAAAGTACCTCCATGAACTTGTTTGTGGGGTTGAGCATACAGGTTCTGTGTTCTTTGCCCCTATACTCAAAGGGCACCATGACGAAGCCTATAGCCTCAGGGATAGCCAAGACGAAGGACAGAATCCAGATGGAGACAATTTCAATTGCAGTGATCAAGGGAATCCCAATTCCCTGAACTCTACTCCAGGAGGCAACTGCTCTGTACCTGAAATAAACAGGTGAAAGAACAACTATTAGATCATCGGAGGTTAGGTAAAATAACGGAACCCTCCAAATGGAAATTCATATGAAATCAGCTTAAAATGGTTTAATAAGAATATATTGCCTATTGTGTGTCCTTATAGGTCCTACTATGTGACAGGTATTAGGGTTACAAAGACAAAAACAAAAAGCTTTCGTCTTCAAGGAGGTTACATTCTTTGGGGGAGATTTCATCATGTACACAGATAAGTAAATATAAAATAATTTGGTAGGGTATATAACAACTGAGTGATCAGGAAAGACATAATGTAGGAGATGGCACTTGAACATGGGGGGGAGGCAGGTAGGAGAGCATTTCAGATATAAGGGTGTAACAGCAAGGACCCTGGCATACACAGGAAGTTTTGCTGTTCACGTTCTTAGATCTGCTTTTCTGAAAGGAAAGCAACTTTTGAGGGGTCAACAATCACTTTAATCAAACACATATACCAACAGAGAAATAAAGACCAACAAACAGGGCTTCCAACTGTCTGACCATAAGCAATATAGACATCACAGATCAATAGATAGATCTAACTGTCTGACTATAACATACATACATAGTCAGCAGAGAGAGAAGCACCAACATCTGGGTTTTCAAAGCTGGGGGGCTCCTTAACAGCTAACCAGAGTCTCCTCTGGCCAAAGGAACACTTCCAATGAGTAAGCCCCAAAGTAAAATCTCAACTCAGAGGATTTACACACTTTTCACAGCTGGAGGGCACGATGGTCCGACCCAGTGTCTCAACAGAAATTAACAAAAGGTATTAAGGAAGATCTTTAACTCTTCCCCCTACTCCCCCATTGACCTTACACTAACATTACAAGGGGACAGTCTGTACAAAGACAGGAAGTTTGCAGAAGGAATATCACATATAGGGAATAATAGTCAGATTTGGCTAGAACAGAGTACGAGGGGGAATAATGTGGGAAAAAAGTCTGGAAAGTTAAAGATGAATCTTAACAAGGAATCTCAGCAATGGCCACCCCATTGGAAGTCTCTCCACTAAAAACTGGCATTTTTTTTCCTGTGAAATGAAGGAGTTGAACTAGATATCTCATGTATCTTTTAGCTCCAAATCCTATGATCTGAAACATAATTAGTGTGAAATAAAATTTAATTTTAAAGTGAATAAATAAAAAAAAACACATTTATGAAGTGCTTACTATGTATCAAGCACTGCATTTAAACCAATGGGTTTAAAAGCAAAAGTAAAGAAAACTAAAGGAATCATGGAGAAAACAGAGTGGTGGCCAATGAGAAATGTTTTGGTTTGGAAAGTTACAGGGATGGTGATAATATGTCTGTCACAAGGAAGTAGAGCCAAAGACAAGATCTTAGAGCAAATGTGGTCTGGATCTGGATTCAGAGAGCTGGGATCAAATCCTGACTATTGGGATTGGGTCTGTGTCCTTGTCTCTTTATTTCTTTGGGTCTCAGTTTCATTACTTGTAAAAGGAACAGCTTGAACAAGACAACCTTTCCATTCTTGGCAAAGTAGAAAGCAGTTAGGGTACCTGGATAAAAATCCTGTCTTTTCTAGTCACTATCTGTGTGAATTTAGGTAAATCATTATGACTTAGGGCTTCAGTTTCCTCTTTTGTAAAATGAGGAAATGGGACTACATGCCCTCTCCTGTCCTTTTAAACTCTCAGTCCAGGATGCTTTCTATTCTTGTAGTCTATGGAAATTGATAAAAAAATAGTTAGATGGGAAGAATTTTTCAGGGTGTTCTATTCTACCAACCAGCATTTGTAATAAAGACAACAACATCCCTAAAATAGAGGTGAGTATAATAAAAACATCTGAGAATATCTTTTAGAGACTTTGGTCTAATTCTTTGCTTATCAAGCAAGCTATCGTTTGGTATTATAATTGGTGTGGCCAACGCAAATCACTGACAGAATACTGGTGATCCAGTCAGCTAGCTCTCCTATTGCAAATGAATGAATTGGCATTCAGATTCACTAATTAGCTTATGAATTGGGTGACTATGAATTAGTTCTGATTACATCTGAATTCATTTATTGAATAAACATAATTAAACATTTCTTATGTGCAAACCGCCTGCCAGGTGCTGAAGAAGGTAAAAAAATAAATAAAGCTTCCTTTCAGCAGCTTACTAACTAGTAGATGAGATAAGACATTTGTACAAGAACCGTCATCTATAAACAGGAGGGTTTAAAGGATTTTGAAGAGTTTTATAAGCATATTTGATCCTTCTAATAGCCTTGCTATGTATTACAGATGCTATTATCACTATTATAGAGATGAGGAAACAGGGCCAGGGAGAAGTGATTTATCGTTGTTCATAAAATGAGGATGTCTCAGAGGCAGGATTCGAATTCAGGTCTCTGCTGTCTCCAGGTCCATTTATCTTCTCTCAAAAAGTAACTTAATGTAGAATGAAATAGGATAGCTGTCTTGTTAAATTTTATATACATTTCCTCCTTTCTCCCAAAACAAACTGTAATAGAAGTTCACAATTCCGCATACCACCTTATTTTACGTTCTTTGCCTTTCCCGATACCACGTGTGCCTCTCCCAATCTGTTGTGTATCTTTTTATCTTCCTGTCTATATTTTGTTTGTACATAATTGTTTGCATGTTATCTCCCCCATTAAGCTGTGAGTCTCTTGAGAGCAGGGTCTGCTTTTTGGCATCCCTAGAGATCAGCACAGTGTACCTGGTTGGCTCTTAATAAATGCTTGCTGACGGATTGATTCTATGTAATTTAAAATGCTAATGTTTATGAACGATTGAAGGTCATAATTTAGAAAAAAAAATTTAGAAAAAAATTTCTAACCCTACAAAATAAAATAGGATAAATAAGTAAGAGAAGCAGAAACCAAGGATCAGGATTTCCTTAGATAGTTGATGTGCCTGAGCCTCATCTGTCTGAGCTATTACAACAAAGAGCTTTGTAACCAATCAGTCAAAGAAGGGCCACACATCACATTAGGACAGATGGACAGAATCAAGTTCCTCAGATCCCTAGATCCATCAAGGTATTGCTACCTTTCCAGGCCAGGCCTAAAAAGCCAATTAAACTGACCATTCTTTAAACGCCATCTTTTAAATGCAACAAGGATTTCCTTCCCCTAAAAGTACTTATCAATTTTCAGGTCATCTAGTGGGTGAATTTCTCAATTTGGGCAGATTTTTTTATGCAAAATATTTCCTTAACGTTACCAGTAGAAACCTGAAAGAAGCAAGCTGAGGTGTGTCACAGGGCTAAAAAAAATAACCAGGATAATGATATAATAACCACCAGCATTTTTGTAGTGCTTTAAGGTTTGTAAAATAATGCTTTTACTTGTATTATCTCATTTTTATCCTCACAACAATCCTGTGCAGTTATTATATTCCCATTTTTACAGATGAGGAAACTGAGACAAACAGGTTAATTGACTTGTCCAAAGTCACGTAGCTAGTATCTGAGGCAGGATGTGAACTCAGTTCCTTCTGGATCCCAACCCCAGTGCTATTCCTTAGTCACCTAGCTCCCTGAGTAACTGCAGGTGGTTCGTAGAAAGATAGTTGGTGAGGGCAGGGCCAAGTAGAATGCATAAACGTGGGAGAGGTGTGTAAGGGGGAAATGAGTAATGAGCGAATGGAAAGGATGTCTGAGGGCTCTTTGCAGTGATTCTTTGATTTCCTGGCCATTGATTTTCCCACACTTCACTTAGGTAAGGTCTTTGTGATTAATCAGAGGAGAGTCAGAATGAAAGATAAAAAAATTCAGTCTGCCTGTTCTGTTCAGTGATGACTGAGACTGTGCAGGTGTTCTCTCCCATTGGCCAGGAGTCAATAATCTGACTGCTCTTTCATCTGATGAACACCTGGAAATGTAAGCTGCGAGAGAAGAACCAGGAGAAGACACCCCGATGGTGCTGGCTGCTCTGGCTGTGCCATCCTCTAGAATTCCAAACCACGATGTAGTGATTTCTAAGGACTCTTCTGTTAAAGTGGGCTATTTTTGTAATTCTGAGAACTTGGAAGAGAGTAACCCAGATACTAAGGGGAGCACTAGGCAGAGGGAGGCAAAGGTTAACACTGGAGGCTTTGTCCCTGGTTTTCTGTACAAATTTAAGGCAGCTTTTTTAACTACTGAACAAAATGCTCACGGAGCCATAGTTTGAACTGGAAGGGATCTGATGGGTCATCAAGGTTAGCTCAGCCATTTTATAGCCTAGATCACTGCACTTCATCCCCCAAATTTCTTTGTCTTGACTTACCTGTTTACATGTTCTTCCTTAGGCTAGAAAGAAAGTTCCTTAGAGCTTCCTTAGAACAGGAACTGTTCTGTTTCTGTCTTTGTACCCCCAGCACTCAGCAAAGTGCCTGTCGCATAGTAGGCACTTGTGATTTGATTACAGAAGAGGAAACTGAAGTCGAGAGGAGTGAAATCATTTGTCCAAGGACACACTGATTATCTGGACAAGGACCCCAGTCTCCTGACTCCAGATCTCCTTTCATGCCTCAAGACTGATTTTTCTTTAGTGGAGCAAGAAGAGAGAGCCCTTTGGAAACTGCAGATATAGCCACGTCAACACTCTTTGCTACCTAACAATATCTCAGGGAAATTTAAGATAGGTAGTAATAAATTCATTTGC
Organism: Notamacropus eugenii; assembly: GCF_028372415.1. Taxonomy (NCBI): domain Eukaryota; kingdom Metazoa; phylum Chordata; class Mammalia; order Diprotodontia; family Macropodidae; genus Notamacropus; species Notamacropus eugenii. The sequence goes on along the minus strand of NC_092877.1, from coordinate 144,776,253 downwards.
CTAAATTTTCTAGACTATCAGCAGACTAGAAGTTGTAGCAGTGGCTGATAATGGTTTTGGAGGCATTTTGCTCCATTTTCTGTTCTGCCAAAAGTAAGATCTGAGTATATTATAATATTAATATTATATTATTATTATTATGTTGTATATTATTAATAAAATTACATTTATATAATATTAATTATGTATTATTAATATTTATATACATTATAATATTAACATATTATAGTATTAATATAAACTATGTAGTATATTATAATATTAATAAAAACATCAGCCAACATTTATATGGGCTTTAGGGTTGGCAAAGCACTTTACATAAGCTATCCTATTTATCCACGTAACAACCCTTTCACATGAATGCTATCGTTATCCTCATTTTACAGATGGGGAAATGGAGGCAGGCAGAAGTGAAATGATTTGCTCAGGGTCATCCAGCTGGTAAGTATTTTCGGCAGGATTTAAATCCAGATCTTCCTGGATCAAATGAGAAAAAGTGCTTGCTTTCCTTATCTCTAACTGAATAAAATGCTCACGGCTAATTATATACCAGCCTAACTAAATGTCTGAGAGTAAATCAAGAAAAGCCATTTCCTATCTTTCTCAACAGGGAACTGTGCTTGGTAAAGGAATTAAAATAGATCTGTTCCTTGATTTCTAGGAATTCACAATTCATCAGCCAGGACAGACTTGGACAGACACAAAAAGGAATAATTTGAATACAGTTTTGCAAGACCATAAATTAAGTAATGTATATTGGCCTTCTGATGCTTGGACTATTTTTTTTTTTTTAGTGTTCTTCCAATTATAATATTCGGATTTCAAAGTTCAGCTCCAAGAATTTGAAAAAAAAATTGAAAAAGGTGGTCTCCTGATCTTTGGCATGTCCTTTGGCCCTGTGTGGTCAAACACAAACTGCTTTTGGAGTTACAGTTAGGAAAGGTTCCATAGAACAGGGCATGAAATGCTTGATATAGCATTTTCATAGCTTTATACTTGAAATTTTTATTGCTTTTGTAGTAGGAAATTCACCCATCCCCTTCTCTCCCTCCATCCCCTTTTTAAAATAGAATATGTTTGATGGAGATCTCTTACAAAATGATATAAAATGAATTTCTAAAATTAAACCTATAATCTTATCCCTGTGTGGAAATTCTCTCCACAAATACATCTATAACTATAACTATAGTCTTAGAAAGGTACCATTGGCACTGAAAGATTCAATGACATCCATGATCTTAAGTGAGTTTAAGTCAAAGGCAAGACTTGGAACCAAGTTTTCTTAACTTTGAGGCTAGTCCTTTATCTACCACGCCCCTGCTACCTCTGATACAAAAATAATGCACTAGAGTTAATTATTTCTTAAACATGACTGTTTTCTATACTGGATGTAGTTTCTCAAAAGTAGATTAATAACTGTATAGTATTGGTTCATTTACTTACTAACTTAAAAATACTTGTTCGATTCAATTCAACCACCATTTCATGAGTGCCCAGTATGTGTCAAGCACCAGAGACGAATGAATGAAATTGTTCTTACTCTTCGAAAGCTGAGTTCTCAAGGAATTTCTGCTCTGCCGTAGCAGCATTTTCCTGGGGAGGTGGTAGAATGGGGGACACATCCACAGATATGTAAAGTATAAAATATGTACAAAGTCATTTCAAAGGGAGACATAAGGACAGCATCAACAACTGGTGGAAGCAGCATAGTCTTCCTTTAGGACATGATACTTGAGTTGAATCTTAAAGATGGCCAAGGAGTCTAACAAACAGAGATGAAGAAAGACACATTCCAAGCACAGGGGACAACAGGGAAGTGGAGTGCCAATTTGAGAGAATAGGAATGGGGTCAGTTTGACTGAAATGAAGGGGGATAATGTGAAATCTGTCTGCAAATCAACCAATTAGCAAGCATTTAGTAAGCTCATGCCAGACACTGTGCTAGGCAATGGTTGGAGCCAGATTGTGAAGGGCCATAAAGGACAAATGGATGAATTTATATTTTATGGAGAGTGCTATGCTGGACACTGAGAGGAGATGTAGGCATAGATGAGACACATTCCCCGCCCTCTCAAAACTTATTATCAATAGGGGATACAAGATTTGCTATTCATTAAAATCCACGGTATTACATATTCACGTATTTGGATCACATCAACTGGAATTCTATTTCATCAAGTGAAATAGAGGCTGCATTTTCTTCACTACATGTACTTTCTCAGGAAAGCTATGGGACAGAGTGACCCTTGAACATGAAAACCTTAGATAAGTGTGCTGGCCCAGAGCATTATCACTTTAGCTGTAGATTAGCACAGATGTATCTTGCACGTAGAGCATGTACAGTATGCATTCTGCATAGTTTGTTGAAGAAAGGTTCAGAAATATATGTTTCTAAAAGAGAGCAAGATCTGTGTATGCTGGAGTAGCACAATGCTGAAAAAAATCCAGACTATTTCAGCCATAGAATAATAATAGCTTGTACTTTGGGCTTTACAAAGTGCTTTCCTCAGAATAATCCTGGAGGATGGGAAAGGCAAGTATGAAAGAGTGAATGAAAAACATTTATTAAGTACTTACTATGTTCTGGGCACTGTGCTAAGTACTGGGGAGAAAAGTATAAGCAGATGAGACAGTCTGGGCCCAGAAAGAGCTTATATTCTAAAGGGGCAAAGATAATAACAATTGCTAGCATTTATCAAAGATGTTTAAGGTTTGCAAAGTGGTATCTTGTGTGGTCCTTACAACAACCTTGTGAAATAATAATAGTTTGATGTTGTTAAGTTGTATCTGACTATTCATGACCCCATTTGGGATTTTCTAGGCAAAGAGCCTTGCTATTTCCTTCTCCATCCTTGCAGATGAGGACACTGAGACAAATAAGGTCAAGTGCCTTGTCACTTAGCTAGTAAGCAACATAGCTAGCAAATATCTTGAGGCCACATTTGAACTCAGGTCTTCCTGACTCCAGGCCTGGTGCTCCAGCCACTGTGACATCTAGTTGCCCAATAGTAGCATTTATGTGCTGGGAGCTGTTACTAACAATGCCACAGTTATTATCTCATTTGCTCCTCAAATATCCCTGGGAGGTAAGTGCTATTATTATCCCATTTTACAGATGAGAAAACTGAGGCTTAGGTAGTGCTTAGCCCAGAGTCACACATTAATAAGTATCTGAGAGTTGTAAAGGCAGGTCTTCCTGACTGCAGATTCAGGACTCTATCCACTGCTCTACCTAGCTACCTTATCAACATATATAGGGGAGGGATGTTTTGGGCAACACCCCCATTTTACAAATGAGGACATTCAGGCTGAGAGAAGCAGCCATGTATTTTAGAGCTAAGATGTGAACCTGTCTCCATAGTCCAAGTTGAACGTTCTTTCAACATTACCATTCTGTTTACAACTTACATTTACTGCTTAATTCATAACATAAAGTTACTATTTTCAACTTAAACAGCAGATCAGGATAATCTTTAATGTATAAGTCAAATCTCCATTTCCTTATTTTCCAGACTGTCCCTGGTAGGAAGCACCAGGGCTGCTGTTACTTAACTTTCGTTCCTGTTAGCTTTCATCTTTTTATGAATTCTGTACCTGTATCTTACAGCTTTGCAAGAAGGGCAAGGCAGAGAGTGAAAGCCTGAATCTCCTGTGGAGAATCTCTCTGTTCTATCCCTGGGTCAGGCACCTTGTATCTGCCTAACTCAGAGATGGTGTGAGAAACGTATATAGATTACTTAAGGAGGTATGACTGCCAGGGGCTATTAAGAATTGGTTATAGATAATGCATCAAAGAGATCTTATGCTCTTGGGCCACCAAGATCTAAGAATGAGTTTTTTTTTTTTTTTTATCACATAAAAGATAGTTCTGTCTTTGTGTAAATTCACATAACAATGCATTCATTGAAAGAATTCAAAGTACTAGTAACTAGAATCTAGTTCACAGACTAGATGAGGATAAAATTGCTTCCTGTTGATATAAGAGGAAACACAGAGAACCATTGTCCAAATCTGTAGATAGCTTCACGGCAGCCAACCCTCAGTGATAAAGGTGGTGCAGTGGGTGTGGAAGGGACAGCATGCTGCACACCTGTGTTAACTTTATTGGAGAGTACTGTGCATACTTTATCATTAACTTTACCTTTCATTTCATAATTCTGTTTATTACCATGATACAATATTTAATATTGTATTGTATAATATTTTAGTACATTTTATGACTTGCATAAAGGTATCATTTTGTGTATGCCTTTGTTAGAAAGGCTAAGTGAAGTAGGTGGTTAGGATAAATTCACATTACATAAAAATTGTTTCCCATAGATGTTGGGGTGGAACTTAGGTAAAGTGAGAACTGTCTCCTATAGCAATCCTGTCTTTCTCTTAATGACTAGTAAATCAAAATGTATTGATTTACATTTTGTAGGACTTATATTTTCCAGTTTTTTCAAGTCATTTCTGAATTAGAGAATACATATGCCATTTAGCTACTGGAAGGGGCTTGGCACAACCTCAGGAAACTGGGACCCAAGGAATAACTCACCCTGAGTCACATGGATAATATGAGGCAGTTAGGTGGCGAAGTGGATAGAGTGATGGCCCTGTAGACATATTCAGTCTGATATATGACCATACTAATTATCTCCTCTCTTCCCCACCTACTCCTTTTCAAGACTTTCTTTTTACAGCCAAGAACAACATCATTCTTCACTAAGGCAGCTAAGTTGCTGAGTGGATAGAGCACTGGAGCTGGGGTCAGAAAGACCTGAGTTCAAATTCAACCTCATATACTTACTAGTTATGTGACCCTGGGCAAGTCACTTAACTTCTGCCTGCCTCCCAGTTTTCCCCATCTGTAAAATGGGGATAATATTTGTACCTGCCTTTCAGGATTGTTGTGGTGATAAAATGAGACAATATTTGTAAAGCACTTCGCAAACCTCGAAGCTCTACATAAGCAGCACCAGCAGCAGCAGGTAACGAAGCTGGGCTATGAACTTATGTCTTTTAGAATCCGAATAAAGCCTCATAGATTTAGAGTTCTAGCTCTGAGGGATCTGATAGGCCATTTAGTCTAATTCTCTCATTTCATTTCTGACTCGAAAACTAATACTCAGCACTGTATGACACAGCCTCATGCTTTTCTTTTTTCAGAGGCAGTTGGGGTTCAGTGACTTGCCCAGGGTTACACAGCTAGTAAGTGTCCAAGGGAGAATTTGAACTCTGGTCCTCCTGATTCCGAGGCTGGTGCTTTATCCATTGTGCCACCTGTTGCTACATGCTTTTGCTTTTTTTAAGTGACAAGTACAATAAAACAAATGTATATGTATACACACACACATGTCACAGGAATTAGAGAAGGACCCTATTGGTTTGAGAGCTGGGCCAAATTTCTGGGAATCCCAAAGAAAGGGTGAGCTGTGTGTGAAATGATGAGTAGAAAGATAACTGACATCAGCCTTTTTGTTTGAGGCACATAAAACAAAGCTCTTTCTTTGAACGTTGGTGGTTTCTAGATACTTAATTATATAATAGTAGTAGTTAAGGCAGCTGCATCTTGTCTCAGCTTCCCTCACTAGACAACATTTTATGGGAATTTGGATCAGCAGTCAGACTGCTTTTCGGGGATGATCTCAGTCATTTAAAAATTTCTTAAATGAGGCTGTTAACCTGATGAAGAACAGGGTTGGATAAGCCCCTGTTTTAAAGGCAACATACTCATCATTTATGTTTTAAGAGTTTTTATTCTGGACCAGACCTATGACATCATTGGTCTAGGGAACTTCCACTGAGGAGATTCCCTTTACCAATGTAGATTAGCACCTGCTTTGCAATTTAGTTTTAGTTGCCCAGAGATGCAGAAAAATTAAGTGTCCTGCCCAGGGTCACACATGTATCAGTATGTATCAGAAGCAACATTTAAGTAAAATCTATTTGACTCTCTCTACTATATGGTGCTACCTTTTGGTGTTTTACGTATTGTTTAAATGATCGGTAATGAACTGTTGTGCCTATTTTTCTGAGGAAATTCTGTTTTCCTCCCAAGATTTCTTCCTTAGCATTTAAAAAATTCCTTTGACTAATAAAGCCAGTAAGGAATGACAGATAATGACAAAGAATTTTCCTAAGATCACAGTGCATTTTCCAAAGTTCCTTCTTCAAATGTTTCCTTAAGTGATCCACAAATTAATTAATCTACAAAGCACATAATTATCTTGTGGGTGATGGAGATATAAGAAATGACTCCTTTTTTATGCCTTTGACAATTTTTTTACCCAATCGCATGTAAAAAGAATTTTCAATATCCTTTTTTAAAAAAAAATTGATATCCAAATTCTCCTCCTCCCTCCGCATCTCCTTCATTGAGATGGCAAGTAATTTGATATAGATTATACAGTACAATCAGGTGAAACATAAAGAAATGACTAGCCAAGGATTTTTTTTCATATGTAAATTCTGCTACCATCACCCGTTGTGGTGCCATGAATAAAAAAGATCCGAGTTCAAATTCCTGCCTCAGACATTTGCTAGCTATGTGGCCCTGGGCACATCACTCGAACTCTCTAATCCTCAGTTTCCTCATCTGTAAAGTGGGCATAATAGCACCTATCTCCCAGGATTGATGTGAGGATGAAATGAGATAACATTCATAAAGCACTTTGCAAACCTTAAAGCACTATTATAAATGCTAGCCATTATTATCAGCCATATAGTGAGGAACTCCTATTTGTGAAGCATTATACTAGGCAGCTAAAACTCTAGAGACAAGCTGAAACGGTGTCTGAACTCACAGAGCTTACTTTTACTATAGGGAAACAACATTTTCATAGAGAAGTAAATAAAAGGTAATTTGAGGAGGGATTTGGAACCTTAGCAAGCAAATAGGACTCCAGAAAGGCTTCCTCTCCAGAAGGAGAGCTTTTCTCCAGAAAAGGTGGCATCTGATTTGAGTCTTGAGGGAAAACAGGGAACTTGAAAATATAGCTGAAATATGAATTTCATTCCTTTTTCAGCATTCTGTCCAGCACAAAACTTTGGTTATTTACATACTGAGTATATGCATTCTTTTAATCTGTAAAATGAGGACCTTTGATTGGATGACCTCCAAGGTCCTTTCCAGGTCTAAAGCCCTGTATCTCACCATAATAATAAAATTCACATCTGGAACTTATATGGAATTTCTACAGTCATTCTTTAGGAGTTTTTACTTTATTTTTTTACTACAGATAAAGTTTAGTGCTGGTTGGGACATAACAATTGTCACAAGCCACCTGTGTATACAGTATATACTATGCTGTAAAATTCTTTCTTCAGGACTTTTCACAGGCTACAATTGACTTTAGCTTGTAAGCTAAAAGCTTCGGGCTTCTTGTGTTTCACAAACTACGGAGGATTTACAGCAGATTCCCAAAGCTGCCCCACTTATCTCAGGTCTTATCTACTGCAGGAAAATGGTAGAATCTTTTTAGATCAGATTCATCCAAATAAATGCCCAGAGCAGATGATATCCTATCTCTCGGAATTAACTGATAATAATTCCTTGCTATGGTATAAAAGCTTTTATCGTAAAAATATCAGCATAGTGTCTCAAGGTTTTAAGTCCCAGAGTTGAATGCCTAGGGTACTGGAACACACAATGGGCCCGAAGCCAGAAGACCAGTGTTTAAAATTCTCTGATTATGATCTGTGTGATTGGGAAAATCACTACATAACTCTGAGTATCAGTTCTCTCATCTGTAAAATGAGTACAATAAATAAGGCTTACATCGCTGGTTTCTTTGGGGTGGTTTTGTTGAGGTTGTTGCCTCATAGTTTTATGTAAATATGAGCTATTATAATTGTTGTTTAACTGTTTTTTCAGTCATATTTGACTCTTTGTGACCCCATTTGGGGTTTTCTTGACACAGATACTGGAATGGTTTGCCATTTCCTTCTCCAGCTCATTTTATAGATGAGGAAACTAAAGGTTAGGGGACCTGCCCAGGGTCACACAGCTAATGAGTATCTGAATTTGGATTCAAACTCAGGTCTTCTTGACTCCAGGCTTGGCACTCTATCCACTGTGTCACCTGCCTGCCCTGAGCTATTATAATACTGGTTGGAATATTAAATAAAAACCTAGAAGAACAGGAAGAAAATGGAAACTACTTTATTACTTCAGAAAAATCTCCTAGGTTGAGCCAGTTTTCCAGAAAGAGTAGAATATGAAAATGATTTGACTTATTTGTTTAGAATTAAGAATACTTCTCAATAGAATGGATTCTGGGTAATTATTCTATGCACAATGATTTCTGTTGCTTTTCCTTTGTGTATCATAAGGTGGTTGGAAAGAATCTTCTAATTCGCAATATGTGACTATGTTTTCTGTTTAACTTGCAGACAGGGAAGTTTTAGTGAATAGATTCATACAAATTTCTAGTGCTGGAATGATACTGGCAATTGACATTTACTTAGAGTTTTAAGATTTGAAAAACATTTTATATATACACTGTATCCCAAAAGTCTTAGCGCAGTTTTAGCTGAAATTTAGCTGTACTAAGGCATTTGAGACCTTCTGTATTATCACCTTGGAGCCTTAGAAAAATAAAGTGAGGTAGGAAGGAGAGATATTATTATCCCTATTTTACTGTTGAAGAAACTGAGGAACATTGAGGTGAGCTGACTTGACCATTGTCAGAGGATATGGTAGGATTTGACTCTGATTTTTCTGACTCCAGGTTTGGCGATCATGCCAAAATACCACAGTGCTTCCTTGCTAGGGACCTTAGCGATAATTTAATACAACTTACCCATTTTACAATTCATATTGTTGTTTTTGAGTTGTTTCTGACTCTTTGTGACCTCCTTTGGGGGTGGTTTGGCAAAGATACTGGAGTGGTTTGCCATTTCCTTCTTTACAGGTGAGGAGCTGAGGCAAACAGGGCTAAATGACCTGTCCAGGGTCACAAAGCTAGTGTCTGAGGCCAGATCTGAACTCACAAAGAAGAGTCTTCCTGACTCCAGGCCTGGCACTCTATCCACTGCACCACCAAGCTGCCCTTGACAGTTCATTACTTATTCACTACTTACATGTATTTGAGATTAAGGCACTTCCCGGTCTGTTTTAGGAGTAAAGACATGTCAAAATAAGCATCTTTGCTGTCTCCGTAGCTCTGTCAGGCATAGATATATCAGGGTTTGGAGGAGCATTACAGTGTCTATTGGTTTCTAGGTGTGGGATCCACTAAGATTAGGAAAGGTCTCAAACTCAAATACAAACTAAGGACCCCAGAGACCACTTAGAAAACCACAAATTCACATTATCTATGTGGTATTATATTTTGTTTTATTTTGTTAAACATTTCCCAGTTATATTTTAATTTCCTTTGGGAAGATTTTAAGGGAGTTGGACCTTTCTGGAGAAGAATCTCTCTTAGGTGTTGATAGACAGAAAGATACCAGAAACTCAGCAGAGTGTAGTGGTCCGATTGCAGAATATGGGGTCAGGAAGACCTAGGTTTGAAAGACTTATTCTGACACCAACTAACTCTGTGACCTTCAGTCTATTATTATTGTTATAAACAACTTTATCTGGATGTCTGGCAACTTTAGAATAAGTAATCATTAAAAAAACAAAGTCTACTATTATAAACATGAGATTATATATGGAGTTACTTAAAATTAAAGTTTGCAATGTAAAAATATGTTTGATAGAAGTTTGGCTGATGGAAAAATTTTTATTTCCACCCGTGTGGCAAACAGCAAGTTTTAATGTCCTTTGTAGATAATATAGAACACAGGGCAGACTTGTGTGAAGAGAGGGTGAGAGGCTTTGGATTACTAAAAAAAAAATGAAATACATTGAGATTGAGTTTAAACTTTTGGAAGAGTCACTATCAATTCTTTATTCAACAGTCATTTATAAAGTTCTGTTCTAGGCACTGTGGGGCTGGGAGGGACCAGGAGGAATATAGACATTTATGGCATGATCTGTGCTCACGTAGAACTTACCGTGAGGCAAACCAAATCTGATTTTCCTCCTGAAACAAGGTTCTGACTGACCTTCGTAGATGACATTCTAGTTCTGTCCTCCAGGCCACTGCAGAGGCTAGCCCCCTGTCAGGAATGTCTTTCCTCCTTACCTCCACCTCTTAGAATTCATGATTTCCTTCAAAACTCAAAGCAAATGCCAACTCAAACATAAGGCCTGATTTCCTCTAGCCAATAATGGTGCCTCCCCTCCCCCAAAAAGTGTTCTGTGGACATTCCACATATTCTTTGATTTACTGGGTTTTTTTTTTTTACTGGGGGTATCGACGGGGCACTTGCTTTTTCTCCTTAGATAATAAGGGTTTTTTGAGTTCAAAGAGAAGGAACAGTGGACAGAGTGCTGGACCTGAGGTCAGCAAGACCTGAGTTCAAATTAGGCCTCGGACACTTGTTAGCCATGTAACCCTGCACAAGTTACTTAAGTTCTGTTTGCCTTAATTTCCTTGTCTGTAAAGGGGGAAAAAGAATAGCACCTACCTCTTGGAGCTGTTGTGAAGGACAGATGAGATATTAATTGTAAAGTGCTTAGCACAGTGCCTGCTATGTGGTGAATACTATATGAATGTTAGCTATTATTACTGTTATTAATATTAATTAATTAAAATTAATATTATTATTATCCTTGGTATCTTATGTAATGCTTGTCACATAGTAAAGGCTTAATAAATTGTTGCTGATTGATTTACAGTTGGAAAAGACCTAGTGGTCACCTGGTCTAGCTCCCTAATTTTACAAATAAGGAAACTGAGGCCCTAAGTGGTCAAGTGATTTGTCCATGGTCTCATACGTAAGCAGCAAGAACCAGTTAGAAGCTGAATGCAGGTGCTCTCACTCCAAATTTGGCATTCTTTCCACAATACTATGGTACACTCTAATCAAATATCAATAAGTGGCATGTATATAATATATAATTTAAAGATTTCTGAACTTTTAGAAATCAGTTTAATAGTCTACTCTGGTCACCAATCAAGCAATCCCCACAAGCAGTCGCACAGCATTTTATTCAACATGACCTAGTATCAGAATGTACCATACCAATTCCTACTGATCTCATAATTCTTTGCTTTCTTTATTGTTTACCTTTTGTTATTGTTAGTGTGGAGTTGGGTCTGACTCTTCATGACCCCGTGTATCATAGCACACCAGACTCTTCTATCCTCCACTGTCTTTCAAAATCTGTCCAGGTCCTTGTTTCCATGCCAGTAGCTTACTGGATACCTTCTGACCTGAGGCTAATCTTCCAGTGTATACCTTTCTTTTTATCATTTTAATACTGTCCATGGGGTTTTCTTGGCAAAGAGAGTGGAGTGGTTGCTTCTGGATTACTGTCTAAGCTATTCTAGGAGTCCAGTTGTCAAAATTAAGACTGTGTCATCTAATCCACTTTGATCAGCAGGCAAGTGGCTTGGTAGATAGAGTGCTGGGCCTGGAGTCAGGAAGAACTAAGTTCAAATCCAGCCCCAGACACTTAACTAGGTTAGCTGGGTGACCCTGGGCAAGTCACTTAGCCCTATTTGCCTCAGTTTCCTTATCTGTAAAATAAGCTGGAGAAGTAAATGATAAACCACTTGACTATCTTTAACAGGAAACCCTAAAAGGAGTCACGAAGAGTCAGATATAACTAAAACAACTGAATAAACAACAACAATCTTCGAGAAAAAAATAAAAATGTCCTCAAGTTCCAAATGAAGGAAGGAAACGCAGTACCTGTCCACACTGAGAGCGCAGAGATTGAGGACCGTGATCCCGACTGAAGCCTTCTGCAAGAAGGGGAACAGCTTGCAGAGAAAGACTCCGAACTCATTCTGCTCGAAAGGCCAACGCTGAGCTAGGAGCTAAAGAAAGGAGGAACTGTGATTAGAGCCACAATAAGTCAAACCTTACAGACCAGCAAGAGGCATGGGGCCAGGGGCGTGTTCTGGGGCCTCGTTATATGTGAGCGTGACTAACACTATCAAGCTTTTGGTGCTCACTGATCAATCTTTAAAATAAATTTTTTTTCTCCTTATGTCCCTCCACCCATTGAAAAGAAAGAAGCAAATAAAATAGAGAATTCTTGTGTCATATAACACTTTAAGAAGTATTCATTTTTTAATTTAAGGAATGAAACAACCATTTCCATAACAATATAAAAAAAAGGATGATTGCTCATAAAACTGCAAATCCATTATGTATAATCTGTTATTTCTTTTAAATATATAATACAATTATTATGTAACTTTTTAATGGTTGAGCAAATTGTGGTATATGATTATGATAGAATACCACTGTAATATAAGAAATGATGAGCTCAGTGATCTTGGAAAAACATGGAAAGACTTGCATGAAATAATCAAGAGTGAAATGAGCAATACCAAGAGAACACTGTATACAGTAACAGCAATATGGTTTTAAGAACAACTTTGAGTGAATAAGTCCTTCTGAATATTATAAATAACCCAAATTAATTATAAAGGACATATGAAGAAAGACGCTATCTGCATTCAGAGAGAGAACTAATATATAACACTTTTGCTACATATGCATAGTCAAGTAAAACAAATTCTTGAGATTGGGAGCACCCTTCTTGTCAAAGCATTCAGTGGTGCCTGGAGAACAGATTAGCTGCTGATATACAGCTAGTATACAAGGAGCAGCTATTGGAGAAGGAAGTACTTGAGTTTATCAGTCCTCTCTCAGCTAAGTAAGGACCAGCCTTTCTTCTTGTACTTCAGGGGTGTTAAAGGATGAGGGGTGAAGGCACCATTTCTAAGCCATCCAAGGTTTGTTTCAGCTCCCAATTTCCCTGTTGTCTCTCCACAGGCTGAGCTGTGTTATTCGCCTCTGATCATGGTCACTTCCAATGAACATGGATCCCTAACTTTTTGGAAAAAGTCCTTTTTTCCACTAAGACACTATCTTTGTTTCAAATGAAAGGACTGGCTCCACCCTATGGACTAGGGTGGATAGGAAGCCAGCAACAATAGTTGTAATAGCACCTGGATGAGGAGCAGGTGTTTTCCTAACAAACTATTTTCAATCAATGGGAGTAAAAGTATAGATTATCTAAGCTTCCCTTATTCCAAATGATACAAAAAAAAAAAAAAAAAAAAAAGGAACCAGAGCCATAACTAGCAATTCCAATTTTGGAGAAAATTCATTTGCAAGGTAGGGGCTCGGAGATCTTGGGAAAGAAATCAGTCATTTTGATGTGATGGTGCTGGATAGAGAACCTTGGATCCTTAGAGACCATTGCCTGGAAAACCACTGAGTATAGAGGAAACAGGGCAGAGTGAGCCTGGAAGAAACTCACTGAAGGTTTGCAGGTAGGTGTTAGGGGAAGGAATTTAGGGAAGAAGTATGTCAATTGGTAGCTTCTTAATTTTTATTTTAAATTTAACTTATTAATTAATTTAATTTTAAAATATCAAATAAATATTAAATAACATTAATTTATATATAAATTATTAAGGAAATGATTTTAAATTACTAATTTAAATTAAATAAAATTTTAAAGCAGTGTTTTATTACCTCTCCCTTCCAAACCCCTCTCTGAAAAAGAACAACAAAAGGAATACATCCCCCCCTAACAAGAGTAACAACTCAAACCTCCCTCACAATGACCCTGCAGACGTTGGCACAAACACTTTGGCTATGTCCATGTTGCTTCTTGGTTTAAATAACTAATCCTGCTGACTAGGGACTAAATTCAGTGGCTTCTACCTACTAAAATAATATATAGGCTTTCAGTGCCTCCTAAATTTTGGCACTTTGGAACAATGCCCAATAGCTGGACCTTAGCTACAGGTCTTGGATGGTCACTGTTCCTTCTTCTGGAGAACAGTGTATTTTGTGAATAATGAAAAAATAAGAAATTTTACTTAATATTTTGTTTGCTGACTATTAAAACTTATGACATGGAATAAGAATCACCATGAACATTATTGTAATGGAAACAAACTCCTGTTTATGTCTAGTATCTTGAGCAATCAGAAGCAGGTTCTGGGCTTTCAGGTTACCATTTTATGTTCTGCGAGATCTGGTAATTGAGGTAGTTCAGATTTTGGTGAGGTAAGGAGAAGATGGTGATCATTTCAGCTAAGAAGGCACCATTCACAACTCAGGTGGGCTCATCTCAACTCAAGCTTTCCCTGCTGAACCAAGTGTTTTTTGTTAAACCTGATCACCATGATCATTAGGAGTGACTCTCTATGCTTGATCATAAAACAATCTAGGACCACTTGGACTTGGAATAACAATTCTATTTGCTTATTATATGCCTCCAGCATATAATAAGGACATGGTCAGTTCTGTTTTTGTCTCTGCATGTACAGAGCCAATCAATCACATTCATATGCACACAGTAGGTGCTTAATAAATGTTTGTTGAATTGAGCCTCAGTATTATAGTTATTTTTTTCTTATCTTCCCCCCCTTCCCCATCCAACATTCCATCTAACTCTGTTTCAGGAGTTATCTCTTTTATTTTTCCTTTCCTTTCCCTTTCCTCACACTCACTAGGAGATGCTATATTTTTCCTACTTTTTTCTGAGAAAATGGATATAAAGAAATTTGTAAAGTGCTATATACACATCAGCTCTTGTTATTACAGCCACAATACCCTAGACACAGTCTCTATTCCTCTACAAACGACCTTCAGCTATTTTTCATCCATTCCCCGCCCCCTTCCAACCAACAATTCCCTCCAGTTCAGAATTGACTCAGCTAGGTTTCTTTGTATTCTGCTTCTCACTTCCCCTATGCCTTAGGGGAAAGAGGACTTCTATTTCCTGTCCCTTAGAAAACCTTTTTGTAGAGCTCCAGTGACCCTTTGCAGACTGGGAGGGACCCCGCTGCATATTTTTCTTCAGTGGGCATCCAGAGGTATCCAGAGCCATCTCTGGCCACTTATTTCTCCAAGTATAATCTAATTCAATTTCTAGTTCTTCAACTCCCGTGTATGTTCTGAGACTTAAGATCTCCACATAAAACTTCATGACCACAGGGCTTTTTAGGAAATAGGGAACTGGTAATGCCTGCTTTCCATTAAGACTACAGATAATTAGTGCACTAAGGAGAATCCCTTTCTAATGGCTGGTTGTCAAAGATTCGGGCAAGTAGAGACACCTACAGAGGGCTACACCGGGAATGACTCACATCTTTGCAAAGAAAAGGAAACTTTAAAATTATTTTTTCGACATGACAGGGCTGTTTTCTTTAAAACAAAACAAAGCAAAATAAAAACAACCTGAATGAGAATTTCTGTTCAATGATTTCCTTGAATGTAGTAAAAAATGTGTTGGGGATGCAGAGTGAAGTGAGAAGAAGCAAAAGAAAAATTTATATTATGACACCAATGTTATAAAAATGAACAGTTCTGGAAGACTGAAGAGCTTGCACAATGCCATGATCCATCATGACTCTAGAAGAACCTTGATGAAGAACGCTGCTGCTGTTTAGAGGGATGACTAATGTGCAGGGTGAGATACATCTTTTCAGAAATATCTAATATGGGGATTTGTCTTATTTGACTATATGCATTTGTTACAGGGATTTTTTTTTCTTTCTCAAAGCAGGGGTGAAAAGGGAGAGAGAAAAAAATAAATGCTTGATAATTGAAAAAAATTAAAATGATGTCTTGGGATTATAAATAAAAACATTTCCTTATACAAAACCTTCACTCAGAAGCAACATGGGATAGTGGATGGTTAATCGTCCTTAGAGTCAGGAAGTGTTGGGTTGAAATACTACCTGTGACGCATAGCAGCTGAGTGACCCAGGGCAAATCATTTTATCTCACAGTTGCTCACGTAACTTTTTAACTTTTTAGTTACAGAACATGTAGTGAGTTCATTGGAAGAAAGACCTTCCTTAGAACCAATGAAATTGTAGGTGCAGTTAGAAAAGGAAAAAACCAAACCTTCCCTATAAGTACTCCCTCTGGGGTACAGGCCATAACTTATCCATGCATTACTTCTTGTTCTATGTGACTCTCACGAACATCATCACTGGCTTTTCCCTAAGATGTATGCTTATGTACTCAACTATATTGTCTGTAAAGAAAGCCATTATTCATTCCTTGGTTTTTCCTATATATTTTATATTGAACTGTCTTGCATAATTGTGGATCTCATTGAGGAGACTTATAGTATGCATGGCTTCATGAAATCATAAGATATCATTCATAGCGGACCATCCCTGCCTTTCGTAGGGGATCCCTTTTTCTTTTGATCCTCAGGCAAGACATTCTCCAAGATAGTGGGAGTCCCCTTTGGCCATCATCTGACTCCTTGTTTTACATACAACTTGGTATTTAGTAATATAATATTACTGAACAAAGTTATCTTTGTGTTTATGCCAATGGAGAAAACTTGTAGAATCTTAATATGTGCAAATAGGGATAGCTTTTGAGGGTTTATTTTTATATTGAATCAAATGTTTTTGATAATCAACAAAGAGATGCAATGGAGTTTTCCATTTTTTTTTGCCCCTTTCACTAAGTGGTGTTACTATGAAATGTGTTCTCCTTTGTTGGGAAAAGTCCATCTGTTTCTTTCTCCTATTTTCATTGAGGGCATTCCCAATATATGTAGAGCACTTCCATAAAGAGATTATAAGGATGAGAAAGTTGGCATATGGATCAGTAGTTATTAATAACTTCACCTTTTTGGTTGACAACACACTATATAATTTTCAAAAATAATCATGGGCTAATTGAATCATAGATTTTGAAGTGAAAAGGTTCTTAGAGGTCATTTGATCTAACCTCCTCAATTTACAGATAAGGAAAGTGAGGTCCAGAGTGGTTGTGCTTTGCCCATTCATTTGAAATGGTAATGGCAATATTGATGCATTTCACTTTCTCCAAAAATGATACAAACAAACCTTTTTTTTTTGGACAAGTACCTTACACATTGAGTACCAACAATTTAATTAATTTTTATAGATGGTGTAAAGATTGCATAGTTCTTAGAAACCTCTTCTTGCTTATTCGCTATTATGTCACTAGCATTAGAAAAACTGAAATTTGATACGTCTGGCTCACAATCATTAAAAAATTTTAATTTGTTTCATAGGGTTGACAAGACCAAAGAATCCATTCCTTAACAGGCAAACTACTGGTGGTACTTTTGTAGAACCTTTTAACATCCTGAGAAAGATGACCAAAATAATTACTGACTTTGAGATTTTGCCATATCAAGGATGGTTGAAGGAAATGAGGATATTGAGGTAGCTAGATGGTACCTTAGTGCACAGAACACTGGACTTGGAGTCAGGAAAACCCGAGTTCAAATCTAACCTAAGATACTTATAAACTGTGTGACCTTGGGCTAGTCCCAATCTCTGTATGTCTCCTTTTCCTATAAAGGCAATAATAATAGTGGCCACCTCCCAAGGTTTTTGCAAGAATAAAATAAGATAATGTAAACCTTAAAGTATTTTGTTATTATTGTTATTACCTAGAGAGTGGAAGACTTAGGGAGGATATGTTACTTGTCTCCAACCATCTAAAGGGCTATCAAATGGGATGTTTTCTGCTCGCCCAGAATGGACAAAATTAGGAACAGTGTACGTATATTGCAATTCGAGCTATTCATGAGTCGAATGGGCTGCTTTGGGAATGAGGGGTTCTTCCTCTGTAGGCTACTGCAGACAAAGACTGGATATCTACGTGTGTGTGTGCATGCACATGTGTGTGTGTGCATGCACATGTGTGAGATTCATGTTAAAGTATATATATGCTGGATTCGATAGCCTTTATGGTCTCTCTGAATTCTGGAAACCTGTGATATTGACATTTTCTCGTCTACGTACATTTATGTTGATATTCACTCTGATAGGACGGGGAGAGCCCTGAAATCCCGTTTCCTTTTTCGTTTCCTCTACCATAAGGGAAATACGTATTTTCTGGGGTGAAGAGATATAGTGCCTGGTGAAAGACATTGATGACATGAATCTGTAACAAATAAGTGCCAACTACTAAGAAAATATTCCAGATGATATACAGATCTCCGAACTTTGTTTTAGACTACTTTTTTTTCTCAATGGTATCTTTAATTTTAGATATTAGGTGGAATTATACAGTGTTTTCCATGAATTTCCATATCCAAAGAATTTATCACCTAGTAGCCAACCCAATGGTTGATGAGAATGCTTATGGCAAATCTCTCAACATCCTGAGAAAGATGTCCAGAATAGTGAAGGGACTACTACAGGGTCCATTATTATATGAGGGAGGAATGTGGGAGGATGAAGCAGAAAGAATACTGAATAGGAATTAAGAGACCTGGGTCCACACACTCAATAAGCAATTATTGGGTGTCTATAAGATATCAGGCACTCTGCTAGGTGTTAGGGGTGAAAAGATAAAAACGAGAGAAGCCCTATAAGTAGCATAGAGTAAGTAACTCCTTTTAGGCTAATGGCCAAATGAACTGTATAGTTCTATATTTGCTACAAACTCTTGAAACAAGTAGGTTCAATTAGGTGATCTTTGAGGTCTCTTCCTAGTCTATGGTTGTATAATCTGTTTTTTTTTTTCTTTGCCATCTGCACATCACCATCTACCAGTATTCAATAAGTATACCACTTGTCCATCTAATTATTAAAATTTATTCTAGTGTCCTGTATCTCCTAACTGAGATGTTCATTCATGTAGGCTGGGGGAGAATTATAAGGCAATCATGAAAATGAGAGGTGTTGTGTTTCTGTGAACAGTGCATCATAGTGGTATTTATCGTAGACTTGGCAAATATTTGTTGAATTGGTTGATTGATCAGCTGAAACACACTCATGAGAATAATCAATTACATTACCAAAAATAAACAAACTTTCTATTGGGACCTTCCCTTGATGATCCTATCCATTTCATCTTTAATCTTCCCTGATGCTAAAGGGAAGACTGACATGTAACTTTTTTGGGTATAGGGGTGGAGTGAATGTAGTGAATGGAGAAGGATGATGTAGAGGCCACAGTTGGGAAATGAAATGGGCAAGATTGGCAACTGCCCAAGGCATATATGTATGTGTCTGTGTGATGAGGAGCATACAAAACCCAATGTGCATACGAGAATTTTTGTGACTTATTGCCTGACACTTGAGGAGGAAATGACCCATAGTGGCTGTACTGGTGTCCCTAAGTCTGGTAAATATAATGAAAAAGCTTTATTTTTAGCTCCCATCTTTACAACATTAAAAAACAATGAAAAGTTTCCCCATCTGCTATAATCATGAAATCTCTATTTCTGTTTCACAGGGCAGATTACTCCTTTTCTTTCTTTCATTCTCTCTGAAAAAGTAGCATCAGAAATTCAATTGAACTAGAAATTCTACTTTGGGCATGACTGTGGGGGTATTTTATGCTTTAGAAATTGGTGCTATACTTTTATACTAGCATATATCCTAGTGCAATGGAAAGTGTGCTACATTTGGAGTAAGAGGAAGTAGGCTCAAATCCATGTCCAGCAAAAGTTCTTATTTAGGATGGTAGCAAAGATGGCAGCTAACAGTTTGACAACCAGGAATGAGAGGAGAAAACTATAAAAATAGTCACAAGTATTAAAAAAGTAGAGTAGTCTGGGAACATTTAGTGAAGGTTTTTTTGTTTGTTTTTTGTTGACCAGTCACGTACAACTCTTTGTGACCCCATTTGGATTTTCTTGACAAAGATATGGGATTGGTTTGTCATTTCCTTCTCCAGCTCATTTTATAGATGAGGAAACTGAGGCAAACAGGGTTAAGTGACTTGCCCAGGATCACACAGTTAGAAAGTGTCTGAAGTCCCATTTGAATTCAAGTCCTCCTGACTCCAGGGTTAGTACTCTATCGACTGCACCACCTAGCTGTCCTAATATTTTAGTGTAGGGAATGAACAGTATCACTAATGTTTTATAGCTCAATATAATAACTGGTTAATAATAGCGAACTTCATCATGTTTACTATACCCCAGAGGAAGGGAAAGAACACTGGCCCTGGGTTTAGAGGACCAGGTTTAAATTAGGCAAGTCATTAAAACTCCTTGAACCTTAGTTTCCTCATCTGTAAAATGAGGGGGTTGAACTAGATGGCCTCTGAAGTCCCCTTTAGCTCTAGGTTTATAATACAATGATCTATGTTTAAGAAAGCATGGGGTCTGTCTTCCCCCAGGACACTGGCATAGTAAGTGCATATCTAATGCATGCTGTTGAATGAACGAATCAGAAGTGGCTGACATTTAAAAAAAAGCATCTGTATTTAAAAAGATAAGCTTCAGTTACATGGAAAATTTACTTATAATGATGCCAGATTCTTTTTGGGGAACCTCTTCCATATTTAGTAAATGTTACAATAATAAACTAACATATATCAAAACTAACTAAAAACAATCCCAACTCTGAATCCCTTTCCTTTGTTTCTTATAATTACACAACAGACTTTGCCCCTAGCTGTGATCACTGGGTAGGCATGACTCCAAATTTCTACTGCTTTGGATTTGCATAACTTTGCCCAGGCCAGTTCGTGCTTCTTGGATTTGCCATCCTTCCCAGCAATGAGATATCTGTAGCACTGATGTGACACGTTATGCTTATTCTTTCCTCAACCACTGAGCATTTGGATGAATTCCAGTTTTTTACTTTTATATATAGAACAACTATAAACATCTTTGTACAAATACAGACTTTTTTCTTTTGAATTATTTTCCTGGAACAGAGGCATGACTGAGTCTAAGGGTATGACTTGTTTTGAGGCTTTTGCCATGCATGGGATTAGAGATTTAGAGCAGCATGAGACCTCAAAAGTCAAACCTTCTTCCTTTTATAGATGAGGAAACTGAGGCACAAATGGGGTAACTCAACTTGTGTAAGGTCACACAGCTAGTAAGAGTCTGAAGCAATACTTGAACCTGGGATTTACAAGTGCACAATCAGTGTTGTAGTCCTTTACTGATTTTCAAGAAGACTGTCTCATTTGCAGACCACTAGTAATCTAGGAGTGTCCATGTTTCTCTAATGTCCCATAGATATTTTAATTTATTTTTCCTAATTTTAGGGGTGGAAAGTTTGCTTTGATTAGAACTTTAAAAATTATTGGTCAGATTGAACACTTCACCAAATAATTATTTACATTTTGTATTTCTTCTTTAGCAATAGTAGTTATTATCAAACTCTTTGACCCTCTGTCCCCTACAGACTGGGTTTTTTGCCAATATAGACATGTGTCCATTCTGGAAATAAAATTTTTATTCATAAATTGTATCACAAATGAAATGAATAATTTGAAACTACTAAAGGATATCAGAATTCCCATAATACACAATGGCTAGTACATCTTGGTTCTGAAGAACTGATTGATGAAATATGCTAACCACCTCACTAAAGGGAGGTGGTAGATTCTGGGGGTGAACTGTAATCTGATGAGTTGTTTAAAATTTACCCTCTACAAGAGGGTAGGGGAACCTGATTACTTGTTACATTCGTACTAATAATGACTGGCATTTATATACCGCTTTAAGGTTTGGAAAGTGCTTTCCATAATTATCTCACTTGATTTATGTATGATGAAATTGGGGATCAGAGGGTCATAGCACAGTCAGCATCTGAGGCAGGGTCTGAGCCAGGTCCAAGTCCATCAATCTTTCTCTTACGTCATAGAGATTATCTACTGTCGTTGTATAATTATTATTTTGTTTTGTTTAACTTTTTCTTTGTTTAGAACTCAAATTTTATAGATAAGAAACCTGACACACAGAAAGAGGTCAAGCCACTTAAAAGGCTACAGCCCTATTAAGTGTCTGAATCAGAATTTGAATTCGTCTCCTCCTGCCTCCAAGTCCAAGTACCCTATCCCTCTTTGCCACATAGCCTCTCCAGAGGGTTCTATGAAACATAAAACCCTCAAAACACCAATAAACCATTTTTTAAAAGAAAGAAAAAGTATATTATGCTTCCTTAGATTCATGGGAGATGCCATACAGATTGAATATTTCATCTGAACATTGTTTTTGAAATTGCCTTGGCATCACAAAACAGTACAAAGAAAATGAGTGACACATTTTTTCCCTTTGCTAATTATCTTTTCACTCTTTCCAGAGGATTCCCACTTCCTTCCTTTTTTACCCCACCCACTGGACAGGGCTGAGGAATTTGTGAGCATAGTTGGAACAGATACTAAAACATTCTAAGCATCTCTGATTAGAGAAGAACCCAGAGCTGAATATGACCCAACAGGTTCCAAGACTCAGAAAGTAAGGTTTTCAAGGTATCATTTTTCCTCTTCTTTTTTGTCTCCTCTTCCCCTTGGCAGGCCAAGATGGAGGCCCAGATAAAGTTGGCACAAATGTTGAATTGGCACTAAATAAAAAAAATACTCCCCAAACAGGCTGAGATGATTATATAGCCTATGATGCCTGGGATCAGCCTTTAATGAGAACATGTTCTCTGGCACTTACCAGTCTAAAAGGCAAATACATTAAGTAAATAAATCATATTGCGTGACTAGGAACAAATGTTTTTCTGCCATCTTTCAGTAATTGTTTCAGGATTGAGACCCATTGTCTCTAGTCAAGTATTGAAAGTAGATGCCTCTGCTGGTCAGGGTCATCTGATATAAAAACATGCTAGATGTGGGGCCAGAGGATCTGGGTTCAGACCCAGGCTTGGCCACTTTCTGGGTGGGTGACTTTGAAAAACTCTTTAACCTCTCAAGACCTCAGTTTCTTCATTGGTGAAATGAGGGGGCCAAATAGATGATCTCTAAGATCCCTTTCACCAGTTCTAAGTCTGTGATCCTTTGATTCTACCAACAAATTCATTCTTGTAAAATATTACCCAACTAGACTATGAGTTTAGAGCCCATGGACACCATGAGAAGAGTATCGCAATAGTAATGGTGTCTTATGTTAATTTGGCACTTTGACAGAGAAGGTCTGACTCCATATTTATAACAATTCTGTTTAGTAGGCTTAAGAGGGCTTATCAATAGTTACTGTTGCTCTTTCCCTCCCAACTTGATTTACTTAAATATTTTTTTCTTTTGCTCATTAAAAGGGCCATTCCCAGATTATTTCTTAAACAGACCTATTCACCGAAAGGACATCATTTCACTCTAAGTGAGTTCTTGAATAGATCTTAGCCCAAAAAGGCCAATGCCTCCCATTGTATCCTGGGCCATCTCCAGTCATCCTGATGAATATCTGGTCACTGGACCCAGATGGCTCAGGAGGAGAAAGTGAGGCTGGTGACCTTGCACAGCCCTCCCTCACTCTAAACAAAGTCAAGTGCAAGTCATGTCATCATTTCTCTGATGTCACGGTCTTCTTTGAAAATGAAGGACGAACACACACACAAAATAAACAAAAACAAAAAAACTTAGTAGGCACACGATATATTATTATGCTAATAATAATTCCATTTCTTTAGCACTTTAAAGTTTATAACATTTTCTTTGCAATGAGCACATGAGTTTGGCAGGATGAGTGTAGTGGAAAGAGCATAGGAGCCCAGAGCAACTTGCATTCAAATCTCACCTGTGATGTTTACTACCTGTGTCCTTGGGGAAAGTCACTTTAGACTTCCCCACATCTCATGTCCTCATCTGTAAAATGGAGGTGACAACATTTGTAGTGAGAGAGAGCATGGCAGAGTGGACAGAGAGCTGGTCTCAGAGTCAGGAAGAGTTGAGCTCCAGTTGCTGCCTCTGATACATGCTCTACGAGCCATGAGACCATAGGTAGGTTCTTCAATATCTCCGTGCTCCAGCTAACTCTCTGTAGTCTTCATATCTCTAACATGCAGATCAGGTACATCTGCATTGGTGGAGGGAGTTTCCTTATTGAGAGTTCCTCATATAAATCAAATCAGAGGTCTGCCCCAAGTACCTATAGTACTTACATTCTAGGGGTTGTGAGGATCAACTGAGAAAGTTTGTGCTGAATCCTTAAACACTATATAAATGTCAATAACCATGGCTAGATGGTTGTTACCTGCCCAAGGTCATGCAACTAGTAAAGTTCAGACTCTGGAGATTCAACCCAGAGCTGATACCCAGTACACTTTTCACGAGTGTACCATGCTGACATTTTTCTGGGATTGGTGCATGATGTACATTAATGGGGCAAAGCAAGACTTGAAGGATCAGTCACCCAGTGAATCAGTCAGTCACTCTGCCAGTCAATAAGCATTTATCAAGTACTCTGTGCCAGGTACTTGTGCTAAAAATTGGGGATACAAAGAAAAGCAAGCTTTCCCTGCCCTCAGAGAGCTAAAAGATTGAGAGCTGGAAGGGGTCACAGAAGTCACCCAGTCCAACTTTCTCATTTTAAAAAATTAAGACATTCAAGACAAGTGACTCGTCTAGGGTCACATACCTAGTAAGTGGCATTATACCACACTGCCTCCTCCAAGAAAAGGTCCTTTTGTAGACAAGAGGCATAAAGAGGAAAAAGAAAAAGGTCTCTGCCCCTGAGAGAAAATGAAGAAATGATTCTCACCTAAAATAACAGACCAGAATCTGGGCATGCCCTGGGCAATACAATATTCTTCTTCCTGTGTCTGTCACCTAATTTCTTAGACTATCAAAAAGATGGCTAATTATGGTGCTGCTTACTATAAGAATAGGAAAGAGATCTAAGATCTCTATTATTTTTAAAATATAGAATATTAAGAGGCCAAGAGGCAACATGTCATAGGATTGATCCTGCTCCTTGCCCATCCTCCAGTCAAGAAAACCAAGATTCAGATAAATACTAGTTGTACTTAAGTTCTCAATGTCCATCTCCAAGACCAATCAACATTGGTATAGTTTTTTCATTCTGGAGTTCCCTAGGCCAATAAAATCACAACTATGATTAAAACCCCCCAGCAACCACCAAATTAAAGAGGAGAATACTGCTCTTTTAATCAGAGATCCTGAAATGGGTTCTGAGACAACAGATCAGACAAAATGTAATTACTGGATTTGCAGATAGGGAGTGCTCAGGCAACTTCTCATGTCGGGAACTATACTATCAATGAGTACAAGCACAAGGAGGCCATCCAATCACCCAGTGTCACAGAGAAACCAAGTAAGAAATTCAGTTAGAATCTACATCTCTTTGCATACCAGCCCAGAACTCTCATACTATGCCAGGATGCCAGTAAGATTTCCAGAATTAATTCAGCTTTCAGAAACTGTGCTTAGAGAGCTGTGGAAGACATATTCACAGCACTCTCAGAAAATGAGAAACAGCCGAAGTCCCCTTCCCCTATGATTTGAACAAACACAACTAACTTCAGGAAGGTTGGTGCTCTGACTTTCATGCTTCGCTCTGAATTTTCCAATTTCTCTCCTATTTGTCTTTTTGCCCCTTCCTCCCAATGAAAATAAAACATATTCCAAAGCTATTAGCCCTTTTCACCAAAATTTAAACACTAACCCTAGTCCCAAGATGTGGAAGAATTTCCAAGTCCATCAGTGAAAAAGCAAGCACTATGGTGGTAGGATTCTGTTTTTATTTTATTTTTTTAAGTAGAAATTCTTTCAATGAAAGCAGACCCCTATCTGAACCCAAAGAAACTCGTCTCCTCAGGAAGGCACTGATTTAGAGGGAAAAAGTGGAAGCCAATAGGGAGATTTCAAAGGCGTGCAGTGAATTCTCTAACTTAGCCCAAGGCTCATTCAACAACTTAACTTATACTTTTTTTCATTGTAAGAGTTCATTCTGTATTGTGATGTATGTCATGTGGTCATAATTAGCCCCGTGTGTTGATGGAGACAGTGAACCATTCAGTTCTCAGAGATATAGTTTCCAGCATGAACAAAATGCTACCATATGTTTCTCCTTGAAGGAAAAGCAAAATAATTGATACTGAAGGGGGTATTTTGTAGTAAACAAGGGCTGAGGTGACTTGATCTGTGCGAGGCTAGACATTGGACCAGAAAACAAAACCCCACAATTATCTACAGTTGAAGCATGAATTAAAAAACAAATCAAGGTAGCAGAAATTACATTGGCTATGAGTCATAACTGTGCCCCAGAACAGTGGACTCCTAGAAAAATGACCCACTTTATATTTCCCTCAGAGACAGTGGCTCACCATGGAAAGAATACTAGATTTGGAGCCAGAGAATACTCAAACACACATTTATTAAATGTCTACTTGGTGCCAGGCATTGTGCTAAACTCTGGGTGGATAAAAAAGGGCAAAAGATAATCCCTGCTTTCAAGGAGCGCATAGTCTAATGGAGGAGACAACAGCTATGTACAAACAAAATACAGACAGGATAAGTTGAAAACAACAATGAAAGGAAGGTACTGAAATGAAGAGAAGTGGGGAAAGGCTTCCTGCAGAAGGAAGGATTTTAGCTGGGACCTGATAGAAGCCAGAGAAGCCAGGAGGAAGAGATGAGGAATGTGAACATTCAGGCATGGAGAACAGCCAGTGAATATGCCTGGAGTTGGTAGATGGATTGTTGCTCTCTGTTACCTCCAGGATCAAATATAATACCTTTACCCCCATTCTGGTTAGCTAGGTGGCTCTACCCACAGAGGTGGCTCAGTGGGTAGAGCACAAGCCTTGGAATCAGGAGTACCTGAGTTCAAATCCAACCTGAGATCCTTACTAACTATGCGACCCTGGGCAAGTCTCTTAAATTCGATTGCCTCAAAAAAAAATCCCCAAATCAAAAATACCCCCCCCCCATTATATGATTGGTATTAAATGCCCTTCAAGACCTTTACTCCCCCTTCCAGTCTTGTTGTGCCCCATCATGTGTTCTTCGATCCTGTGACAAGGATCTCCTTGCTGTTCCTCGAACAAGGCAATGACATGAGTTCAAATCCTGGCTCTCTCATTTACAATCCAAGTGACCCTTATTGAGAAGCCCCTTAATCTCACTGAGCCTCAATTTTCTCATTTATAAGATGAGTGGATATGATGAAATACCTGCAGAGGCCCTTTACAGCTTTATTTTTATGATTCTATGAAATGGTTGAAATTCCCTTAATTTATTTCCTACCAGTAGTCATTTGTTTTAAGTAAAAGACAAGTGAAAACATACTATTTTTAAAGAAAGGGAAAAAAGTCATAGTTTTGGCAAATACTTTGGGTCAATCAGAGGATGACAAGCAAGGTTATTTATTTGTATAAAACAGGAAAAAATATGATGTGAAAGTTATAAGTTTCAAGATCTCAAGGATCCATTATTAATAATATCTTTTTAAGAATACTATTTTCAAAGTAGAATATTGTGATGTAAAGGTTTAAAACTTTTTTGTCTGGACTTGTGATTTAATTGGTATAGGGATCTTCCTGTTTTGGAACTCTTGTCTAGAGATGTGCTTTGGCAGTGGTCTGCAGCTCATGTTTTTAGAAAGCTGCAGAGGGTGAGGGGATACTGAGAAATCAAATGACGTGCCTAGCACCACAAAGTCAGTAGCTGTTGGAGGCAAGACTCAAACTCATTTTCCTTACTTGAAATTAAGTCTTCAGAAAGGACAGCCATGCCATCTCATTTGAGAGTAGAGAAAAAAAATACAGATAATCTAGTTATCCTTTGGGTTTGGAAAAGACTCTTTCTACTCATTTACTACTTCCTTCAGCATTTTAATAATTTTTGTCTACCTACGTGGCTTGAGTAGTCCTACTCCACACAAACAAAACCTATTGTCACCCTAGGCTAGAACCATGTTCTAGGGAAAACATAGTCCATATCTGACATTTTGGAGGAATACATCTTCTCTGATATCAACCTCAGTAGGCTCTATCTTGAAACATCCCTAAGTTTTAAAAAAATAGCATATATGAAAAAATAGTCTGTAAAATCATTTCTGATGCAGAGCAAGACATATATTTTTGAACATGGCAAGTGTGCAAATTTGTTTTGCTTGATTCTGCATACTGGTTATAGGGCTTTTGTTTTTCTTTTTTATATGGGGAAGGAGAGAAAACAAATGCTTATTAATTGAAAATATGAAAAAAGTTAAAAATGCTACACCCATCCTCTAATGTGAAGTCTGTAGGTTTACCGCCAGTCTATAGCATGACCTTCCATTTGTTCTGCATTGACTTCTTTTAAACTTGAAAGAGTGCCTTTTAATTAGAATATTCTGGGACATGATGAGCAAGTCTACATCTAATCCACTTCTACACTTCATGATTTTTTGGGGTGGTCACATTTTTGACTCTGCCTTTTTAGACAGAAGAGTCCTTCTCTTTTTAGTCACATGACGTTCCTCTCCCTCCTTTATCATTTTAATTATCCTTATCTTTTTTTTTTAGTTTTCTTGATGGATATTCCCTTTTTTCCATCCATCATTTTCTGATATTTCTCTTCCCCATCCTTTGACTTCCTACCACCGTTCTAATAACAAACAAAAACCAGTTAAATGTAGCATGTGCTGGGGACAAAACCAGCTGGCATGTGATGATGTCTGACAATATATTTAACATCCTGTTACCGTAGTTCCCAAAGGAGGGAAGTATATCTCATTATAGGATCATAGGCATATATTTGGAAAGGACCCTTTAGAAGTCATCTTGCTCAAACCCCTGATTTTATAGATAAGAAAACAGAAGGTTACAGAGTTCAAGTGATTTGCCCACAGTGGTTCAGTTGTGTTTGATTTTTCCTGACCTCATGTGGGATTTTCTTGGCAAAGATAATGGAGTGGTTTACCATTTCCTTCTCCAGCTCATTTTACAGGTGAGGAAACTGAGGCAAACAGGGTGAAGTGACTTACCCCAGGTGACATAGCAAGTGAGTTTCTGAGGCTGGATTTGAACTCAGGTCTTTCTAACCCCAGGCCCAGTGCTCTACTCACTGTGCTGCCTTGCTGTCCTGCCTAAGGTTACACTGACAGGAATTTAAACCTACGTCTGACTCCATTCCACATTCAGCACTCTTTCCGTTATACCATGTCATCCAGGACTAAAATGGCTTATTGAATTTAATGTGAAATCAACCGCCTTTTAATCTCATTTTCATCATTTTAGCATGTCCTCTGGGTTTTGCTTTCATTTTCTTGCCAGAGTGTAATTTCCTTGAAGATCAGGACCTTTTTGTCTTTGTATCCCCAGAGCCTAAAATAGTACTTAGCAGACATTAGAAGACTAGTCAATGTTGTTCGTTTGAGTGGTTCATTTGTATCAGTTCATTCAAATTTTGCCACTCTTCTCTAAATTCCTCGTATTTGTCACTTCTTATAGTACAATGGATTCCACTACAGCCACATACTATAAGTTGTCTGACTTGTCTCTCTATTACCTTTCCTCCTTTGTCAACAATTTCTTTTTCTTTAAAGATTCTTAAAAAATAATAATTTATTTTCCCAATTGCATGTAAAAACAATTTTTAACATTTAAAAAAATTTTGAGTTCCAGCTTTTCTATTTTCCTCCCTCCCCTCCACACAATTTGATCCAGGTTACACATGTGCAATCATGCAAAATGTATTTCCATATTAGTCATGTTGTAAAAGAAAACAAAGACCAAATACACCCCCATAAAAAATAAAGTGAAAATAGTATCCTTTGATCTGCATTCAGATGTCATCAATTATTTCTCTGGAGGTGATGGCATTTTTCATCATGAGTCCATCAGCTCTTTCTTAAGATGTGAATGGAAGTTCATGTAATGTTTCAGTCGCAGACCTAAGTACGCAGTTCTCTATGCATCAAGAGCTCAATGCATATAGACTGGCATGGCAGGGAGCAACATGGGTTAATGTTGCCAAGAACTGTAGCTTTAGAGGTAATTGGCCTCTATCTAGGGGACTTCTTCATACTATTTTCAACATCTTGTTCTCTTTAATAGTCCAATCAAACTCATAATTTAACTCTGTCTTTCTCTCTGATTAAAAAACCCCAAAACTCCAACACATTTCTGATCTCACCAACGTGGGTATTTCTATTCATGCCTGCTTGTCTGGGGGACCCCTCATCCATTTACTAACATGAATTTTTCAAGAGCGATTCCACCCAAGGTGCTGGGGGCTTTCCATGAGTTCACACATTGGGTGAATACCAATGGAACCCAACAGGTACTTATTTTTAGTTACATTTTTCAGATGTCCTCAGATTTCAAAGCTACAAAAACATTTAGTTTTCTGATATATAGTTGCCTCAGTCTCCAAGATGAATAAATCTTTCAGCTGAGTTCCACAAATGTGTATGCAATACCCAGTCATCTAAATAAAGAGATTGGACTTAATGGCCTCCAAGGTCCCTTCTAAATGGAACAATGTTTGAATGTACGTAAAGGCAAGAGCAGGTCTTGAGGGAAAGGTGATCCTTTCAGTCTGGGGCCTGTTGGCTTTAAGTTCTAGCAGGATATCCAGGTGCAAAGGTCTAGCAGATAGTTAACAGTGAGTCTGGAGCTCAGGAGACAGGTCAGATCTGGAGACTAAGGTTTGGGGGTTATTTGCATTCAGGAGGTCACTGAAAGTGAGGGAGAAGATAAGATAGCAGAGAGACAGAATGTGGAGAGAAGAGGGCTAAATATAGACTCTTAAGGGCATGCTTATATTTATGGGGTGGTGGAGTTAGCAAATAATGGACTGGCAGAGTGGAATCTGGATCTATAGGCAGAGGATCTGGGTTCAGATTCTTGCTCTGCTAATTATGACATATCTACTTGCCCTATCCCAACCCAACAAGCACTCACTATGGGCTATGCACCAGGTGCTGGGAATGCAAACACAAAGTAAAAAATAGTTTCTGAACTCAAATAGCTCATAGTTTACTGGGGCAATATATCATGCAACTAGATAAATGATTATTTTAGGAGAATTAGAAATTAACTATAAGGATATCAGGAAAGGCTTTCAGTAGTTTCTCTAGGCTTCAGTTTCCTCATCTATAAAATGAGGGGGTTGGATAGGGTAATCTTTAAAGTTCCTTTGTTCAGTCAGTTCAGTTGTGTCCAATTCTTTGTGCCCCATTTGGGGTTTTCTTGGAAAAGATACTGCCTTTTCCTTCTCCAACTCATTTTACAGATGAGGAAACTGAGGCAAACAGGGTTAGTGACTTGCCCAGGGTCACATAGCTAGTAAATGTGTGAGGCCAGATTTGAACTCATTAAGATGAGTCTTCCTGACTCCAGGTCCAGCACTCTATCCATTACACCACTTACTTGCCCCAAAGTTCCTTAAAGTTCTAAATCAATGATCTTTTATAAAATTAATTTGTTTTCAGTTTTCAACAATCACTTCATATGTTTTAAATTTTCTCCCCCCTCTCTTCTCAAGATGGTATGCAATCTTATATGGGCTCTACACATACATTCTTACTAAACACATTTTCACATTAGTCATGTTGCATAGAAGAATTAAAACGAATGGGAGAAACCATGAGAAAAACCAAACCAAAACATAACATAACAAAAGGGAAAAGATTCTGCTTCATTCTGTGTTCTGATTCTATGGCTCTTCCTCTGGATGTGGATGGCATTTAGCATCGAGTCCTTGGAAATGTTTTAAGGACTTAAAACAGTCCTCGCACACTGTGACTGTTACTGTGTATAATGTTCTCCTGGTTCTGCTCACTTCACTCAACATCACTTCATATAAGTCTTTCCAGGTTTTTCTGAAGTCCCTCTGTTTGTCATTTCTTATAACACAAAAGTATTCCATCACATTCATATACCATAACTTGTTCAGCTATTCCCCAATTGATGGGCATCCCCTTGATTACCAGTTGTTGACCACCTCAAAAATAGCTGCTATAAATATTTTTGTATATATGTGTCCTTTTCCCTTTTTTATGACCTCTTTGGGATACAATCCTAGAAGAGATATTGCTGGGTCAAAGGGTATGTACATTTTTATAGCCCTTTGGGCATAGTTCCAAATTGTTCTCCAGAACAGCCGGATCAGTTCACAGCTCCACCAACAATGAATTAGTGTTCCAACTGTCCCACATCTCCAACATTTATCATCTTCCTGTTTTGTCATATTCGCTACTCTGATAGGTGTGATGTGGTACCTCAGAGTTGTTTTGACCTGCGTCTCTCTAATCAATAGTGATTTAGAGCATTTTTCCATATGACTTATAGATATTTTTAATTTCTTCCTCTGAAAACTGCCTGTTTATATCTTTTGACTATTTATCAACTGGGGAATGGCTTGTATTCTTGTAAATTTGACTCAGTTCTCTATTATATTTTAGAAATGAGACCTTTATCACAGATACTAGTTGTGAAAATTCTTTCCTAGTTTTCTGCTAACCTCCTAATCTTGGTTGCATTGGGTTTGTTTGTGCAAAAACTTTTCAATTTAATATAATCAAAATTATCCATTTTGCACTTCATAATGTTCTCTATCTCTTGTTTGGTCATAAATTTCTCCATTCTCCATAAATCTGACAAATACACTATTCCTTGTTCCTCTGATTTGTTTATAGTATCAGCCTTTATATCTAGAGGCATGTACCCATTTGGACCTTATTCTGGTATACAGTGTCAGGCATTGGTCTATGCCCAATTTCTGCCACACTATTATCCAGTTTTTCCAGCAGTTTTTGTCAAACAATGAGTTCTTATCCCAGAAGCTGGGGTCTTTGGGTTTATCAAACAGAAGACTGCTATATTCATTGACTATGTCTTGAGTACCTAACCTATTCCACTGATCTACCCCTCTATTTCTTAGCCAGTACCAAGTGGTTTTGATGATTCCTGCTTTATAATACAATTTAAGATCTGGTATGGCTAGGCCAACTTCCCTAGCATTTCTTTTTAGTAATTCCCTTGACATTCTGGACCTTTTGTTCTTCCAGATGAATTTTGATATTTTTTTCCTAACTCTAGAAAATAATTTTTGGTATTTTGGTGTGGGACTGAAAAAATAAATTAATTTAGGTAGAATTGTCATTTTTATTATATTAACTTGGCTACCCATGACCAACTGATATTTTTCCAATTACTTGGATCTGACTTTATTTGTGTGAAAAGCATTTTGTAATTATATTCATATAGTTCCTGGGTTTGTTTTGGCAGGTAGACTCTCAAATATTTTATAGTGTTTACCATAACTTTAAATGGGATTTCTCTTTCTATCTCTTGCTGTTGGGCTTTGTTAGCAATATATAGAAATGTAGATGATTTATCCTGCAACTTTGCCAAAGTTGTTTATTATTTCAAGTGGTTTTTTACTTGATTTTCTAGGATTCTCTAAATATATCATCATATCATTTGTAAAGAGTGATAACTTAGTCTCTTTGCCTATTCTAATTCCTTCAACTTCTTTTTCTTCTCTTATTGCTAAAGCTAACATTTCTAGTACCGTATTGAATTATAGTGGTGATAATGGACATCCCTGTTTCATCCCTAATCTTATTGGAAGTGCATCTGGCTTATTCACATCACATATAATGCTTGCTGATTGTTTTAGGTAGATATTAATTATTATTTTAAGGAAGGCTACATTCATTTCTTTGCTCTCCGGTGTTTTCAGTTGGAATGGGAGTTGTATTTTGTCAAAAGCTTCTTCTGCATCTATTGAGATAATCATATGGTGTCTGTTAGTTTTGTTATTGATATGATCCATAATGCTATAAATCAATAGTCTTTTGAAAAGATAAGGAGGAATTACAAAAGGCAGAAGGAAAAGCAGGAGAGTGGAATGACCTGGAAGCCATGGGACAGGATTAAGAAAGATGGGTTGGTCAATAATGTCAAATGCTCCAGAAAGAATAAAGGAAATGAAGACTGAAACCAAGTCCATGGGATTTAGTGACCAAGATATCCCTGGTTCCATTTGTGAGAGGTTTCCATGGCATGAAATGGATAGAATTGCTGGGGGCTAAGGAGACAGCAGATGATGAAGAAATGGAGGCAAAAACTTGGTCAAAATATCTCTACATGACATTATAATAAGAGGATAGTTTAATTATAGAATCTTCGGAGGTACTTTGTTTCCATGAATTCAATGGGTTGTTGTGTTGCATATGAAATAGATAAAATTTCTTGCTCAGAACAGTTAGCTCCCAAGTATCTATTTGTTTTGGGATCCATTCCCTGCAGTGGGCTGAGGTTCTTGTCATCTGTAAGGGTCAGGAAGTGAATGGAGCCAATGCCTTGAACTAATGGAATGAATTGCTGGAGATTTATACAACGCCCCCATGCATTAAGGGGGATAATTGAGAATTGTCTGTATGTTTTTCAAATCATAAAAAAGTAATGAGAAATAGCATAGAGCATAGTGGATAAAGAGATAATTTTAGAGACAGAAAGATTTAGGTTCAAGTTCACCTCTGACACATGCTAGGTGTGTGACCTTGAGTAATTCACTTAACTTCTCAGTGACCCCAAGCAACTTTCTAAGAGTACAAGTTACTGAAGAATCGTTGTTCTACATTGATATTCATGTTGAAGAGATTACAGACTATGCCAAAAGAAAAAAAATTAAGGCATTAAAATAAAATAAATCATGTTATTTGCAAATGTTTGATAAACAACAAAGGCTGGTTTTAAAAGCAAATATAATGAGGATGATTTTTACAAACAAGTCTCTTGAGCCTGAAAATAATATACCACTCATTGTCAAGTATTAGTAACAAGCTGAAGGTCACAAAAAGCTGATCCAAAGATAATTATTTACGAAGAACAGTAACATTACTGGAACCAATCAATGTAATAGTACTATTATTCTTATTTGACTTTCCAAAATATCCTGGGCATTGTATGAAATTAAAACACAAACCAAGTATAGCAAAAGGAAAGCATTGGCAAGGGATTTGTAATAATTTTTTTTTTTTTGTAAATCTGAGAAATGAAAAGCATTGTCAAGTAATAATTCTCCTTAAGGCAGTAGAAAAATGAGTTCCCCATCAAAGGATTACTAAATCATATGAATTTAGGCAAAGCAAATAAAAATGAGAAAGGCAGCAGGAAATAAGTGGATAGAGGGCTGGTCTTAGTATCAGGAAGACCTGAGTTCAAATCCCATCTTGGACACATAGTACTAGTGTAAACTTGGACAAGTCATTTAAGCTCTTAGCGACTCATGGCCACTACCTCTAAGTTACAAAGCAGAGGTTCATTTGTAGAAAGAAAGTTTACTCATTGAGAATTCCCTATGCCAGTGAAATCACAGGTCTGGTTCAAGAAAAAGCTAAAAATGTCTTTTCTGAAGTCAATCTCAGAACCTATCCACACAACATTAAAACAAAGCACATAACAAATGAGAAGGTGAGTGAAGTCAATATTCAACATCAATCTTAATGTTCCATGACTTAAATTAAAAAGCCAGAAATATTAAAAAAAAAAGTACACACCAATAAGTATTTGTGATATTGTCCTGGATGAATAAGAGCAGTCAGTGTGAGTCAATTTCTTTTGCTATTACTCTATATGATAATGTGACCTAGCAATCTAAAGTCAAAATATCCTAGGATCACTGATGTATATGGCTCAAAGGGACTCCATTTTCCTTAGAGAAGGGAAGGAGCAGTTACTAAGTCACAAGTTTCTCTTGTGACACTTGAAAAAAATGCCACTGGCAATCCCTTAGGTAACTTGAGAGAGGTCACTGAGAAGCTAGCAGTTTCTGAGCTGCTATCAGGTGACAGGAGAACTTAGTTGTCACCCAGTTAAAGCTGGTTTTTGAAAAGAAACAGATCAGGATTCTATTTCCAGTCCTCAATGATGGCCTGACTCAGAGGAATAGACAGCATCCTTTACGGATGAATTCTCACCTTTCATGGGCACAGCACAATGTCTGATCCTGATGTCTGTCAAGAAATGGTCATAAACGTGTGCTCAGTGGGGCTATTCCAAAGTACAAATTCAGCGTCTGCTTGAAAACCAATGTCCACAAATGCCTGCTCTTGGAGACTGAACCATTCTGCAAGTGGTGTTCAGAATGAGGACTCCTCATGGCTTTAAAATTACAAAGAAAACAACCCAAATGACCCCAAAAGATTGCTCTTTCTCTCTGTCTCTTCCTTTTACCTCCTTCTTCCCTCCCTGTTTCTTCTTTTTCTTCCTTCCCTCCCCTTTTTTCTTCCTCCTTTCTCTCTCTCCCTCTCCCAGAGAAGGTATATTAATCAACTCCCTTAAGTTTTCACTTGCTGTCCCTAGAACTTTCAAACCAAAATATTTCTTCCTTCTATTTCCTTATATGTGTTGCCTCCCAGATTAGGAATGTAAATTCCTTGAGAACAAGAACTGCCTTACTTTTTTTTTGTATTTGAATTCTCAGCTCTTAGAACACTTCTTAGTATACACTTTCCTGGAACTGAGACTTATTCAGGGTCAAATAGTTTCTATATGTCAAAGGTGAGACTTGAATTCAGGGATTCCTGATTCCAAAAGTAGTTTTCTATCCATTACACCTTTTCAGCCAAGCATGGCATGTATGAATTCTACTGGCAGAGGAATCTGCAAACTGATTTTTTTCCTTTGGGGTGGAGGGAGTGGGAAGGAAGAAAAGACGTATTGGACTATTATGCTGACTTTTAAACTGACTTTCCTGCCTTTAGTGCCTCCCATTTCCAAACTGTCCTAATAACTGCTGTTGGTATAATCTTCCTAATGCACAGCTCTGACCCTGCATGGGTCTGCTAAAACAAAAATAGTTAATGGTTCTCTATTGCCTCCTGAATAAAGTGCAAACCTTTTAGCCTAGAATTCGAGGCCTTGTGTGATTTTGTTCCAACCCACCTTTCCAGCCTTATCTCACATTATTCCCACTCATATACTCTATTCCAAACTGATCTACCCATTTTTTTAAACCCACTCTACTATTTCCTACATTTTTGTACTTGCTCACATTTGCAAAGCCTTCAGTGGTTTGCATTGATTGACACAATCCCTATATCTGAAATGTATTCCAGGCATCAGTTATTAGTGGTTAAAAGTCTTTTTAAATCTTTAAGAGTACTGGGTCTAGGGGCCATCATTTTTTTAAAAAAATAAACTAAAATGTGTAAAAAATCCCCTCAAAATCTTCTTTTTGACACCAAAACCAGAGTTAAAATTATTACTTAGACTAAGTGACATGCTTTAGTGACACGGTGATTTGTGGGAGAACCACATGAGTGCATATACCTTTCTCTATCCCCATACAAGAACTGTCACAGAATAAGCTTAGCTTCCTGATGCTTGCCCTAGAATTCCATCCAGTGCTCCCCAGCCACGTTTCTTTCTTTTGGCTAGGAACCATTGTAATGTATCAAAGCAAACCAAAGGTAGTTGTTAAATGTATCCATAAACAAGATGAGCCATAAAGTCGATGGAGCTGACAAGTCAGTAGTGATGGAACAGAATAAGAACCAAGGATGGGGGACATTAAATCCTGTTGATGGTTTATGATGCCTGATACAACAGATAAGTCAAGAAGAAGCAGTAGTGGTTAGTGCTCACAAGACAGTATGGGCCATTTGAAACCAACTAGTTGTCAAGCAAGTTGTCCTGCTTGCAAGTTAGAGACTAGGGGTAGTGTGGGAAGTGAGGGTGGTAAGATTCTTCTGGTATTTGGGCGATGGCTGACAAATGTCAGTCTCTCTTCAGACAAACTTAATTTCAAACTATGTTGATCTATTTCCAAGAAAGCAACTGTTTGGTCTTCATGTGGATGCCATGTTTTGATAACTATATTTTTTCATCCTTAAGGTAAAGAATCCCATTTTCCTTCATTCTTGCCTCTTTTTCTGTAGGATGAAAATCCAATGATCACTGTATTAAAACAGTTTCAACCCTGGTTCTGTTACTTACTGCTTGTATGATCCTTTCTTTCTCTGGGACTATGTTTCTTCATCTGTAAAATGAGGGGTCAGCCAGGTGGCGCAGTACATACAATGCCAGGCCAGGAGTCAGAAAGACCTGAGTTCAGGTTTGACCTCAAATACTTACTAGCTGTGTGACCCTGGGCAAGTCACTTAATCTTGTTTGCCTCGGTTCCCCCATGTATAAAATGAACTGGATAAGGAAATGGGAAACCACTCCAGTATCTTAGCCAAGAAAATCCTAGATTGAGTCATGAAGAGTCAGACACAACTGAAACAACTAAACAACAACAAAATAGAATGGGAGGAGAGAATTGGATTAGATAATCTCTAAGGGGTCTTCCAGACCTATGTTTATGATTCTCAGTTACTCCCAGCAGTTGATAAATGTGATATATAAGAAAACATCTTGTATTTTGTAAACATGTTAGTTCAATTAGGTTAAGAGTAACCTCAGAAAGATTAGACAGAAAACTATCTTTGACCACCTTCCCAGTCATATTTATTACTCATCAGGCATTTGTCTACTGTGTTGTAGCATTGGTTACCTTCAAATTCATACCTATAAGTATACTTGACTAGACTGTAAAATCTTTGTAAGCAGAAAACTTGTCTTACACTTCTTTGTATCTACTATAGAACCAGTCCATTGAATGGCACACATCATGTGCAAATACTATTTGATCGGTTAATTGACAAATGAGATGGCGTATCCAGGACTGAGAATGGGGTCATACATACTAGCACTAGAGGAGATTTTGCTAAATAGATGAATTACTCTTTATAGGGGTGTACAATTCCAATAGTACTTGGGCATCGTGTTATGCCAAGTGTGGTTTTCCAAACCAGGCAGATTGTGGAGAGCTTTATATGCTGAATTAAAGAGTTTGTGTTTAACTGTGGAGGCAATAGGAAATCTGAAAGTTCTTGACCAAGGCAGGGAAATGGTCAGATGCACTCCAGAAAGGTTATTTGCTTCTATTCTGATGTTAACCACTACAGAAGTAGAAGGAAAGGAGGCTGTGGGAAGGTGGCTTTATGCTAGGATCTGGAAGATCCTAGATCCCTTGTATACATTGGGCCACAGAGAGAATCAACTCTAGACTCACCTAATACAGAAATCCACAGAGAGACCCCACCTAGAGTTCTGCAGAAATCCTGGGGAAAAAAAGGCTAGAGGAGGAGATTTTTCAGTGTCATTCACTACTCTGTTTACTTAATTGCCTTTGCTTTCAAATGAGATAATATTTATAAAAAGCACTAAGCGCAGTGCCTCACACATAGTAGGTACAAAATAAATACTTATTCCCTTTTTTTCAGCTACATCCCCTAGTTTGGCCTGGAAAAAAGTATAACTTACAGGTTCACCTGCAATTTTTGAAGAAATGCTGACCCAAAGAGTACCTAGAAAATAAATGTAGGTTTCAGGTACCTATGTTTAAGGGGATGCTAACAAGGTTGCAATAGTGAATGAAAACATTGCTAGGATAAAACTTATGTGCTTTCCTAACACATATTTTAAAACAAACATTTTTATTCTAAAATCCTAACTGATAAATGTCTCCTTTGTATTGAAAGTTTTTGGTGATTAGTTTAATTTGATCAGGACTTAACAATTTCAAAGTCAGAGACAAAATGACTAAGGGGGACACTGGATTACCAGATCCTTAGCAAAAGAAGGAATGGTTCCTTTGTCTTGTGGGCCAGTACTTCAAATATGCCTTATACTATCTGACCTTTTACTTTAGAACTCAGAATGAAGTTTCATATTAAATTATTTTACATTTCATGGTACATTTTTTAAAAAAATCACGATGATGATGATGTTTGGGGAAGGATTTCGGATTTTTAAAAATGATATTCCAAAAGTAATCCACTTAAATTTATTTCATTATCTTTAATCTTGACTTCATTTTTCTCTTTTTAAAAACACCATCCCATTAGGTTAACATAGATTCAAAACTGAACAATAATAGGAGTTGGAGAGGCTATGAATAGAAGGACAGGTACACTGATGTACTGGCTTGTAGAGCTGTTGAGTGTTCAAACCATTTTAGAACACAGTTTGAACTAGATCTAAAAAGTCATCGAACTTTGACCCTGCTATACTAGTATTAAGCTTATACCCTAAAGAGATCAAAGAAAGAGAAAGGACTCATAGATACAAGATGTTTATAGCAACATGTTTTGCTGAAGCAAAGAAATGGAAACTGAGAGAAATGCCTGTTGGTAGGTGAATGGCGGAACAAAGTAGGGAATGGTTGACTATGAGTATTATTGTGCTATCAGAAGTGGTGAAAAGGCTGGATTCCTAGAAACCTGGAGAACTTGTATGAACTGATACAGAATGAAGTGCGCAGAATCAGGTGAACACTTTAAGCAACAAGTACAATTTATACAATGAGTTATAAAGGAAAACAACTGAACTGTCGTCAAGAAAACAACCAATCATGATTCCAGAAGACAAGTTTGCTTTCTACCTCTTGAGACATACACGTGCAGACTCAACTAAGACATGAATTTCTTTTGTGTGATGACACTGATAATTGTCAAGGGCAGGTTTTATTTTTTGAGGGGTGAGGTAGAATTGGAAGGGCAATAGAGGTAGGGATACTGAAAAAAGAAAAGAAACAGGTGTCAATGCCTCATTAAAAAAATACACAGAAGGGAATAGAAGGAAGTACAGAAGGGGATAGAGACAAGAAGGGCAGTGTTGGAACTAATATATTAAATTTGAATTTTTTTAAAAAAAAGCACCAAGCTATGTATGATGAAAAAGCTATACTTAGGAGAAGTTTTCAGTTTCAAATATAATTTCCTTTTTTGTTTGTATTGAAATTGTATATTGAAATGTTCAGGTTTGTTGATATTTATGAAGTTTATAATAAAGAAAATTTAAAGAAAGACTGATGTCCTGCAAATTGTATTATGGAGATTTAGTAATATATGCAAATTATTTTGTGGCTCTTAAGGCTCAATATATGTTATATATTTGTTATCGATGTTACATATGTTATTATTACAAATTATCATTAAAATTACTCTATTACAATTTTATATCAGTCTATGTGCTATTACAAAATTACATTAAAATTGACAGTATGAGAATGATACTTGTAGACTTCAGTCTTACAACCATAGACTCATCACCACTTTAGTGAATAAATGGATGGGACTTCACCTTGGCAACACAGATGCTTGTGACTCGCTGTCCAAGAACAGAAATTTGGTTCATCAAAGAACCCCACTCTTCTTTTCAGCTGTTCTTAGAGTTTCTGGCCATCCTTCTGTCATTTGACTTCACCACCATGAAAATGAACATGAGAGACAAAAATTCTGCTCACCAGATGTTCCAGGGCAGTCTATAAACTATTAACCTTGCTACAAAATGCAAAGGAGGAATGCCTATGGCAAATGCTCCTGCCATTGTCCCCCAAAACTCCCTCTACCAAAAATATTGGTATCATTTTGAAATAAAAATCAGCCAGCAATTTTGAAATGAAAAACAATCACTTAAAATTACTTGAAGAGTCAAACTGAAAGGGAAAAAAGGTGTTATTTCATTACCTGAAGTGGCTCAGCAGAGAAGCAGCTTTGCCCAGTGTATAGAGGGATAGGCTAGCCCTGAAGTCAGGCAAACTTGGGTTTTAATCTCACCTCGGATATATACTGACTATGTGGCCCTGGGTAAGTCATTTAACTTTTCAATCCGCCTGGTAATTCTCTGAGTTACAGATGACTTGCTCATCTGTACTGGTAAAGAGAATTTTCTACGTTTATGAAAATCATATTGTAGATTTAGGTTTGGAGGGGACCTTAAGAGTTCATAATTAACCTCCTTATGTTACAGATGAGGATAGTAAGGGCCAGAAATACAAAGCAGTTTGTAGTTGGTCACTTTGCTGGTGTCAACAAATCTGGGTGATGAACTCAATTCCTTTTGACTCTAAAGCTAACATACTTTCTACTTTGCCATACTACCCTGACACCAAAAAAAAAAAAAAAAATGAAGTTTCATTGAAGTAATCCTGGGCAAATAACAGAACCAAACTACATTTCAGATATACAACATACACAATGCACTGTTCCATGAGAGCTGGTGTGTGACACAAAGGGATGAGTGTTGAATTGGGAGTCAGAGGGCCTGTGTTTTAATCCTAGACCTGTCATTTATTACTAATGTAACCCTGGGCAAGTTACTTCACTTCTTTGGACCTCCAAAGGTCCCTTGATTTTGGATCTCCAACGTCCCTTCTGATTATACATACAATTATAAAGTTGAATCTGTGATTTCAGTTATTGAACAAAAGTTTTTAAAATAGCGTGTGTTTGTGAATATGTGTGTGTAAGTGTGAATGTGTGTGCACTTGGGTTTGAATTAATTTCTTTAACTACAAAACTCTAACTTTCAGGGTCTGAAGACAATACATTGTCTTCATTGGGGTGCCAAGTAAGATTTTCAGGGTCATATAGCTCTCCTTCAAGATTTCTGCAATGAGCTGGTTACTGATAACTGTTTCCAAATATCTTTTTAAAAACTGAACTTGAAGAAGGGAACCCCACTTTAAAAATAATAGCTGATATTTACAGAAAGAGTTATGATTTTCATAGCACCTTCTTCACAATTTAGTGAGGTGGACAGTGCAGATACTCTTATTCCTATTCTGCAAAGAAGAGGAAACTGAGGCTCAGAGGTAAAGTGGCTTGTCAAAAAAACTAATAAGTATTATTAAAAAAATTTTATTATGAATTTTAAGCATTTAAAATTTTTTTGAGTTTCAGATTCTCTACCTCCTTGTTGCCCCTCCCCCACCCATAGAGAAGGCAAACAATATGCAATTATGCACATGAAATCATATAAAACATTTCCATGTTAGCCATGTAATGCAAAAAAGCAAGAAAAATAAAGAAAATGAGAAAACTAAACCTCAGTTTGTACTCAGAGTTCATCAGCTCTTTCTCTGAAGGTGGATAGCAATTTTCATCAAGAAAATTTGGAATTTTCTTGTATCGTTGTATTGATCAGAGTAGCTAAATCGTTCACAGTTGGTCATCATTACTGAGTTCAATGATCTGCTGGTTCTGCTTACTTCACTTTGCATGATTTTGTATACGTCTTTCCACGTCTTTTTTTTTAAGCCATCCTCCTTGACATTTCTTATAAATAGAACTCCGTCACAACTGCATGCCACTACTTGTTCAGTCATTCTCCAGTTGATGGACATCCCTTCAATTTCTAAATTTTTGCCACTAAAAAAAAAGTTGCTATAAATATTTTTGTATGTATAGGTCCTTTTCCTTTTTCTTTAATCTTTTTGAAGTACAGATCTAGTGTTTTTGCTGGGTCAAGGGATATGAACAGTTTGACAGCCCTTTGGGCATAGTTCCAAATTGTTCTTTAGAATCAAACTCAGGATCTCTGATAAGTTGCAAGTTCTTTCCACGAAACCATAACTGCATTGTATTTGGTCATATACTTGGCTTATTTCATTTACTAGATGGTAAGCACTTGGAGGTCAGAAACCCTGCATTACACTGCCTAGGTCAGTATTGTATTTTTAAATATTAAATTGTATAGTATTTGTTAAAATGAACTAAAAAACAATTGCATGTGTACATTAGAGCACATAGATGAAGTGGTCAATTTTGTATAACTTTGGATATGCACGTTGGAAGCTAAGGAAATTTTTGAAAACTGACCTTGAGTGATATTTACATGCATATCTATTATTGGATATTATCTCTGACTAAT
Source organism: Notamacropus eugenii (assembly GCF_028372415.1). Classification (NCBI taxonomy): domain Eukaryota; kingdom Metazoa; phylum Chordata; class Mammalia; order Diprotodontia; family Macropodidae; genus Notamacropus; species Notamacropus eugenii. Next base: position 144,732,820 of record NC_092877.1, on the reverse strand, counting down.
ACATGCATAACTTGGAACAGTTTTCTCAACAAAAACCAGACCTAGTTAGAAAAAACACAAAACAACCAAAAACCCCCAATGGACTGTGGTGTAGAAATCAGTAATTCTTGCTTCCAAGAGTATGCTTTATACCCAGAAGGCAGTTTTACAGTTCCTAGCAGTGCGTCAGATGTATTTTTGACAGAGTTACTGAGAACGTTCTTTACTGATCTACTGTATTCCCACCGACAGGTCACTTGAATATTTTCCCCAAATTTTATCCTATTGTCCTGATGAATCAAAATATTTACAAAGTTATTATATAAGGCTAATACCGCTGGTGCCAGATGATGTTAATAATTAAATCAGAATAATGTAGCATTGAAATGTTTCAGATAAAAGTGGGTTTCAGAAGTACACACAGGGCAGAAGACCTCTGAGGCCAGGTGGTCCAATTCATCTAGCTCAGTCAAATGTTAGAAATTACTTTGTATTTGTTTTTAATCTTGTGAGCATGTTATTTTCTTTCAGTGGAACATAAGCGCCCTGAGGGCAGTGACTATGTCATTTTTGTCTTTGCCTCCTCAGCCTGTGTGCTGTCGTTATGTTTGTCCTTCCTTCTTGAAGAGGACCATGACATCAGGGAGATGAGGACATAACTTGCAGTTGACTTTGGGTGAGGGAGAATCTCTGTGATACATGCTGAGGTCCCTTTTTTTTTAATTAAAGGGGCCTCAGCATGTAGCACAAAGACTGGCATATATTAACTAGTGCTTCAATACTTTGAATTGAATCGAATGTGTTCCTTAATGAAAGTTTCCTTTCCCCCTCCTCCTCCCCTTCTCCCACCATCATTTAATATCCTTCCTATCTGGACATAAGTCTTGAAGTCACTCCTAGTCTAAGTCTAAATCAGGTTAAAATTATTTGATTGAAAAGTGGGTTGAAAATTTCATGCTTTTGCACTTTAAAAATGTATGCTGTGATGCAAAGCTATTTTCCCAAGGATATATAATGTTTATTATTTTTTAACAAAGAAGGAACAAACTCTTGAATTAAACAAACTTCATGTGTCCAATTGTGTGGCAAGGTAAGGAAGTGCATAAAATGATTTGCATCTTAACACCTGTCAAATAAGAACCCGATGAAACTTGGGCTCCTGACCTCCTGGCCTCCATAGTTCATGAGAACAATCTGTTAGCTCTGAAGATTTGCTGTGGCCAGTGGCGAAATGGGAACAGCTCTGCCTTTAGCCAAATGCTGCTGGTTAGGAGAGTAACCTCACAAGAGACTAATTACTTAACATAACTATGAGAAAGAACATGAGATTCCCAGACACAGGAAATGAAAAGTCAGATGTGGAGGTATGGGTGGATAGAAGGGGCTCTGAAAGCTTCCAGACGAGAGCTTTAAAAAAAAATAGACAAAAGTGGGGTAATCATTTTGCAGTTCTGTCAACTGTTAGAGTCTGCAGTCGTTGGGTTTGGAAAATATATTTTTCAACGTATGCTTGTCGGAGCCCAAGCACAGCAAATGAAGGCCACATTCCTCTGTGCTTGGAGAAGGAAATAAGGCAAACCTTTGGTGATATGCATGCTTGTCCTGATCATATGAGTCACTCTACATTTCAGGGCTAAATCTAAGCCATATTTCCATGTGTATATTATAGAAAAGTCATGGAAAGGGCCATTTTTGCAGGGGAAGGACTGGGGAGACAGGAAATGAATTCAGCCCCCATGCAGACTGAAGCAGAGGAAAAGAACTCTTGACATTTTCAGAATTTTACTACAAAGGAAAGAGGCTTTTGCTTTGCATAAGCTTCTCTCAGATTTATGGACATGAAGGCACTTTACAAGTGTAGAGGATGAAATGAAACATAGGAGAGAAGGAGTCCCAGATAAAACTTCTTTTCAGGATTTAACTCTGAGAAACATGAGAATTAAGATTATATGAACTGTTAATATGGTGAAAAAAGATGATCATGTAAGTGATACACAAGATGACCACAAGAACATCAATGAAGCAACACAAAGAGAGATAAGAATCCAGATCATCTATGATAACCAACTTACTTCCAGAAAATTGAAAATGAAACACTTTCCTCCTCTCAACAGAGGTGGTGAACTATAGGCATGAGTTCTGGCATTTGCTGTCAGATGCAGTCACTGTGACAATATGTTTTCCTTATTTCAAGGGAGGTTTCCATGGGAAAGGGGATTTATGAGGAAAATGGCAAAGTATAAAAATCAAAAGCATCAAGAAAACATTATAAAATTTAACTTAGAATTATGAGTGTGTGGGAAAAAAGATTCTTTCTCCTGAAACAACTACAAGATGCTTTCTTACAATATCATATACATACTGGGAAAAGTTCCAGCTGGAATGCATCTCACTGCGAAATGGACAGAAACCTCAGCTGTGGGAGCAATTTGATCCCTCTAATCTCTGAGAATACTGTTCCAATATTAGCCTGTGATTGTGATTACAGCTACACTTTTTGAGCAAGTAAGAACATAAGCCCTTTCTCTTTCTTGAAGATGCAGAACAGGAGAACCAATCTGTATATTACATATGAAACCACTGGGCAATAGGATTAATTCAGATATGTAGTGTGTCCAGATCACAAGGGAACCTCTAGGTTCAAACCAGAAAAAAGAATCCCTTCTAGTAGATATGATATAACGGAACAGAAAGAGTTAGACTTGAAGTCAGGAAAGACCTGAGTCTGAACTCTGCCTTTGTCACTTACTAGAACATGGGTAAGTCATATTCACCAAACCTCAGTTTCCCCATCAGTAAAATGGACATAGAAGCACCTCCCTCAAAGGATTGTTGAGAGTGCCAAATAAGAAAAAATTTGAAAAATAGCTGGTAAATCTTAAGGTTCTATATAAATGTTAACTATTATTTAGAAAAATTTAAATGAATTTATTAAAAATTCAATAGAGTAGTATGGAACCTGATCAAACCAAATCAACAAATATTTATTCACCAGCAATTATGTGCAAGATACCAAGTGACCAACTAAATAACAGTTGAAATAAAAATCTTCTAGGCATAAGAGAAGGATGGGATTTGACCAGTTTTAAACAGGACAGATGTGTAGTTTCCCAAGATGCTAAATAACCCATGGGAATCAACACAGTTGCTGAGGTAGTAACTGGTTTTCCGGTGAGGTAGGCAGAACAGTTCTTTGGAAAGAACACCAGATGTTAGACAACCTGCATTCAAATTCCAGTTCTATCACTCGTTCCCTATTATCCTCTGGGTCTCGGTTTCCACATCTGTAAATGAGGGGGTTGGTGTAAGCAATTTCAAAGGTCACTCCTAGCTCTAGATCTGTCATCACCTGCTGGCCTGCGAATTCTACATTTGCTTTAGATTTTTCTACCAGAGCTATACATAGGCAGTTCCCACTTTTGCTTGAAAATTCCTTGAAAACCTTATAAAATGGATCATATTTTCCCACAGGAAGGATGTTGTAATTGGGTGTTGTGTTCTTGACCAATTTCTTTGCATTAAAGCAGCAACAACAACAACACACTGGTATAACCAACAATGAGCCACAAACAAAGAGGACAGCTATTCTGTTGTAACTTTAATAAAACAGACATTTAAATCAAAGTTAGGATCACATATTTAGAGCTGGGAAAGGCACTCAATATCATCTGGTCCAAATCTCTCATTTGATCAATGTGGAGAAGTTAAGGGACTTTTCCAAGTTTACACAGGTAGGGGCTGTAGCAGGTTTCGGATCCATCACCTCTGACTCCAGAGACATTGCTCTTTCTCCTATCCTACGCTTCGTCTCAAGCTTATTCTGCCTAGTCTCAGCAGAATTAGGAGCATTAGGGAGAAGCTTCACAGAAGCCAAAGTAGACTTGAGGTCAGGAGATACTTTTTGATAAACTTAACCTATCTATGAGCTGAATAAGCTGCCTTTGGGTGCTAGGGGGATTGTCTTCAGGTAAAGCCTTCAGATGACAACTTGCCAGATATGTAGTGGAGGAGATTTCTTATTTACCTGTGGAGAAGACTATTTGGTTCCTGGGGTCTCTTCTAACTCTTACGTAGTTACCCTATAAAGTTTCTATACAGGTCTTAAAAACACCACTCTAAAATAAAAGTCACCTAAAACAAAAAGTTGGCTGTAAAATCATAGAGTAAAATAAAATCATGACATCTGAGAGCTGGATGGCTCCCTAGAGATCATCTAGTCTGAGTCTCTCATTTGATAAATTAGGAAAATCAGTCACCAAGAGGTTGAAATAACATGCTCAGGATGACCCAGTTAATGACAGGGTCACTCTAGAACCCAGTTCTCCTGACTCCTAGTCCTGGGCTCTTTTCACCACATGACATTGCCATGACTATAACAAACATTACTTAAACTTTTAATTAATAACAATTTTTCTTGACTGGGAATTTAGACATTGCAATTTGGAGATCGTTTTGTATGGCTTTCTGCCAGTGTAAGCTTCTAAAGATACTTCCCAGGCTGGACTATGTCCTTGTTACCAGTTTCCTTTTCTTCCAAGGACTCGAGGGATGGCTTTGCTGTTTTCCTTTTCCCTGTCACCACCTGTTGCTTCTAGACAGGGTTTTTCTTTCCTTTCCTGACTCTCAGCCTAGAGAACAGATCATAGCATCTCAGAATTGGAAGGGATCTCAGAGGTCATCTAGTCCAACCCATACTCAAGCAAGAATCTTGTCCACAGAATACCCAATGAGAGGTCACCCAACTTTTGCTTGAAGAATTCTAACAAAGGGGCATCTATTACTCCCCAAGGCAGCCTATTATTCTTTGGGTATCTCTAATTGTTCAGAAGCTTTTCCTGATATCAAGCCTATGTTTGTCTCTTTGCACTTTCTACCCACTTCTCCTAATTCTACTCTCTGGGGCCAAGCAGGATGACTCTAAACCATTTCCACATGATGTCCTTCAGATGCTTAGAAACAGTTATCATGTCCCACCTAAGTCTTCTCAGGCTAAACATCTCCAGTTCCTTTAACTGACTCTCATTTGGCATGGCCTTAAGACCCCTCACCATTCTGATTGTTCTTTTTTGGTACTGTCCAGCTTATTATTGTATCCAACTCTCCATGACTCCATTTGGGGTTTTCTTGGCAAAGATACTGGAATGGCTTGTCGTTTCCTTCTCTGACTCATTTTACAGATGAAGAAACTGAGGCAAATAGGGGTAAGTAACTTGCCCAGTGTTATACAGCTAGTAAGTATCTGAGGCTAGATTTCAATTCAGCAGGATGAGTCTTCCTGACTCCAGGCCCAGCACTCTATCCATTTCTCCACTTAAACTGTGCCATGGCATAGCTGGCAGTTTTTTGGCACTCCTCCTAAATATTACTCCCAGAGCTGAGCACAATATTCCAGATGTTATCTGAATAGGTCAGGATAAAGCAGGCCCATCACCTCCCTACCAATCATCTTACAAATTTTTCTGATATATTTAAGATAAAAGTAAAACAGTAAAAAAAAAATTCTTAATTTTCCTTTCTTCATTTTTTCCTCACTTAAACTCGTTGGCAATAACAAAGACACCTGGAGGTGATAATGGTGGGTCTCTGAGGAAACAAACAACTGAAAAAATATTTATAGACTGATAGACTCAAAGTCTTCTGAGTTTTGTTATAGGAGTAAAAAGGAGGTCTCTGAAGTAAGGAACAAGGGATGCCTCCTATGGTGGAGTAAATAAGAATACTGGGTTTGAATTCAGGAAGACAGTTCAAATTTTATCTCAGACACTTGCTATCTGTGTGACCCCGTGTACTCTGTGCCTCAGCTTTCTCATTTGTAAGACAGCCTTGGATTCCACATCCTCTAAGGGCCCTTCCAATGCTGAATCTATGATCATATAATGACAGAATCAAAAGCACAGAGGTCACGGGGAGGAACACTCACAAGTGTCCTACCTCCATAAAGCCTCAGTTCTGGTTCTAAACCAGTACATGGTGAAAGAGAAAGAAGGAGAGAAATATCAAACCATAGAAAAAGAAAGTTTCTCTGGCCACTCTAGGTTGTCCATTTGCATATAACAAAATAGTTTAAGGGGAACATAAATGAGATGCCTATAGCTTCAAAAGTCCAATACTGAATATTTCAGTTCACAACCCATCATGCAAACAAGAGCCCAATCAATCCTTAAAGCTACCTTGCAAAAATTAACACTATAGGTTCTTTTCTTGCAGTATTATGGGAAGCATATGTTCTGGCTTAAAAGGGTGTACTGGTTCATGTTTGTGCCAGATATATATTCACTAACCTTCACAATGTGAAGCAGCCCTTTGTTTAAGTTGTTTTTTTAGTGTCTTGATCCCAGATGTTAGCATATAAAAGTCTTGGTTGAGTATGAAGCTTGTATAATATAATCCACATTTTATGTATAAACGGCCACTAATGACCTATATTTGAGCTACAATGCACAAACATTTACATACAGACGACTTGTTTGGAGTGTGAATAAAAGGATAATTCATTAATTTGTTGATTGTTTCCTCTACTTTGATGAGTAGAGACATCTGTTCTTTCTACATAGAGGAATCATAGATTTAGAGGAAGGATCATAAGATAGTTGACCTAGACGTGGAAGGGACTCTAAAAGTCATCAATTCCCCCCTCATTTTAGAGATGAGGAAACTTTGAGGTTGTTGGTTCTCTGTGTATTATCTAGTAAGTCGACCAATAAGCTTTCGTTAAATACCTACCTACTAGGCACCAGGAGCTGTGCTAAATGCTGTCCATCCAAAGAAAGGTAAAAAAAACAGTCGCTGCTCTCGAGGATCTCACAATCTAATGGGAGGGACAACGTGGAAATGTTTTAGGTTTTTTTTTGCCATTGTTGATGTTCTGATGGACCAATAAGGCTACGGATATTTTGTAAATAGACCATTTTCTTTTTGTAACTTCTGTATTTCTCCAATTCTAGAACATCAAATGGGATAATTGCTTCAAGGAGTGAATATATAATCAATTTATTCTGAAAAGCATGAATTACATATTAGATATCCCAGAAGGTTGATGCATCTTCCTGTCTCATGCTTCCACAAGTCTTCTGCTCATGGTGCTATCACCAGACTCTTTTCCTGGGATGTCAAAATCAGACCACTGGGGCCAAGATGTTACCATCAGATAGAGGAGTTTGGGAAACTAGGAGACTAATTGATGTTCTTTTACTTGTTTCACTTCTGCTTGCTTAATGCTGCCTGCCTGATTTATACTGTTTCGTCTGGTTCTATAAGCTCACTAGTGAGGGGGACTCCCTATGTGGGAGTTTTTAAATTTATTTTTTATTATTATATTATTATTTATTTATTTTTTTATTCACCAAAGCAGATTGGCAACTGGTATGTGACTTACAGTCTTAGAAAGTTGCTTGGGGTCACTGACAGCTTAAATGTCATGCTCCTAGTCACATGTATCAACATATGCTGACATATGTCAGGGATTAGACTTGAAGACAACTCTTCCTGACTTCCAGGTTGGTACTGTACCTACTACCCCATAATATTAGTTCTTGGAATAGTGGAAAGAGTTCTGAATCAGCAGTCAAAAGAGACCAGAGTTCGAATCCTACTTTTATCATTTACTGGTTGTGTGACCTTGGGGAAAATCACTTCACGTCTTTCAACCTTAGTTTCCTCATCTATAAAAACAGGGATAATAATATTCACCCCATGGAGTTTTTGGAAGAAAAATGCTTAGTGAACATTAGGGTGTTTCTATATACATATATATATGTATGTATATGTACACATGTATATGTATATATCCCAGTTATTATTATTAGACAGTGGAAAAAATTTGCTTTGGAGTCTAAGAACCTGGGTTCAAATTCTGATTCTTCCACATACTACCTCTATGATCTTTCTTGCCTCAGTTTTCTCATTTGTAAAATGAGGAGGTTGAAGCAGCTGACCTCTGAACACCCCTCTAATTTTAGATCTAAGTTATTACTTTAAGGTTTGTAAATCCTTCATGTAAAGCAATGCATAGCTTCCTTTGTTTCTTTCTGAGACTGTCTCTTGCTATACAGTGCTTTGTCCTCCCATTCTTCATAAAAAAGAACTTGGAATTGAGAAAGCATACTACACAGAGAAACATAAACCCAGTATTTTTACCAACAATAAATTCTACATTTGGCTGCTTGACAAGAAACAAACAGAAAGAATTGAAAAGCAGCCTGCTGTAGTGTAAAGAGCACTATGTTGAGACACAAAGGACCTGGGTTGGAGTCTCTGATCTGAGGCTTCCTAGTTGTTTGACATTGAACGTCTGGCTCCATTTGTTCCCCCATGTTTTTATCCAGCCTCAAGCTTTCATAGATGAGTTCATCTACTCAGAACAGGGACTCCTCCTTAAGGCTGAGCTTTGTGGACTGATGAATGAGAGCAAAGTTATCTGACCCACCATTAAGTAGCCAGTCCCAAACTACTCTTCATGTCTACCCACTTGGACATCCTGCCATCTGCCCTGTCCTTCTCGCCCTTTCCACTTCTTGATCTGGAAGCAGAACAACTACAAGAGGAACAGAAAACTTGGTTTCTGCCCTTAATGAATTTATAATCTTGTTAGAGAATAGACTGACCCATGGAGGCTGGGAGAGAACATGAGTGTTGAGCACAATAACAGATAATAGAATGTTAAGCTAACCTGCTGGTCAGAGGCATAATAGGAGTTCCAAGAGAGGAAAAAGGTCAAGATTCGCTGTGGAATTGTCAGGTATGGCTTCACAGAAGTGTCAGGACTTGAACTGAGCCTGGAAGAACATGTCATTTTGGGAGAGGGGGCAAGAGTTCAGGCAGGGAGAACAAAGACCCAAACGATCACAAGGTATGAGAATGAGACTAGCCTTGCATGTGTAAGGTTGTTGGCAGATTGCACTGGACAGGTAAAACAGGACCTGATCATGGGGGTCCTGAAGGTCAGCACAAATTATTTAGACCTGAAGTAGTAGGAAATAGCCACTGAAGGTCATTGAACAAAGAGGAAAAAAAATATCCTGACCCTGGGCATTTGTGCTGATTCATTGACAAACTCCGTTCCGTAGACCTTTGGGATGGTGCTTGCTTATGAAAAAACATATCTGTAGGAAAAAAAATTAGGTCTGAGTAGACAAACATGTACCACATGTATGTTTAAAGCCTTGAGACTTTCTGCCTGTGTTTGAACACTGATCTTTCTTGTGGTTCTTCTGTTTGTGGCCCATCAGTTGATTTATAGCACTATGTGAGATAACAGTGGTTTAAGCTTGCCTTGAGTAGGGTTCATCAAGGCCATGGAACACCCATTATTTTTATAGTTACCAGGGAACATGATAAATGAGGTGGGAGGTTTGGTAGATGTTCTCTGTCTTTGCAGTGTAGAAGTGAGGCCAAAATGGAAAAGCGATTTTATAGGTAAAAGTAGATTATGAGCTCTGTTGTACTGGGCAAGTCACTTAACTCCTCTGTGCCCCAGATTCTTCATCTGTAAAATGATGGGGGAAGACTCAGTGGCCTTTAAGGTCTCTTCCAATTCTAAATTTTGTGATTCTCTAGTCTTGAAAGCACCACCAAACACACTGCAAGTTCTGGCCCCTGAAAAAGGACAAGGGACCTCAGAGTCCTATGGCTTAGGAAGATTTCCAAATATTTCAAGACTTCTCTTATCTAGGAATTTTCTCCAGATGACAAATTCAACCTACTACTTCAGAGAAAAAAATCTTACTAAGAATTAGGAAAGATGACCCCAAATGTGAAGGTCTTAAGTCATTAATCGGCCCACCAGTACTCTTATCATTTGATTCATGTGTCACTATGCCTCTAGGCAGGGCTGAAGTTACTACAGGGAAATTTCCTACAACAACAAGGGCTACATAAAACCACTGATGGTTAAGTGAGTCACTAAATACGAAAAATAAGATTTGATTAGATGCTCCTTTGGGGAAAAAAGACCATGAGATTTTTCCTGGTCTTTTTCTCCTCTCCCTAATATTCTGTCCCCTACTCTCTTCAGTACCTAACATTGGGTCTGGCACATAGCACGTTAATGAATGCTTGTTTATTGACTGATAAAACACCAGAACTACATCAGATGTGTAGAATTATCACAGTATAATTTACTTGATACCTTGTAAAATTTATGATCAAACCAAAATGTGTTGGAAAATGCACACAGAAATGCCAGCAATTGATGTAGCTCATTTGGATTCCACAGTACAATTTTTTTTATGTCCATGTGATTTCTGTTTTTAAAAATACTGTTTGAGTCAAGCCCTACATGGTATGGTGACAACTGCTCTGAAAAAGAATTAAATTTAAATTATTTCATGGAAAATTCAGGAGACATTTTTAGAAAAGTAAGACTTAAGTTTTCTGTAATGTATACAAAGCATTTTAAATTAATTCCATAGTTTCAATTTTTTATCAGAGTTGTGTTTGGAATTCCCATTTTAAATTCCAATAGGAAACACATGAGTTTGTTCCCAGGGTGGGAAAAAACCAAATAACAAAACAAACATGTAAAGTATTTGATACAGTCTAACTTTGCCTTGTTTATTGTGAAATATATTTCTATTATTTGGAAGACTTTCCCATTTGTAATGTTTGTAAATTGCAAATTAACAAATGTAGATTTGATCATCATTTTCATTATGTCAGTCATGTTTTTGGTATGGACCAATGATTACGCTGGTTTAGAGAATTCTCAGTGTGGAAACTTCTTTCACTGACACAGATTGGCAATTCATTTTAGGAACTGGACTGAAACACCAAGAGGTTAGGCCACACAGTTAGCGAGCGTCAAAGGCAGAACGTAGACGTTCTGATCAGGTCTTTCTGATTCCATTATTTCCTTCTTCACATTACCTCCCTTAATTATGACAGAAGTTTAATCCCCTACAATATCAGCATATCCATGGTTAACCAGATAAAATTGACCACATATTTAATGGGCAAAACTTGCCACTTAAAGTAATGTTTTAGAGAGGACCTAGATTATACAGTCCTACTTATTATCATGTTTCTATCCACAATGAAATAAGAAAAATATGAAACACAAAGGTTAAGGACAAAGACTTGAGTTCAAAACCTGGTTCTGTCACTTACTACCTGTTTGGCCATAGGCAGCAATGATGTAGAGGATAGGGTAATAATGGGCTCCAAGTCAGGAAGACCTGTGTTCGAATCTCTTCTCATATATCTGTCACTGTGCCACTGAAGGCAAATCTCTTCACTTCTCTGGACTTCACTTTTCTCCTTTATTAAAGAGGGGATTGAAATAGACAGCCTTGGGGGCCCCTCAAACTCTAAATCTATGATCTTATGACGTGACCCAATAGTAAGCTTTTCATTTTGTTTAGGACAAAGAATTGGCACTTTGGTCTGAGTAATGTGATGATAAGCCACAAAGCCAGAGGTCTGAACATGATTCACTCCACCTATTGCCAGCCAGAGAGGTAATGGACTGAAAATCCAGAATGAGACATGCAATTTTGGACAAGGTCAATGTGGGAACTTATTTTGCTGGACAATATGTACTTACTGTGAGTGAGTTTTCTTACTATTCTATGGGGGTGGGGTGAGGCAGTGAAAAGGAGTGATAATGCTTACAAAAGAATTGAATTTAAAAGTTAATTTGAATTTTCTTGTAATCATTAAGAGAAAAATTATCTTAGATTTCTGACCTGTGGTTGAAACAAATGAAAATTACAGCCTTCCTTTTGTCCTAGCATGTTTAGGGTGAAAAGAACAGAGAAGCAAATCTTTTCTGGCTTGTGTTAGTACTAACAGTGTCTACACTGGTAGGAGGATAAGGTATTTCAAGATCTTTATGAACTTAACACAACTACAAAAGAATCTGTGAATTTTTCAGTGTGGGAATTCCCTCTGTCAAAGCAGATCACAAACTGTCCATGGCTTATCTCTCTTAAGGAGCTGTCTGAGCCATTCAGAGTTTATGTGACTTTTCCAGGGTCAAGTAGCCAATATGTCAGAGGCAAAATCTGAACCCAGATCTTTCTGACTTCAATCTAAGCATTCTCTCCATATTCCAAGCTGTCTCTATGAAGTTTAATAAATTTAAATGTAAAACCTTCTGCCTTTCTCAATTGACTGTTGCTTTAAGGGCACCAAACTGATCCATATTTTGGGAGATAAATGAGCGATAAAGTAAGTACTCTGTTTAGTCTACCAATACTGTGCAATGAGGTCAACACAGCCACAACATTACAATAATTGCAAAAAACCTGATTCTTTCCCTGAATTATTCAGACAACTGAGCAGGAAAAAAAGATGTCTCTTTCCTGAAAATTCATTAGGTCTTCAAAAGGCACTCCTTTTTGTACAACATATACCCAGTAATCAAATTAATATTGCAATTAATGTTGGGAATATTTATTTTATGAAACACTGTGCTTTCAAAGATACTTTCCAAAAACATCAGTGTTCCCATTAACTAGGAGAGAACCAGGATGCTCTTTTCCCTTTCAAAATAAAATTCTCTTCCATCATAAGACAGTAATACAATCAGAAGGGAATGACCAAGAGATAATGGAGGCTCTCAAAGATCATGACTTTGGAATCACAGATAAATACAGTTCAATCTACATTGCTACTTACCTTAAATACATTGATGGGGATATCAATGACAATATAGATTAGGTCTCCCAAGGCCAAGCTGGCTATCAGTGCATTAGGGCCATTCCTCATGCATTTGTTCTGGTAAATGATCCTGAGCAGAGTTGCATTCCCCACCATTCCAATGATGAAAATAGCACAAGATATCACCGTGTTGATGTACTTGAAAGCTGAAGTGATTTTAGTCTGCTGAGGGCAATAGTTACGCATGGAGCCATTGCTTGGCAGGACCAAGGAAGTGGGGCGGTGGGTAGTGAAGGGGAGACTGGGCTCTGTCCCACGAAAAGTGGTCAAGTCATCCACAGGGTCACTCAGATTTGTGTGATAACTTTCAGGATTGTCACCGACCACACATCCAGCCAACAGGAGCCAAAAGGAGGCCCTGATATAAAAGGTTTCCATCTTGAAATCAAGCTGAAGTGTTCTGTCTCTCACAATTTTAATCTTGCACAGTTACTTTTTTCACCTGGATGGAGAAAGAAAAAGACACTTGATTGTAAAATCAAACCCCCATTATCAAAAGTCTGAGAGAATCTTTTCTAACTAGGTGAGACATTTCAATATCTGACTACCCTAACCATTTGACAAAATACCTGAAGGAAAGTCTCATAGAAAAGATCCCTGCTTTCAACAACCAAGTAGTATAGTGGACAGAGTGCCAGATTTCAGGAGTCAAAAAGACATGAATTCAAATCCATTCACTTAACGAGCTATGTAATCCATTTTAAGTCATTTAACCTTTCTCAGTCTCCGTTTCCTCATCAGTGAAATGGGGATAATATTAAAACCTACCTCACAGAGTCGTTATAATTATCAAGTAAGATAATAGATGTAAAGCACTTTATAAATCTTAAAATGCTTTATAAATGTTGTTATTTTTATTATCGATTATTATACAATAACACGGTGCTGTGGAAAGAGACCTAAACCACATGTGTGACCTTGGGCAAGTCACTTCTCAGGGCCAGAGTTTCCTTATCTCTAAAAAGTGGAGTTGGTCTAGATGACTGTGAGATCCCTTCCAACTCTCAATCTACCTTGATGTTATGATCATTAGTGATGTGGGCTAGTACTTGTTAGCACATGTTAAAACAACCCTTTCTTCACAGAGAAGACAAAAGGACTTGTTGCTAAGTTAGAGCATGTAAGAAATGAATTTTAAAGGATGATGATAGAACAAAGGCTACTTGCTAACGAAGAATGGTCACATAATTAGAAAATTTCTAAAAAAAGTAATCAGAATTGAACATAATTAAGATATAGATTATAAAGCTGCAATAAAATGGTCAGATTCCTTAAAAATAAGCTCAATTTTATAAAAGTTCCTTTTTTCATCCCTGTAGTAGCACATTTTTACCCTAATAACAATTTTTCAAAACTCTGATTGGGTTCAGCTCAAGTGCCACATTTATGAGGCTTTTTTTCATTTTCTCAATTATTTGTCCTCTCTCCTTAAAAAATTACTTGTTTTATTTATAGGATTATACATTTAAAGCTGAGAGGGACTAAAAAAAATTTATTTGTTGCTAAATTTCCATGTAACAAGCATTCCTTCTCTCTCTCATTCCCACTTATCACCCCATTTCACATTAAAAAAGGAAAAAGAAAACAGAAAACCCTTCCAACAAATTTGCATAGTCAAGCAGAACAAATTTTCCAATTGACTTTGCCAAAAAAAAAAATTGTATTTTTCATTTTAAGACCATCAATTGTTTGACAAAAGGTAGACAGATAATGTGCTTCATTTTTGGTCCCCTGGGATTGTGGTTTGTCAGTGAATTGGTAAAAAAAGGGACTGAAAAGTCTGAAAGGGACTACAGAGGCCCATAGAGGCTTTTACTTTACAGTTGAGCAAACTGAGGCCCAGAGAAGTGAAATAATTTGCCCAAGGTCACACAGGTTGTAAATGGATTTGGATCCAGATCCTTTAACTGAATTAAATGCTCTTTTGATGACACCATATTGCCTATCAGTGTTTATGTTGTTTTTTTCCTCCAGTAAAATAGGACGACGGGACTGTGATTTTTTTTTATACCCACTATATGTACTATATACTATATGTATACTATACATATATACTATATATATTTTTTATACCCACTATCATAGTTAGTTGAATCTAACTGAATTTGATCTGAAGGAGCACCTGGGTAATGGTTTCCCTCCTTTACCCAACTGTGCTTATGAGTCCTGATTCATGTATCCTTAATAAATGCTCAGCCCCAAGAGTTTGGTGCAAGGTAGATGCCCATCATAGCTTCTGTACCTTACAATGCAAAATATGTGAATTTTTTCCCAATGGAATCTATGAGAAGCAAACATTTCTGAGGTGTTGAGCAGTTGTAAGACCCAGGGATAAAGCAGTACAGCATTTCAGCTCAAAGAGAAGGGGGCAGGAAAGTCCGACTTAGCCATGCTCAAGCTTCTTAGCTTGACCACACTGCAGGTGAACCCTGTGTGCTAACTTTCTAAAAAGAGACACCGTTTTCTTGAAGTATAATGGGCTGCTTGCCCATGACCGCCTTTTAAGAGGATCACAGTTAACATTGCCTGACACTATCACGTCTTTCATCAGAATTGCTTCAGAGGCTTTGAACATCATCATTTTGCACTGATTAGCCTTGGTTGATTACAGCAGGGTGCTAATGAGGCCGAGGTTTGTGGTTCTTATCCTGGGATCAGTCCAACTTCACATATCCCCCTCTCTCTCCTCCTCCTCCTCTAATTTATAACCATATACTGCCCCTACTAATCACCATTTCTCTGCCAGCTCCCTCATAATCACATGCGGCTAGTTCAAGGCAACATAGTGGGTTGGGTTGCATGAAACCAATCCATGCTTGCTCCAGAAAATCCTCTACTCAGTCAATTCATGTTGCCTCTAGGATAAAATATAAACTCTTCTGTTTAGCTTTTTAAAGCCTTTCAAAACCTGGCCTCTTTGAACTAGCTAGGTTGGCCTTCTCCCTATTTCTCACATTTGGCTCTGCCATTTCCATACCTTTCTACTATCAATGTACTCTCTCCTTGCCTTTGCATCATCATAGAGTTCTACAAGCTCTATCATGTTCATGAAGCCTTTCTTGATGTTCTCACCTCCTTCCCTCCCAAACTACCTTTAATTTAACTACTATGCAAGTATTTGTATTATATAATATATATATACATATACATACATATACACATGTGTAGACACAGGCATATAATGTTCTTGTCTTACCCATTATAATGTAAGCAATTGAGTTCTTTGCATAGTACCTAGTACATAGTACTTAGCTTAGTAAGTGTTTATTGATGGATGAATTGAGGTAAAGTCCATGGCTTATTTTGTACGTGGAAGATGGTATATGATTTATAAATCAGTTCAACAAGGATTTATTAATTTATGAAATTATTATTAAATGTCCATATGATGGCCTTTGGGAATGAGAAGACAAAAAAAAAGTGCTTGGCCTCAAGGGGTTTACTTTCTCTTGGAGTGAGGCATTAAAGCAGGAACTCTTTTTGCCTCTGTTAAGACAATCCTAGGTTTCTACTGGCAGTCTGGGACAGAAATGTTAACAGTATTAGCACATCTTTTTCCATATAGATTCATGGGATCTCAAAGTTGGAAGGGGACTCTTGGGCCATCTCATCTGACCATGAACATCTTGAACAAATGATCACCCAACCTCTTCTTGAAGTTCTTGAGGAGGAAGAGGGGGAACCCAGGAAGTTCCTCCTTACAACAAAACTTAAATCTACTTTTGTTCAACTTCCCTGCATTGTTAAAGTTTTATCTTTAGGGGCCAAACAGAACACAACTCACCCCTCTTCCATATTGGGGACGCCAGAATTAGAGGTTTGTGCCCAATTATAGGATCGTAGATTTAGGGGTGGAAGAGACGTTAGAGATCGTCTAATTCAACCCCCTCATTTTGTAGATAAAAAAATCTGAGTCTCAGAGAAGTACCAGTTGGGAGACAGAACTGAGACCAGATCCCAAATTCCGAGTTCTTTTCACTGGGCCTTCTTCCTGCTTTGAGATTTCAACCATCAAAGAAACACCTTTGTTTTTCAGCAACAAGGATCCCCTCTAATTAGCAATTTGGAAATCCCCCCTTTTCAAAAGGGCAACAACTCAAAACAACGTTTCTCCTGAAAAATTAAAGTGAAGGCGGTTGGTGTTATTTGACTGACACCTTAAAGTGAAGGGAATGGTTGGGAAAGTTTTTTTTTTTATTAACTCAACCCCATGGGGGGACCCCCCAAAAAACTTCCAGGCAACTTGAAATTTGGTCGGATGTCAGGGTCTTCTCTCCAAGCAAACTGGGAAGGAAGGAGATTGGAGAGAAGAGTGAAATTGGTTACTGCCATGTGTGAATTTCTGAGCAAACGCAGTGGATGTTCAGGGCATGTGCTTACTCCTTCAGTTAGACTGAGTGAAAGTGATTGGAGACTAGAGAAGCTAGGTCTCTGCAAAAAGAGGCTGCGTCTCTGTGTAAAGTCCACATACCTTTTAAACTCAGTTCCGCAGTGGACACAAGAACAAAACGTCTGAGACTTCGGTAAAGAGGCACGCCTGTTCAGAGCCAGACGAGTTTCCGCGCAGCCCTGGAGTTTGTAAAACATCCTCTTTACTCTCCCTTAGACCAAGCACCTCTTACCGTTTCTCCAAACCTTCTCCACTGGAGAGAATAGGGGCAGGAGGTAAGAAGCTACAACCAAATCTATTCAGATTAGTGTGTTCAAGCAGGAAGGGGGATAATACGGCTTTATGGTAATCCTTAAGTAAAGATGATGGAGAAAAAGTTCCAACGCCAAGACAAAGAGAGTGAGCCCCGGCTTTCCAAACGATGATTAAAAGTTGAACACCCTTCTGCTCCTCCCCCCAGTCTTCAGTAGCTTTTGATCAATATCACCTTCCATTGACAGCAATATCCCTCAGAATCAATATCAGCTGGGCTAAATTTGCATTGAGCTCATTCCTTTGCTCCCCACACAGGGCTGGTCGCACTCTGCAGGTATCCGTATCAGCCTCCAACTGGAGGTTTCTATCAAACTAAGTGGCTTAGAAAGTAGACGCTGCATGGACCCCCACCCGCACTCCTACCCCTTATCTCTCTCCTTCTCCACCCCCTACAAGGCTGGCTCTCCAAGCGTCTCTCTACCTCCCCACCCCTCCTAGGTTTGAGTCCCCGAAAAGCATAAGAATTTTAAATACCCTGGAGGTCCGCGCCAGGCTGGTTTTCCGGGCACTGGCAGCTGCCCGAGTCCCCGTTTCAGGCATGAGATTCACGAAGTCCAACAAAGTCAAGGAGAGCAGGGATGTCCTTCCAGGCGCGGGCTTCAGGACAGGCGGCAGCGACAGAGGAAAAGGTGGCTGCAGACTCTAGCCCTTCCAGCTGCTGCTGCCGCTGCTTTTACAAACTTCCTCAGTGTGGCTTTTGCGGGGAGGTCTTCCAAATTCTCCCGTCTCAGTCAGGCTGAGTGGGATTGAGATTCTCCACCTCTGCTGGTCACTGAGAGAAAAGGGATGAGTGTGTGGGATCGAAATCATGGGAGAAAATGAAAACTGCAAAGCAACACCCTCCTCCCTCCCCCCTACTACCCCCAAAGACTTCCCTCCTCCACCTCCACTCCATAAAAACAAGACCAACCCCAAACCTCCAGCCCCAAGGAGGCTGCCTAGCATGTGCCTCCCAGGCACTGGAGAACTCAGAGTTATTTTAACCATTTCCTCTCCGAAATGCTGCCTAGGAATAAACACTGAAAGTGGAGTCAGAGGACCTGGGTTGGATTTTCAGCTCTTCTCTTGACTTCCTGTGTGGTCTTGGACAAGCCTCTTTCTCCCTCTGGGCCTCAGTTTCCTCATCTGTAAAGTGATGAGGTTGGATTAGATGCCATCAGAGATCTCTTCCAAATCTAAACCTCATGATCCCAGGAGCCCTTGAAAGGAAGAGATAATTAACCAGAGGCAACGGTTACACAATGGAGAGATCTCTGGATTAGGAATCGGGACCTGGTTTCTAGTCCCGGTTCTGCGTCTTACTACCTGAGTGACCTCGAGCAAATCCCACGACCTCTCTGGGTCTGTTTTCCTTAATTTCAAATAGACAGGCCCGGACTAGTTGATCTCTAGTTTTTCAAGTTCCAACATTCTGTGTGAGGTAGGTCTTATTGCACAACAATTGTCCTTCAAAGACACCCAGCCCCTTTAAACCATAACTCCAGATAGGGTTGAAGCTCCACTACTAGACCTGAAGGAGAAGAAACAGTGACCGCCAGCACTTTCTGTCCCTTACCACAGCCTTTTAACCATGAACCAGTTACTCGTTAGAATAAAGTTAAGCTTGCCACAAACCCAAAGAGTCTGGTTAGCTTTGTTACCCATTCTGGGCTCACATGCTCTACTAATCTCATCATAGAGTTGTTCCTAGGGGTACTTTGTGAGAGAGCATAGGGGGCTTCAGTTCAACCAATGACCATTTTGGGAAGGACCATTCCAGGTCTCCAGTAGTCAAGCTAAATTTATCTCAAGGTCCTGCTATCTCATTAGGCAGCTAAAGTGGTCAGAAGCATGGAAGGGGGTGGGGTGAGGAGAGAGGAGTTATATAGAATGGGGAAGCTTGCTTATAAAGACAGATTGAAAGTGGAGAGGACTGTCTGCAAAATTGTTGTTCAGTCCTGTCCAACTCTTTGTAACCCTATTTGGGGTTTTCTTGGCAGACATACTGCAATGGTTTGTCATTTCCTACTCTAGCTCACTTGCCAGATGTGGAATTGAGGTAAACAGGGTTAAGTGACTTCCCCAAGGTCACACCGCCCGTAAGTGTTAAGGGTAAGAGGTGAACTCAAGAAGAGGAGTCTTGAGGACTCTAGGCCCAGCACTCTATCCACAGCGCCACCTAGCTACCTGTCTACAAAATTAGCAATTCCTTTTGATTGCACAGTAAGATGGCAAGATAAATTCTTTCTACTGGTGACCCTCTCCTCCTGCAAATGAGGAGAGAGAGAGAGAGAGAGACAAAGCATTTCTATCGCTTAGGTTTTTTGCCTTTTTCTTCTCTCTCTTTTTGTACCACCTGCATGCCCTTGGGTAGGTCACTTGACTTGATCGAAGCCTCCTTTCCTCAGCTGTTAGTCAAGGGGTATGGAGAAAATGATAGCTTAAGTTTTTTCCCTAGGTCTTATGAAGCTGTGACCCACTATAGTAACTCCCATGTTCCAGGTTTCTCTGCTAGATACTCCTTTTATATTAATGGCAGAGTGAGCAATACACTTAACCTTTCCCTCAGTTTCCCTATCTGTAAAACGAGGATAATACTAGCAACTACCACACAGGGGTTGTTGTGAGGATCAAAGAAGTTAAAATAAGAAAAGTGCTTTGTAAGCCTTAAACACTGCTGCACAAATGCTAGTTACTATTAGTGCTGCTAGAACAGTGCCAATCAATTAGAGAAAGGTTCGAGTCCTCCTGCCCTTACCCTGGGAATCATAGCTATGGAACTCAAAACACACTTCCTTCCTGACAGTTAAGCTCCAACCCCTCTTTAAGGCTCAGCTCAAATGCCACCTCTTTCCAATTGCCTCTTGGGTAAAATAGAAATTCCTGATTAACTTTTAAAATCAATCTTTCTAGCATGGTTGAACTTTACTCCCCTTCCTACGCTCTGCCATTCAGGACAACTTGCCTCTCCTCTCTGCTCCTCCCACATCCCAGCCCTTCCCCCATCCCCAAAGCTTGGCAAGGGCAATTTCCTATTCCTGACATAAGCTCCCTCCTCATCCCTGCCTATAGAACACTTCTCTTCCTTCGAGGGGCAGCGCAAACCCCACCTTCTAAAGGAAACCTTTCCTGATTCCCCAGTGCAAGTGCCCTCCCTCTCAAACTGCCTTGCAATAATTTGGATTTATTCTACATGTACTTGTATAGAGTACTTGTTATCTCTGTCCTTAGAAGGTAAGCTCCTTCCAATTAGGGACTGTTTCATTCTTTGTACTTGCACCCTGAGCACCTAGTACAGTCTCTGGAACATAATAGGGGCTTAATAAATACTTGTTTGCTTGACTGAAGCCTTCTCTGATCTCCTCACCTCAGTTATTAGTTACCTCTTCTTCCTCAGACCTTAAATGACATTTTGCACTTGTTTATTCAATTGTCAGCGTTTAAAAGGACAAAGGGAATGCGGGATGTTTGTGGGCTGGTGAGTAGTCCAGTCTGATTATAACACACAGAGTGTGGTTGGTGTGGGGTGCTGTGTGGAATAAGACCAGAAGGTTGAGCTGGTGCCGATCTATGGAGGACCTCTAAAGTGGGGTAAGGAGTTTGGATTTGATTTGTTAGGCCACAGCGAGTCATTAAAAAGTTTTGAGAAGAAGCATCCGTGTTATGGAGAATGTGGTCAGCAAAGCCACTTCAATGAACCAATGTAGCTGGGGATAGGACAGTGGAGGAGAAAGAATTTTTTTAATAGAGTTTAATTTATGTAGCAGCATTGTAAAAGCAAGAAGACTTCTTTAAGTAGGATAAGCAGGGACCTGAACCTTAGGATTTCACTTTCACAACTGCACAATTGTATCAGTTAATCTCTCCATTATTTGTCTTTAGAAATGCAGCACTTTTCCCAACCACAAATCTCTAGTCTAGTAGCCAGACTATTAGTCTCAGCAAAAGAGATTTCGTAAAAATCTGCCTGGCCCTAGGCCAAGTTTTAAGGAGGTGAGGTTTTTCTTCAGGGGTCTCAGCCTCCTCCCCCTAATCTCTTTTTAGCATTTATCCACACCCCTCAACCACCAGGGCCCCGAGCTCTTTTCCAAGACATTCTCTCCCTGTCTCCCACAAATACTTTTTCCTTTATTTCTTCAAGTCCCAACTAAAATCCTACTTTCTACAAGAATCCTTTCCTAATCCCCATTAATGCTAGAGCCATTGCTCTGTGATAGTTTCTAATTTATCCTGTCTATAGTTGTTTGTATATAGTTCTTTGTATATTATTTCCACCATTAGACTATGAGCTCCTTCAAAGCAGGTACTACTGTATTTTGTTATTCTTGGTGTTCCCAATGCTTGCCTCAGCTCCTGGTACGAAGTAGATGCTTAATAAATAATTGTTGACTTAACCCTTAGTCCCAGTTAATAATAGGTGGCACTGATTCAGAAGAGGGGAATAAGGAGATAGAGACTGGTTATTTCAAAAGTGAAGTTCAATTAGAAAAGAAATTTGAGTAGTCCAAATACAATGGGGACCATTATGAAGTACTTGTTAATCAATGATAAAAATGTATTTTTCATGGTTTATCAGTCAACAAGCATTTATTAAATGCCTATGAGGTGCCAAACACTGTGCTAGGTGCTCAGGGTCGAAAGACAAAATTCAAATAGTCCCTGACCTCAGGAAGCTTACATTCTCTGGAAGGAAACAACGCGTACAAATATAAGCCAATACCAAATGTACACAGAGCAAGAGAGAGGCAAGAAACTGGCATATTGGATAGAGAAATGGTCTGAAAGCCAGGAAGAACTGGACTCAAGTCATACCACCAAAAGCGACTCAGCTACTGGTTGTGCAACCCTGTGTAAATTCTTGAACATCTCAATGTGCTAGGTAATTTTCTAAATTACAGAGAGAGCGTCATCCTGCTATGGTAGAGCCAAAATTTGAATCCAGACCTTTTGACCAGAGCTGTCTGTCACCTGCAAGAATGGAAGAGAACTTTGCCCAAAGGCACTGACTTAGGAGAGAGTGATTCTCTACTTCTTATTCTCTTGACTGCTGCACCTGCATGGTGCCTGATAGTTCTCTCAGGGCCTAGGAGGCAACTGCCCCCAAGAGACTCTCTGGAGTAGAGGTTGCTGTCTTCCTGGCTTAACTGTATTCAAGATGGAACTGATCTCTGAATCTCTACATTCCTTTTCCCTCATCCATGACATCCTTAGGGTTACCTGGGTGCCCTTCTACCTCAACTAAATTTGTTAGGTATAGTTTAGGCTAGGGACAGCCTTGCTTCTGGCTCCAAATTCAGGTCTATTTCTACTACATTCTGATATTTCGTAACATGGTAGAAATCCAGAAGGAGAAGGCACGAAGCTTTAGAGCAAGCCTGTTGTAACTTCTTTTGATTAATGACAGCGTACCTGAGGGGAGGGAAAAACACAAATGTGGATCACATTAAAGTAAGACAGCTTTTCAGAGGTTGGCTTTTTTTTTTTTTTAAAGAGAAATATAAAATGCCATCTGCTTTAAATAAGAACAGGAGCCTAAACTCTATTGAATGGTGCAAAAAACTCAAAAGAGAAGGGAATTTAGGAGAGGAAGAGAGAAGAAATGGAAGAGAGGAAGAGAAACAGAGAAAGAAGAAGAGATGTAGGGACAGACAAAATAGGCAAAAGAAGAGAAAGGGATGCAGGAAGATAGAAGGGGAAAGAGAGCCAGGGGAAGAAAGAGAGCAGGTCAGGATTGGAAATTATGGAGGGAGAGAGAAAGGAAGAAAGAGGGGAAGGAGAAGTAAGATGAGAAAAAAAAGGAAGTGAAGAGTGAAGGGAATTTGTTAATCGTCTAGTGTAAGTCACTCATTTTTATAGATAAGGAAACTGAGACATAGCTATGAAGTGACTTCACAGAACTGAAGAGTTGAAAGGGACCTCAGTGAACATTTAGTGCAACCCATGTACAAAAAGATTTCCCACCTATACAGTTGTGACAAATGATTGTCCAGCCTCTATTTGAAGACTCCCAAGAACAGGGAATCCACCACTTCTCAAGGCAAGCCATTGCACATTTGGGCAACCTTAATTGTTCTATCTTGCTCAAGGTCACACAGGTTGTATGGGCAGTTATTTGACTCCAAACCCAGCACCCTTTCCACTGGTCCAACCTGCTCCATCAATCAATTAATTGAGCAATTTTTTCAGTTTATTAATAAAGGAATATCTAAATACAAATATGGCAATAAAAGTAATAACTTTATAAAGGCTTATGAAATAAAAAGGGGCACTAGGAAGTGGGAGAAGGGCTTAGAATTGGACATAGGAAAGGCATTTTTAAAGAAAATAGGGACTTTGTTGGAGACTAAGCCTGGCTGGAATGTCAAAATGGAGAGTTTTGGAGAGGACATTGTTGAAAATGGAAAAAAGTCTTAATTAAACAAGGCTTTTGAATATGACATTTTTAAAAAAAATTCAATTTGAGTGCCCACTCTGTGCAATGAAGAGGTACTGTCAGGGCACAAAGACTGAACAACGTCAGCCTTCAAAAAACTTAGATTCTATGGGAACAGGATATTCCCAGATAAATGCATTAACACTCAATTGCAGGAGAAAGGGGCCACAGGAGGTAAGGGAAACACTTTGTAAGGAAGGGAGCGAAATGATCAAAGAAAAATTTATGGACTTTGCAAATTTGCCCAGGATTAATCACAGTGTCTGGAACCTCCGGGACATTTTTATGGAGGTGAATCAGGATAAAATTAACATCAAGAGCAGCTTTGAAAGAAAAAAGACACCACCAAGGGGTTCCCTGAGAGAGGAGAGGACCTAGGTAGAGGCAACTAGGAAAGGTCAGAGAGGACAATTTTGAGATACCTTGGGATGGAAAAGTGTCCCTTGGGGTTAGAGATCAGAAGGCAGCAAGCACATAGTGGACTGAATAATGAATGGGAAGCTGGAGAACCCCGATTCAGAACCTCATTCTGCTTACTTGCTCTTTGATCACAGGTAAGCTGCAAATCTCAATTTCCTTATTGCAAAATGGATTTGATAATATTTGTACTATTTATGTTGGGGTTGTCATGGGAAAAGATTTTATAAATATGCTACACAGAGAATGATATAAATGGGAGCCATTATTATTATTGCCCTCACTAAGGTACACTTGAATCAACTTGAATCAGCACACAGCCTTCCTGGAATGGTTTGTATTCATCAGAGATTAGGGTTGCCTCATTCCAAGTGCCTGAAGGTTATACCTGACAAAAAGCCCAGGAGTCGGGGGAATCCCACCAGGACCTGTTTCTCACTTCTGCTTTAGAAATTGAAATGACAGTAGATAGGTTCAGCACAAAGCTTCATTAAAGAAACCCTTGCCCCTCCCCCAAGATAACAAGAATCTTTTTTTACTTACCTCATTTCTTCTCACCCTGATTTATGTGTGTTATTAACATATGTAAATGCCTTTTATGAAATTGTTCAAAGTGACTTCTAAAGCTTGTTTCCTTTTTTTTAATATGAATTTTTTGGATTCAATTCAATTCAAATGCCCGCTAAGTGTAAGGAAGAAACTGTACTGCTGGAGTTATAGAGGCAGACGCTGAATGGTACCACTCCTCAAATAACATTCTACTGGGAAGTAGAGGGTACTGAGTACACACAAATTAGCAAATGTGAAGTATACAGGAAGAAGAATACCAAATTTACCGGTCTGAGTTGGCCTGGCTTCCATATGGCTTCCATTTAACTTTTTATTAAATTCTGATCACTTGAGGATTCTGGTTGGTGGGTTGCCAGATAACTACAGTGCTGCTGTATTAGCAATGGCATTTATTTTGACAAACATAATGGTATTATTATTGACCCACACTGAAAAAATAATTGGTAATGACTGTGAGGCATTTAAGACGTAGCCTTTTGGTTTTGGAAGAAGCAATAGATCTAGGTTCAGAAAATGCCCGTTTGAATCTAAGTTCTTCCACTTAGTAGATGTGTGACTTTGGGCAAATCTCTTTTCCTCAACAGGCCTCAATTACATCCAAGTAGAACGATTGACCCCTATGGTCCTTTCTAATGTTAATGTCCTATGCTTCAATGAAACCTTGGGTTCAACTCTCTTTTAACCCAAGTTTCTTAAAAAATAAATGACAGCTGTATCTTACAACTGGTAATTCCCACAGGGTAGTTCCTTGAACTCTAAACTCACATATTCAAATATCACAGTGCTTACTAGGAATACTGTGATTTAAAGAGAGCACTTAGAGAAAATTCAGAAAACCACAATGATCATTTAAAGGCTTAAAAAACAGAACTTAGAGGTACATTTATAGGAACTGATTCCTAGAGATACAAAAGGTATTTTTGACTCTCATGGTACTTACCAGTCTTGCAGTGATGCTGTCTGGTGACAGTGAATTCTGATGACCTACTTCCTTCTGAGCCCTGTTAAACTATCTTTGAAACACTGGTCTTCAGGGGATTTGCCAGTTTCATTATTCTAAAGTAGATGTAAATATTAAGGTCCTCTAGTTATTCTCATTTGCAGATGACATTGTGCTGATAGCAACAGAACTTTGATTGAAAAGACTATTAAATGATATCCATAATTACTCAAAAGAGTTCTTCCTAACTATCCATACAAGAAAAACCTCTGGGCCATCTCCAGTCATCCTGACGAATATCTGTTCACTGGATCCAGATGGCTCAAGAGGAGAAAGTAAGGCTGGTGACCTTGTATAACCTTCCCTCACTCAAAACAATGTAAAGTGCAAGTCATATCATCATTTCTTTGATGTCATGGTCTTCTTCAAAAACGAAAACTGGACACACCAACCAATGGGAAAAACCAAGAGGATGAAGAATGTCTATTTTTAGACATGTAGGTGGAAGGATAGATTAGTCCCTATCTGTATGGAGGAACCATAGAGTTAGTCAATCAGTACATATATCTTGGACAACAACCACAAGCACTGATTATGTGCAAAGCATTGTGCTAGGTGCTGATTATACAAAGAGGAAGCAAAAAATAATCATTGGGGGAATAAAACATAATCAAATAAGTATGTGCATGATAGTTTGAGATAGTAGGTGGGAAATGAGTTTGATCCAGAATTGAAGGGGAGAGTAGATTGGCTTGCCTTTGTGAAGTCAAATTTTTTTTTTAATGATAATATATTACCAATAAGGTACAGCAGGAAGAGATAGAAAGAGAAATTCCATTTAAGATAATTGTAGACAATATAAAATATTGAGAGTCTACTTGCCAAGACAAGCCCAGGAACTATATGAACAAAATTACAAAACACTTTTCACACAAATAAAGTCAGATCTGAACAACTGGAGAAATATTAGTTGCTCATGGATGGACTGAGATAATATAATAAAAATGACAGTTACATTGAAATGGATTTATTATTCAGTGCTATATCAATTAAACTACCAAAATTATTTTTCTAAAGCTAGAAAAAAATAATAACAAAGTTCATCTGGAAGAAGAAAAATTAAAGAATATAAAGGGAATCAATGAAAAAAAAATGTGAAGGAAGGTGGCTTAGCAACACCAGATCTCAAACTGTATTATAAAGTGGTAATCATCAAAATAATCTGGTACTAGCTAAGAAATAGAATGGTGGATCAGTGGAATAGATCAAGTACCTAATACACATTAGTAAATGACCATACTAATCTAGTGTTTAAGCCAAAGATGCAAACTTTTGGGACAAGAACTCTCTATCTGACAAAAATTACTGGGAACACTGGAAAGTACCTTGGCAGAAACTATGTAAAGACCAACATCTTATACTGTGTATCAAGATAAGGTCAAAATGTGCACTTGATTTGGACATAAAGGGTAATAACATAAGCAAATTAAGGGAACATAGAAATTTGACCAGATCTATAAATAAGGGAAGAATATGTGACTGAAATGGATGGACTGAGAAAAACACAGGCAAGAGTCAATTGAGAATTTTGAGAGTGTCTGTATTAGCTGGGCCGGTGGCTGTCTCATGGAAAAACCCAGAGGAGGCAGCCCTGAACCAAGGTGTGTGTGTGCCTTTTAAGCATCTTGGCACTTCCCAGTACAGCCTTGCGGTTTTAACAACAAACATATTTCACAGAACAGTTTTGACAGGGGCCCAAGTTGCTACTAGGCAAGGGAGCACAACAGAAAGTGGCTACTAGGCAAGGGGGCACAACAGAAAGTGGCTGCTAGGTAAGGGGGCACAACAGAAAGTGGCTACTAGGCAAGGGGGCCCAACCCTGCCTAGCAACCCAACAGATATTTCTCAACCCAGGGGCCCCAGGGAGGAATAACGTCCACTTCATGACCAAATAAGAGATAGAGAACATTACAGGATATGAAATGAATAATTTTGCTTAAATGAAATTAAATTTTTGCACAAACAAAAACAGTGCACCTAAGATTAGAAGAAAAACAGGAAACTGGGGAAAAAAGATTTTAGAGCAAGTTTCTCTGATAAAGGTATCATTTCTCAAATATATAGAGAACTGTTAAATGTATTAGAATACAAGTCATTCTCCAATTGATAAATGATCAAAACATATAAATAGGCAGTTTTCAGATGAAGAAATCAATATCTATAGTCATATGAAAAAATGCTCTAAATTACTATTGATAAGAGAAATGCAAATCAAAACAGCTCTGATATACGACCTCACACCTATCAGATTGGCTAATATAACAGAAAAGAAAAATGACAAATTTTGGAGGGGACGTAAAAAAAATCAGGGCACATACTTTATTGGTGGAGTACATGGTTAACATGAATGAGATGCCACAAATTACATACAGAGAATTGCCCTGGAGAAGCAGCATGGAGGTTATCATCAGAGAAATGTATGATTGGACAAAATATGGTCTAGTCACATATCATAATGAAATAACCTTGATGGACAACCCTCTCATGCTTCATGGGTATTCACTAGATGCCAGGATCCCTAGCATGTTCAGTGAACCTGGTCTGAAAGTTTGTAATGGCAAGTAAAATAGGATCTTTTGCTGTTTTTGTTTTAGTATAATCAAGTGCCCCTGATTCAATCTTGCCTTTATCAACCAAGAGTCTTTACTAGGAGTAAAGTATAGAAACAGGAGTTTCTTTAACTAGAAACAGTGTATGTATTTGTATTGTTAATAGGATTATCTATCTTCCCTGCCCATTAATGGACCTTCCCATTAAAGGGAGTTTGATTAGGTAAGATTTGTTGGAAGGACCACACCTTTTGTTAATGAGGCACTGGTTCTCAAGGGATGCTCTCTAGCTCTAAAAAAGGTATAAATACTCTGAGGTGAGGTTTTACTTTGGGACTTAGTTTTTAGGAGAAGTTTGGTGTGCCAGATAAGACTGGACAGCTGCTAAGGAACCCCTGGCTTTGAATATCCAGATGTTGGGGCTTCTCTCTCTGGCAGCTATGGGTAGACAGGTGGACCTGTCTGTTGATTTGTGAGATATGTATTGCTTATGTCAGACAGTCTGGAAGTGCAGTCTGTTGATTTCCTGGATGAAGTGAATGATATATGTGCTTGATTAAAGGAGATTGTTAACCCCTCAAAAGTTGCCTTTTCTTTTAGGAAAGCAGATCAAAGAACCTGTGATAGCAGGACCCCCGCGTGTATGTTGGGGTGCTTACTGTTAACAAAGGTTCATAAGAGGACCTAGATAGGAGCTATACAAGATAGGAAGGCATGAATGAGTTGTAATATACAGCTAAGTTTTGATAATGAAAGTCTTATTCTGATGCCCCATCATGGCATGGAGGTGACTCTGGATTCTTGGGTGCAATAACAATGGACTATAAGCTCCCATAGATTTTGGAGAGAGTGTTGGACCTGGAGTCAGAGAGCTGAGTTAAAATCCTGCCTCTGACACTTACTACGTGACTGTAGGCAAGTCACTTAACCTCTTTCAGCCTCAATTTTCTCAGCTGTAAAATCAACATACTAATAATAACTCCTATCTCATAAGACTGTTATGAGAACCAAATAAAATAATAAATGTAAAGTTTTGTAAGATGTTTAAGTGCTCTATAAGTCCTCCTGTTGCTGTGGCTATTATTCTAATAATCTGGAAAGGCTTTGAATACAATCCTGTCACCAGATTACTTTCTGAGGACAAGCATGAAAAAGTGTGGAGAGCCACACATAATAGATGACCACTTGGAGATGAGTTAAACAACTTTGACCCTGTACAAAAGCAGGAAAATTAAAAATGACCTTTAGTCCCCTCTTGGTTTGTCAGCGATTGTGTGAAAATAGCAGAAAAGGGGGCAGAGGGTGCTAAGACATCCTCAATTTTTAAACTATCAACATCAATTGTTGCTACTTATGATCAGTGAGTCTGCATGCAACTAGAAGAATTGGAGGATTTTAATATTGGCTTACAGTCGAGGTTTTAACAATTTTTTTTAGTCTTGTCTGTTGGTACCACCAAACATTGATTCTTTGTCCCAGTTAAGCTAAGTTTTTCATTGTCTTCTGAATGCTATCGTTCTCTGCTGGCTCCAAACCTTTGTTTCTGTGTTGGTTTCCATACCTAGAATGTCTCTGTTCCTTTTCCCCTCTGACCATCCAAACATTCTGTGACAAGGGTTCTTAATTTCTTTTGTGACATGTACCACTTTTGTAGTATAGCGAAACCTATGGATTCCTCAAAATAATGTTTTTACATACAATAAGTATATAATATATGATTACAAAGGAAACCGGTTATATTGAAATACAGTTATCAAAATATTAACAAAACAAGTTTGAGGATCCCAAATTAAGGACCCCTGACTAGAGTAAGGCCCTAGAATGTGGAATGGATCTTTTTAAGAGAATTTATGGGAGGTCAAGGACAAAAATGGTTCAGGATGAGGAGGCATTATTTGGTTGTGATTTATGCCATGGAAGAAATGCTCACAAAACCTTCAGGGTAGAACACCAAGGAGTTTTGATTTATGTTGGTGGGAAAAGATCCATCCCTTTGAAATCATAGATTCTTGAAATATTTAAGTAAAGAATATTCTAATTAAATTCTGAATTAAAGCTTAAATAAACTACCTTGGAAGGACTTGATAGATTTTATGGTTCAATCTCTTATTTTTACAAATGAAGAAAATAAGTCCCAAACAGGTTAAATATGACTTGTTATGTTGCAGTGCCAAGGGAAAAAATGGCTCTAGATCTTCTAGAACACCACATGGTCACTTAATAATTAATGTGTTGAGAGGCAGGCAATAATGACCATTAATTTTATTGATCAGATAATGGTGCCATGGAAAAAGCTCTCTCTTGGAGTCAGGAGGCCTGACTTGGAATCCTGGCTTTGCCTCTTACTTGCTAACTGATCTTGGGCAAGCCACTTAATAATGGCGTACATCTATATAGCTATA
This sequence comes from Notamacropus eugenii, assembly GCF_028372415.1. NCBI lineage: Eukaryota > Metazoa > Chordata > Mammalia > Diprotodontia > Macropodidae > Notamacropus > Notamacropus eugenii. Next base: position 144,702,129 of record NC_092877.1, on the reverse strand, counting down.
AGGCTTTGCATTTCCTACAAATCAGGGTTCTAGCACTCCACAGCTGGAGGGATCTCGTGTAGTAAGTGGTACTTTGAAAGTTGATGGGAATTTTAAAATGTGAAAGTGAAGATAGAGAACCTTTCAGGCATGGGAAGACAGATAATTTGTGCAAAACCACAGATTTGGACAATGGAATGCTGGACATTGGGAGCTTGGCTTGAGGGACACAATGTTTAAGTCTAGAAAGGTGAGCTGGGGCCTGATTGTAAAGGACTTTATTAAACAAGGATTGGATGAGTCTGTAGTGTGTCTAGAGGCACTAGGGAGCTTCTGACTCTTCTTAAGGAGGGGAGTGACATTTAACAAAACTTTATTGAGTGCCTACCTATGTCCTTTCATTGTGCTAGTGCTTGAAAGGAAAATAAAGCAAATCCCCATAATTTAATTGATGAGAGAAGATATACATATATAAGAGAGTTAAGCCATAAACTCATTAAAGGGGCCATGCCCTGGTTGCTTCTTAAACCCTAAGTGAGTACCTGCAAAGACCTTGGCCTAAAGGCCCCTCAGTGCATCTCCATCTGGGATGGAGCCATCTCCAGTCATCCTGAGGAATATCTGGTCACTGGATTCAGATGGCTCTGGAGGAGAAGTGAGGCTGGTGACCTGCACAGCCCTCCCTTACACAAAACAAAGTCAAGTGCAAGTCATGTCATCATTTCTCTGATGGCACGGTCTTCTTTGGCAACAAAGGACAAACACAAAGCCACAAATATAAGGCAAAATATAATGAAGTGTACTCAATAGATAATGGAAATTATAAATGTTCTAATTGTTCAGAGAAGGTCAATATGGTTCAGAGAAGGTCAATATGGGCTGCCATGGTTGGTGGAGGACTTGGGTATATATTCCTAGAGCAGAGATTCTTAATGTAAGGTTGATGAACTTAAAAAAAAATCATTTTGATAACTGTATTTTAATATAACTGATTTCTTTGTAATCAAATGAATTTCAATAATACATTTAAAAACAATATTCTGAGAAGGGTTCACTGGTTTCACTGGACTGCCAAAGCGGGGGCATACAACAAAAAAGATCAAGGACCCTTGTTATGGGATATTTGGATAGGTAGAAAGAAGGAAGAACAAAGACATTCTAGGTGTGGAGACTAGCATAGAAACAAAGGTTTGCGGCTTGGCGGGGAACATGGTGACATTCAGGAGACAAAGAAAAAAGTGAGTTTGTCTGTGATGAAGAGTTAATGTTTGGTAGTACTGAAAGATGAGGTTGATTAAGTTAGGGTCAGGTCAGTTAGGAAGACACTTGAGTGCTTTAGAGTTTGAACTTCATCTCATAGACTGTAGGAGCCATGGACCATCAAGATGAGAGTGTTGATTTAGGGAGATTAGTCTGGCAGCAGGGTGTAGGATGGCTTAGAGTGGGGAGAGTCTTAGATTAGATGTTTTGCACTTAGAAAAAAATGATCCCATTGATGAAAGCCTCTTGGCCAGTGTACAAAAAGAAGGATTTTCCATAAATACTCTATTAGCAAAACAATATGGAAAGTTATTGTTTCCTGGGGTTTCTATTTACAATAAATTTCTAGCACTGACATATTTATGGCTTTGACTCCACCTACAGAACATGCCCTAGAAACAAGCCCTCTCTTCCTGGGCCAAAATTTGCATTTTTTCCCTTCTTTCATCACACTCCCAGGAAGCGTCATTCTTTAATGTGTTTAGTTTATGATTTGAAGTTAACTGAAAGGGAGGAAATTTTATTTTCCTTATTTCTGCAATAATTGAAATACAGCAATTCAAAGTCCTTTTGAATGTTGAAATTTCAATGGTTGTGATAACAATAAATCCTAGAGTTATGCTCATTCCCTAAAGTCTGTGCAGACAGTCTGCATTCTTCTCCCCAGTAAATCATAATAATGGACTATCTGGTGTAGTCAGAAAGACTTTATTAGGGAATTAATTGTTCCAAGTCAATTAGCAAAGAAGATGAGAAGTTTTGACTGAACCTCAAGAAGACAGGATCCTTGCTAATGTTCTGTACCTCCTAAGAAGAGACTATACTAAAATAATGATGGTCCCTAAATCAAAAATCAATCAATCAACCAAATGGCTCCTCATCTGAAATACATTCTTTCCTCATTTCCGCCTTGAAGATGCCCCAGCCTCTTGTAATGCCCAGTACAAGTACCATCTCCTAGGCAAGGTCTTTAGTAATGCCCTTTGATCTTTTAAAAAAACCCCACCAAAGTGTCATGAATGTGAGGGAAAAGATTTATGGAGAATAATCAAACCTTTTGACTGAATTTTGCAGAGAAAGTCTTCAAATTCCACAAGTACTTGGTTTTTTATGGCTACATGGTAACATTTGTTTTTACAGTACTCCCTCCAATTTTATGTAAAGATATACTTTATTTACATTCATTTTTACAAAATTTTGATTTCCAAGTTTCCCCCTGCCTCCCCTCTTCCTAAAACAGTAAGTTGATATAGGTTATATCAAATTTGCAGTCATGCAAAACATACTTCCATGTTGTAAAAGAAGAAATAGACCAAAAGAAAAAAACCCCACAAAAAATAAAGTGAAAATAATGTGCTTCATTATGCATTCAGAGTCCTTAAGTTCTTTCTCTGGATGCAGATAGCATTTTTCAGCATCCTTTGTAAATGTCAACAAGTATTTGTTGTAGTATGTTCGAAGACCAAAAAAAAAGAAGGAAAATGTTTCTGCCCTCAAGGAGCTTATGTGAAGGGAGGCATTGTGGCATAGATACAAGTAAATGCAAGGAGAGAAAGTTGATAATGAAGGAATCAGAAAAGACTTTCTTCCCCTGGCAGGAGGCATGTGAATTGAGTCTTGAAAGAGACTAAGCACTGGGGGTGGGGGAGTGCATCCTAGGCATGAGGGCCAATATGTCCAAAAGCCTGCCATTGAAAGGTAGAGTGCCAAATCCAGAGAATATGTGGAGATCAATGGGAAATAAGACTGGGAAGGAAGGCTAGAACCAGATTAGAGAAAAGTTTTAAATGTCAAGTTGAGGTATTTATAATTCATTCTGTAGGCAAGAGGATAGAGGCAGTTAGGTGGCACAGTAGATAATGTATTAGATTTGGAGTCAGGATTTAGCCTTAGACATTTACCAGCAGGTATGACCATGGTCAGGTTTCACACATTTTAATAAGTTACCTTAGGCCATTAGAAGATCAATCAACTCCTTACTAGTTGTTTTATGGTCCTGGCTAGGCTAGCAAACCTCTCCCCTCCCCCCCAATTTTAATCTCATTTAGCGTTTTAGGATCAGTTAGTATGCTTTTGTTTATAAGGGAATTTAGTGGTTGTTGTCCTTTCTTGAAGAGGATCAGGAAGGTGATGTCATGACTTGAAAGTAGAATGGATTTAAGTGAGGGAGGACTGTGTGAAGTAGCCAGACTCACACTCTCTCCCCTAGATGACTGGAGATGGCCCCAGATTCACTGGGAGATCTTGGTCTTTCCCAGGTCTCAGTCTGACTGAAGTGACACTCATTCAGTGATTAAGGCTAGGTAAGAAATGAGGCAAAAAAATGACTTCTTTTACCTTATACAAAAAGGAAATCAGTCTGGTAGGGGAAGACCCTTAGGGTTTCTGGCCAAAACAAGAAACAATTGCTATTTACACTCATGCTGAGCTATGAGGGCCCAAATAGCGACCAGCTGAGACTTGGACTGGGACCTATTGTTGGCCAGTCAATAAGAACCAGAGTGATTTGGGTTTAAGGCATGAACCTTAAGAAAGAAATCTAGCAGGTAAACCTTAAGATATCTTGCCAGGTTTTAGTGATTAAAATTTACTTTCCTTTGTAGGTAAGGATATGATAGCCTATGTGGACAGGGGGAGATGATGGAGGGAGGGAAAGGAAAAAGGAAGGAAGGAGTGAAGGAAAGGAAGAAAGAACTCGTTGCTTAACTGGAATTAGACAATAGGGTCCCCAGTAGGGCAGCTGCAGATTGTTGTTTGTCCTTGTTCTTGAAGAAGACCATGACGTCAGGGAGATGATGCCATGACATACAAGTGAATTGGATTTAAGTGAGGCAGGGCTGTGTAAAGTCACCAGCCTCACTCTCTTCTCCAGAGCCCTCTGGGTCCAGTGGCAAGATAGAGGTCAGAATGATTAGAGATGGCCTTGGATGAAGTGGAAGATCTTGGTCTAAGGGAAGCTAGGTGGCTCAGTGGATAGATCCATCTTCCTGGGTTCAAATCTGGCCTTAGACACTTACTAGCTGTGTGACCCTGGGCAAATCACTTAATCCTGTTCGCCTTAGTTTTGTCATCTGTAAATTGATCTGGGGAAGGAAATGGCAAACCACTATAGTATCTTTGCCCAGAAAACTCCAAATGGGATCATGAAGAGTCAGACATGACTGAAAATGACTAAACAAAAAAGGTATGAATTGTGAAATCAAATAATTCAGTAGTATGTGTTGAATATGAAAGGGAACTGAATAAAACTGAGTGAAAGGGTCAGTTAAATTCCAACACCACTAACAGGAAAAAGAATTTAAAATCATGTGTCCTTACTTCGTGTAGGTTAGTGGTATATATCATCTTAATACAAGTTGTGAACTGATGACTACTTCTCCCTATTATATAGAAAATGTGATGTATAAAGAAATGTATGACTTTTTTTTTGTTGGGGGTGGGGAATAGGGTTGAGAATGGAAAATATTTAGAAAAAGTAGGAAAGAAGGTGGAATAACTGATACCTTGCCCCAGGGTGCCAAAATATAGAAGGCACTGGTAGTATCTATAGCTTGAAGAAGCAATTAAGTTTAATACCTAGTTAGAAAGAATAATATTTAAAATAGGAAACTAATATATGTTGTGTTTCCTTCCCCTAGCCAAGACACCCTACATTAGCTTCTCCCCCAGCCTTGTCCTTTCCTCCCCCATTAGATTGTAAATTCCTTGAGTGTAGGGAAGGTTTTTTTTGTCTCATCTTGTAGATCAGTAACTTAGCATAGTGCCTAGAACATAGTAGGTGCTTAATAAATGCTTATGGATTGGTTGATTGCTTTTTCCTTTGTAGAATTGAGTTACTTTTTAAAATGAAGATTACAATTCACTAACTTCTTTGTATACTTAATAGAAAAAGTCATGAGCACGAATGCATTCACAAGGTAGTAAATGTAGAGAATAAAGAGGAGAGGGTGTGGAACAGAACTTTAGCAGGGTACTACAATTAGGAGGCTGAATAGGGTTGGGTAGAAAGGGGGCTTGAAAAGATCAAGAAAGAATGTTCAGAAAAAAGAACTGGCAAAGCTCAATGTTGCTGAACAGAAGGAAAGGGTTTCAAGAATGAGTGGGTGGTCAACAGTGTCAAATGCTGAAGAGGGGTTGAGAGGGATGAGGACTGAGAAGAGACCTTTAGAATTGGCAAGAAGGAGGGCACTGTTTGAAAGATGTCAGGCTTGGCCTCTAGGGCCAAGTTTACTAGCTTTACATGTGTTCAAAATAACTTGGTAATTAGCAACGGATGGGAAAGAAGATGCAGGGAGTGTGTAACAGTGAGTGTAAAATATTTTGCTAAATTTTTTTTAATGTATGGTAGAAGAATTGACTCTGTAAAGTATCTCTTGACATATACTATAGGAACTATTTTAAAATACATTTTAGTCAGTCATGGAATAGTTTGATTTGAAAATAACTTTATTTGTATTTATGTATAATTCTTTCATGCAGAAGGAATTATTTTTCCTTAAGTGTTTGTCTTCTGTGATATGTCTTTCCTCTGTGACTTAATTCTTCTAAAATAAACACTTTTGAGTCAGCAATGAGCATTGCAAATCAGCAAGTATTTATTATGCCAGGCACTGTCCTAAGCCCTGGCAATACAAAGTAAGGCAACCCTCCCAGACACCCAAACTCCACATCCCTACTCTCAAGGAGATCAGAGTATAACAAGGGAAACAGCATGCAAACAACTGTGTATAAACAAAATACATAAAGATAAAGTCGAGTTAGCCTCAGAGGGAAGGCACTAATATTAAGGGAGGCAGAAAAGCTTGAGATTTTAGCTGCTATTTGAAGGAAGCCAGGGAAGCCAAGAGGCAGAGAAGAGGAGGGCAAGAATTCTAGTTATTTGAGATTGTGGAATTTTGAGATACAAATGGATGATTTAAACGTTTAAATTATAATACAGATATTTGAACTATGTTAAAAGACCTAAAAGTTAAGTTCAAAGAATAGAAATTTATATTCTCTTTGGAACTGAAATATATTGGATGCTAATTCTCCCTCCACAGTATCTCTTGCTTCTGTCCATTTCACTTTTTTTTATGGAGACCCTACCATAGTTCAAGCCCACATCAACTTCCACCTAAATTATTGCAATAATTTCCTCCTTGGGTTTTCTGCATCCAGTTTCTGTCCTTTCCAATCCAATCTCTATGCAGCTGCCAAATCGTTATTCCCAAAGGATGGATATGGCCATGTCAGTCCCCTGTTTCAGTGGCTCCCTGAATTCCTCCAGGATAAAACACAAAATCCTCAACCTTCCATAACCTGATTCCCACCTACCTTTTAAGATTTGTTTTCAGTTACTCCTTTTTGAACACTCTAGTAAAGCTGACCTACCAGCTGTTTCTCAAAATTGATGTGCTATGTTAAATCTCTGTGCTTTTGTGCATGCATGGCCAGAATACATGCCTTCTTTGCCTTGCCCCTAGAATCCTTAGCTTCCTTCAAGGCTCACCTCAAATGCTATACCCTAGGCAAAAACCTTTCCTTATCCAGTGAGTTGCTCTTCTCATCCGGCAATTACTTTGGATTTCATTGTCTGCCTATGTGTCATAATCCCCACCCTCTCAGTATAGCATAAACTCCTTGAGGTCAAGGACTGTGCCATTTTTGCCTTTCTATCTCTGGTGAATAGTATTGGCCAGGCACTGGTCCAGCATCTATTAGGCACATCATGAGACCTACATATATGAAAATGGAACCAATGCCTTTTGATTTATAAATGCCACTCTTTTATCATATCTGTGAAGATACCAGTTGGGTAATGAAATGATGCATTACGATGAAAAATGGTTTGAAATAAGAAAGTGAGACTTCCTACTGTTAATTTAAAATTTAAATTTGACTTGAACAGCAAATTCTAATGAACTCACTACATTGAATTGTTTCTTTTTTGAAGCCTTCCAATTTTCCTTAGGGTGATATTTTCCCCCATCTCTCACAAGGAATCAATTTATACAACTTGTGAAAATTCTATAGTGAAAATAGGTTGGACTAGATGACTTCTATGGTATTGTCCAATTCTGAGGAGAATCCATTCATTTGAAATTCATCAGAAAGGTTAAAGTTTAGAAATACATGAATTATATTGGAACAGAATTTAATGTACACATGTGTACACATGATCAGGATTTTTTTTAAAATTTCCCAATTGCTTTGTTGTTAACAAGTAAGCACTTTAAATCTCTCATTTGGGAGAAAATAGCAAAAAGTTGTTGGACTGGACTTAGTGACACATGCCTTTTAAAACCTGATACTGGGGGATGCTGAGGGTGGTGGATTACTAGAATCTGGGAGTTCTGAGTTGAAGTTGGACTAAAACCAATTAGACATTTGTGCTGTTTGGCATTCACGAGGTGAGTAGCCCCCAGAATGGGGGACCACCAGACTGTCTAAGAAAGGATTAAGTTGCAAAAACAGAGTAGGTTCAATCTTCCATACTCATCAGCACCAGGATTATACCTGTGAGTGACTGCTGTACTTCCCAAGCATCTACTATATGCAGAGCACTGTGCTAGGTAGTGGGAGGGACACACAGATAAGAACACAGGAATTCTTGCTCTCTGGGGGAATGAAGGTGAAACCAATTTATCTCACTTGGAGAATGGTTTCAGATCAAATGGCCACTAGCCTTTACGCAGCATGTCCACAATTGAACTCATCTCCTTGTCTCCTTCCTCAAAACCTGTTCCCAGTTTTAAATTTGCCACATAAGCTCTTTGGGCCGCGAAACAGTGCCATTCTTTTTCATTCAGTGTTCTTGAGTGCCAACTTTTTATGTTACAAGCCAGTGGACTTGACAGATGGCAACATAGAGGGAAGCCTGGCAGAGGTGGAGAAGTGAAATGCAAACATATTTACAAATATCACAAGAACATGGATTCCCAGAGGAATGTGATGTACATGATGGCCTACTGAGAGCAGGATATGTGTCATTTTTAATTTTGATAGCCTCAGTGTCTAGCACAATGGCTTGCACATAGTAGGTGAAAAATAAATGATGGTTGATATGAATTTTAATCTGGTGGACCAATAAGACACAGACACAAAGATGGAAATACAGAAGAGAATATAAGTGCCTAAGACTACAAAATACTGAATTCAGATGAGGAAGAGATCATGGGAAGTTTTATGGAGAAAGATCTGAGTCAGACCCTGAAGGATTTCAGCAAGTGGAGATGGTAGGTGGGTGGTAGGAGAAGGGGAAGATTCTAACCTGCTCCAACCCTGGCAACTGACTCAACTTTTCAAATTGGTTCTCCACAGAGCTGAAGACAGTTCGTCTTTAATTTAAAGCTTGACAAATGTCAGTACAGGGAACAGAGGGGAAGTAGGAAAACAGATGATGTTGGGATGAGCTAGTTGTGACTTTCCTGGAGGAAGAGGGACAGATTAGGTGACTTTTCAATTTTTTTTTTTTTTGGTGCCTTGGATCCAGTGTCCTGGATTCTCTATTTGGAAGGAAGGATGATCATATAACTTCAGCTCTGGAGCTGAGACAGGAAAAGATTTTGTGAACACATACACATATTCCCCCATGTGGTGTATGCTAAGTCAGTTTTACTACATGAAATAATAATTCCTATTTATAGTGTTTTAAAGTTTATAAAGCACATTTCTCATAAAAACTCTCCCTTTAAAGATGAAAAAACTGAGATTCAGGGAGCTAAAGTGACCTGGGCATTTTCATACAGCTAATAAGTACCAGAGCCAGGATTTGTGCCCTGGAGTCTGCTGATTTGAGGTCCAGCACTCTTTCTACTTTCTTATGTACTGCCTTCATGTATCTCAATGGGCTGTAAGATGGAATGAATGAATCAGTATAAATCTATCCCTAGGGAATGGTGATGGTGACAGTGGGAGGGTGTGTATGTGTGCGTGGTGTAACAGCCCTATTTTGCCCCATTGACAGTGTATCAATAGTGTCATTTTCCTACATGAAAAAAGTACATATTCCCAGTGTATCTGCAGAATAATGCAGACATGAGCTCATATTTCCTCACTTAATCTCAGTGAATTTCACGGATGTGGTTATTGTGGGTCATCTACCTCTAACGTTAGTGATATACTGATGTTAGTCACTGAAGACTGCCATCTGCTTATTCATGCTACTGTTATGCTTGAGTTGTCCTGCAGTAGTATTATTTCCCTTTATTTTTCTTTATTATAGCATGACTATACTAAAAACAGCCAACTACCATATAACTGGTTTCCTCCAACATCATGTAATATCCTCAACCACTTCAAATAAGTTCACTACCTTCTCTGATCACTACCAGACACATTTCTTTTGCAATTCTAGGCATCTGCAAAGTTTTCCTTGAACAGTCTTCCTTCTCCCTTTCTTATTATGGCAGCCCACCATAGAGTCATATTGAATACTGGAAGGGACCTTAAAGGGTCATCTAGTTATAGATTCATAGATCTAAGTTGAAAGAGACTTCAGAGGCCATTTATTGAACCCCTTCCCTTTACAGGTGAGGAAACTGATACCCAGAAATGTCTAGTGACTTCTGTAAGCTAGCAGCTTGTCAGAGCTAATGGTAGTAGAAGCTCACTTGAGATTTTAAGTTTCCTGAGGTTCAGCTTTCTCAATGGTAAAACAAAAGGGTTGGACTCTGAGGTTCCTTCCATTCCTAGATCTTTGGTTTTAATCAAGCAATAAACCCAAGGTAAGTTTCTTAGTTTTGTCCTTTCAAATCCAACACCTAAGTATTTTTAGAACAACTGTAGAATCAATTTCACTCACAAAGGTAATTTTTTTCTTCATTATTTATATTCTCAGAACCCTGCAGAGACCCTGAAATGCTTTCCATATGAAGTTTAAACTAGTCCTGTTTTTGCCTGGAATGGAGACTTTCCCCATTGCTCTCTGCCTGACCTCACCACTGTCATCTAAATCAATAATTTGCTCCTCATTTTGACCCAGCCAAGAACACACTAGAAGTAAGAGCTTCTTTTGTGGAAATATCTTGGGAGGCCACCTGGAACTTTGGCAGGACATCTGCTTTCAATAAATTTCAAGTATAACATCACTGGAAAGTGACGATTTTCACTTTGGGGATCTCTATGCAGGGAGCCTGGGGAGGTGTATGCTGAATCAGCACCTAAGTCAGTGATTTTGATGCTGATAGATATGAATAATAAAGACAAGAATTTTGAACATGAGTGGAGGCTGATGACCCTGCTGGCTTCCCAGAATCTTTTGGCTTTTGCTTCTATCTTTATTGGCACACCCATCAGGGAATTGACTGTAGCTCAGTATCACTCCAGCCCTTTCTAGGGCTTTGTTGGATGAAGATTCCCCAAAATGGTATTGGCCATATACACTCACTATCATAGACTTAGCAGGAAGCATTTTTCTAGCCCCAAGTCATCTGGTTGGTTTTGGTCAGGCCTTTCAATGACTCCTAGGGAAAAAGATAAAAAAATAGATTTGATCTTTTCCTAAGGCATTGGTTCCCAATGTTTTTTGTTTGTTTGTTTGTTTTTTACTGCTGCATGGATCATGGCAGGAGAATGCTAACAAGCCTTAGTAAATATTTTATAATGCTCTTGATTGGATGAGTCCTTATAACTTTCACAGGACCATCCATAACTATGAAAGTTATATGAAAGAAAAACCAAAGCTTTGAGTTCTTGGGAGATGAACACTTACTCAATCCAGGAGGCAGTATTCTGCTCCATTGCCTATACATGATATGCAACAGAATCGGGAGTATAAAAGATGAAAATATCTTCCCAGTTCCAGTAATGCATAAAGCAACCAGCTACAAAAACCTGTGTAGCATAGATGTTACCCAAGAAGAACTTATTTGGTGGTGTTTCCACAGAAATGTCTGGGGAGATGTTAAACCAAGAAACTTTTTCCCTTAGCTGCCTTCTTCCATGGACAGGCATTCCAGTTTGGGAGAAATTCATAAGTTAGAGAAGAATGTCCAGTCTGACAGCCTCCAGAAGTTCAAGTCTTCCATCTGAAAATTCTGCCAGGAAGAGAATTGTAACGGGATTTTTTTTTTTTAAAAGTCAGGCCATGAAAACTCAGTCTCCTTTTATGGCCAACTAATTTGCCAGGGAAAATAACCGTAGGATATATGGCAGAAGAGAATTAAACATTTGACTGGGTCAGGATTAAGCTTTCAGGGAAGAGAGGGGTTCCTTAATATAAAATCCTCCCATCAATCATTTTTTTTTACCTCAAGTCATAGAAATAGCCTTTCTCTCTTACCTTCAGTAAAAATATAGCTGGAGGTTTGTGGCAGATATTGGGGAAATGACATTTTATAAAACTGGAGAATGAGTGGATGTACTATTGCAGAATGGAAATCTTCTGAACTCTGTACTATTTTCCAGGGAGTAAAATCTTAGAGTACAAACGCTGGTTGATTTGAAAATGTATTTCTTCTCTGGAATAATGAATAGACAGTACATGTAATCGCATAGACATGAAACAATGAGAGGTTATTCTTGGGAATTCATCTTAGAAAAACAAAAACTAAACAGTAGCTCCATTCCTTTGGGGGAGATTGGATTTTACATATTTTTGGTTTTTGTCTTGGTACTTTCAAATGACCTGAGTTGTATGAAGAAAGTACCCATGATGTCTTCTCTGACTATCTCAGGAGGACACATCCATTACAATGGCTAGTATTTTGAAGCAACATTCACCCTTTTCAGAGCATACAAACCATGCTCATCAAAACTTGGAGAAAATGTTTATTCTTTGTTTGTGACTTGTACTCTTGCCCAAGAATGGCTGTTCAGTGTAGCTCATGAGGTGTCAGATAACCATTGTTATGTCTAGATCAGCTGGGTTTTTTCCTTGGATAGCAACTGTAACTCTTTTTAAGTAATTTGGTTAGTGCCCAGGGCTCTGCCTTATTCATGTGAATCTTCATAAATGCTACAGATTATGATGACACTCCCTTTTATTGCAGATTCTTAATTAACAGATGTTTTCACATTGAATTAAATGATGAGACCTGGAGGTGAGTTTTGTGGCTATTGACCTCCAGCAGTTATAAATATCTCAAAGTGCTCAAGGAGAAATTTTGCCCCATTTTTGTCACCTAAATCTATGGTCTTGACTAGAATAACTCTCCTTTTTTCTTTGTAAAGATAATAATTAATGGGTAGCTCTGTGCTTTAATATCTTCCTCTGATTTCAAAAGAAACTTCACAGCATATTAAGGAAATTCCCCATGGAAGCACATTACAAAAGAGTCACATTGGATATAGGTGAGTAGGTGTGGATAGGTCGTATCCGTCATTGTTGGAGACAATGAACACCCACATTTATAAGATAGGAGATCCATTATCTAGGTAACCATAGTTTGGCAAAATGGATTTGGAATCAAGAAGAACCTAATCCCACCTCTGGCATTTACTAGTTTTATGATCCTAGGTGGGTCACTTAACATCCATGTGCCTTAGGTGACTTCCTCAATTGCCTTGCATTTACTTTGTATATATCTGTATCTACTTATATGTGCACTTTGTTCCCCTGTCTCAAAAGGATTGACGCTCCTTGAGAATAGGTACTTTCATTTTCATCTTTGTGTCTTCAGTGCCTAGCATATCCCCAGTGCCTAGTAAATGATACTGAATACTTGTTAATGGATCAACATGTTCATAGCCATTTGCATTGATGGAAGAAATACCTACACCAGGAGTTCCCTTACACCAGGGAGAGCATAGTCTATCATGTATTCACAGACAAATTTCTCTATAGACTAATTGTAGCCATCCCACCTGTCTACTGCAGTAGAATAAATATATGGATTTTTTTTTAGGCTTAGGCTCTAGGACCTGGTAACACTGTTTAGTCTTCTATTACGGTCCAGAAATATGGGTCCTTGAAGTTCTACATTTGTTTAGAAAACCCATTTATGAAATGAAATTATAGTAAAGTGAACACTGCCTTCTAAAATTCTCTGCCTTGGTTAAAAAAAAAAGCCCAGAGTGGGAATTAAATTGTTTCAAAGGGTCCAAGTATTAAGGGAAAGAGTAATGAATATCTGAGATTCAGGAAACCTCAATTCTAGTCCTGGCTTCACTATTTATTACTCCTATGATCTTGTACCAATACCTTCCCTTCTCTGAACCCAAGTTTCTTCATCTATAAAATAGGGATTCAGAACTCATTTTTCTTTTCCAGTGCAATTCTGAATCTAGTAGTTCATCTTCATCGTTGACATAAAATAGATATGCTGCTATATCAACTCTATCCAAATGCATAATATAATCTGAACAATAGACATTCTTCATCCACTTGGTTTTTCCCCATTGTTGGTTTGGACATAATCTCTTGAGGATTGATGGATTTCATTCAGGAGATTCTGCACCATCCTGAGCCTTGACACATTTGGTTGAAAGACATCCCCAAATAGAAGCATCTGGAGGACTTCACCTTCTAAAGGAAATGACTTTTCCATTTGGACTCTGACATAGGCATGCTCTAAGAGCATGGTAAACACCTTTCGAAGGCTTCCATCTCATGTTTTTAACTGAGAAAAAATTAAAATAAACTGTTACATGAAAAAGAAAGCCTACATTTCTTTTTATGAATGCCTCAAAAAAGCCATTTGACACTTGTACAGTGACTTGCCCAAGATCACACGAGTAAGAAGTATATAAGATTGGTTTCAAACCCAGGTATTCCTGTCTTCAAGGTCACTGCTTATAAGACTTCCATAGTAGATATTCTGACATATACACATACATACGTGTGTGTATAGTACATATATACACACAGACACACACACATGCTTCATTCCAAGATATTTTAGGGCTTTGGAAACAATTGAAAAGTAGGCCTAAGCATATTCCCATATTTTCTTCCAATCATCACATGATAAAATGAATATAAGTAGATTGGAAGACTTTGTTTTTCTGGTGAAACATTCTCAAAGAAATTCCTTTGACTAGCTACGATTAAAAAAATAATTACAGATCATTGAAAAGAATCTCTAGGATTATTATAGCTGTGAGGATTTGGCTAGAGTGAAGAGAATGGCATTAAATGATTCTTCCATTAATTGACATACCTGGGTTGAATCTTCTGGGATGGTGTTTAAAGGAACACTCCTTTAATAATTATTTACCTTCCAATATTTATATGTCTCATCTTGGCAGTCCACTAATAAATAAAATGCTTAATACTTTGGGTAAAATGTTAAGTTAAGTGACAAAAAAAAGAGCAACCAGTGATTTCTCATGGAAGCAGCTAGTCACTGGGTTAAAAGTGTGTTGAAACTTAAGGTATTCCTTTTTAGAGACAAGTGGTATGCCATGACATACTTAATTTCATTTTCTCTGACTATTGCAAATTGTTCAGCTTCCCCTCACATTTATTTCTTTACGAGCAAAGTAGAAATAATACTAATCTACTTAGAGAGAGAGGAGAAGTGACACGTAAAGTGCTTGACTTGGAGTCAGAAAGATTGGGCTAAAAATCTCACCTCTGACATCCACTACCTTTGTTTTTCTGGGCAAGTCACTTTGCCTATGTTAGCTTCAGGCAGCTCTCTAAGATTCCAAACTACAAACTGAGTGGTGCACAGAAGCTGGAGTAAGGCAAGTAGAAAATGAGATTTTTCTTTGTACTCCACAGATTAAAGTCATAGGTCTTTGGTGTGTAGATAGATGCCATGTATGCTCTGGCTGTGTCCCACATTTGGAAGACTCTCCCTCAGTCTCCCTGCTGGATTTCTTGGCTTCTTTGATGTCAAATCCCACCTTGTAGAAGGCAGTTTGTAAGAATCACTGCTTTCTTGCTCCTTCCCTCTATCAGTGCATCCTTTCTGAGAATAACTCCCATTTGCATTGTACATAATTGTACAAACATTTTACTTACATAGTTGTTTTTAAAAAAAAATTTATTTTTATGTCCATTGCATAACCTCTACTGCCCACTTTATAGCCTCTCACAACTAAACTCTTGAAAAATGAAACTCATCATAAATGTACATAATCCAGCAAAACAAATTCTCACATTGGCTCTGCCTGAAAAGATACATCTTTCTGCATCTTAAGTTCCTTTTCTCTCTGGCAGGAGGTGAGTGGGTTACATGTTATCTCCTCTGCTAGAATATGAACTCCTTGAGGGCAGGAATTACAGACATGCCTTTCTTATCCTCGAGACTAACACAGTGTCTGACATTTTGTAAGCTCTTAATCAATGCTTGTTGATTGACTGGATCCATTTTCTCAAAGAACTCAGTTAATTTTTATGTATTTTCTTACATGCTTGCCAATTTAATTCTTTGGCCTCTTAGCTTAAGCATTTCTCACTCTGACATGTGCTGGCTGTGTGACCCTGGGCCCATTATAACTTCTTAGTTCTCTAAAATGCAAAGTTGTAGAGGAGGACCTGAATTGGTATTAGAACTTCCTTGTAACAATCAAATTTAAAGTCCAAGTCCTTATCCCTATCCTTCTTTAGGTGGTTAGATTCCACCCCACCACCATGTAAAGTAGACATAGCTTGGCTTTGAGGATAGAACTGGTCGCATATTAGTGACCCTTCTTTCCTCAGCCTTAACTCTTCATCCTAGTGGTATAGTTCTGTTCAAAGTTAGTCTCTGCACATTAGATAGCTCCCTAAGACTTGCGTGCTTCCATAGGTGTCCTTATACTTCCAAAATCACTTAGAACATATATAAGTGCCATTATTTTCCTGCATCTTTAATCTCAAATGATCATGCTCTTTTCTTTGTTTTGTACTTCTCTCCCCAGCACCCAGCATATCAACTTGCATGTTAGGGAGGGAATGTGTTATGAATGAATGAATGAATGAATGAAAAATCATTTATTAGTCCTTACTAAGTGCCAAGTACTGTAGGAAGTGCCAGAGATGCAAAGAAACAAAGCAAGAGCATCCCTGCTCATCTTCCAAGAGAAGAGACCAAATATAGGGAGGTTTCAGCTGCAAGTCTCATAGAAAGGTCCCAGGGCTTTAGGGTGAAGTCACTAGGTAGACAGTAGATACTATATCTTCTTTACTGTTACTTCTGTCAACAAGACCACATCCATCAAATCATTTGACTATGCTAAGAACTTTGGTGGCAAACAGTTTCTCTTCGCGGTTTTCAGTATATTTGGTTGTTGAGGAGGCAGGAGAGGCAGCACTGGTCAAGGCAGGTCAGATTTCCACAAGGGCTGACCCTCTTGATAATGGCTGGAGGGCTGGTGGTCTGGGGGAGGGTTACAATTCTGGGATGCCTGTCAGAGGCAGTTGGTCAACAGTTAGTGCTGGTGGTGCTGTTGGGGATGGGCTCCCAAGAATGATGGCTGGGGAATATGGATAGATAAAGTCAGCCTGGAAGGAGGGGCCATGTTTGGGGATAGGGAGTAGGAGTCTTGGGTGTAGGGACCAGGGCTGCCTTCTGGGATTTAAGAAGAGGTAGTGGCCTTAGTTTGAGCCTGTTGCTTTCTATCTTACCCTTAGAGCTCCTTGCTGCTTTCATCAAGCTGGCTTACCTGACTCCTCTGGATCACGTGGTCAGCAGCTGGTCCTGGTGGAGACCTGGATGGCAAAGGCCCTTTCTTTGTTGAAGATGATGACTTCCAGAGTGTGCTGGAAGCAGGACTAGTGGATATAGTGGGTTGTTGCTGATACTTGTTCCTATGGCTATTGTTAAAGTGGACATATATCTATACTGGAAATCAGGAGAACTGGGTACTAGGTAGTTATTTCTGAGCTCTGCCATTAACTAGTTATGTAATCTATGGTAGATCACTTAATTTCTCTGGTCTCTAATTTACTCTTCTGTGAACTATAGTAATTTCTAATGTTCCTTTTAGTCCTAAGATTCTGTAATTCCATGTGATATAACAGAATAATTTTGAATCTACCACCCTGTTGTTCCTTTTTTATTTCTTTTCCTACTTTCTCTTCGAAAAATTCTGTTTTTTTCTTTTTCTTTTGTAATTTTCTCCCTTTCTATCCAAGTTCCTTTTAGGCAGGGTTTTTTTGTCTTCATATTCTGAGCACTTGGCACAATAACTTACATATAATAAATGCTTATTGAATTGAATTGTCTTATTTAAAGTTTTCCTGGTTATGACAGAGACACTATACCTTATATTGCTCTATCCTTTCCATGGACATCCCTCAAATTAAAAAAAAAAATCAGCTGCTAATAAAATACTTGTTCTAACTCTGCTAGGTATTAGGGATGGAAAGTAGTTGGAGGAAAGAATGGAAGAAGAAATGAATGAAAGTTGTGAAGGAAAAGGGGAAGTGATTTTTTGTTCTTTTTTCTTTTACTCTAGCCTATAGTCTTTGGTATTTCTGGATTCCCTGTAAATTACTCCTCAAATCTGCTTTGATAGTTGTGCAGGTATTCCTGTAATTCTAGTTTCCATATATGGGTTTTAGGATTTTTACTCCCTTACTTCTCCAAACTTCAGATTCCCTTCTCCACCCCAATGAAGAAAGGTAATAGTCAAGTCATGTTGAATTCTCACTTCTCTCTCTTTGTACATCATTACATCCTTTGAAATCCCTTGTGTTGACACTTTATTTTCTTAGGCTATCAGCATACTTTTTGGAGTATCTTAGCAGTTAATACCCTTTTATATTTTTTACTTGCTAATCTTTTCTGTTATCTCTTTCCACATTCTAGTTTTGGCCCTTTGAAGAATCCTAACATTGTTTTTTCAAGATTCCAAATAAGAAAAACAATGTTGAACTTCCTTCTTCACTTTAAAAATTCTAAAACAAATTCATTGTTCCAAAAATAGCATTGGAGTGAGTATGGTCATTGCTAGTCTTTGCTGTTTTTTAAGTCAGTTCTACTTGCCATATTATTCCACAAGGCAACAAGACCTTAACTTTAATGAGGATACTTTTATTTATTCTGATGTCTTGTTGTGTGACACCCTAGGTTTTTGAAGACTGTGTCAAGTTAATCAAACACTGGCAAGTTTCTATCAAGCATGAAAGGCTTAGAGTATAGGCCCAACAATGGACTATCCATTTTTTGAGAACCCTAGCAATATATGGGGAGGTTCATTACCACGTTGGTCACAAGGGGAAGATATTTTTTGGCCATCAGAACTCTTAGATTTGTAAGGTGTTTTGATCTGCATTGATAGAGGGAGTACTCACACTGATGAAAATTATGGATCCTAGAAGTATTACTTGAATTAAAAATGGCATCACTCATGCATGTATAAAGGTTGAGAAACTGTTTTGTGATGGTTGCTGTCACTTAAAAAAAATTGGTGCTGTAAGGACAATTGTAAAGAGACTCATTACGACTTCTTAGACATTATATCCACAGTTCCTAGGTTTGCTGCCAGACATATAATTTCCATATAAGATTTATCCAGTGTTTCTTGAGGAAGGTGTGTGTCCTCCAGATCATTAAAAATTTGTGGATATTAGTGAAGCCCATCTGTTATTCCTTTCTCTTATGACTAGATCACATTCTATTTTGATCATAGATTTCCTAGACTTAGATATTATCTTTTAACTCTAATACTTATAAGATAGTCATCCTTGGCAACTATACTTACTCCCTCCATGCATCTCTCCTGTATCCTTTGAGTCACGCACAATTTTGATTCTTTGGGTACTACGATGTTCTTTGATTCAGTCATGTATCCCTGGGAAAATATTTCTGTTAAAAAGATGGTATGTGCCCTTTGACCTAGTGATACCACTACTACGTTTGTATCCCCAAAGAGATAAAAAAGAAAAAGGAAAAGGACCTATATGTACAAAAATATTTATAGCAGCTCTTTTCTAGGGGCAAAGAAGTAGAAATTGAGGGGATGTCCATTAATTGGGGAATGTTTAAACAAATTGTGCCATGTGTTTATCATGGAATGCTATTGTACTATAAGAAAGAAAGTAGAATGCTTTCAGAAAAACCTGGAAGGACTTTTATGAGTTGGTGCAAAGTGAAACGTACTGTGTACAAATAACAACGGTGATATTGTAAGATGACCAACTGTGAATGACTTAGCTATTCTCAGCACTACAATGATCCAAGACAGTTCTGAAGGTCTTGTGATGAAAAATGCTATCCATCCACAAAGAACTGATGATGTCTGAATACAAATTGAAGCATACTTTTAAAAAAGCTTTCTTTATTTTCTTCTTTTTTTGTCTACATTTTCTTTCCCAATATGACTATTACGGAAATATTTTGCATGACTACACATGCATAGCCTATACTGAATTGCTTGCCTTCTTTATGGGGGGGGGGTAAGGGAGGAAGGGAGAGAGTTTGGAAATCAAGGTTTTAAAAGCAAATGTTAAAAATTGCTTTTACCTATAACTGGGTAAAAGTTAAAAAAAAGGTGGTGTGTGTTCATGTGTGTATGCATGCATTCATATGTATATATGTGTGTATGTGTGTGTATGTATATTCATACTGGGATCACTGACAGTGCTGCACAATTTCTCAGATATAATTCAACACTATCACCCCTTTCATTTTGGGTCTACTCATTGTCCATCTGTACTGCCCACTCAACTGTATGCGATCATATTGGCGACAGATATTTTTCATTTAGTATTTCTAGGGTGAATTATTAGGCCAATTAACTTAGAGCAGAAGTAGTCATGGTGTAATGGATAAAGATCAAGTCTTGAAGCCAGGAAGACCTGGGTTCCAGTATTTTCTCTGACATATGCTGGCTATGAGACCCTGGCCCAGTCACTTTATTGTTCCTTTTCAGTCTTCTTTGCTGGGTCTTCATCCAGGCTGTGCCTATTAACAGTAGATGTCCCTCAGGGCTCTGCGTTGGTCCACTTTCTTTTTTTGCCTTATTCTGTTTCACTGGGTGATCTCATCAGCTCACATGGGTTCACTTATCACCATCTATACAGATGATTCCCAGACATGAACATCTAGCCCTAGTCTCTACTAAGCTATAGTCATGCATCTCCAATTGCTTCATGGACATTTATGACTGGATGCCCTATAGGCACTTCAGTTTTGACCTGTTAAAACAGGACTCGTTATCTGTCCCCTCGAACACTGTTTAAAACTTCTCTAGTTTTGTAGAGGGCATAACAGTCCTCCCAGTCACCTAAGTGTAAACTGCTTGGGGGCAGAGACTCTCTTATTTGTTTGCATGTGTGACCCTAGCACTTAGCACAATGTCTGGTATATACTGAGTGCTTAATAAAGAATCCATCCATCCATCCATCTATCCATCTATCTATCTGTCTATCTATCTATCTATCTATCTATCTATCTATCTATCTATCTATCTATCTATCTATCTATCTATCTATCTGTCTGTCTTATCTGTCTGTCTCTCTGTCTATCATCTATCTTTATCTATCATACATTTATTCAAAATCAATTTCCAAGGCATATTACAAAGGTTTTATAACTTCTTTGCCATTTGTTCTTTCATTTTCCGTCTTCTTTTGTATACAGAATTCTTACATTTTATAATCTTAGCTAAAACATATTTTTCAATAAGCCCTGTTACATGTTCATGAAACTGAATATGAAAGGCTTACAGGTTATCCCTTTTGACAGATAGAACTTTTATTCAAGAACTCTACCCCGCTCTTATGAATCCTTCTACCAGAAGTATTCTCTCTGAGGAGAGGAAGACTTATGACTTTAAAGGGTTCAGGCTATCTATTCTCAGACACACAAATCGAAGTCTGGAAATTCACTGCTTCCACCTAAAATCTGAAACATGACATGGAATATACTTGGGTTAATTTGCATGAAGAATGTGGTTTGTGGGTCATACAGGAATAATTATGGAGGAGTCATTGAATTTTAAATTTTGGACTTTTAGAGATTATCCTGTCCTGGAATTCTTAAACTGGGATCTGTGAACTTTAAAAAAATGTTTTTGATCTAATTCTATTTCAATACAAGTGTTTTCCTTTGTACTCCTGCATATTTTGTTTTATGCATTTAAAGACTCTTTTTTTCTGAGAAAAGTTTCATAGGCTTCCAAGGGCAGCCAGAGTGGTCCTTGACACAAAGAAGGTTCGAGGTTTCATAATCTAGTCCAACTCATTTTCCAGATGAGGAGCCTCTAAGTTTTCAAAAATAACATGGCTTTTCCAGTGTTCCTTCTCTTCTCCATTTCCTGGATTCCTTGTCTTCCTTCTAGGGTCAGCTAAAATCCTACCTTCTACAGGAAAACTTTCCTTATTCTCCTTAATGTTTCCCTCTTTTGATCATTTCTGATTAATCCTGTATTTGTCTTGTTTGAACACAGTTGTTTGCATGTTGTCTGTGAACTCTGAACTCGTTGAGAGCAGTGACAGTTTTTTGCCCTTTTTGGTATCCCTAGTGCTTAGCACAGTGCCTGGCATACACATTCACACACATATACATACATATATACACACATATGTGTAGATATATGTATATATGTATTTAGTTCTTAATAATTGCTTGTTGGTTTAATTTGACATCCTTGTTGCTAATGTGATGGGAGTATGGAAACCTTAACATTTCTGGATGTCAGTTTCATCATCTCTAAAATGGGGAGGTTCGATGAGATGATATAAAGATCCTTTCTGGACCTAGATTCTAGATATAACGTACCATCGAGTTCACATTGCTGTTATTAACAGTTGTTTACCATCATCCTCATCTTCATTATTATCACTTAATGATCCTATAATGACAACAATATGTAACACATAAAATGCTAGTGCCACAAGAGACCTTCAAGATAATTTTATCAAATGTCCCCATTTTACAGGTGAGGAAACTGAAGCAGAGGAAACTTAATTTTCCCACACTCCCATCATAATAGCAACAAGAGATAAGTTAAATTTATAGAATAATGATACCAACAACACCATGGGAGACGGAATGGGAGAGCCAGAAGGAATCTTCAAGATCATCTAATCTATTTAATAATATGTGCAGGACTTTGGCTCCACTCACGCTGGTGAAGCCACTGCCAGAGCAGAGGCAGAAAGATGTCTCACAGGCAGAATGAGTGGGTGGGGAGACAGGAAGATTAACTCCCCCGTTATGGCTCAGACTTCTTCCAGCTCTGCATTTTACTTGTCTCACTTGATAATTGTAATCAAAATTTGGTCAAAAAGAAATATTGGAGATCAAGTGACATTGAGCTCTAATCCAATCCAGCAGCATGTATTGAGTGCCTGTTGTATATGCTGAATAGTCAGACTACAATAACAAAAATGAAATTCAGTCCCTGACCTGAGGTAGATTATATTTTATTAGTAGAGTCTTCTTAACTGGGGTGAGAAGCAGTGAACTTAATTTTTTTTTTTGATAACTCTATTTCAGTATAATTAGTTTCTTTTGTAATCCTATGCATTTTTTCATGCATTTATAAGATTTATCCAGAAAAGGGGTCCATAGGCTTCTCTAAGCTACCAAACTGATCTATGACCTACAGGGATATTATATCCAAATGGATATGAATGTAAGCTTATTTGAGGAGGAAGGGAGCACTATTGACCAAGAGCATCACATCTGGGGGCAGAGACTCTCTTATTTGTTTGCATGTGTAACCCTAGCACTTAGCACAATGTCTGGTATATACTGAGTGCTTAATAAAGAATCCATCCATCCATCCATCCATCCATCCATCCATCCATCCATCCATCCATCCATCTATCTATCTATCTATCTATCTATCTATCTATCTATCTATCTATCTATCTCTCTATCTCTCTATCTCTCTGTCTCTCTGTCTCTCATCTATCTTTATCTATCATACATTCATTCAAAATCAATTTCCAAGGCATATTACAAAGGTTTTATAACTTCTTTGCCATTTATTTTTTCATTTTCCGTCTTTTTTTGTATATAGAGTTCTTACATTTTATAATCTTAGCTAAAACATATTTTTCAATAAGCCCTATTACATGTTCATGAAACTGAATATGAAAGGGTTCTTCTGGGAAGTGGCACATAAACCATGGCACATGAGTAGAGATTTTAAGACGTAGATGTGAGGAAGGAGACCATTCTAGACATGGGAGATGGCCAGTATTTAGAAGTGGTAGATGAAGTGATGAGAGGAACCTTGCCCTTTTCAATAGGCTTTCTCTGGTTGTTGTTATAACTGCTCAAATACCTAATATATAAAATCACATGCTCTAATTCTACCCCATTCCTATATGCAGCGTGACTAATTCTTGGCCTGAGGTTTGCTCTTCCTGTCTTGCCTTGCAAATGTGTCTCCCCAAATGTCTTGCCATGCCCCCTCCCTATCTCCTCATTCCCTGAGCCTCATTTCCTTGGTCTTTCCTTTTTTATTTCATTTCCTAATTCTCTTGATTATCATCCTTTTCTTCTTCCTTCTCCTGCCTCTGGGACCCTGTGTGGTTAGGACAGGGTGCCTTGCTGTAGGGAGATGAGCTGATCATCAGAGAAACAGGGGAAGCAGCCAAACCACACTGTACCTCCACTCCAACCCTAGCTCCTATCTGAGGAATATCCTTTCAGACCTTCCTTCCTTATTTCCTGTGAATATAAGATTCACTAGATTCACCCTCCCTATCTGAAATCTAGACATTTTAACTGTATACCACTCTTATGCAACTTAAAATCTAATTATAAAGTGGACTAAATCCAGAGAGCCTTTCAAAGACTTAACTCATTCAAAATCAGTTTTTCTGGTTTTATTTTATTTCTTTTAAAAAAATTACATCTGATTATGTCTCTTCTCTGTCAGAAGCTGGAAGTAACTGAAAAAATGTGTGGTTTGGTGGTGTCTCATGGAGAGATCCAGTGGGTCTATGGAATGAGCAGAGGTAGGATGTATGACTTGTTTTATAACAAAGCACACACTTTGTGGATCCATAGTTGGGGCCAAATCCATGTTATTAAAATGATGTCACCAGTAGATGCCAAGACAAAGGCAGGAAAATACAGATACAATGTGCTAGTTGCTTGTGGCTGTGATCTGAAATCTTATGGGATAGTTAAGGAAGTCACCTCTAGATCTTTGTAATTAAAACTACTCTCTGAAAAATTTTAAATTATCCTTTATAACAGAATTAAAAGAGCTTAGAAAACATCTAGTCCAACACTACTTCCCCCATTTTACAGATGTGGAAATTGAAGGCCTGAGAGGTAAAATTTCTAATTTAACATCCCATAAAAGGTGAATATTCAATATGTTGATGGGAGGATTTATTTCTATTTGAATATGTAATTAAGTTTCTTCTCTTGCTTTAGGCAACATTATTGCAGACTACTTACTCAGTAGCTAAAAATACAACCCAAAATAGAAGTACAAAGTGCTTCAAATGAGGAGAAAAAGATAAATAAGGTGAATTTCATATATGTTACTTACTTATGATGTACATTTGATTACAAAGCTTTATCCTTGCCTGAGAATAAAGGTTTTGTGTCTCTTTGGTATGCCCATCTTATGAATATGGGTAATTTCTCCAGTGGTGCATAACACAACATATTCATGACTCTGTGGACTGCATTATAAAGATGACAATGTTTTTGTTGTTGTAGGAAACATGCTATAGGGCAGTAGGACAAAAGTAAGCAGCCCTTTTCAGTCTTTTTCATTTTTTTCCTTAGTGATAGAATGGATAATATTTGATATCTTGAGAGTGGAAAGAAGTTGAAAGGATTATTCTTAATTTAAATGAAATAACAGTCTAAGTCAAAAGACTGGCTGGAGACTGCATCACAAAAAGAGCCAAGATATCTCCTGAAGCTATAAGCTAAACAATTGAAGCATGCTTTCTGCAAAGGGGAAGACCACAGCTGTGTGGTCACAGCTGAAGACCAGCAGATGATAACAGAGAGCAGATGGAGCTTTGCAAAGATGTCATGTCAAATGAAGAATGATAATGGTAGCAGAGAGTAGCAGCAGCTCAGGAAATATGATAAGCAAAGGGCATCTCCTCCAAAACCTAGTTAATGAAGCCCTTAGACATTTTAAGTTTGTCTTTTGGATTCCTCTTTTCCTGCTGCCACTGGGAACTTTTTAGTGTAAATTCTTATTTACCTTACAGAAAATCTTTCAATTTACTTCCAATGTACCTGTTACTGGCCATGCAAATCATAGAGGTTAGGTGGAGAATGAAGAAAAGTTTGCTTGGTGACTTTTATTCAACTTTCCTCTAACATCAAAGCAATGTTCTCCCTATGTACATTTATATTTCTGAAAGATTTTTAAAAAAGATATGCTTTAGTTCACCTTAGTTGCAGACTCCCCCTCACCTCCTTTATATATGGTGCTACATTTTCTTTAAAAAAATTTTAATTTCAATTTCAATTTTAGTTCCAAAATCCTTAACCTCCCTCCTACCTCATTAATAAGACAAGAAAAACAAAATCTGTTACAAATATACATAATCAAGCAAAATGAATTCCTGTATTAGCCATGTCCAAAAAATATGCCTCTCTCTCTGGAAATAAATAACATATTCCATCAAGGATCTGCTGGAATCCTGCTTGGTCATTATTGTGTTGATCAGAGTTTCTGTTTGTCTTTATAGTATAGATCTTATTTAAATTGCTCTTCTGGTTCTGTTTACTTAACTTGGCATCAGTTCATACAAGTCTTCCCAGGTTTCTCTGAAATCATTCCTTTTATCATTTCTTATAGCACATTAATATTCCAGCACATATACAATAAGTTGTTCAGCCATTTCCTGTTGATGGGCACCCCCTTAGTTTCTAATTCCTTGCCACCAGGAAAACAACCCCATCATAACTATTTTTGAACATACACATTCTTTTCCTCTTTCATTGACTTCTTTGGGGAGTATAGAACTAGTAGCTGTATAGCTGGGTCAAAGGGTATACAGTTTAGTAGAATTTTGGACATAGTTCCAACTTTTTTCCCCCAAATTGCTAGCTCAGTTTACAACTCTACTAGCAGTATATTAATGTTTTTGTTTTCCCACAGTCCCTCTGGCATCTGTCATTTTGTTTCTGTTAACTTTGCCAATCTAATGGATGTAAAGTCATAGCTTAAAGTTGTATAAAATTTATAGTTATCTAATTATTAGGGATTTAGAACATTTTTTCCCTTATCAATATGACTATTGATAGTTTTGATTTCTTCCTCTGAAAACTGTCTTTTCATATCCTTTAACCATTTATTAACTAAGGAATAACTTTTATTCTTATAAACCTGACTCCATTCCCCATGTATCTTAGAAATGAAGCCTTTATCAGAGTGACTTACTGCAAAGATTTTTCTCAATTTTTTACTTCTCTCTTAATTTAAGCTGCATTCATTTTGTTTCTGCAGAAACTTTTTAATTTTATGTAATCAAAGTTGTCCATTTAGACTCCCATGCACTTCTTTATTTCTTATTTGGTCATGAACTCTTTTACTATCCATAGACGTGACAGTTAATTTCTTCCATGGATCTCTAATTTATGATGTCACCCTTTATGTCTAAATTGTGTGCCCATTTGGAACTTGTCTTGATATGTGGTGTTAGATGTTGGTCTACACCTAGTTTCTGCCAGACTGCTTTCTAGTTTTCCCAACAGTTTTTGTTGAATACTATGTTATTGTCCCATAACTGGAGTCTTTGGATTCGTCAAACATGAGACTATCATTATTAATTACTTCTATGCATTATATACTTAATCTGTTCCACTGATCAACCTCCCTATTTATTACCCAGTATCAAATTGTTTTGATGATTATGGATTTATAGTATAGTTTGAGATCTGGTCCTCCAAGACCCATTTCATAAGCTATTTTGCTTATGCATAAAATGCGTTTGAAGAAAGTAATCAGGCAGCAGCAGTATCCAACAAAATTAAAGTTGATTTTAGAAACTTGGAAGTCTTTTTCAATGAACATTTTTTTCTTTCAATAAGACCTTTGTTTCCTAAGAGCTCGAAGCAGCCAAAAAAATCTCATCAATCTAATTAATAAATAATTAATAAATCTAATTAATCTCCCATGGAGGAATCTAATGTCTGAAGTCAGACACCATTTTCAATCTGTATGATGACCTCATGGAGTCCATATTCTGGAGAGGGCCATCTTCTTGCTTTTCCCATCCCTTTTGCCTCTTTAGTTCTCATAATAGCCATCAGGGGTCTCAGTTGAAAATGTGAAGAAGGAATGTGGTTTAAGTTTAAAAAGCAATGTAATATTATAGAAAGAACCTTGGATTTTGACTCAGAGGACCTTGGTTCAAATCCTGACTCAGCTTTGGGCATGTCTCCTTTATTTAAAATGAGGGGATTGGATTAGATGGTCTATCACTAAGGTCTCTTCAAGCTCTAACTCTATGATCCTCTGAACCTGTCTTTAGTTCAGTGATCATGAAAGCTGTGGGGCAGTAACAATAAAGGCAGCTGTCCTGGGACCCATCCTAAAACTCTCAGGTTTGTTGTTGTTCAGTTGTTTTCTGTTGTGTCTGAGTCTTCATGACCCTATTTGGGGTTTTCCTGACAAAGACACTGGAGTCCTTTACCATTTCTTCCTCCAGCTCATTTTACAGATGAAGAAATTGAGGCAAATAAGGTGAAATGACTTGCCCAGGGTCACACAGTTAGTAAGTGTCTCAGGCTAGATTTGAACTTATGAACATGATTCTACTATGCCACCTCGCTGCCCCAAAGCCTCAGGACTTTGCATAAAAAACATTCTTCTTTTATTTTATAACTCTACTCCCAACTCCACCACACCTCGCCTACCAACTAAGACTTACCTGGTTTTGTTAATTCTCTACTTTTTCAGAAGAGACCAAGTTCAGAATCTCAATCAGATTTTGATCCCCATTGTCCTCCAAGTTGCCTTTTAATTTTGCTTTATGGCTCTAGTTTTATGATTAGCACAAAAGATTATCTGGAAGGTAATCAAAACAGACAACTGTGGTTGCATTTTGGATAGTCCAGTGTCTAGGGGATGCTTTGTGTTCTGTTTAGTTTCAGCTGTTCTCAGTTACTGATCTTTTCCTTTTAGCCTATTAACGTCATGTTCCTTTGGAGGGTGACCTGTGCTACCCTTTGCTGGGGAGTGGAAATGTAAACTTAATTTCTTATAAATGAATTTGTATTGTGTTGTCCTGAACCTTTTCTTGATTTGTTTTCTGTATTTATGTGGGGCATGACTGGAATTTTCCAGATTACAGCTCAAGACTTCATTCTCTTATTTGTGTCAAAGTAGTTTCTTTAGGAGTGCATGGGTATAGGAGCTAAGATCTATCTCTCCATCTTTTTTGCTTGTTTGGTAATTGAACCGTTCAGCATAGTCGTAAGCATTAGTGTTTACCAATTTTATTTTTTAGTTTATTTTTATTTGAGGAAAAAGTCAGCCTTACAATTTTACAACCCAAAGGAGTAATCACTCACATTAATTGTGACAGGTGGTGTAGTGACGTGGAAAGCATACTACATTTAGAGTCAGATGATGCGTTTAAATACTGGACTGTAACTGTGTAAGTCCCATCGCTACTCTGAGACTCAGTTTCCTCATTTATAAAACAGAGTGGTTGGATTAGTGGGCCTGTAAAATTCCTCTTAGTTCTAAATCCTATGATCCAAGGACATCTATAAGTTTTCAGCATTTACAAATAAGTAGGAGTGCGCTAGAGCCAGCTCACACTGGCTAGTGAGAGCCAATTGTTAAATTTTCATTCCACTTGCAAATTGTTCTAATAGTTTGGAAGTTTTTCTTAATGTTAACTTACACTTGCCTCTTTGAAGCTATTTTCTGCTCTTATCATATAACACATACAAAAGAATTTCACAATTTGGATACAAATTTTAAATGAAATTAATTCAGATTAGTAATATAGGCATATTGGAATTGCCATATAATGTGAGATCCATAATCCAATCTTGGCTCCAGTACAGCATGATATCTCTCAGGCCAATGACATATACTTACTGCATAATATTCTCTTTGTGTATTGTTTCTTAGATTTTATCTTGAGAGGTAATATTCTCACTGATAACACTGAGAAGAGAAAGAGTTCATGAGGATGAGGTTCTAGGTGATGGAAACTTCTGAAGGATGTAAGCATTGAAGACAGAGAGTACTGATTTTAGGAACTAGATGAATCAGTTATCTTCCTGCCACAGAGGACACCTTATAGATTAAAATGGGAAACACAAGACCAATGATGGTGATTCTAGAACTAATGAATGACCTATATATCTGATCATATCAAGCTAACTCACAGCTTTTCTACTTAGAACTAGAAGGTCAGTGGTCATTTATTTGGTAACCTGTAATATAACCTGCACTTCGTTTTTTCTAAGGTGGTATTTTGTAGCAATGGTCCATTTTCCTATGATTAATCAATCAATCACCAAGAATTTATGAAGTATTTCCTGTGTATCTGTGTTAAGTGTTAGGGCTACAAAGAAAGACAAGACCACCTCTGACCTTCTGGAGCTTACATCTAGTAGGGGAATCAACAAGTACATAATTAGGTACATACAAGTGCATAGAGCAGAGATGAGAAATAACTTTATTTTTTCCTTAATTTCTCTTTTTTCCTTTCCTCCCTTCCTCCCTTCCTCCATCTCTTCCTTCCTTCCTTCCTTCCTTCCTTCCTTCCTTCCTTCCTTCCTTCCTTCCTTCCTTCCTTCCTTCCTTCCTTCCTTCCTTCCTTCCTTCTTTCCTTTCTTCTTTTCTTCTTTCCTTCTTTCTTTCTTCTTTCCTTCTTTCTCTCTCTCTCTTTCTTTCTTTCTTTTCTTTCTTTCTTCCTTTCTTGTTTTCAACATTCATTTCCACAAAATTTTGAGTTCCAAATTTTCTCCCCATCTCTCCCCTCCCCCACCCCAAGACACCTTGCATTCTGATTGCCCCTTCCACTAATACCCCCCCTCTACTAACACTCCTCCCTTCCCTTATCCCCATCTTCTCTCTCGTCCTGTAGGGCAATATAAATTTCTATACCCCATTACTTTTATTTCTTATTTCCCAGCTTATGCAAATCAGTTCTCAACATCTGTTCCTAAAACTCTGAGTTCCAACTTCTCTTCCTTCCTCCCTCCCCACCCATCCCCACTGAGAAGGCAAGCAATTCACTATAGGCTATATGTGTGTAGCTTTGCAAATGACTTCCATAATAGTCATGTTGTGTAAGACTAACTACATTTCCCTCCATCCTATCCTGTCCACCATTTCTTCTATTTCTCTTTTGACCTTGTCCCTCCCCAAGAGTGTTTACTTCTAATTGCTCCATCTTTCCATTTGCCCTCCCTTCCATCTATTTTTAAATAATATTTTATTTTTTCCAATTACATGTAAAGATAGTTTTCAACCTTCATTTTTTATAAGATTTTCAGTTCCAAATTTTTCTCCTCTCCATCCTCTCCCCTTTCTTCAAGATGGCAAGCAATCTGATATAGATTATACATGTGGAATCATGTTAAACATATTGTACCATTATTCATGTTGTGAAAGAAGAAACAGAACAAAAAGGAAAACCACAAAAGAAAAAAACCAAAAAAATGGAAAATTGTGTGCTCTTGATCTGCATTCAGACTCCATATTTCTTTCTCTGGATGTGGATAACATTTTCCATCATGAGTCTTTTGGAATTGTCTTGAATTATTGTATTACTGAGAAGAGCTAAGTCTATCAGTTAATTATTGTACAACAATGCTATTACTGTGTATAATGCTTTCCTGGTTCTGTTTACTTCACTCAGCCAGCATCAGTTCATTTAAGTCTTTTCAGGTTTTTCTGAAAGCTACCTGCTTATCATTTCTTATATCACAATACAATTCTATTACATTCATTTGCCACAACTTGTGTAGCCGTTCCGTAACTGAGGGATGTTCTCTCAATTTCCATTTCTTTTCCACCACAAAAAGAGCTGCCATAAATACTTTTGTACTTGTAGGTCCTTTCCCCTTTTTAATGATGTCTTTGGGAAACAGACCTAGTAGTGGTATCAAAGAGTATGAACAATTTGATTACCTTTTGGGCCTAGTTCCAAATAGCTCTCCAGAATGGTTGGATTAGTTCACAACTCCACCAACAGTGCATTAGTATCCCGGTTTTCCCACATCTTCTCCAACATTTGTCATTTTCCTTTTCTGTCAATTCAGCCAATCTGAGAGATGTGAGGTAGTGCCTCAGAGTTTTTTTAATTTGCATTTCTCGCATCTAATCTAATTTCTCTAATCTAATCTAATTTTGATTTAGAGCATTTTTTGTATGACAATAAATAGCTTTGATTTCTTCCTCTGAAAGCTGTCTACTTATATCCATTGATAATTTATCAATTGGAGAATGACTTGTATTCTTATAAATTTGATTCAGTTCTTTATATATTTGAGAAGTGAGGCCTTTATCAGAAACACTTGCTATAAAAGTTGTCCCCTTCTTTCTGCTTTCCTTCTAATCTTGGTTGTATTGATTTTGTTGTGCAAATTTTTCTTTTAATTTAATGTGATCAAAATTATCCATTTCACGTTTCATAATGTTCTCTATCTCTTGTGTGGTCATAAATTCTTTCATTCTCCATAGATATGATAGGTAAACTATTCTTTGCTCTCTTAATTTGCTAATGGTGTCACTCTTTATGTCTACATCATGTACCCATTTTGACCTTATCTTGGTATATGATAAAAGGTAACTTTAGAAAGGAAGTCTCTCATAGTTGGAGAGGACTGGGTGAAAGTGGACTGGGAAAGCCTTCTTGAAGATGGTAGCTTTTGACCAGTTTCTTAAAGGAAGCCAGGGATTTTAAGAAGCTGAAGTGAGGAGGAGGAGCAATCAAGGCATGGGGAATAGTCAATTTAAAGGCATGGAGATGGTGTGTTGCATGAGAGGAATAAATTAGCTCATTTGGTTGGATCACAGAGTAAGTAGAGAAGAGAAAAAATTAAAAAGATTGGAAAGATAGGAAGGGGTTAGGTTGTGAAGCACTTCAAATGCCACACAATGGACTTTATATTTGTTCTCTGAGATAATGAAGAACAACTGGAGTTTATTGAACAGGGAAGTGCCTGGTCAAATCTGCAATTAAAAAAAATCATTTTGGCAACTATGTTGGGGATGGATTGGAGTGGGGAGAGGCTTGAGGCAGAGATACCGAATCATATAATTCTGAGTCTCCAAAACTCCCAAGTAAGATACTGGATTCATGCTTTTTTTCACCTTATAATATCAGTCTGGATATATCCATAATCAAATATGCATCTGTCCAGAAATGTTACCAGTGATGCATATAAACATGACATGCTACAGGGAAATTTTAGGATGAATCAGTTACCTTGAGGAATAGTGGGAAGATGGTTTAACATCCTTCACTTAGAACCACTCATGTGTTTCCAAGTGTCTTGTTGTACTTATTTTGCAATTCTTTTAGAAGAGGAAATTTCTGCATGCCTGAAATGAATAGTTGGATACTATAGGAGTAAAGAGATTATTCCAAACTTTGCTTTTCATTTTAATAAGTTTAGCTTCATTTAAAAGTTGTATAAGGATAATAAAGCCTTATTTCACAACCCATATCATGGAGGTTAGACATGATTTGTGTCTCCCTGAATGAGGTTATGGCTCTCCTAAAAAAGTGGATAAGATGTAAACAAAGCAAGCATGTGAAGGCTTTGTTCCTGCAATTCATTAATTAGCCCCAAACTGTTGACATAAATCTCTCCAGTGTCCTTAAAGCTATAACCTTAAAATAACATTCCATCAAATAATTTATGGGCAGTGATGCTACAGCACTCCAAGAAAAAACTTTTTATTTCCCAGACCCTAAAATAAGTAAGGATAGGCCATAAGATGTAGAAAGAAATTTCTAATATGAAGAATATTATATCACTTTAATTTTCATTCAAGGTTTATGGGCTATCATAGGGTCTATTATCATGAAAAATGATTGCTCTAGTAATGAAGATGATTATGATTCTTAAGGGAGAACGTCCTTTGAGAACTGCATCATAACATTTTTAGAGGTGACCTTTTATATATGCCCAACTGGCTCAATAGAGTACTTTTTCATTACTTAATCAGTCATAGTTAATAAAAGCATATGTTTGCATGTTACTCTGGATTTTGAAAGAAGTTCCCATTAAACATTGATCAAGTGCCTAACATAAGTACAACAATGCGTTCAGTACTCAAACCTAAGAAACTAAATAGACATTGAATGAATAAGATATGGTCCCTAACCTCAAGGAGTGAAAGCCAAGTCAACAAGCATTTATTAAACACTTGCTAAGTGCCAGGCACTGTGGTAAACAATGAGAATCCAGATATAAACAGAAAGAAATAAAAACCCTGCTCTCAAGGAGGGCATTTTTAACTGGGGAAGATAACATAAACAGAAGTTGAAAAGTGGGTTTGGGGGTTGGGAGTTGTGGGGAGGGAGCAAAGTAGGAGATGGGATGTTGCAGAAAAAGTCTAGAGGGACTGGAGTCCAGCCTGGAGAGGAATGAAGTACACATGACTGGCTTGGACTTCCTCCTTAAACTGGAGGTTCTGGTAGGAACCAGCCAAATGGGGGAGAGACCAGAGAAGCAGAGAATTGTTCTAATGTGAGAAGTGCAGGAGGAGAATGAGCTAACTTCTGTGGTGTGGCAGAGAAAAAAATCATATATATATATGTATATGTAAATATGTACATACACACGTATATATATACACACAGCATGAAAGTACATAAATATATTATAAAACATGATATGCTATGTGTAATATGTTACATATTGCATATATTATATTATGATTAACTATGGTAAGTGCAGTAGACGGGCATAAAACCCTCTGGGAATTCCAAGGAAGGAAATAGCCAATCTAAACTCATATAGGAAGAATTTATTAAGTAGCTACTTTGTGCCAAGTACCAAGCTAGGAGTTAGAGATATATAGATAGAATGAAAAAACTTCCTTGTCCTAAAGGATGAGTATATTCTGTTGATCATTTCTGATTAAATAATGACAAAGATAATTTCTTACTGGGAGGATCAGGGAAAACTTCCTAGATCACCATCATGGAGGTGGGCTTTGAGCTATTTTAAAGAATTGGGAGGATTTTAACAGTAAGGAGATGAGAAGTCCAGGAACCATCAACTAGGCTTATGGAAAGTGATAGGCTCTAATAGTGGTGTGAATAGTCATTGATTTTTTCCAAGATCAAAAGTGTGTATGAGCAGTATGTCATAAGGCATATAGAATGCTGTGTTTGGAATCATAATATCATAGATCCAGAACTCATAGCAACCTTAATGCCTGGTTTATCATCTAGTTTAACCTCTTAATTTTACAGATGAGAAAACCAAGGTCCAGAGAGTCAATGAATCATAGAATCAGAGATATGAAAGGGACTTTGGTAGCCAGCCAATGCAACGTACACATGAAAGAAATCTTTACTATAAGTGGTCATTAAGCATATCCCTGAAGACATTCAAGGAACAGGAACTCATGATCTCTTCAGGCAGCTTGGATCACTTGTGGATCACTGTAATTATTAGGGCTAATATCAAACCTAAACTAGCTTGTTTATGGGAAGGCCCACATTCAAATCCCTTTTTTGATACTAACTGTATGACAATGGGAAATCATTTAACTTTTCAAGTTTCAGGCATCTGTTTCTTAAGATTATAAGGTATAGATGGGCATGGACTTAAGGATATAGTACGGATTGAGACATCAGGCCTTCCAGAGCCCATAAAATTCTTTCAAAACTTTTGCTTTGTTCAACAGACTTCTTATGGAACTTGATAGGAAGGGAAAAGATAACCTGGTGCTTTAGGCTGGTAAGGTGTGAGAACTCTAGGAAGTGTACTTGTGGACTTCTATGAACAAATGCGAAGTGAAATGAGCAGAACCTGAACATTGTACACAGTAACAGCACTAATGTATAGCGTTCAACTGTGAGTAACAGTTATTCCCAGCAATACAGGGATCCAAGACAATCCAGAGGACTCATGCTAAAACATGCTGTCCACCTCCGGACAAAGAACTAATGGGGTCTGAGTGCAGATGCAAGCGTATTTTTGGAGCTTTCTTTTCCTTGTTCCTGGTGTGTTCTCTTTTTCAACATGGCTAATACAGAAGTATGTTCTGCATGACTACACATGCATAATTTATATTAAATTGCTTCGCTTCTCAAGGAGAAGGAAGGAAAAGGAGGAAACTTGGAACTCAAATTATAAAAAATGGTCATTAAAATTATTTTTACATGTAATTGAGAAAAATAAAATAAAAGTATACTTAAAAAAAAAAAAAGAAAGTGTATTTGTGAACTGAGGTGGGAAACAGTTAATGTTCTAGCTATCCCTTCGAGGAGCAAACAATGAGCTCCCTACTCTTTAGTTGGATCAGATCCATTGTGCCTTTGGTTAAAAACACAGAGGCTTGATTTCTAAAGGAGATAGCAAAAGGGACTTTTATGGAACTTTCTTTTATAAACATTATCTGTTTTTTTCCCCCTGTAAAACTATTCTCTTAGCATGAGATGTGACTTGTTACCTTTACTTGAGGGTCAGTGCTTTCTTAAAAAGGCCTATTGGAAAGTCCCCTTAGATGTATACATTTTGGTCTCCTGGGGCAACCCTGACAAGAAGTTGTATATAGTATGCCTTATTCTTGACTCCCTCAGGCCTAATGAAAAGATTTCAGGGGAATTCAGTTCTCCAAATAGCCCAAGGTTGGAGAATACACAAATAGGTCAAGGACCACTGAAGTAAACTCCCATCTAGATCAAATCGCCTGGGCCTCACAGGTTTGGCAAAGTTCAGGATTCCAGGCCACTGGACAGAGCTTCCAGGAGGCAGGAATTCTGCAGGTCTTCATGGAGCCTGGTGACATCCCACGTATTTTCCCTGAGGCCCAAGTCAGGGAGTTCTGCAGCCAAACTACTTCCTGTTACCCCTTCCAGAAAAGTATGAACCTAGCTGGAGGCCACCAGAAATAGGCCTAAATGATATTGGAGGGGAAGGGGACCTGGGTAGGCTACCAGAGTTTCATATTTACTGCTTTTGTACCAGATGGAGGGTTTACAATCTTTCTTTCTTGTCAATGGAAGGAGCAGAATGAGAAAATTATGAAAGACAGTTTTATTTTCTTTTTGTACAAATACCTCCTTGGTGTTATTAGTAAAGCAGTATAATGCAGACCAGCATAGCTCTATGAAACTGCAAAAGACAAGGCAGCCTCTGGCAGTGTCATGAGTGGCAAAGGAATGCTAAAAACCATTCTTTCTTGTGTGGAGTACAAGTCAGATGTTTTCTCAAAAGAGATGTACAAACTGCTTAGAGTTAAATCAGCCCTAATCTAAAACATAGTTCAAGAGACCAATCATCTCCCACCTCTCTTCCTGTGTACTGGTTAGCCACCATACATAGAATATATTAGATTTTTACCTCTCACTTTTTTTTAAAAAAAAGCTAATTTTAGATTCAAGGACCAAAACACAAATACAGAATAGAGAAAAGAAAAAAAATATCATAAACTTAAATACTAGGACTTAAATATAAGAAAAAAAGCATGTCATGTGCATAGCAGAACATGAGAGGATTCGGAATATGTAACAATAAATTTTCATTTCAAGAAAACCTGTATGATGAATAATACTTGTTGTGTTGAGAATTGTCCAGCTATTCTTTGCTTCCTTTGTTTTTATGTTTGTACGTATCTCATTTCCTATCCCTCCTGCCTCCTCTACTTTACTTCTACCCACTACCTTGCCCTCCTATTATTTGCCTAACTCCTTCCAAGGATCCCTCCCTTATCCTCCTATTCTTATAAATCTAAACACTCTTCTATACCCCCTTTTACCTATTCCCTCACCCTCCCCTGTAAAAATCCCTCCCTTGTCCCTCCATACCCCTACTGTTTTATTTCCTCTGAATTTAGAAGATTTTTATATTCTTCTAAATACATATGTATTGTTCCTTCTTAAACCCATTCCTAATGAAAGCAGATTACCAGAACTACCAGCCCTCTTCCCCATCTAATTCCTCTGTATCAGTTCTTCCTCTTGTACTTTATTTGTATGAAGTAATTACTCTTTTTAGCTATTCCTAAATGGTTTTACTTGTTAAATTAATATCAAGGTTAGGTTTACCCCAATCTTTGTTATGAGCTACCCAATTATTAATAAGAATCTTAGACGTACTTTTTACATATATAAAAGGTAAACAGTCTTTCCTTATGAATCCCTTATAATCAGTCATTGGTATACACCTTACATTTCTCTTGGTTCTTGTATGTTGAATCTTCTATTAAGTTCAGAATTTTTTTTTTTTAACAAAGTTTGGAAAGTCTGAGAGTTTATCAAATGTCCATTTTTTTCATACAGAATAACACTTAACTTTGCAGGGTATGATATTTTTGGCCTGAGCCTTTGCTCTTTGATACATTGTGTTCCAAGACTTGTGGTCCTTTAATGTCTCTGTTGCTAGGTCTTGTGTAATTCTAATCCATCATATTTAAATTGTTTTAATCTTGATGCTTTTAAAATTTTATCCTTGAACTGGGGGTTTCAAAATTTGACTATGATATTCCTGAGTTTTCCTCATAGGATCTCTTTTAGGTGCTGATTAATGAATTTTTTCTATTTCAATTCCACCCCTTACCTCTAATGCTTCAGGACAATTTTCTTTAATTATTTCTTATTTTATTGAATCAGGATTCTTTTTTTGATTGTAACTTTCAGTTAGTCTGATTATTTTTATACTTTCTTTTCTTGATCTGTTCTCCAAATCTGTTGTTTTTCTTATGTTTCATTTTCTCTTCTATTTTTCATTATTCGTATTTTGTTTAATTATTTCTTGATATCTTATAATTTATCTGGTTTCACTTTGCCCAATTCTAATTTTCAAGGTGTCATTTTCTTCCTTAAGATTCTGGATCTCCTTTTCTAATTGGTTGATTTTCCTTTTGTAACCTTCTTGTTTTTCTTGGATTATTCTTTTTTTTTTTTTTTTTAGTTTTTCCTCCATCTCTGTCATTTGATTTTTAAAGTCTTTTTTTTTAAATTTAAATTTATTTATTTAACTTTTAACATTCATTTTCACAAAATTTTGGGTTCCAAATTTTCTCCCCATTTCTCCCCTCCCCCACCCCAAAACACCGAGCATTCTAATTGCCCCTATCACCAATCTGCCCTCTCTTCTATCATCCCTCCCTTCCCTTATCCTCATCTTCTCTTTTGTCCTCTGGGCCAGATAACTTTCCATACCCCATTGTAAGCAATATTTCTTATTTCCTAGTAGCAAGAACAGTGTTTGACAGTTGTTCCTAGAACTTTGAGTTCCAGCTTCTCTTCATCCCTCCCTCCCCACCCATTCCCTTTGGGAAGGCAAGCAATTCAATATAGGTTATATCTGCGTAGTTTTGCAAATGACTTCCATAATAGTTGTGTTGTGTAAGACTAACTATATTTCCCTCCATCCTGTCCTGCCCCTCATTGCTTCTATTCTCTCTTTTGATCCTGTCCCTCCCCAAGAGTGTTGACTTCAAATTGCTCCCTCCTCCCATTGCCCTCCCTTCCCTCATCCCCCCCACCCTGCTTATTCCCTTCTCCCCCACTTTCCTGTATTGTAAGATAGGTTTTCATACCAAAATGAGTGTGCATTTTATTCCTTTCTTTAGTGGAATGCGATGAGAGTAAACTTCATGTTTTTCTCTCACCTCCCCTCTTTTCCCCTCCACTAAAAAGTCTTTTGCTTGCCTCTTTTATGAGAGATAATTTGCCCCATTCCTTTTTTCCCTTTCTCCTCCCAATATATTTCTCTGTCACCACTTAATTTCACTTTTTAAAGATATGATCCCATCCTATTCAATTCACTCTGTGCTCTCTCTCTCTCTCTCTCTCTCTCTCTCTCTCTCTCTCTCTTTGTGTGTGTGTGTGTGTGTGTGTGTGTGTGTAATCCCACCAACTACCCAGATACTGAAAAGTTTCAAGAATTACAAAAATTGTCTTTCCATGTAGGAATGTAAGCAGTTCAACTTCAGTAAGTCACTTATGACTTCTCTTTGCTGTTTACCTTTTCATGCTTCTCTTCATTCTCGTGTTTGAAGGTCAAATTTTCTTTTCAGCTCTGGTCTTTTCATCAAGAATGCTTGAAAGTCCTCTATTTCATTGAAAGACTATTTTTTCCCCTGAAGTGTTATACTCAGTTTTTCTGGGTAGGTGATTCTTGGTTTTAATCCTAGTTCCTTTGATTTCTGGAATATGATATTCCATGCCCTTCAATCCCTTAATGTAGAAGCTGCTAGATCTTGTGTTATCCTGATTGTATTTCCATAATACTTGAATTGTTTCTTTCTAGCTGCTTGCAATATTTTCTCCTTGATCAGGGAACTCTGGAATTTGGCCACAATGTTCCTAGGAGTTTCTCTTTTTGGATCTCTTTCAGGCAGTGATCGGTGGATTCTTTCAATATTTATTTTGCCCTCTGGTTCTAAAATATCAGGACAGTTTTCCTTGATAATTTCATGAAAGATGATGTCTAGGCTCTTTTTTTGATCATGGTGTTCAGGTAGTCCCATAATTTTTAAATTGTCTCTCCTGGATCTATTTTCCAGGTCAGTTGTTTTTCCAATGAGATATTTCACATTATCTTCCATTTTTTCATTCCTTTGGTTTTGTTTTGTGATTTCTTGGTTTCTCATAAAGTCATTAGCCTCCATCTGTTCCATTCTAATTTTGAAACATCTATTTTCTTCAGTGAGCTTTTGAACCTCCTTTTCCATTTGCCTAATTCTGCTTTTGAAAGCATTCTTCTCCTCATTGGCTTTTTGAACCTCTTTTGCCAATTGAATTAGCCTATTTTTCAAGGTGTTATTTTCTTCAGCATTTTTTTGGGTCTCCTTTAGCAAGGTGTTGACTTCCTTTTCATGCTTTTCTTGCATCTCTCTCATTTCTCTTCCCAGTTTTTCCTCCACCTCTCTTGATTTTCAAAACCCTTTTTGAGCTCTCCCATGGCCTGAGACCATTGAATATTTATTTTGGATGTTTGGGATACAGAAGCCTTGGCTTTTCTGTCTTTCCCTGATGGTAAGCATTGTTCTTCCTCATCCAAAAGGATGGGAGGAGATATCTGTTCACCAAGAAAGTAACCTTCTATAGTCTTATTTTTTTCCCCTTTTCTGAGCATTTTCCCAACCAGTTACTTGACTTCTGAGTTTTCTCTCCACACCCACCTTGCCTCCAGATCTGCCCAGCTAGTGCTTAGGGGCTTAGATTCAAATGCTGCTTCCCAGCCTCAGAGTTTTTGGTGGGGGTGGGGCTGCTATTCAGTGTGAGATTAAGTTCAGGTGCTCAGGTAGGGGCAGGGCCACCACACAGGGCTTAGTTCCCTCAGGGGGTTTATGTGGAGACCTTCAACAATGGATCTGAGCTCCTGCCTGCTTTGGGAGCCCATGTCTGCTGCTGCCTCTGCTGCCTCCCGAGGGGACCTGAGTCATGGGGACACCCCACTCCCCTCTTGGGAAGCTGAAAAGACCTTCTCACTGACCTTTGGTGCCTGTGGATGGAGGGACCTGTGCTGCCACTGGAGATTCTCTCCCTGAAGCCTGCTCGGATCTGCTCCTCTTGGTGCTGT
The DNA here is from genome assembly GCF_028372415.1 of Notamacropus eugenii. Lineage (NCBI taxonomy): Eukaryota > Metazoa > Chordata > Mammalia > Diprotodontia > Macropodidae > Notamacropus > Notamacropus eugenii. Next base: position 144,661,402 of record NC_092877.1, on the reverse strand, counting down.
GCAGCCAAGGCAGGGCTGGACTCTGCTCCGGGTCCAGTGCATGATGGACCTTTCATGTCAGTTTTTCAGGTCTCTCTGGAACAGAAATCTCCTCTATTCTGTTGTTCTGTGGCTTCTGCTGCTCCAGAATTTGTTAGGAGTTCTTCTTTACAGGTATTTTATGGTCTGTGGTTTAGGAGCTAGCATATGTGTATCTTTCTACTCCGCCATCTTGGCTCCTCCCCTTAGAGTCTTTTTAAAGATCTTCTATGAATTCTTTTTGGGCAGGTGACCATTTCACATTACTCTTTGGGGGTTTCTTGACTTCAGTATCCTCCTCTATCTTGGTCACCTCTATTCCCATAATAACTTTTCAATGGTTGGATTCTTTCTCCTTTGTCTTTGCATTTTTTTGTGTGTGTGGTAATAGCTTAATTTTTGTAATCACCTTTAGTCCTGGGGTATGGGAAATGGTGCCTCTTGCCCCAGATCTTCAGTTTTCCTCTCTGGTCTGAAACCGAAGCCAAATCTCCAACCTCTTGTAAGTGCCCACAGCCAGGGGTTTTCTGCCCCACTGCTTCTGCACTAACCAGGAGTGTGCTGAGTCCTTCTTACTGTACTGTAGAACAACTGGGTCTGGCATTCCTTTTCAGCAGAGGTTCCCTCAATCTTCTGGGGCTCAAATGCCCAACTCTCCCCAGCATGGTGGGGGGAAATTCTAATCCTTGGGCTTCCACTTGTTGTTTAAATTGTTTAACAAGGCTTGTGGCTTGTTGTTAAAATGGAACCTAGCCTGGAGGTATTTACTCTTCACAGGGACCAAATGTCATCCTGAGATTTTTCTTCCAATCTTCTTGACATCTGTCGTGTGCTATTTTAACTCTTTTGTGGGGGAAAATCCTGAGAACTTGGAATTTTCTGACATACTCCACCATCTTCACAGAATCCTCTCTGGATCTACCTCTGACTCTTAAAAGCTACTGTTTCCCTCAAAACTCAGTTCCTGTACCACCTTCTACCCCAAATCTTCCCTGATCACCCCAGCTATTGGTGTTCTCCCTATTATCTAATATTTATTCCAAACATTTTTGTATATATTTGAAAATGTACATGTTTTCTCCACAGATAGACTATAAGTACCTTTTGGGCAGAGAGATTTTTTATTTTTGTCTTTGAATCTTCAGCGTCTAGCATGGTGCCTGACATGTGGTAATCACTTAGGAAATACTTGCTTATTATAGGATCATAGTTTTTTGTTGCTGAGTCATTTCAGTTGTGTCCAACTCTCTGTGACCTCATTTAGGGTTTTCTGGGTAAACGTATTGGAGTGGTTTGCCACTTCCTTTGCCATCTCACTTCAGAGAGGAGGAAACTGAGGCAAACAGGCTTAAGTGACTTGAAAAGGGTCACAAAGGTAGTAAGTGTCTGAAGTTGAAGTCTGAAGAGGAGTCTTCCTGACTTCCTGACTCCACTCTTTCTATGGTGCCATCTAGCTGCCCTGGTAGGATCAAATTATTGTAATTTATAGGTAGAATTTATACATTTATAGGTAGAATCAGCCTCAGAATCCACTGAGTCCAACCCCTCTCATTGTAAAGTCTCTGGGTAAGTAGAATGATTTACCCAGAATCTAGAACTAGTAAGTGTCTGAAATGAGATTTGAACATAGTCTTCTGACTCCAAGACTGCAACATTGTCCCTTAATGAGTTGTTGATTGAAGAGTTCGCACAGAAGTTACCCTCACTCATGAAAAAGAAAGATGTTCATTTCATTGAAGGGAGATTCAAGGGATGAAGAGGAGTCTCTGCCTGCCATTAGGTCTAAAACTATACTTAAGATCTTGGTTAGGAGTTAGCACTTAAACCTAAAATATCCACACTATTTCAGAAAGTATTCCAGAAAGAACTTATTCGTGTAGTAGGAAGAACACAGGATTTGGAGACAGACTATTTAAGTTTGAATTCTACCTCCACCACAGTATTAGCAACCACACTAGCACACAGTGGGCTGCTAGCACAGGTTCTAAAGGAAAGACAACTTTCAAGGGGTTAACAATCTTACTTTAATTAACAGACAAATAAATACAGATAAGTAGTCCAAGAAAGAATCCAATAGGGTGCCAACTGTCTTAATAATCTTATTACACACTTTAGTATTTACATATATCACCAGATCGGGAGAGTACCAACATCTGAGTAATCAGGGGACTCTTAACAGACACCTACCCAGAGTCCTGACCAGGAAATCAAAGGGTCCTTGTAACAAGTGAGCCCCTAAAGCAAAATACCAGCCTCCCAGGATATATAGTTTTCAACTAATAGGCTCAGAACCAGAAGGCATCCCAACACACATGACTCAGCACAGCTGTAAATTACCAAGGTTATCCTTCAGATGTTTATAACTTAGCATGAGCCTAGGAAACTGAACTTCAAAAAAAAAACCAAAACCAACCCCTCCCCCCAAAAAAACCCCCAAAACCCAACAAGAAAAAATCCCACTTTGCTTATGCTTATAGCCACTCACTTCCTAGCCTCTGAACTTGGACAAGTCATAGGTTCTCTTGCCCTCAGATTCTCAGTTATAAAATGGAGGGATGGAATACAGGGCCTCAAAGATCCTTTCTAATTCCTAAATCCTATGTATTTAAGTCAAATGTGGATATAACATTTCATTGGATTCATGACCTCATAGACCATAGACATGGGTACAAAAGACAGTGTGTCTGTGCCTTCTCATCCAATGTAATTTTTCCCTAAATTCTCCATAATAGAACCACCTGTCATGATCCAGACCTTAGTTTCAGTCTTAAACTTTTGGTAAGTGCCAATGCAGAGCTCCAGCTGCCTATCGACTGTTCTCTGCTGTCACTTCATGACCAGGCCTTTTTTTGTCTTCTGATCATCCATTTCCCAAATGACATTTCTTACTTTCCCACCTCTGGTCATATGCTACAGACACCATGCATTTTCCATCACTTTTTGTGTCTTCTGAGATTGTATTGTTCTGCAATTTGCAGACATATTCTTTATGGATGAATGCTGCTAAAAAGGATTTTGCATCAGACATCAGCTTGAGACTTGTTGAAAGTACCTGGCAATTTCTCCTAGGCAATCCAGTTCATTTTCTCCATCCAGTTCAATTCCAGACCCAATTTTTTTTTTCTCTATGTTCAAGTCCTTCTGTGGAAAGGGACATGAGGTCCATGTCCTTTGAAGGTGTAGAGCTCACATGATACTGTGGTGTTTATTCTTTGTTATTCATTAAAAATTGTTGGACTTAAGCAGAGGAAAATTTAGCCTTAAAGGCCTTCTTTCAACGTGTCTCTAATCTATATGTTAAGATCATAGATAATGTATCTTCATCATATATATATATATATGCTTATGATTATATCCCTGTCAGAGGCAAACCACAGGGAAAACTTGGCAGAATCCACCTCTCACCTGAATCTCCTTTCTCCAGTACCATGTAGTAACCTGTGCATTAGTTTTCCTGCTTCTGGTCTCTCACCTCTTCAATCCATCTTCAACCCAACTGCCAAAATAATCTTGTTAATATACAGGAGTGAATGAGTCACATCCCTTGGTTTTTTTTTAAACCTTCACTGGCTTTCTATTACTTCTGAGGTAAAATCTAAATTCTTCAGTTTAGCATTTAAAGCTCTTCACAATTTGTATCTAGACTGATTTCATATGATTATCCTTCTAACACTCTGTGTTCTAACCAAACGGATCTCTTTATTGTTTCCCAGACTTGGGTTTGTATGTCTTGCCTGTCTTCCCCATTCTAGGCACACAGTCTGTTCCTCATTCTAAGAATGAGGAGCACAGGCTGTTCTCCACTCCTAGGATGCATTTTCTTCTCCCTCCTCTCTCATAGACTCCTTGTCTTCCTTCAAAATTCAGCTCAGATTATTAACCCCTTCAGAAATATTTTCCTGAATGTCCTAGTTATTATTATTTTCTCTCCTTAAATTTTCCTCCCCCTCTATTCTGTCTATATTTTGTATTTATCCTCTAGTAAAATGTAAACCCTGTGAGAGAAAAGTCTGTTTTAAGTTCTTGCCTTTGCATCTCTAGGTCATATTCCAGTGACTTGTACATGAAGATGCACTTAAAAATGTTTGTTGAACTGAATCACATGACTTTCTAATTCTCGCTGAATAGCAAATTACAAAACTAAAGTTGTTTACCATCCTCATGGAGTATATCCTACCCAGAATCCAAATGGAAGAGGGATTTCCTAGAGATAGATTCTCCTCACGTTCCTGTTTGTTGACAACATTGTACTGATTGTATCAAACCCCAGAATATTCCAGGAACTCCTCAGAGAGAACCATGATCAAGGAAAGAGAACTGGTTTAATTATAACACAGGAAAAATCCAATGCAGGAGGAATGGCCATTGTCCTGGAAAAATTGCACAAACATATGGTAAAACCCAGTTATATTAGTTGAACTAGATGAAACGGATAACTACAAAACTAGAGGAGTCTAGAAAAACCATGTGTCACAGGGAAAAAGGGACTGGGTTGGAAGACAGCAGAGGACCTTGCTCTTTAGTAGAAAAAAAAAGCACCCACTATCTCTGCACTTAGTTATCACCTTAGTTGTCACTATCCTTGGGCAAGTCATTGAACCTTCCTGGTCCTGTTTTCTCCACCTTTTAAAATTAGGGGATTTGGGGCAATTGGGTGGCAATGTGGTTAGAACATGGACCCTGGAGACACCGGGATGTGAGTTCAAATTTGGTCTCAGATACTTACTAGCTGTGTGACTCTGGGTAAGTCACTTAACCACATTGCCTCCACCACCAACAAGAAAAATTAAATGAGAAGGTTAGAGTAGTTGGTGTCTGAGGGCCCTTCCAGCTCTCTATTAATGATCCTCTAATCCTATTTAATTGAGTAGTTTTGACATATCACTTTCCCTTTCTAGGTCTCAGTTTTCTGATTTGTAAAATAAAGGCATTGGCTAAATGATCTCTAAGGTTCCCTCCAACTCAAAATCTTCTGATTTTAGTTTTTTCTTATTGTTGTTCAGTTGTGTCTGACACTTCATGATCCTATTTGAATTTTCTTGGCAAAGATACTGGATTGGTTTTCCACTTCCTTCTCTAGCTCATCTTACAGACTGGGTAATTGAGGCAAACAGGGTTAAATGGCTTGCTCAGGGTCACAGAGTATGTCTGAAGCCAGATCTGAACTCAGGCAGACTATCCACTGTGCCAAGGATAACTGTATGACTGGAAGCTGTCAGGATAGAGTTTACCAGCCTCATTAGCTGTCTTTGAAGTTTCTGTCTTGATGTTATTATTTCTTTATATTCACTGTTTTGTGACTATTGTACAAGTATATAAAAAGAACTAAATTTTGTAGCTCAATAAATATTTTAGGATGTCAATTTGTTTTACCCAATCACTGGAAACATCCTTAGTAGAAAACTCCAGTAGCAGACAGTATCAGTATCAGATAGGCATCTCATCCTGTTTCTGTGTGATATTAATCTCATCCAGGTTTCTATACTTTGAAAGTCTTTTGTTCCATATAGCTTGGAGATTATAAATATTCATAAAAACACTGTTTTTTAAGAACTAATGTTCAGCCTGGGCAATTGTGGACAATAGTTTAGTCTGTGATAATCATCTGGTTCAGTAGAGTTTATTGGTTGAGCTCCCAAGAGTATTCTGAGATACGTTTTTGTAGTATGGGAATTTGTGGCCTGTCAGGATGTGAAAGATAGTAAGCTTCTGATGTTTGACTCCAGCCACTAGGACATGCCTTGGAGTGTTTGGAAGGTGCTAAATTTTTACAACTTGTTGTGGTTTATTGCTTTTCTTCACTGTTTGCTTACATTGGTCATTAAGTCTAGGCTCCATAAAACCTGCCTTCCAAAGTTTGTGGTGACAATGACCTGGTCCTAAACCGCCATCATAAACCCTGTTTCCATAAACAAACCCTCCTCACATAGCCATTTGTTTTTAATGACACCGTGGAGGCTGAGTCCAAGTTCCTTCTAACTCTACTCATATCTTAGTCATTCCATCATCTTTCTCTGGAGATTTTGGTTACCTTTAACAAATCCAATGGTGTTTACCTGCTATCAGCCTTTATTATTGCTCTAGGAAGTCGTGTCTGCTTGTTCCAAAAACATTTTTGTAGGTCTTTTGATCTGTCTTCTCTAATATTGTCATCATCTTCCTTTATGGTGTGGAAGTGTTAATATTTTTATAGCTGCCTTAAGGTGATTGGCTCTATATTTTGTTAATATTATTTAGGCTTTTGCTAGAATATTTTCATTTTACAATTCTGAAAGTGTATACTTAGACTGGCATACTAGAGGTGTTAATGGTTCCAAATGTGTGGTTTTTTTTCATTCATCTTTGATGTTAGAACACCAAGAAGTCTTTTAGGTATTTGGCTACAGTTTTCTCCTTTACAGTTGTATACTCAATGTGTCTCTTTGGTTAAATACCAAAGCATGTGTGTGTGTGTGTGTGTGTGCGCGCGCACGCACATGGATGTCCTTTGTCTATTAGTTTAGCATGACCTCTGGATTCAGGCTTGAAGTTACCAATCTTTCTTTCCTTGGTATAAATTAGGAATTTTATACTTATCTAAAAGTCCAAATGACATTTTAATTATCACTGGAGAAAGATTCCATAAGATGAAGTGGATTAATCTGTATTTCGGTGCCAACCTATAGTTTGATGTCATTCATATGTCTAAAGCAGTTAATAAGATGATTTGGTTTTACTCCTTTCTTAATTTAGAAGCTGGGCTTGGTTCTTGTTATGAGAGATGACAATGAATTTAAGGCTAGACAGAACGATGATGGTTCTTAATTTATCTCCCTGAAAAATGTCACAGTTTTATGTGAATTATTCTCAATGGTATTATGTTAGAAGAATATTTTAAACTGGAAACTATTTTATGTGAACATCATAGCATTTTTACCATACATGTTATTCAGTTTTGGAGATTATAAATATTCATAAATGTTTATATTTATAAAATATAAATTCTATAAATAAAAATTCAGAACTGTGGCTGAATACCCTAAAAGACTTCTTGATGTTCTAAAATCAAAGATGAATGAAAAAAAAGGTTTACCATATAGTTGTTTCAGTCATGTCTGATTTTTAGGACCAATTTGGGATTTTCTTGGCAAAGATCCTGGAGTGGTTTGTCCTTTTCTTCTCCAGCTCATTTTATAGATGAGGAAACTGAGGCAAACAGGGTTAAGTGACTTGCCAGGATCACATAGCTCGTACATTTCTAAGGCCACATTTGAACTCAGATCTTCCTGCGGCTCTATCCACTGTGCCAAGTATTATACATACTTTAATCTACTTCATATATTTATAGTATATGAATAAGCCATGAGTGTAGAACTGAATCAAAGATTTTGTGATACTCAGCAAAAGCAGTCTACACATTATTGCATTTTGGGGCAATTTGCTCAATAATTACCCAATTGATACTAAGTTGTTTTAACGCCTAGGTCTTTTTCAGCACATGCATTTTGTTCCTCAGTCAATATCATTTTCTTGGAAGTATTTATAAGATTTTATTTCATGACACAAGCTGTGAATGGTCTTATAAAGTACATAAATACCAAATTAGCTTATACTTATACTATATTTGGAGGAATCACTGGTCTTCTTATTCTTAGGTAATAGATAAGTGATGTCTTGTTAAGAAAGTGGGCTTAGGCTATCATTTGAGAAGCTAGTGAAATACCTTGCTAGTAGTTCTTGCACTGCCATGAAGTATTTGAGCCAATATTAGGAATTTTTGAGTTTGAAAGGCTACTAATGGTGCAATGGATAAAGCACTGGCCCTGGAGTTAGAAAGTCCTTAGTTCAAATCCTGCTTGAGAAACTTTCAATGCTTAACCTCTGTCTCAGTTTCCTCAACTGTAAAATGGGGATAATAATTGTGTTTGCCTCTCAGGGATGTTGTGGAAAGGGTCAAATGAGATAATATTTGCAAAAGTACTTAGTACAGTGCTTGGCACATAGTAGGCACTATGAAAATATTTATTTGCCTCCCTTCCCTTCCACCACTTTCCTCTTTTGCAGATAGGCTAAAATCTCAGTTATTTCCCTTGATGTAACTGTTCTACGTCTACTATATTAAGTGGTGTGCAACATATCTTGTTAGATCAAACGTGCATTTTCATGATGCTCATCTTGACAATCAAAAATTTTGCACAGCCTCTTCTTTTGGGGATTCCCTCTGGCTCCTGATTGCTTGACTTCTCAAATGTCTGCAGTAAAGTTTTGGATTGATGTCAAATTGCTCATTTTGGGCAGCTAGGTGTTACAGTAGAGAGAGAGCAGGTCCTAGAGTCAGGAAAACCTGAGTTCAAATCTGACTTCAGACACTTCCTAGTGGCATGATCCTGGATACATCACTTAACTCAGTTTACCTCATCTATAAAATGAACTAGAGAAGAAACTGGCATTGCTATTCCAGTCTAAGTATGTCTATCTCCTTTTTTGTCATCTCTTTTACTCATAGGTTTAATTGCTGGAGTTTTTATTAAGTATAGATTTTCAATGACCTCAGGGACTTCCATTCTTCAGTTTTCTGACATTAGCAGATCCTCAGTTTCATGTCTTATTATGTTTAATTTGTGCTTAGGGATGAAGTTATTTTAGGAAATCACTTTGCATGAGTTAGCAATATACTGTTGGTGATTTGGAACTAAGACTACCACTGAAAAAAAGGGAACATGAAACACTTACTTATAACTGGTGGTATCTGTTTCCAATTTTATTATGATATAGTATTGGAACACAATGAAAAGATTCCTAGAATCAGGTACTGTTCATTTATACTGTCTGGGATGCTAACCAAATCAATGGTATTGTCAGAGTCCAGTTGGCCAGTGCTTCAGGGTTCCTGGCAGGATTTCAAAGCTACTCTAATAATCTTAGGGCCCACAACGTGTCCCCTCTATATCACCCTTGATGGCATTTCCTTGCTTTGTTATTTTGCTCCCTCCCCCTTCTTAAGATATTTTTTTTTTAATAAAACCTAATTTTATTTATTTAGCTGTAACAAAGACAAAAGGATTCTCATCTTCAGTATTTTAAGGAATGCATCCCAGCCTCTCTAAATCTTCAGAGGAATCTAAGAGGGGATAGCTTTTGAGGCCAATTTGTCACAACAGGCCAGAATTATAAAATTCATTTTTCAGACTAAAAATGAACTGTGAAAATAGCAAAAGGTTGTCAGAAGCTCCCAGCTTATGTTAATGGAGGTTGGTGGAACATGGTTAAATAGTTAATTAGGCTACTCATAGATGTAGGAATAAGCTACTCAGGCTTTGATATTCCCTATGGGTAGTTACCTGATTGATGCAGAGTACAAAAGAGCAGAGGGAAGCCTCTTAATCTCCTCTTCTCAAGGAGCAAGTCCTGTTGTACACATATGTGCACACACGTACGTGTGGATGTACGTATGTATATACGTATATGGCATATTCTGGTTGCAAACCTCCCACCTCCTATTCTTTTCCACACCCCTGCACCAGGTGGGCCTCTTGCCTTATGAAAGATGAATATTGTGAGAGAAGGATTTAGAGGCCTAGATGACTGCAATTGGGCATGGGATTCTTGAGTCAATAAGCTACAAATATCCTCTTGGGTGAATTCAGCCATTTCTGTTAATAAAGACTAAGTTTCTGCCAGGGGTGACTCATATGGCCTCAGTATAAGTCTGTCTGAAGAAAGAACTGGTTTAGGTCATTTTTGCAGAGGGAAAAAAGATGTTTCTTCTCTGCCTCTCCACTGTGGAAAGATAGAAAGTTCCCTCCTTTAGTAATATGTGGAATCTATTCTCAGCATAAGTAATATTCAGTGATCAACATCTGCATCCTCAAATTGTCCAGCAGCAGTTGGTGTGGTGTCTATCTCCATCCCATCTTCATAATCCCTACTTGAGCCTTCTGTCCTTACTCCAGCCATGTTATGTTGGCTGCTCACAGACTGAGCAAGCATTCCTTCCAGTCGCTCCAGAGTGGCTTGTTTTTCTGTAGTTAAATGAGATAATCCTTCTTCATCAGTGTACAATGTAGGAATATCCCCCTGCCTTTGTTCATGCGCTTCCACATCATATTATTTTCCATCATAATCATCTGAATCTTCATCCTCAGGATCTGGATGTAAAGCCTGACATTCACTCGTTGCAGCAAACAATGCTTCCAATGCTCACTTATCAGTTGGTACAAATCTGAAGTCAGCAATCGGCTCAACATCTTCATCACTGTCATCTTCTTCCCCTTCTGCCATTGCAGTTTCTTCCAATTCTTTGGGTTCTTCCTCTCCAAATCGAGCATTGACCAGTAGCACACAAGTGCTCCTGTGGATAGGCATTTAGGTCTCTGGAGACAGCATGAAAACTAATGGTGGGATAGTCCAGTGAAAATCCTATTTCAGAACCATTTAACCAGGACGGGCTGCTCTTGGTGATGTAGAGGGTGCCAGTGCCCAGGTCCTTGCCATCCAGCACCCTTCAGGGTTGGGCTGCTGCTGCCCAAGCACATCTTCTGGGCTGGGCGGTGGGAAACTCTTCAGGAAACTCATTCTGTCAGTGGTGGCAGTGGCCGGCCTGGTGGACCAGAGAGCGGGGCTGGACCACAGGCGAAGAAGACACGCTCGCCCTGAACCTGGAAGACCCCCTTTAAGATATTGACATTAAGACGGGTTTTCATGACTGGTTGTCATTATTATCACTGTTAAGTTATGGCTGGCATCCTCTTAAAAGGGGTTCAGGTTAGAACATTGGGAGAATTGCTGTAGAAATCTGGTTCCATCCTGGCTCTGACGTTGGGCACATAATTTGATTTCTCTGAGTTTTAAGTTACATAAAGAGAAAATGACAACAACAAATATCTTTGTGTTTACAAATAGATTTCCTTATCTGTAAAATGAGGGATTTGGACTGGTGCTCTCTATGCTATCTTAAAATTCTAAATCTATGATCTCATAATTCACCTCTGTTTCTTAAAAGGTGGTCTCCCTTATTTTGGGGATGCAGTTGCTTTTGTAACTCTGAATATATACATCCACATATTCATACACACATACAACTTCATCTCAGACTTTGGAACTCTCTGTATCAGAGGTTCTTTGTGTGTGTGTGTGTGTGTGTGTGTGTGTGTGCGCGTGTGTGTGTGTGTGTGTTCTATGGTCCCTTTTGGTAGCCTAATGAAGCCCTTATTAGAAAAAAAATGTTTAAAATACATAAGGCATTATACATAGAATTACAAATGAAACCAATTATTTTGAAATAAAGGTGCAATTATTTGTCCTCATCCAGTTCATAGGCTTCCTGAAATCTATCCATTAGGAGGTCTAGGGGCCCCAGGTTAAGAATTTCTGCTCTGTATGGAAATACATTTCACTGAATTTAGGTAGTGGGTTATAAGTACTATATAGAACTCTGAAGGGAGTTGGCTATGCTTGGGAATGTTTGGAACTCTAGAGTAATCTCTCCAAAAGCATCCTGTTCTTTTAAATTGTTTCTTCTATGTGTTATGGAGGTGGATGTGCACATGTGGGTCATCTTGGAAGAAGTCAGCTGGCAACACTTACTTCAGGCCACCTGCTGCTGGATGTGAGAACATTTCAAGAATTCTATAAATGCAAATAAGTAAATAATAAGAGATCCTATCTGTTTACTTCTGAAGAAAGGAGTCGATTCTCATTTTTTCCTGCTAAAAATGGGCAAAAAATTGAGTGACCTGTTTTCAAATGATCCAGTAAAACCTAGCTGTATTAAAATATTTTCATATGAATTTTCATTTATTTAGTAACATTTCATGGGAAGACAGGGGAAGATATAAAACGCTGAAATTTAAAAATTTAAAATTATGGATGTAACAAACATCAAGGAACATGAATACTTTAATATACAAAGAACAGAAAAGAGGATTGCATATAAAACCGTGAAATTCTTTTATTGACTTTAAAAAACATACATATTTAATAGCATAGTAAAAAAAAAATTGCTGTGCTTGTCTATGTCCCTAAGGAAATGTGATAAAATAAAAAGGATATTTAAGGAAATTAGAGCAATAGTTAAGTGTGTATATTTATAAGATCAATTTATGTCCTAAGGTTGTAGGAAAAATGAACTCATAGTAAATGATTCAATCTGTATGTTAGAGATCATCTGGTTCATCCTTTCCATTTGTCAAGGTAAGTCCAAAGGAATGATGTGAATTTCTCAAAGTGATAAAACTAATGAGTGGCAACAACCTCAGGTGTCTTAACTATAGTTCATGTTCTCCTAAATCAGGGGTTATTAATTGGGGGTCTGTGGTTTAAAAATATTTTGATAATTGTATTCTTCCTGGCAATTGGGATTAAGTGACTTGCCCGGAGTCAAACAGCTAGTCAGTCTCTGAGGTGATATTTGAATTCAGGTCCTCCTGACTTTAGGGTGGGTACTCTATCCACTGTGCCACCTAACTGCCTCTTGATAATTGTATTTCAATATAGTTTCCTCAGTAATCTTGCACATTTCATTTTGTGCATTTAAAGACATTTTTCTAAGAAGGGGTCTATAGGTTTCTGCAGATTGCCAAAGAGGTGCATTAACAGAAAAAACTTAAGACATCTCTTTCCCAAACCATGCCGTTCTCGGAGGTAGAAGTGGTCTGAATGTAGGTGGGAGTTAAGAATAAATGTCTAGATCTTTAATATGCCTTAGTAGTTCCCTCCAAGATGGTGCTCATCTATCTCTGATTCAGCTCAGGTGAATCCATTCCCATTTCCTATACTTGGCATACCTTGGAGATATTGTGGGTTTGGTTCCTGACCACTGCAATAAAGTGAATATTGCAATGAAGTGAGTCACATGAGGTTTTTGGTTTCCCAGTGCAAATGAAAGTTATGTTTGCACTATACTGCAGTCTATTAAGTGTAAAAGAGTATTGTGTAAAAAAAACCCAATGCACATATTTTAATTAAAAATATTTTTATGTTAAAAATGCTAGCCATCATCTGAGCCTTCAGCAAGTCCTATAGGTAGAGGGTTTTGCTTGGACACTGCTGACTGCTGACTGATTAATGTGTTGGTTGCTGAAGGTTGGGGGTGGCTGTGGCAGTTTCTTAAAAAAAATAGTAGCGCAGTCTCTTGAATTGTTTGACTTTTCCTTTCACTTAAACATTAGAGGCAATTATAGGGTTATTAATTGGTCTCATTTCAATATTGTTGTATCTCTGGGAATAGGGAGGTCCTAGGAGAGGGAGGGAGAAGGTGGAAGTCAGAACACATACAGCATTTATCAGTTAAGTTCTGTCTTATATGGGTGTGGCACCCCAAAACAGTTACAATGGTAACATCCAAGCTCACTGATCACAGATCACCATAAAGGATACAATAACAATGAAGATATTTGAAATATTGTGAGAATTACCAGCTGTGATACAGAGACATGGCACATGCTGTTGGGAAAATTGCTCAATGCAGGGTTACCACAGACCTTCAGTTTGCAAAAAGCACAATATCTGCAAGGTGCAGTAAAGTGAAGCTAGGAAGGATCTGCCCGTTATCTCCTGAAAGCAGTCCCCAGTGAAAACTCCCAGACGATTACAGCCAAAAAACAGAGCTTCCAGGCCAAAGAAAAAATACTGCAAGCAGCCACAGAGAATTCAGTCCTGAGAAGCCACAGTCAATAGCATACATGAGTTAGGAGCCACCACCATACAGGACTTGGAATATGATATTCCAGAAGGCAAAAGATATGGATTTATAATGAAGAATAACTTACCCAACAAAGCTGAATAGAGTCCAAAGGGAAAAATAGATCGTCGTTGAAATGGAGGCCTTCCAAACAGTCTGGATGAAAAGACCAGAGCTGTGTAGAAACTCTGAAGTTAAAAGACAAGAGTTAAGAAAAAAAAGAGGCAAACAAAAAGTGAACAATGATAAAAGCCTAAACAAGTGTAAGCTACTACGTCCTAAGAGGAGGAGATGATGCCTGTGTCTCCCTTGAACTTCATCATCACTGGGGTTCATACATATAGAAATAATTATATATATAAATACATATAATTATATATTATTAAATATATACATATATTATTAAAATATATACCTATATGTGTGTACATACATATATCCATATAAGAATATATGTAATATATAATAAAGATATATTATTAAAATATATCAAATATACTTACATTGCTATATGAATATCATTTACATATAAATTATTTATATATTATATGAATCACATTCTACATTGAGTTTAATATATGCATCTATATACATATATTTGTATACATGCATGTATATGTGTGTATGTTTGTGGGGGCTCAATCTCCTTCAAGTACCTGATAATCCTGAGGAGGAGCCATTATAGACCTAGCCTGGAGAGAGTGGACCAGCTCTATAAATATATGGACCAAATATAGATAGATATAGCTATAAATAGAGATAGAGGCAAAGATAGAGATGGAAATATCTGGATGTGGCCAATGCAGAAATTTGTTTTGTTTGATTATGCATGTTTGTAACAGGAAATTTTGTTTTTCTTTCATCTGAGCTGGGTTGGGGGGAGTTTGGGAAGGAGGAGGCAGATATTTGCTAATTAAAAAAATATATAAATTAACATACACTGATTTAATTAGATTGTCTACAAACTAGAAACTCTTTTGTTTGCTTGTATTTGCACTCCTAAAGATTATTAGCACAGTGCCTGTCACATAATAAGAACTTAATAAATCTTTCTAAATGCCCAGCTGTGTTTACAAGGTTTTTTGGTCAAGCCAAGGCAAATCTCTTCAACCTCCCGTGGCCCCCTCATTTTTTGACATCATCTTTCTGGCATAAAATAAGGGCAAAAACATTCAGGGTCCTTCTCTTCTCCCCAAGTGACCGCTGTCCTATTCCCTTAGGGTCTTCCTCCTTTGTGCCTTCTTTCTTCTCTTTCAATTTCTGACCCTATTCATCACCATGGACTTCTCTCTCTTAGGAGCAGGCTCACTTAATTTTCTTCAGTTACTCAAACAGGAAATGAAGTGGGAAAGGGGCAAATATCCCAGCAAGCATCTAGCCTTGCTCACACTTTGCTTACTGTAAGCCTGGTAAGATAAAGAATGCAAAAGAATATACTTACCCTCTTCTGTGTTTAGATCAGGGATAGTTATGTCTCCTGGTTGGAAAGACAAAAAGAAGAAATCTGCTCATTCATCCTTGAGATTTTGTTTAGAGACCAGCCTCTCATTTCTTCCAGTTGGGCTACTTATAATAGGCTATAAATGGTGGGCCAGCTGCAACACTGGACTCAAAGATCCTCATGGGATCACCAATGTAGATTGCAGATTTTCCTCTCTGTACCTGGACTATGTG